>NC_134168.1:10276097-11599398 GCF_033958435.1 Carettochelys insculpta
GCAGCCCCAGATCCAACCCCCATCCACCCCCCCCACACACACCCCCCCCCGACCTGGCCCCAAACCCATGGCCACAGACCCAGCCCACCATGTGGTCCCAGAGCACCCCACCCCCAACGCAGCTAGGTCAGCATGCGTGGGGCTCCAACCTGCCTCCTGCTCAAGCACCCCGCCTCAGTGCACCCACTTTCAACACCTAACTCACCTGGCTCAACCCCTCCATGGCCCCAGCTCACCCCCCCATGCATGGGTCTCTGACTTCAACCCTTTCCTGGGGCTCTAGTTCCCAGCCCCCGGCGGGGCTCCAACCCCCTGCTCCACTCAACTATCCTGCCTCAGTGTACCTCCCATTCAGCCCCCCCCAGCCTGGCTCAACTCCACCCTCCCACGGCCCCAGCTCACTGCCCCCACCCGCGCTTGGGGCTCTGGCTGTCAGTCGCTGCTAGCTTCTGCAGAGGCTCTATCCTCCCCTGCCAGCTCAACCCACGCCCACCCTAGTTCACCGTCATTCATTCCCCCCCTCTACCCAGCTCAACCCCTCCGCATCCCCAGCTGACCTCCACTGGCAAGAGCTGGGCTGTCAGATGCTGCAGGTGCATGAGGGTCTACCTCCCCCACAGCTAACCCCCTTCAACCTGGTTCACCCTGTTCAATCCCCCCAATGCCCCACAGCCCCAGCTTACACTCCCTGGTGCTTGGGACTCCAGCTCCAACCCCCTGGCTGGGCTCAAGCCTGGCGCAAACCCCCTGCTGCCTGGGTCCAACCCCCTGCAAGCTCCAGCTCAGCTGCACCCTCCCACCACCTCTGCCGCCCTATCCCACCCCAGGCTTAACCCTCTGCCCCCTCCCACGCCCCAGCCCAAGCCCTCCCTGAGTTACGCAAAATTAAAGGTACGTGAGGGTTGGGTGGAATGCAGCCCTCACGTACCTTCAGGGATTACATATAAGGGTATTTCCAATTTAGGACCAGACTGAGTTATGGCCAGGTGTCTGGAATGCAACCCCTTTGTAAGTCGAGGACTATCTGTAACCTCCTGAGTGAAGAGCTCAGAGAAACAATGGATCTGTTGAGCTGGTTGCCCAGAGAATGATATTCTCCTTACGATCAGTAAATCGATTTGTTTTACATTCAGGTGAGAAGCCAAACTGAGACAGAGCCAAGTGTGCGCTCGACCAGCGAGGGACCCCAACTGCTAAACCCATTTCACAGGAGTACAGCAGTCATTATGTCGTTGATTTATGTTCAGAACGTGTATAAATCTGCCTCCTCCTCTACAGCCTGACATTTGTAGCTTCTTTGCACTGAACGTTCCAGTCAACCTGGATATGAAACCCTTCTCCCAGTGTCTTCTCACAATCCATCAGCCTGAGTAGAATCCTGTCCAGGAAATCTGAAGCATCACTGCCTCTGAAAAGCTTGTGCATGTGAACAGTTCCAATGGTTGGAGAATTATGGGCCCAACTCAAGCCTAGTGGTCACTGCTGGAGACGTTAGGGTCAGCACTCTTGACACCCAGCATCTTTCTTAGTGCCCCCTTCACTTCCTGGTTCCTCAGGCAGTAAATGCAGGGGTTCAACATGGGGGTGGCAATGGTGTACACCACGGACACGAGCTTGTTGAGGTCGAAAGACTGGATCCTCCGGGGACGGGCGTACATGAAGAGGGCGGCTGAGAAGAAGATGATGACCACAGTGAGGTGGGAGGCGCAGGTGGAGAAGGCCTTCCTTCTGCCCTGGGCGGTGGGGATGCGCAGGATGGTGCCAATGATGCAGCTGTAGGAGGTGACCGTGACAGAGAGGGGGATGAGGAGGATGATCAAGGCAAAGACAAAGTCCACCATCTCTGCCACTGTCATGTCAGAGCAGGAGAGGTTGAGCAATGGGGAGATGTCGCAGAAGAAGTGGTTGATGACGTTGGGGCCACAGTATGACAGCTGGGCGATGAAGAAGACCTTCAGTATGGACATGAGGAAGCCGGTCAGCCAGGAGCCCACCGCCAGCTGCAGGCACAGCCGGTGGCTCATGATGGTTGGGTATCGCAGCGGGTTACAGATGGCCACATAGCGGTCATAGGCCATGACAGCTAAGAGGGCACATTCAGTGCAGACCAAGGCGATGAAGAAGTAGAGCTGGACCATGCAGCCCAGGAAGGAGATGCTCTTATTCACCACCAGGAAATTCACCAGCAGCTTTGGGACGGTGACCGAGATGTACCAAGCCTCCAGGAAGGAGAGGTGACTGAGGAAGAAGTACATGGGCTTGTGGAGGTGGAGGTTGGTCCAGATCAGGGCGATGATGACCATGTTCTGCAGGAGGGTCAGCAGGTACATGGTGAGGAACACCACAAAGAGCAGCACCTGCAGCTCCAGGATGGTTGGGAATCCCACAAGGATGAACTCCCGCACTCGGGTGTGGTTCTCCTGCTCCATCGTGAGCCCGGGGGTCTGCGAAGAAAGAAAGAAAGAAAGAAAGAAAGAAATTTTAAAATCTAATACCCATTTCAATAGATCTTTTTAACCACAGCTTGGAAGTTTGATATTTTTATTCTTAGATCCCGGCCCAGAGTATCTGAATTCCTCAACATTGGGAGTGAGGGGAAATAAGTTTAAATATCTCTATGAGAAACTAGTCTCTCTAATAATGGGCTCTTCAATCTGGTCTACAGGTTATACCTCCCTTGTCCAGCACCCTGGGGACCTGAGTGGTCCCCACTGAGCAGATTTACCAGATAAGCAGAGGTCAGGCCCCTAGGCTGCCTGGAGGGGGGCTCCCACTCCTGCAGGACTCCTCTAAAGGGCTGCAGGGCTCCCTCCGCATGGAGGTGGGTGCCCCTCTGCTATGGCTGGGCTCCCAGTGCCTTGGGGCTGCCAGGCTCCCCCACTCCAGCCAGGGACCCTGGGGCTGTGGGATGCTGGTGGGGCCCCCATCCGGGGTTGGAATCCTCACAGTGGGGATCCCTAATCCCAGCTGGGATCCTGGTAGGGGGGCTCCTTGATCTTGCTGCCTACCCTAGAGCTGCTCCCCAGGCTCCCCAGAGCGGGATTCCAGTGAGACAAGTTCAAACTTGGAGCAATGGGGACGTCTTTCACAGTGAGGCTCAGGGGCTGCTCCATCACCTGCCATTTTTAAAGCCGGGTTGAGTTTTCCCCCTCACACACCTGCTCTCGTTCCAGCCTGGATTGGTCCGGGGAGGTTCTAAGGCCTGGGTCACTCAGGACTTCAGGCTAAACCAGCGGTGGACAACCTGTGGCTGGTAGGCTGCACCCATCCCCTCAGGGACACCCACAGGTGGGCCACAAGGCCTTTTGCTGGTGCTGACTGTCCACAGGCCTGGCCCCGCAGCTCTCACTGACTACAATTCGCCGTCCTGAGCCAGTGGGAGCTGTGGGAGGCAGCTTGGGCCTCGGGGTCGTGCTGGCTGCCGCTTCCTGCAGCTCCCGTTGGCTGAGAACTAACAACCACAGCCAGTGGGAGATCTGGGAGCCAGGCGTGTGGACGGTCAACCTCAGCTAAAGCTCTCACAGCCCCCAGAGAATGATCCTGATGGGCAGGGTGCAGCCGGACAACTGCAGTTTGCCCCCCACTAGGCTGGGATCTATGAAATGAGGCCACTGCTGGGTCTGTGTCAATTCATCCCAATAAAAGCCCTGGCTGGGATGGTTTAGTTGGGGTTGGGCCTGCTTTGGGCAGCGGGCTGGACTGGTTGACCTCCTGAGGTCCCTTCCAGCCCTATGACACTATGATTCTATGAAGAAGCAAACCTAGTATGCGTCTCTCTACAAACTGTCCCTCAGCCATTCACACAGAGTAGGGCAGATCTTTCAAAGGACCCCACAAAGTGAAAGCTCAGGGGGATTTGTGCTCTTTGGCATGTTGTGAATATGAGAGTAGGAAAAGGAGTTGGTTTGGGGTGTGTTTTTTATGTCACATTCATGGAAACTGAATCTCCCCAAACAGAAAATATGGAATTTTCAGCCAAAAACTATTTCAGTTTTTTAAAACTATATAATTTCCCAGGAAAGCCAGCATCTTTGCTGAAAAAGTTCGTGTTTTCAATACCTCAATTGTCCATCAAAACCGAAATGAACTAAGTGTGCTACAAACAAAATTCTCCTGTCATGGTCACCTCACAGCTTCACACTGTCACATCCCATGTGGGGTTACCCAAAGGAGGATAGAAAAGGAGCAGTCACAGTAGAAGAAGAGGAAGAATGAATTTAAATTTCTGGGGGTTTCCCTCAGACGCTGCCAGGTTTGGTTGGTTGTACCTTTGAGGATTTTAATTCTGAGGCTTAAAACATCGGTTCTCCAGCTTCAGTGCTCATCATTGCTTCCACACAGCAAACCTCTTTGCCCCTCCCGCTTTGTACACGAGCAACATTATTATATGTCTAACACCGTTATAAATACTGGGGGCAAAGCAGGGTTTGGGTGGAGACTGACAGCACCCAACCACCCATTTTGAGAACACCTGGCTTGGGATCCAGAATCCTAGGCCTGGAAGGGACCTCAGGAGGTCATCGAGTCCAGCCCCCTGCCCAAAGCAGGATCAACCCAACTAAATCATCCCAGCCAGGACTTTTTAGAGCCGGGGAGGTTCCACCACCTCTCTAGGTAACACATCCCAGTGCTTCACCTCCCTCCTGGGGACACAGTTCTTCCTAATATCCAACCTACACCTCTCCCAATGTAACTTCAGACCATTGCTCCTTGTTCTGCCGTCTGTCACCACTGAGAACAGCCTCTCTCCATCCCCTTCAGGAAGTTGAAAGCTGCTATCAAATCACCCCTCACTCTTTTCTTCTGCAAAATAAATAAGCCCAAATCCTCATAGGACATGTGCTCCAGCCCCCTAATCATTTTGGTTGTCCTCAGATGGACCCTCTCCAATACATCCACAACCTTTCCCTGCAGGAGTGGGACCCAGAACTGGACACAATACTCCCGATATGGCCTCACCAGTGCCAAATAATAACTTCTCTCGATCTGCTGGACATGCTCTCCTAATGCACTTGAACTTGTTGAACTTCATGAGGTTTGTTTTGGCCCAATCCTCCAATTTGTCTAGGTCACCCTGGACCCTCTCCCTTCTCCCCTGCATATCTCTCTCTCCCACGTACAAGAATTTATATTTCTGTTGGTAAATACCAGTGAATAAATGTGAATTTCATCACATATGTGTACATGGATGAAAAAATAAATGTCCATTGATGAATGAAACTTGTAGCTTGATAAAGTAAGACAAGTGTTACTTGAGAACTTCCTCATTTGACTTTAGGTTATTTGCTTCCCACAGAGTGACAATTGGCGTTATAACAGTTACGACACTTTGACTCAATGTCTACAATCACTCATAGTTAGTGACAGACCTCACCACTGTTTTCCAAAACTGAACTCTTCCATTGACAACAATAGAAAAGGCTTAAAACCAGCCACAGATATCCACTGTTGAGATTAAAAAGTCCGGTTCTGCCAAGCCTGCTTATCTGCCCATTTTGCAAAGACTGACGCTACGTCCACCCTATGGAAAGTGCAGCGTGATAGCTCCCTTGCTGCAGCCCTAGCAGCATGCCAGCAGTTACACCAATAGAAAGTTCCTTGTTAGTGTAGAAAGGAGAACAGTGCCAGTCGCTACATAGACGGAAGCGTTCTTCCATCAGCACAGGTCTGCCCACACTTAGGTGTATCAGTCATGTAGCTATGATCACCTTTCTTTTGAGGAGTGACCACGCCTTAATCAAAGGCTTGACTTACAACACGAGTTCCTTGCTTCCTTTAAGGGGCTCACACCTGTGTCTTTTGTCTTTGCATGAACATTTCTGAGTTACAAACCTTTGAAACACTAATAATAGTTGCATCGTTTATTGTTGGTAGTTGATGGAGCTATCATGGCAGTGCCTAGGAACCACAGCCATGATCCAGGACTGCTCTGTACTAGGCATCGCACCAACACAGAACACAGAGACTCTCCCTTTCCCGAAGGCCTTACAGTCTCAGCATATAACTAGAGACAAGAGATGGAGACAGATGAAAGACAGAGCACAAGGGAGCAATGAGGTAAGAACATTTCAAAGAGTTTAGAGCTGGAAAAATAATTAGATCCTATGTGATCTCCTGCACAGCACTGGGTCGTACATTTCTCTCAATTACCCTTTCTCCCTACATACGACTCTTACAGCTACAGTATTTCAATTTGCCATTCAGGTCAGATCACACTACTGTCACAGTCCATCTATCCTATCAAAACGGAACTGATAAAATACGATAACGTCGATTAAAAAGGAGAATCTGCTTTACCTGGGGTATTTGCTTCAAAATGTAAAACCTGGCGGAGAGAATGTCAATGGAGCTGACTGGGAAGTGATTGAGACTTCTGCTCCTAAATCCCTTAGGCACTTTTGAAAATCACCTTGAGATGTGATTTAAAAAAAACAGTAGGTGATAGTCTGACCTGGGTTATATGTTGAGAAAGAAGAAGTGAAGCTGGGCTTCTGATACATACGTCAAATCCTGCTGGCTCCATGAGTTTACCAGTTCACCTACAAATTCTCTTTGAAAATTTCAGCTTCATGAAGATGAGCCTTCATTTTTGTAACAAGGGGCAGGTTCAGAGACACCTCAGCCGAGTAAATCACAGAGTCCTAGAGCTGAAAGGGACATCAAGAGGTCACTGAGTCCAGCTCCCTGCCCAAAGCAGGACCAACCCCAACTAAATAATCCCAGCCATAACTATGTCAAGCCAGGACTTAAAAACCTCTAGGGATGGAGATTCCACCACCTCTCTAGGTAACTCATTCCAATGCTTCACCTCCCTCATGGTGAAATACTTTTTCCTAATAGCCAAACTGGACATCCCTCACTGCAACTTCAGACTGTTGCTCCTAATTCTACCATCTATCACCACTGAGAAGAGCCTCTCCCCATCTTTTAAAAAAAATCCTCTTCAGGAAGCTGAAGGCTGCTATCAAATTGCCCCTCACTCTTCTCTTCTGCAAACTAAATAAGCCCAAATCTCTCAACCTCAATTTGTAGGTCATGTGCTCCAGCCCCCTAATCATCTTCATTGCCGTCTGCTGGACCATTGCCAATGCATCCACTTCCTTTCTATACTGGGGGGCCCAGAATTGGATGCTGTACTCCAGATATGGCCTCACCAATGCCATATAGAAGGAAATAATAACTTCTCTGGATCTGCTGGAAATGCTTCTCCTAATGCACCTCCCTATGCTGCCAGCCTTCTTATCCACAAGGGCATGCTGCTGACGCATATCCAGGCTCTCCTCCACTGTAATCCCCAGATCCTTTTCTGCTGCACAGCTACTTAGCCAGTTGGTCCCCAACCTGTAACAATGCTTGGGATTCTTCTGTCCCACGGGCAGGGCTCTGCACTTCTTCTTGTTGAATCTCATCAGGTTTCTTTTGGCCCAATCCTTCAATTTATCCAGGTCATTCTGGGCCTAATTTCTACCCTCAAACATATCTACTTCTCTCCCTAGCTTAGGGATGAAATTTATCATGATTAAACGCTGGTCTTCAGGAGTGGCACAAACAGTACATTTTTCTGGCAGGGTTTATCTGCATAGAAAAATATCTGGGACTGCTTCTCTAGGGGAATGGTGCTCGCTCTGTGCCTCAAGGTTAGGGCATTTCGTTTGAAAGGAATCATTAAGGATAGTGCCAAAATACCTTCTGAAAGAAGAGAATTTTAGTGACAGACAAATGAACTGCAGAAATGGCAGCAAAATAACGTAAAGCAAAGGACCCCAAGTGTGTAGATCTGTGCTGATCTCCAAATGGACAAAATCAGTCTGCTGTACTGATCGTCCCAGGAATGTGCTTCCCCCTTGGCGACGAAAGAGCAAAGGAATAAACTTCACTCATTCCTTTGTGAACGTCGCTGATCAGCAATAAACCCAAATCTGGACTTTTTTTGTTTACTCAGTGGTTATTCGGGCAAACACTCAATGGAGGTCATGGAAGCTGCACTGCACTGAGGATTAAAACAAATCTAGACAATGATTTTGATTTTGATTCTTTTTATCTGTCCAGCCCTACACAAATCTCTCCCTGCATTATCTAGTCTGTTTCTGTCTCTATACCTTGAATCTAAGATCTGCATGTGCTACATACCTCTGTCCTTCTGCACAGAGATGCATGCGTCTCATCTCTCTACCTGCATATATAGTCAGCTCTCTAATGTTGCTATCTAACTCGAGCATCACCCTCCTCCCTTCACCAATTAAATTAATGAGGTCGGCTGCCTGGGGAATCATAACATTATAGAACAAGGGAACTGGACGGGACCTCGAGAGATCAAGTCATGTCTCCTACCCTCACAGCAGGACCAAGCAGCATCTAGATCAGCCCTAGTAGATGTCTAGCTAACCTGCTCTTAAATATCTCCAGGGATGAAGATTCCACAAACTCCCTAGATAATTTATTCCAGTGTTTAACCACCATGACAGTTAAGAAGTTTTTCCTAATGTCCAACTTAAACCTCCCTTGCAGCAGTTTAAGCCCATTTCTCCTTGTTCTATTCTCAGAGGCCAAGGACAACGATTTTTCTCCCTCCTCCTTGTAACCCTCTTTTATGTATTTGAAAACTGATACTATGTCCCCTCTCAGCCTTCTCTTTTCTTAACTAAACCAGCCCAGTTCTTTCAGATTTTTTCTCACAGCTCCTGCTCTCTAGACTTTTCATCATTTTTGTTGCTCTTCTCTGGACCTTCTCCAATTTCTTCACATCCCTCTTGAAATGTGGTGCCCAAAACTGGACGCAAGACTCCAACTGAAGCCTCACCAGTGGAGAGTAGAGCAGAAGAATGTCTTCTTGTGTCTTGCTCACAACACTCTTGTTAATGCTGCCCAGAATCAGGTTGGCGTTTTTTGCAAGAGCATCACACTGTTGACTCCTCTGTAGCTTGTACTCCACTCTGACCCCAGATCCCTTTCTGCAGCACTCCTCCCTAGACAGCCACTTTCCAGTTTGCGTGTGACAGATTGCTCCTTTCTAAGAAGAAGGGTTTGATAACTCAGTGGTGACTGCACTGACTTGCTATACACAAGATTAGGAGCTCAATCCTTGAGGGGGCCCATTTGGGGGTCTAGGGCAAAGGTATTTAAAAATATTTGGGAATGCGATGGGTCCTGTGTGAAATGCAGAGGATTCAGCTTGAGGACCTTTCAAGGTCTCTTCCACCTTTATGTGCATCTTCATATACTTAGCAAAGTGGAGCACTTTGCATTTGTCCTTATTAAATTTCATGCTGTTGACCTCAGGCCATTTCTCCAGTTTGTCCAGATCAGTTTGAATTCTGCCCCCGTCCTCCAGTGCACTCGCCCCCGCCCAGCCTGGGACCATCTGCAAATTCACTGAGCAAACTCTCTATGTCAATATCTACATCGCTGATGAAGATATGGAATAGAACTGGTCCCAAAACAGACCCCTGCAGAGCCCCCCTTGTTCTGCCCTTCCAGCAGGACTGTGACCCATTAATAACGACTCTCTGAGAACGGCTGTACAGCCAGTTATGCACCCACCTTACAGCAGCCCCATCTCAGTTGTATTTGCCCAGTTTATTGATAAGATGACCTTGTAAGACCATATCAAATACCTTACTGAAGTCCAGGTACACCATGTCCACCCCTTCTCCCTTGTCCACAAGGCTTGGTAGCTAGGGTGACCATACACCCTGTTCGCCCCGGACAGGCCCTTATTGAAGTTGTCTCATAGGTGTCCCAACTTCTTTAACAAAATGGGCAAATTGTCCTGGATTTGTGGGGCTCCTGTTCCCTGGCACCCATGTCTTGAGGCAGCAGCCACCACTGCCAGGGAGCTCCTCTGCTGCACAGCTGCCCCAGTCCCTGCCACCCACAGAGGCAGTCCCCAGTGCTGGTGAGCTCTGCCTCAGGGTGGCCTGGTCATTCCCTGGTGCCCCAGGCCCCCTAGTGGGAGGTTGTGGAGCCCCATCCTCCACTGCAGAGCCCCATGCCTGATGCCTCACAGTGGGGCAGCTGCCCCCATTGCCGGGGAGCTCTCCATTAGAAGACCAACCCCGCATCCCTGGAGGCCAGTGTCCTGCACTTTCCCCGGGGCAATGTGGGCTCCCTATTGTTACCCTAGCACAGAAAGCGAGCCAATTGGTTTGGCAGGATTTGCTCTTTCCACATCCAGGCCAGCTCTGACCTTATTCTCTTCCAGATGTTTGCAGGTGAATTCCTTAATTACTTGCCCCAGCATCTTTCCCGGCACAGAAGTTAAACTGACTGGTCTGTAGTTTCCTAGGTTGTTCTTATTCCCCTTTTTGTAGACGGACATTATGCATTTGCCCTTTTTCAGTCTTCTGGGCTCTCCCTGGACTTCCAGGACTTTTTTAAGAGGATGGCTAAAGGGTCCGATGCCTCCGCTACCAGCTCCACGAGGTGCATTTCCTCAGGCCCTGGGGACTCGCAGACATTGAACTTTTCTAAGTAAGTTTCAACTTCTTTTTTTTTCCATGTTATCTTCTAACCAACCCCTACCCCGGTCCCCACGAGCATGCGCTGTGTCCGGCTTTCCTTTGGGTGCAGTGCTAGGGTGACCCCATTGCCCTATGACAAAGAGGGGCCAGTCACCTCAGGAAATGCTCCTCCATGTCAGGGCTCCTTGGCGATGGAGGCTGCTGCCCCACAGTGAGGCACTGGGGCTGCGGGCTCTACAGCGTCCCAGTGAGGGGAGCAGAGTGTGGGGGCTGGCAAACTCTTGGTGGGGGTGGGGGAGCTGAGAACAGGGGCTTCACAGCCTCCCAGTGGTGGTGGGAGGGAACAGGGCAGCTGCCCCATGGAGGGGCATCCCTGCAGCAGAAGCTGCCTCACAGCAGCCTGGTGCTCTAGGGAATGGAGCAGCCACCTTGTGGCACAGCTTGCTGAGGGCAGGGGATCACGCTGGGGTGCCAGGGAATTGGGCAGGCGAGCTCCCCTCTTACAGGAGCTGTTGCCCCAAGGCAGAGGGCATGGGGTAACAATGCAGCTTCCCCACAGAGGAGCTCCCTAGCAGGGGATGCTGCCCCAAGGCAGAGGGTGCTGGGGACTGGGCAGCTGCCCTGCAGTGGGGCTCCCTGGCAGCAGAGTCTGCTGCCCTGAGACACTGGGTGCTGGGGAACAGGAGCACCACAAATTACAGGACAATTTGCCCATGTTCCTGAGGAAGTTGGGGTGACTGTGGGATGGCTTCAATGAGGGGCTGTCAGGAAAATTGGACGGCTGGTCACCCTGTGCTGCGTGAGCCCTGGGGACATTCCCAAAGCAGGAGAGAGGAACAGAAAGTTTTGCCCCATCACCGGTGCAGCAGGTCAGCATCTCCCAGAACTTCTCACCTGCCCCTTCCCCTGTGGCTGGGCTGTCGGCTCAGCAGGCTGGGGTCTTAGCTGTGGGTAGATGCAGCTCCACAGACCCCTGAGTTCAGACCAGCTTCCCCCAGGGGAGCTCAGTTCTCCGCCTGGTGTGAGCCACTCACTCAGTTCTGCTCGGCCGCCCCTGAGCCCGTCCTCCCATGCCCGGTCACACACCTGGATGTGAAGGACTTTCCCCTCCACATCCTTTCTAACCACCCGGGAGGATTTCTGCTGGGTTTCGGGGCCTTTGCCACATGGCTGGGACAGTGGATTGGGCCTCTGGAGCCCTGGGTCTGTCACAGCCCTGCTGTGGGCCTCTGTGTCTCCAGCTGTAAAGTGGGGGTGAAGACAGGTACCTTTGGAAACACCCAGCCTGCACTCAAGGCCCTCTGGGCATGGGGGGAGCTGGCTCCCTCTGTAACAGGGGCTTTGCTCCCTTCCTCCCCATGGGCCTTTGCAGCCTGACACGCCAGCGGAAGGGAAGACACAGACCATGGCTCTCAGTGTCTTGAGATCGGGGGCCCTACTCGGGCTGCGGAGAAGGGCCCTGTCCACTCAAGGGAGGCCACAAACACTCTCTCTCCCCACCACCCCGTTCTCCAGTGACCCACCTCGCTCCAGAGGTGTGCCAGTCAGGAGCTGCTTTAAATGTAATGGGCCAGGGCATGTGAAGGCCAACTGCCCCAAGAGCCCCAGCAGCGTACAGCTCATCACACCGAAGTCATGCTGAGGACCTCAGGCCCAGAGGCCTCTCCGACACCCCAGAGCAAAGGAAGACCAGGAGTGTGGGTGGGAAGAAGGTAATTGTGTGGAGATACCCTGGAGCACAGGTCTCTGTGATCCACCAGTCCCTCATGGACTCCAAAGTCATCTACCCAGGGGCTCAGATAACTCTTTGACCCTTTAAGGAAGACTCCTTGTACTGCCTACAGCCATGTTGCCTGTCACATACAGGGCTGGACAGCAATCTGGCGGCTTGCAGCCTATGATGCGCTCCTATGCTGGGGGACAGGACATAGCCAACCATGTGAGACAAGCTAAAAAGGTGGAATGGTCACCCACAGCCTGGCTGCACAGGCCTGCACACTTACACCCCTCCTTGAGCCTGCCACAGGGGCCCGCCTGTGTCCCTAGGCACCCCAGGCCCAGAGATCCAGGCAGAGGTGGTGGAACCAGTCCCCAAACCAGTATCTCCAGCAGCAGCAGCATCCAGACCCTGGAATCCTGGTGGCACCAGCCCTGGAGCTGGAACTGGTGGAGTGGAGGCACCAGAGAGCCAGAGACAGCAACAGAGTCTGCACAGGAGACACTGCCAGAGCCTGTGACACAAGCCAGAGAGCCAACAAGGAGCAGGTCATAGCCATCAGAGACACCCAGATCACCTGCACCACCTCCAGAGGGACCAAGCCATATCCCCAGCCTGCTGGGGAGCGGACATCTCCAGTAACAAGAGAGCAGTTCCAGGCAGAACAGGAAGCTGATGAAAGCCTCAAGGGAGCTTGGCCGGTGGCCTGGAGTGACCCAGTGCCACTCAGCTCTTCTAACAGGCCCAGGATTGTGATAGACAGATGGTGTCTATGCAAGAAGACTCTTTCAGGTGGGCACAAGGAGGACGGGGCATCCTCAGAGACAGTTGGCAGTGCCAGCTAGGTGCAAGGAAAAGCTCTTGAGCTTAGCGCATGATCATCCTAGTGGCCATGCTGGGGTGAACAGAACCAAGGACTGACTGGGAAAGTCATTCTTCTGGGAGGGGTTGGCAAGGATGTGTCTAGTTATGTCCGGTCTTGTGAGGTGGGCCAGTGGGTGGGGAAGCCCCAAAAACAAGTCAAGGCACCTCTCCAGCCACTCCTCATCACACAGGTTCCATTTCAGGATGTAGCTGTTATGTGTCCTTTCTCTAGAAAGACCTCAAGAGGGAAGCTGTTCATATTGACTCCTGTGGGTTTTGACACCCACTGGCCTGAAGCAGTCACTCTAGGGAGCACCAGCGCCAGGAACACGTGCCAGCTATTAGCAGATACTTTGCCAGGGTAGGCTGGCCCTCCGAAATCCTTATGGATTGGGAACCAATTTCCTGGCAGAGGCTTTGAAACATTTTTGGGAAACTCCTGTGGTAAAACACTTGGTGGCCACCTCCTGCCTCCATCAAACCAATGGCCTGGTGGAAAGATGTAATGGGACTTTGTAAACCGTGATCCCTACATGAGTGGATGAGCACTCCAGTGAGCAGGCTCTAGTCTTACGGCACTTATTGTTTGCTTACAGAGCCGGCCCACATCCCTGTCTGGGATTCTCGGCTCTTCAACTTGTGAGGGAGGCTGTGAGGTTTTGGGCCTTTGCAATTAGCAACCCCTCTGCCAGGAACTAACATTCTGGATTTTGTACACAATCTGCAAAATACCTTTAGAGCCTCTTTAACCCTCCTGCAACAGAACTTGCAGCACGCTCCGCCAGAGCAGAAGGCCTGGTGTGATAAACACTCCAGAGGACGGTCCTTCAGCGTAGGTGAGCAAGTCATGGTCCTGAAGGCTACACAGGCCAATACAATGGAAGCATCCGGGGCAGACTGTTCACCTTCCAAGAGTGCCAAGGTGCAGTTAATTACCTCATAGCCATCCACACTCTGACCTTAAGCCGAAGGTGTAGCAGTATAATTCTCTAAAGGCCTTTTATTCCCAAGAATTCAAGGTTCTTCAGCTTACTGCCCAATGGGAAGATGCTGAGTGGCCTGAAGGAGCCTGCTACAAGGGGAAAGGCCAGGGCAGAGCAGGAGAGGTAATCCTGTCCATGAGCCTTGGCCATTAACACTTCCATAACACGAGTTATGCTCACCCAATCAGAGACCAACCCCACCGAACGGCTCCTTCAGCCAAAGCTGCTGTAGAAATCAAGGACACGTTCGAGATGGTTGTAATTCACCCCTCTGAAAGTGCACGGGCCTGTGTGGGGGGCCCAGTTCTCAAACTAGAGGGACAAATGTGCTTTTGCATGGACCACCATGAATTAAATGCTGTAACTCATCCAAATTCCAAGCATGGATCAACTTTTGGCGAAACAGGGACACACCCAGTTCATTTCCATCTCAGATTTAACCTAGAGATAATGGCAAGTACCTCTGAATGAGTCAGCCAAGCAGAAGTCCAGCCTTTGTTGCACATGGTGGTTTGCACGAATTTCAGGTTCCCCCTTTCAGGCTGTGCAATGCCCTTGACACCTTCCAATGACTTATAGATAATGTGCTCGCTGGATCTGACGAATCTACAGGAGCCTAGTGGTCACTGCTGGAGACCTTGGGGTCAGCACTCTTGGCACCCAACATCTTTCTTAGTGCTCCCTTCACTTCCTGGTTCCTCAGGCAGTAAATGAAGGGGTTCAACATGGGGGTGGCAATGGTGTACACCACGGACACGAGCTTGTTGAGGTCGAAAGACTGGATCCTCTGGGGCCGGGCGTACATGAAGAGGATGGCTGAGAAGAAGATGATGACCACAGTGAGGTGGGAGGTGCAGGTGGAGAAGGCCTTCCTCCTGCCCTGGGCGGTGGGGATGCGCAGGATGGTGCCGATGATGCATATGTAGGAGGTGACAGTGATGGAGAGGGGGATGAGGAGGATGATCAAGGCAAAGACAAAGTCCACCATCTCTGCCACTGTCATGTCAGAGCAGGAGAGGTTGAGCAATGGGGAGATGTCGCAGAAGAAGTGGTTGATGACGTTGGGGCCACAGTACGACAGCTGGGCGATGAAGAAGACCTTCAGTATGGAAATGAGAAAGCCAGTCAGCCACGAACCCACCGCCAGCTGCAGGCACAGCCGGTGGCTCATGATGGTTGGGTATCGCAGTGGATTACAGATGGCCACATAATGGTCATAGGCCATGACAGCTAAGAGGGCACATTCAGAGCACGCCAGGGCAAGGAAGAAGTAGAGCTGGACCATGCAGCCCAGGAAGGAGATGCTCTTATTCACCACCAGGAAATTCACCAGCAGCTTTGGGACGGTGACCGAGATGTACCAAGCCTCCAGGAAGGAGAGGTGACTGAGGAAGAAGTACATGGGTTTGTGGAGGTGGAGGTTGGTCCAGATCAGGGCGATGATGACCATGTTCTGCAGGAGGGTCAGCAGGTACATGGTGAGGAACACCACAAAGAGCAGCACCTGCAGCTCCAGGATGGTTGGGAATCCCACAAGGATGAACTCCCGCACTCGGGTGTGGTTCTCCTGCTCCATCGTGAGCCCGGGGGTCTGCGAAGAAAGAAGGAAAGAAAGACAGAAGTCAGACATCCATTGCAAGAGATCTTTTTTACCACACCTCTCAACTTTGATATCTTTATTATTAGATTGCATCCCACGGAGGCCGAAAGCCTCAATGTTGTGGGGGAAACAAGTTTAAATACCCACATGAGAAACAGGTCTCTAATAATGGGCTCTGTGATCTAGCCAACAAAGCCTGATGCCCTCGTCCAGCACCTGAACGAGGAGATATAGTGGATGAGGGGAGGTCAGGGGAGGTCCGGCCCCCAGGCTGCCTGGAGGGGGGACTCTCCTGTAGGGCTCCCTCAGAGGTCTGATGAGTCCCCCCTGCCCTGGCTGGGGTCCCTGGGGCTGCAGGGCTGCTGGGTTCCCCCTGCCCTGGCTGGGGTCCCAGGCTGCAGGGCTGCTGGCAGGGCTCCCAGCTGGGGCTGGGCTCCCCACAGTAACGCTTCCCAACCCCAGCCAGTCTCCTAGCAGTGGGTCTCCCTGACCTGGCTGCCTGCCCCATGGCTGCCCCCCACGCTCCCCAGAGGAGGATTCCAGCAGGGGCTCCCTGCCAGCAGCAGGGCTCTGCTGCAACCCGCACAGCTGGAGATCCCTGGCCCAGCAGCATCCATGGTCCTGCCGGACGCGGGAAGTTGCTGGACGAGAGAGTTTCAACCCGTCTGACACCCTCCAACAGCTGAATTCTGAAGCGAGAGAAATTCCAACCCGGAGCAATGGGGACGTCTTTCACAGTGAGGCTCAGGGGCTGCTCCATCACCTGCCATTTTGAAAGCCAGGTTGAGTTTTCCACCTCACACACCTGCTCTCGTTCCAGCCTGGATTGGTCCGGGGAGGTTCTAAGGCCTGTGTCACGCAGGACTTCAGGCTAAACCAGCGGTGGACAACCTGTGGCCAGCAGGCTGCACCCATCCCCTCAGGGACGCCCACAGGTGGGCCACAAGGCCTTTTGCTGGTGCTGACTGTTCACAGGCCTGGCCCCGCAGCTCCCACTGACTACAATTCGCCGTCCTGAGCCAGTGGGAGTTGTGGGAGGCAGCTTGGGCCTCGGGGTCGTGCTGGCTTCCACTTCCTGCAGCTCCCGTTGGCTGAGAACTAACAACCACAGCCAGTGGGAGATCTGGGAGCCAGGCGTGTGGACGGTCAACCTCAGCTAAAGCTCTCACAGCCCCCAGGGAATGACCCTGACGAGCCGGGTGCATCCAGACAACTGCAGTTTGCCCCCCACTGGGCTGGGATCTATGAAACGTGCTGCTGCTGGGTCAGTGTCAATGATCAGACCTGGTGTCCCTCTCTGACCCAACTGTCTGAAAGACAGCACTGCCGAGTGGGGCAGATGTGTCCGAGGGCCTGGCAGGATGAAAGCTCAGCGGGATTTGTGTTCTAAGGCGCATTTGAGAACATTGGAGTAAGAACAGAATTTGATGGGGGAGGGGGGTGTTTTTGTGGGACACGTTCACTTTTCACAGAAACTGAAACCCCCAAACTGAAAACACTCAATTTTAAGCCAAAAACCGTATTTCCAGGTTTTTTAAATATACAATTTCCGGGGAAAGCCAAGTCACCTTTCTTGAAAAAGTTCATTTTGTCAAAGCCTCAATTTTTCATCCAAAGCAAAATGAAATGTGTCCTACAGAGAAGGTTGTCCTTTGAGCATCACCTCATACTGTCACCTCCCATTCAGGGGACAGAAAGGAGGATGGACCAGGCGCAGAAACAGCAGAAGAAGAGGAAGAAGAAACACCAATTTGTAGGGTTTTGCGTCCGATCCTGCCAGTGTCAGTCCCAGTTCTAGTTTGGCTGGTTTTACTTTTTAGGGTTTTCATTCTGAAACAGTTCTCCAGCTGTGGTACTCGTGACCCCTTTCCCACAGCAAACCTCTTAGTGCCCCCCCTCACCCGCCCCATATCCGCTACAGGCATTTTTAGATGTCTAACACTGTAATAAATACTGGAGGCAAAGCGAGGCTTGTGCGGAGGCTGACAGCTCCCATCCACTCCTGGTTTGAATCATAGAATCCCAGGGCTGGAAGGGACCTCAGGAGGTCATCGAGTCCAGCCCCTGCCCCAAGCAGGATCAGCCCCAACTAAATCATCCCAGCCAGGACTTTTTTGAGCCGGGACTTAAAAACCTGTAGGGATGGAGATTCCACCACCTCTCCAGGTAACGCATCCCAGTGCTTCACCTCCCTCCTGGTGAAATAGTTTTTCCTAATACCCAACCTACTCCTCAGCCTCTGTAACTTTAGGCCTTTGCTCCTTGTTCTGCCATCTGTCACCACTGAGAACAGCCTCTCTCCATCCCCTTTAGAGCCTTGTTCAGGAAGTTGAAGGCTGCTATCAAATCCCCGCTCACTCTTCTCTTCTGTGAACTAAATTAGCCCAAATCCCGCAGCCTCAATTTCTCTCTGCACTTGTCCTTGTTGAACCTCATCAGATTTCTTTTGGCTCAATCCTGCAATTTATCTAGGTCACTCCAAACCCTGTCCCTGCCCTCCAATATATCTACCTGTCCCGTCAGCTAAGTGATGAACCTGGCAATGAGTGAGCATTGCTCCTTGGGTGTGGCACACACTCTGCATTTGCCTTTCATGATTTACCTGCACAGACAGATTCTGGACTGCTGTCTAGCAGCATGGGAACCACTTGGGGCCTCAGGGGTAGGCTGTTTCGTATGAAACAAACCACTAAGGATAGTCCCACAAGACCACCAGCAAGAAGGGAAATTTAGCCACAGAAAAATGAAGCACAGAAATTACAGCCAATAACTTCAAGCCAAATACCCCGAGGGTGTAGCTGTGCGCTGATCTCCACAGTGAGAAAACCAGTCTTCTGAGCAGATAGTCCGAGGGGTCTGCTGCCCCCTTTGTGCCAAGAGCAGAGGGATAAACTTCCCTCGCTCCTGTGTCAGTGCAGCAGACCAGCACTAAACCCAGCATTGGATGTCTTTGTTTGCACAGCCGTTACTCAGGCAAACGCTCAATGCAGGTGACGGATGCTGCCCCTGACTAAGGAGTGACACAAATCTAGATGATGATTTTGCTTCTGAGTCTTTTTATCTGTGCAGCCCGACATGAATCTGTCTGCGCTGGTCTGGTCTTTCTGCCTCCATACCCTGACTGTGCGAGCTGCATGTGCTGCATAGCTCTGTCCTTCTGCACAGCGATCCGTGCATCGACCTTCCTCTGTCTGCATATATACTCACCTGTCCAATGGCATCACCCAGCTCCAGCACCTCCCTGTGCAGCTCCCCTCCCCCTTCCCCAATTAACTAACGAGGGGGCTGCCTGGGGAACGCCACACTGAGCCCTGGGGACGTTCCCACAGCAGGAGAGAGGAATAGAAAATTTTGCCCCATCACTGGTGCAGCAGGTCAGCATCTCCCAGAACTTCTCACCCGCTCGTCCATAGCCAGTGCCTTCCCCTGTGGCTGGGCTGCCGGCCCAGCAGGCTGGGGTCTGAGCTGTGCGTAGGTGCAGCTCCACAGACTCCTGAGTTCAGACCAGCTTGCCCCAGGTGTGGGGGGAAAACTGATTTAAGGGTTAAAGGAGTTTTTCCACACTAACTAGGCCTCCCTTTGCAATGGGATACTAGGGGTCATCTGCACTTCTTTGAAGTCCCAACCTTGTCGCCTGGAGATGATTTATCCTGTAGGGTCCTCTCTCTGGGTTACCAGGTTCCTTTGTAGTGTAAACTGGCCTCAAGCGCATCTGGTGCTTGCAGACATGTCTTGCTGAGACTTTCGTATGTTAAAGAAGACAATTAATTACTTAACTGTCTAAAGAGTCCTTGGAACTGGTTCTCAGGGCTCCCACTTCCCTGCAAGCCAGCAGCCTGCATGCATGACCCAGACAGGCCTGGGTTGCAAGCCCCAGGGGCAGAACCTGGGAGCATAGGGGCTAAAGCCCAGTACACTACCATGTGAGCTAAAGGCCTTCACTCACCCCAGATGAGGTCTCAGGGCCTCTGGGTTCTACACATGTATAATAAAGTTTCCCTTTAGCTCTCACTCTTGCCTCACTGCTTTGACCTCCAGCCTTGGACCTTTGGGGGACACTGTACCCCAGGGGAACGGGGGTCCCCAACACAGGTTACAGCAGTTCCCTGCCTGGCATGACCGACTCACTCAGTTCTGCTCAGCCTCCCCTGAGACCTTCCTCCCATGCCCGGTCACACACCTGGATGTGAGGGACTTTCCCCTCCATGCCCTTTGTAACCACCAAGGGTGAGGGGTCCCTCTGGGTTTTGGGGCCTTTGCCACATGGCTGGGACAGTGGATTGGGCCTCTGGAGCCCTGGGTCTGTCACTGGCTAGCACCAGCTCTGCTGTGGGCCTCACTATCTCCAGCTGTAAAGGGCGCTGACAGCAGGGGTCCCCTTTTGAGTCGGGTCCTGGGCACTAAATTCCCTTAGGTGCCAGTGGAAAAGCCCAGCCTTCCTACAAAGATCTGTGGTGGACCACTCCCCCATAGACAGAGGCTTGGCCTGCAATACAGCAGAGATTGAAGGGTCTGTGGCTGTCCCCAGCCATTCCATGCCTGGGGTGGCAGTCGCCCTACATACGGCCAAGAGGGCTTTGTCATTCTTCCATCTGCCAAGCTGGGATGCTAGACTCTGCTGGTGCTTATCCCTGTCTAAGTCCCTACATCAGGGGTCGGCAACTGAGATAGCAAAAAGCGACTTTTTTCTTTCGAATTCAGTAAAAAACTCAATACTTCCTGAGCCTCGGTGTATGTGAATGCCAGACGGTCCTTAGTAAATAACCCCCAACTGTGGTTTTTGTAACTCCTGGTTTAAGACCAGCCCCACGATGGTTTGTAATGTTTACTGACGGATGTTCACAAACTTTTTAGATCTCTCTCACGGTTGCACTTTTTGTTGGTGGTGAATTTCTCATTGCCCTGACACCCAGGGAGTCCAGACAAACTCGATAGAAATGCGAAGGACTGGGCCCATTCGCTCTGAAATTTTTTCTTCCCATCTTCGATTCTTCTCTTCTTTGAAGCCATTCCGACCCCACTTTAACTATGTCAGTTTTAGTTCACGTTTAATTTCAGTTTGAGCCCATAAAATGAGCGTTGCCCTTCCTGGCAGGATCCCCGCCAGCTTCCTTCTCCTTTTCCAAATCAAGACGATCAAAACACCGATGCAGGGATCATATCCCTCAATGCACTGCACATACTAAAGGGGGAGTTCTCCAGCAGTCCAGACCACACATTTGCTATTTAGATTGGAGCTGTTCATTTTCGGGCTTTTAGACATTCACCCTTTAGCGAAAATAATCCGGAGGGCTTTTGTTTTCTTTACTTTGTAATTCTAGTGTTGGCAGCTACAAAGATGTCCTTGAAGAGCCGTATGTGGCTCTGGAGCTGCAGGTTGCAGGGCCCTGCCTTAGGCTGTGCTGGGGCTCTGCCCTGACTACAGGCCAGAGTGGCCTACCTGTTTCCTCCCTACCCTTCCTGACTGAGGGTGTTGGCTCCATACACTGAGAGAAACATTGGGTCCCAGAGATCCCCATGAGACTGCCCCCTGATGTGCTAATCCTAGCACTGAGCCCGCCTACATGTCCTCTGGGGCACACAACCATGCTGTCCTGGGCCCGGGGCTCTGCTCTCTCTCCCAGCAATGGCACAGACTGGGGTAACAGCTCCCCACAGAGCAATGCAGAGACATGGGAGGGCTCAGACACAGGGACTTGGCCACACCCAGGCACACAGCCCCAGTGTGGACAGAAGCAGATATCGTACGATGAAGGCGATGGTGCAAATCTGCAAAGAGCTGGGGAGGAGGGGAAATTGAGCAGCCCTGCGCTGGCTGGTGACACAAGCAGCAAGGCTGCCTGAGTCCCAGCTGGTGCAGGGTCATCAATCGCCCCCACGCCTGCCATGGTTTTCTGCAAAGCCTCTGAGAGGAGAAGGTGGCCCGCCCCACTCCAGCTGGGAATCAGGCAGCTGTCCAGGGCCCCCAATATGCCGTTAGCCTTCTTGCTGCTGGAGCCCCCTGTGGCATGCTGCCATCTAAATGCGCCGTGAAATGTGATCAATTTCCCCCCCCACACACACACGCACACTTGGCTCTGCAAAGAGATGGGGCAGGGGAAAGTGCTGAAAGTGCTGAAATGTCAACGGCACACTTAGACAGTTCTCATGGCACACTGGTGTGCCATGGCACAACTGCTGAAGATCATGGTGGTAGGTCATGTGCTCCAGCCCCTAAGCATTTGGTTGCCCTCTGCTGGACCCTCTCCAGTGTGTCTACAGCCTTTTTATAAGGGCAGGCCCAGAACTGGATGCAGTACTCCAATACACCAGAGCTGAGTAGAGGGGAATAGTAAATTCTCTAGATCGACTCCTCCTAATGCACCCCAATATGCCGTTAGCCTTCTGGGCTCCAAGGGCACAGTGTTGACTCATATCCAGCCTCTCGTCTTCTGTAATCCCCAGGTCTTTCTCTGCTGCACTTCAACTTACCCAGTCAGTCTCCAGGCATAACAGTGCTTGAGAGTCTTCTGTCTCAAGGGCAGGGCTCTGCACTTGTACTTCTTGAACATCATAACATTTCTTTTAGCCCAATCCTACAATTTATCTAGATCACTCTGGACCCTGTCCCAACCCACCAATGTCTCCCTAGCTTAGTGTCACCTGCAAATTTGTTGAGGGTACAATCTAGCCCTTCATCCAGGTCGTTGATAAAGATGTTGAACGAATCCAGCCCTAGAAATGATCCTGGGGGCACTGTGAAGCTGACTGCCAACCAGACACAGAGCCGTTAATCAGTGCCCTTTGGGCCCAACCTTCTAGCCAGCTTTCTACCCACCTTACAGTCCATTTATCCAAGCCATACTTCCTTAACTTACTGGCAAGACTGATGTGGGGGACTATCAAAAGCTTCGCTGAAGTCCAGGTATATCATGCCCATTGCCTTCCCCATGTCCACAGAGACAGTTACCTCTTCATAGAAGGCAATCAGGTTGGTCAGTCTTGATTTGCCCTGGGTGAATCTATTCTTGGTCACTTTCCTGTCTTTCAAGTGCTTCAAAATCCATCCCTTGGGGATCCTCTCCATAATCTTTTACAAGGACTGAGGTGAGACTGATGTAGTAATGAGAGGGCCTGACAACCAGACTTGGCCTAAACAATGGTCAGTGCCTGGCTAAAGCACCTTACGCCGGAACAACAGAGAGCTAAAGCAAAACCTGTGAGCTAGGTAGAGTCTACTCCCAGGGCTACAACAAGTAAGAGGGCCTACAAGCGCCCAGCACCAGGCACTCTGTGATACACCCACACATTCTAGGAAGATAACAGGACATTCTGCGTGGTAGGACCCTCCCCCCAGGGAACAGCTTAGCACCAGGAACATTCTGACCCAGGGTCACTACAGTGTCCTTACGACAACATGATGGATGGTGTTGCTTTGATATTATCACAATGTACAAGGTAATGGATAGTAGCTAGTTACATTAAGGGGTATCAACGTATTACCGTCAGGAGAGGCCCCTGGGATGCGCAACGTGTACGTAAGTTGTTTGTACCTGGATATAAAAGCATCACACAACTGAGGCGCACCGAGCGAGCTAGGGAACAACGAATCCCCCTTGTCAGCAATTGAGTTGCTTCCATTGTCAAGGCACATGCACGTATTAGTGTAAAACTGCTGGCGTCCAGGTGGGGACACCCAGTGTGCTAAAGCCCATGTGTCAACGACAATAAACCTGGTTCCAGTTCCTTCGCACCTCGCTTTATTGGTGGTCATCGGGGGCCCTCCAAAGTCTGCAGTGAGGGCAAATATGCACGCGGCCAAAGGTTATCAACACAGCAGGGAGCAGAACAGACCACACCAGTAATGGCATCTCACTGCAGCTGACAGGTCAGTACTTCCCGGGATTGTCCTTCTTGCCTTTTGTAATGGTGGGCTCTACAGTTGTCTTTTTCCAGTCATCCAGGACCTCTCCTGATCTCCACGAGTTTTCAAAGATAATGGCCAAAGGCTCTGCAATGACACCTGCCAATTCCCTCAGTGCCCTTGGATCCATTAAATCCAGACCCATATGTGTGTCTAGCTTTTCTAAATAGCTCTTTACCTCTGCTTTCCCCACCAAGGGCTGCCCACCTCCTGCCCATACTGCATTGCCTAGTGCCCTAGTCTGGGAGCTGACCTTGTCCAGGAGGTCAGAGGCAAAACATAGCATTGAGTACTTCAACTTTTCCCACATCATCTGTCACCAGGTTACCTCCCTCATCCACTAACAGCCCCACACCTGCCTTGATCACCCTCTTATTGTTAACATGTCTGTAGAAACCCTTCTTGTTGCCCTTCACATCCCTGGCTAGCTTCACTTCCAATTGTGCTTTCGCTTTCCTGATTACCCCCCCAGTGCTCTCCAGCCGTAGATTTATACTCCTCCTTAGTCATCTGTCCAAGTTTCCACTTCTTGTAAGCTTCCTTTTTGAGTCTAAGCTCACCAAGGATCTCCCTGGTAAGCCAAGCTGGTTGTCTACTGTATTTGCTTTTCTCATTGCACATTGGAATGGTTTGTTCCTGTGCCTTCTTTCAAATACTGCCAGTTCTGCCAGACTCCTTTCCCCTTCAAGGCAACCTATCACTTCTCTGGGGGGAGTCAAAGTCTGCTTTTCAGAAGCCCGGGGTGTGTATTTTACACTCCCTTCTTTCCCTTCATTAGGATCGTGAAATCACCCATCTTATGATCACTGCTTCACTGGTTGCCACCCACACCTACATCTCCTGCTAATTCCTTCTTGCCTGTGAGTGGCAGGTCAAGTTGCGCATGGCCTCTGCTTGGTTTCTTCAGCACTTGTACTGGAAGTTGTCCCCAACATTCTCCAAAAGCTTCCTGACTTGTCTGTGCACTGCTGTATTGGTCTCCCAACAAATGACTGGGTGATTAAAGTCTCCCATGAGAACCAGGGCTTATGGTCTGGAAGCTTCTCTTAGTTGTCTGAACAAAACCTTATCTCCCTGTTCTGGAGGTCTCTAGCAGACACCAACCTCAGCTTCACCTCTGTTGCTCCCACCTCTAAGCTTAATCCAAAGACCGTCACCTGGCTTTTCTCCTTTGATGTACTGAAGCTCTGAGCAATCATATTGCTCTCTCACATACAGCGCAACTCCTCCTCCTTCTCTCCCCTGCCTGTCCTCCCTGAACAGTTTATACCCTTACATGGCCATGCTCCAGTTATGCGAATCGTCCCACCAAGTCTCTGTTATTCCAGTTACCTCACACTCCTTTGACTGTGCCAGGGCCTCTAATTCTTCCTGTTTGTTTCCCAGGCTTCTGGCATTTGTGCACAACCACCATTGATAATTACTTGAATGGCCTACTTTCTCCTTTCGAACCTTCTCCTTTTAAATTGGGGTCCTCCTTTGTTGTTCCTTCCTCCTTGTGTTTCTTCCTGGTACCCTATTTCCCCACTTACCTCAGGGCTTGTGTCACCTTCCCCCGACGAACCTCATTTAAAGCCCTCCTCACTAGGTCTGCAAGCCTGCCTGCAAAGATGCTCTTTCCTCTCTTCGTTAGGTGGATCCCATCACTTCCCAGCAATGCTTGTTCCCAAAACAGAGTCCCATGGTTGCAGAAACCAAATCCCTTCATCCGGCAGCACCTGCGTGACCAACGCATTTACTTCCACAATTCGATGATCCCTACCTGGACCCCTTCCTTCAACAGGGAGGATGGACGAGAACACCACTTGCTCTCCATATCCCTTCATTTCCTTCCCAGAGTTACACAATCCACAGTGATCTGCTCAAGGTCATTCTTTGCTGTGTCACTAGTTCCCACATGGAGAAGTAGGAAGGAATAATCTGCAGGTCTGATGGTTTTTGGAAGAGATTCTGTCACATCCTGGATTCTAGCTCCAAGTAAGCAGCAAATATCCCAAGATTCCAGGTCTGGACAGCAGATGGATGAGTCCATCCCTTCTAGAAGGGAGTCCTCAACCACCACACCAGTCTTCTTCTCTTAGAGATGGTGCCTGTAGAACCCCCATCCCTAGGACTGCACTTTGCAGGCCTTCCAGTGTGGGGGGAAAACTGCTTTAAGGGTTAAAAGAGTTTTCCACACTAACCAGGCCTCCCTCTGAAATGGGATACTAGGGAGTCATCTGCACTTTTTTGAAGTCCCTACCTTGTCCCCTAGAGCCGATTTATCCTTTAGGCTCCTCTGTCTGGTTTATCATGTATCTTGGTAGTGTAAACTGGCCTCAAGCACAGCTGGTGCTTACCGACACGTCTCAGGGCAATTCTGCTGAGACTTTCATATGTTAAAGAAGACAATTAATGACTAAACTGCCTAAACAAACTATATAAAAAGCCCCTGAAACAGTTTCTCAGGGCTCCCAATTCTCTGTAAGCTGGCAGCCTGCATGCATAATAAAGTTTCCTTTTAGATCTCGCTCTTGCCTCACCGCTTTGACCTCCAGCCTCAGACCTTTGGGGGACACTGTGCCCCAGGGGAACAGGGTTCCCTGACAATTTGGCGATGAGGATGGGATGGCTTGGAACTCCAGCTGGAGAGGTCGACGGTGAGGAACGGGATCGGGCCACAGCATGCATCTGAAGGGTAAGGGATCCATTTAGAATCCCCCAGTCCGCCTCCCAGTTCTCGTCACTGGCTGAACCGGCTGGTGGTAAGAGTCATCTTTTGTTCCTAAATTTTCTCTGGGAGGCTTGAGAGAGATTTAAAACATTGGGTAGAGCTGAACAGTGGTTGGGCTGGTGCTGACTGACTGGTGGCGAGTCCAAGTGCATGATTTTGAGTGAGTGACGTCCAGAACGGGACTGCGACCACACCAGCGCTGTCAGTGCTACTAAACATCTGCCAAAAGCAAGGGCAGTTCCCCCCAGTGGGGAGCTGTTCTGATCCCTTCCCTGCAAGGTGTCTGCCAGAGCATTCTCCACCAGAGTGCCTGTGCAGAGAGCCTGAGAGTGCATACTTACTCCTGCCAGAACTGGGGGTTCCTGAGTGGTGTTTATTGGACCCATGTAATTAGCCACTTCTTGGCTTGTAGTCCAAGGTAAGTGGATTTATGTCCCATTTCAAACCTCTCAGTTTTACCCTGGGTGTGTTTTTGAGTTTTCAGTAGGACATCTCTGGCCAGTCCAGTTAGCCACATCTGCGCTCAGTGCTCTCACCCGGTGGATCTCTGAGTGGGGTGTGAAGAGACAGGACACCCTGGCAGAAATACATTCAATTGGCTTCCCAAATATTTCCATTTTGCAGAACCTGGCTACTTCATGTAGACCCTCAAAGCAGCCTGATTTGTTAAAAAGCAAACGGCAATATGAAATGAATGATGTTGTTGCTCATGGAACAGGGCTTCCATCATTTTCCATGTAGTCCTTCGCATGGCTATGACCTGTATTCATCTGGCATATGAAGACCTAGCCTGGTAGATCATGGCATCAGTTCAGTGTCTACACAGAACGGCAGTTTCTTTAAGCCGCTGTTCAAAACAGATTATGGAATCTGTTCCAGAAATGGAGTTGTCTGTCAATCGGTCTCATTCCCCACCCAAACATTCATCCAGTAACCAGCAGGAAAACTTATGGCATTGTTTGCGAACAGCAAATTAATGTCTCAATATATGGTTCATGTTCCCTTCCAGGGTATGCTGGACCCTCTCTAGTCACTCCCCATGGCTGACACAGACTGGATCAACAGAACTTCCTTAGAATTCATTCTCCTGGGGTTTGGGAGTCTCCCTGCCCTGCAAGTTCTTCTCTTCCTGCTGTTTTCAGTGATCTACATGGTGACCATGGCTGGGAACAGCCTCATCATTGTGTTAGTTGTAATTGACCAGCGCCTTCACACCCCCATGTACTTCTTCCTGGGAAATTTGTCCTTCTTGGAGACCTGCTACAGCTCCACCATCCTGCCCAGGCTGCTGGCCAGTCTCCTGACTGGGGACAGAAGTATCTCCTTCAGTGGCTGCATGGGACAATTTTATACTTTTGGAGTCCTAGTCACTGCAGAGTGTTTTCTCTTATCTGTGATGTCGTATGATCGATACTTAGCGATATGCAAACCCCTGCACTATGGGGCTCGTATGAATGGTAGATTCTGTGCCCTGCTGGTGGCTGGGTCTTGGACAAGTGGCATTTTGGCTATTACCATGACAACCTCTTTGATGTTTCAACTGCCGTTCTGCCACCCCGGAAACATTGATCACTTTTTTTGTGATTTCACCCCTGTGGTGAAACTCTCTTGCAGTGACACCCGTCCGATAGAACTCTGGGTGTTTGTCCTGTCGGCTGTGTGCTCGCTGCCCCCATTTCTACTAACCATCACGTCCTATGTTTGGATCATCTCCACCATCCTGCAAATCCCATCCACCACGGACAGGCAAAAGGCCTTTTCCACCTGCTCCTCCCACCTCACTGTGGTTACAACCTTCTATGGGACTCTGATCATTGTTTACCTCCTACCCAAAACACAGAGGCTCAGAGAGCTGAACAAACTCTTCTCAGTCTTCTACACAGTCCTGACCCCTCTGGTCAATCCGCTCGTCTACAGCCTGAGAAACAAGGAGGTGAAAAAGGCGCTCAGAAAAGCAGCCCATAAATGTTTGGGTTGCACAGCAATCTAGAGTGCGTCAGGTCATTCATTTCGCTGTGACTGAAATGGCAATAAACTGAGAAAATGGACTTGGCTGTAGGGAACTGATTGCTCTATTTTGTGTTCAGAGTAGCTAGCGGTGACTTATGGCAAAGAGAACTGGAGGTGCTGAGTCCGGCAGAAGGAGACAATCAAGATTTATCTGGTGTCAGAATTGATGGATGATATTCTGGTTCTGCTGAAATGAACATCAAAATTCCCATGGAGCTCAGTGGGGCTGGATGTCACCAATTACAATAATATGCCATTCAAATGCAATTTACCCAGAATTGCTCTTTTGTACAGTGCTTAACAATTGCTTTATCTATCTATTCCCATAGACCACATCTATCTATCTATCTATCTATCCCCATACACTGTATCTATCTATCTGTCTGCTCCAAAGCATTAGATATTAATCAGTAAACATCGGTAAATGTTGACTTCACCATACACCCCACACTCTACTGGAAATCAGAGAAATCAGCCAATAGGCAAAGAAAGAAAAATGCTGCTTGAGAACTTATTAGAGTTTGACTGCAGGTTATTTGCTTGATGTAGGTTTGCACGTGATGATGACAATTTGTGTGTTACATTGTGAAGCTCCAGATTTGAATGTCAGTGTCTGGAGCCATTGAACACTTACTGCCAGGCTCTGTTCGGCTCAGAACGCTCCACAAACATGAAGTGAATTCTTGGAGCAGTTTCAGCAGGAGGTGTTTTTGGGACAGGGTCACAAAGGGACTTTGGCACAACTCACGAAACAGCTGACGGAGGCGGTGTTCCCTCTGAGGGCGCTCACCTTGGGTTGGACTCAGTATGGTTCTTCTGATGCTCTACGTGCTGCTGTTTGGATCTCTGCACTTTGTTCAATTAGTGCCACTGGTTTAAACGTGAAATGTATCTTCATGCCGTGTAAATAGTCTCGGGGGCAGCCGTGAGGTAAGCGTGCCGTGTGCTAAGGAGCACGGAGCTCTGTGGAACAGGTGAGCTGGAGAGCTCTGGTCCTTCTGGGGCAGTCAGTCTGTGACTGCTGGACGTGGCCAGTGGTCTGGGTCTGGGCACTCCAGGGAGATGCTCGTTAGTCTGGAGAGGTGGAGAGTGTCAGTCAGAGTGAGAGGGAGCCCCGTGTAGGCCAAGGCAGAGAGCTTGTGTTGCCAATGGCCAGTAGAGTTGAGGACTTGACCACTGGCAGACGCTATCAAAGTCCTCTCAGGTGGGAGCAATTGGCTTCACGGACCAAGTAATCCCCATGGACCATCACAATCTGGTTACAAAAGGAACAGGGAGTGACCCGAACTGTTGGCTGTCTCCTGCCTGTCATGGAACAGGGCTTTGTCACAAAGGAATTCCCAGAGGCAAACTGCCGCAGCGGGTGTAAAACTCCCCAGACGCCCTCAGAAATGAGAGAAGATCAATTTAGGTCCCAGCGGTATCAGCTGGTGATCTCGTCTCTCTCTGAAAGGAAGGGTTAAAACAGCCAGGTGAACAGCTCACTGAGAGTTCTCTGCATTTGACGTGGCCTGCGGGGATGTACCCATGTGCTTAGCACTGGGAACAACTGAATGTCTCTCCCAGCATTGAGACGAGAGCCGTAATGTCTATGGGAGAGACCATCAGAAAGGCTTCTCCTCTGCTGGTCTTTTCCTTGTGTTGGTCCAAACCCCTGGAGGTCAAAGCAAAACAAAGCAGACCTCTTTGGTTTGCATAAAACCAGCAAATTCAGCACAAATCTGCAAAGAGTTTAGTTTGGCCCAGAACAGCATTTCTCAGTGAATAGACATCATCTATAGAGCTGTACAGAGCTCTCCTACCGAGCCCACAAGATACTTCCACCACAGGCCAAGAATTAATTTGTACCAAAGCCACCAGCCAGAGACTAGTGGTATCACTGGGGCTACAAAATGACCTTAGTCTGCTGAGACTGAACCTAAATCTGCTACGCTGTAGTTTGAACCCACTGCCTCTTGTCCTGCAAGAGAGAAGCAGTTTTTAGAGAAAATAAAATTTAACATACAACAGAGTGGGAAGTGACCACTCGCACAGAGGGAAATTCACCAGACAAGACATTGCTATCTGGTTGTTGAGTCATAAACCAAAATGACTCTGGCAGGCTTCACTGCTGCAGATTTTGTGATTAAATCAAGGACAAGTAAACAGTGTTTCAGTGTTACGGGCTGGTCTAATCAGGACATCTTTGAAGCTCAGAATAAGGGAAGCTGTAGGTCCCAGGAGATGGTGTTATTTCATTTGCCCGTTTTTCTTCCCAAACTCTCCTTTTAGGACCACAGAAGGGAGTGATGAGCAGACCAGCTGATCCTTCTTTTACATTGTCCACCAGTTAAGCTTAGTTTATAACAACCAAATTAGGATCACTGAATTCTGGGTCCAAGTGTCTCTTATTTACTGGGCATGATCTTCATGGAGTGTGAATACCAAGAGAGGTTTTTACTGGGACTAATTCAGGATTTCTGTATCTGCTTTGCACCTTTTCCCCTCGGCATTTGTTATTTTTGGTTATCATGACAGCTTATGAACTCTCACTGATGTCCCATAGTTAAACTCTCCACTGTCAAACGCAAAATTACCATCACCAGCCAGGTGCTGGTGCGGTGCCCAGGGAAACTGAGGCACAACACACAGGGTTCCTATAGGAGAGTAGAAATCACATGCAACCCAAGGAGGTGACAGGAACACCCGCTTCATCACAGCGGTGAGCAAGTCTTGTCAGTACCTTTGGTCCTTGCCTACGTTTGTGCAAGACGGACAGGACAAACAAGGCCTCTTTAGCCCACGTGGTGCAGGAGAGTAACCGAAATAAATGTGACTGTCCTCAGAGGAACACACGACTCTGTGTGAGAAGTGACAGAGAGGTCGCCGTGTTAGTCTGTGTTCTAACACAACAACCCAGCAGTCCTGTAGTCTACCCCTACCCGCCACTAAAGCCCTCCCCCATGCCCCGCAGGGCTCCACCCCCACCTGACACTAACCCCCCTCCCCCCTTGTCTGCAGTGCTCCACCTCCCCTTACACTGAGCCCCTCCCCACTTGTCCACAGTGCTCCGCCCCCACCCGACACAAACACCCCTCCCCCCTTGTCCACAGTGCTCCACCCCTGCCTTACACTGAGCCCCTCCACCCTTGGCCGCAGTGCTCCACCCCTGCCTTACACTGAGCCCCTCCCCCCTTGTCCACAGTGCTCCACCCCTGCCTTACACTGAGCCCCTCCACCCTTGGCCGCAGTGCTCCACCCCTGCCTTACACTAACTCCCCTCCCCCCTTTTCTGCAGTGCTCCACCCCTGCCTTACACTAACTCCCCTCCCCCCTTGTCTGCAGTGCTCCACCCCTGCCTTACACTAACTCCCCTCCCCCCTCGGCCACAGTGCTCCACCCCTGCCTTACACTGAGCCCCTCCCCCCTTGGCCACAGTGCTCCACCCCTGCCTTACACTGAGCCCCTCCCCCCTTGGCCGCAGTGCTCCACCCCTGCCTTACACTGAGCCCCTCCCCCCTTGGCCGCAGTGCTCCACCCCTGCCTTACACTGAGCCCCTCCCCCCTTGGCCACAGTGCTCCACCCCTGCCTTACACTGAGCCCCTCCCCCCTTGGCCGCAGTGCTCCACCCCTGCCTTACACTGAGCCCCTCCCCCCTTGGCCGCAGTGCTCCACCCCAGCCTTACACTGAGCCCCTCCCCCCTTGTCCACAGTGCTCCACCCCTGCCTTACACTGAGCCCCTCCCCCCTTGGCCACAGTGCTCCACCCCTGCCTTACACTGAGCCCCTCCCCCCTTGGCCGCAGTGCTCCACCCCTGCCTTACACTGAGCCCCTCCCCCCTTGGCCGCAGTGCTCCACCCCTGCCTTACACTGAGCCCCTCCCCCCTTGTCCACAGTGCTCCACCCCTGCCTTACACTGAGCCCCTCCCCCCTCGGCCACAGTGCTCCACCCCTGCCTTACACTGAGCCCCTCCCCCCTTGGCCGCAGTGCTCCACCCCTGCCTTACACTGAGCCCCTCCCCCCTTTTCTGCAGTGCTCCACCCCTGCCTTACACTGAGCCCCTCCCCCCTTGTCCACAGTGCTCCACCCCTGCCTTACACTGAGCCCCTCCCCCCTTGGCCACAGTGCTCCACCCCTGCCTTACACTGAGTCCCTCCCCCCTTTTCTGCAGTGCTCCACCCCTGCCTTACACTGAGCCCCTCCCCCCTTGGCCGCAGTGCTCCACCCCTGCCTTACACTGAGCCCCTCCCCCCTTGGCCGCAGTGCTCCACCCCTGCCTTACACTAACTCCCCTCCCCCCTTGTCTGCAGTGCTCCACCCCTGACTTACACTGAGCCCCTCCCCCCTTGGCCGCAGTGCTCCACCCCTGCCTTACACTGAGCCCCTCCCCCCTCGGCCACAGTGCTCCACCCCTGCCTTACACTGAGCCCCTCCCCCCTCGGCCACAGTGCTCCACCCCTGCCTTACACTGAGCCCCTCCCCCCTCGGCCACAGTGCTCCACCCCTGCCTTACACTGAGCCCCTCCCCCCTTGGCCGCAGTGCTCCACCCCTGCCTTACACTGAGTCCCTCCCCCCTTTTCTGCAGTGCTCCACCCCTGCCTTACACTGAGCCCCTCCCCCCTTGTCCACAGTGCTCCACCCCTGCCTTACACTGAGCCCCTCCCCCCTTGGCCACAGTGCTCCACCCCTGCCTTACACTAATTCCCCTCCCCCCTTGTCCGCAGTGCTCCACCCCTGCCTTACACTAAGCCCCTCCCCCCCTTGTCCACAGTGCTCCACCCCTGCCTTACACTGAGTCCCTCCCCCCTTTTCTGCAGTGCTCCACCCCTGCCTTACACTGAGCCCCTCCCCCCTTGTCTGCAGTGCTCCACCTCCCCTTACACTGAGCCCCTCCCCACTTGTCCACAGTGCTCCGCCCCCACCCGACACAAACACCCCTCCCCCCTTGTCTGCAGTGCTCCACCTCCCCTTACACTGAGCCCCTCCCCCCTTGGCCACAGTGCTCCACCCCTGCCTTACACTGAGCCCCTCCCCCCTTGTCCACAGTGCTCCACCCCTGCCTTACACTGAGCCCCTCCCCCCTTGGCCGCAGTGCTCCACCCCTGCCTTACACTGAGCCCCTCCCCCCTCGGCCACAGTGCTCCACCCCTGCCTTACACTGAGCCCCTCCCCCCTTGGCCGCAGTGCTCCACCCCTGCCTTACACTGAGTCCCTCCCCCCTTTTCTGCAGTGCTCCACCCCTGCCTTACACTGAGCCCCTCCCCCCTTGTCCACAGTGCTCCACCCCTGCCTTACACTGAGCCCCTCCCCCCTTGGCCACAGTGCTCCACCCCTGCCTTACACTGATTCCCCTCCCCACTTGTCCGCAGTGCTCCACCCCTGCCTTACACTGAGCCCCTCCCCCCTTTTCTGCAGTGCTCCACCCCTGCCTTACACTGAGCCCCTCCCCCCCTTGTCCACAGTGCTCCACCCCTGCCTTACACTGAGCCCCTCCCCCCTTGGCCACAGTGCTCCACCCCTGCCTTACACTGAGCCCCTCCCCCCTTGTCCACAGTGCTCCACCCCTGCCTTACACTGAGCCCCTCCCCCCTTGGCCGCAGTGCTCCACCCCTGCCTTACACTGAGCCCCTCCCCCCTCGGCCACAGTGCTCCACCCCTGCCTTACACTGAGCCCCTCCCCCCTCGGCCACAGTGCTCCACCCCTGCCTTACACTGAGCCCCTCCCCCCTTGGCCGCAGTGCTCCACCCCTGCCTTACACTGAGTCCCTCCCCCCTTTTCTGCAGTGCTCCACCCCTGCCTTACACTGAGCCCCTCCCCCCTTGTCCACAGTGCTCCACCCCTGCCTTACACTGAGCCCCTCCCCCCTTGGCCGCAGTGCTCCACCCCTGCCTTACACTGAGTCCCTCCCCCCTTTTCTGCAGTGCTCCACCCCTGCCTTACACTGAGCCCCTCCCGCCTTGGCCACAGTGCTCCACCCCTGCCTTACACTGAGCCCCTCCCCCCTTGTCCGCAGTGCTCCACCCCTGCCTTACACTAATTCCCCTCCCCCCTTGTCCGCAGTGCTCCACCCCTGCCTTACACTGACTCCCCTCCTCCCTTTTCTGCAGTGCTCCACCCCTGCCTTACACTGAGCCCCTCCCCCCTTGGCCGCAGTGCTCCACCCCTGACTTACACTAACTCCCCTCCCCCCTTGTCTGCAGTGCTCCACCCCTGCCTTACACTGAGCCCCTCCCGCCTTGTCCACAGTGCTCCACCCCTGCCTTACACTGAGCCCCTCCCCCCTTGTCCGCAGTGCTCCACCCCTGCCTTACACTAACTCCCCTCCCCCCTTGTCCGCAGTGCTCCACCCCTGCCTTACACTGAGCCCCACCCCCCCTTGTCCACAGTGCTCCACCCCGCCTTACACTGAGCCCCTCCCCCCCTTGTCCACAGTGCTCCACCCCTGCCTTACACTAACTCCCCTCCCCCCTTGTCCACAGTGCTCCACCCCTGCCTTACACTGAGCCCCTCCCCCCCTTGGCCACAGTGCTCCACCCCTGCCTTACACTGAGCCCCTCCCCCCCTTGGCCACAATGCTCCACCCCTGCCTTACACTGAGCCCCTCCCCCCCTTGGCCACAGTGCTCCACCCCTGCCCTATCCTAAACCCCTCCCCCTGGACTATTTTCCCTTCTCCTGATTCTGGTGCAGGAACCCTGGCCTGCCCCCCCATCACCCCCAGGAGTATTTCTCCCTGCTCGTGCCAGTGACAGGGCACCAAAGCATGGTCCCTGCCCCTGCATCCCCTGGGGCTCACTGTGAGGCTGGGGAAAGTGGCTGCCCCCATACCTCAGAAAGGGGGCAGGAAAGATGGCCAGCTATGCCCCCGCCTCGAGTTCATCCCAGAGTCAGGAATCCTGGCCTCCCACCCCCCACAGAGATGCTGGAGCCAGGAAGTGTGACCTCCCCTCCAGACTTCAAGGGGTGCCAGTCTCTCTGCACAGACTGGTTCCCACATCAGGGAACCCATCTAAAGCTTTGCAACTGCTTGGATAACTCTCCTCAGGCCCTCCCTGACCTCCTGGTATCTCAGGCTGTAGATGAGGGGTTCACCAGGGGCATTAGGACAGTGTAGAAGGCAGAGAACACTTTGTTCAGGTCTCGCAGAGCAGTATCATCCGGGGGGACGTAGACAGTGATGGGGCATCCCATAGAAAATTGTCACCACAGTGAGCTGAGAGGAGCAGATGGAAAAGACCTTCTTCCCCCCGGTGGTGGAAGTAATTCTCAGGATGGTGGTGATAGAAATGGGGAAAATCTGAGGAGCAGAGTGTGATCCCCTCAGCAGCAGGATCAGGTTGGTATCATTACAAGAAACCTTAGTCATTGAGGTGAAGTCACAAAAAATGGTGAGTTACATTGGGGGGCATAGAAACTCAATAAGGAAACCAGACAGAAATGTAAGGTACAAGCTACAAAAGCCAGGTCCATCACACACTTGCTAGCTGAAGGCAAAACTTGCCTTTCACAATGGCTGCACAATGCAGAGGTGTACTATTCTGAAGCTATTGGAAAGGGGAAAGTGATGAAGAGTAGTCAGCGTGGGTTCACCAAGGGCAAGTTGTGCCTGACCAATCGGAATAGCTTCTGTGATGAGTTAACTGGCTCTGTGGACATGGGGAAGTCAACTGATGTAATATAGCCTGACCTTTGCAAAGCTTTCGATGCAGTCTCCCACAACATACTTGCCCATAAGTTAAAGAAGTACAGAATGGATCCAAGGAGTGTAAGACAGATAGAAAGCTGGCTAGATGTTTGGGCCCAACAGGTAGTAGTCAATGGCTCTATGTCTGGTTGGCAGTTGGTTTCAAGTGGAGTGCCTCAAGGATCCATTCTAGGGCTGGAATAAATAGGGATAGGGATAGGGATAGCTCAGTGATTTGAGCATTGGTCTATTAAACCCATGGTTGTGAGTTCAGTCCTTAAGGAGGCTACCCAGGGATCTGGGGCAAGTAGATTTAAAAAAAAAAAAAAAAAAAAAAGTGATGGTGCTTGGCCCTACCAAAAGGGTGGGGGACTGGACTCAGTGACTCCCAAGGTCCCTTCCAGCTCTGTGAGATATGTAACATCCTTATGGAGGAGGGGATGGGCTGCCTTCTCAGAAAATTTGTGGATGACATGAAGGTAGGGGTACAGGTAGATACATTAGAGGGTAGGGACAGGGTCCAGAGTGACCTAGACAAATTGGAGAATTGGGCCAAAAGAAATCTGATGAGGTTCAACAAGGACAAGTGCAGAGTACTGTTACAGGCTGGGGACTGACTGGCTAAGTATCAGTGCAGCAGAAAAGGACCTGGGGATTGCAGTGGATGAGAGGCTGGTTAGGCTGGTGTCCTTGTAGCCAAGAAGGCTAATGGAATATTGGGGTGCATGAAGAGGAGCATTTCCAGCACATCTAGAGAAGTTATAATTCCCCTCTGTTTGGCTCTGGTGAGGCTATGTCTAGTCCAATACAGAAAGGATGTGGAGGCATTAGAGCAGATCCAGTGGAGGGTGACCAAAATGATTAAGGGGCTGGAGCACATGACCTACCAGGAGCGGCTGAGGCACTTGAGCTTATTTAGTTCACAGAAGAGAAGAATGAGGGAGGATTTGATAGCAGCCTTCAACTTTCCTGAAGGGGGGCTCTAGAGAGGGTGGAGAGAGGCTGTTTTCAGTGGTGCAGATGGTAGAACAAGGAGAAATGGTCTGAAGTTACAGAGGGGGAGGTGTAGGTTGGATATTAGGAAAAACTATTTCCCCAGGAGGGTGGTGAAGCCCTGGAATATGTTACCTACAGAGGTGGTGGAATCTCCATCCCTAGAGGTTTCTAAGTCCCAGCTTGGCAAAGTCCTGGCTGGGGTGATTTAGTTGGGGTTGGTCATACTCTGGGCAGGGGGCTGGACTTGATGACCTCCTGAGGTCTCTTAGATTCTATGATTCTATGACTAGTTGCCAATCATAGGACATCGCAGCCAAGAGACAATTGGCTGCACCTACTAGAGAACCAAAGAAACAGAACTGCACTGGAGAGTCCCCAACAGAAGTGGTTCTGTCCCCAGTCAGGAGACCGCCCAGCAGCCTGGGCAGGAAGGTAGAGCTGTAGCAGGTCTCTAGGCAGGTCAAGTTCCCCAGGAAGAAGTACATGGGGATGTGAAGTTGGTGATCAGCCATCACTTGTGCCAGGATGAGGGTGTTCCTGGCAATGGTCATGGCATAGATCCGTAGAAACACCTGGAGGAGAAATATTCTGGGACATTCCCAAATCCCAGGAGGATGGACTCACTGGCGGACATATGATTTTCTCATTTCTTCACGAGACACATCTACTAATGGGGAGAAAGCCTGAAACTGTAGACCATTTTTCTTCTCCTCACTCCCTCCCTCTGTCCTTTTAAACTAGTTAACACAGCATCCCTTCCGCTACAGAAAAGTGGTACTGGAGCTCTGAGACGTTAATTTATTAGCCAGGGGGTCAGAGACACAACCCCAGGCTCTGGGAGTGCCTCAGACTCAGACTGCCAAAGCTGGGACTGGCGCTGTTCTGTTCCTTCCCTCTGACCTAGCAGGCACCAGCCCTGGTCGGAAGACAGAACATTGAGCTGGATGGAACATTGATCTGACCCCCCGCCCCCGATGGCCACTCTTATTTACATGGACAGGGGCTGCTGGGTGGTCCATTTCACAGTTGTGGGTGTTAACTTCCACGTAAAAACACATCAGGACTGTACGTAAGGGAAGTCTGTTCCTTCTGACTCTGTGCTGCCAGCTCACAGGCCAGGCTGGTGGGAACTGGAGCTGACAAGGGGCCTGCTGGGGGGCTGTGACACTCAGCTGAGGATTCAGTGGCAGGGGATGGGCTGTCTCCAGAGCTGTGTTGTGACCCGACACACAGCAGTGAACGGTCTGGCCATGCTTTGTGAAGTGCTGGGCCCTAGGGATGCAGCTGTTTCTAGGGTCTCATCCCAGATTCCCCCTGGCGTATCGTTAGGTTCATTTCATTGCTTAGGATAAAAACAATTCAAGAAAGGGCCTTGCTTTGGTAGGTGCTCATTAAAATCACCCGTTAGCAACACACTGGAAAGCAACCTCTCCAGTTAGCCAGGCCGCACACGGGACTCTCCAGCGATTAGCGGCAAGACACCCGGTGTTGTAACTTCTCCCACCTCACTCAGCGCTCAGAGCAAAGCCATGCTCAGGGCTCTGCCTGGAGAGCTGAAAAAGCTCCCAAGGAACGAAGGGCCGGTGGCGGTGGTGGCAGAACAGAGTTCCTGGCTGTTGTAATGGGTCCCGCGGGAGGCCGTTAGCCTGGGAGCACTGCAGGGAGAGGCCGGTGGCGGGCAGCAGGCCCAGCAGGGCTGATCACACAGGGAAGTGCGAGGCACTGATTGCAGTCAGGCCGTTGGGGGGAGGGCTCGTTCCCACAGCGAGCAGCTCCCGACGTGTGGAGCGAAGGGGTCAGGCCAGTTCCGGCAGCACTGGTGGGAGGTGACCCCGCCCTTCGGAAATTCCACCGGCGTCACAGCCAGGGTCGAGGGGCGGAGGGGGTGTGACACCGGCATGTGAACACCCCTGGAGTCCCACGGCCCAGTCCAGGCAGTGCGGCCCAGTGCTGTGCGTGAACGGCCCTGCCGGGTGTGCCAGCTGCAGCAACGGGGATCAGCCAGGGCAAGGGGCTGTGTCAGCTTTGCTGTCCTGCCTGTGGCCCCACAGGCCTCCCCACAGCCCCTACCCACAATGCACTTGTATCTCTGTCCCCCCAACACCCACAGAGCTCTGCTGGTCCCACTGATTCCTGACCCACAGCCCCTACCCACAATGTACTTGTGTCTCTGCCCCCCCCCACACCCACAGAGCTCTGCTGGTCCCACTGAGTCCTGGCCCACAGCCCCTACCCACAATGCACTTGTACCTCTGCCCCCCCCACTCCCACAGAGCTCTGCTGGTCCCACTCAGTCAATCCCACAGCCCCTACCCACAATGCACTTGTGTCTCTGCCCCCCCCAACACCCACAGAGCTCTGCTGGTCTCACTGATTCCTGACCCACAGCCCCTACCCACAATGCACTTGTACCTCTGCCCCCCCCCCCACTCCCACAGAGCTCTGCTGGTCCCACTCAGTCAATCCCACAGCCCCTACCCACAATGCACTTGTACCTCTGCCCCCCCCCCACTCCCACAGAGCTCTGCTGGTCCCACTCAGTCAATCCCACAGCCCCTACCCACAATGCACTTGTGTCTCTGGCCCCCCACACCCACAGAGCTCTGCTGGTTTCACTGATTCCTGACCCACAGCCCCTACCCACAATGCACTTGTACCTCTGCCCCCCCCACACCCACAGAGCTCTGCTGGTCCCACTCAGTCCTCCCCACAGCCCCTACCCACAATGCGTGAAAGAGAGTTGGCATTTTTTCAAAGAGACATTATTAAGAGCCTAAAGCTATACTGCTGCATAGGACAGATGGAAAGTATGGGAAAAGACCGCCTCGGCTTAGCGAGCAGAGCTTGCTTGATCTCAAAATCAAAAAGGAGTTGTATAAAAAGTGGAAAGTAGGAGAAATTACAAAAGACGTATATAAGCAAACAATGCATGTATGCAGGGGCAAGATTACAAAGGTCAAGGCACAGAACGAACTCAGATTAGCTAGAGATATACAGGGTGACAAGGAGTCATTCTATAAATATATTGGAAGCGAGAGGAAGACCAAGGACAGGGTAGGCCCACTACTCAGTGAGGAGGGAGAAACAATACCAGGAAACTTGGAAATGGTAGCGGTGCTTAATGACATCTTTGTTTAGGTCTTCACCAAGAAGGCTGATGCAGAAATGCCTAACATAATACATGCTGGTGGGAAGGGGGTAGGTTTAGAGGGTCAAATACATAAAGAACAAGCTAAAATTTGCTTAGAAAAATTAGATGACTTCAAGTCACCAGGGCCTGATGAAATGAGTCCTGGGATTATTAGGGAGCTGATAGAGGAGGATTTGGAGCCTCTAGCTATCATCTTTGAGAAGTCCTGGAAGTTGGGAGAGATTCCAGAAGACTGGAAAAGGGCAAACATGGCGCCCATCTATAAGAAGGGAAAACAGAGCAAACCAGGAAACTACACACCAATCAGTTTAACTTCAGTGCTGGGAAAGATAATGGAGCAAGTAGTTAAGGAATTCATCTGCGAACATCTGGATGTAAATAAAGTGTTAGGGAACAGCCAGGATGGATTTGTAAAGAACAAATCATGCCAGACTAGTAGGATAACTTTTTTTGATGGGATAACAAGTCTTGTGGATAAGGGAGAGGCGGTGGATGTGGTATCTCCAGACTTCAGTAAGGCGTTTGACATGGTCTCGCGTGATCTTCATATCAATAAGCTAGGCAACTGCAACTGAGATGAGGCCACTATAAGGTGGGTGCATGACTGGCTGGATAACCGTTATCTTAGAGTAGTTATTAATGGTTCGCAGTCGCACTGGAAGGGCAGAAAAAGCGAGGTTCCTCAGGGATCTGTTTTGAGACCATTTCTTTTCAATACCTTCATCAATGATTTAGATATTGGCATAGAGAGTACGGTTATTATATTTGAAGATGATACCGAGCTGGGAGGGGTTGCAACTGCTTTGAAGGACAAGGTCAGAATTCGGAATGATCTGGACAAACTGGAGAAATGGTCTGAGGTAAACAGGATGAAGTTTAATGAGGACAAATGCAAAGTACTCTACTTAAGAAGAAACAATCAGCTTCATACATACAGAATGGGAAGTGACTCCCTTGGAAGGAGTACTGCAGAAAGGGACTTAGGGGGTCATAGTGGACAACAAGCTAAATATGAGTCAACAGTTGCCAAAAAATCAAACGTGGTTCTGGGATACATTAACAGGAGTGGTGAGAGCAAGACACAGGGAGTCATTTTTCCATTCTTGCCTCAGCTGGAGTGTTGTGTCCAGTCCTGAGCACTGCATTCCAAGACAGATGTGGAGAAATTGGAAAAGGTCCGGAGAAGAGCAACAAGAATGATTAAAGCTCTAAAGAACACGAGCTATGAGGGAAGAGTGAAAGAACTGGGCTTGTTTAGTTCAGAAAAAGAGAAGATTGAGAGGGGACGTGAGATCGGTTTTCAAGTACCTCAAAGAGGGTTACGTGGAGGAGGGAGAAAAATTGTTCTCCTCAGCCTCTGAGGATAGAACAAGAATCAATGGGCTTAAACTGCCGCAAGGGATGTTTAGGTTGGACATTAGGAAAAACTTCCCACCTGCCTGGGTGGTTAAACACTGGAATAAGTTACCTAGGGAGGGTGTGGAATCCCCATCGCTGGAGACATTTAAGAGCACGTTAGACAGACACCTATCGGGGATGACCGAGATGGTGTCTGGTCCTGCCAAGAGGGCAGGAGACTGGCTTGAGGTCTCTTCCAGTTGTAGTGTTCTATGTTGCTATGATTCTGTAACTGCAAACCAGGGTAAATGAGTATGGAATTGTGGCGGAGCCTCCAGCCCCACACCTCTTCTGAGGGCTTACACCCCACGGTCAGCCCCTGTGGCCTAGTCAGTACCGTGGTCAGGCCCAGGCAGCTAGGCAATGATAGCAGGTCATGCTCTCCATTTCTTGACATCACAGGGAAACAGGTAGAGGCGCCCAGGCCCTCCCTTTCCAACAGCCCCCAGCCCAGGGCCGTTTCGGTGGTGGGCCTGTTCCCAGCCGCCAGCTCATCAGCGAACCCCTCCGCAGCACGCCGAGCTCACCAAGTCAGCCTCCTGGCTCCCTGCCCCAGGCTACTTCCCACCCGTCTGGATGTGCAGAGCTGTTTGCGTTCAGGCTGCTGCTCCCTCCAACTTGAGCAGCTCCTCAGCCTGGGGCAGGAGCACCTTCTCCCCCAGGGGCCAGCCCCAACAGACCAGCTGCTCCGGCCTTTGTCCTCGGGTTGCAGTAGGAGCGTGTCCAGCAGGACTGGGGGGGCAGGGTCTTCTCCACCTAATAAGCACGTGCTACAGAATCCACCGACTGACTGGAGACTCAAGCCCTATAAAAGAGGGGGGAAGGTTTGGGTTCTTTCTGAAAAAACAGAGTGTGGGCATGACAGCCCAGCAGAGGCCTGGCTCTGAGCGGGTTCAGCCCAGCTGGCCACTAGACTGACTCAAGCACCACTCAGGACTGGGAGCTGTGAAGCCATCTGGAGAAGCTTTTGGGGCGTTGGGTGGGGGGTGTTCACCTACGTCCTGATTTCAATACTTGTTTGGCATTTTTGACAATGAACCTGACGTGTTGCTTCTTCCTGTAAAAGATTCCAGGAGTTTGTATAAGCACAACACATTGACTTCAGCCAAGAGACTGAATCCCCAGCTGGTGTCAGTCGCCAGCGATCCATCAAACTCAACCCATTGGAACGCTGGCTGAACAGCCGTAGCTCGAGTGCACTCCACAGGGCCCATTCCTACCTGGGTACATCACTGCGGCTTCAGGGCCTCAGTGGAGCCAGACATCAAGCTGGTCTGGATGCTCCGACCTCCACTGAGTCATGGACTTCAGCAGGCTTTTGCCTGGCCCTTTCTGAGACATCGAGGGCCTGACCCACATCCTTCCAAGTCAATGGATGGTCTCCTGTTAACTGTAGTGGCTGTGTGAGCTGGCCATGAGAGCTCTGGTCTCTTGGCTCAGGGACCAGGGCGTGGAGCTGGCAGATGTGAGGACAAGAGTCAGAATCAACATTCGGTTTGCACTAAGTCCTGTTCTGCCCACGGAAACCAGCCACAGAACTGACACTGAGTTCAGGGGCACCAAACAGACAATGGAAAGTCACATACACATCGTCCTGGGTATACATCTATATTTTAAGCATTTCATGCATTTGGAAGATAGAAAAAACTGAAACAAGGGACAATTAACAAGAAGCAATACTTAAGATGTTTATTTAGGATGAAAGCAAATAAAGAGAAAATGAACTTGACTTGGAGGACACCTATCATCATCCTTTCTAACAACTCAGGCTAGTAAACACACAAAACGGGGCATGCTGAAAACAGCTAGATAAATAAATCAAAACATGGCCATTAAATAAGAGCATAAAAACATCCACTAGATCCCCAGTTTAAACATGTACTTACATAGACCACTACCTCTTCAGAATCTCCATGAAAGCTTCTCTCAAAAAGTGAAGCATCTACCAAAACACTAGCAAGTTACGGACTTTCACACTTCACAAGACCAACTCTGTGCCACAGAGATAGTTTTGTGAATTGCAAACGTCTGCCTATCATCTGTACACCTAGCTCAGGTTTAAGGTGATGAGCAAATCCAGGGGTCAAGTAGAAATAGTTCTGCTCTCATCACAAATATCAATAGAATGTTTCTGATACTGAAAGGAGATTATAAGACATTTATGCAAACTTACACAATTTCTAAGGGAAGAAAAACAATGAAATATTTTTTGTCAGAAATTTGAGTTTCTCCTTCTTGGGCTTTGTTCAAATTTCAGAAGTTGACAAAGGCCTTGACTGGATGGGTTGGGTCATGAGCATGGTTCATCTTTTCAGAGGTTTCCTCCCCATAGTTCTGCCCCAAGCTTCTTTCACCTCTTTGTTCCTTACACTGTAGATAAGGGGATTCACCATGGGGATGATGAAGGTGTAAAACACAGACACTGCTTTCCTGGGGTACAGAGACGTTAACCAAGTGGGCTGCGCGTACATGAAAGCAGTGGACCCATAAAATATGCTCACTGCTATCATATGGGAGGTGCAGGTGGAGAAAGCTTTGTGTCTGCGTTCGGCAGAGTGAATCCTGAGGATGGTGGATATGATATAAGCATAGGAAATGAGTACTATTAAGGAGGTGCTGGCGATGATGAGGCCACACAAGGTAAACATCACCAGATTATTGAGGTACGTGTCACTGGTGGCCAGGCTAATCAGGGGTGGCCCGTCACAGAAAAAATGATCAATCTCATTCGACCCACAATAGTGCAGGGTAAAGGTGAAGCCAGTTTGTACCATGGAGTTCACACAGCCACTGAAATAGGAGCCTGCCACCAGCTGGACGCAAACCCACTTGGACATGGTGACCGGGTACAAGAGCGGGTTGCAGATGGCGGTGTATCGGTCATACGCCATGGCTGCCAGCAGGAACCCTTCGGCCGTGAGGAAGACAGAGAAGAGGAAGAACTGGGCAGCACATTCGTTGTAGGAGATGGCATTGCTCCCTGCTAAGAAGCTCGCCATGGCTCTGGGGGCGATGGTGGTGGTGAAGCAGAGATCTGTAACTGAGAGGTTCATGAGGAAGAAGTACATTGGAGTGTGAAGACGAGCGTTGGCTCTAATGAGGAGGATCATGCCAGCGTTTCCCAGCACAGTAATCACGTAAATCCCCAGGAACACCACAAAAGGGCCCACCTGGGGCCCTGGACCACTTCCAAACCCCAGCAGGATGAATTCCCTCAGTGCTGTGCAGTTGTCCTCTCTCGCTGTCTCCATTACTGAGGTTTCCTTGGGGGAAAGGAGGCAAGATACAGGTTAAAGAAGAACCAAACACACAAGGTACATTTCAGATCTTACCAGAAATCAGACAGAGGGCTCATGAGGGAAAGTCGGGTTGAGAAGTATGTAAATTGATGGTCATTTTAGTGCTTTTTACAAACCCTCTGTGTGATCTGATGTAAATCTCTGGGTTTGGGATTTCTGAATCAGTCCCAGGGATTCCCAGTGAATTTCAAAAGGGTTCAGTCACTTAACCTGCAGGGTTTTGTGAAAGCTACAGCTGTAACATTTCTCTCTCAGAGTCCCTGCCTGAAGATTAAGCTTTCGGGGTTTCAAAATATCAGCTTGTGAATGCTTTTGGAAAGGTTTAGATGGTAGCACAGGGAGGCAAAGAAAAGGACCTTGGGGGGAATTTTCAGAATGAGCCAGCCGACTCTTCATTCCCTGCAGTTCTGTGCTAGTCCAAGCTGCAAGAGATGACTGTGATGGCAAACCAGACTTTAGCTTAGCAGTCAGGAGACTGACGCTTTACGGAGGTTTGCTTGAACAAGCCTGGAGCAGGGGCTCTAGAGGAACGCTCTGAAGAGTGTTTGTTCTGTGAGCAAAAAGATCTTTTGACAGTCGTTCCAAACTCACACTTCATCCCGGATTCTCACACCTTTACTCAGATCCTGTAGCACCTTATTCTCAGGCCCATTGATGACATTTCAACTGTTTTGCGCATAAAACATGAAGGGTGTTCGCAGACTGCGAACACAGATATGACTTTTGATCAGATGAAAGGGGGCTGGGATTTGGTCACTGAATGCCTGGACTACCCTCAGGGAGATTCGGTTCATTCTGTCTTTCTGTGGCTGCCTCACATTCAACTTCTATGGGCATCCAAATCCCACTGAGCCGTCTGAGTTACCGATTTTCAGACTTTTCTGAGTCATGCAGAGTCCTTGGGAGAGGGAAATCCCTATTTGCACCTTCAATGGCATCTTTCCTCCATTCTGGCCCCATGTCCCACCCCAACCTCCTTAAAGACCTATCCACGAACATGCTGGTCCGAGCACAGTGAATAGGAGGGTGCATTGAATGGCCAGGTCTGAGCAAGGTGGTTAATTACCTCCACACACAGCACTGGAGAGATCTTGAACATCAGGATCTGGTGCCCAGACACGAAAGAGGGTATTTAAACTATTGGCCATGATGCAGTGATGTGAAAGCAGCGTGATTCAAGGTTTCGCTGTGACACAGTGAAGGAGATGGAAGTATTCCGGTTACTCGAGAGATGGTTAGAAATGATGGGATGATTTCTGCAAATTTTGGATGGCTGAAGACTTACGTTTTTTGTTGGCAGCCTCACACTGAGAGCTCGTGGCCACATAGTCAGTGGGTCTGGGAGAAATTGTATTGCACCCCAGGACTTGAACGGGGTTCCAAAAAGAGCTAGATAAATTCACGGCGGTTCGGCCCATCAATGGCTATTAGCCAGGGTGGGTAGGAATGGGGTCACTGGCTGCTGTTTGTCAGAGACTGGAAATGGGCGATAGGGATTAGCTGTTCTGTTCCCTCCCACTGGGGCATCTGGCCTTGGCCTCTGTCAGAAAACAGGTGGCTGGGCTAGATGGACCTTTGTTCTGACTCAGTCTGGGTGTTCTTATGTTCTTCTGTAAACCCGCCGTAGAACAGAAACCATTTCAGGTGAGGAGCTGCTACAGCAAACCCCAGACTGCTACTGCCAGTATCTGTAGCCCTCAATTCATGCCGAAAAGATGGAGATAAGGTAAAGAGAAGCCACAAAGCTTATATGAGGGATGGAAAAAATGTCTGTGTGTGACAGGCATGAAGAACACAATCCACCCATCTTCTCAAAAAGTGAATAATGCAGAGGATAAGTGCATAAGCAGAGAAAGGCTGCTTGGGACTTTGAAGACATCTTTAATTTTGAAGAAAAAGTCATAACAAGAGGCAGCGTTTTGCAGAGAAATGGACAAATTCCAATAGAAATGATACACATGCGTTTAACAGGGAGACCACTTAACCATAGGCACCAAGAGCCATGGTAAATGATGGTTTCTCCATTTTCCCCTATCTTTCAGGAGAGGCAAAGTGCTTTTCTGAAGGACGCTTTACTAAAACACAAGTTATTGGGCTCAGGACAGGTTTAATGGGGAGAAAATCTCTGGCTGACCCAGAAGAGGTCAGGTTTAGAAGATCAAAGTGGCTGTTTCTGGCCTTGACATCTGTGAATCTCTATGGTGTTGTTACAGCTGAGAGTTATTTAATTTCATGGAGTCACAGAGTCCAGGGGCAGACACGAACACTGTGACCATCTAGCCTGGTCCCCTGTAGAATGCACATCAAACGACTGCCCCTAAATACTTCCTAGAGCAGATCTATCTGAAAAAAAAATCTGATCCTGAGTTTAAAAAATGGCCAGAGATGCCACCACGCCCAGTGGCGCATTGCTCCAGCATTGAAACCCCCAGCTATGAATTAAGAAGTAAATGAAAGTAAAGTTTGGCATGTGAGAAGGTCTCTATCACTTCTGGACTCTTACAGTGTTCCTGAACGTTGTTTGCCATGAGCAGTGGTGGTCTCAGCTCTGCTGCTTCTTTCTGTAGCTGGAACATCTCCTGAGTGACTATCTTTGGGCTGCAGCAATTCTTAGATGTCACTGATGTCTCTGGGTTCTGTCTTCCCTTTGGTGGTGGGCTGCCAGTGAAGGAGGTGGGCTCTTTATTCTGCTTTGGTGGCTATTGGAGACGGAGGTGTAGTAGCATAGGACAATGATTCATCCCTAACAAGGCTGTTTAAAGTCTATTGTCTTTGCTTTCCCCTCCCTTCCATGTCTCCGCCCAGGCTCTCCAGGGCAAATCAGAACTAGGCATTTCCCCTAGACACACTAAGCTTTGCAATCAATATGGTTAGATTACGACATCTTTAGCAAAGTCCAGGAGGTTGGAGATTTACACCCCAAGAGCAGAAGCCGACACTCAGTCTGCAGCATGACCCTGGACAGTCCCTGAGGATGTTTGTGAAATTAACTTAATTGGCCTCTGAATGCAAGTTGTATAGGTTCTCTATTCCTGCAATGGATGCATTTAACTCTGACACTTAGGCGTTGTGTTTGTCTTCCGTTCGCCCTTAAGCATGATCTCATATTCACTGAGAAGCAGAGGCTATCAAAAAGATAATATTTTTTCATGAAAAATGAAAACAATTGTTAAGAAATATGTTTTGCTTTCCAGGAGTGAGAAGCTGAAAATTTTGGAGTTCAGTTTTTCAAGGAACACTCACCATTTTCTGGGCCAGGGAGGGAATCCCTTCTCGGTCCAGCTTTCATAGGCAGAAGGAGATCTTTGGTAGAATTGTCTTGTTTGGCAAATTTCTTTCAACCTTCTTTTTGCACCTCTCTAAGAATATAGCTATGGCTACAGTAGGTCAGACACACAGTTCATGCCACCCAGTGTCCTCTCCTTGTCACCTGTCAGAGGGGTAGCCGTGTTAGTCTGGATCTGTAGAGCAACGAAGGGTCCTGTGGCACCTTATAGACTAACAGAAAAGTTTAGAGCATGAGCTTTCGTGAGTTAACTCACTTCTTCAGATGCTGACTTCAGACTTCTTCAGCATCTGAAGATTCTGCAGATTCAGACTTCTTCAGCATCTGAAGAAGTGAGTTAACTCACGAAAGCTCATGCTCTAAACTTTTCTGTTAGTCTATAAGGTGCCACAGGACCCTTCGTTGCTCCTTGTCACCTAGTGTTTTGTCTTCCAAGAGCAGCCAATGCCAGGTGCTTCCAAGGCCATGAACATGACAATGTAATTGTGGAGTGATCCCTCCCCTGTTCTCCACTCCCAGCTATATCTGTCTCTGCCTTCTGTCACTAGAGTGCCCACAACAGCAGGGCATGGAAGCGGTTGGGAGATGACGCCACCATCCTCCCCCAGGTTAAGGTGGATGAGCGGCACCTACGCCCGGAGGAGGTGGACGTGGCTTGGTGGAGGGCAGCCTGGGAGGACCTCATGGGTAACCTCTGGGACATAACAACAGTGCTCAGGGAGCACCTGGTCTACCTGGCCTGCCTTGCTGACCCCCATCACCCCCTGCTTATCCCTCTACTGCCACCTCTGCCCCTCCCAACTGCTCCCCTGCCATCCCCCTGCGGAAATCTATGCTGCTGAAGGCCTCCCATGTCCCTAGCTCTCTGTGCTTCCTGCCCCATCCCAGCCCCTCTGGGGACCCCCAGTCCAGGGTGGGAGGGGATCCCAGGGCCGGGGGCTCACTGCCTTCCACTCCTACCCTGGATTAATGCTCCTTTCCTCCCCCACAGGTTGAGGTCCCGCCCTTCTCCAGCCCCACAATGTACAGAGTTTGCCCTGCTCCCCATTGTAAATAGTTCCGTTCACTGTCTGTATTGATCACACGGCACATAGTTTACATCAAACATTTTATTTGTCCCCCATCCCTGTATCCTGTGTTCATGGTGGGGGACGGTGAGGGGTGGATATGTGGCAGGGGTCTGTGTAGGGTGTCTATAGGTGGGGGTCACCCTCCTGGTGAAATAGTTTTTCCTAATATACAACCTACACCTCCCCACTGTAATGTCAGACCATTGCTCCTTGTTCTGCCATCTGTCACAGCCTCTCTCCGTCCTCGTCAGAGCTTCCCTCCAGGAGGTTGAAGGCTGCTATCAAATCGCCCCTCACTCTTCTCATCTGGAAACTAAATAAACCCGAATCCCTCTGCCTCTCCTAATAGGTCATGTGCTCCGGCATCTCATCATTTCTGTTGTCTTCCTCTGGACCCTCTCCAATGCACCCTCATCCCTTCTCTGCTGGGGGCCCCAGAACTCCAGATGTGGCTTCACCAGTGCCAAGTAGAGGGGAATCATAACCTGTTTAGATCTGCTGGAAATGCTCCTCCTCATGCACCCCAATATGCTGTTAGCTTCTTGGCTACAAGGGCACAGTGTAGACTCCTATCCAGCCTCTCATCCCCTGCAGTCCCCAGGTCCTTTTCTGCTGCACTTCTACTTAGCCAGTTGGTCCCCAGCCTGTAAGAGTACTTGGGATTCTTCCATCCCAAGTGCTGGACTCTGCACTTGTCCTTGTTGAACTTCATCAGATTATTTTTGGCCCAATTCTCTAATTTATCTTGGTCAATCTGGACCTATCCCTACCCACCACCATATCTACGTCTCCCACTAGCTTAATGTCATCTGCAAAATTGCTGAGGGTTCAATCCATCCCCTCTTCCAGGACTTCCCCTCGTCCAGTTGAACCATATTGACCCTAGAATGGATCCTAAGAACATAAGAACATAAGAATGGCCATACTGGGTCAGACCAAAGGTCCATCGAGCCCAGCATCCCATCTGCCGATGGTGGCCAATGCCAGGTGCCCCAGAGAAGGAGAACAGAAGACAATGATCAAGTGATTTATCTCCTGCCATCCATCTCCTGCCCTTGTTATGAAGGCTAGGGCACCATACTTTATCCCTGGCTAATAGCCATTTATGGACCTAACCTGCAAAAATTTATCAAGTTCTTTTTTAAACCCTAATAGAGTCCTGGCCTTCACAGCCTCCTCGGGCAAGGAGTTCCACAGGTTGACTGTGCGCTGTGTGAAGAAAAATTTCCTTTTATTAGTTTTGAACCTACTACCCAGCAATTTCATTTGGTGTCCCCTAGTTCTTGTATTATGGGAAAAGGTAAATAATTTTTCTATATTCACTTTCTCCACACCATTCATGATTTTATATACCTCTATCATATCGCCCCTCAATCGCCTCTTTTCCAAACTGAAAAGTCCCAGTCTCTCTAGCCTCTCCCCATATGGGACCCGTTCCAAGCCCCTAATCATCTTAGTCGCCCTTTTCTGAACCTTTTCTAATGCCAATATGTCTTTTTTGAGGTGAGGAGACCACATCTGCACGCAGTACTCGAGATGTGGGCGTACCATAGTTTTATATAGGGGAAGTATGATATCTTTTGTCTTATTATCGATCCCTTTTTTAATAATTCCTAACATCCTATTTGCCTTACTAACTGCCGCTGCACACTGCGTGGATGTCTTCAGAGAACTATCCACTATAACTCCAAGATCCCTTTCCTGATCTGTCTTAGCTAAATTTGACCCCATCATGTAGTACGTGTAATTTGGGTTATTTTTTCCAACATGCATTACCTTACACTTACCCACATTAAATTTCATTTGCCATTTTGCTGCCCAATCACTCAGTTTGCTGAGATCTTTTTGTAGTTCTTCACAATCCCTTTTGCTTTTGACTGTCCTGAACAACTTGGTGTCATCTGCAAACTTTGCCACCTCACTGCTTACCTCATTTTCTAGATCATTGATGAACAAGTTGAACAGGATCGGTCCCAGGACTGACCCCTGGGGAACACCACTAGCTACCCTCCTCCATTGTGAAAATGTACCATTTATTCCCACCCTTTGTTTTCTGCCTTTTAACCAATTCCCGATCCATGAAAGGACCTTTCCTCCTATCCCATGACCACCTAATTTACATAAAAGCCTTTGGTGTGGGACCGTGTCAAAGGCTTTCTGGAAATCTAGGTATATTATGTCCACTGGGTGCCCCTTGTCCGCATGTTTATTAACCCCTTCAAAGAATTCTAATAGATTAGTTAGACACAACTTCCCTCTGCAGAAACCATGCTGACTTTTGCCCAACAATTCGTGCTCTTCTATGTGCCTTGCAATTTTACTCTTTACTAGTGTTTCTACTAATTTGCCTGGTACTGATGTTAAACTTATCGGTCTATAGTTGCCAGGATCTCCTCTAGAGCCTTTTTTAAATATTGGTGTTATATTGGCCGTCTTCCAGTCATTTGGTACCAAGTGGATTTAAAGGATAGGTTACAAACCACTGTTAATAACTCCGCAATTTCACATTTGAGTTCTTTCAGAACCCTTGGGTGAATGCCGTCTGGTCCTGGAGACTTGTTACTATTCAGCTTATCAATTAATTCCAAAACCTTCTCTAATGTCACTTCAATCTGAGTGAGTTCCTCAGCTTTGTCACCTAAAAAGGCTGGCTCAGATTTAGGAACCTCTGTAACATCTTCAGCCGTGAAGACTGAAGCAAAGAAATCATTTAATCGCTCCGCAATGGCACTGTCTTCCTTGATCGCTCCTTTTATATCTTTATCATCCAAGGGCCCCACTGCTTTTTTAGCAGGCTTCCTGCTTCTAATGTATTTAAAAAACATTTTACTATCGTTTTTTGAATTTTTGGCTAGCTGTTTCTCAAACTCTTTTTTGGCTTTTCTTACTACATTATGACACTTAATTTGGGAGTGTTTATGTTCCTTTCTATTTTCCTCACTAGGATTTGACTTCCACTTTTTAAAAGCTGCCCTTTTGTCTCTCACTGCCTTTTTAACATGGCTGTTTAGCCATGGTGGTTCTTTGTTAGGTCTCTTACTGTGTTTTTTTATTTGGGGTATACATTTAAGTTGGGCCTCAAGTATGGTGTCTTTAAACAGTTTCCATGCAGCTTCCAGGGATTTTAGTTTAATTACTCTACCTTTTAGTTTCTATTTAACTAGCTTCCTCATTTTAGTGTAATTCCCCTTTTTGAAATTAAATGCCAGAGTGTTTGACCGCTGCGGTGTTCTTCCCAACACAGGAATATTAAAAGTTATTATATTGTGGTCACTATTTCCAAGCGGTCCAGTAACAGTTACCTCTTGGACCAGATCCTGCGTTCCAGTCAAGACTAGATCGAGAATCGACTCTCCCCTTGTGGGTTCCTGTACTAGCTGCTCCAAGAAGCAGTCATTTAAGGCATCAAGAAATTTAATCTCTGAATCCCGTCCTGAGGTGACATGCACCCAATCAATATGGGGATAATTGAAATCTCCTATTATTACTGTGTTTTTTATTTTGATAGCCTCTCTAATCTCCCTTATCATTTCAGCATCGCTATCACTGTCCTGGTTAGGTGGTCGGTAATATATTCCTAATGCCATATTCATATTAGAGGAATGAATTGTTATCCATAATGATTCTATGGAACATTTTGATTCCTTTAGGATTTTTACTTCATTTGATTCTATATTATCCTTCACATATAGTACCACTCCGCCACCCGCACGACCTGTTCTGTCTTTCCGATATAATTTATATCCCGGTATGATAGTGTCCCACTGATTGTCCTCATTCCACCATGTTTCTGAGATGCCTATTATGTCAACTTCCTCCTTTGATATGAGGTACTCCAGTTCACCCATCTTATTAGACAGACTCCTAGCATTAGTGTAAAAGCATGTTAGAAAACTACCACTATTTATATGTCCGCCTTTCACAGATGCGTTGGATTTTTTTATGCACGATTGTTTCACATCTGATCTTGCCCATATATTATTTCCCACGTTCCCTATCTGACTAACTTCTAGGGCATCCCTATCTATGGAGCCTCGTGTAAGAGAAGTCTCCATCCGATCCAGGTGCTCCCCCGCACCAATCGGCTTTCCCCCACCTCTTAGTTTAAAAACTGCTCTACGACCTTTTTAATGTTTAATGCCAGCAGTCTGGATCCACCTTGATTTAGGTGGAGCCCATCATTCCTGTATAGGCTCCCCCTACCCCAAAAGTGTCCCCAGTTCCTAATAAATCTAAACCCCTCTTCCCTACACCATCGTCTCATCCACGCATTGAGACTCTGAAGTTCTGCCTGTCTACCTGGCCCTGCGCGTGGAACTGGAAGCATTTCAGAGAATGCCACCAAAGATGTTCTGGATTTCAGTCTCTTTCCTAGTAACCTAATCCTAGTAATCTAGTAACCTAGTAATCCTTTGTGGACTCCACTTGAAACTGACCTCCAACCAAACACTGAGCCATTGAGCACCACTGGTTGGGCCCATCTCTCAAGCCACTTGTCTTACAGTCCATATATCCAATCCGCACTTCCCTGACTTATGGACAAGGATGTTGTGGCAGCCTGTCCCCCAGGGCCTGGAGCACTACCGAGTGGTAGCCCTTTCTGTTAATACAGTGGCTGGTGCTGTGTTCCAGACTGTGGTTGGGGATGTGTGTCCTGTCCAAGGGGCTGAAGCAGTTTGGGAAGCCGAGCACAGTGAATCCCACAATGGCTGTATCCATATCTTCCACGCGGACGACCCTCTGGAGCAGCAAGGCTTTGATGGCCCTGACGACCTGCATGGGATGGGAGCCATGTGCTCTCATGGGGGCATGATGGGGTGTGCCTGGCCCCTGCCCCCCACCTTTCAGCCCCCATCCCCCTCTTCCTCCTCCTGAACTCCTGCTGTCAAGGGTCCACCTTGCCCAGGAGCCCCCTCTCCTCTCCCTGGGGCAGGTGTGTGACATGAGCATGCCTTGCCCCCATGAGGACAGCCCCACCAGTCACCTTGCCCACTCTGAACTGATGCCCCATGGAGTGGCAGGTGTCCGGGGTGGCCAACTTCCAGATGGCGATGGCGACCGGCTTCTTGAGGGGCAGAGCGGGCTGCATGCAGGTGTCCTGGTGTCGGAGGGCGGGGGTGAGCGAGTGGCGCAGCTCCAGGAAGGTCCTCATGAAAGTTCTGGAGCCATCTGGAATCATTCCACTCCCCCATCAGCAGCCGTTCCCGCCAGTCAGAGCAGCTGGGGTGGCTCCAGAGGTGCCGGGGTACACAGGGCAGGGGAGCGGGGCTGGTGCTGGCACGATCCTGAGTAAGGGGGCTCCGTATGTCGGGCAGGTGGACAGACTCACCCACTGGAGGAGGTGGAGAGCAGCTGTGACCGCCGTGGCCAGCAGGCCAACCACAGTGTTCAGGATGGCCACTTCTAGTCGCGCAAGTGGCTGATGGGGACCCATTGGGCAGTGTGCTGGCCGTCTGGTCCTTGCACAGGCTCTGCGCTGCGTGGGAAAGCTTGGCAGGCCTCAGCGTGTGCAGGATGGGGGTGTTTGGGAGGGGCCCTCAAAGGGAGTGGCTGGCTGTGGCCCCCAGAAGAGCTTGGCAGCCATGCGACCCTGTCCATAGCATTTCCTGCTCCGCTCTTTCAGAAGAGCGGCTGTAGCTATGTGGACGCTCCCTTCAGGAAGAGTGGAGCAATCTTTCGCAAGAGCAGAGCAAAGGCTCTGTCTGCTTGCTGTGTGTAGGTGCGCTCTTTCAAAAGACTTTCGTCTGGGGATAGCTTTCGGAAGAGTGCTGTAGTGTAGACATAGCTTCCGTGTCTTATGAGAAACAATCCCATTCCAGGCACATCCCATTGTCCTGCCACTACCAAACCCTGCCCATGCTGTAAGTGATGACAGGAGGAAGCTGCAGAGCAAATTTGGTCATCGTAGGTCTTAGTGCTTAGGAGGAGTTCTTGAACGAATGGACTCACAGACAGATGGATTGACAGCCAGACAGACTGACAGAGGCACCCACTCTTTGAAATATTCCAGATTTCTACCCCTAACTGCGATCTGGGGTTACACGATTCCACCTGGCAATGGGCACTTCTTTCTCCTCTATCCAGACAGTGCCCATCTCAGTCTCTGCACACCAAAGGGCTTAGGTGCATATGGCCCTTAACTTCATGCTTATGGCCTTCTACATCTGAAAGTCCTGGAGTAACTGCTGGTCACCCCAGGTTTGCATCACAATCTACTCTACACTCAGTGCTCATTGAATGGGCCCCAAACTACCTCTCTGTTGGGTGCTCCTGGTCTTGTGTAGTTGTAAGGTTTAGGTTGAACATTTGGAAAAAACTTCCTACCTCTCAGGGTGCTTGAGAAGGTGAGTAAATTGCCGAGGAGGGTGTGGTATCTCCGTCACTGGAGATATTTAAGAAGAGGTTAGACAGACATCTATGATCTAGAGGGCAGCCTGCTCCTGCCCTGAGAGCAGGGGAATGGACTGAATGGCCTCTCAGAATCGCTTCCCGTTCCAGTATTCTGTAACTCTAGGAAGTGTCAGGATTTCACCCTGGAGTCTCACAAGCCTCTGAGAGACATGAGCATTGTCCACAATGCACCATGAAATTCTCCCACGAGGTAACATGGTACCTGCACCAGGAGTTCGCGTGAGTGAGAATTCAGTAAGTCCCTCAATCTGCAGCACCAATTTTTCCCAGGATTTGGGGGTTGCCGGGCTTGGCTTCCATGGAGGTCGTGAGCTGGAGAGACTCTTCCCAGGCTGTGGTAGAATCCAGGATCGGGGTGAGCGGCCGGCAGAGGGGCGCTCCCTGGGACACACGGGGAAGCGCAGCAGGTGCTGAAGAAGCAGAACAATTCCACACGGCTCCCACCAGGGCACTGTTCTCCCTGCCTGTCGCAGTGTGCCACATGGGGCTCATGCAAGGTAGGGGGAGGGTCACGCGCCAGGACGGCCTGGGAAAGGGAGAGGGGCTGAAGACAGTGAGGAGGAGGAAGAGTCAGATGCCAGCCAGCTGTTCCAGACCCCAGGGACTGAGCGTGTCTCTTCTAAGCCCATCCCTCCACTGGACATGGGGGGAACCCTTGAGTTGTTCTGGAAGGCTCCCTTCTTGCCTGGTGTTACCCAGGTGACTCAGGTTGCCTGGCAACGCAGACAGTCGTTTCTCTTTGGGAACCATTCCCATGTGGTCCCCAGAGCATATAGAGGTGATTGCAACAAGGCACTCGGTGAATGGTGCCATGAGAGAGGTCGTCTGTGTCTGTGCGTGTGCATGGGGCAGGAATTTGTACAGGGCCATTAAACAGAAGAAGAAGAAGAAGAAGAAGAAGACGAGGACACTTCTCTTCTTTTGGTGTCATTCTCCTCTCACTTATCCCAGTTTTCTAGCAGTGCCCCTCTCTTGGCATCAGTGCAGTTCTTCCTGATTCATACTGGGGTAAGTCAGAGTGGAACAGTTCCTTAATTAAACACCCCAAAGTTCACGCATCTCCATTTTATTTTTCTTGCTAACTCAGTTCTTGCGATGCAATTTTCAGCATGCATATTTCTCCATATTTATTGATGTGTTTCTGGTTTGTTGGTTTCCCCGACAAAGTAAAACTCCTGGGAAATAGGAAGAAATAAAAGCTTGAAAGGTAAAGGATCTGGGTGGGAGGGAAGGGGATAAAGGAAAGGGAGCAGGGAGGGGTAAGGGAGGCACATCTCAGGTGCCATCTCTTAATGAATAAGTTGTTCGGAATTTGGGTGAGCTCCATGTTCTATGTGTTACCTGCTCTTTACCCGCCCTGGGGGCAGCTCACTTCGGGAGCTGAAAACTTGTGCTGTTTCAGAAGGTCATTTGTGCCTTTGGGTGTGTGCGCCTTTGGGTGAGTGCGTAACTATTCCAGAGTCTCTTTCTGAATTACGGTCATTTGTGCCTTTGAGTGTGTGCGCCTCCGGGTGAGTGTGTAACTATTTGAAAGTCTTTGTGTGAATGACAGGCATTTGTGCCTATGGGTGTGTGTGCCTCTGGGTGAGTGTGTAACTATTCCAAAGTCTTTGTGTGAATTACAGTAATTTGTGCCTTTGAGTGTGTGTGCCTCTGGGTGAGTGTGTAACTATTCCAAAGTCTTTGTGTGAATTACAGTAATTTGTGCCTTTGAGTGTGTGTGCCTCTGGGTGAGTGTGTAACTATTCCAAAGTCTTTGTGTGAATTACAGGCATTTGTGCCTATGGGTGTGTGTGCCTCTGGGTGAGTGTGAAACTGTTCCAAACTCTTTGTGTGAATTACAGTCATTTGTGCATGTGCCTCTGGGTGTGTGCGCCTCTGGGTGAGTGTGTAACTATTCCAAAATCTTTGTGTGAATTAGTCATTTGTGCAAGTGGGTGTGTGTGTCTCTGGGTGAGTGCATTTGTGTGAATTAAGGACTGATTGGCTCTAGGTTGGTGCTTGCTTTTCTAAGGGGCTGGGTTCATGAGCGGGGAATGGGCACTCATGGTGAGCTACATGTCTTCTGTGTTTGGGGGAAGACCATCTCTCCATCTCCCCAGATAGCTTAGGCTCTTAAATACTGTCATCACCTTTCAGCCCAGTCTCTGCTTTTGGCATCATCAAGGGGTTAACCCAGCAGTGAGGTTCACACACCGAACCCTGACACCGGTGTTTGTGGCAGCAAATTTCTCCTGTTCCTCAGCGGGGTTGTGCCTAACAGGGGATTTTAGAAACCAGCAGATGCTGGGAGGGGTCTCTAAGAGCGTCAGAATGGCCACACCGGGTCAGGGCAAGGGTCCCGCTAGCTCGGTGCAGCCTGCTGGTGTCCCTTGCCAGAGCTTCAGAGGCAACGGACAGAACAGAGCAGTTACCCAGCTCAGGAGCCCAGAACTTGCAGGTTTAACAGGATAACTTTTCCCCTCTAATCCCGCCTTTTGGGCTGTGGTTTCGCTGTGGCTCACTTTCTTATCCTCTGTGGTTTGTTTGGTTTCATTTGTTGTTCGTGTTTAATCTGAGCCTTTATTGTGATGATTTGGAAAATCTCCATGCAGTTTGTGGGCACTTTGAGGGACTGCTCCTTTCAGTTTTTGTTTAAGTTGTTTCTTCGTTTGGGTGGAGTGCCCATTTCTAACTTCTCTGCCGCTGCCATGGGCCTCTCTGGGGGGTGCGGCCACAGGTGGAAGTTAGGCGTAAGTGTGTGAAGATCGCTATTAGTAAGTGCTTGAGCATTATTCACCTCTTGGGAGAGATCCTGTGCCCCACACAGAACTCATCAAGAACTGCTTCCCTTTGTAGCTTCTAGGACTAGATGATTCTTCTCAGCAGCACGTGGAATTATCGTCCATAGAGTTCTCCTGCTACAGGCTGAGTCGCTTAAGATTTGGACTATATTTGACTCTGTTTTCTTTCACATAAGGTCTCACCCACCCCCCTTGCATGTCTGACTGAATCATCCTGTCTCAGCCGTTCTTAGGAGCTAAAAACCTCTGCCGTCACTGAGGGGTTCTGTGTTCCTCTGGGCCTGTGCACCTCACCGTGGGTGTCCAAAGTCTTTGTCTTAAGGCTGAAATGATGCATTTTGCACTCTGACATTACTGTGTCTCTTTGATTCTCATCAGCCCATCAAGATTCTGGGTGCACCTGTTGGCTTTTCCACGTTCTTAGTTTAAATCTCCTGCACAACCTTTTTCATGACACATCTCAGTGCCCTGGTGCCATTTTGGTGCTGGTGGAGCCCATCCTGGCTGTATGAACTCCCCCTTCCCCCAAAAGCTCCCCAGTTCCTGATAAATCAACCCCCTCCTCCCTACACCGTGGTCTCCCCATGCGCCAAGACCCTGCAGCTTTTCCTCTCTGACTCTCCCTGTGTTTGGAACCAGGAGCATTTCAGAGACTGTTCCCGTGGAGAGCCTGGACTTTAATGTCTGACCTTGCGGCCTTGTTTTCATCTCCAGCACCTCTCTCCTAGCCCCCTCTATGTCATGGGAACCACCGTGGCCACTGACTCCACCCCAGCACTTCAGCAGCTCTTGGTCCTGAGCTCCCCCAGACCCGTAGGAGATGGCTTTTAACCCCCCGGGCTCTCTGCGTCATCCACCCCTATGGATGAAAGGTTGATGAGTGCTAATTTGCTTAGGGGTCACAGCCTCATTAAAAAGCCCTCAGCTGCACCTAGCAGCCCCTAGTCAGAGCACAGGATCCACAAACAGACCACTCTATACAAAGCTGGCCCCAGGACCAATCCCTGGGACACCCTGTGTGATACTGGCATCTAATTAGACAAGGAGCTATTGAGCACTGCCCATTGAGCCTGGTGATGTAGCCAGCTTTTTATCCACCTTGTAGACCATTCTTCCAATCCGTGCTTCTTTAACTTGCTGGCAAGAACCTTAGTACTGAAGGTGAGGTGTGTTCAGCCATAGATATGCAAGACCATAATTAAATTTACAATGTCAATTAACTTTGGCCTTTTAAAAAACATGTTTCCAAACATGTTCACCATCTGGAGTCTTGACTGAACCGTTGGGGTGGCTACCAGCAGGAAGAAACCAGAACTGAAATTATCACTGTTTCACATGGATGTTAGATTTCTAATTGCATCATTTCTTTTATTTACCCCAGATGAAACCCACAACAAACACACTGGTGGGAAATGAAACGACCATCATGGAATTCATCCTCTTGGGATTTCAAGACCTCGGTAACCTAAATGGTCTTCTCTTCCTGCTGTTTCTTGCGATCTATCTGGCAACTATGGCTGGGAACAGCCTCATCGTGGTGCTCGTTGTGGCTGATCATCACCTCCACACCCCTATGTACTTCTTCCTGGGGAACTTGTCCTGCTTGGAGATCTGCTACAGCTCTACCATCCTGCCCAGGCTGCTGGCCAGCCTCCTGACTGGGGACAGAGCCATCTCTGTGCCCGGCTGCATCGTGCAATTGTATCTCTTTGGTTCTCTGGCAGGCACTGAATGTTGTCTGCTATCTGTGATGTCCTACGATCGATATCTAGCAATATGCAAGCCTCTGCACTATGCAGCACTTATGAATGGCAGGCTGTGCCTCCAGCTAGCGGCTGGGCTGTGGATAGGTGGGTTTCTGTCTGTGTCTATCTTTGTTTTTCTGATGTCACAATTAACATTCTGTGGCCCCAGTGAAATCGACCATTTCTTTTGTGATTTTCGCCCAATAATAAAGCTCTCCTGCACTGACACCCACATGGTGGAAATTACAAGTTTCATGTCTTCTTCCATATTCACTCTCCCTCCCTTTCTGTTGACACTAGCATCTTACGTTTGCATCATCTCCAGCATCCTGAGAATCCCGTCCACCACTGGGAGAAAAAAGGCCTTTTCCACCTGCTCCTCTCACCTCATTGTGGTGACAATTTTCTATGGGACCCTCATCATGGTTTATTTGGTCTCAGAGTCTGATACATTGGGGGACCTTAACAAAGTGTTCTCTGTCTTCTATGGAGTCCTGACTCCTCTGGTCAACCCCCTCATCTACAGCCTCAGAAACAAGGAGGTGAAGGAAGCCTTGAGGAAAGCTTTCCTTCCATTTTTGTCTTTTAAATGAACACAGGGTTTTAGGCGGGTCTTTTCAGTAGTATGAAAATCAGAACTTCATGACTCTACCAGTGGCGTCTGCATGGTGCCTACCTGGGGTCATCTGAATCATTCTGGGGGAAAATTAAGACACGCAGCCAAATGTTCCCTGCACCCTTTACTCACACAGGACTGTGAAGCTTCCATGAGTTTGAATTATTCTCTTTTGGCAGTGGATGAATGTTGAAGAACTTAATTAGTTCATGGAAATAAAATAATTAAAACAAACTTCTTAAGAAACCTAGCATTTGTCTTCAGTAACTTTGTCCCCACTGGGATTAAAATTGAGCTACCGCATACACTGGGCACTTTCTAAATGTTAGAACTCATTTAAAATATGTGTACACATTGGAAAAAATAACCCCAGCTATAAGTACAATACGATGGAGGCTAATGTAGCTGTAACAAATCAGGAAAAAGATCTTGGAGTTATCGTGGCTATTTCCTGGAAACCATCCACACATTGTGCGGCGGCTGCCAAAAAGGCAAAGAGGATGTTAGGTATTAGAAAAGGGATAGAAAATAAGACAAGGAGTATCGTACTTCCCCTATATAAATCTATGGTACACCCACATCTTGAATGCTGCGTACAGAGGTGGTCTCCTCACCTAAAAAAAAGATGTCCTGGCACTGGAAAAGGTTCAGAAAAGGACAACAAAAATGATGAGGGGCTTGGAATAGGTCCCATATCAGGAAAGGCTAAAAAGATTGGGACTTTTCAGTTTAGAAAAGAGGCGGCTGAGGGGGAACATGATAGAGGTCTAATAAATTACAAGTGTGGGGAGGGTGAAGAAGGAGAAGTTATTTACTTGTGCCCCTAATACAAGAACTAGAGGGCACCAAATGAAATTAATGGGTAGCAGGTTTAAAACTAAGAAAATAAAGTTCTTCTTCACTCAGGGCATAGTTAACCTGTGGAACTCCTGGCCAGAGCAGACTGTGAAGGCTGGGACTACAACAGAATGTAAGAAAGAGCTAGATAAATTCCTGGAGATTAGGTCCATAAAAGGCTATTAGCCAAGGGTAGGAATGGTGTCCCTGGCCTCTGATTGTCAGAGGCTGGAGAAGGATGGCAGGAGACAAATCGCTTGATCATTGTCTTCGGTCCACCCCCTCTGGAGCACCTGGCACTGGCCACTGTCGGCAGACAGGCTACTGGGCTGGATGGACCTTTGGTCTGACCCAGTATGGCTGTTCTTACGTTCTTAAGTTCTTACTTTGTACTGGGACCCTGGTGACATGCAAGGCAAGTCAACCTATCTGTTCTAATGTCATCCCTCTGATGGACGCGAGAGGAAACCTCGTGCGTTGCTGGGAAACTGGCTTTCTTGCTATTTGTTGCCAAGGTGATTCAGCTTGCCTGGCAACATAGACAGTTAATTCTCTTTGGGAACCATTGTCATGGGGCCACCAAATCATACAGACGTGATTGATGCCAAAAGAGATATGGCTTCCTTTATTGATATTATGTGCCCATAAATTAAGGAAGTATGGATTGGATACATGGAGTGCAAGGTGGATAGATACTTGCAGATACTCATACTTGTAAGATGGATAGAAAGCTGGCTTGATGGTTTGGCCCAGCGGGTCAATGGCTCAATATCTGGATGATGGTCGGTTTCAAGTGGAATTTCCCAAGGCTCGGTTCTGGGGCTGGTGTTCTTCAATGTCTTTATTAATGACCTGGACGAGGGGATGGATTGCACCCTGAGCAAGTTGCGGATGACACTAAGCTTGGGCGTCAGGTAGATTTTTTTTCTCTTCTGCCCTTCAAATCAGCTCTAATACCTTCTGGGTGAATTCTCTGAAGAAAGGAAAAAAATGGATAAGGACAAGTCTCCTGACAGCCGTTCTGCCCTGCCCTGCAAGTGGTGTGTTTGTTTTCCTCCTGGAGGATAGAAGGGATTTCATACGTACAAGGGAAAGAAACAGGAGAAACTAGAGGCCCTGGCACAGACAAGGAGGTATGAGATGGCTGGAATAACAGAGACTGGGTGGGATGACTTGCGTAACTGGAGCACTGTCACCGAAAGGTATAAACTGTTCAGGAAGAACAGGAGGGGAGAAAAGGAGGAGTTGTGATTTATGTGAGAGAGCAACAAGATTGTCAGAGCTCCAGTTTATGGGAGAGAAGAGACAACAGAGGGTCTTTGGGTTAAGCTTGGAAGTGGACGCAGAAGAGGAGATGTTGTGTTTGGTTTCTGCGACACGCCACCAGATCAGGTCGATGAGGTAGACGAGAATTTCTTCAGACAAGTATGAGAAGCTTCCAAATCACAGGAGCTGGTTCTCATGGGAGACTTTAATCACCCAGACATTTGTTGGCAGACCAATATGGCAGCACAGAGATAAGCCAGGAAGTTTTTGGAGAATGGGGATTACTTCTTGGTACAAGTGATGAAGGAACTGACCAGGGGCCGTGTGCAGCTGAACCTGCTGCTCACAAACAGGGAAGAACTGGTCAGAGAAGTGGATGTGGGTGTCAACCTGGGCTGCAGTGACCATGAGATGGTGGATTTCAGGATCCTGACACAAGCAAGAAAGGTGAGAAGTAACATACAGACCCTTGATTTCAGTGGAGCAGACTTCGACTCTGTGAGAGAAGCGATGGGCGGGATCCCCTGGGAAGCTCATATAAAGGAGAAAAGGAGTTCAGGAGAACTGGCAGGATTTTCAAGAAGTCTTATTGAAGGCACAGGAACAAACCATCCTGATGCACAGTCAGAAAAGCAAATATGGGAGGCAACCAGCTTGGCTTACAAGGGAAGTCCTTGGTGAGGTTAAATGGATGCGTACAAGAAATGGAAATGAGGACAGCTGACTGAGGAGGAGTATAAACATACAGCTGGAGAATACTGGGGGGTCATCGGGAAAGCAAAAGCACAATTGGAACTGCAGCTGGCAAGGGATGTGAAGGGTAACAAGAAGGGCCACCACAGGGTCACGTGTGCCCTTGCTGCTGACCCTGACGTTCTACAGTTGTACCATCAGTGCCAGCCTGAGAATCCCGTCCACCACCGGGAGGCAAAAGGCCTTTTCCACCTGCTCCTCTCACCTCATTGTGCTGACCGTTTTCTACGTGTGAGTGATCAGTGTCTATGTGGTTCCAACAGCCACCACGCCCAAGGCCCTACACAAAACGTTCTCTGTCTTCTACATAGTCCTGACTCCCTTGATCAACCCTGTCATCTGCTGCCTCAGGAACAAGGAAGTCCAGGAGTCCCTGCGGAAAGGGATTCGTAAAGTGGTTTTCAGAAACCAACTGGCATGAGTGAACGTCTGTTTTGGGGTAAAGCCAGAGAGGGGGGTTCTCCGTTGGCCAGCTGCCAGGTGAGCCCCTGGGAAGAGGGAGGGATCTTTTCATTTGAAGCAGTTACCTGCAGTGGGGGCTCTTTCTTTGTGTGGCCGGGAGAGGAAGACGGAGATGTTTAAGCCTGGGCAGGGCTTAACGAATCCAGTAAATATCCCGGCCAGAGCGAGGTCTGGGCATGCAGACATGGAAGCTGAAAGGAAATAGTTAGTCAGGTTGTCATTCCTTTTGGCCTTGGTGTCGACTTCTCAGGAGGCCTGGTGCACCCCCCGTACATTGTAACTTTTCAACAGAATCCCAGGGAAGTGATTTGCTCTGTGTTTATCTCCCCCCTTTTTCAAAGTTGCTTGAGAACAACCAGCACGTGTGTGTTATCGCTTTGCATATTTTGCCTTTTGTTTCATTAATAGATTACCCTTTTCAAGGCAATGATTTGACCTGTGTCCTCAGGAGGGGGCTGTGTACAATAGTGGCAAAGACTGAAAGGTCACCTGTGAGATTGCAGCTGATTTTTGTGCTCTCTTTTAATTGGGGTTCAGAGCTTGGTGTTATCCCACAGGTCCCCCCGTGGCGAGGCAGCACCCTGGAAGTTTGGAGACTCACCTCTGAGCTCGGCCTGCAACCGTATTGGAGCCCATGGGAGGGACGTACGTATGGACTGGGCCTCTGTGCCGTTTGTCTCTGGAGGGAGAGGGGACTCACTTCACAACTAGGCCTCTGGGCCCCATTGCCTCTACCCGAGGGGACCCAGGGGAGCGCAAGGCTGCGGAGTTGAGCAGGTGTTAGCAGATGTATCTGTGGATTTGGGCCGAGTGGCCGGGTGAGCACCGAGTGTGGGGAGCGAGCAGGGCCTTGGAGAAAAGGCCGAGCAACACCCTGGGAAGGGCTCGTCTCTAGGGGAGCCACCCCCCAGCCGTGCCCCTCAACACAGGGGCTCCGGGGAATGGGTGTGAACGTGAGCGTTTGTGCCGCCAGCTGCGACTGGCGGCCGCTGAACTCACTTGCGCGGGAGGAATTTCCCAGCTGCCCCCCACTCGGCAGTGGGAAATGTGGCCCCCCCGTGCTGAGCTGCTCCAGACAATTCTTTCCCGGCGCTCGGCTGGGGCTCTGGCCAAACACTCCTGCTCTGAGCGACCCCGTGTCTGGGCTGGGAAGGGAGATTCAAGGGGTCGGATGTGCAGAGCCCATAGGGTGGGGGATGAGGCTCCCTTGCTCTGCAGCGTGGGGCGGGGTCCCGGGCTGGGTTCCAGTCATGTCAATGGGGGATTCTCCATCCCTGGACATCGCTCAGCTGTGCTGCGAGAGCGTCAGTAACTCAGCCGGGGTGAGTGGGGGCAGCAGGGGCTGGGGGAGTTCTGGGGCCTGCCAGGTACAGGTCAGAGCGGTTGCCCTCGACGGTCCTTTGTGCCCTGCAAGTCTGAGCCAATAAGACCTGCCTATTGGCTGCTGTGCGACTCCTGTCCCCGGCTCTGACACCCGCCGCTGTGACTGCCCCAGCCAGGAGCCAGGCAGGGCTTTGCCTGGGGAGGGGCTGTGATGAAGTGGGGGATACCTGTGTGTGTGTGAGTGGCTCACAGAGGGTGTGGGGCTCCTGCTGAGTGTAACCTTGACGACCAGGTAACACCTTTGTACTGCAGACAAAGGAGGAGGTGGAGCCTGAGGGGTTTGAATTGGAACTGGGAGTTGGAAGCAGTTAGTCTGGGCTGGGAGAGAGAGACAAAGGAGGGGGCCAGGCCCCAGCTCTGGGGGCCCCTCGGGGCCTCCTCTCCCCAACATGGATTGAACTGGCTGTCTCTGCCTGCTGTACTGACTCCTCTCTACGATGCTGTGTCCTGTTGGCTAATAAACCCGCTGTTCTCCTGCTAAGTGAGAGACTCTCCTGCCTACGGCCGGGGTGCAGAGCTTGGGGGACCCCAGAACCCCATCACACTGGTGTCAGAAGTGGGATGTTCTGCACCCCGAGGATGGAGCATCCAGCAGTAAGTGACCGGGGCCCTGGAAGAAGAAGTGGGGCCTGCGAGACCCAGGTGTGCTGAAGGGCAGTGAGGTGCAGTTCCCCAAGGCGGAGGGGCCTGCGGCCGAACCCAAGCAACTGCGGTCGTGGTCCTCAAGAGGGGGTGTCACACCCGAGGAGGGGTTACTCCTGGGAATCTGTTGGAGTCGGTCCCAGAAGGTGGAGGGGCCGAGAGCCCAACCCCCAGGAACAAGTGACCCCTGAGGAGGCTGACGCTGAATGAGTTCTTCCCAAGACAGTGTGCTCATGGTCCCTGAGAGCGGGTGTCACACTGAAGAAAGGGTTCCGCTGGGAGTCTGTTGGAGTCGGTCCCAGAGGGCGGAGGGGCCTACGGCCTAACCCTGGGCAGCTTGTGACCCGCAAGGAGCCTGGCACACTGAAGGGATTCTTCCAGGAATCGTGGGGTGCAGAGGGCATCAGCCTGAGAGCCTGCAACCACGCTGAGCAACTCCGCTGTGAAGTGGCAGCACCTGGAAACCGAATCGAGATTAAAGAAGCTGGACAAGGCAGCGTGGATGTGCAGTGGCGGAGCTGAGGGCTGGGGAGAATCCTGCAGAGGGGAGCCCGGATCGGGGCAGGGAACCCTGGACTGCATGGAGCTCTGAACCGAGTGGCCTGCCGCAAGGAGGGAAGGAGCGATTCCAACCCATCATCTACTAGTGGCCAAGACAGACCTGCGAAGAGTTTTCCAGGCCTGGGCCGAGGAAGGTGCCTGTGTGTCTGTGCAGGAAAGCAGCTGATCCACTGGGAATGGCAAGTTGTCTGTGAGAGAAGCTGCTTCACCTTCTGTGTGTGTGTGGAGACCAGCCGGGGGGCTGGGACAAAGGAGAGAGTGTCTCCCATTGTCTGTCTGTGTTGAACAGCAGCAGCAGCCTGGGGAGAGAGCAGAGCCTGCGTTTGGAAAAGATGCCAATGAGGAAACTAGCCCATTGTCTGAGGAAGATTCCCCAGCCTGGGGTGGCTGGAGAAGGAACCACCAGAAAAGAGCATTCCAGGTGTGTCTCTGAATCCAGCCATGGGGGCTGGAGCAGAGGGAATGGCTCTGGGATGGGCAGTGGTGTCCCTGATAAGGACACTGGTCCTTGGTGCAAGAAAAGTGCTTCTGCTTCTGGGGAAGTGAATCCTTTGCCTGAGCCTGTGGGGGCTCGAGATGGAGCCAAGATCCCAGAGCTGGATCTGAGGGCAGCTGAAGCCCAGATGGGAAGTGGGCCTGCCTCTGTGTCTCTCAGGGGGGATGATGCTTTAACTTGGTCTAATCCAGTTAGTATCATCAGGGAATCCCAGAGACCAGACGATTCTGGTACTTGTTCTTTGCCTGATGCTGAGGTGTTACTGGGAGGGGGTGAGAGGACTCTGTCCTACCAGAGTCATCCTCTCGCCAGGACACAAGAACAGATGGGCAATGGAGTTATGCTGACTGATGAAGATAAAGGAGCTGGTAGCAGAAGGGAGGAAAGGGACCCTAACCGTCTGTCCGGTGGTACTGGCTGTCTGCCTGAAGGGGGATTACGTGGGAATCTGCCTGATGGGCCAGAAGTGATCCTGGGTTTAGGTGAAACCCAGGAGCTGGTTGTGGCTCAAGGGAGCAGTGCCCCTGTGAAGCCAGACAGGGGTAAGTTATTGTTTGGGGAAGCTCTTAAGGAAAAGAATTTCCCTGAAACTTTTCCTGACCCGTCTGTGGGGACTGCAGAAAATGGGAGTGAGGTGGAGGAGAATGAACAGGAAAGGTGCTTATCTGTAAGCACCAGAGCAACCCTTTGCCTGGGGAGAAGTTTGTTTCAGCTCCTGATGGCCAGGACCTGCCTGAGTGTGAAACCACTGGCTGTGCTCTAGAAGGGTCCAAAGCAGGCAGTGTAAAAGTTTCTCAGGAATTGGAAGCTGGTGCAAGTAAAGTAAAAACTATCAGGGAATGTGAGCAGCCCTGTGAGAACCAAGTAAAACAGCTGCACAGCCAGTCTCTGTAGGATGCAGGAGAGCACCAGCAATTCCCCATCTCCAGATGGTGGAAACACTTATATTCTCATACTGGATTCAACTTCTGATTCCATGGGGAGGCAGTAGTTGGAGGTGGAAGGATGAAGGAGCTGTGGGCCTGGTGGGCCAGTAAGGCTACGTCTACACGTGCACCCAACTTCGAAATAACTTATTTCGATGTAGCAACATCGAAATAGGCTATTTCGATGAATAACGTCTACACGTCCTCCAGGGCTGGCAACGTCGATGTTCAACTTCGACGTTGCTCAGCCCAACATCGAAATAGGCACAGCGAGGGAACGTCTACACGCCAAAGTAGCACACATCGAAATAAGGGAGCCAGGCACAGCTGCAGACAGGGTCACGGGGCGGACTCAAAAGCAAGCCGCTCCCTTAAAGGGCCCCTCCCAGACACACTTTCATTAAACAGTGCAAGATACACAGAGCCAACAACTAGTTGCAGACCCTGTATATGCAGCACGGACCCCCAGCTGCAGCAGCAGCAGCCAGAAGCCCTGGGCTAAGGGCTGCTGCCCACGGTGACCACAGAGCCCCGCAAGGGCTGGAGAGAGAGTATCTCTCAACCCCCCAGCTGATGGCCGCCATGGAGGACCCCGCTATTTCGATGTTGCGGGACGCGGATCGTCTACACGTCCCTACTTCGATGTTGAACGTCGAAGTAGGGCGCTATTCCCATCCGCTCATGGGGTTAGCGACTTCGACGTCTCGTCGCCTAACGTCGATTTCAACTTCGAAATAGCGCCCAACACGTGTAGACGTGACGGGCGCTATTTCGAAGTTACTGCCGCTACTTCGAAGTAGCGTGCACGTGTAGACGCAGCCTAAGAGATAAACAGGGATTCCTTCATGTGGATTCTGCGTCTGGGACTCACAAAACAACTCTCAGAAAGCAGTTTGGTTTGCAAATTTCCAGACTGGCAGGAAGGGGGCCGTCTCCCTGAGATCATCAATGGCCCAGCTCTTGTTAGAAGAGAGGGCACAGCCAGAGAGATCAAATTTCCACCCCAGGGGGCAAGAGAGAAGATTAGAACTTGATGGTGCTAAGAAAGGCCTCAGCCATTTATCCCCAAAATACCAGATTCTCAAGGAGGTTAGACAAAAGTTGTGGTCTACCAAAGAGCAACGTAAATGTACAGTTGCAATGGGTTTGTTCTGTTACTCACGCTGACTGCTGTAACCAAGGGGTGCTGCTACCAAAAGCTGTAGAATTGTACTAACCTGGTTTACAGCGTCAGATGCAAGAAGCGGGTCTTTGCCCATGAAAGCTTTTGCTCCAAAATCTCTGTTAGTCAAAAGGTGCCACAGGACTTTTTGCTGTTCTCGAAGATACAGACTAACACGTCAGATCAGACAGGGGCAAGTGGCCCATTGTCAGAGTCTAATGGGGAGATATTAACACCCAGGGCAGGGAAGCTGCTTTTGGAAGGGGCCGGCCACTCCCAGCCTCCCCCCACAACCCAGGGCTGCAGCTGGTTCTCCACCCCCCAGAGCTGGGGTGCTCCCCCAGCTAACTTTGGGATGGGGCCCAGTGCTGCGGCCTGGCCCTGGCCCCCATGTTGCCCCCTCTTCTGCACCGGAGCTGGGGCCTGGGCCAGGAAAGCCACAGAATGCAACTGTAGCGCGGACTCTCCCTGGGTCTGTCAGCAGAAGGCCACTGGAGCGCAGCCCCAGCCCATCTGTCTGATGTGTGAGCTGAGCAGATCTACGTGAACAACAGGGGTGAAAAGAACCAGGCTCAGGTCTGTTTTACAGACAGCAGACAATGCCATGTTCCCGTGTCAGCCTTCCAGCTGGCTCTGCTCTCCGGACTGGGAATGCCAAGTGCACACACCACCTCAGAGGTGGGGACCTCGGTGTCCCTGGCAGGTGGAGGGGAAATGGTGGAGGGGGGGCACTCCCTGTCCACAGGTCCCCACCAGGGGGAGGGAGGAGGGGCTGGGCGTTGCTGAGAATGGGGAAGGGGTGCAGGCTGGTCCATGGGCAGTCAGGGCGGTGCTGCTTGGCCCTGGCATCTCCCCAGGGTGGGGGGAACCCCTGCTGCAGTTCCTGGGGAGGAGTTCTGGGTGGGGCTGCCTTCTGCACCCCACTTTAGCTCTTGGAGTGGAGGAGCCTTTACACAGGTCGTGGGGAGTCTGGATCCTTGGCGGAGTGGGGGTGGAGCAGCCCATGATGCTGGTCCCAAGCCCAGGTTGAACTGGAGTGTGGGTGGACAACCTCAGCCCCCCTTTGGGGATGTCAGACCTCAGCCACAGGACTAGGGTTGGTGGCACCTGTGGGTTAGGACTGGGCCATGGTTCTCTGCCTGGGGCCGAGGTGATCTGAGGTGGCTTTCCTGGCCCAGGCCCCAGCTCTGGTGCAGAAGACGGGGCAACATGGGGTCCAGGGCCAGGCCGCAGAACTGGGCCCCATCCCAATGTTAGCTGGGGGAGCTCCCCAGCTCTGGGGGATGGGGGGAACCAGCTGCAGCACTGGGTTGTGGGGGTGGCCTCTGCCCAAGCTCTGGGCTAAGAGGCCGGGGAGGTTGTGCGGGCTGGGGCTGAGCCGTGGTGCTGGACACGGCCAAAGAGTGATCCAAGAAAGTGGGGGTGGTTGGGGGCGTGTTGGCCAGCTGCAGTCCCTGCTCTGGTGGGAAGTGAGGTGACGATGTGTGGGTTGACCCTGGCCAAAGGCCGTGTCAGGGGGCCATGCGCCCAGAAAAGAGCTGATCTGGGGTCCTGCCTCCAGCTCCAGGGGAGTCAGGGAGCCATGAGGGCAGGGCTGATCCCCACCATTGAATTCCCCTGAACTCCTTGGTGAGGAGAAAGTGCCATTCTGGCCAGTCTCAGCTCTCAGAGGTGCTGCGGTGGCTGGGACAGGTCCCCCCACCCTCCATTGCATTCCTCCCCCTCCTGAAGATGGGGCTTGCTACCCCTGGAGCACCATGCAGCTGAGCTCAACCTCTCTCCCCAGAGCTGGGGCTGTGGTGAGTACCTGGGGTGGCCTTGGCTCTGCTGCCTCCCCAGAGGTGGGTCCGCCCCCACCTCACCTCACTGGTGCTGGCTCTGGCCCCCCTGTAGCCTGAATGCCCAGAGAGGAGGGACCAGCCGCAGCTGTGGGGAGAGGGGACCGAGCAGCTGTGCGGCTGGGGCTGTACTGGGGCTGCTTCCAACCTCAGGTCCGCCCAGCCGGTGGGGGTGCGGCAGTCTTGGCCCCAGCTGTGATGCACTGGCGAGGAAGTCAATCTCGTTTGCTTTTCTGAGCCCAACGACCACTCCTTGTGATTCATCAAGGGAGTGACCAGGCACTGGGCCAGACAGCACGTGCCCAGCAACGGCAGATCACAACACAGTAACTCCAACGCTGGTACCGATCCCTGCAACAAACCTCACTGCCAGCTCTGCTCACAGATCTACCCCAGTGACACCATCACAGCACCTAACATCAACCACACCACCAGGGACTCCCTCACCTGCACAGCGACGAATAGAATATCTGCCATCGTGTGCCAGCAATGCCCCACTGCCATTTACACTGGCCAGACTGGACAGTCTCTCTGTAAGAGAATAGATGGACACAGCTCAGACAGCAGGAAGGGTAATGGACAGAAGCCGGTGGGAGACACTTCCATCTCCCTGGACACTCAGTGGCAGATTTAAAAGTAGCCGTCCAAAAACAAAGTCATTTCACAAATCAAATGGGGAGAGAAATCTCTGAGCTGCAATTTATTCGTAAATTTGACTCCATCAACCAAGGATGAAACAGAGACTGGGAGTGGCCGGCCCCTTCCAAAAGCAGCTTCTCTGCCCTGGGTGTTAATATCTCCCCATTCGACTCTGACAATGGGCAACTTGACCCGTCTGATCTGATCTGGTTTTTCCTCTTTTGACACACACTCCTGACAACGGGCCATTTCCACCCTGACTGAATAGACCTTGTCAGCTCTGGCCCTCCCTTTTACTGGGACCCCACACTTTAAATACTCCTCTGCAACCGCCCCACCCCACACCCACTCATGCATCTGAAGCTTATGCTCCAAAATATCTTTCAGTCTAGAAGATGCCTGTGGGGGGAGGAACGTCCAACTCCTTGTTTCGATAGCAGTGTCACCGTTTATACCAAATAGAACCACGGTAACAGGTGAGAGAGAGAAGAGCGTCCCATAGGCCAGTGATCTTCTTCCCATACGGGAGAGGGAAGACTTCTCCCCCCCAGGGAGGGGATAACGATGTTGGGTGATCCCCACTCCCCCAACCACACCAGGGTTCGAACCAGCAGGTGACAGATTAGAAAGGGGGTGGGATTCTGCCAAGCCCATCAGCCTTGCAAAATGGGGATTGAACTTTCTTGAAAATATTTAATGATTTGAGTTAAATTCATTAATCACAAATCAACTCTTCTTCCAAAGGAAGCTGCTACCGGAGCCCTAAACTCAGAGAAGCAAAGCACAGCCTGGATTGTCAGGGTGAAGTTGAGGGATTGAGCAGGGGAGTCTGGAGCGTACGGAGGATGGAGAGTAGGTTCTTTAGGGTATCGTATTTGGGTTGGACATGCATCCATCAGGATCCCATAGATATCTGGGACTAGCATGAGGTGAGTGGAGCAGGGAGAAAAGGCCTTTGCTTCCCTGCGGCTGATGAGGTTCTAAAGGGAGGGCCTATTCCAACACCCAATGGAGCAGGGAACAGAAAAGGTGGATGGGTTAAAAAGAGGCAAAGTGTTCGGTTTTTATTGAAGGCAAAGGGAAAATAAACTCGGCTGGTTTAATGAATGAAAGGGATAAACTTCAGTGGCATTGGCCAGCCCTGTTCTCCTCTTGTTTACCAGGCTGTTGCCGCAGAACATTAGCGTGCAGTGAGTGGTTTGCTTCCTGAAAATCCTTCTTCAGCACAGAATTGAATCCACATCACTCTGCCTGGGAAGACCAGAGGCACCAGAGGACATCAACATGGAACTGAAAACAGCAAAAGTCAGACATCATATTTTTTTGAACACTCTGGCTCAGGCAAAGCCCTGGTGTCACCACACTGACAAGAGGGTTTTCACCAGGGAACAGCTTGGCCCATGGCTCTGAAAACTACTTGCAACTTTCTGGCAGTATTTCAGGGGTCATGACACAATTAATGTTGCTGTTAATTAATACCCAGAAGGCCTAATTGCAAACCATCCTTCCTCTGGGGAAGAAGAAACTTTGGAGTCCACTGAACTATTCTTGTGTGAGTTTAAATCCCCAGTTCCCCAGTTGTTGGAAACAGGTTAGTGAAAGGGGCTGGGAATATTAAACTGGGCTTTTACACGTATCAATCAGGGTCCCTTTGCTGTTGTCCAAATGTTGATAAAACGTGAATGACAATTTGGTATCTTTGACATATTTCCCAATGTACACTATAAGAAATGCCCTGTCTATGGTTCAAGGCCTAGGACCTGTGTGAGGTCAATAGGTGGAGAATTGGTGACTCCCAATGGAGTACAACCTGTTCCTCATCATTCCTTCATTTAACACTCAGTAATTTTAGCCTGGGAAGGTATGAATGTATTTAGAGCATTTATGGAAATTTAAGTGCAGAATGACTCATCAGACAATTAAAACCACCAGAAAGTAGCACTAATTAAACATTCCAGCACATTCATTAACATCTATACCACATCTACCATCTTCTTTGAGAAGTTTTCCATAATTCTTTACCCCTGAGATTTTCAGATAAACCAAAGGAAATGGCAAAGATAATGGTTTGTATTGTCCCGAGTGAACTTTTCCAAGATTCAAACATTCTAAGGACATTAAGGGATTATAAAGTAATCCCACCTACAGAGTCTCAATTGATTCCTGAATGTAACCCAGCAAGTGTAACTGAAAATGAGGATACTTTTCAGAGAACTAACATATCTTTCACTAGAGAAAATTCACAGATCCCAACGCCAAAAAGGCCCAGTTCAATCATCTCGCTGGATCCCCTGTAGAGCATTGTCCACCGAACTTCTCCAAAAATAATTCTTTTTGAGTTAGATGAGAACTTGAAGGAAATCCAATCTTGTTTTAAAACTTGCCAATGATGGAGAATCCACCATGAGCCACCAGAAATTGTTTCCATGATTAATTAATCTGTGTATTTAAATTGTCTTAATGTCTAGACTAGCTAATAAGTTATTGCCTACCATTTACTTCAATAAGCTAAATATATGTGGCTCCTTCCATTTCTGCCAAAAGCCATTTATCTAGAGCATGGATAGATCTTCTAGCCTTTTCTGAGACCATTTCAGTTATTCACCAAGGCTTTCAGTGTAAGGTCTCAAGCAAAAATGGGAAGAAGGAAAATCCAGGGACCTTTAGACAGGTCAGCCTTACCTCAGTACCTGGGAAAATAACGGAGGGGATCCTCAAGGAATCCATTTTGGAGCACCTGAATGAGGGACCAGTGATTGAAAGTAGTCAACATGGATTCACCAATGGTAAGTTCTGTCTCACCAATCTGACTATCTTCTATGGCTCTGTGGACATGAGGAAGTCAGTAGATGTGATGTACCTTGAGTTCAGCAAAGCTTCTGATACCGTCTCCCACAACATTCTTGCTCATAAGTTGAGCAGGTATGAATTGGATCCATGGACTATAAGAGAGATAGAAAGCTGGCCTGATGGTCAGGCTCAACAGATAGTGCTCAATGGCATAATATCTGGATGGTGGTTGGTTTCAAGCGGAGTGTCCCAAGGTTCGGTTCTGGGGCTTCTGTTGTTCAACACCTTTATTAATGACTTGGATGAGGGATGGGATTGCACCCTCAGAAAGTCTGTGCATGACACCAAGCAAGGAGAGAGGTAAATAAGTTTGAGAGCAGACATAGGATCCAGAGTGAGCTGGATAAATGGAAGGATTGGGCCAAAAGAAATCTGATGAGGTTCAACAAGAAGAAGGGCAGAGTCCTGCACCTGGGACAGAAGAATCCCAAGCATTGTTATAGGCTGGGGACCAAGTGGCTAAGCAGCAGTACAGCAGAACAGGACAGAGGGATTATAATGGATGAAAGGCTGAATATGAGTAAAGAGTGTGCCCTTGTAGCCAAGAAGGCCGGTAACATACTGGGGTGCATAGGAGGAGCATTTCAAGCAGATCTAGAGAGGCTGTTGTTCCCCTCTATTAAGAACAGGTGAGTCCACATCTGGAGTATTGCATCCAGTTTTGGGCCCCCCAGTATAGAAAGGATATGGATGTACTGGAGCGGGTTCAGTGGAGTGTAACACAAATGATTAACAGCAACAAAGGGTCCTGTGGCACCTTATAGACGAACAGAAAAGTTTGGAGCATGAGCTTTCGTGAGCACAGACTCACTTCATCAGATGCATCAGTGGCATCCTATGAAGTGAGTCTGTGCTCACGAAAGCTCATGCTCAAAACTTTTCTGTTAGTCTTTAAGGTGCCACAGGACCCTTCATTGCTGTTACAGATCCAGACTAACACGGCCACCCCTCCGACAAATGATTAAGGGGCTGGAGCACACGATAGGCTGAGGGATTTGGGTTTATTTGGTTTCCAGAAGAGAAGACTGAGGAGTGATTTAACAGCAGCCTTTAACTTCCTGAAGGGGAGCTCTAAAAGGGATGGAGAGAAATTGTTCTCAGTCATGACTGTTGTCAGAAAAAGGAACAATGTTCTGAAGTCACAGAAGGAGAGGAGTAGGCTGGATATTAAGAAAAATGACTTCACCAGGAGGGTGGTGAAGCTCTGGAATGCGTTACCTAGAGAGGTTGTGAATTCTCCATCTCTAGAGTTTTTAAAGTTCTGGCTTGATAATGTCCTGGCTGTGGTGACTTAGTTGGGGTTGATCCTCCTTGAAGCAGGCGGTGGATGAGGTAACCTCCTGAGGTCCCTTCCAGCCCTAGGATTCTGTAATTCCCATTGGTTTGAGTTTACTCATTGCGCTTTGCTTGAATCAGAGAGAGAATTTGGGTTTTATTGGCTGTGACCATTTTGGCCCGACATCTTTTGTTGACGTTGTCGGTATCTGTATTGATATCGGAGTTGATTTAGATGGAGTTATTTTAATGTTCCCTCATCCCCCAAAAGCTGCAGGAACAGGCAGGAAATTAAATATGGCAGACACTGAGATTCCCAGTCCTACACAATCTGCCATAGTTCTGTTTCCCCAGCTGCAGATCTGCATCGTATAATACCCAGTCCAAGTTCTCCACTTGTTAGGATGTAACGTTTTTCACTTCCTTTTGAGAAGTGGATGTATAACAGAAGGTCTTAACCAGAGGATGAATATCAGTGCCAACAGAAGGAGTGAAAGAGCCCAGCATAACACAAAAGATGTTAAGCTGCTTGTCGAATTTAGACACAATTTCACATGTGACTGAAGCAGAGTGCTTTGGCTGTACGTGTATCTGGAAAAATATCGTAATTTTCATGGGAAATATCTCTTACTGGAACAAGTTTTTTTGAAGAAATGTGTGTATAATGCATTGCAGATCAAATGGAGAAAAGTAGCATCGTAACAGAAAGAGAGAAAGAAAGAAAGAGAGAGAGAAAGAAAGAAAAGGGGGTAAAGCTGTTATTGCGTATGCAAATGGTCCTTTTCCCCCTGAGGCAGAAATTGAAAAAAATCTGGAAAAAGAAATTTCCAAAATATTGAAACAGCAACAGAGAACCCCTACAGAGAACCCCCCTCCCTGGTTTTACCCCATTACAGACATTCACTCATGACAATTAGTTTCCGAAAGCAACCACTTTACGAATCCCTTTCCGCAGGGACTGTTGGACCTCCTTGTTCCTGAGGCAGTAGATGACAGGGTTGATCAAGGGAGTCAGGACTATGTAGAAGACAGAGAATGTTTTGTGTAGGGCCTTGGGCGTGTTGGCTGTTGGAACCACATAGACACTGATCACGCACACATAGAAAACGGTCAGCACAAAGAGGTGAGAGGAGCAGGTGGAAAAGGCCTTTTTCCTCCCGGTGGTGGACGGGATTCTCACGATGGCGGCGATGGTACAACTGTAGAACGTCAGAGTCAGCAGCAAGGGTACAAGTGACCCAATGGCAGCAACAACAGATGTCAGCAGTTCCACAGTGCGGGTGTCCTCACAGGACAGCTTTATGATGGGTGCATAATCACAAAAGAAATGGTCAATTTCCTTGGAACCACAGAACGGCATTTCCCACAAGAAAGTGTTTGCTATTATGGAGAACCCAAAGCTGATGATCCAGGACCCTGCCACTAGCTGGCCACACACCCGGCCGTTCATCAGAGCAGGGTAACGCAGGGGATGGCATATCGCTAAATACCGGTCGTAAGACATGAGCGCCAGCAGCACAGGTTCTACAGTGGACAAGCAACCAAAGAAACACAATTGCACAATACAAGCCTTTACAGGAATGGGTGTGTCCCTAGTCAGGAGACTGGCCAGCAGCCTGGGCAAGAAGGTCGAGGTGTAAACGATCTCCAGGAAGGACAAGTTCCCTAGTAAGTAGTACATGGGGGTGTGAAGGTGCTGATCGCACATGACCAGTGCAATGATGAGGCCGTTCCCAGCCACAGTTGCAATGTAGGTCACCAGAAACAGCAGGAAGAGAAGGGGCTGCAGCTCAGGGCCATTCCCAAATCCCAAGAGGATGAATTCCACGATGACTGTTTGATTTCTTCCTTCTGCTTTCTCCATAGTGCGTATCTGCAAAAAGAAAACCATGAAGTACTGATGGAGCGCGCACGGTCAGGCTGTGCTGTCAGCTGTACTGGCAGAAACCTCACATCACAACTTCTCTCCATTGCAACAATGAAGTTGTCAAGAGTCAAAGGAAGACACATGCTGAGCTTCCAATGTGGTCAGAACAAGAGCACAGGAACCCAGTGAATTACACCCGTCTCCCTTCTCTCTCCCTCAACCCCTGCTGCACTTGAAATCCCACGGTGGGGCTGGGATTCCAACACATCTTTCTGGTATCTGTGCCGCAGTGAGACTTGGAGAAGACAAAACTCAGAAATCGTTGGCTGGCAAACGAGAGCTATTCCGAGTTCAAACCCGGGCATTGGAAATAGGTTCGTCGTGGTCCTGTCATCTCTCCAAATGCAGAGGACATGTGACAAACCCCCCACTGGGCAGTGGAAGCTATTTTGAGTTACCCACTGGCCCTGCAGCCGGGAGGTTAAGTTCCCAGCTTGGGCAGATGAGCAAACGAGGGGTTGACAATAGCAGTGGTGAGAACAGGACAGCACAAGCGGCAGTGTGGGACGGGCACTGTGTCCCTATCTGAGCTCTCAGATCGGCTTGGGCTTGGGCATGTCGCCTGTACTGCCAAGGCTACGCTGCTATTTTTAGCTCAGGTGCTCAGTCTGCCCTTGGGTCGACTGCAGCTGGGAATTTCATAGCTCAGGTGAAGTGCAGGTCAAACCTCTAGAATCCCAAACTCTCTCAGTCCACAAAATCAATAACCCTGCGTGATTTCATGGAGCTGGACGACCCATTGTCATGGTTGTAGCCAGGTTTTTCTGTGGTCCCATCCATTTCCTACCAGCCACCAGTCCTGGGTCTCAGTGCTCTGTGCTGTTATTTTGCTGCAATTTACCCCATGTGTCTTCTAAGAGCCCCGGAAGCAGAGGAAGTGTTGGTAACGTGCTAGACAATATTGACCTGCCGTGGTCTGGCAAATTCTCTCATTCGGCACCGGACAGTTTCCGAAGGTGCCGGACGAGAAAGATTCAACTTGTATAGACATCCCCCCTATGACATACACCAAAAGACTCAACAGCCTGTGGTTTGTATGAAAGTCTGTCCAGCTGTCCTCTGTCATGTATATACGTTTGTGTTAGTTTGTCTGTCTTTGAGGGTGTCTGTCTGTCTCTTTGTCTGTGCGTCTGTCTCAGCTTCTTGCTCCTCTCACTTACAGCAGGATAAGTTGCACAAGCCTCCTTTCATGTACGTGAGCACAGGTGATGTTGACATCTAACCACATACGAAGAAATAAAGTGTGATAAAAAGGAAAATTCCTCAAGAGAGAAATAAAATGAAAATAGACCCAGAGAAAACAGGAGGGAGAAATAAAAGGAGATAAAATAGAGAGACAGAGAGTGAGAGTGTGAGAGAGAGATTGTTATATCTCCAAATGCTATGAACAAGAAAAAAGATATATGTTTAAAGAGATGTAGCCGAGCCGTGATGTTAATGCAAAGGTATCAGAGCCTGTAAATCTGCAATCTCCTACTTGTTTTTCCCTGTATCACTTGTTGATAAGTCCTTATCGCCTGCAAAAGTCACTGACTTACAATGCACCTGATCCAGCTCTGGCTTCCCCACGAACGGAAAAGGATCACTGAGAGAAGTGCAAATAGAAATCTAGAAAGCGCGCGCGCACGCACACACACACACACACACACACAGAAGAAAGACCATGGTATTGGTGGAACAATTCTACAAGCAATGAAACGTGGTGAATAATGGAGTGCACACAGAGAGCAAATAAACTGGATTGATTCCTGGAGAGTAGCTGGGATGGAAATCACTCTTGCCAAACTTCAAAGTTAGCTTTGAAGTTAGTTCCTAGTGTAGCTGAACCCTTGATGATCACCTGGTCTATTCATTCCTTCTGGGGCACCGAGCATTGGCCACTGTCAGAAGAAAGGACAGTGGAGTATATGGACGTTGGGTCTGATCCTCTATGTTCTTCATGGGAGACCCGTGTGTTCCTCCTTATTCTGCATGTTTTGCTATGAACTACTGAACTTTTTCTCCTTCCCCTGGGGCTGGACAAGCAGTGATGTTCTTTCAGACTTGGCACATGCTGGAGCAGGTCTTCATCTTTTCTAAATCTGATTACTTCATTGTCACTGTGCTGTGTTACCTTTTCCATCCATCATCTAGTGCCAGCTGCACCCTCGTCCTCACCCTTCCTTCAGATATTCTGAGCTACGATTATAACCTTTGCCAGATATTTTCCAGTTATTCCTCCCATTGCTAGTCCTCACTGCCCACAGGAAATGGAGCCCTGCGCTCCTACTGCCTGGCTGGGCTTTATTGCTCATCTTGGGCGATGTTGTTGTCGTTCCCTTGCATGGAACAGAACTGCTTCCAAACTGAACATAACAGAGTCCAAACAATTCCTGATCCCTAAGACGAAGCAACAGAAGAAGAGGAAAGTCTCATCTGAATGGAAATTAATGCAGAGGGACCTTTTGATCTGAAAGGAAATCGCTGTTCATGGGATAAGTATCGCAGGGGGATCTGTGTTAGTCTGTAGCTTCGAGAACAACAACAAGTCTTGTGGCACCTTATAGACAAACAGAGATTTTGGAGCAGAAGCTTTCGTGGGCAAAGACCCATTTCATCACATGCCACAGAACAGGTCTTAGTCCAGGAAAGCTCATGCTCCAAAACATCTGTGAGTCTATAAGGTGCCACAAGACTTCTTGCTGTCGATGGGATGTGTGAGCTGAGCAGAGCTCCTAGAATAACAGAAAACAAGGACCACTGGCAGGTCTATTTTACAGAAAGAGGAAAACTGAAATACTCACAAGGAGAAACCAATTGTGAGATAAATCTCCCAGTTCAGTCTGAATTCTCTGGTGCCAAACAGAGGCTAAGAAGACCCCTGAGCTGCCACAGGACCAACATTCCAGTCCTCTTTTGTGTTCGCTCAGGCAGGGACACGCCCAGCTGCAGTTACGCACAGAGTCTCTGAGCAGCTCTGGTGGTAACCAAGAAAGGAAAAGCTCCAGCTCCCTGCCTAGGAACTGTGACTGCCCTGCCCGGCCCTGCTCAAAGCACCGACCCAGAGGAGCTTGTAACCGGATTTGCCTCTCCCTCTGCGTGCAGAGGATTAGCCACAGGTGTGTGACCAGGCTGGGATTCTGCCCTAGATATTCCATGCAAAGACACCTGGTTTAAGTTAAACTACACCCACAATCATTCGCTGCTAACGGTTGATTTTCTGGTCTAGCAAACAGATTGAAGCAGGTTAACAGGCAAACCCACCAAGAGGCACAGTGATCATAAGGCCCCAGTTAGATGGATTACGGATTAGCAGGTTCTCACCCTGACTGCTGATACCGGGAAACTGGCAGAATGGCCAGGCACAACCTGCAGCTGGTTTGCGGTTTGGGTTTCTCAGGTGCCCACAGACAGGCTGAGATCCCTTTAGTTGGGTCCAGCCCTTCCCCCCAGTTAAGCCTTTTTTCTCAGCTCTTTCCAGGAGTCGTCTTGTGTGGGCCGTGAAGAGGAGGTGAGGAGCTGAGTCCCTCCCTTTTATAGCTTCAGCGCAGGGCAGGAACGCTTTGTTTCCAGTCTTGGGTCTCAGACCAGTGTGTGGAAAAACACCGATTTCCTAACATGGCGCCCAGAGTTCTGGGATCTCATCACCTGCCCCTGGAGATTCTCAGCTGCTGTTATTTACAGGCTCTGTGGGGAGTTGCCGGGAAGGCTCACGCGGGGGGGGTAGGAGCTTCCCCTAACGCCCATCGTGTTCCCTAAAGCTGTGGGGGCTGCCCCAGCGTCTGAGTGTAGGTCTATGGGGTCCAGGGCTGATCTGTAGCACTGGGCCAAACATCACTGTGTCCTGAAGTCCTCAGGGGCCGGGTCAAGTCCCCGTCTGGTCCCAGTCCCAATCCCAGAACCGGCTGTTAGGGGTAGAGGCTGGTGCCGGGCCAGCTCCCCACCACAGCCCCAGATACTGAGGGGGGCTTTGCCCCAGGAGCGATGATGCACTGAGGGATGGTGGGACTGGGCTCTGGGCTCAGGTGGACAGGCTGAGGCTGGTCCACTAGCAGTGATGGGCGGTGGTACAATGGCCTGAGCCCCTGCTGTGGGGAGCTCTGGGGGTCCAGCTGTAGCCTGGCCTGGGGGTGTGGGAGGGGGACAGGATCCCTCTGCCTGGCCCAGGCACATGTGTCAAAGCTACCAAATGACTCTTCACTCTTTGCCAGCATTTAGACAGGGGGCAAAGACCCACTTTGTCAGATGTATGTCGTGGAGGTTCCAGAGGTCTAATTATACAGGTTCCCGGAAAAGGGGGAGTCCGGCATCGACGAGGTGGATTGAGTCACAGGGAGGGTGCGGACCACGTCCAGAAGCTAATGTGGAGGTGTGAACATCAAGAGAGGAGAAGCTGTTTTTGTGGTTGACCAGCCACTCCCCACCTCTCTTCAATTCTTTGTTCACGGTGTCAAATTTGCAGATGAATTGGAGCTCGGCAGTTGCTCTTTCGAGTCTGTTTTGAAGATTTTTTTGTTGTAGGAGTACGACTTTTAAATCTGTTACCGAGTGTTCAGGGAGACTGAATTGTGCTCCGGCAGGCTTGTGTGCGTTACTCATCCTGATGTCTGATCTGTGTCCATTTATTCTTTTATGTCGAGCCTGGTCAGTTTGACTAATGGATATGGCAGAGGGGCATTGCTGGCACATAATGGCCTATATTACATAAGTAGATGTGCAGATGAATGAGCACCTGATGGTGTGGTTGATGTGATTGGGTCCTGTGATGGTGTCGGGGGTGGAGATATGTCGGCAGAGGTGGCAGCGAGGTTTGTTGCAGGGACTGGTTCCAGATTTAGAGTTTCTGTGGTGTGGTCGATAGTTGCCGGTGAGGATTTGTTCCAGCTTGGCAGGCTGTCGGTAGGCGAGGACTGGCCTGCCTCCCAAGCTCTGTGAGAGAGAAGGATCATTGTCCAGGATGTGTGGTAGATCACCGGTGATGCACTGGAGAGGTTTTAGCTGGTGGTTGTGTGTGATGGCCAGTGATACTCTGTTATGTTCCTTGTTGGGCCTATCATGTATCTTGTGGCTTCTGGATACCCGTCTGGCTCTGTCGATCTGTTTCTGCACTTCCTTAGCTGGGGGTTGTAGTTTTGGGAAAGCTTGGGAAAGGGCTTGTGGGAGTCTGAAGGATTGGAGCGAATGCGGCTGTACCTTAGTGCTTTGCTGTGTACAGTGGATCGTGGGGTGTACCCTGGATGGAAGCTGGAGGTACGTCGGTCAGACATGGAGGTGAAAGAGCTGCTTGGAGACCCCTTCCCCACTCCTGAGCCAGAGCCAGGAGACAAATCAATGCGCACTGACAAAGAAAGAGCAGTCCAGTAGCACTTTAAGCACTAACAAAATCGTCTGAGGTGATGAGCTTCAGATCTGAAGAAGTGGGTCTGTCCCACGAAGCTCATCGCCTCAGACATTATTTTGTTAGTCTTTAAAGTGCTACTGGACGGCTTTTTTGTGTTGATCGTATATAGACAAGCACGGCCGTCTCTCTGTTACAGTGCGCACTGCTGTCACATTTGAGATAGAACCCAGCCCCAAAAGGGATTGTGCCCCTGCCTGTCCTTCAACACTGGTGTCCTGAAAGCTCTTCAAAAAATAAAATAAAATAAAATATTAACACACCACAGGCAGCGTCCTGAGTATGTGTGTGCTGAGTTTTCTGTGTTGTCCCAGCCTTGCCGTCTGGTCAGTGGGTGGGCGGGCTTTCAATGGTCTTTTTGGGCAGGCAGTGCCTTCCCTGGCCTATGTTACCTACTGCCCACGTTCACCCTGGTCCCTGTCACTCACTTATCCATTGCACGAGTGATCCCTGCGTCTTGCCTCGGCCTAACATTTCTCAAAAGCTGTGCTCTGCTCTGTTCAGCCCTGGTGTAGACCATTCAGAAGCACAGAAGGGACATTTTCTCCTGTAAAGAGACAAAAAGCCCAGGCTATGACTTTGACTGCCATGGACCAACTCTTCCACTTCGAAAGGGCCGTGAGTTGGGTTGAGAAGACCAGGAGAATAATATCAGACCCCACAGTACAGAAAAGATGTGGATACATTGGAGCAGGTCCCACAGAGAGCAACCGAAATGATGAGGGGACTGGAACACGTGACGTACGAGGAGAGGCTGAGGGATCTGGGTGTATTGAAGTTACAGAAGAGAAGAGTGAGGGGGGATTTGGCAGCAGCCTTCAGCTTCCTGAAGGGGGCTCTAAAGAAGATGGAGAGGCTGTTCTCAGTAGTGAGATGGCAGAACAAGGGGCAACAGTGGGAGGTGCATATTATATATTAGGAAAACTATGTCACCAGGAGGGTGGGGAACCACAGTGGTGTATTGCCTAGAAAGGTGGTGAAATCGTCTTCCCTAGAGGTTTTTAAGTCCCAGCTCGACAAAGTCCTGGCTGGGATGATTTATTTAGGGTTAGTCCGAACGGGACTGGACTAGATGACCTCCTGATGTCCCCTAGAAACCTAGGAGTCTATGATTCTCTGACTAAATCATCCACCCAGGGCTTTGTCAGCCAGAACGTAAAGACCTCTAGGGATGGAGATTCCACCACCTCTCTCGGTAACACATTCCAGTGCTTCACCAGCCTCCTAGGGAAATAGTTTTTTTCCTAATATCCAACCGAGACCTCCAACACTGCAATTTGATACCATTGCTTCATATTCTGTCATCTGTCTCCGCTGAAAACACCCTCTCTCCATCCTCTTTATACTCCAACTTCATGTATTTGAAGGGTGCTATCAATTGTCCCCACAGTCTTCTCTTCTGGAGACTAAACAAGTCTCAATCCCACAGCATTGTCTCGTAAATCATGTGCTCCAGCCCCCTGATCATTTTGGTTGCCCTCTGCTGGACTGTCTGGACTGTGTCCACATACTTTTTGTAATGGGAGGGGATCCAGAATTAGACACAATATTCTAGACGTGGCCTCACCAGTGTCAAATAAAGGGGAATAATCTCTTCCCCAGATCTGGCATTGTCCCTAATAAAGAGCCCAGTGTGCCATTAGCCGCCTTGTTTCTTTGTTTCTAAGCTCTCTCTGAAAGGAAGGTTGAGAATGTGAGGACCCCCCACGTGAAGCCATCCCACGTGCGTCTTCCTGGGGTAAGGGATTTTTTTTTCCACTTAGGTGATGGCAGCTACAGCCTGGGGCCATGAAATCTGGGACCTAGGGGAGTTTTTTTTTTGAGGAGAGCATTGCAGCAAAGCTATTTTGTAAGGTTTTGTGGGACCCCAATTTCTGCCATCAGAGTGTCAGAGTGCGGGGCAGGCCTGACACGTGCACCAAAATAGCTGCCCAGGTCTAAGAAACGCATTCATTGGCTTGAAACGCTTTTGGAGGGAGCGGACGTGCTATTCCGACATCCCTGAACACGTTATTGCAGGAGGAGTACAGGGATGCCTTGACGTAGGGCTTTATTTTGGTATGTGGCACCAGTGAGACAGGGCCACATGCTGATACACCCGATTTTCAGGTGAGGTTGTCTCATAGACACAGCCTGTGAGAATGAGCTTATCACCCATTTGGAAAGAGCAGGAAGACAGGCAGAAGTGATGGACTCAGGCAGTATCAGGGTATTTTGCAGAGGCATTTGATAAGTTTGTCCACCCAAAGCCTTTGACTTTCAAATGCATTAGGGAGCCACATTCACTTCTGGTCCTTAAAACTCAAAGCCAATATACACAATGGAACTTGTCCACTCTGAAAGGGCCGTGAGTTGTGTTGAGATGAACAGTAGCTGAGGGACTTTTACACACTTTGGCTACGTCTACACGAGAACCCTACATCGATGTAGCCTATTTCAATGTGGCGACATCGAAATAGGCTATTTCAATGAATAACGTCTACACGTTCTCCAGGGCTGGCAACATCGATGTTCAACATCGACGTTGCGCAGCACAACATCGAAATAGGCGCAGCGAGGGAATGTCTACACGCCAAAGTAGCACACATCGAAATAAGGGTGCCAGGCACAGCTGCAGACAGGGTCACGGGGCGGACTCAACAGCAAGTCGCTCCTTTAAAGGGCCCCTCCCAGACACACTTTCATTAAACAGTGCAAGATACACAGAGCCGACAACTAGTTGCAGACCCTGGGCATGCAGCATGGATCCCCAGCTGCAGCAGCAGCAGCCAGAAGCCCTGGCCTACGGGCTGCTGCACACGGTGACCACAGAGCCCCGCAAGGGCTGGAGAGAGAGTGTCGCTATTTCAATGTTGCGGGACGCGGATCGTCTACACGTTCCCTACTTCGATGTTGAACGTCGAAGTAGGGCGCTATTCCCATCCCCTCATGGGGTTAGCGACTTCGCCGTCTCGCCGTCTAACGTCGATTTCAACTTCGAAATAGCGCCCAACACTTGTAGCCGTGACGGGCGCTTTTTCGAAGTTGGCGCCGCTACCAGGCCCGCAGGCAGAGCGACCCCACTGCACAGCGCCAGCAGCGGGTGTATTGTCGGAACAGGGGAATCCCACTCCTCCAGCCACGTATTTCTTCACCTTTTGCCCTTTGCTAAATGCCCCTCAGATCCCTTGTCAGCTGCCTGGGCTCTAAGCTGGACAGAGCCACTCCAGGCGCTTTGTCAGCCCTGCTCTCCTGCTCGGAAAGTTTTCCGCTTCCCCCAGGGCCCTTTACTTGAAGTCAACAGCCTCTAGAGCCTGAAGAGCCCCTGCTCAGAGAGAAGTGTCAGAGAGGGGCCGACTGAGTCTGTATCTTCAGAAACAACAAGAAGTCCTGTGGCACCTTATAGACTAACACGCTCAGAGGGGTACTAATAGGGCCGTTCCTGATCAAGGAGAGCATGTCCAGCACTGGACTGAGACTCACCGGGCCTGGGCCTATCACTTTCCTGCCTGGTGACTTTAGGCAAGGCCATGCCCCTTTCTGTGCCTCAGTTTTTCCACCTGTAGAATGGGGATAATGAACCTGGGAGTCAGTCCTAACTGTGTGACAGAGCCTCCAGAAGGCCAAGAGTCCAGCTGAGGACGTACAATACACTCTAGCAAGAGAAGGGGCCTTAACAGCAGCACTGTTGCGTCCACGCCAGGGCTTAGACAAGTGTCTGGTTAACACCTCTCCGCTTCCACTGGTCTGTATGCTGAGGACTGAAGAGCTGGGTGGGGCTGAGGGAGCAGCCCCTGGGGCATTGCTGCCCAGCCTGCTCTGCCCCAGACCCAGCTGCCATCAGGTGGGGCTCCAGGGGAACCCCTCCAACCTCCAGAGGGGCTGGCCAGGGCCAGGACACCAGCCTTGGTGGGGGAGGGGTGGGGGTAGCAGTGACATCACAAAGGCCTGTGGCAGGACCTCAGCCTATTGGAGGACAGGGATGACCTCACAGAGAGATCCTGACAACAGCCAATCAGGACAGAGGCGCGAGGCGGGGACAAGCTGAGAGATTCCCGCGGCTTGGCAGCAGCCGGCGCCTCCCCAGGGTCTCTGCGGGGGCCGGAGGGAGAACTGGGACCGACGGGCGGGGCAGGAGGAGCCTCGTGGGCGTTTTCTCCTTCCCTGCGGCCGGTGGGGCTGGGCCCGGGGAGAAGGTGGGAGCCTCCGAGGGGTTTGGAGCCTGCTCGGTCTGGTTCCCCTTCGCCCCTTTCCCTCCCTCTGGCTGCCCCCTCCTGCCTCGGCCCCCTTTCCCGGCCCCCCGCCAAGCAGGGTGGGTGGGGGCTGGGGTGGGGGCGGGAGGCCTCCCACGGAGCTGGGGCTGGCAGAGCGCTGGGAGCCGGAGGTGACCTGGGCCGGCCTTTTGGACGTCTGCTGAGACCCCTCCGCCCCCCGCGCCCAGAGTCTGGCTGCTGCCTGGCCGAGCGGTGGTCACCGGCAGGGGAGATTCCCTCCCGCTTCTGTTCTCCTCCCGCCGCTCTCAGGGAGTCGTCAGTGACGGTTCCCAGCCGGGCGGGAAGGGCCCAACCCGTGGGGCTGCGCAGGGGCTGTGCTGGGACCAGATCGTGCACATCTGTGACACCAGCCCCCGCCCCCCCTTCCCCTGCAGGCTCTGCAGGGCCTGGTCTGGCCTCGGGCCGGCCCTGCGGGGGACCTGCGGCAGAGCCCCAGAGGGCACCAGGACAGCTGGGAGGGGAGCGTGGGGGTGGGGGGGCAGTTTCCCTGGGGGAGCGGCGGAGCCCGGCTGTAACTCACCCCCACCCGCACTGCCCGCGAGTGACCTCTGAGCCGGCTCCCGGACCCCGGCGTGGGCAGGCGGCTCCCACAGGCCGCAGGGCGGCAGCTGCAGGACTGCGCCTGGGAGTGACCCTGGGGCAGAGTCAGAGCCGGGCCTGAGCCAGACGTGGGCCCAGCTCATCTGCTCCTGGCTCAGGGAGCCCCTGGCACTTTAAGGGCCCATGTTCCAGCCCCGGCTCCAGCCAGGCTCCTGCCCGGCCCTGGGTCCCTCCTCGCCCCCTGGAGCCGCTGGGGGGAGTCCCCATGGAGGGCCCTGCCCAGCGCCCTTTGCCCAGGAGCTGGGGGTCTCGTCCGGCCCCTCTCCCCAGTGGCTCCAGCAGAGGGACGTGGGGAGGGGGCTCCTGGGGGGGGCTGGGGGCTGGCAGCAGGACGCTGATGGGCCCCGTCTCCTCCCCTCCAGCACAGCTCAGCACAGTCCCCAAGTAGGGAGCTGGGGGCCCAGCCGGGACCGTCCCTCAGGGCCCAGCCGAGGACACCGGGCGGCCGGCCAGGGAGGTGCTGGACCCCTCTCCCCACTGCTGCTGCGCCAGAGGTAAGGGACCCGCTGGGCACCGGCCCCTGGAGCAGTGACACCACCAGACGCCAGGCCGGGCCCTGCGGAAATGCCCCCCAGCCTGTCCCCCCCCCGGGAAATGGGAGCCCGGTCGCAACGCGCCAGAGCCCCTGGGACCGGCCCGCGGGAGGGGGCGTCTGTCTGCCCCCCACCCCCACGCCCGCTCCATTTGCGCCCAGCCCCTCCCCAGCACCAAGGCGCCGGCTCTTCTGTGGGGCCAGGGCTGCAGCCCCCTGGGAACCCAGCCCCAGCCAGGCCCTGGGGCAGCCGCACGCTGCAGGGAACAGAACAGCTGGGGGGCGGGACGGGGGCGGGGGCAGCAGCTCCTGCGCCCATAGGTGGGAGGGGTCTGGCCCTGGGGGCACTAGAGAGGTGCTGAGTCCATCCCAGGGCCCGGCTCCCCCTGATCCCTGGTTCCCGGGGCCCCGCGTGCGACAGGCCGTTGCTCTCGTGGGACAGGAGGAGCCCGGCCACGGGGACGCGCCAGCTCCCCCGGCTCAGCCTGGCGCCAGGTGCCCGCGGCTCGGCAGGGGCTGGGCCAGGGCAGGCGCCGGCTGCTGGGGATGGAGGGAGCCGCTGGCAGGAGTCAGCGCCTCGGTCGCAGCTTTTCCCGCTCACGCCGGGACTGTAGCCATTGGGTGCACTGCCCTGAGAAAAGGGGCAAGGGACCGACTCTGGCCATTGGGCCGCACTGCCCTGAGAAAAGAGGCGGGTTATGGACTCCGCTCACTAGGCTGCCCTGCCCCAAGGCGGTTCTGCCAGAGGGGAGCTCGGATCCCACAGGCTTTGTGGTGGGAGAAGCTGCCGTCCCCTCAGAGCCAGGCGCGGGCTGGACCCAGCGGCCCGACTGTGAGAATTCCAGCCCAGGGACGGGGCTGGTCGCTGCGCAGATGGGAGGCTGAACAGCCGGCCCAGCGGCCAGGGCCCTGCGAGGTCACACACGGGACAAGGGCAGCGGAGGAGAAACCTGCCAGCCAGGGCAGAGAAGCAGACGGGGGCTGCACCACGGGGACCTGCTGAAGAGTTCAACACACCAAGGGGCCTCCCCGTCGCACCGCGTCCCCCAGACCCCGAGCTCGGGCTGCGGCGCCCGTCAGCCACGGCGCTGGGCGGAGAAGCCACAGAAATACGGCATGTCACAGCCCTGCCCTGGGCGCTCATGGCCTGGCCAGGCCCTTCCCAGGGAGACTCCCATCAAGTGCACAGCGCTGCGGCAGGGGGACGGAACCTCAGGGGCAGGGGCCAAATGCAGCCCCCAGCTTGTGGGGATCCGGCCCCTGAAGCTCAGAGCTCCCCCCTGCACTGGGGAGCCCTCGCTGGGAGGGGTGGGGGGGTTGTCTCTCAGTTGTGTGCAGCCCCCGAATGATTTATCTGTGGGTCAGTGGCCCTGACCCAACACAGGTTCCCCACCCCTGCTCTGGGGGAGAGAAATGTCCTGCTCTTGCGGGGAGGAAGGTCCCTGAGAACCTGACTCGGGCCCCACCTATTTCACAGCCAGGAGATGTGTGACAGGGGTGGAATCTGATCTCCCCACGCGGTGAGGAGCCTGGGGCGCCCAGCTGCTAGCCTGGCCAGGCCGGGATGGGACAGGAGTTGTGCTTCCCTGACACGGCCACGCCTGGTGGGGAGATCAGCGCCACCCTGAGAGGCAGGAGAAATGAGGGTAGAACTGCTCTGGCCCTGCCCTGCAGGCTGCTCAGGAGTGAAAGTGTCATTCTTGGTCTGTCCCCCACCCCCACTGCACACACCCTATTTCGGGCCAGGTCCCGCATGGTCAGAAAGCCGTGAAATTCCCCACGGGAACAGCCGAGAGGGGGAACCGGAGCAGCGTGGGAACTGCCTGGCTGTGAAATGGGCGAGGGGGCAGGAGAACGCGATGGGGCCCTAGTTACGGCGTGTTCCATGGAAGTGGCGGGAAAGGGTCTGCCAGAAACTCTTGGCCCTGTTGGATCTCAGGGTCATTGGGGAATCCCCTCGTGCAGCCTTTCTCCAGCTGGGGCTCCCAACCCACAAGGGGGTCACAGGGCAGGGTAGGGGGCTCGCGAGTAGGGTCACGGGCCATCCGGGTGTTCCCAGACATGACCTCCTCTTTGGTCCTCAGATCTTCCCCTGGGCGGATGTTTGGAAATATTAAAAATGACGGATTTCTCCCGGCTTTCCCAGCTGAGTGGCTGGAGAGCAGCGGCCACTGTCTGGGCACCCGGTTTGGACGGCAGCGCCACTGCCAGCAGCAGCACAGGGGGAAGGGAGGCCTGGTGCGATATCACCACCCCTCCTCCTGCACCTCTGCTGGCGTGGGGCGGCCTTTCGATCTGGGCCGCATCAGAGCAGTAGCTGCTGGCAGGTCACCCAGCTCCGAAGTCAGCACCTCCACCAGCCGCAGCACAGAGGGAAGGGGGCCGGATATGTTACTGCCACCTGCCCTTCTGCACTGCTGCTGAGTGTGAGCTGCGTTCTGAGCTGGGTGGTCGCAGAGCAGTGGCTGCTGGCCAGGGGCCCAGCTCAGACAACAGAGTCCCTGCCAGCAGCAGCACAGAAGGAGGGGGTGCATCGTGTGGTATTGTCACTCCTACGTCTGTGACACTGCTGGAGGTGGCCCTGCCTTCCGAGCTGGGCGTCTCACCAGCAGCCTCGACTCTCTGGCCGCCCCGCTGGGCAGTCAGTGCTGCTGCTAACAGCGGTGCAGCAGGACGTGAAGTGGGGTTGGGGTGGGATTGCAGCACTTCCTTTTGCCCCACGGCTGGGGGCAGCCCTGACCCCCAAACGGGGGGACCAAAGAGCGGGTGTCACTGGCCAGGGGCTACTACAGAGGGCAGCGCCGGTGCCAGCAGCAGCACAAACTGGGGGTGTCAACGTGTGTCGTCGAGGACAAGATTAAACAATACGCCTGGGCCGCTTGGTTAATCCTGTCGGCTGCACACCCCTCCCCCGGCGGCCGCAGTATCAGGGGCAGGAAGGGGAGGGGAGGTGGGAGCTGGTGCCTGTGGGGAGCCGGTTTTCAAGCAGCCGCCCCATGAGCCCCAGATCCCACAGAGCTGCCTGGTCTCCTGCCCCCGCACTGCTGCCTGGGACAGAGATGCAGCGATGGGGAGGGTCGGGGAGCAGGCGGGAGCCGGTGCTCATGGAAAGTGGGTTCCCACCCATCTCTCCCGCCCCCAGGAGCTGTGGAATAATTGTGGAGTTGCTGCGGTTTGAGGCGGTGACACCGTTATTCAATGACTTCCTGTCTGACGTCCCTAGCGCAGAAGGGAGGGCGGCCCTGCATGGTGCCGCCCTTCTTCCTTCTCTGCCATCGCCGCCGGCCCACAGTCACCTGGTCCTTCACATCCTCACTGCTGGCCGTGCTGAATTCCACGCTGGGAGGCCGCAGAGCGGCTGCCTCTGACCTGGCTGGGAGGGCAGCAGGGCCACCAGCAGCAGCGCAGAACGCAGGGCGCCATTCGATGGCGTTGCTGCCCTGCCTGCTGCGCCCCTGCTGGGGGCAGCTCTGTCTGCCCATGTGGGCGGCGGGAAAGGCAGCGCCGCCCCAGCAGCAGCGCGGGAGGGAGGGAGGCCTGGCGAGCCATTGCCTCCCTTCCTTGTGCACCCTGCCGGTGGCACTGCCTGACGGGGGCTGGGGCAGTGGGAATGGGTCCGGTGCCCAACCTGGATGGCAACCCCACCGCCAGCAGCAGCGCGGGAGGGAGGGAGGCCTGGGCTGGAATTGCCTCTCTCCCTTCTGTGCCGCTGCTGGCGGAGCCTCTCACCGCTCAGCTGGGCGGCAAGAGAGAGCGGTCGCCATGTGCACAAGGCCTCTGCCCCCAGCAGAGGCACAGAAGGTCTGTGAGTGCAACCCCTCTGTGATGGAGTGGGGGGGTGCATGTGTGAGTCAGGCTGGATGTCCGAGGCAAGCAGCAGCTCCCAGTGGCTAAGGATGACCCTGGGGCTACAACTGGCAGATAACACCTCTGCCTGAACAAAGAGCAGGGAGGAGCTGAGCGGGGTTTTGAATCGGGGGGCGGCAGTTAGAGGCGAGGAGAAGGGAGAGCTGGAAGGCAGCCAGCCTGAGAAGGGGGAAGCTACACCCCAGAGGGGCACCCCTCGGGGTCTTCTCCCCAGGACAGGTTGGAAGGACTGTCTCTGGCTGCTATGCTGTTGCTTCTGTGAGAAACTGGACATCTGTTGCCTAATAAACTTGCTGTTGTACCTGCTGAGTGAGAGTCACTCCTGCCAGAGGACGGGGTGCAGTGCAGGGGGACCCCTGAACCCCATCACACTGGTGTCAGGAGTGGGATGCACTGCACCCACGGATGAGCTCCCAGCAGTGGCTGACTGAGCACCAGAGAAGGAAGGAGTCTCACAAGAGTCAGAGGGGGAACAGAGCCATTCCTGCAGCTGCTGCTGGTGAGTGGATACCCCGGGAAATAGCGGGGAGATGGATTATACCCGACTCCTGAAGGCAGAGCTAGCAGGGCTGTGCAGAGAGAGGGGCCTGACCGTGGGGAAGGCGACCAAGGCCCAGCTCATTGCACAGCTGGAAGAGAATGACCGATCCGGGGGGGCAGAGCCTGTCCCGGCAGAAAGTGGCCGGTCAGCCTCGGGAAGCATTTCGGATTCTCCGACAGGAGCAGGGGCTCGACGCCGTCCGACAGACGCGGTGCCCACCAGGTCGCGCTCAGCTAGCGGTGGTCCATCACGGGCAGAGTCCCCCGCCGCAGAGCTGAGACGGCTGGAACTCGAGGTGAAATTAAAGGAACTGGAGCACCAGGAACGGGAAAGAGAGCGTGAGCATGAGCGACAGGAACGAGAAAGAGAGCGTGAGCGCCAGGAACGGGAAAGAGAGCGTGAGCGTGAGCTCCAGGAACGGGAAAGAGAGCGTGAGCACGAGCGCCAGGAACGAGAAAGAGAGCGTGAGTACGAGTGCCAGCTACAAGAGAGACAGCGGGAGGAGAGAGAGCGAGAGCGGGAGCATGAGCGAACCATGGCAGAGGCGAGATGCCAAGAGACCCCAGCTGCGGTAAGCGGGGAGAGGGCCAGACGGCTCGGGGTGGCCAGTCACTTGGAGACGCGTGTGCTGGCCCAGTGTCAGGACACAGGGGACATGGACGAGTTCCTTACCGCCTTCGAGCGAGCCTGTGAGTTGCATGAGGTTCCCCCAGATGAGTGGCTCCGGCACCTCACCCCCTTGCTGGGCCGGAAGGGTGCAGCGGTGCTCAGCCAGCTGGTGGGGCTGCAGCCTGGGGACTATGAACGGTTCAAACAGGCCCTGCTGCGTAAGTTCGGGCTGACTCCGGAGATGTACAAGAAGAAGTTCCAGGAGGCGCAGAAGAGGCCAGAGGAAACCCACGTAGATACAACCGCCCGCCTGAAGCAATACTACCAGAAGTGGGCATTCGGAATGGGAGTCCAGTCCGTAGAGGACCTGATCGAGCTGGCGGTTGTGGAGCGATTCTACGAGATGTGCGCACCTGACCTGAGGGTGTGGCTCGTGGACCGGAAGCCGGGGGACTCACATGATGCAGGGAAACTGGCAGATGACTTCACAAACAGCCGGGCCAGGTTTGAAAGTGAGCCCCACAAGGAGAGGGAGTCTCGGAGAGAGAGGGAGTCCCGGAGGGAGAGGGAGTCCTGGAGAAACCGAGAATCTCAGAGAGACCGGTCCCTAACTGTACGACAGAGGGGACCACCTCTTGGGCAAGCCCAGGAAAGAGGGGCCAGCCACCCACCCCCCAGAGAGCCAAACAGAGCCCGGACAGAGCAGCCGGCCCGAGGGACACAACCAGACCCAGGCTGTTACCGCTGTGGGCGAAAGGGGCATAGAGCAGCCCAGTGCCCCAGGCTCCCAGACAGGTTGAGCAGCCCGGGGGGTCATGGAGTCAACTGGGTGGGGTCCCATAAGTCAGAGGGGCTGGCGGCCAAGGCGGGTGGTGCTGACAATGGGCACTCGGATTGGGCCGAATCTGCCCCACAGACCAGCTCTTCAGGGGGACCAAATGCTCAGAGGCCAGTTTACAGAGTGGGGGCAGCACTACCTCTGTGGAGCAAGTGTCTCAAACACCTCGAGGTAGACGGGAAAAAGGTCACGGGGTTCTGGGACACAGGCGCTGACGTGACGCTGGCCCGACCCGGGGTGGTGGCACCGGGCTGCATGATACCCGATTCCCACCTGACGATAACAGGAATTGATGGGACCCCTTTCAAGGTGCCCATGGCGAGGGTGCACCTGAAATGGGGGAAGAAGGAAGGCCCCAAGGAAGTGGGCGTGCACAGCCATTTGCCGGCAGATGTACTGATGGGGGCTGACCTGGAGAACTGGCAAGGTGAACGCCCTCGTGCCCTGGTCCTGACCCGTAGCCAAAGAAAACGAGGGGTGCGCTCCCCAGATTCAGGGGTACAGGCCCAGCCAAAGCCACAGGGGCCAACCCTGAGAGAAAGGGGGCCCCCAAAAACCAGATCTCACAGGCCAGGGATGCTGGAGCCAGGCAGGGATGGGGAAGTAGCCTCCGCTCCTGCCCGAGCGGAAGAATTCCAGGCAGAGCAGCAGAGAGACCCCTCCTTGCAGAAGCTGAGGGAACTGGCCAGTCTCAGCCCAGCTCCACAGCTGGGGGAGGGCTGCAGGGAGAGATTCCTGTGGGAAAAGGGATTCCTGTACCGGGAATGGGCTCCCAGACGCAAAGCGGAGCCATGGAAGGTCCAGAGGCAACTGGTGGTTCCCCAAAAGTACCGGTGCAGGCTGCTGTACCTAGCCCATGATGTCCCGCTCGCAGGACACCAGGGGATCCACCGCACCAGGAGAAGGTTGTTACAGAACTTTTTCTGGCCTGGGATCTTTGCAGCTGTCCGTCTGTATTGCCTGTCCTGCGATCCCTGCCAGAGGGTGGGGAAGAGCCGGGACAAGGGGAAAGCTGCCCTGAGGCCACTGCCCATCATAGAGGAGCCTTTCCAGAAAGTGGCTATAGACATAGTGGGCCCCTTCAGCAAGGCAACGCGTTCGGGGAAGAAATATATTTTGCTGGTGGTAGATTTTGCCATGCGATACCCAGAAGCAGTGGCCTTAACCTCTGTCGACACTGACACCGTGGCGGATGTACTGCTGTCCATTTTCAGCAGAGTGGGGTTCCCCAAGGAGGTCCTCACAGATCAGGGGTCCAACTTCATGTCGGCCCTACTGCAAAGCTTGTGGAACAAGTGTGGGGTCCGTCACGCCTGTGCCACAGCCTACCACCCGCAGACCAATGGGCTGGTGAAGAGGTTCAATGGGACTCTGAAGCAGATGCTGAGAACCTTCATGAATCAGCACCCCCACGACTGGGACAAGTACTTACCCCACCTGCTGTTTGCGTACAGGGAGGTGCCCCAGGAATCCACGGGGTTCTCCCCGTTTGAGCTGCTGTATGGAAGGAGGGTACGGGGACCCTTGGACTTGCTCAGAGAAGAGTGGGAGGGGACGGCCTCCCCTGAAGGGGAGTCAGTGGTACAGTATGTACTGACCTTCCGGGAAAAACTCACCGAGCTCATGGGCCTGGCCAGGGAGAACCTCTCCATGGCCCAAAGGAAGCAAAAGGTCTGGTATGACCGTAACGCCAGGGCCCGAGCCTATGCCACCGGGGACCAAGTGATGGTCCCTGTACCTGTGCGGCGGAACAAGCTGCAAGCAGCCTGGGATGGGCCCTTCAAGGTTGTCAAACAGATAAATGACATGAACTGTGTGGTGGAACTGTCGAACCGGGCCCACAGCCACCGGGTCTATCATGAGAACATGATGAAACCTTACTGGGACAGGGAGAACTTGGTGCTGGCCGTGTGCAGACACTGGGAGGGGCAAGGGGATGATCTCTTGGTGGATTTGCTCACAAGGACTGGAGCCGGCTCCTTGCTGGAGTCTATTCCCCTCTCAGACCAGCTGACCCCTGCCCAGCAGACGGAGATCAAGGAGGTGCTGCATTCGCATCAACAGCTGTTCTCGGACAGACCCAGACGCACTGACCTGGCTGTCCACCGAATAGAGACAGGCACCCATGCCCCTATCAAGTGTGTGCCATTCAGAGCCGCAGGGAGGACGGCTCAGGACATAGAATGGGAGGTCGAAGACATGCTGGCTCTGGGGGTGATCCAACCCTCCTCCAGCCCCTGGGCCTCTCCCGTGGTGTTAGTCCCTAAAAAAGATGGGTCTGTTCAGTTTTGTGTGGAGTATCGCAAGCTTAACGCCATCACTGTATCGGACGCCTACCCCATGCCCAGGCCTGATGAGCTTTTAGACAAGCTGGGGGGAGCCCGTTACCTCACCACCATAGACCTCACCAAGGGGTACTGGCAAGTGCCATTGGATGAAGATGCCCGGCTCAAGTCACCTTTCATCACCCCGTGGGGCTCTACGAGTTCCTGGTCCTGCCCTTCGGCCTCAAGGGGGCACCAGCTACCTTCCAACATCTGGTGGACCAGCTACTGAAAGGGATGGAGAGCTTTGCCCTGGCTTACATGGACGACATTTGCATCTTCAGCCAGACGTGGGAGGACCATGTGTCCCAGGTCAAGCAGGTGCTGGACCGACTCCAGAAGGCTGGTCTGACTATCAAGGCAGGGAAGTGCAAGGTGGGAATGGCTGAGGTGACCTACCTGGGCCACAAGGTGGGCAGCGGCTGCTTGAAGCCGGAGCCAGCGAAAGTGGAGGCTGTCAGAGATTGGCCAACACCCCAGACTAAGAAACAGGTCCAGGCCTTCATTGGGATGGCGGGGTACTATCGGAGGTTTGTGCCCCACTTTAGCTCCATCGCAGCCCCCCTCACGGAGCTGTGTAAAACGGGAAAGCCTGACAAGGTGGTCTGGACCGAGCAGTGCCAAGAGACCCTCTGCGCGCTGAAGGAGGCTCTGGTCAGAGCCCCTGTGCTGGCAAATCCAGACTTCGACAAACCCTTCTTGGTGCTCACCGATGCCTCAGACGTGGGGCTGGGGGCTGTGCTAATGCAGGTGAATGACGAGGGGGAGAAACACCCCATCGTGTGGGGAGCAGAACTACACGGCCATAGAGAAGGAATGTCTGGCCATGGTGTGGGCGCTGGGGAAGCTGCAGCCGTACCTGTTTGGACGGCGTTTCACCGTGTACACCGATCACTCACCCCTGACCTGGCTGCATCACATGAAAGGGGCCAACGCCAAGCTCCTGCGGTGGAGTCTGCTCCTGCAGGACTACGACATGGAGGTGGTCCACGTCAAGGGGAACAACAACACCATAGCCGATGCCCTGTCACGCAGGGAGGGTCCCGAACTTCCCCAGCTCTCTGGCTAAGTGACCCCGCTCAGTTCGGTCTGGAAGGGGGTGAGATGTGATGGAGTGGGGGGGGTGCGTGTGTGAGTCAGGCTGGATGTGTGTGAGAGGAGACGAGCAGCTCTGAGCGGCTAAGGATGACCCTGAGGCTATAACCTGGGGCTACAACTGGCAGGTAACACCTCTGCCCTGAACAAAGAGGAGGGAAGAGCTGAGCGGGGGTGAATCGGAAGTGGCAGTTAGAGGGTGGAGGGGAGAGGGAGCTGGAGGGAAGCCAGCTGGGCGAGGGAGAAGCTACACCCTAGAGGGGCACCCTCGGGCTCCTCTCTCCAGGACGGGTTGGAAGGACTGTCTCTGACTGCTGCACTGACTCTACTGTGAGAAACTGGGCCTCCGTCGCCTAATGAACTTCCTGTTCTACCTGCCGAGCGAGAGTCACTCCTGCCTGCGGACGGGGTGCAGTGCAGGGGGACCCCTGAACCCCATCACACCGATTCTCTGTAATGGAACGTCTGCTGCTGCAGGCGTCTGGAGCTGTGGGGTGTGAGGGGCTCAGGGCAGGGATCAGGCACAAGGCTCCCAGTCCCCCAGGCACAGCCGGGGCCAGTCTGTTTGGGTCTGTTTGGGCCTCCCAAAGTGGAGGGAGACGAGACACCTGGAGCAGGGGCTGGGGGACGGGTGAGCCTCGTGGGGTAATTGTCTGCACTCCCAGCGGCGGCAGTAAGGGAAGTCAATGGGCAGGGAAAGCCGGGGTCCTGGCCAGTGGCTCCCAGCCCTCTCGCTAACCCCTCCCTCCATCGCTGGCAGGGCGAGAGAGGCGGCAGGGGGCGCTCACAGCTCCTCGTCTGGCTCTGGCACCACCGGGCTGGGCTGGCTGGGCTCTGTGCAGGGTGGCAAGGCCAGGCCAGGGCCTGCAAGGGGCTCATCCCGACTCAGCCCCTCTGTGATGGGGTTCAGGGGTCCCCCTGCACTGCACCCCGTCCGCTGGCAGGAGAGACTCTCACTCAGCAGGTACAACAGCAGGTTTATTAGGCAACAGATGTCCAGTTTCTCACAGAAGCAACAGCCTAGCAGCCAGAGACAGTCCTTCCAACCTGTCCTGGGGGGAAGACCCCGAGGGGTGCCCCTCTGGGGTGTAGCTTTCCCCTCCTCCGGCTGGCTGCCTCCCAGCTCTCCCTTCTCCTAGCCTCTAACTGCCGCCCCCGATTCAAAACCCAGCTCAGCTCCTCCCTGCTCTTTGTTCAGGCAGAGGTGTTATCTGCCAGTTGTAGCCCCAGGGTCATCCTTAGCCACTGGGAGCTGCTGCTTGCCTCGGACATCCAGCCTGACTCACACATGCACCCCCCCCACTCCATCACATCTCTCCCCCCTCCCAGACCGCACTGAGCGGGGTCACTTAGCCAGTGACCTGGGGAAGTTCGGGGCCCTCCCTGCGTGACAGGGCATCGGCTATGGTGTTGTTGCTCCCCTTGACGTGGACCACCTCCATGTCGTAGTCCTGCAGGAGCAGACTCCACCGCAGGAGCTTGGCGTTGGCCCCTTTCATGTGATGCAGCCAGGTCAGGGGTGAGTGATCGGTGTACACGGTGAAACGCCGTCCAAACAGGTACGGCTGCAGCTTCCCCAGCGCCCACACCATGGCCAGACATTCCTTCTCTATGGCTGCGTAGTTCTGCTCCCGGGGCAGCAGCTTCTTACTCAGGTACACAATGGGGTGTTTCTCCCCTTTGTCAGTCACCTGCATTAGCACCGCCCCCAGCCCCACGTCCGAGGCATCGGTGAACACCAGGAAGGGCTTGTTGAAGTCTGGATTTGCCAGCACTGGGGCCCTGACCAGAGCCTCCTTCAGCGCGCAGAGGGCCTCTTGGCACTGCTCGGTCCAAACCACCTTGTCAGGCTTTCCCTTTTTACACAGCTCCGTGAGGGGGGCTGCGATGGAGCTAAAGTGGGGCACAAACCTCCGGTAGTACCCCGCCATCCCAATGAAGGCCTGGACCTGCTTCTTAGTCTGGGGTGTTGGCCAATCTCTGACAGCCTCCACTTTAGCTGGCTCTGGCTTTAAGCAGCCGCTGCCCACCTTGTGGCCCAGGTAGGTCACCTCAGCCATTCCCACCTTGCACTTCCCTGCCTTGATAGTCAGACCGGCCTTCTGGAGTCGGTCCAGCACCTGCTTGACCTGGGACACATGGTCCTCCCACGTCTGGCTGAAGATGCAAATGTCGTCCATGTAAGCCAGGGCAAAGCTCTCCATCCCTTTCAGTAGCTGGTCCACCAGACGCTGGAAGGTAGCGGGTGCCCCCTTGAGGCCGAAGGGCAGGACCAAGAACTCGTAGAGCCCCACAGGAGTGATGAAAGCCGACTTCAGCTGGGCATCTTGGTCTAATGGCACTTGCCAGTACCCCTTGGTGAGGTCTATGGTGGTGAGGTAACGGGCTCCCCCCAGCTTGTCTAAAAGGTCATCAGGCCTGGGCATGGGGTAGGCGTCCGAGACAGTGATGGCGTTAAGCTTGCGATAGTCCACACAAAACCGAACAGACCCATCTTTTTTAGGGACTAACACCACGGGAGAGGCCCAGGGGCTGGACGAGGGTTGGATCACCCCCAGAGCCAGCATGTCTTCAACCTCCCGCTCTATGTCCTGAGCCGTCCTCCCTGTGGCTCTGAATGGCACACACTTGATAGGGGCGTGGGTGCCTGTCTCTATTCGGTGGACAGCCAGGTCAGTGCGTCCGGGTCTGTCCGAGAACAGCTGTTGATGCGAATGCAGCACCTCCTTGATCTCCGTCTGCTGGGCAGGGGTCAGCTGGTCTGAGAGGGGAATAGACTCCAGCAAGGAGCCGGCTCCAGTCCTTGTGAGTAAATCCACCAAGGGATCTTCCCCCTGCCCCTCCCAGTGTCTGCACACGGCCAGCACCAAGTTCTGCCTGTCCCAGTAAGGTTTCATCATGTTCACATGATAGACCCGGTGGCTGTGGGCCCGGTTCGACAGTTCCACCACATAATTCACGTCATTTAGCTGTTTGACGACCTTGAAGGGCCCATCCCAGGCCGCTTGCAGCTTGTTCCGCCGCACAGGTATAAGGACCATCACTTGATCCCCGGTGGCATAGGCTCGGGCCCTGGCGTTACGGTCATACCAGACCTTTTGCTTCCTTTGGGCCATGGAGAGGTTCTCCCTGGCCAGGCCCATGAGCTCGGTGAGTTTTTCCCGGAAGGTCAGTACATACTGTACCACTGACTCCCCTTCAGGGGAGGCCGTCCCCTCCCACTCTTCTCTGAGCAAGTCCAAGGGTCCCCGTACCCTCCTTCCATACAGCAGCTCAAACGGGGAGAACCCCGTGGATTCCTGGGGCACCTCCCTGTATGCAAACAGCAGGTGGGGTAAGTACTTGTCCCAGTCATGGGGGTATTGATTCATGAAGGTTCTCAGCATCTGCTTCAGAGTCCCATTGAACCTCTCCAGCAGCCCATTGGTCTGCGGGTGGTAGGCTGTGGCCCAGGTGTGCCGGACCCCACACTTGTCCCACAAGCTTTGCAGTAGGGCCGACATGAAGTTGGACCCCTGATCTGTGAGGACCTCCTTGGGGAACCCCCCTCTGCTGAAAATGGACAGCAGTGCATCAGCCACGGTGTCAGCGTCGATAGAGGTCAAGGCCACTGCTTCTGGGTATCGCGTGGCAAAATCTACCACTACCAAAATATATTTCTTCCCCGAACGCGTTGCCTTGCTGAAGGGGCCCACTATGTCTATAGCCACTTTCTGGAAAGGCTCCTCTATGATGGGCAGTGGCCTCAAGGCAGCTTTCCCCTTGTCCCGGCTCTTCCCCATCCTCTGGCAGGGATCGCAGGACAGGCAATACAGACGGACAGCTGCAAAGATCCCTGGCCAGAAAAAGTTCTGTAACAACCTTCTCCTGGTGGGGTGGATCCCCTGGTGTCCTGCGAGCGGGACATCATGAGCTAGGTACAGCAGCCTGCGCCGGTACTTTTGGGGAACCACCAGTTGCCTCTGGACCTTCCATGGCTCCGCTTTGCGTCTGGGAGCCCATTCCCGGTACAGGAATCCCTTTTCCCACAGGAATCTCTCCCTGCAGCCCTCCCCCAGCTGCGGAGCTGGGCTGAGACTGGCCAGTTCCCTCAGCTTCTGCAAGGAGGGGTCTCTCTGCTGCTCTGCCTGGAATTCTTCCGCTCGGGCAGGAGCGGAGGCTACTTCCCCATCCCTGCCTGGCTCCAGCATCCCTGGCCTGTGAGATCTGGTTTTTGGGGGCCCCCTTTCTCTCAGGGTTGGCCCCTGTGGCTTTGGCTGGGCCTGTACCCCTGAATCTGGGGAGCGCACCCCTCGTTTTCTTTGGCTACGGGTCAGGACCAGGGCACGAGGGCGTTCACCTTGCCAGTTCTCCAGGTCAGCCCCCATCAGTACATCTGCCGGCAAATGGCTGTGCACGCCCACTTCCTTGGGGCCTTCCTTCTTCCCCCATTTCAGGTGCACCCTCGCCATGGGCACCTTGAAAGGGGTCCCATCAATTCCTGTTATCGTCAGGTGGGAATCGGGTATTATGCAGCCCGGTGCCACCACCCCGGGTCGGGCCAGCGTCACGTCAGCGCCTGTGTCCCAGAACCCCGTGACCTTTTTCCCGTCTACCTCGAGGTGTTTGAGACACTTGCTCCACAGAGGTAGCGCTGCCCCCACTCTGTAAACTGGCCTCTGAGCATTTGGCCCCCCAGAGGAGCTGGTCTGTGGGGCGGATTCGGCCCAATCCAAGTGCCCATTGTCAGCACCACCTGCCTTGGCCGCCAGCCCCTCTGACTTCTGGGACCCCACCCAGTTGACTCCATGACCCCCCGGCCTGCTCAACCTGTCTGGGAGCCTGGGGCACTGGGCTGCTGTGATGGGGTTCAGGGGTCCCCCTGCACTGCACCCCGTCCGCTGGCAGGAGTGACTCTCACTCAGCAGGTACAACAGCAGGTTTATTAGGCAACAGATGTCCAGTTTGTCACAGAAGCAACAGCATAGCAGCCAGAGACAGTCCTTCCAACCTGTCCTGGGGAGAAGACCCCGAGGGGTGCCCCTCTGGGGTGTAGCTTTCCCCTCCTCCGGCTGGCTGCCTTCCAGCTCTCCCTTTTCCTAGCCTCTAACTGCCGCCCCCGATTCAAAACCCAGCTCAGCTCCTCCCTGCTCTTTGTTCAGGCAGAGGTGTTATCTGCCAGTTGTAGCCCCAGGGTCATCCTTAGCCACTGGGAGCTGCTGCTTGCCTCGGACATCCAGCCTGACTCACACATGCACCCCCCCCACTCCATCACATCTCTCCCCCCTTCCAGACCGCACTGAGCGGGGTCACTTAGCCAGTGACCTGGGGAAGTTCGGGGCCCTCCCTGCGTGACAGGGCATCGGCTATGGTGTTGTTGCTCCCCTTGACGTGGACCACCTCCATGTCGTAGTCCTGCAGGAGCAGACTCCACCGCAGGAGCTTGGCGTTGGCCCCTTTCATGTGATGCAGCCAGGTCAGGGGTGAGTGATCGGTGTACACGGTGAAACGCCGTCCAAACAGGTACGGCTGCAGCTTCCCCAGCGCCCACACCATGGCCAGACATTCCTTCTCTATGGCCGCGTAGCTCTGCTCCCGGGGCAGCAGCTTCTTACTCAGGTACACAATGGGGTGTTTCTCCCCTTTGTCAGTCACCTGCATTAGCACCGCCCCCAGCCCCACGTCCGAGGCATCGGTGAACACCAGGAAGGGTTTGTTGAAGTCTGGATTTGCCAGCACTGGGGCCCTGACCAGAGCCTCCTTCAGCGCGCAGAGGGCCTCTTGGCACTGCTCGGTCCAAACCACCTTGTCAGGCTTTCCCTTTTTACACAGCTCCGTGAGGGGGGCTGCGATGGAGCTAAAGTGGGGCACAAACCTCCGGTAGTACCCCGCCATCCCAATGAAGGCCTGGACCTGCTTCTTAGTCTGGGGTGTTGGCCAATCTCTGACAGCCTGCACTTTAGCTGGCTCTGGCTTTAAGCAGCCGCTGCCCACCTTGTGGCCCAGGTAGGTCACCTCAGCCATTCCCACCTTGCACTTCCCTGCCTTGATAGTCAGCCCGGCCTTCTGGAGTCGATCCAGCACCTGCTTGACCTGGGACACATGGTCCTCCCACGTCTGGCTGAAGATGCAGATGTCGTCCATGTAAGCCAGGGCAAAGCTCTCCACCCCCTTCAGTAGCTGGTCCACCAGACGCTGGAAGGTAGCGGGTGCCCCCTTGAGGCCAAAGGGCAGGACCAGGAACTCGTAGAGCCCCACAGGAGTGATGAAAGCCGACTTCAGCCGGGCATCTTGGTCTAATGGCACTTGCCAGTACCCCTTGGTGAGGTCTATGGTGGTGAGGTAACGGGCTCCCCCCAGCTTGTCTAAAAGGTCATCAGGCCTGGGCATGGGGTAGGCGTCCGAGACAGTGATGGCGTTAAGCTTGCGATAGTCCACACAAAACCGAACAGACCCATCTTTTTTAGGGACTAACACCACGGGAGAGGCCCAGGGGCTGGACGAGGGTTGGATCACCCCCAGAGCCAGCATGTCTTCAACCTCCCGCTCTATGTCCTGAGCCGTCCTCCCTGTGGCTCTGAATGGCACACACTTGATAGGGGCGTGGGTGCCTGTCTCTATTCGGTGGACAGCCAGGTCAGTGCGTCCGGGTCTGTCCGAGAACAGCTGTTGATGCGAATGCAGCACCTCCTTGATCTCCGTCTGCTGGGCAGGGGTCAGCTGGTCTGAGAGGGGAATAGACTCCAGCAAGGAGCCGGCTCCAGTCCTTGTGAGTAAATCCACCAAGGGATCTTCCCCCTGCCCCTCCCAGTGTCTGCACACGGCCAGCACCAAGTTCTGCCTGTCCCAGTAAGGTTTCATCATGTTCACATGATAGACCCGGTGGCTGTGGGCCCGGTTCGACAGTTCCACCACATAATTCACGTCATTTAGCTGTTTGACGACCTTGAAGGGCCCATCCCAGGCCGCTTGCAGCTTGTTCCGCCGCACAGGTATAAGGACCATCACTTGATCCCCGGTGGCATAGGCTCGGGCCCTGGCGTTACGGTCATACCAGACCTTTTGCTTCCTTTGGGCCATGGAGAGGTTCTCCCTGGCCAGGCCCATGAGCTCGGTGAGTTTTTCCCGGAAGGTCAGTACATACTGTACCACTGACTCCCCTTCAGGGGAGGCCGTCCCCTCCCACTCTTCTCTGAGCAAGTCCAAGGGTCCCCGTACCCTCCTTCCATACAGCAGCTCAAACGGGGAGAACCCCGTGGATTCCTGGGGCACCTCCCTGTATGCAAACAGCAGGTGGGGTAAGTACTTGTCCCAGTCATGGGGGTATTGATTCATGAAGGTTCTCAGCATCTGCTTCAGAGTCCCATTGAACCTCTCCAGCAGCCCATTGGTCTGCGGGTGGTAGGCTGTGGCCCAGGTGTGCCGGACCCCACACTTGTCCCACAAGCTTTGCAGTAGGGCCGACATGAAGTTGGACCCCTGATCTGTGAGGACCTCCTTGGGGAACCCCACTCTGCTGAAAATGGACAGCAGTGCATCAGCCACGGTGTCAGCGTCGATAGAGGTCAAGGCCACTGCTTCTGGGTATCGCGTGGCAAAATCTACCACTACCAAAATATATTTCTTCCCCGAACGCGTTGCCTTGCTGAAGGGGCCCACTATGTCTATAGCCACTTTCTGGAAAGGCTCCTCTATGATGGGCAGTGGCCTCAAGGCAGCTTTCCCCTTGTCCCGGCTCTTCCCCATCCTCTGGCAGGGATCGCAGGACAGGCAATACAGACGGACAGCTGCAAAGATCCCTGGCCAGAAAAAGTTCTGTAACAACCTTCTCCTGGTGGGGTGGATCCCCTGGTGTCCTGCGAGCGGGACATCATGAGCTAGGTACAGCAGCCTGCGCCGGTACTTTTGGGGAACCACCAGTTGCCTCTGGACCTTCCATGGCTCCGCTTTGCGTCTGGGAGCCCATTCCCGGTACAGGAATCCCTTTTCCCACAGGAATCTCTCCCTGCAGCCCTCCCCCAGCTGCGGAGCTGGGCTGAGACTGGCCAGTTCCCTCAGCTTCTGCAAGGAGGGGTCTCTCTGCTGCTCTGCCTGGAATTCTTCCGCTCGGGCAGGAGCGGAGGCTACTTCCCCATCCCTGCCTGGCTCCAGCATCCCTGGCCTGTGAGATCTGGTTTTTGGGGGCCCCCTTTCTCTCAGGGTTGGCCCCTGTGGCTTTGGCTGGGCCTGTACCCCTGAATCTGGGGAGCGCACCCCTCGTTTTCTTTGGCTACGGGTCAGGACCAGGGCACGAGGGCGTTCACCTTGCCAGTTCTCCAGGTCAGCCCCCATCAGTACATCTGCCGGCAAATGGCTGTGCACGCCCACTTCCTTGGGGCCTTCCTTCTTCCCCCATTTCAGGTGCACCCTCGCCATGGGCACCTTGAAAGGGGTCCCATCAATTCCTGTTATCGTCAGGTGGGAATCGGGTATCATGCAGCCCGCTGCCACCACCCCGGGTCGGGCCAGTGTCACGTCAGCGCCTGTGTCCCAGAACCCCGTGACCTTTTTCCCGTCTACCTCGAGGTGTTTGAGACACTTGCTCCACAGAGGTAGCGCTGCCCCCACTCTGTAAACTGGCCTCTGAGCATTTGGTCCCCCTGAGGAGCTGGTCTGTGGGGCGGATTCGGCCCAATCCGAGTGCCCATTGTCAGCACCACCCGCCTTGGCCGCCAGCCCCTCTGACTTCTGGGACCCCACCCAGTTGACTCCATGACCCCCCGGCCTGCTCAACCTGTCTGGGAGCCTGGGGCACTGGGCTGCTCTATGCCCCTTTCGCCCACAGCGGTAACAGCCTGGGTCTGGTTGTGTCCCTCAGGCCGGCTGCTCTGTCCGGGCTCTGTTTGGCTCTCTGGGGGGTGGGTGGCTGGCCCCTCTTTCCTGGGCTTGCCCAAGAGGTGGTCCCCTCTGTCGTACAGTTAGGGACCGGTCTCTCTGAGGTTCTCGGTTTCTCCAGGACTCCCTCTCCCTCCGGGACTCCCTCTCTCTCCGAGACTCCCTCTCCTTGTGGGGCTCACTTTCAAACCTGGCCCGGCTGTTTGTGAAGTCATCTGCCAGTTTCCCTGCATCATGTGAGTCCCCTGGCTTCCGGTCCACGAGCCACACCCTCAGGTCAGGTGCGCACATCTCGTAGAATCGCTCCACAACCGCCAGCTCGATCAGGTCCTCTACGGACTGGACTCCCATTCCGAATGCCCACTTCTGGTAGTATTGCTTCAGGCGGGCGGTTGTATCTACGTGGGTTTCCTCTGGCCTCTTCTGCGCCTCCTGGAACTTCTTCTTGTACATCTCCGGAGTCAGCCCGAACTTATGCAGCAGGGCCTGTTTGAACCGTTCATAGTCCCCAGGCTGCAGCCCCACCAGCTGGCTGAGCACCGCTGCACCCTTCTGGCCCAGCAAGGGGGTGAGGTGCCGGAGCCACTCATCTGGGGGAACCTCATGCAACTCACAGGCTCGCTCGAAGGCGGTAAGGAACTCGTCCATGTCCCCTGTGTCCTGACACTGGGCCAGCACACGCGTCTCCAAGTGACTGGCCACCCCGAGCCGTCTGGCCCTCTCCCCGCTTACCGCAGCTGGGGCCTCTTGGCGTCTCGCCTCTGCCATGGTTCGCTCATGCTCCCGCTCTCGCTCTCTCTCCTCCCGCTGTCTCTCTTGTAGCTGGCACTCGTGCTCACGCTCTCTTTCTCGTTCCTGGCGCTCGTGCTCACGCTCTCTTTCCCGTTCCTGGAGCTCACGCTCACGCTCTCTTTCCCATTCCTGGCGCTCACGCTCTCTTTCTCGTTCCTGTCGCTCATGCTCACGCTCTCTTTCCCGTTCCTGGTGCTCCAGTTCCTTTAATTTCACCTCGAGTTCCAGCCGTCTCAGCTCTGCGGCGGGGGACTCTGCCCGCGATGGACCACCGCTAGCTGAGCGCGACCTGGCGGGCACCGCGTCTGTCGGACGGCGTCGAGCCCCTGCTCCTGTCGGAGAATCCGAAATGCTTCCCGAGGCTGACCGGCCACTTTCTGCCGGGACAGGCTCTGCCCCCCCGGATCGGTCATTCTCTCCCAGCTGTGCAATGAGCTGGGCCTTGGTCGCCTTCCCCACGGTCAGGCCCCTCTCTCTGCACAGCCCTGCTAGCTCTGCCTTCAGGAGTCGGGTATAATCCATCTCCCCGCTATTTCCCGGGGTATCCACTCACCAGCAGCAGCTGCAGGAATGGCTCTGTTCCCCCTCTGACTCTTGTGAGACTCCTTCCTTCTCTGGTGCTCAGTCAGCCACTGCTGGGAGCTCATCCGTGGGTGCAGTGCATCCCACTCCTGACACCAGTGTGATGGGGTTCAGGGGTCCTGCACTGAACCCCGTCCGCTGGCAGGAGTGACTCTCACTCAGCAGGTACAACAGCAGGTTTATTAGGCAACAGATGTCCAGTTTCTCACAGAAGCAACAGCATAGCAGCCAGAGACAGTCCTTCCAACCTGTCCTGGGGGGAAGACCCCGAGGGGTGCCCCTCTGGGGTGTAGCTTTCCCCTACTCCGGCTGGCTGCCTTCCAGCTCTCCCTTCTCCTCGCCTCTAACTGCCGCCCCCGATTCAAAACCCAGCTCAGCTCCTCCCTGCTCTTTGTTCAGGCAGAGGTGTTATCTGCCAGTTGTAGCCCCAGGGTCATCCTTAGCCACTGGGAGCTGCTGCTTGCCTCGCACATCCAGCCTGACTCACACATGCACCCCCCCCACTCCATCACACCCTCCAAGTCCTGTTGGGCATCTGGCAGGACAGTCCCTGTCCCATTGCTCTGCTGAGCTCCAACTCGTCAGTGGTGAGGCCCCCTGGGCCGGCCACCCAGCCCCATTCAGCACCAACAGCCCCTCCCGCCCCAAGTGGTGAGAATCAACGTGCTCTGGATGGAGCTGTGTGGAAACTGCTCCACCCAGCATTACCATGCAGCCACCTCTGGGGTGGAACGCAACAGCTGCCTGATAGCGCACTGCAATGCTGCCCCAGAGTCACTGCCCCAGTGCTGAAATGCAGCCACTTCTGGGGTGGGGCAGAGGCGCTATATAACAGCACCCAGCAATGCCGCCGTGCGCTGCAGCATGGGGGTGAGAAAGACTCCATGGCTGGTGAATGGCAGGGTGGGGCCATTGCCTGAGGACAAGGGCTGAACCTCACCCCTGCTTTCCTCTCTGCGGATGGCATCTCCCAGCCGTAACCTCCCGGGGAGACAGATGGGGAAACAGGCCCAGACCTGGGGCAGAGCCTCAGCCAAGGTCGCCCAGCGAGTCACGGCAGGGCAGGGCTGGGCTGTAAGCCGCTGTCCTGTCACTCAGCCGCAGCCCTTACCCACAGTACGATCCATCGCACACAGGTCTGTGCTGGGCCCAGAGTTCCCAGGGCAGCCGGCAGGGTCTGGCCCCCTCTGCGTTCCCCACACCGGCAGCACGTAGCTCTCCCCCGCCCAGAGTCCCCGGCCAGCTCCGCTTTCTGGGGTGAAGGGGCCGATGGAGGGGAGGACGATCCGGGTGCAGGAGAGCAGCAGCCCCTGCGAGGAGCCCGAGGGACAGAGGTGTCAGCTGGTCCCTCCCATCCATGGTCTCCTGGCCTCCGCCGGCTGAGGCAGGAGCTGAACCTGCTCCTCTGACAGCACCCCCAGCCCTGGCCCCCCAGCTATGCTCCCCCAGCCGTGCACCCCTCACCCCCCAACCCAGGCTCCCCAGCCTTGGTCCCCCAGCCGTGCTCCCCCCAACCCCTCAGCCCTGGACTCCCAACCCCTCAGCCCTGGCTGCCCAGCTTTGGCCCCCCAGCTGTCTGTCTGCACCCACCGGTCTCTCCTGGCTGGTTTGGTTCCCGACGAGTCGCCCCACACACGCGCTGAGCAGACCCCGGTCCCAGCCTGAGCCGACAAGGCGGCTGTTCCCAGGGAGGGACGCAGGGGCCAGGCAAGGACGGTCCCAGGCTGGGGCAGGGCCTGGCAGTGCAGTTCCTCTCGGCTGGGGAGGATGGGGACCGCAGACGGGGCGCAGGAAAGTGGGAGCAGGCCCGTGAGCCCGGCCCCACCGGAGGAATCAGGCTGCCTTCCCTCGCGCCTGTGCTCGCACCGCTGCTGTGCCCTGCGCGGTGTCTGAGAAGCAATAACCCTTCTCCTCCCCCGGCCGGCTGGGTGGCACATCTGGCTGCGGAGGGGGGAGCCGGGCCGGGGGCTCCCCGATGCCGTCACACCCTCCAGATCCCTGGGGCGCAGGGTGAGGTGTGTGCAGGGGGCAGGTGGGCTCGCCCTGCCCCTGGGATTGTCCCACCCGCTGGGAGGACACTGGGGCAGACCCTTCGGGGGCAGGGCGGGGGCAGCCTGTGGGTGGGGGGCACCCTGGGGTGTCGTGCTGATCCCACTGCAGCAGCAGGAGCTGAGACAGGCCCATGGGCACTGCCAGGAGCTGGTACTGACGGAGGGTGAGAAGGGGCTGCAGGCCAACGAGGGGTCACGCTGCCACCCAGCTGCCCCCACCAAGGGAAGGAGAGGCCCAGGGACAGGATCCCCCTGTGGCACCGTTACAGGGACACCTTCTCCTCCCTGTGTGTGGGGAGCCAGCCGGGCAGGCGCGGAGGGGGTGGGCGCAGGGAGGGCACATGGGGCTGGGTGCCCTCTGCGTCTGGCCTGATGTTGGCGCTTGGCCGTACCCTGTGCTGTGAGGGCCCAATCCAGGCCTGGCGCAGGCCAAGGCAGCTCCACCCGTTCCAGAGGTGCAGAGGGACCCACTTCCCCAGGGCTGAACTGGAGCTGGGAGGGGCTGGGGCAGTGGCGGAGCCTGGCTGGGGTCAGGGACAGCAAATGGCCCAGGGGGTGTTGGGTAGGACAGGTCTGGGTGGAGGCTGAGACCCGCGGGAAGTGAGTTAGTTACACAGGAGGGAGGTGCGGAGGGACAGCGGAGCAGCCGGCTGGTTCCACAAAAGTACCTCTGCCAGCCCCTCCGGCAGCCACAAGCCCCACAGGCAAACCCCCAGATTCTCCAGCTGCTCCACCCCCGACCGACAGCCCCTGCTCGGGGGAGAGGTCATTGAAACCTGGGTCACCAGCTGCACCCAGCTTCTTCCGGCCCCAAAGGGTCCAGCCGCAGCCCCAGGTCAATCCAGGCTTGGCTCTCACCCAACCAGCACGCTGGGCCTGGCCTTCAGCATCCACGTGTACAGGTGTGTTAACACAGACAGACAGACCCGGGGAGAGAGTGGGTGGAGGTGGCGCATTCCAGACGCCCCCCACGGCCACTGAGAGGACATGGCAGCCCATACCAAATGCGTTACCAAAACACGGGTACACCACATCCTCCTCTTCTCCCTTGCCCACAAGGCTTATGGCAGAAAGCTATCCGATTGGCTGGACATGATTTGTACTTTACAAATCCGTGCTGCCTGTTACCCAGGTCCCTATTTTCTTTAAGATGTTTGCAGATCGATTCCTTAATTAATTGCTCCATTATCTTTCCTGGCACAGAAGTTAAACTAACTGGTCTGTAATTTCCTTGGTTGTTCTTATTTCCCTTTGTGGAGATGGGCACTTGATTTCTCCTTTTCCAGTCTTATGGAATCTCTCCTGACTTTCCAAAGATGACAGCTAAAGGCTCAGATACTTCCTCTGTCAGCTCCACGACTATTCTAAGAGGGATTTCAACAGGTCCTCGTGGCTCACAGACATCTAACTTTCCTAAGTAATTTTTAACGTGTTCCTTTTCCATTTTATCTTCTAATCTCACCCCCTCCCCACTGGGACTCACCACGTCCAGCATTTCTCCATCAGACGTCTTGGTGAAGACCAGAACAAAGAGGTCATGAACCAGCTTTGTCATTTCCAGTGTTCTTGATGATGTTCCTCACTCCTCACTGAGCAACAGGCCTACCCTGCGCTTGGCCTTTCTCTTGCTTCTCATGTATTGCTGGTTGGCCTGATGGTACAACCAACATCTTTTCGCCTCCTTCTGCCTCACACAACCTCAGTTTCAGGACTCCCTCACACCTCTCCCTGTCAGCATCCCACAGGGCATTGTCTGAAGAAAGGGGTGGTAAGGAAAAGAGCTTTGCACAGTCTGACCTGGGAAGGACACGGCCGGTGGAGGTGGACCTGGAATGAAACACCTCTCCTGGGAAGCTTTGTTTTCCTTTCACATTTCCAATTTTAAAGGTCAAAACTCAGGAAGATACTTTGATTAAATCTGTTCCTTTGGGGTTTTTTTTCCCCAATGAATTATGAATCCGGGGAAATCATTCGGCCTTTCAAATGTAAGAAACATATATAAAGAGAAGAAACATAAAAAAATATTGAGAGCCGTTGTGAGAAATTCAGTAAAATACTTTTTAATTTCCCTTCACCAGGACCCCCACCACCCAATTTTGACTAACTTGAATTCTCAGTCTCTAGTTTCTCCAGTGGTGAGAAAAGCTGCTCTTCTGCACAGTTTTTCTCAAGGCTCCTTTCACCTCCTTGTTCCTCAGAGTGTAAATTATGGGGTTCAACGATGGTGAGACGATTATGTTCAATAGGGAAATCAACAGGTCACTCTCTGTAGTGGAGCCGTACTTGGGCACCAGGTAGGTGATAATGGCCGTTCCATAGAATACAGTCACCACCGTGAGGTGGGAGGAGCAGCTGGAGAAGGCTTTACGCCTTCCCTCCGCCGATGGCAGCTTGAGGATGGTGGCGATAATGCGGACGTAGGACAGGAGTGTCAACAGGAAAGGGCACAGGGTGAACAGAACTGTGACCATGGAACCTGCAGCCTTAATCTGCGATGTGTCGGCACATGCCAAGTTCAGTAGTGGTGGGAAGTTGCAGAAGAAGTGGGGGATGTGGTTGGAGCCACAGAAGGGCAGGCTGAAGAGCCACATGGTCAGAGGAATATCCACCAAGATGCCAACAGCCCATGCAGCCCCCGCGAGCAGAGCACATGCCTGGCCACTCATCATAGTAGTGTAGTGCAGGGGGTGACATATGGCCACGTAGCGGTCGTAGGCCATGGCTACGAGGAGGCAGCATTGTGTGAGGCCCATGATGGCTAAAACGTACATCCCCGCTGCACAAGCTTCAATGGAGATGGTCTTTTCCTCCACCAGGAGGTGAGCCAGCAGCTGAGGAACCACACTGCTGGTGAGGCAGATTTCCGAGGCAGACAGGTTCACCAGGAAGAAATACATGGGGGTGTGGAGGGAGGGGTTCAGCTTTATCAGCAGGATAACCAGCAGGTTCCCCATCAGGGTGAGCAGGTAGATGACCAGAAGCACCACAAACAGAAGGATTTGCAGCTCGTTAAGGTACGAGAACCCCACCAGAACGAACACATCGGAGATGGTCTGGTTCCCTCCAGGGTCGCTCTTGGAAGAGGTCATCTGTAGGGGGACAAAGAAACTGGGTCTGAGACATATCAGAAACGTGACTGCAAATTAAAACATTTGTCCTGGTTTCCTTCCTGTTGGGACCCTTCTGACTAACACCTGCTGAAATTTCTCTGTAAATAACAGTGACAGACCCGGCCTTGCTCAGGGCTTGAAGCAGAGTCAGGGACATTTGGTTCGTGTGCTCAAGGGGTTGACTGTCTTCTTCTGTCTCTTTAATCTTTAATCTTGAAATCTTTAATGGAAGGGGAGTTGAAGCAAAGTACAAAGGTGTGCACATGTTCTGACCAGAATACTCCATTCTCCAGTGCTGTACATGGTATCTGCAGTCATACGAACTGAGTGGAGGTCTTACTCTAACTTGAGAACTCCCATGACACTGAGGCCCATTGGGGTACACTGCAAAATATCAGAGAGGATTTTATATTCAAATTCGACACATTAACACAAGGTTTAAACCGGGACGGGAACTTTCTGAGTCACTACAGGGGCTCGTCTGCGTACTTGGCTCAATCTCATTCTTGACCTCCCCCCGACCCCTCCACTCTCTGATTTGCTCACCTTGATTATCTTTTTCCGATTTGTCCTCCTTGCTCACTGTTTTTGGTTCTCTGTGCCTTAAATATTGAGTCTGTTCTGGTCTGGCTCTGGTCTGAAGAAGTGGGTCTGGCCCACAAAAGCTCCTCACCTCATAAACTATTTTGCTCGTCTTTAAAGTGCTACTTGACTGCTTTTTGCTTTACATCAGCACATCTTGTTCTCCCTGGAATAACAACACCCAACACACTGTTGTTCTGATGTATATAATTATGTTCGTATTTTTTTGGCAAGCAATGCATTCGCACAGTGTTCCTAGACAAAGGATTAGATATTTGCTTGTCTAACAATAAAACAATGAAAATGCTTTCATATAAAAGGTAAACACAGCCATCTAACTTATGAGTGGGTCAGAGAGATTCACACCTACCGACAGGGACTGAATCTCAAATGATGGACAAACCTATCAGGTAAGAACAAGCTTTTTTATGAAATCCTGTGAAACACTGATTATTACAAGATGAGCTTCTCTAATCCCGAAATCTCTTGTCTAGCAACGGCCTTAACCTGACAGGATTGCAGGGAGCCAGATGATCACTTCTCATGGGTTTGGCCAAGTTTCCTCTGGTCCCATAAAGTTTGTTTACAGCCACCAGATCTGGATCTCAGTGTCCGGTGCTGTTATTTCGCTGTAATTTATCTCTAAACGGCTTCTCAGAGCACAGTAAGGAGTGGATGTTTTGGTAATGTGGGAGAAAATATTGACCTCCTGTGGTCCAGCAAATTCTTTCATCTGGTACTGGACAAGTCCTGAGGGAGCCGGATGAGAGAAGTTCAATCTGTAGTCGGTAAAATGTGGGCATTAGCTGTACATGAGGAACTATGGATACTCACTGAAACACTTTCAAGTCTGTGATCAGACAGGGAGAAAACATTTTCTTTTCCTATACAGGAGAAGGTCACTGTCTACCTGTCTCTAATGTAAGGTAAGTTATGGGTAAGCAAAACAACGGAAGACCTATCTGCAATATGAATCAACAGCGGAGGGGGAAGTACAGAGGGAGGGAAGAAGAGCAAGGAGTCGTCCTACCTCCTGAAACAGAGAAAATAAATTTAGGGTGATATAAGTCAGCAAAAATAAATCTGAGGTATCCATTATCTGGGGGACTCAAAAGGCAGAACTCTGGCAATCACAGACTGCTGGGACCTCCAAGGTGTGAAATCTAGGTGAGAAACCCATGTAGGCAAACACTAACTTGCTGAAATTAAATGTTTACTATTTCAAAGCATATTCTTACTTTTTATTCCTTGTATGTGGCATCACTTATATCTAAGAATTTTGTTGAATAAACTTGTTTTACATTTAGTAAAAACAATTCCGTGCTGTGATTGAAATAAAAGTGCTTCTCTAGCCCCAGTTGAGTTGATGAGCTGTAGTATATAGTTTCCTAAAAGGAAACACAAATAATAATTTCAGTGAATGACCCAGGAGAGGGCTGCATAATGCAAGGACACATGAGAATTCAGATGTTGGGGTTCATGGCTACCTCCTAGACAAGAATCACAGAGATAGCCATGTTCGTCTGTATCTTCGAGAACAACAAGAAGTCCTTTGGCACCTTATAGAGGAACAGATATTTTGGAGCATAAGCTTGAAGCAGGTCTTTGCCCACAAAAGCTCATGCTCCAAAATATCTGTGAGTATATAAGGTGCCACAGGACTTCTTGAGAGTTTGTCTGGCAGATTCCTGAAGTGTTTGCCTTCAAGAAAGACAAGCTAATGTGCTGGGGTCTTCCACACAGTTCAGCAGGAGCTAATCTCTTCCTTGCAGTGGCTGAAAGAGACATCACAGTAACTCACAACTCTGGGATACCCAGCAAATTTTTGCCTTGGCCAACAGTGTGGGGAAATTCTTAACTGGGAAGATGTCTCTCTGTCACTGGGTTAGGATGTTCACTGTCTTCTCCTGTCCATCTGAAGGTGAGTTTCCTGGAGTTCTTCATTTTCATCTGACGGAAGAGCCGCTTGTCTCTGTGTCTCCGTTTCCAGTCCATGTTGTCTGTTCGTTGCATTTCCAACAGCTCTCGATTGGGCCGTTCTGTGTGAATGGGATGGAGCTGGACCTGACGGTGGTCTTTTTTCTATAGGCATTTTGTTAAAAAGTCCCTCAGTGAATGTGGCGCTGTGTAAGTTGTGTCACTTCCAGTGGGAAAGTGCATTTCCTGCTCTGCGTCTCTGCTGTCTCGCTGGTCTGAAAGGCGTGGTGAGAAGGAATGGTGTGGTAGGTTTAGCCCATGGTTGCGGTTCAGCCTGGCACAGCCCAGGGAAGAAGGTAATGGCTGTTTGTTTGAGGTACTCTTGTATGGGCACCCCTGGCCCTTGGGGGGCTCCCCATGGGCTGTGTAAGATATGTTAGTGGGGGTGGAGGCAGGTGGCTGAAGGCTGGGGGCGAGGGAGTGTTGGGGCTTGGGACAGTGGAGGGGTAGGGGTGGGTGGTGGAGGAGGTGGAGCAGAAGATGGAAGGGTTGGGGGACCAGGGCAGGGGGCAGAGGGTGCTGCAGTGAGGACAGGGGCCTGTGGGGGAGGCCTTATTGCATGTGGTGGTTAAGGGCAGGGTTTGGGGGTGCAGAAGACAGGGAGTTGGGGGGACCAGGGCAGGGGGTGGGAAGTGCCGGGTGGTTGTACACCAGGGAGATGATTATCGACAGGGAAGGGAGGGGTCAGGGCAGAGGGTTTGGGAGGTGGAAGGGTCAGGGGTGAGGGCAGAAGCTGAAGGTGCAGATGTCACACCAGGGTTTGGTGTTGGGGGTCTCAGGGCAAAGGTGGAGGAGGATGGAGTGAGGGGAGGGGGCTCAGGACAGAGGGTTGGGGGGGGGTGTTAGGGCAGTTGTTTGGGTGGGAGGGGTCCTTGCCGGGATGTGATGGAGTATGTGCAGGGTCCAGGAGGGTTGTAGCAGCTGAGGGCAGGGGGTGGAGGGTGCCAGACGGAGGGTGCGGTGTGGGGGTCAGTGCAGAGTCTGGGGGTGAAAGTGTCACCGCAGCCGAGTTCCCAAATACGACTTCTCAAACAAGGGCACATTCTCCTCTCACTCGTATGTTAATGATACGAATAATCACACCAGGGCCCGGATTCCCCTGCAGTGACACCTCACACCAGCAAACGGACACTGCGGAGCCTAAACACGCTGGAAACAATGTTAAGACGGAGAAGATATTTAAAACACCCAGAGGATTTAGACTCTTAATCTCCATGAAAATTTTGAAACTCTTGAGCGAAATCTTTCAGCACAATCTTCCCATTATTAACGACATATTGCTTTGGATTCAGTCTTTGGAAAAAATACCTGAATTCAAGGGGTTTTTTATTTTTATTTTTTTTTGGGTACTCTCCAGACACTCCCAGGCATTTTCTCCTGGTTTTAAGTTTGCTCATTGGAAATATAAGAGGGGTGAGGAAAGAAAGGGGAGAAAAATGAAGGAGAAGTTGAGAAAATAATTTTAATTTTTAAGTTTAATTTTATTTCACTTTTTGACTACTTGCAAATGTAAAGATTGAAAATTTTGACCCAAGATTCCATGACAGAAATATTTTGCTTTTAAAATTTCAGATCACTTTTTTAAAAAAATGACCAAAGACAGATCTTGTCATCCACAATTTGTTCACAGAATTATGTACTTGCATAGTCAACTGTTTCTGTAGAAAAATGTTAACTCCAGAGGAGAGGGTGAAGTTGCTGTGAAAAACTCAGGAGAATGGTTTTGTGGGAAAGTGTGATGGGGTTCTGGGGTCCCCCAAGCTCTGCACCCTGTCCGCAGGCAGGAGAGTCTCTCACTTAGCAGGAGAACAGCGGGTTTATTAGCCGACAGGACACAGCATCGTACAGAGGAGTCAGTGCAGCCGGCAGAGACAGCCAGTCCCATCCATGCTGGGGAGAGGAGGCCCCGAGGGGCCCCCAGAGCTGGGCCTTGCCCCCTCCTTTGTCTCTCTGTCCCTCAGCCCAGACTAACTGCTTCCAACTCCCAGTTCCACTTCAAACCCCTCAGGCTCCACCTCCTCCTTTGTCTGCAGTACAAAGGTGTTACCTGGTCGTCAAGGTTACCCTCAGCAGGAGCCCCACACCCTCTGTGAGCCACTCACACACACACAGGTATCCCCCACTTCATCACATCTCTCCCCCCTTCCAGACCGAACTGAGCGGGGTCACTCAACTGGTGACCTGGGGAAGTTCGGGGCTCTCCCCTTGTGACAGGGCATTGGCTGTACCCTCTGTTCTCCCCTCGATGTGCACCACCTCCACATCATAGTCCTGCTGGGGGAGGCTCCAAGTCAGGAGCTTGGTCTTGGCCCTTTTCATGTGATGCAGCCGGGCAAGTTCCTTTAGTTCCCTTGGGTTGGTTGGTCTCGCTGCAGCACCAATAGATCAAACAGGTCTTTTGTGGTCTGGGTCCTGCCCCATCTGACCACCAGTCCATACAGCTGCTCCAGCCAATGTCTGGAATTCAGTTACAGTCCAGTAACGGAAGGTACAAATGCTTCCATCCTTGGCATTTAGCCAGACCACCACAATGGCTGTGTGCCTCAGTTTCCCCTTCCATGCCACACAATAGGTTTGGAATGTTCCTTCTCATGTCAGAGGTTGCAAGACTAGTTACAGGGAACAATGGTGACATTTCAGAGTTACAGACTCCTTTAGCATACAATTTATGCTTCTACATCAATGTCATCATGTCACATGGCTCTTTTTAAACATTCAGTGCATGGTACAATTCTACAGCTTTTGGTAGCAGCACCCCTTGGTTACAGCAGTCAGCGTGAGTAACAGAACAAACCCATTGCAACTGTACATTTACGTTGCTCTTTGGTAGACCACAACTTTTGTGTAACCTTCTTGAGAATCTGGTATTTTGGGGATAAATGGCTGAGGCCTTTCTTTGCACCATCAAGTTCTAATCTTCTCTCTTGCCCCCTGGGGTGGAAATTTGATCTCTCTGGCTGTGCCCTCTCTTCTAACAAGAGCTGGGCCATTGATGATCTCAGGGAGATGGCCCCCCCCACCAGTCTGGAAATTTGCAAACCAAACTCCTTTCTGAGAGTTGTTTTGTGAGTCCCAGACGCAGAATCCACATGAAGGAATCCCTGTTTATCCCTTACTGGCCCACCAGGCCCAAAGCTCCTTTGTCCTTCCACCTCCAACTACTGCCTCCCCATGGAATCAGAAGTAGAGTCCAGTATAAGAATATAAGTGTTTCCACCATCTGGAGATGGGGAATTGCTGGCGCTCTCCTGCATCCTACAGAGACTGACTGTGCAGCTGTTTTATTTGGTTCTCGCAGGGCTGCTCACATTCCCTGATAGTTTTCACTTTACTTGCACCAACTTCCAATTCCTGAGAAACTTTTACACTGCCTGCTTTGGACCCTTCCAGAGCACAGCCAGTGGTTTCACACTCAGGCAGGTCCTGGCCATCAGGAGCTGAAACAAACTTCTCCCCAGGCAAAGGGTTGCTCTGGTGCTTACAGACAAGCACCTTTCCTGTTCACTCTCCTCCACCTCACTCCCATTTTCTGCAGTCCCCACAGATGGGTCAGGAAAAGTTTCAGGGAAATTCTCTTCCTTAAGAGCTTCCCCAAACAATAACTTACCCCTGTCTGGCTCCACAGGGGCACTGCTCCCTTGAGCCACAACCAGCTCCTGGGTTTCACCTAAACCCAGGATCACTTCTGGCCCATCAGGCAGATTCCCAGGTAATCCCCCTTCAGGCAGACAGCCAGTACCACCGGACAGACGGTTAGGGTCCCTTTCCTCCCTTCTGCTACCAGCTCCTTTATCTTCATCAGTTAGCGTAACTCCATTGCCTGTCTGTTCTTGTGTCCTGGCGAGAGGATGACTCTGGTAGGACAGAGTCCTCTCACCCCCTCCCAGTAACACCTCAGCATCAGGCAAAGAACAAGTACCAGAATCGTCTGGTCTCTGGGATTCCCTGATGATACTAACTGGATTAGACCACGTTAAAGCATCATCCCCCCTGAGAGACACAGAGGCAGGCCCACTTCCCATCTGGGCTTCAGCTGCCCTCAGATCCAGCTCTGGGATCTTGGCTCCATCTCGAGCCCCCACAGGCTCAGGCAAAGGATTCACTTCCCCAGAAGCAGAAGCACTTTTTTTGCACCAAGGACCAGTGTCCTTAGCAGGGATACCACTGCCCATCCCAGAGCCATTCCCTCTGCTCCAGCCCCCATGGCTGGGTTTAGGCACACCTGGGTCTCGCAGGCCCCACTTCTTCCAGGGCCCCGGTCACTTACTGCTGGATGCTCCATCCTCGGGGTGCAGAACATCCCACTTCTGACACCAGTGTGATGGGGTTCTGGGGTCCCCCAAGCTCTGCACCCTGTCCGCAGGCAGGAGAGTCTCTCACTTAGCAGGAGAACAGCGGGTTTATTAGCCGACAGGACACAGCATCGTACAGAGGAGTCAGTGCAGCCGGCAGAGACAGCCAGTCCCATCCATGCTGGGGAGAGGAGGCCCCGAGGGGCCCCCAGAGCTGGGCCTTGCCCCCTCCTTTGTCTCTCTGTCCCTCAGCCCAGACTAACTGCTTCCAACTCCCAGTTCCACTTCAAACCCCTCAGGCTCCACCTCCTCCTTTGTCTGCAGTACAAAGGTGTTACCTGGTCGTCAAGGTTACCCTCAGCAGGAGCCCCACACCCTCTGTGAGCCACTCACACACACACAGGTATCCCCCACTTCATCACAGAAAGCCACTGACGTTGGGCTGCAGAGACCAAGATACAGTTTTTGTCCCACCAGAGACAACTTGGCTACGTCGACACTAGAATCACCTGTTGACAGCAGTTACTGCTGGAAGAGGTGTCCTGACAAAACTTCTAACCACAGATTGTGTCTGCACATAAAAGCAGGTCGATCGTTCAATCCGATCTGTCAACAAACCACCCCCCACCCCCACCGCCCAGAGCATCTACAAGGCTTTTTAACACATTTTGTACGTAGACACTTCACAGGGTTTGTCAACGACACCCAACAAAACCCCAGTTTTGTCTACACAACTGTAGTGTAGATGGAGCCTTTTGTGCCCATAAAGAATTCACACCCCCTCCTGGTGTGCGCTCTTCCAAGGAGAATAATGGAGGTAGATGACCGATTCCCCTTGATCCTCTCACTCCTGACCTCTCCAGGGCCCTTTAACAACCACGGACTGCGACTCACTTTCCCTTTGTGAAACAGGGCGATGCTGCAGCTCCCTGCCTTGCTAGGAAGGCTCTGAGGGCCAGTCCCCTGACGACTGTGGAGCACTCAGGTACAAGGGCGAGGAGGTGGATCTCCTTGGCACAAAGGCAGTGAAAGCGGACAGGACATTGCTCACCACTTTCCTGTCAAACTCAGAGGCTGCCGAACTCACTGCAGCTTCTAAGGAGTGGAGGCTGAAGCCACGCCCAAGGAATCAGCTCCAGACAGCTGGATGTAAAAGCCTGAGCACCTCTGGGCTGAGCTAAGCATCCACAGCTGTTGGGTCAGCTGCTGGAGGAGACCCCTAAAGCTCCATCCAGGTGCCAGCCTATGAGCAGGAGAGAGACACTCACAGGGATAGTACAGGATGCTCCCCAGTCCTTGTCGGACAGGTGGCTTTTGGACACTGGGGGCTGGCAGGTCCCAGCAGACAAAGGGTGTTCAGTGTCCAGCTCCCACTGAAATTCTGGGGCTTTGCAATTCCAGAGTAAAGCTACGAGACAGCTACAGACGGGTAAACTTCTCGACAAGCAAGCAGCCGCCCTGGCAATCTCACTCTGGTTTTATCTGCAGCCCCAGACACCTCCCATCGCTCTTTCTCGGTTTCATTCTCACCACCACCTTGCCCCGGCATCTCTTAGCTGAGTCCTGCAGACCTGGTGTGGGACACCCAGAGGCACAAAGACCTTGGACCATCCTGGGAGCAAAGCATCTGTGGTTTGTCCTTCCCCTATCTGCTGAGACTGCTCTGGGAAGTCCAGGTAACATCTGGAGATCCCTTTGGAGGAGCACTCGCTCCGTGAGTGCCAGATGCTACCTCCCCGGCTAAGGCTGTTCTTTCCTGAGCAGTGCAGCCCTGAGCAGCTCTCATCTTAATGCTAATAACCAGTCCCCACCGTCGCACCGCACACTGTGTGAAGGAAAAGTCCGTACCTGCTGCGACTGGCCGTGGCTGTGACCTCAGAGCCGGCTGCCTCCCAAACATCGAGGGCGTCCTGGGGCGTCCTAGCTGATCATTGCCATCCTGGCCAGCAGACGAAGACAACCCAGTTCCAAAGAGGTGAGAGCCTCTTAAATCTCCCCGTTAAGTGTTCACTAAGCCTGGTGCTGGGCGTGACGAGATGCTGAAATCCCCTGGAGCTTTTCGAGGAACGATCACAAAAGTTGTTGTTCTGGAGCTCTGGGGATTTGCCCACAAGAGGCGTCGTTAGTAACTTTAGGAACTTTCCGCAGGCTGACTTTGTGCCATGTGAAGAAACACTTCTTTGGGTTGTTGTAAATCTGCTCCGTGCTGATGTCATTTGGTCACGGGCTAGTTCTTGTGCCACGGGAAGAAGTAAATAACTCTTCTCTATTCTGTTTGTCCATTGAGTAGAGGATTGTGATTTGCTTCGCCGACAGCAATTTCTCCTTTAGTCTTCCAGGTGGAGAAAGTTAAAATGTTCCAGCCTTGGAAGTGTTTATTCTGAGCAATTGGCTGGAGCAGAAAACGTTCCGTTTCCCCAGGGAAAACTTGCTTTGCAACCAGAACAAACCCAGTGTGGGACAGGAAGTGTTTAGAAGGAACAAAACCATTGATCTGAATCTCATTCTGGTTTTACAGAGCAGGACTGTGGCTGCTCCCTTCACTCTGGGGACTGAACTGCCCTGACAGCAGGTCCTGCCATAGGAACGGGAAGCAGGCAAGTCCCCAGGCCCGCAGGCGGAGCGACCCCACTGCACAGCACCAGCAGCGGGTGTATTGTGGGAATCCCACTGAGAGGGGCAGTAATATGGCCGTTCCTGATCAAGGGGAGGACGTCCAGCCCTGGATTGAGACTCAGCAGGTCTGGGCCCACCAGTTTCCAGCTTGGTGACTTTAGGCAAGGCCCCGCCCCTGTCTGTGCCTCAGTTTCTCCATCTGTAGAATGAGGATAATGGACCTTCTCTCCTCTGGAAAGTAGGTTGTGTGCTGCTGAAGAGATGACCTCAGAGTCAGTCCTAACTGTGTGACAGAGCCGCTAGCAGGCCGTGGTTCCAGCTGGGGACGTACAATACACTCTAGCAAGGGAAGGGGCCTTAATAGCAGCGCCCTTGTGTCCACGCCAGGGCTCAGACCAGTGTCTGGTTAACAGCTCCCCGGTTACACTGGCCTGTCTGCCAAGGACTGAGAAGGTGGGTGGGGCCAAGGGAGCAGCCCCTGGGATGTTACTGCCCAGCCCGCTCTGCCCCAGACCCAGCTGCAATTCAGTGGGGCTCCAAGGGAACCCTCCAGCCTCCAGAGGGGCTGGCCAGGGCCAGGACACCAGCCTTGGGGGGGAGGGGTGGGATTAGCAGTGACATCACAAAGGCCTGTGGCAAGTTGTCAGCCTATTGGAGGACAGGGATGACCTCACAGAGAGACCCTGACAACAGCCAATCAGGACAGAGGCGCGAGGCGGGAACAGGAGCAGAGATTCCCGCGGCTTGGCAGCAGCCGGCGCCTCCCCAGGGTCTCTGCGGGGGCCGGAGGGAGAACTGGGACCGACGGGCGGGGCAGGAGGAGCCTCGTGGGCGTTTTCTCCTTCCCCGCGGCCGGTGGGGCTGGGCCCGGGGAGAAGGTGGGAGCCTCCGAGGGGTTTGGAGCCTGCTCGGTCTGGTTCCCCTTCGCCCCTTTCCCTCCCTCTGGCTGCCCCCTCCTGCCTCCGCCCCCTTTCCCGGCCCCCCGCCAAGCAGGGTGGGTGGGGGCTGGGGTGGGGGCGGGAGGCCTCCCACGGAGCTGGGGCTGGCAGAGCGCTGGGAGCCGGCGGTGACCTGGGCCGGCCTTTTGCATGTTTTCAGGAGTGTCTTGAGGAGGAGGGAAAAACGTTGCTCTCCTGGGCCTCTGAGGGCAGGACAAGGAGCAATGGGCTGAACCTGCCCCCAGGGAGGTTGAGGTCGGACGTGAGGAAAACTCCCCACCTGGCCGGGTGGTCGAACACTGGAATAAATCGCCCAGGGGCTGTGGAATCTCCATCCCTGGAGACGTCTCAGGGCAGGTTGGACACACACCTGTCAGGGAGGCTCCAGCCGGTGCTGGGTCCTGGCGCGAGCGCAGGGGACTGGACTCGACGTTCTCTCGAGGTCCCTTCCAGGTCTCCTGTTGTGGGATTCACAGCCCAGACCGACCAGTCCCAGGCCAGCAGGGGCTGGGGGGTCGAGCTGCTTCTCTGCAGTTCCTGCCTTGGCGCAGTCCCCGAGTCTCTCTGGGGCTGTGTCTGCACTGCTGCCATCCTGGGGAAGAGGAAATGCAAATGAAGTGCTCATTAGCATATGTCACACTCTCATTTGCATATCCCCTTCAAACACTTTTTGCAAAAGAGGCTTTTTTGCCAAAAAAACCGCACTGGACACGCGGCCATTTTGTGCAAAAATCATGTAAACCTGGGACCTCCCATCCCCCCCTTCCCCTGCAGGCTCTGCAGGGCCTGGTCTGGCCTCGGGCCGGCCCTGCGGGGGACCTGCGGGCAGAGCCCCAGAGGGCAGCAGGACAGCTGGGAGGGGAGCGTGGGGGTGGGGGGGCAGTTTCCCTGGGGGAGCGGCGGAGCCCGGCTGTAACTCACCCCCACCCGCACTGCCCGCGAGTGACCTCTGAGCCGGCTCCCGGACCCCGGCGTGGGCAGGCGGCTCCCACAGGCCGCAGGGCGGCAGCTGCAGGGCTGCACCTGGGAGTGACCCTGGGGCAGAGTCAGAGCCGGGCCTGAGCCAGACGTGGGCCCAGCTCATCTGCTCCTGGCTCAGGGAGCCCCTGGCACTTTAAGGGCCCATGTTCCAGCCCCGGCTCTGGCCAGGTTCCTGCCCGGCCCTGGGTCCCTCCTCGCCCCCTGAAGCCGCTGGGGGGAGTCTGCACGGAGGGCCCTGCCCAGCGCCCTTTGCCCAGGAGCTGGGGGTCTCGTCCGGCCCCTCTCCCCAGTGGCTCAGCAGAGGGACGTGGGGAGGGAGCTCCTGCGGGGGGGCTGGGGGCTGGGGGCAGGACGCTGATGGGCCCCGTCTCCTCCCTTCCAGCACAGCTCAGCACAGTCCCCAAGTAGGGAGCTGGGGGCCCAGCCGGGACCGTCCCTCAGGGCCCAGCCGAGGACACCGGGCGGCCGGCCAGGGAGGTGCCGGACCCCTCTCCCCACTGCTGCTGCGCCAGAGGTAAGGGAGCCGCTGGGCACCGGCCCCTGGAGCAGTGACACCGCCAGGCGCCAGGCCGGGGCCCTGCGGAAATGCCCCCCAGCCTGTCCCCCCCCCAGGAAATGGGAGCCCGGTCGCAACGCGCCAGAGCCCCTGGGACCGGCCCGCGGGAGGGGGCGTCTGTCTGCCCCCCACCCCCACCCCCGCTCCATGTGGGACCAGCCCCTCCCCAGCACCAAGGCGCCGGCTCTTCTGTGGGGCCAGGTCTGCAGCCCCCTGGGAACCCAGCCCCAGCCAGGCCCTGGGGCAGCCGCACGCTGCAGGGAACAGAACAGCTGGGGGGGGCGGGACGGGGGCGGGGGCAGCAGCTCCTGCGCCCATAGGTGGGAGGGGTCTGGCCCTGGGGGCACTAGAGAGGTGCTGTGTCCATCCCAGGGCCCGGCTTCCCCTGAGCCCTGGTTCCCGGGGCCCCGCGTCCGACAGGCCCTTGCTCTCTTGGGACAGGAGGAGCCCGGCCACGGGGACGCGCCAGCTCCCCCGGCTCAGCCTGGCGCCAGGTGCCCGCGGCTCGGCAAGGGCTGGGCCAGGGCAGGCGCCGGCTGCTGGGGAGGGAGGGAGCCGCCGGCGGGAGTCAGCGCCTCGGTCGCAGCTTTTCCCGCTCACGCCGGGCCGGGAGCCACAGCACCACCTGCAGCCTGGACCGGGCTCCCGTGGAGAGGGAGGGGCTGCCCCCCGCGGGGGATGGAACCGCCCCCGTCTCCTGTCCCGCACAGGGACCTGCCCAGCCCTGTGCGCCAGGGCCAGGTTATGGACTGTAGCCATTGGGCCGCACTGCCCTGAGAAAAGGGGCAGGGGAGCGACTCTGGCCACTGGGCCGCACTGCTCTGAGAAAAGGGGCGGGTTATGGACTCCGCTCACTAGGCTGCCCTGCCCCAAGGCAGTTCTGCCAGAGGGGAGCTCAGAGCCCACAGGCCTTGTGGCGGAAGAAGCTTCCGTCCCCACAGAGCCAGGCGCGGGCTGGACCCAGAGGCCCGACTGTGAGAATTCCAGCCCAGGGACGGGGCTGGTGGGTGTTCAGATTGGAGGCTGAACAGCCGGCCCAGGGGCCAGGGCCCTGCGAAGTCACGCACGGGACAAGGGCAGCGGAGGAGAAACCTGCCGGCCAGGGCAGAGAAGCAGACGGGGGCTGCACCACGGGGACCTGCTGAGGAGTTCAACACACCAAGGGGCCTCCCCATCGCACCGCGTCCCCCAGACCCCGAGCTCGGGCTGCGGCGCCCGTCAGCCACGGCGCTGGGCGGAGAAACCACAGAAATATGGCGCGTGACAGCCCTGCCCTGGGCGCTCATGGCCTGGCCAGGCCTTTCCCAGTGCACAGCGCTGTGGCAGGGGTGAGGAACCTCAGGGGCAGGGGCCAGATGCAGCCCCCAGCTTTTGGGGATCCGGCCCCTGAAGCTCAGAGCTCCCCCCTGCACTGGGGAGGCCACACTGAGAGGGGTGGGGGCTGTCTCTCAGTTATGTGCAGCTGCTGAATGATTTCTCTGTGGGTCAGTGGCCCTGACCCAACACAGGTTCCCCATCCCTGCTTGTGGGGGAGAGAAAGGTCCCTGAGAACCTGACTAGGGCCCCACTCATTTCACAGCTGGGAGATGTGTGACGGGGGTGGAATCTGATCTCCCCCCGCGGCGAGGAGCTTGGGGGGCCCAGCTGCTAGCCTGGCCAGGCCAGGATGGGGCAGGAGTTGTCCTTCCCCGACATGGCCACGCCTGGTGGGGAGACCAGCGCCACCCTGAGAGGCAGGAGAAATGAGGGCAGAACTGCTCTGGCCGTGCCCTGCAGGCTGCTTGGGAGTGAAAGTGTCATTCTTGGGCTGTCCCCCACCCCCACCGCACACACCCTATTTCGGGCCAGGACCCGCACGGTCAGAGCGCCGTGAAATTCCCCACGGGAACACCCGAGAGGGGGAACCGGAGCAGCGTGGGAACTCCCTGGCTGTGAAATGGGCGAGGGGGCAGGAGAACGCGATGGGGCCCGAGTTACGGCGTGTTCCATGGAAGTGGTGGGAAAGGGTCTGCCAGAAACTCTTGGCCCTGTTGGATCTCAGGGTCATTGGGGAATCCCCTAGTGCAGCCTTTCTCCAGCTGGGGCTCCCAACCCACAAGGGGGTCACAGGGCAGGGTAGGGGGCTCACGAGCAGGGTCACTGGCCATCCGCGTGTTCCCAGCCATGACCTTCTCTTTGGGCCTCAACTCTTCCCCTGGGTGCATGTTTGGAAATATTAAAACTGTCGGATTTCTCCCGGCTTTCCCAGCTGAGTGGCTGGAGGGCAGCCGCCGCTGTCTGAGCACCCGGTTTGGACGGCAGCGCCTCCACCAGCTGCAGCACAGGGGGAAGGGGGCAGGATATGTTACTGCCACCTTCCCTTCTGCACTGCTGCTGAGTGCGAGCTGCCTTCTGAGCTGGGTGGTTGCAGCGCAGTGGCCAGCTCAGAAGACAGCAGCACAGAAGGAGGGGGGCATCGTGTGGTATTGTCACTCCTACGTCTGTGCCACTGCTGGCCGTGGCCCTGCCTTCCGAGCTGGGCGTCTCACCAGCAGCCACGACGCTCTGGCCGCCCCGCTGGGCAGTCAGTGCTGCTCCTAACAGCGGTGCAGTAGGATGTGAAGGGGGGTTGGGGTGGGATTGCAGCACTTCCTTTTGCCCCACGGCTGGGGGCAGCCCTGACTCCCAAACGGGGGGACCAGAGAGCGGGTGCCACTGGCCAGGGGCTACTACAGAGGGCAGCCGGCGCCAGCAGCAGCACAAACTGGGGGTGTCAACGTGTGTCGTCGATGACAAGATTAAACAATACGCCTGGGCCGCTTGGTTAATCCTGTCGGCTGCACACCCCTCCCCCAGCGGCCGCAGTATGAGGAGCAGGAAGGGGAGGGGAGGTGGGAGCTGGTGCCTGTGGGGAGCCGGTTTTCAAGCAGCCGCCCCATGAGCCCCAGATCCCACAGAGCTGCCTGGTCTCCTGCCCCCGCACTGCTGCCTGGGACAGAGATGCAGCGATGGGGAGGGTCGGGGAGCAGGCGGGAGCCGGTGCACATGGAAAGTGGGTTCCCACCCAGCTCTCCCGCCCCCAGGAGCTGTGGACTAATTGTGGAGTTGCTGCGGTTTGAGGCGCTGACACCGTTATTCAATGACTTCCTGTCTGACGTCCCTAGCGCAGAAGGGAGGGCGGCCCTGCATGGTGCTGCCCTTCTTCCTTCTCTGTCATTGCAGCCGGCGGCACCACTGTTCCCGCCAGGCAGCCGGACAGTCAGTGCTGTCGGCGGGAGCCATGCGGAAGGCAGGTGGCCTGGGGCAGCTTTGCCTCCCTCCTTCTGTGCCGCCACTGTCGCTGCTGCTGCAGACTAAGGACATCACAGAAATTAGTTGCCTAGTGGATTCCCCTCCCCCCACAAAGTGGTGAAAATCAAGTGGCCCACGATGGAGCTGTGTGGAAATTGCTCCACCCAGCATTACAATGCAGCCACCTCTGGGGTGGAACGCAACGGCTGCCTGACAGTGCACTGCAGTGCTGGCCCTGAGTCACTGTCCCAGTGCTGCACTGCAGCCACTTCTGGGGTGGGGCAGAGGCGCTATATAACAGCACCCAGCAACGCCACCGTGCGCTGCAGCATTGGGGTGAGAAAGACTCCATGGCTGGTGAATGGCAGGGTGGGGCCATTGCCTGAGGACAAGGGCTGAACCTCACCCCTGCTTTCCTCTCTCCGGATGGCATCTCCCAGCCGTAACCTCCCGGGGAGACAGATGGGGAAACAGGCCCAGACCTGGGGCAGAGCCTCAGCCAAGGTCGCCCAGCGAGTCACGGCAGGGCAGGGCTGGGCTGGAAGCCGCTGTCCTGTCACTCAGCCGCAGCCCTTACCCACAGTACGATCCATCGCACACAGGTCTGTGCTGGGCCCGGAGTTCCCAGGGCAGCCGGCAGGGTCTGGCCCGCTCTGCATTCCCCACACCGGCAGCACGTAGCTCTCCCCCGCCCAGAGTCCCCGGCCGGCTCCGCTTTCTTGGGGCGAAGGGGCCGAGGGAGGGGAGGAAGATCCGGGCGCAGGAGAGCAGCAGCCCCTGCGAGGAGCCCGAGGGACAGAGGTGTCAGCTGGTCCCTCCCATCCACGGTCTCCTGGCCCCCGGCGGCTGAGGTGGCAGCTGAGCCTCCCCTCTGACAGCACCCCCCAGCCGTGCTCCCCCAGCTATGTTCTCCTAGCCCCCCAGCTGTGCTCCCCCAGCCCTGCCCCCCTGTCTTGGCCCCCCAGGTGTCTGCCTGCACCCACCGGTCTCTCCTGGCTGGTTTGGTTCCCGACGAGTCGCCCCACACGCGCGCTGAGCAGACCCCGGTCCCAGCCTGAGCCGACAAGGCGGCTGTTCCCCGGGAGGGACGCAGGGGCCAGGCAAGGACGGTCCCAGGCTGGGGCAGGGCCTGGCAGTGCAGTTCCTCTCGGCTGGGGAGGATGGGGACAGCAGACGGGGCGCAGGAAAGTGGGAGCAGGCCCGTGAGCCCGGCCCCACCGGAGGAATCAGGCTGCCTCCCCTCGCGCCTGTGCTCGCACCGCTGCTGTGCCCTGCGCGGTGTCTGAGAAGCAATAACCCTTCTCCTCCCCCGGCCGGCTGGGCGCCACATCTGGCTGCGGAGGGGGGAGCCGGGCCGGGGGCTCCCCGATGCCGTCACACCCTCCAGATCCCTGGGGCGCAGGGTGAGGTGTGTGCAGGGGGCAGGTGGGCTCGCCCTGCCCCTGGGATTGTCCCACCCGCTGGGAGGACACTGGGGCAGACCCTTCGGGGGCAGGGCGGGGGCAGCCTGTGGGTGGGGGGCACCCTGGGGTGTCGTGCTGATCCCACTGCAGCAGCAGGAGCTGAGACAGGCCCATGGGCACTGCCAGGAGCTGGTACTGACGGAGGGTGAGAAGGGGCTGCAGGCCAACGAGGGGTCACGCTGCCACCCAGCTGCCCCCACCGAGGGAAGGAGAGGCCCAGGGACAGGATCCCCCTGTGGCACCGTTACAGGGACACCTTCTCCTCCCTGTGCGTGGGGAGCCAGCCGGGCAGGCGCGGAGGGGGTGGGGCAGGGAGGGCACATGGGGCGGGGTCCCCTCTGCATCTGGCCTGATGTTGGCGCATGGCCGTACCCTGTGCTGTGAGGGCCCAATCCAGGCCTGGCGCAGGCCAAGGCAGCTCCACCCGTTGCAGTGGTGCAGGGGGACCCACTTCCCCAGGGCTGAACTGGACCCTGGGAGGGGCTGGGGCAGTGGGGGAGCCTGGCTGGGGTGAGGGAGAGCGAATGGCCCAGGGGGTGTCGGGTCGGACAGGTCTTGGTGGAGGCCGAGACCCGCGGGAAGTGAGTTAGTTACACAGGAGGGAGGTGCGGAGGGAGAGCGGAGCAGCCGGCTTGTTCCACAAAAGTACCTCTGCCAGCCCCTCCGGCAGCCACAAGCCCCACAGGCAAACCCCCAGATTCTCCAGCTGCTCCACCCCCCGACCGACAGCCCCTGCTCGGGGAGAGGTCACTGAAACCTGGGTCACCAGCTGCACCCGGCTTCTTCCGGCCCCAAAGGGTCCAGCCGCAGCCCCAGGTCAATCCAGGCTTGGCTCTCACCCAACCAGCACGCTGGGCCTGGCCTTCAGCATCCACGTGTACAGGTGTGTTAACACCGACAGACCGACCCGGGCAGAGAGTGGGTGGAGGTGGCACATTACAGACGTCCCCCACGGCCACTGATGCAGCCAGCCACGTCCTGTGCTGATGTCTTGAAAGTCTCTGAACACCCCCCACGGGGCGGGAGCCCAGGGGACACTGGCTTAGTTCCTGCAGACTGGAGAACTGGGCGCTGGAGCACTGGAACCGGAACCCAAACTGGGAGCGAGGTGGTCACCGCCAGGGCATCTGACGGCTTTCCACGGGGAGGGGAACGTCCTTTCTCCTTCCCACAGGCACTGGCGGCTGAGAGTCACCCGACCCCAGTGAGCCGCTGTGGGAAACTGCCCTCGGTGGCTGGTTTCCCCTCGGGCTCCCGAGTCCCCCCAGGACGTCCCTGCATGGCCCCCAGCCAGGAGCTGCACCCACCAGTGCTGCCCTGGGAGACGTGGCACTCGGGAGTCTGGTCCCTGCTCCGCTGGGTGGGTGTGGGGCACTGGCTGCCTGCGCCAGAGACCGAGGGGCTGCGCAATGGGCATCCACAGCCCCACAGAGCCCAGGAGCCTCCGGCAGCCCTGGGAGTGAAAGCTGCCCCCAGCCCCACCAGAGGCGCTCAGCCCCTGCCTCAGCCCCAGAGCAGGATCAGCCCCTGACTTAAACCCAGGGCAGGATCAGCCCCTGCCTGAGCCCCAGGGCAGGATAAGCCCCTCCCTCAGCCCTAGGGCAGGATCAGGTCCCATCTCTGTGGTCAGGACACCCAGAGCCTGCGGGACTCCCTGCTACAGGACGGGCTGGGTGGGGAGAGGGGGGCAGCGGGGAGTGGGAGGTGCTGGGTAGCACCACAATTATCCCTCTTCCTTGCAGCTCTCTGCTTGAGACCCGCTCCCCTGGCCCTGGGAGCTTTCTCTTTTCTGAGCGAAAGGAGCCCAGGTCTGGCCGGCTCCCCCACAGCTCATGTTCTCTGCACCTTCCACCAGCCTTGTGCTCTTCTCCGCACCTGCTCCCCCTTCTCCACAGCCTTCTGCAACTGTGGGGCCAGCCCTGGGCACCAGCCCCACGGAGGCTGCTCAGCGCAGAGCGGGGGGAAGGAATTGCTGCTCCTGGCTGGCTCCCAACACCCGGCAGTGCCGCCCACAAGCAGGTTGGCGCTTCTGGCAACAGTCTCACCCTGTTGACTCCTCTGGAGCTTGTGCTCCGCTCTGAGCCCAGATCCCTTTCTGCAGGACTCCTCCCTCGACGGCCACTTCCCCGGCTGGGTGTGACACGGATTGGGCCTTCCTCAGGGGAGCGCTGTGATGTTGGGGGGTACATGTGGGGGGCGGCTGACAGAGTGGGGGCTCCTGCTGAGGGTAACCGTGGCGACCAGGTGACACCTCTGGGCTGCAGACAAAGGGGGAGGTGGAGCGTGAGGGGGTTGAATTGGGAGTTGGAAGCAGTGAGTCTGGGCTGGGACAGAGAGAGACCTAGGAGGGGGCCAGGACCCGGCTCCAGGGCCCCCTCGGTGCCTCCTCTCCCCAACATGGATGGGACTGGCTGTCCCTGCCGGCTGCACTGACCCCTCTGTATGACGCTGTGTCCTGTCGGCTAATAAACCCGCTGTTCTCCTGCTGAGTGAGAGTCGCTCCTGCCTGAGGACGGGGTGCAGAGGCTGGGGGACACCGAACCCCATCACAAGCACTTTGCACTTGTCCTTATTCAGCTTCATCCCATTGACCTCAGGCCGTTTCTCCAGCGTGCCCAGATCATTCTGAGTTACGACTCTGTTCTCCCTCCCAGCTTGGTATCACCTACAGACGTAAGCAGCGCACTCGCCATGCCCAGATCCACATCGCCGAAGATACTGAACAGAACCTGTCCCAAAACAGACCCCTGCAGAGCCCCCCTTGTTCTGCCCTTCCAGCAGGACTGTGACCCATTAATAACGACTCTCCGAGAATGGCTGTAGAGCCAGTTATGCACCCACCTTACAGCAGCCCCATCTCCGTTGTATTTGCCTAGTTTATTCATAAGAAAACTTGCGACACCATAACAAACGCCATACGAAAGTCTAAGTACACCACGTCCATCCCGTCTCCCTTGTCCACAAGGCTTGTTATTCTATCACAGAAAGCTATCTAATCGGTTGGACATGATTTGTACTTTACCTATCCATGCTGGCTGTTACCCAGCCCCTTATTTTCTTTCAGATGTTTTCAGACGAATGCCTTAATTATTTGCTCCATTATCTTTCCTGGCACAGAAGTTAAACTGACTGGTCTGTAATTTCCTGGGTTGTTTTTATTTCCCTTTTTTGTTGATGAGAACTTTATTTGCCCTTTTCCAGTCTTCTGGAATCTCTCCAAACTTCTAGGACTTTTCAAAGATGAAAGTGAAAGGCTGAGATGCCTCCCCTTTGAGCTCCGCTGGTATTCTAGGAGGCATTACATCAGGTCCCGGTGACCTGCAGACATTGAACATTTCTAGGTTATTTTTGACTTCTTCTCTTTTTATTTTATCTTCTAAACCTGCCCCCTCCCCACTATGACTCACCACGTCAGGCATTTCTCCATCCGACTTCTTGGTGAAGACTGAAACAAAGAGGCTATTAAGCAGCTCTGCCATTTCCAGTTTTCTTGGTATTTTTCCTCCCTCCTGACTGAGCAATGAGCCTACCCAGTCCTTGGCCTGTCTCTTTTTTCTAATACATTGCTGGGGGATCTGGCAGTACAACCGTTCTTGCTTCCTTCTGCAGCACGTCCTCAGTATCAGGATGTCCCCCGCAAACCTTTCCCTGTCAGCATCCCACATCTCATCGTCAGGAGAAAGCGGGTAGTAAGGAAACAGCTTCACATAGTCTGACGTGGGAAGGACATGGCCGACAGAGGTGGACCTGGAATGAAACCTCTCTTCTTGGAAGCCATGTTTTCCTTTGAGATTTCTAATTTTGAGAGTCGAAAATCAGGATTATACTTTGACTAAACCTATTCCTTTGGGCTTCTTTTTTTCAATGAATTATAAATCTGGGGGAATTGTTCTTCCTTTCGTATTTCAAAAAAATATAGAAATGTAAAATTTGGCAGTGAATTGACAGCAAGCCTTTTTCCCATTTAACCAACAGGACAAAGTCTTTCAAAACAACAAAAAAACTGAGAGCTGTTGTGAGAAATTCAATAAAATGTTTACAAATTTCCTTTCACCAGGACCCCACCTCAATTTTGACTAACTCAACTTTTCGTGCTCTAGTTTCTCCAGTGGCAATAAAAGGTGCTTTTCTGTAAAGATTTTCTCAAGGCTCCTTTCACCTCTTTGTTCCTCAGAGCGTAAATTATGGGGTTCAACACTGGAGAGATGATTGTGTTCAATAGGGAAATCAGTAGGTCACTCTGTGTAGTGGAGCCAAATTTGGGTATCACGTAGGTGATGAGGCCCGTGACATAGGACACAGTCACCACGGTGAGGTGGCAGGAGCAGGTGGAGAAGGCTTTACGCCTTCCCTCCGCCGATGGCAGCTTGAGGATGGTGGAGATAATGTGGATGTAGGACAGGAGTATCAACAGGAAAGGGCACAGGGTGAACAGAACTAACCCCATGAGGCCGACAGCCTTAATCTGAGATGTGTCGGCACATGCCATATTCAGCATGGGTGGGATGTCACAGAAGAAGTGTTGGATGCGGTTGGAGCCACAGAAGGGCAGGCTGAAGATCCACATAATCAGAGGAACTTCCACCAAGATGCCAGCAGCCCATGCAGCCCCCACGAGCAGAGCACACACCCGGCCGCTCATGATGGTTGTGTAGTGCAGGGGGTGACATATGGCCACGTAGCGGTCATAGGCCATGGCTGCAAGGAGGTAGCCTTGCGTGAGGCCCGTGATGGTGAAAACATACACCCCCGCTGCACAAGCTGCAATGGAGATGGTCTTTTCCTCCACCAGGAGGTGAGCCAGCAGCTGAGGGACCACACTGCTGGTGAAGCAGATTTCTGAGGCAGACAGGTTCACCAGGAAGAAATACATGGGGGTGTGTAGGGAGCAGCTCAGCTTTATCAGCAGGATAACGAGCAGGTTCCCCATGAGGGTGAGCAAGTAGATGACCAGAAGAACCACAAAAAGAAGAATTTGCAGCTCATTAAGGTACGAGAACCCCACCAGGACGAACACATCAAGGATGGTCTGGTTCCCTCCAGGGTCGCCCTTGGAAGAGGTCATCTGTCGGGGGACAAAGAGACTGGATCTCAGACATATCAGAAAAGTGACTGCAAATTAAAACATTTTTCCTGGTTTCCTTCCTATTGGGACCCTTCTGACTATCACCTGCTGAAATATCTCTGTAAATTACAGCCGACTGATCCGTGCTTGCTCAAGGCCTTAAGCAGAGTCAGGGACATTTGGTTCGTGTGCTCAAGGGGGTGTCTTCTTCTGTCTCTTGCAAGTCAGGTTTCTCCTGGCAACTCACTGTCATTGGGTTGAGATTTTCTTCTGTCCATATGAAGGTGAGTTTTCCGGAGTTCTTCATTTTCATCTGATGGAAGAGCCGCTTGCCTCTGTCTCTGTGTTTCCAGTCCATGTTGTCTGTTTGTTGCATTTCCAACCGCTCTCGATGGGGCCGTTCTGTGTGAATGGGATGGAGCTGGACCTGACGGGGGTCTAATTCCCTCAGTGAATGTGGTGCTGTGTAAGTTGTGTCACTTCCAGTGGGAAAGTGCATTTCCTGCTCTGCGTCTCTGCTGTCTCGCTGGTCTGAAAGGCGTGGTGAGAAGGAATGGCGCGGTCGGTTGAGCCCATTGTTGTGGATGAGCCTGGTGCAGCCGAGGTGTGAAGATAACAGCTGTTTGTTTGAGGTACTCTGGTATGGCCATCCCTGGCCGTTGGGGGGCTCCCCATGGGCCGTGTAAGATATGTCAGTGGGGGTGGAGGCGGGTGGCTGAAGGCTGGGGGTGAGGGAGTCTTGGGGTTTGGGATGGTGGAGGGGTAGGGGTGGGTGGTAGAGGAGGGGGAGCAGAAGCTTGGAGGGTTTAGGGACCATGGCAGTGGGCAGAGGGTGCTGCAGTGAGGACAGGGGGCCGCAGGGGGGGCCTTGTTGTCTGTGGTGGTTGAGGGCAGGGGATGGGGGGTGCAGAAGTCAGGGAGTTGGGGGGACCAGGGCAGGGGGTGGGAAGTGCTGGGTGGTTGGACACCAGGGAGATGATTATTGACAGGGAAGGGCCTGTGAGGGCAGGGATAGGTCAGGGCAGAGGGTTTGGGGGGTGGGAGGGTTGGGGGTGAGGGCAGGAGCTGGAGGTGCAGATGTCACAGCAGGGTTTGGTGTGGGGGTTCTCAGGGCAAAGGTGGAGGGGGATGGAGTGAGGGGAGGGGGCTCAGGACAGAGGGTTGGGGGGTCGTTAGGGCAGGTGTTTGGGTGGGGGGGTCCTTGCCGGGGTGTGATGGAATATGTGCAGGGTCTGGGAGTGTTGGGGCAGCTCAGGGCAGGGGGTGGAGGGTGCCAGACGGAGGGTGCAGTGTGGGGGTCAGTGCAGAGTCTGGGGGTGAAAGTGTCACCGTAGCCAAGTTCCCGAATACGATTTCTCACACGAGGGCACATTCTCCTCTCACTCGTATGTTAATGATACGAATAATCACACCAGTGCCCGGATTCCCCTGCAGTGACACCTCACACCAGCAAACGGACACTGCGGAGCCTAAATACGCTGGAAACCGTTTTCCGATGGAGAAGCCCCCTGGAATCTGAAAGCAGTGGGGGACTTTGGCCTTTTTGCCCTGCACAGCGTTATTCTTCCTTCAGTGTTAGTGAACGATGCAAATCATTCCTGCCTCCCTCACAGCCAGTTCTGCAATACATTGGTTTGTGTCAACATAAGAGACCCAGGGCCAGCTCCATATGTGGTGTAAAGTGTAACAGTACCATGGGTGTAAAAGGAGCTGTACTGAAGACAAGAAGCAACAGGCTTAAACTGCAGCAAGGGAGGTTTAGGTCGGATATTGTAGCCAACCAGGCTCGGGCTCCCCAGAAACGAGGCTGCACCCAGAAGGCGAGGGCTATATTTGGTTTATTGAAAGCGCCTGACACCCGCGATGGGAACCCCGGAGACGCCGCAGTCACCAGTGGGGGAAAACCCGACGCGTCGGAGCTTCGCTCGGGGAGAGGTTCTGTAACAGGCCTCCTAACACTCGCTGATAAAGCTGAACTCATTCACATAAGATTGCCAAAAATTGCCCACGCATTTCTCATCACTCTCTTGTGGCCTACTGCCAGCGTAGCCTTGAAATCTTGGCAAGCGCGGCTTGTTCTGCAGCAGTTCCCATGGCACTTAGTTTGCAGCTTTTCACCTTGCACAGACTGGTCTGTTTAGATTCTCCTGAGGATTCCCGGATGGGTTGGGACTGCACTCTCGACCGTCACAATGTCCTCTCGCACCCTACAGGTATTAAGGAAAACTTCCCAGCTGTCAGGGTGGTTAAACGCTGGAATAAATGACCTGGAGAGGCTGTGGAATCTCCATCCCTGGAGATGTTTCAGAGCAGGTGAGAGGGACATGTACCAGGGATGGTCTGTGCAGAGCAGGGGCCTGGACACGAGGATCTCTCGAGGTCCCTTCCAGTTCTAGAATTCGATAATTCTCTGAGTCTTCGATTTCCACCACTCGAGGGGCTTCGTCCCATGATGTTAACAAAAGGAATTTTGCAAGAAAGATCCTGTGATGCAGGAGACATTTCCTACAGCTGTTTTCCTTCAGGCTCATTTTTTGACAAGAAACTTCATAATCGCACATGTGACCGTGAGGTGACAGAGCTGAATTAAAAATGAGACACAATAAAAGATTTTGCCTGCACTTAACTACCTCACTGTGGGGCTCTCACAGGACCGCAGCAAATAACAGTGAGCTCGTAAGTGGGAACCAGAGCGACAGAAGAGACACACTGAGTGGGAACGCCCAGAACTGGAGACTGTGTTCTTCTGACTCTCAATGACACACGCTCTCCAAGAGAGCAAAGAGAGAACATGAAATCACAGGAGCAAAGGAAAGGTTGGGGCTGAGCTACGCCCAGTGCACATCACAGAACCTTTTCAAACAGCTGTGAGTGATATTTTCTAAACATACAGAAGCGGTGAGAATTCTTGTGTCTCTCTTAAGAGCTCCTTTGGGGAACCTCCACTGACAATACAAAGGACTTTCCTGCGCAGTAAATGCAGAGCTGGCCGGGAAATGGATCTTCTGTCCGGTGGGAAATGCCGGTGTGTGTTTTCACCCTGAATCAAAACTAAAAGTTGAAGGAGCAAAAATCCAAATTACAGTTCAGAAGACCCCGTAGGAAATCAAATGCCAAAGACAAAACAGCCATCAACATCCATGTTTACTCATCGAAAACATCCATATAGATAAATTCTTTTTCCAGAATGGATTTTGGTTTATGTCTGTTTCTTGGTTGACATTTGGACGGGCTCTAAATAAATGAAATTATTTCATTATTTGGGATTGTTTAATTTGCAGAAGAGAAGAGTGGAGGGGATTTGATAGCAGCCTTCAACTTCCTGAAGGGGGGCTCTAAAGAGGATGAAGAGAGGCTTTTCTCAGTTGTGATGGATGGCAGAACAAGGAGCAACGGTCTTAAGTTACAGTGGGGGAAGTCTAAGCTGGGATGATTTAGTTGGGGTTGATCCTGCTTTAGGCAGGGGGCTGAGCTCAATGACTTCCTGGGTTCCCTTCCAGCCCTGGCATTCTACGATTTAGTCACCACTGAGAATAAGGTCCAGGAAGATTCTTTTCATTGAAAGCTCAGTGGTAATTTCAGTGCCCTTCATGTCACCCAGACAGTCCCTTTAGAAACAGGAGACCATGCAGTAAATTAACAAAGCCCCATTGTGTAACGAAAGGGCTCAGATAAATTCAGCTATGAGACCCCCTCTAAATTATTGGGCTTCACCTTTGAAGCATGCACTGTGGTCGTATTCAGGAGAGGATATTCTCATGAGAAGAGATCAGATGGAGCCCACCCAGCCGACTGTGCTCAAATTCATAACCAGCACACAGCTTACGAAACAAAACAAAAAAGCAGCACAGTAGCACTTTCAAGACTAACAAAATAATTTATTAGCGCTCCTGGACTGCTTGTTTGTGTTGATGGGATATAGACTAACGTGGCCGTCTCTCTGTTACTGTTCAACTTACGAAACAACAGTTACACTCAGAGTCAGTGGGTAATAACGGTGATGAGGAGGAGGAGGAGGAGGAGGAGGAAGGCTGGGGAGAGAGTGGAGAAAAGACGAGAGCTGTGAGAAATAAAAACACCAACAGCACAACAACAAAAAGAATCAGGCGTGGGGCGGGGAGGAGGTGTGGGGCTCATCTGTCACTCTGCTGGGCACTGTGGAATGAGGGGACCAGAACTTCACCTAGTGCCAGTGACCCCCACGCTCTGAAATCCAGCGCTTGGTCTCACCCAAGATAGCTACATTAGGTAAATTCTGAAGGAAAGGTTCAGACAGACAGACAGACAGACACTCAGGTTCTCCACACACATAAGGAAAATTCAGATGAAGGAACCAGTGAGGTGATTTGGCTCCCGTTGCAGAGTGGGGCACAACACTGAGGGTTGCAGTGGGAGGATGGCTGGGAACTGAAGGCTCCTTTTCCCTACCTTGTTCAGGATGGGCAGTTCCACCTCCCAGCTGCTGCTGGTGCTGGATGTGCTGAAGGAAACAGGTGTGTTTATTACATTCACTGGCTTCTGGGACCAAGTCCCTCAGGCAAAATTTCTTGCCCTGTTCCCCAGAGGAAAACAACACTGCCTCAGGCTGCAACAAACAAAAGTCACTGAGAGAATCGGTTTGTAGGAAGTTGTATCATCATCATCCTCATCTTCACCTGTATTTTCTAAATTAAAATCATTCAGAGATTCGCTCTCCTGGTAAATTATTTGACCTGTTTTGCCTACAAGGAGAACTGATTTGTCCCAGGAAGACACCCTAGAGTTAGGGAAGGGACAACCCCCAGGGCTCACGGCTGCAGTTTCCTGAGGCTCAGACTCATGTCTCAGCGCCGTGCTGAGAGCCCAGGAGCTCTGACTCCCACTCCCACCTGCTCTAACCATTACACCCCACTCCTCTACCAGAGATGAGAGCAGAACCCAGGAGTCCTCACTCCCAGACCAACTGCCCAGATCACAGGGCCAGATTCCCACTGACCACAGGGGTTGCCAGGGCCACCCCTGCTAGGGCTCTGGCCTTGGACGGGGTAGAGTAATGAAGGCTCATGTCCCCCCTCCCACCACATGCTGGAGAGGGAGGGAACTGGTGGCTTTAAGCCCCACTGTGCGCCCCTGAGTCTGGGGAGAGTGACTGAGGCAGATATTGTCCATGTGACCTAGGTGGTTTGGGTACCTGTTATTAACAGGAAATGGAAGCGGGTGCTCAAATCCCCTGGGCAGCTCTGAGCTGGCACCTGAGATGTGTGCGGAGCTGCTGCTGCTCTCGGGGCCGGGTGGGGATCTGGGCTCAGATTCTCCTGACTCCTGCGGCTCCATCCCGCAAGCTGGGCAGAAGGACTCAGATGGGGCAGCGAGTGGTCCGGTGGCACCTGAGAGACTGACAGAAACGAACTCAGTGGGCAGAACCCGTTTCCCAGCTGAGACGAGCCCCACTGGGGTTTTGCTCCAAAAGGTGCTCGTGTGTGTGTGCGCAGGGCTGATTTCCTAGGGGGAGAGGGTCAGCGCTCACGCCCTACACTGCCCCCACCCACCGGAACTCACGCCTCAAACCACCCCCCGCCCCATGATTCCTTAGGGGCAGGGGAAGCACTCACGCCCCAACTGTCCCCCCCAAGAACTCACGCCCCAAACCGCCCCCACCCCCCACCGTAACTCAGGCCCCAAACCGCCCCCCCACCCCCCACCGTAACTCAGGCCCCAAACCACCCCCCACCTCCCACCGGAACTCATGGCCCAAACCGCACCCCCCGCACCTGTGTGGTTTCATCCCCCCATCCCTGCAGCTCCTGGAGCCATTGGTGCAGCCGGGGTGGTTGGTTGGTGCAGCCGTTGGTGCAGGCGGGGGAGGAAGGGCCACACCCGGCTCTGGGCTGGGGCCAGATACATGGGGTAGGGGAGGGATCGTGGGTGTGGCTCCACTCAGCCCCGCCCCCTCTAGGCCCCACCCCCACGGCCGTGCTGGGAGCACAGGGGTGTGTGTGTGTGAGTGTGTGTGTGTAAGTATGTATGTGTGTTTTTCCCTGCATGTTCATGTGCCGAAGTGGCTCATTCGCATCCCCCTGCCGAAATGCAGGGCCGAGTGCAGCCACGGCCAAAGGGAATCATTTGGGGGAAGTTCTCTGGCCAGTGCTCTGTACGGGATCCAGCCCCACCATGGAAATTGTCCTTTCTGGCCTTGGGAGCTGCGAACGCTCCTGTAACACACCCCAGAGAGACGTGTTATCTCCCTGCAAAGTGTCTTCGTCCGCAGCTCAGCTTGCTGGGGTGGGTTCAGGCCCCGCCAGCTGAGATTCTCCAGACGGGATCACCTCACAACCCCGTCTTGTCCTCAGACTGTAGGAGTCCAGGCAAAGATCACGCAGGAGAGAGAAACCCACTGTCCTTGTCCTCTGGCAATGCACTGTTTCACCAACCATTCACTTGGAGTGGGATTTCCAAGTGCGACGCCGAATGACGTCTCAATGCCCCTTCAGCCTCTCATTCCACAGGGTTTGTTGGAAAATCTCAGCTGGAAAGAACCACGAATGTCTCTCCAAAGAAGAGGACAGATATTAATGAATACGCTGGAGTGTTTAACTAGCACGGCCTCTGGTGGCGTTCGTTAGCTAACGAGTCACTCTATGCACAGACATTCCCACAGCTATTCTACATATGTTCATTCCTCCTCAGTGGAAACTTATTGGGTGTTAAACGGAGGAACGATGACAAACAGGTCAGACTCCACTGCAAGTCGTGTATTCTCAGACCATTGACCTCACACAGGTCTTAGGCCTGGAGCCGTAGACAGGGCATTTCTCACTGTGTATTGGGAAAGGTGCCAAAGCCACCAAATTGCCATTCATCCTTTATTAGCACCGAGACAGCAGCAAAAGCCCCTGTATCCACCTCAGTAAAGCCCAGGAGTACGTTCCCAGCCCTTGAGCAAACCCGTCTGCAGGAACTGGGCAATCTGGGATTTCCACACACACAAAACTATTTCAGTGGACTCTAATGACATTAATTCATGTCCCCTGAAAACAGGGCAAGTTGCAGTGAGTTTTCAGTGGGACACAACACAATTAACGTTGCTGTTAATTAATTCCCAGAGGGCCTCATTAAAACCATCCACCCCCCATGGGATACATGGGACAAACTTCCTGGTTTAACTCCTCTCTTTGCAGGGCAGTGACACCAGGACTGGGCCTGACCCAACATGTTCCAAAACATCTGGTGTCTGACTCTCAGCTGCTTTTCTGTAGTTCCAGGTGGATGTGCTCAGGTACCTCTGGTCGTTCCAGGGACGGGGATGTGCATTGAATCACGTGGGAAAGGATTTTTGTGGAGCAACCCACTCACCTCACCTAACGTCCTGCTACAACGCCCTGGTTGCACAGGAGAACAAAGGAGGCCGAAGCCGCTAAAGTTTCTCCCCATCACTCATTAAACCTCCTCCACTGACTTCCCTTCCTCTGAAATAAAGAAAAGCCAAACCACCTTGCCCCTTGTCTAACTCCCTCTCCTTCTCTTCCCTGCTGTGTTAAGTGCTGGACGAGGCCGCACCCCTAGAATCTCAGCAGCCGGAGGGAACCAAAGGCCTTTCCTCCCAGCTCCTCTCCCCCCAGGGTGGGTCCAGATTTCTGGGGGCTCCAAGTGGCTGTTCATGTCCTACCCGAACGCGACACCCTAAAGCTTCTGCTCTCCGTCTTCCACACAGTCTGGGCTCCCCGGTCGATCTCATCACCTGCAGCCTGAGAATCCAGGCTGAGCGCTGCCCCCCGAGAGCCCCCACCCTCCCGCTCTGCCCCGAGGCCGGGCTGCCCGCGCTGCACAGACGCAGGGGTACAGCTGAGGTCTCTGGCAGCAGCTTCCTTTGGGCCAAGAGCTGCTTTGTGATTCGTACATTTAACTCAAGGGACGAAACATTTTCTGCACAGACCCATCACACTTGTGCAGGGCTCACAGGCTTGGCAGATCCCCACCCCCTTTCTCGTCTGGCCCCTGCTGGTTAGACCCCTGGGGGGTGGGGGGGTGGATCACCCAGCATCCTTATCCCCCACCTGAAGAGTGGAAGGGAGATCACTGGCCTGTGGGACGCTTCTTCTCCCCCATGAGCCTGGCCCCCTTTGGTACCAACACGGCAATTGCCAAACACTTGGATTTGCAGCCCCACAGCCAAAGGGTGCACCTTCCGCTCCCCCAGCCAGCAGAGCCCCCCAGGGATGTGCCTGATGGCCCAGCGCCTCGTCCCCCTCGCAGTGACTCCCAGGGGTGGCCCTGGGCTCAGACAAGAACGGGAGAGTGACTCCTGCCCAGAGCACCGCGGGTGGAGCCAAGGCCGGGTCTGGAGCGGAGGTGGGGAGCAGGCGTCAGGAGGAGGGATGGAGCGCAAGGCAGGGAGGGGCTGCCATGGGGCCAGCCCCAGCCGTCACAGCCCTCCCCAGAGGTGGGGCTTGCTGGAGTGGCAACCGCTCCCCACTCAGGAGTTCTGGGGAGCTCATGGCTGGGCCCCAGCCCTGCCCCCGTGGCCCCGACCCCAGAGGTGATGGCATTGCTGCCCCTCCGCCTCCCCCACAGCCTCTCTGCCCAGCTGTCGTGTGTGTCTGGCAATGCCCACACACCCCTCTGCCCGTCCATCGCCGTATTTCCCTCCCGCACGCCCGGCCTCTCTGCCCAGCTGCCCAGGGGGGTCGCACTCCCTGCTCCCAGTCAGTGCTGCCAATGCACTGACCAAACCCCCGGAGCACTGTCGAGCCCAGCCGCAGCCGTAGGTCCTGAGATCGGGACTGGGGCCCAGAAGCTTTAAGGCGTCATCAGGCTCCCCGGCCCGTGTGCGCTGAACACAGCTGGGCTGGGCTGGGCTGGGCTGGGCAGGCCAGAGGGAGAATCTCCTCCGCTCGGCCAAGCAGACGCCCCCCGGGGGTTCCCCCCACTGGGGAGGATGTGGCTGAGCCGGCCGGAGCCAGGTCCCACTGCCGGGGGCGGCCGGAGCGTGTCCCTGCCGCGAGACGCAGAGACTCCAGCTCTGCCTGGCCAAGGTGCCCCGGCCCTGTGAGCGAGGGGCTGGGGCGGGGCGGGGCGGGGGGCTGTGCCCACACCCAGGGAAACCTGCCCCAGCGCTGAGGAGCCCAGGCCGGTGCGGCCCAGAGCGGAGCTGGCGCCTGCGGACGCGGAGGGGCTGGAAGGAGCAAGCGGGTGGGCGCAGCCTGGCCGGGGGGAAGGGCCCAGCCCCGGCCCAGCCCGGCCAGTGGGGCTGGGAGGGGGGGGGCAGAACTGCCGCCTGCGCCTGCGTCCCAGGGAGGGAAACCCAGCGCTGGGAGAGGGAGTCTGGAGGGACCAGGCGGCACCAGCCGAGCGGCGGAGCTGGCGCCAGGCGGCGCTGCCCCCGGGAGGCAGGGAGCCCGCAGGAGAACCCAGCGCTCTGCTCTGCTCTGCCCTGCTCTGCCCTGCCCTGCCCTGCTCTGCTCTGCCCTGCCCTGCCCGAGCAGGAGGGGTCTGCCCCTGGGGGAGCCTGCGGTGTGCAGAGACACACACACGCACACACACACACACACACACACCCCCCAACACACAGACACAGAGACACACACACACCAACACACACACAGAGACACACACACACACACACACACACACACACAGAGACATATACCCAGAAACACCTCCACACCCCCTGAGATCCCAGCGGGGTCCCTCTCACGCCCATGAGTCTGGCCCCAGCCTGGCGCGGCGCTTTTCCCCTGGCTGCACCGGCCGCTCCGGGAGTTACAGGGCCAGGGGAGAGTAAAGCCGGGGGGGGGGCAGATTGGGGCCGGGGGGAAGAGATGAGCCACATAGACACCAACACACACACACACGCAGAGACACATATAGACATAAACACATCCGTACTTACATAGAGAAACACACATCTACCCATGCACATGCACATGCACACGCACACACACACACTGGGGGCACTTTAATTTAGAGCGAGGGGGTGGGGCTGTGGGGGGTGAAGCCACATGGGAGTGCGGGGGGGGGGGTTTGGGGTGTGAGTTCCGCTGGTGGGCAGGGAGGCAGTTTGGGGCATGGGTTCCAGTGGGGGGTGGGGGGGCGGTTTGGGGTGTGAGTTCCAGCGGGGGGACCGTTCGGGGCATAAGCGCTGCCCCCGCCCCTAGGAAATCAGCCCTGCGCACACACACGTGAGCAGCTTTTGGAGTAAAACCCCCGTGGGGCTCGTCTCAGCTGGGAAACGGGTTCTGCCCAGTGAGTTCGTCGCTCTCAGGTGCCACCGGACCACTCGCTGCCCCGTCTGAGTCCTTCCGCCCAGCTCGCGGGATGGAGCCGTAGGAGTCAGGAGAATCTGAGCCCAGATCCCCGCCCGGACCCGAGAGTGGCAGCAGCTCCGCACACATCTCAGGTGCCAGCTCAGAGCTGCCTAGGGGATTTGAGCACCCACTTCCATTTCCTGTTAATAACAGGTGCCCAAACCACCTAGGTCACTTGGACACTCTCTGCCTCAGTCACTCTCCCCAGACTCAGGGGCGCACAGTGGGGCTTAAAGCCACCGGTTCCCTCCCTCTCCAGCGTGTGGTGGCAGGGGGGACATGGGCCTTCATTGCTCTACCCCGTCCAAGACCTGGGTCCTTGCAGCGGTGGCCCTGGTTGCCCCTGGGGTCAGTGGGAATCCGGTCCTGTGGTCTGGGCAGTGGGTCTGGGTGAGAGGACTCCTGGGTTCCGGTCTCATCTCTGGCAGAGCAGTGGGGTGTAATGGTTAGAGCAGGTGGGAGTGGGAGTCAGAGCTCCTGGGCTCTCATCGTGGCTCTGAGACAAGAGTCTGAGCATCAGGAAACTGCAGCCATGAGCCCTGGGGGTTGTCCCTGCGCTAACTCTGGGGTGTCTTCCTGGGACAAATCACTTCTCCTTGTAGGCAAAACAGGTCAAATAATTTACCAGGAGAGCGAATCTCAGAATGATTTTAATTTAGACAATTCAGGTGAAGATGAGGATGACGATGATACAACTTCCTACAAACCGATTCTCTGAGTGACTTGTGTTTGTTGCAGCCTGAGGCAGTGTTGTTTTCCTCTGGGGAATACGGCAAGAAATTTGGCCTGAGGGACTTGGTCCCAGAAGCCAGTGAATGTAATAAACACACCTGTTTCCTTCAGCACGTCCAGCACCAGCAGCAGCTGGGAGGTGGAACTGCCCATCCTGAACAAGGTAGGTAAAAGGAGCCTTCCGCCCCCAGCCATCCTCCCACTGCAACCCTCAGTGTTGTGCCCCACTCTGCAACGGGAGCCAGATCACCTCACTGGTTCCTTCATCTAAAATTTCTATATTTGTGTGGAGAACCTGAGTGTCTGTCAGTCTGTCTGTCTGTCTTGCATTCAGGATTTAGCTAATGTAGCTATCTGGGGTGAGGCCACGCCCTGGATTTGAGGGCGTGGGGATCATTGGCACTAGGTGAAATTCTGGTCCCCTCATTCCACAGTGCCCAGCAGAGTGACAGATGAGCCCCACACCTCCTCCTCCCCACGCCTCATTCATTTGTTGTTGTGTTGTTGGTGTTTTTTCTTCTCACATCTCTCATCTTTTCTCCACTCTGCTCCCTGGCCTTCCTCCTCCTCCTCCTCATTTTCCACTAACTCTTGAGAGTTACTGTTGTTTCATAAGCTGTGTGCTGTTTATGAATTTGAGCACAGTCGGCTGCGTGGGCTCCATCTGATCTCTTCTCATCAGAATAGCCACTCCTGAATACGACCTCGGCACATGCTCCACAGGTGAAGCCCACTAATTTAGAGGGGGTCTCTCATAGCTGAATTTATCAGATCCCTTTCGTTACACAATGTGTGCTTTGTTAATGTATTGCATGGTCTCCTGTTTCTAAAGGGACTGTCTGGGTGACCTGAAGAGCACTGAAATTACCACTGAGCTTTCAATGACAAGAATCTCCCCGGACCTTATTCTCAGTGGTGAGTAAATCGTAGAATGCTGGGTCTGGAAGAGAACCCAGAAAGTCATTTAGCTCAGCCCCCTGCCTAAAGCAGGATCACCCCTAACTAAATCACCCCAGCCAGGACTTTGTGAAGTTGTGACTTAAAAACTTCTTGATATAGAGGTTCCATCAACTCTCTAGGTAACACATTTCTGTGCTTCCCCACCCTGCTGGGGAAAGACTTATTCCTAATATCCAACCTCGACTTCCCCCACTGTAACTTCAGACCCTTGCTCCTTGTTCTACCATCTGTCACTACTGAGAACAGCCTCTCTCCACCCTCTTTAGAGCCCCTCCTCAGGAAGTTGAAGGCTGCTATCAAATCCCCACCTCACTCCTCTCTTCTGCAAACTAAATAAGGCCAAATAATTAAATAATTCAATTTATTTAGAGCCTGTCCAAATGTCAACTAAGAAATTAAAACATAAACCAAAATCCATTCTGGAAGAAGAATTAATCTATATGGATGTTTTCCATCCGTAAACACTGAGAAAACATTTTGTGTTGGATGTTTGAGTTCATACGGACTCTTGTGAACTGTAATTTGGGTTTTTGCTGCTTCAACGTTTCACATTGATTCAGTGTGAAAACACACACTGGCATTTCCCACGGGATGCAAATTCCATTTCCCGGCCAGCTCCGCATTTAGTGCCATGGTCGTGCTGAGGAAAGTCCTTCGTAATGTCAGTGAAGGTTCCTCAAAGGAGCTCTTAGGTCAGACACAAGAATTCTCACCGCTTCTGTATGTTTAGAAAATATCACTCACAGCTGTTTGAAAAGGTTCTGTGATGTGCACTGGGCGTAGCTCAGCCCCACCCTTTCCTTTGCTCCTGTGATTTCATGTTCTCTCTTTGTTCTCTTGGAGAGCGTGTGTCATTTGGAGTCAGAAGAACACAGTCTCCAGTTCTGGGCGTTCCAACTCAGTGTGTCTCTTCTGTCACTCTGGTTCCGCTTACTAGCTCACTATTATTTACTGCAGTCCTGTGAGAGCCCCATAGTAAGGAAGTTAAGCGCAGGCAAAATACATTTGTTGTGTCTCATTTTTAATTCAACTCTGTCACTTCACGGTCACACCTGCGATTATGAAGTTCCTTTTCAACAAATGAGCCTGAAGTAAAATGTGTAGGAAATGTCTCCTGCATCGTAGGATCTTTCTTGTAAAATTCCTTGTGTTACTATCACAGGAGAAAGCTTCACAAGTGGTATAAGTTGGAGACTCGTAGGATTATAGAACGTTAGAACTGGGAGATACCTCGAGAGGTTGTTGTATCCAGTCCCTAGCACTGCAGAGACCGTCCCTGATAGATGTCTGTCTAACCTGCTCTTAAATATCCCCAGGGGTGGAGATTCCACAGCCCCTCTAGGTAATTTATTCCAGCGTTTAACCACCCTGACAGCTGGGAAATTTTTCCTCATATCTGTCCTAAACCTCCTTTGCTGCAGTTTAAGCTCATTCCTCTTTGTCCTCAGTACAGCTCCTGGCCCTGCGTCTCGTCTACTATGTTGACACAAACCAATATGTTGCACCAAAGAGGAAGCCGTGCTAGTCTATACACTATCAAACAAAAAGCAGTCAAGTAGCACTTTAAAGTCTAGCAAAATGGTTTGTTAGGTTCATCTTTCTCTCCAAATTCAAGAAAAAGGCCATTGTACCCAAGGGACTGACAGTGAAAAACCCATTACAATGAACATACTACACTGACTACAGTGAACGTCTATGCAACACGGTCTCTAAGAAACTGAGGAACCACTTCATCAAAATCCTGTACAATAAACAAAAGATGATCAAAAATGAACTCTCTGAACTTGAAATTATCATCAACACACAGGCATCCACACAAGACCCCACACTACAAAACTCTACCAGTGCCAGACAAGATATTTAGAAAACACACTTCCTCTATCTGCAAAAAAGAAAAGAGAATAAATTTTCTTCATTACTTCAGTCCTCAGGATACTTCAACCACAATAACCGTAGTTCGACCAACAACATTGTTAACCTCTCAAACTACCAGCTCAGCCCCGCAGAGGAGTCTCTCTTATCCCGGGGTCTTTCCTTCTGCCCTACTTCCCCCACAAACTTCATACAATTCTGTGGGGAACTTGAAGCCTTCTTTTGCCGCCTCCGTCTTAAGGAATTTTTCCAGCACACCCAGCAACAACAGTCTGACTCTCTCGACCCCCCCCCCACCAACAACAAAAGAAGAACTCTATGTGGACTCCCCCTGAGGGTCGTAGTGAAAGTCTGGACTTCTATGTACACTGCTCCCGCAACCGCGCTCAGTCTGACATTATACACAAACAATGCCAAAGGAGACACAATCTCAACTACGCTGAACGCTATGCTGTCCAGAGTCTCAAATATAACCCAGACATCATAATCAAACCAGCTGACAAAGGGGGTCCTGTTGTCATCCTGAAGAAGTCAGACTAGGAACAGGAGGCAGCCAGACAACTCTCCAACACCACATTTTACAGACCTCTCTCCGCTGATCCCACTTTGGAATTCCAAAGAAAATTACAACAACTATGGAAGGAACTCCCTGCTGCTACTTGGGACCTCATTAACTCAGACACACCATCTGAGCCGCAGCCTGGATTATTCTCTTTACTTCCCAAAATCCACAAACCTGGAAACCCTGGATGCCCTATCATTTCAGGTATTGGCACCCTTACCACCGGACTATCCAGTTACGTGGACTCCCTCCTCAAACTCTATGCCACCAACGCTCCCAGCTATATCCGAGATACCACCGACTTCCTGAGGAAATTACAAAACATCGGAAAAGTTCCTGATAACGCCATCCTTGCCACAATGGATGGAGAGGCTCTGTACACTAATATTCCACATAAAGACGGATTACAAGCAATCAGGAACACCATCCCTGATGTCACCACAGCCAATCTGGTGTCTGACCTCTGTAACTTTGTTCTCACACACAATTATTTCCGTTTTGGGGACAATTTATACCTCCAGATTAGTGGAACTGCTATGGGCACCCGCATGGCCCCACAATATGCTCATATATTTATGGCTGACCTGGAACGATTCCTCAGCTCTCGTCCCCTATTACCACTCCTCTACTTAAGATACATTCATGACATCTTTATGATTTGGACCCATGGGACAGAGGCTCCAGAAGAATTCCACAGAGACTTTAACAATCTACACCCCACCATCAACTTATGCCTCGATTACAACATGCAAGAGATACATTTCCTGGACACTACAGTACTAATCAAGGATGGCCTGATCAGTACCACACTGTACTGAAAACCTACTGATCGCTATACTTAGCTACACCCTTCCAGTTTCCATCCTGCACATGTGACTAGATCCATTCTTTACAGTCAAGCTCTTAGGTATAATCACATTTGCTCTGATCCAACTGACAGACACCAAAAACTACAAGAACTTTACCAAATATTCATAAACCTGAATTACCCACCAGGAGAAGTAAAAAAACAAATCGACAGGGCCAGGCACATACCCAGAAACCAGCTACTCCAAGATCAGCCCAAAAAAGCCAAGAACAGAACACCACTGCTCATCACTTACAGCCCCCAACTCAGACAACTGCAACGAATTATTAAAGACCTACAACCTATGCTTAATCAGGATGCTACACTCCAGAAGGCCCTGGGTGACAGGCCCATTCTCTCCTACAGACAACCTCCCAACTTCATGAGGATCCTCACTAACAGCCACAGTCTATACCCCAGGAACACCAGTCCTGGAACCTTTCCCTGCAACAAAGCCCTCTGCCAGCTTTGTCCACATATCTTCTCTGGAAATACCATCACTGGACCTAACCAGGTTACTCACACAATCACGGGCACTTTCTCATGCTCCTCTACTAACATCATATATGCCATCATGTGCCAACAATGCCGAGATGCTTTGTATATTGGACAGACTTTTAACTCCCTTAGACAAAGGGTCAATGGGCACAAAACAGACATGAAAACACTCCAGATCCACAAACCAGTTAGTCAACATTTTAATGGAATGGGGCATTCTGTCAATGACCTCAAGGTATGTGTGTTACAGATAAGGAATTATCGCACTGTTTTGGAAAGAGAAACATCTGAGCTGGCTTTTATATTCAAATTCGGCACATTAACACATGGTTTAAATCGTGATGGGAACTTTCTAAGTCACTGGAGGGGCCTGTCTGCATACTTGGCTCAATCTAATTCTTGACCTTCCCCCCCACCCCTCCACTCTCTGATTTGCTCACCTTGATTATCTTTTTTCTGATTTGTCCTCCTTGCTTACTGTTTTGGTTCTCTGTGCCTTAAATATTGAGTCTGTTCTGGTCTGGCTATGGTCTGAAGAAGTGGGTCTGTCCCACGAAAGCTCACCTAATAAACCATTTTGCTAGTCTTTAAAGTGCTACTTGACTGCTCTTTGTTTCAATGTATTGCAGAACTGGCTGTGAGGGAGGCAGGAATGATTTGGGTCGTTCACTAACACTGAAGGAAGAATAACGCTGTGCAGTGCAAAAAGGCCAAAGTCCCCCACTGCTTTCAGATTCCAGGGGGCTTCTCCATTGTAAAACGGTTTCCAGCGTGTTTAGGCTCCCCAGTGTCCGTTTGCGGGTGTGAGGTGTCACTGCAGGGGAATCCGGGCACTGGTGTGATTATTCGTACCGTTAACATACGAGTGAGAGGAGAATGTGCCCTCGTTTGAGAAATCGTATTCAGGAACTCGGCTGCGGTGACACTTTCACCCCCAGACTCTGCACCGACCCCCACACCGCACCCTCTGTCTGGCTCCCTCCACCTCCTGCCCTGAGCTGCCCCAACCCCCCCAGACCCTGCATATACTCCATCACACCCCAGCAAGGACCCCCCCACCCAAACACCTGCCCTTACCCCCCCGCAAACCCTCTGTCCTGAGCCTGTTCCCCTCACTCCATCCCCCTCCACCTTTACCCTGAGACCCCCCACGGCAAACTCTCCTATGACATCTGCTCCTCCAGCTCCTGCCCCCACCCCCGACCCTCCCACCCCCCAAACCCTCTGCCTGACCCATCCCTGTCATCACAGGCCCTTCCCTGTCGATAATCATCTCCCTGGTGTACAACCACCCAGCACCTCCCACCCCCTGCCCTGAGTCCCCCCAGCTCCTCTGACTTCTGCTCCCCCATCCTCTGCTCTTAACCACCACACACAATGAAGTCTCCCCTGCAGCACCCTCTGCCCCCTGCCTGGTTCCCCAACTTTCCCAGCTTCCCCTCCTCTTCCACTCACCTCTTCCCCTCCACCCTCCCCCAACCCAACGCTCCCTCCCCCCAAGCCTTCAGACACCCGCCTCCACCCCACACTGACATATCTTGCACAGCACATGGAGACCCCCCCCCCAAAGGGCTGGGGGTGGCCATACAAGAGTACATCAAACACACAGCTGTTACCTTCATCCCTGGACTGTGCCAGGGTGATCCACAGCCATGGGCTCAACCGACCGCACCATTCCTTCTCACCACGCCTTTCAAACCAGCGAGACAGCAGAGACGCAGAGCAGGAAATGCACTTTCCCACTGGAAGTGACACAACTTACACAGCGCCACATTCACTGAGGGAATTAGACCCCCGTCAGGTCCAGCTCCGTCCCATTCACACAGAACGGCCCGATCGAGAGCTGTTGGAAAGGCAACAAACAGACAACATGGACTGGAAACACAGAGACAGACACAAGCGGCTCTTCCATCAGACAGTAGTGAATAATGAACAGGTAGTTCCAACGACAATGAGGAGCCCAGAGAAACCTGACTTGAAAGAGACAGAAGAAGACATTCAACCCCTTTAGCACACGAACCAAATGTCCCTGACTCTGCTTCAAGCCCTAAGCAAGGCTGGGTCTGTCGCTGTTATTTCCAGAGAAAGTTCAGCAGGTGTTATCAGAAGGGACCCAACAGAAAGGAAACTGGGACAAATGTTTTAATTTGCAGTCACATTTCTGATGTGCCACAGACCTGGTCTCTTTGTCCCCCTACAGATGACCTCTTCCGAGAGCGACCCTGGAGGGAACCAGACAATCTCCGATGTGTTTGTTCTGGTGGGGTTCTCGTACCTTAACGAGCTGCAACTTCTTCTGTTTGTGGTTCTTCTGGTCATCTACCTGCTCACCCTGATGGGGAACCTACTTGTTATCCTGCTGATAAAGCTGAGCCCCTCCCTCCACACACCCATGTATTTCTTCCTGGTGAACCTGTCTGCCTCAGAAATCTGCTTCACCAGCAGTGTGGTCCCTCAGCTGCTGGCTCACCTTCTGGTGGAGGAAAAGACCATCTCCATTGCAGCTTGTGCAGCGGGAATGTACGTTTTCGCCATCATGGGCCTCACAGAATGCTGCCTTCTCGCAGCCATGGCCTACGACCGCTACGTGGCCATATGTCACCCCCTGCACTACACAACCATCATGAGTGGCCGGGTTTGTGCTCTGCTCGCGGGGGCTGCATGGGCTGTTGGCATCTCGGTGGAAGTTCCTCTGGCCATGTGGATCTTCAGCCTGCCCTTCTGTGGCTCCAACCGCATCCAACACTTCTTCTGTGACTTCCCACCAGTGGTGAATATGGCATGTGCCGACACGTCACAGATTAAGGCTGTAGGTCCCATGGTGACAGTTGTGTTCACCCTGTGCCCTTTCCTGTTGACACTCCTGTCCTACGTCCACATTATCTCCACCATCCTCAAGCTGCCATCGGCAGAGGGAAGGCGTAAAGCCTTCTCCACCTGCTCCTCCCACCTCACCGTGGTGACTGTGTTCTATGTAACGGCCATCACCACCTACCTGGTGCCCAAGTCTGGCTCCACTACAGAAAGTGATTTATTGATTTCCCTATTGAACACAGTCGTCTCTCCAGTGTTGAACCCCATAATTTACACTCTGAGGAACAAAGAAGTGAAAGAAGCCTTGAGAAAAACTGGACAGAAGAGCAGTTTTTCTCACCACTGGAGAAATTAGAGACTGAGCAGTCAAATTAGTCAAAATTGGGGCGGGGGGGAGGCGCTAGTGAAGGGAAATTCATAAACATTTCATTGAATTTCTGACAACGACTCTCAATTTTTTTGTTCCTTTGAAAGATTTTGTCCTGTCTGGAAAATGGGAAGTGAAACTCTTGTTGCCAAATTACCCCAAAATTTTAAATTGCTCTGTTTTTTTGAAATTCGAAAGGCAGAACAGTTTCCCCCGATTTATAATTCATTGAAAAACAAACAAACAAACAAACAGAGGACTAGGTTTAGTATAACCAAAGTCCGGTCCTGATTTTCAAACTTGAAAATGTCAAAGGAAAACAGTGCGTCCAAGGAGAGATGTTTCATTCAAGGTTCACCTCTGCCAAATGTGTCCTTCCCAGGTCAGACTATGAGAAGCAGTTTTCTTTACTACCCCCTTGCTCCTGACGATACCATGTGGGATGCTGACAGGGAGAGGTGTGAGGGTGTCCTGATACTGAAGTTGTGTGCAGCGGAAGGAGATGAAAAGGGGTTGGTTGCACTGCCAGGCCTACCAGTAATAGATTAGAAGCAAGAGAAAGGCCAAGCACAGGGTAGGCCTGTTGCACAGTGAGGAGCTAGGAAAATATCAAGAAATCTGGAAATGACAGAGCTGCTTCATGACCTCTTTGTTTTGGTCTTCACCATGAAGTCTGATGGAGAAATGCCTGATGTGGTGAAAGCTCGTCGGGAGGGGGCAGGTTAAGAAGATAAAATAAAAAAAAAACGGTAAAAATGACCGAGAAATGTTCTTTGTCTGCAAGTCAGCAGGACCTGATGAAATGCCCCCTAGAATACAGGCAGAGCTGAAAGGGGAGGTATCTGAGCCTTTAGCTATCGTCTTTGAAAAGTCCTGGAAGTCGGGAGAGATTCCAGAAGACTGGAAAAGGCAAATAAAGTGCCCATCTCTACAAAGGGAAATAAGAACAACCCAGGAAGTTACAGACCAGTTAGTTTAACTTCTGTGCCAGGAAAGATCATGCAGCAAGTCATGAAGGAATTCATCTGGAAACATCTAGAAGAAAATAAGGGCCAAGGTAACAGCCAGCATGGATTTAGAGAGAAGAAATCATGGCCAACCAATCGAATAGCTTTCTGTGATAGGCTAATAAGCCTTGTGGAGAAGGGAGAAGGGGAGGATGTGCTGTACCTGTGTTTTAGGAAGGCATTTGATATAATCTTGCATGTCTTCTTATCAATATACTAGTCAAATACAACAGAGATGGGGCTGCTGTACTGTGTGTGCAAACTGGAAAGCAGTTTCCAGAGAGTCGTTATTGATGGTTCACAGTCCTAGGCATCTGGCAGAATAAGGGGGGCTCCGAAGGGGTGTGTTTTGGGAGAGGCTCTGTTCAGTGTCTTCGGCGATGTGGATCTGGGCATGGAGAGTGCGCTGCTTACGTCTGTAGGTGATACCAAGCTGGGAGGGAGAACAGGGTCGTAATTCAGAATGATCTGGGCACACTGGAGAAACGACCTGAGGTCAAGAGGGTGAAGCTGAATAAGGCCAAGTGCAAAGTGCTCCCCTGAGGAAGGGCCAATCCGTGTCACACCCAGCCGGGGAAGTGGCTGTCGAGGGAGGAGTCCTGCAGAAAGGGATCTGGGCTCAGAGCGGAGCACAAGCTGCAGAGGAGTCAACAGGGTGAGACTGTTGCCAGAAGCACCAACCTGCTTCTGGGTGGCACTGCCGGGTGTTGGGAGCCAGTCAGGAGCAGGGGAACTGGAGTCACAGGGCAGAGAGGAACTGGGGTTGGGGGGCAGAGGGCACCGTGGGGGAGAGCTGGGGGAGCTCAGCTGGCCCTGGAGAAGGTTCCTCTCCCCAGAGAGGCTCTGTGCCCGAGCAGTCCTCGCCCGCCGTGGGGAGAAGGGCCACGCCAGCCCAGCCGGGCAGGGGCACCTCTGTGCCGGGACTGGAGCTGTGCCCTGGCTGTGGAAGCCATTTCTGTCACCGGTGTGTAGAGCGGCACCGACCCTGGGGCTGGGGGGCCAAGTGAGGGGTCTGATGAAAGCTGGAGATGCCCTGAAGTTGTGTGTGACTTGTGTGTAGGTGCCGTGGTCGTGTGAGAAGTTACACACATTGGCTCTGTAGCTGTGTTAGAAATGTCTGAGTGCTGAGAGTCACACTAGGAAGTGTCACACACACACACACAAACACACACACACAGAGAGAGGGAAAGAGATTGAGAGAGAGAGAGAGAGAACTAGGTTGCTGGGCTGGACACCAGGCTCAGATGTCGAATACACATCCCACGGTTGTGGGACTTGTCGGGGTCTGGGGGACGCGGTGCGACGGGGAGGCCCCTTGGTGTGTTGAACTCTTCAGCAGGTCCCCGTGGTGCAGCCCCCGTCTGCTTCTCTGCCCTGGCCGGCAGGTTTCTCCTCCGCTGCCCTTGTCCCGTGCGTGACCTCGCAGGGCCCTGGCCGCTGGGCCGGCTGTTCAGCCTCCCATCTGTGCAGCCACCAGCCCCGTCCCTGGGCTGGAATTCTCACAGCCGGGCCGCTGGGTCCAGCTCGCGCCTGGCTCTGAGGGGACGGCAGCTTCTCCCGCCACAAAGCCTGTGGGATCCGAGCTCCCCTCTGGCAGAACTGCCTTGGGGCAGCGCAGCCTAGTGAGCGGAGTCCATAACCCGCCTCTTTTCTCAGGGCAGTGCGGCCCAATGGCCAGAGCTGGTCCCTTGCCCCTTTTCTCAGGGCAGTGCGGCCCAATGGCCAGAGTCGGTCCCGTGCCCCTTTTCTCAGGGCAGTGCGGCCCAATGGCCAGAGTCGGTCCCTTGCCCCTTTTCTCAGGGCAGTGCGGCCCAATGGCCAGAGTCGGTCCCTTGCCCCTTTTCTCAGGGCAGTGCGGCCCAAAGGCCAGAGTCGGTCCCGTGCCCCTTTTCTCAGGGCAGTGCGGCCCAATGGCCAGAGCCGGTCCCTTGCCCCTTTTCTCAGGGCAGTGCGGCCCAATGGCTACAGACCATAACCTGGCCGTGGCGCACAGGGCTGGGCAGGTCCCTGTGCGGGACAGGAGACGGGGGCGGTTCCATCCCCCGCGGGGGGCAGCCCCTCCCTCTCCACGGGAGCCCGGTCCAGGCTGCAGGTGGTGCTGTGGCTCCCGGCCCGGCGTGAGCGGGAAAAGCTGCGACCGAGGCGCTGACTCCCGCCGGCGGCTCCCTCCCTCCCCAGCAGCCGGAGCCTGCCCTGGCCCAGCCCCTGCCGAGCCGCGGGCACCTGGCGCCAGGCTGAGCCGGGGGAGCTGGCGCGTCCCCGTGGCCGGGCTCCTCCTGTCCCAAGAGAGCAAGGGCCTGTCGGACGCGGGGCCCCGGGAACCAGGGCTCAGGGGGAGCCGGGCCCTGGGTTGGACACAGCACCTCTCTAGTGCCCCCAGGGCCAGACCCCTCCTACCTATGGGCGCAGGAGCTGCTGCCCCCGCCCCCGTCCCGCCCGCCAGCTGTTCTGTTCCCTGCAGCGTGCGGCTGCCCCAGGGCCTGGCTGGGGCTGGGTTCCCAGGGGGCTGCAGCCCTGGCCCCACAGAAGAGCCGGCGCCTTGGTGCTGGGGAGGGGCTGGTCCCACGTGGAGCAGGGGTGGGGGTGGGGGTGGGGGGCAGACAGACGCCCCCTCCCGCGGGCCGGTCCCAGGGACTCTGGCGCGTTGCGACCGGGCTCCCATTTCCCGGGGGCGGGGACAGGCTGGGGGGCATTTCCGCAGGGCCCCGGCCTGGCGCCTGGCGGTGTCACTGCTCCAGGGGCCGGTGCCCAGCGGGTCCCTTACCTCTGGCGCAGCAGCAGTGGGGAGAGGGGTCCGGCACCTCCCTGGCCGGCCGCCCAGTGTCCTCGGCTGGGCCCCGAGGGACGGTCCCGGCTGGGCCCCCAGCTCCCTACTTGGGGACTGTGCTGAGCTGTGCTGGAAGGGAGGAGACGGGGCCCATCAGCGTCCTGCTGCCAGCCCCCAGCCCCCCCCAGGAGCCCCCTCCCCACGTCCCTCTGCTGCAGCCACTGGGGAGAGGGGCCGGACGAGACCCCCAGCTCCTGGGCAAAGGGCGCTGGGCAGGGCCCTCCATGGGGACTCCAGCCAGCGGCTCCAGGGGGCGAGGAGGGACCCAGGGCCGGGCAGGAGCCTGGCTGGAGCCGGGGCTGGAACATGGGCCCTGAAAGTGCCAGGGGCTCCCTGAGCCAGGAGCAGATGAGCTGGGCCCACGTCTGGCTCAGGCCCGGCTCTGACTCTGCCCCAGGGTCACTCCCAGGTGCAGCCCTGCAGCTGCCGCCCTGCGGCCTGTGGGAGCCGCCTGCCCACGCCGGGGTCCGGGAGCCGGCTCAGAGGTCACTCGCGGGCAGTGCGGGTGGGGGTGAGTTACAGCCGGGCTCTGCCGCTCCCCCAGGGAAACTGCCCCCCCACCCCCACGCTCCCCTCCCAGCTGTCCTGCTGCCCTCTGGGGCTCTGCCCGCAGGTCCCCCGCAGGGCCGGCCCGAGGCCAGACCAGGCCCTGCAGAGCCTGCAGGGGAAGGGGGGAAAAGTGGGTCACAAGTTAGTTGATTTCCCTGTTGAACACAATCGTCTCTCCAGCATTGAACCCCATAATTTACACTCTGAGGAACAAAGAGGTGAAAGGAGCCTTGAGAAAAACTGTACAGAAGAGCAGCTTTTCTCACCACTGGAGAAACTAGAGACTGAGAAGTCGAGTTAGTGAAAATTGGGTGGTGGGGGTCCTGGTGAATGGAAATTAATAAATATTTTACTGAATTTCTCACAACGTCTCTCAATATTTTTTTCGTTTCCTCTCAGGAAAATGGGAGAGAAACTTTTGTTGACAAATTACCCCAAAATTTTAAATTTCTTTTTTTTTTTTGCATCTGAGAGGAAGCCGTCTGAGTCTGTACCGTCAAAAACAAGAGGTCCTGTGGCACCTTATCGACTATCTTCTCTTTATATATGTTTTCTACATTTGAAAGGCAGAATGATTTCTCCGCATTTATAATTCAATGGGGGAAAAAAACCCCAAAGGAACAGATTTAGTCAAAGTATCTTCCAGATTTTTGACCTTCACAATTGGAAATGTGAAAGGAAAACAAAGCTTCCAAGGAGAGGTGTTTCATTCCAGGTCCACCTCCGCCGGCCGTGTCCTTCCCAGGTCAGACTGTGCAAAGCTCTTTTCCTTACTACCCCTTTCTTCTGACAATACCATGTGGGATGCTGACAGGGAGAGGTGTGAGGGAGTCCTGAAACTGAGGTTGTGGGAGGCAGAAGGAGGCGAAAAGATGTTGGTTGTACCGTCAGGCCAACCAGCAATACATGAGAAGCAAGAGGAAGGCCAAGCGCAGGGTAGGCCTGTTGCTCAGTGAGGAGCGAGGAACAGCATCAAGAACACTGGAAATGACAAAGCTGCTTCATGACGTCTTTGTTCTGGTCTTCACCAAGAAGTCTGATGGAGAAATGCCGGATGTCGTGAGTCCTAGAGGGGAGGGGGTGAGATTAGAAGATAAAATAAAAAAGGAACACATTAAAAATTACTTAGGGAAGTTAGATGTCTGTGAGTCACGAGGACCTGTTGAAATCCCTCTTAGAATAGTCGCGGAGCTGATAGAGGAAGTATCTGAACCTTTAGCTGTCATCTTTGGAAAGTCAAGAGAGATTCCAGAAGACTGGAAAAGGGCAAATAAAGTGCCCATCTCTACAAAGGGAAATAAGAACAACCCAGGAAATTTCAGACCAGTCAGTTTAACTTTTGTGCCAGGAAAGATAATGGAGCAAATAATTAAGGAATTGATCTGCAAACATCTTAAACAAAAAAAAGGAGCTGGGTAACAGCCAGCATGGATTTGTAAAGTACAAATCATGTCCAGCCAATCGGATAGCTTTCTGCCATAAGATAACAAGGCTTGTGGAGAAGGGGTGGATGTGGTATACCTGTGTTTTAGGAAGGCATTTGATATTGTCTAGCATGATCTTCTTATCAATATACTTGGTAAATACAACTGAGATGGGGCTGCTGTAAGGTGGGTGCATAACTGGCTGTACAGCCATTCTCAGAGAGTCGTTATTGATGGGTCACAGCCCTGCTGGAAGGGCAGAACAAGGGGGGTTCTGCAGGGGTCTGTTTTGGGACAGGCTCTGCTCAGTATCTTCGGCGATGTGGATCTGGGCGTGGAGAGTGTGCTGCTTACGTCTGCTTACGTCTGTAGGTGATACCAAGCTGGGAGGGAGAACAGGGTCGTAACTCAGAATGATCTGGGCACACTGGAGAAATGTCCTGAGGTCAATGGGGTGAAGCTGAATAAGGCCAAGTGCAAAGTGCTCCCCTGAGGAAGGCCCAATCCGTGTCACACCCAGCCGGGGAAGTGGCTGTCGAGGGAGGAGTCCTGCAGAAAGGGATCTGGGCTCAGAGCGGAGCACAAGCTCCAGAGGAGTCAACAGGGTGAGACCGTTGCCAGAAGCGCCAACCTGCTTGTGGGCGGCACTGCCGGGTGTTGGGAGCCAGCCAGGAGCAGCAATTCCTTCCCCCCGCTCTGCGCTGAGCAGCCTCCGTGGGGCTGGTGCCCAGGGCTGGCCCCACATTTGCAGAAGGCTGTGGAGAAGGGGGAGCAGGTGCGGAGAAGAGCACAAGGCTGGTGGAAGGTGCAGAGAACATGAGCTGTGGGGGAGCCGGCCAGACCTGGGCTCCTTTCGCTCAGAAAAGAGAAAGCTCCCAGGGGCCAGGGGAGCGGGTCTCAAGCAGAGAGCTGCAAGGAAGAGGGATAACTGTGGTGCCCCCCTCTCCCTACCCAGCCCCTCCTGTGTCAGGGAGTCCCCCAGGTTCTGGGTCTCCTTATCACAGAGATGGGAGCTGATTCTGCCCTGGGGTTTGAGGAGGGGGCTGATCCTGCCCTGGGGCTGAGGCAGGGGCTGAGCGTCTCTGGTAGGGCTGGGGGCAGCTTTCACTCCCAGGGCAGCCGGAGGCACCTAGTCTCTTTGGGGCTGTGGGTGTCCATTGCGCAGCCCCTCGGTCTCTGGGGCAGGCAGCCAGTGCCCCACGCCCACCCAGCAGAGCAGGGACCAGACTCCCGAGTGCCGCATCTCCCAGGACAGCACTGGTGGGTGCAGCTCCTGGCTCAGGGCCGCGCAGGGATATAGGGGGGACTCAGGAGCTCAAGGGGTGGGTGGGTCAGGACTTGGGGGAGGGGCGGAGAGGAACTGAGGTCGGGGGTGGAGAGGAACTGAGGTTAGGGGCAGAGGGGGCCATGGGGCAGAGGGGGCCATGGAGCAGGGCTGGTGGAACTCAGATGTCCCTGGAGCAGGTCCCTATCCCCACAGTGGCTCTGCACCCCAGGGCCAACATCGCAGCTGGGGCGTTCTGCCGCCGCGGCCCTGAGATCTCAACCACTCTCCAGCCTGGCCGTGACCTTCTCCCTGTCCGGCTCTCCTGGGCTGGCTGCTCTCAGCAGAGCTTCTCCAGCCCCCGTCCTCGTGCTGGAGGGAGAAGGGTGAAGCCCGGCCCATGGCCCTGGGGTGGGGGACTCCCTGGCTGGGGTCCTGCCCAGCCCAGCCAACTCCCCCCAGTCCCGGCGCGCAGAGGACCCGAGTGCCCCTCTCTGGAGGGGATGCTCTGCAGTGGGGTGTGCAGGGTGAGGCCCTCAGTGAGCTGGGAAATGGCAGGTTTCAGTGGGGAACCGTTTAAACGGTTTCTCACCCTGATGCTGCAGCGCACTGCGGTGTTGCTGGGTGCTGTTATATAGCGCCTCTGTCCCACCCCAGAGGTGGCTGCATTTCAGCACTGGGGGAAGTGACTCCAGGGCAGCACTGCAGTGCGCTGTGAGGCAGCTGTCACGTCCCACCCCAGAGGTGGCTGCATTGTAATGCTGGGTGGAGCAATTTCCACACAGCTCCATCGCAGGCCGGTTGATTCTCACCACCTGGGGAGAGGGACTGTTGGTGCTTAATGGGGCTGGGTGGCCAGTGCTGCTGGAGCCAGACGAGGAGCTGTGAAGCTTGAAGCTTCTTGGAGATCGGGGGGCGATACTGGATGACTGGAAGAAGGCAAACGTGGTGCCCATCTTTCAAGAAGTAGAGAAGGACAATCCAGGGAACTATAGACCTCTCAGCCTCACCTCAATCCCCGAGAAAATAATGGAGGGGATCATCAAGGAATCCATTCTGAAGCACTTGGAAGAAGGGAAAGTGATCAAAAGTAGCCGACATGGATTCACCAGGGGTAAGTCCTGCCTGACCAATCTGATTAGCTTCTATGACGAGGTAAGAAGCTCTGTGGACATGGGGAAGTCGGTGGACGTGATATACCTTGACTTCAGCAAGGCTTTTGATACGGTCTCCCGCAACATTGTTGTCCATAAGTTAAGGAAATATGGATTGGATGCTTGGACTATAAGATGGATAGAAAGCTGGCTTGATGGTCTGGCCCAACAGGTAGTGGTCAATGGCTCAATATCTGGATGTTGGATCTGTTTCAAGTGGAGCGCCGCAAGGCTCGGTTCTGGGGCCGGTGTTATTCAACATCTTTATTAATGACCTGGATGAGGGACTGTGTTGCACCCTCAGCAAGTTTGCAGATGACACAAAACTAGGGGGAGAGGTAGATACGTTGGAGGGTAGAGAGAGAATCCAGTGGGACCTGGATAAATTGGAGGACTGGGCCAAAAGAAATCTGATGCGGTTCAATAAGGAGAAGTGTAGAGTCCTGCACCTGGGGAGGAAGAATCCCAAACATTGTTACAGGCTGGGGACCGACTGGCTCAGCAGCAGTATGATGGAAAGGGACCTAGGGGTTATGGCGGATGAAAGGCTGGATATGAGTAAACAGTGTGCCCTCGTAGCCAAGAAGGCTAACGGCATACTGGGGTGCATTAGGAGGAGAATTTCGAGCAGATCTAGGGAAGTAGTTATTCCTCTTTATTCGGCACTGGTGAGGCCACATCTGGAATATTGTGTCCAGTTTTGGGCCCCCCAGAATAAAAAGGATGTGGATTTGCTGGAGTAGGTTCAGCAAAGGGCAACAAAAATGATGAAGGGTCTGGAGCACAAGACCTATGAGGAGAGACTGAGGGATTTGGGTTTGTTTAGTTTACAGAAGAGAAGACTTAGAGGTGATTTAATAGCAGCCTTCACCTTCCTGAAGGGGAGCTCTAAAAAGAAGGGTGAGAAACTGTTCTGAGTGGTGTCTGATGGCAGAACAGGAGTAATGGTCAGAAGTTGAAGAGGGAGAGGTGTAAGTTAGATATTAGTAAAAACTACTTCCCCAGTCAGGCGGTTGGTGAAGCACTGGAATGCGTTGCCTAGAGAGGTGGTGGATTCTCCATCCCTTGAGGTTTTTAAGTCCCAGCTGGACAAGGTGCTGGCTGGGATGACTTAGTGGGGGTTTACGCTGCTTGAAGAAGGGGGCTGGACTAGATGACCTCCTGAGGTCCCTTCCAGCCCTCTGATTCTGTGATTCTGGGTAGGGTGCTCCCAGGCCACCAGCACACAACAGGGCAGATATGGGATGGGCGTCCCTGCAGAACTGGGGGTGGTGATGCCAGCCCCTGCTGGGGGGTGGGGCTCCTTCCATCTTGCTCCTGTAAAGCCCAGCCAGACATGGGTGTGTGTGGGGGGCCGACCTGGTGAAGTGGGAGGGGTGAATGTCAGGGGACTGGCAGTTGCCCTGGTACCCTGGTGAGTCCTGCCTCATCCCTCCACCTGCAGGTGGTCTGGGCCATAAACAGCAACCTGCTGCACAGAGTCACCCGCCTTGGCAGATGTGGACGCCATCAGTGGGGGATGTGGTGTTCTGGGCTTCCCCAGCTGTGTGGGGGGTGTACTGACAGACACACGTCCCCATCCCTGCCCCAGACCACCAAGCGTTCAGCTACATCAGGTGCAAAAGATACTTCTGTGGAGGGGGCCCTGCAGGCCATGACCTCTGACCACCTAAATTTCAGGTGGTTGGGGAAGGCACGTGATGCCACATCTTCAGGAACTGCAGCCTGTTCCAGGAGCTGCATGGTGGGATCTTCTTCCCTGCTGGCTCCATCAGGGTCAGGGACACAGACACGTCCATCTGCCTGGTGGGCGAACATGACCTACCCCTGCTGCCAAGGCTCATGAAGCCCAACACAGACCACCTTGACCCCTCACTGCAGAAGTTCAATACCAGGCTGGTCGGAGCCCGTACGGCTGTCGAGGAGCCTTCGGCCACCTGAAGGGATGTTTCCCACATCTCCTCAAACACCTGCACCTCAGGCAGTGCTGCCTCCCAGAGGTGGTGGCTGCATGCTGTGTGCTGCAGGACTTGTGTGACTGGAGGGAAGGTTGAGGCCTCCTGGCCTGTGTGGGAGGCCCGGGCTTAGCATCTGGCCAGGATCTGTGGGCAGCTGTGCACGGCGGCCATCTGGCAGGCCCATCAAGGGGTCATGCACATCCAGGAAGCCCTGAGGGGGAGCTTCACCCTGTGCGAGCAGTGACACGCTCCGCTGGGCCTCCCCACTGGGGGCTTCAGCTACACCGCTCCTTACCCTGCCCCTGCCCTGCTGCCCCCACCACTCAATAAACAGATGTTTTGTGAAAATGAGCCGTGTCTTTATTTACAAGGGGGTCATGGAAACTGGTTGGTGGGTGTGGAAGAAACTGAGGGGGGTTGTCAAAGTGTGGAGGGCAATGCTGGGAGCCAAGAGCCGCGTCTACACGTGCCGGCTACTTCGAAGTAGCCGCGCCAACTTTGAAATAGCGCCCGCCACGTCTACACATGGTGAGCGCTATTTCGAAGTTGGAATCAATATAAGGTGGCGAGACGTTGAAGTCACTATCCTCATGAGGAGATGGGAATAGCGCCCTACTTCAACGTTGAATGTCGAAGTAGGGAACGTGTAGCCGATCCGTGTCTCGCAACATCGAAATAGCGGGGTCCGCCATGGCATCCATCAGCTGAGGGGTTGAGAGACGCTCTCTCCAGCCCCTGCAGGGCTCTATGGTCACCGTGTGCAGCAGCCCTTAGCCCAGGGCTTCTGGCTGCTGCTGCTGCAGCTGGGGATCCATGCTGCATGCACAGGGTCTACAACCAGTTGTCGGCTCTGTGGATCTTGTGCTGTTTAGTGCAAGTGTGTCTGGGAGGGGCCCTTTAAGGGAGCGAGTTGCTGTTGAGTCCAGCCTGTGACCCTGTCTGCAGCTGTGCCTGGCACCCTTATTTTGATGTGGGCCGCTTTGGTGTGTAGACGCTCCCCTGCAGCGCCTACTTCGATGTGGTGCTGCGCAACGTCGATGTTGAACGTCGACGGCTGGCGGCACCAGCCCTTGTGGACGTGTAGATGTTATTCTTCGAAATAGCTTATTTCGATGTAGCATTCACGTGTAGACATAGCCAAGGTGGTGAGGGGCTCCTCTAATGGGAGGCCCTGGGCTCAGGATGCTCAGGGCTTGGGTTCTGTGGGCACCAGCTCCAATGGGTCAGATTGCCTCAGATGCAGGGCCGGGGCCTCAGTGTCTCCAGCGGCAGGAGGGTGCGCAGGGGGAGGCACTCTTGGGCTGCCAGACTGCAGTGGGTGCAGGAAGAGGATGGAGCTGGAATCCCTGGAGATCAGGGGAGGAGGGTGAGCTGGTCCATGTGGGGTGGGGTCAGGGCTGTGCCGCTGGGCCCTGGAATGTCCTTGGGATGGGGTCAATGCTGCAGTTCCTGGGGAGAAGGGCTGGGCCAGGCTGTCGTCTGCAGCTCCACCCTTACCTCTTGGAAGGGAGGGGCCTGTTCACAGTTGGTGGGTAGGGTGGGCTTGTTGGTGGGGGGGGTGGGCCGGTCCCCAGGTTGAAGTGCAGGGGTGGGGAACCTCAGCCCCAGGTTTTGGATGCCCGGCTCCAGCCAGAGGTCCAGATGGGGAGAACATGGGGGTCAGGGTGGGCCCCACCCCAATGTGAGCCGTGGGACTGTCCCAGCTCCGGGGTGAACAGCTTCAGCTCTGGGTTGTGGGGGTGGCCCTGGCTCTGTAGTCGGGCAGGGGATTGTGAGGGCCGGGCTCGGGCCGTGGTGCTGGGCATGGCTGAGGGGTGAGCCAGGAAGAGGCGCGATGGACAGCTGCAGTCCCAGCCCCAGGGGGGTGAGGTGATGCTGGGTGAGCTAACTCAGGACACAGGCCCAGGGTGGGTGGGCCGTGGGCCCAGCCCAGAGGTGAACCAAAGGCTCCAGGGGAGCTGCCCACAGATGTGGGGGAGGGGGAGCGACAGGGGCTGGGTAATGGCCTGAGCCTGGACGCAGGGAAAGGGGGGAGGGGCAGCAATGCCATCACCTCTGGGGTCGGGGCCATGGGGGCAGGGCTGGGGCCCAGCCATGAGCTCCCCAGAACTCCTGAGTGGGGAGCGGTTGCCACTCCAGCAAGCCCCACCTCTGGGGAGGGATGTGACGGCTGGGGCTGGCCCCATGGCAGCCCCTCCCTGCCTTGCGCTCCAGCCCTCCTCCTGACGCTGGGGCTGGCTGCCCCCTGGAGCACCACGCGGCTGGGGCCAACCGCTCTCCCTCGGAGCTGGGCTGGGGGACCTGGGATGGCCTCAGTTCTGCTGCCCCCTGGGGATGGGCCTGCCCCCGGCTCACCTCACTGGTGTGGGGTCTGGCCCCACTGCAGCCTGGACTCTTCTGGTGGGGGATAAGGATGCTGGGTGATCCACCGCCCCCCCACCCCCCAGGGGTCTAACCAGCAGGGGCCAGACGAGAAAGGGGGTGGGGATCTGCCAAGCCTGTGAGCCCTGCACAAGTGTGATGGGTCTGTGCAGAAAATGTTTCGTCCCTTGAGTTAAATGTACGAATCACAGAGCAGCTCTTGGCCCAAAGGAAGCTGCTGCCAGAGACATCAGCTGTACCCCTGCATCTGTGCAGCGCGGGCAGCCCGGCCTCGGGGCAGAGCGGGAGGGTGGGGGCGCTCAGGGGGGCAGCGTTCAGCCTGGATTCTCAGGCTGTAGGTGATGAGAGCCACCGGGGAGCCCAGACTGTGTGGGAGATGGAGAGCAGGAGCTTTAGGGTGTCGCGTTCGGGTAGGACGTGAACAGCCACCTGGAGCCACCAGAAATCTGGACCCACCCTGGGGGGAGAGGAGCAGGGAGAAAAGGCCTTTGCTTCCCTCCCGCTGCTGAGATTCGAGGGGTGCGGCCTCGTCCAGCACTCACCACAGCAGGGAGGAGAAGGAGGGGGAGTGAGACAAGGGGCAAGGTGGTTTGGCTTTTCTTTATTTCAGAGGAAGGGAAGTCAGTGGAGGAGGTTTAATGAGTGATGGGGATAAACTTTAGCAGCTTCGGCCTCGTTTGTTCTCCTGTGCAACCAGGGCGTTGTAGCAGGACGTTAGGTGAGGTGAGTGGGTTGCTCCACAAAAATCCTTTCCCACGTGATTCAATGCACATCCCCGTCCCTGGAACGACCAGAGGTACCTGAGCACATCCACATGGAACTACAGAAAAGCAACGGAGAGTCAGACACCAGATGTTTTGGAACATGTTGGGTCAGGCCCAGCCATGGTGTCACCGCCCTGCAAAGAGGGGAGTTAAACCAGGGAGTTTGTCCCATGTATCCCATGGGGGTGGATGGTTTTAATGAGGCCCTCTGGGAATTAATTAACAGCAACATTAATTGTGTTGTGTCCCAATGAAAACTCACTGCAACTTGCTCTGTTTTCAGGGGACATGACACAATTAATGTTGCTGTTAATTAATTCCCAGAGGGCCTCATTAAACCCATCCACCCCCCATGGGATACATGAGGGATGGCAAAGTTTAGTCCACTGAAACAGTTTGTTGTGTGTGGAAATCCCAGATTACCCAGTTACTGCAGACGGGTTGGCTCAAGGGCTGGGAATGTTCCCCTGGGCTTTACTGAGATGGATCCAGAGGCTTTTGCTGCTGTCTCGGTGCTGACAAAGGATGAATGGCAATTTGGTGGCTTTGGCACCTTTCCCACTGCACAGTGAGAAATACCCTGACTACGGCTCCAGGCCTAAGACCTGTGTGAGGTCAATGGGTGGAGAATTCTCGACTTCCAGTGGAGTCCGACCTGTTCCTCATCGTTCCTCTGTTTAACACCCAATAAGTTTCCACTGAGTAGGAATGAACATATGTAGAGTAGCTGGGGGAATTTCTGTGCATAGAGTGACTCGTCAGCTAACGAACACCACCAAAGGCCGTGCTAGTTAAACACTCCAGCGTATTCATTAATATCTGTCCTCTTCTGTGGAGAGACATTCGTGGTTCTTTCCAGCTGAGATTTTCCAACAAACCCTGTGGAATGAGAGGCTGAAGGGGCATTGAGACGTCATTCGGCGTCGCACTTGGAAATCCCACTCCAAGTGAATGGTTGGTGAAACAGTACATTGCCAGAGGGCAAGGACAGTGGGTTGCTCTCTCCTGCGTGATCTTTGCCTGGACTCCTACAGTCTGAGCACAAGACGGGGCTGTGAGGTGATCCCGTCTGGAGAATCTCAGCTGGCGGTGCCTGAACCCACCCCAGCAAGCTGAGCTGCGGACGAGGACACTTTGCGGGGAGATAACGCGTCTCTCTGGGGTGTGTTACAGGAGCGTTCGCAGCTCCCAAGGCCAGAAAGGACAATTTCCATGGTGGGGCTGGATCCCGTACAGAGCACTGGCCAGAGAACTTCCCCCAGATGATTCCCTTTGGCCGTGGCTGCGCACGGCCCTGCATTTCGGCAGGGGGATGCGAATGAGCCACTTCGGCACATGCACATGCAGGGAAAAACACACATACATACTTACACACAGACACACACACTCACACACACACACCCCTGTGCTCCCAGCACGGCCGTGGGGGTGGGGCCTAGAGGGGGCGGGGCTGCGTGGAGCCACACCCACGATCCCTCCCCTACCCCACGTATCTGGCCCCAGCCCAGAGCCGGGTGTGGCCCTTCCTCCCCCGCCTGCACCAACGGCTGCACCAACCAACCACCCCGGCTGCACCAACGGCTCCAGGAGCTGCAGGGATGGGGGGATGAAACCACACAGGTGCGGGGGGTGCGGTTTGGGCCATGAGTTCCGGTCGGAGGTGGGGGGTGGTTTGGGGCGTGAGTTCCATCGGGGGGGTGGGGGCGGTTTGGGGCGTAAGTTCTGGCGGGGAACAGTTGGGGCGTGAGTGCTTCCCCTGCCCCAAAGAAATCATGGGGCGGGGGGTGGTTTGAGGCGTGAGTTCCGGTGTGGGGGGCAGTGTGGGACGTGAGCGCTGCCCCCGCCCCTAGGAAATCAGCCCTGCGCACACACTCACATGAGCAGCTTTTGAAGCAAAACCCCCGTGGGGCTCGTCTCAGCTGGGAAACAGGTTCTGCCCACTGAGTTCGTCGCTGTCAGTCTCTCAGGTGCCACCGGACCACTCGCTGCCCCGTCTGAGTCCTTCCGCCCAGCTCGCAGGATGGAGCCGCAGGAGTCAGGAGAATCTGAGCCCAGATCCCCACCCGGCCCCGAGAGCGGCAGCAGCTCCACACACATCTCAGGTGCCAGCTCAGAGCTGTCTCGGGGATTTGAGCACCCGCTTCCATTTCCTGTTAATAACAGGTGCCCAAACCACCTAGGTCACTTGGACAATCTCTGCCTCAGTCACTCTCCCCAGACTCAGGGGCGCACAGTGGGGCTTAAAGCCACCGGTTCCCTCCCTCCCCAGCGTGTGGTGACAGGGGGGACGTGGGCCTTCATCGCTCCACCCCGTCCAAGGCCAGGGCCCTAGCAGGGGTGGCCCTGGCAACCCCTGTGGTCAGTGGGAATCTGGCCCTGTGATGTGGGCAGTGGGTCTGGCAGTGAGGACTCCTGGGTTCTGCTCTCATCTCTGGCAGAGCAGTGGGGTGTAATGGTTAGAGCAGGTGGGAGTGGGAGTCAGAGCTCCTGGGCTCTCAGCACGGCTCTGAGACAAGAGTCTGAGCATCAGGGAACTGCAGCCGTGAGCCCTGGGGGTTGTCCCTGCTGCGACTCTGGCGTGTCTTCCTGGGACAAATGAGTCCTCCTTGTAGGCAAAACAGGTCAAATAATTTACCAGGAGAGTGAATCTCAGAATGATTTTAATTCAGAAAATACAGGTGAAGATGAGGATGACGATGATGCAACTTCGTATGAACCGATTCTCTGAGTGACTTTTGTTTGTTGCAGCCTGAGGCAGTGTTGTTTTCCTCTGGGGAATACGGCAAGAAATTTGGCCTGAGGGACTTGGTCCCACAAGCCAGTGAATGTAATAAACACACCTGTTTCCTTCAGCACGTCCAGCACCAGCAGCAGCTGGGAGATGGACCTGCCCATCCTGCACAAGGTAGGGAAAAGGAGCATTCAGCCCCCAGCCATCCTCCCACTGCAGCCCTCGGTGTTGTGCCCCACTCTGCAACGGGAGCCAAATCACCTCACTGGTTCCTTCATCTGAATTTTCCTTATGTGTGTGGAGAACCTGAGTGTCTGTCTGTCTGTCTGTCTGAACCTTTCCTTCAGAATTTACCTAATGTAGCTCTCTTGGGTGAGGCCAAGCGCTGGATTTCAGGGCGTGGGGGTCACTGGCACTAGGTGAAGTTCTGCTCCCCTCATTCCACAGCCCAGCAGAGTGACAGATGAGCCCCACACCTCCTCCCCCCAACGCCTCATTCTTTTTGTTGTTGTGCTGTTGGTGTTTCTTCTTCTCACAGGTCTCGTCTTTTCTCCACTCTGCTCCCCAGACTTCCTCCTCCTCCTCCTCCTCACCACCGTTATTACCCACTGACTCTGAGTGTAACTGTTGTTTCGTAAGTTGAACAGTAACAGAGAGACGGCCGTGTTAGTCTAAATCCCATCAGAACAAAAAAGCAGTCCGGTAGCGCTAATAAATTATTTTGTTAGTCTTTAAAGTGCTACTGTGCTGCTTTTTTGTTTTGTTTCGTAAGGTGTGTGCTGGTTATGAATTTGAGAACAGTCGTTTGAGTGGGCTCCATCTGATCTCTTCTCATGAGAATATCCACTCCTGAATATGACCACGGCACACGCTCCACAGGTGAAGCCCAATAATTTAGAGGTGGTCTCTCTCAGCTAAATTTATCTGAGCCCTTTCGTTACACAATAGCTGTGTCTACACGTGCATGCTACTTCGAAGTAGTGGCACCAACTTCGAAATAGCGCCCGTCGCGGCTACACGCGTCGGGCGCTATTTCGAAGTTAACTTTGACGTTAGGCGGCGAGACGTCAAAGTCGCTAACCTCATGAGGGGATCGGAATAGCGCCCTACTTCGACGTTCAACGTCGAAGTAGGGACCGTGTAGTCGTTGCGCGTCCCACAACGTCGAAATTGCTGGGTCCTCCATGGCGGCCATCAGCTGGGGGTTGAGAGATGCTCTCTCTCCAGCCCCTGCGGGGCTCTATGGTCACCGTGGGCAGCAGCCCTTAGCCCACGGCTTCTGGCTGCTTCTGCGGCAGCTGGGGATCTATGCTGCAGGCACAGGGTCTGCAACCAGTTGTCAGCTCTGTGTATCTTGTGTTGTTTAGTGCAACTGTGTCTGGGAGGGGCCCTTTAAGGGAGCGGCTTGCTGTTGAGTCTGCCCTGTCACCCTGTCTGCAGCTGTGCCTGGCACCCTTATTTCGATGTGTGCTACTTTGGCGTGCAGACGTACCCTCGCAGCGCCTATTTCGATGTGCTGCCGCGCAACGTCGAAGTTGAACATCGACGTTGTCAGCCCTGGAGGACATGTAGACGTTATTCATCGAAATAGCCTATTTCGATGTTGGCTGCACGTGTAGACGTAGCCAATGTGTGCTTTGTTAATTTATTGCATGGTCTCCTGTTTCTAAAGGGACTGTCTAGGTGAGCTGAAGAGCACTGAAATTACCACTGAGCTTTCAATGACAGGAATCTTCCGGGCCTTATTCTCAGTGGTGAGTAAATCGTAGAATGCCAGGGCTGGAAGAGAACCCAGGAAGTCATTGAGTCCAGCCCCCTGCCAAAAGTAGGATCACCACAACTAAATCATCCCAGCCAGGACTTTGTCAAGCTGGGACTAAAGAACTTCTTGATATGGAGGTTCCATCGACGCTCTCGGAAATGCATTTCTGTGCTTCCCCACCCTGATTCCTAATATTCAACCTAGACTCCTTGTTCTACCATCTGTCACTACTGAGAACAGCCTCTCTCCACCCTCTTTAGAGCCCCTCTTCAGGAAGTTGAAGGCTGCTATCAAATCCCCCCTCACTATTCCCTTCTGCAAACTAAATAAGCCCAAATAATGAAATAATTCCGTCCAAATGGCAGCCAAGACATAAAAACATAAACCAAAATCCATTCTGGAAAAAGAAGTAATCTATGTGGATGTTTTCCATACATAAACACTGAGAAAACATTTTGTGTTGGACGTTTGAGTTCATATGGACTCTTGTGAACTGTAATTTGGGTTTTTGCTGCTTCAACTTTTCATATTGATTCAGTGTGAAAACACACACTGGCATTTCCCACCGGATGCAAATTCCATTTCTCAGCCAGCTCTGCATTAAGTGCCATGGTCGTGCTGAGGAAAGTCCTTCGTAATGTCAGTGAAGGTTCCCCAAAGGAGCTCTTTAGAGAGACACAAGAATTCTCACCGCTTCTGTATGTTTAGAAAATATCATTCACAGCTGTTTGAAAAGGTTCTGTGATGTGCACTGGGCGTAGCTCAGCCCCACCCTTTCCTTTGCTCCTGTGATTTCATGTTCTCTCTTTGTTCTTTTGGAGAGCGTGTGTCATTGAGAGTCAGAAGAACACAGTCTCCAGTTCTGGGCGTTCCCACTCAGTGTGTCTCTTCTGTCACTCTGGTTCCCACTTATGAGCTCACTATTATTTGCTGCAGTCCTGTGAGAGCCCCATACTGAGGAAGTTAAGGGCAGGCAAAATCCACTTGCTGTGTCTCGTTTTTAATTCAACTCTGTCATTTCACGGTCACACCTGCGATTATGAAGTTCCTTTTCAACAAATGAGCCTTAAGTAAAATGTGTAGGAAATGTCTCCTGCATCGTAGGATCTTTCTTGTAAAATTGCTTGTGTTGCCATCATAGGAGAAAGCTTCAGAACTGGTGTAACTCAGAGACTCCCAGGATTATAGACCATCAGAACTGGGAGGGACCTTGAGAGGTCGTTGCGTCCAGTCCCCTGCACTGCACAGACCGTCCCTGATAGATGTCTGTCTAACCTGCTCTTAAACATCCCCAGGGATGGAGATTCCACAGCCCCTCTTGGCAATTTACTCCAGCGTTTAACCACCCTGACAGCTGGGAAATTTTTCCCAATGTCCAACCTAAACCTCCCTTGCTTCAGTTCAAACCCATTGCTCCTTGTCCTCAGTACAGCTCCTTTTGCACCCCTGGCGTTGTTACAATTGACACCATGTAAGGAGCTGGACCTGGGTCTCGTCTCTCATGTTGACACAAACCAATGTATTGCAGAACTGGCTGTGAGGGAGGCAGGAATGATTTGGGTCGTTCACTAACACTGAAGGAAGAATAACGCTGTGCAGGGCAAAAAGGCCAAAGTCCCCCACTGCTTTCAGATTCCAGGGGGCTTCTCCATCGGAAAATGGTTTCCAGTGTGTTTCGGCTCCGCAGTGTCCGTTTGCTGGTGTGAGGTGTCACTGCAGGGGAATCCGGGCACTGGTGTGATTATTTGTATCATTAACATACGAGTGAGAGGAGAATGTGCCCTCGTTTGATAAATCGTATTTGGGAACTCGGCTGCGGTGACACTTTCACCCGCAGACTCTGCACTGACCCCCACACCGCGCCCTTCATCTGGCACCCTCCACCCACTGCCCTGAGCTTCCCCAACCCTCCTGGACCCTGCACATACTCCATCACACCCCGGCAAGGACCCCCCCACCCAAACACCTGCCCTAACGCCCCCCCAACCCTCTGTCCTGAGCCCCCTCCCCTCACTCCATCCCCCTCCACCTTTGCCCTGAGACCCCCACAGCAAACCCTGCTGTGACATCTGCACCTCCAGCTCCTGCCCTCATCCCCGACCCTCCCACCCCCCAAACTCTCTGCCTGATCCATCCCTGCCCTCACAGGCCCTTCCCTGTCGATAACCATCTCCCTGGTGTACAACCACCCAGCACATCCCACCTCCGGCCCTGAGTCCCCCCAACTCCCTGACTTCTGCACCCCCATCTCCTGCCCTTAACCACCACACACAACTAGGACTCCCCTGTGGCTCCCTGCCCGCACTGCAGCACCTCTGCCCTCAGCCCTGGTCCCCCAGCCCTCCCAGCTCCCCGTCTCCATCCTCCTCCACAACCCACCTCTTCCTCTCCACCCTCCCATGCCCCAACACTCCTTCACCTCCAGCCTTCAGACCCCTGCCTCCACCCCCACTGACATGTCTTACACAGCCCATGGGGAGCCCCCCAAGGGCCAGGAATGGCCATACAAGAGTACCTAAAACACGCAGCCATTACCTTCACTCCCAGGCTGCATCAGGGTGATCCACAGCAACGGGCTCAACCTACCGCACCATTCCTTCTCACCACGCCTTTCAGACCAGCGAGACAGCAGAGACGCAGAGCAGGAAATGCACTTTCCCACTGGAAGTGACACAACTTACACAGCGCCACATTCACTGAGGGAATTAGACCCCCGTCAGGTCCAGCTCCATCCCATTCACACAGAACGGCCCCATCGAGAGCTGTTGGAAATGCAACAAACACAACACGGACTGGAAACCCAGAGACAGAGACAAGCGGCTCTTCCATCAGACGGAAGTGAATAATGAAGAGCTAGTTCCAATGACAGTGAGGAGCCCAGAGAAACCTGACTTCAAAGAGACAGAACTAGACAGTCAACCCCTCGAGCACATGAACCAAATGTCCCTGACTCTGCTTCAAGCCCTGAGCAAGGCCGGGTCAGTTGCTGTTATTTACAGAGAAATTTCCGCAGGTGTTAGTCAGAAGGGTCCCAACAGGAAGGAAACCAGGACAAATGTTTTAATTTGCAGTCACATTTCTGATGTGCATCAGACCTGGTCTCTTTGTCCCCCTACAGATGACCTATTCCGAGGGCGACCCTGGAGTGAACCAGACCATCTTCGATGTGTTCATCCTGGTGGGGTTCTTGTACCTTAATGAGCTGCAAATCCTTCTGTTTGTGGTGCTTCTGGTCATCTACCTGCTCACCCTGATGGGGAACCTGCTTGTTATCCTGCTGATAAAGCTGAACTCCTCCCTCCACACCCCCATGTATTTCTTCCTGGTGAACCTGTCTGCCTCGGAAATCTGCTTCACCAGCAGTGTGGTTCCTCAGCTGCTGGCTCACCTCCTGGTGGAGGAAAAGACCATCTCCATTGCAGCTTGTGCAGCGGGGAGGTACGTTTTCTCCATCATGGGCCTCACGGAATGCTGCCTCCTCGTAGCCATGGCCTACGACCGCTACGTGGCCATATGTCACCCCCTGCACTACACAACCATCATGAGCAACCAGGTGTGTGCTCTGCTCGCGGGGGCTGCATGGGCTATTAGCTTCTTGGTGGAAGTTCCTCTGAACACGTGGCTCTTCAACCTGCCCTTCTGTGGCTCCAACCGCATCCCCCACTTCTTCTGCGACATCCTACCAGTGTTGAAAATAGCATGTGCCGACACATCGCAGATTAAAGCTGTAGGTCCCATGGTGTCAGTTCTGTTCAACCTGTGCCCTTTCCTATTGATACTCCTGTCCTACATCCGCATTATTTCCACCATCCTCAAGCTGCCATCGGCGGAGGGAAGGCGTAAAGCCTTCTCCACCTGCTCCTCCCACCTCACTGTGGTGACTGTGTTCTATGGAACGGCCCTCATCACCTACCTGGTGCCCAACACTGGCTCCACTACAGAGAGTGACCTATTCATTTCCCTATTGAACATCGTCGTTTCACCAGTGTTGAACCCCATAATTTACACTCTGAGGAACAAAGAGGTGAAAGGAGCCTTGAGAAAAACTGTACAGAAGAACAGTTTTTCTCACCACTGGAGAAACTAGAGAACGAAAAGTCAAGTTAGTCAAAATTGGGTGGTGGGGGTCCTGGTGAAGGGAAATTCATAAACATTTTATTGAATTTTCACAGCGACTCTCAATATTTTTGTTCTTTTCCTCTAGGGAAAATGGGAGAGAAACTTTTGTTGCAATATTAGCCCAAAATTTCAAATGTCTACGTTTTTGTATCTTAGTCTGTACCTTCCTAAACAGAACGTCCTGTGGCACCTAATAGACTAAGAGGTGCCAGAGGACTTTTCATTTTATATATATATGTTAAATATGAAAGGCAGAACAGGTTCCCCAGATTTATAATTCACTGGGGGACAAAATCCCCAAAGGAATAGAAAAGCCGTCAAGCAGCACTTTAGAGACTTACAAAATAATTTCTTAGGTGAGGTTTTGTGGGACAGACCCACTTCTTCAGCCCAGAGCCAGACCAGAACAGCTGGTACACCTCTGCCAGCCACGTCCTTCCCAGGTCAGATTTTGTGCAAATCTTTCCCTTCCTGCCCCTTGCTCCTGATGATGCCATGTGGGATGCTGACAGGGAGAGGTGTGAGGGTGTCCCGACACTGAGGTCATGTGCTGCAGAAGGAGGCAAAAAGGGGTTGACTGTCCGAGCAGATCCACCGGCAATGTATGAGAAGCAAGAGGACGGCCAAGCACAGGGTGGGCCCATTGCTCAGTGAGGAGGGAGGAACAATATCAAGAACACTGGAAATGACACTGTGCCAAGAAAGAAACCAGAGCAAGTAATTCAGGAATTTACCTGCAAACATCTGAAAGACAATAAGGGGCTGGGGAACAGAGCATGGATTAGAGAAGTGCAAGTCATGTCCAACCAATCGGACGGCTTTCTGTGACAGGATAACAAGGCTGTGAACAATGGAGAAAGGGTGGATGTGATGTACCTAGATTTTAGGAAGGCATTTGATATGGTCGAGCATGTCCTTCTTATCAATAAACAAGGCGAATGCAACTGAGATGGGGCTGCTGTAAGGTGGGTGCATAACTGGCTGTACAGCCGTTCTCAGAGAGTCGTTATTGATGGGTCACAGCCCTGCTGGAAGGGCAGAAGAAGGGGGGCTCTGCAGGGGTCTGTTTTGGGACAGGCTCTGCTCAGTATCTTCGGCGATGTGGATCTGGGCATGGCGAGTGCGCTGCTTACGTCTGTCGGTGATACCAAGCTGGGAGGGAGAACAGGGTCGTAATTCAGAATGATCTGGGCACACTGGAGAAACGGCCTGAGGTCAATGGGGTGAAGCTGAATAAGGCCAAGTGCAAAGTGCTCCCCTGAGGAAGGCCCAATCCGTGTCACACCCAGCCGGGGAAGTGGCTGTCGAGGGAGGAGTCCTGCAGAAAGGGATCTGGGCTCAGAGCGGAGCACAAGCTCCAGAGGAGTCAACAGGGTGAGACTGTTGCCAGAAGCGCCAACCTGCTTGTGGGCGGCACTGCCGGGTGTTGGGAGCCAGCCAGGAGCAGCAATTTCTTCCCCCCGCTCTGCGCTGAGCAGCCTCCGTGGGGCTTGTGCCCAGGGCTGGCCCCACATTTGCAGAAGGCTGTGGAGAAGGGGGAGCAGGTGCGGAGAAGAGCACAAGGCTGGTGGAAGGGGCAGAGAACATGAGCTGTGGGGGAGCCGGCCAGACTGTAGCCAGACAGAGTCTCCCCCTTACAAGCCAGCTTGCTCGTTGCCCCCCCCCCACTGAGGAGCACACAGGGCACGGAAACGGCTGCTGACAGCACAGTCTTTGCTGCCCTCATTGAGGCCCAGATATGCTGGCTTATCGTGACCCTGAGAAGCAGAAAGTACAGCTAGAAGGCTAACAGGCCAGACTGTCAACATGAGGGGGGGGGGACCCTCAGAAATCACCCCAGCTGGCATTGATCAATATGATGCACACACACAATCACCCAGAAGGGGACGTGCCCCGCCCGCACAAAAGAATGTCCTGTACTCCTAAATTGTTTATCTCTTGTCTTACAAGTGCAAACTAAGTAGAAATGCCCTTGTAACAAACTGGCGTCACAAAGACAGACCAGTATGATCTGGCACCATAGATAAGAAAGAGAATATGTAACCCAAAAGGGGTATAAAAGATGAGTCCAGCAGAACTCTAATTTTGAGTGCATTCAACCAACTTCCTGCTGGTCGGGTCAGGTGATTGCCTCCCGAGGTCCACAACTGGGGACGCCCAACCTCGTATTCTTCTTTCCGCAGAATTGAGTGACCGATCCGGCTTGGCTACGCTGGTATCGAGAGACGCAGAGAGGGTAAGATACACCCATGCTAGGTCTCTGACTTTTTTTTGTGCACAGCTAAAGAATTAGAGCTCTGTAACTAGATGTCATTGTGCCAAGATATCATTGTGTTAGATGGTAACAGATATCTTTGTATTGGATCGTAAGGTAACTTGTTAACACCTGTACTTTGCTAGCATATAAGAAGTAAACAATAGCCTTTTGTAACCGCACGCTTATAACTGTAGCTTAATAAACTTGTAACTAGTTAAGCTCTGAGCCTAACCATTTTGTTAACCCTTTTGTCACTGCAACACAGCCGGCACAACAAAAGAACTTTAACCGTTTGGTTACTACAGCCTGGCGGTGGGTGAGTGTGCTAGGAGCTGCCTGCTCTAACAGTAAAAAACTGGGTTGCTTAGGACCCAGGGGAGTACCTCACCGCACATTACCTGGCCACCGGCTAACAAAGACTAAAGGAGAAATTGCTGTCGGCGAAGCAAATCACAATCCTCAGCTCAATGGAGAAACAGAATACAGAAGAGTTATTTACTTCTTCCCATGGCACAAGGACTAGCCGGTGACCAAATGACATCAGCACGAATCAGATTTACAACAACCCAAAGAAGTGTTTTTTCACGTGGCACAAAGTCAGCCTGAGGAAAGTTCCTAAAGTTACTAACGACGCCTCTTGTGGGCAAATCCCCAGAGCTCCAGAGCAACAACTTTTGTGATCGTTCCTCGAAAAGCTCCAGGGGATTTCAGCGTCTCGTCACGCCCAGCACCAGGCTTAGTGAACACTTAACGGGGAGATTTATGAGGCTCTCACCTCTTTGGAACTGGGTTGTCTTCGTCTGCTGGCCAGGACGGCAATGATCAGCTCGGACGCCCCAGGACGCCCTCGATGGTTGGGAGGCAGCCGGCTCTGAGGTCACAGCCACGGCCAGTCGCAGCAGGTACGGACTTTTCCTTCGCACAGTGTGCGGTGCGACGGTGGGGACTGGTTATTAGCATTAAGATGAGAGCTGCTCAGGGCTGCACTGCTCAGGAAAGAACAGCCTTAGCCGGGGAGGTAGCATCTGGCACTCACAGAGCGAGTGCTCCTCCAAAGGGATCTCCAGATGTTACCTGGAGTTCCCAGAGCAGTCTCAGCAGATAGGGGAAGGACAAACCACGGATGCTTTGCTCCCAGGATGGTCCAAGGTCTTTGTGCCTCTGGCTCTCCCACATCAGGTCTGCAGGACTCAGCTAAGAGATGCCGGGGCAAGGTGGTGGTGTGAATGAAACCGAGAAAGAGCCAAGGGAGGTATCTGGGGCTGCAGATAAAACCAGAGTGAGATTGCCCGGGCGGCTGCTTGCTTGTAGAGAAGGTTACCCGTCTGTAGCTGTCTCGTAGCTTTACTCTGGAATTGCAAAGCCCCAGAATTTCAGTGGGAGCCGGACACTGAACACCCTTTGTCTGCTGGGACCTGCCAGCCCCCAGTGTCCAAAAGCCACCTGTCCAACAAGGGCTGAGGAGCATCCTGTACTATCCCTGTGAGTGTCTCTCTGCTGCTCATAGGCTGGCACCTGGATGGAGCTTTAGGGGTCTCCTCCAGCAGCTGACCCAACAGCTGTGGGTGCTTAGCTCAGCCCAGAGGTGCTCAGGCTTTTACATCCAGCTGTCTGCAGCTGAGTCCTTGGGCGTGGCTTCAGCCTCCACTCCTGAGAAGCTGCAGTGAGTTCGGCAGCCTCTGAGGTTAACAGGAAAGTGGTGAGCAATGTCCTGTCCGCTTTCACTGCCTTTGTGCCAAGGAGATCCACCTCCTCGCCCTTGTGCCTGAGTGCTTCATGGTCGTCAGGGGAATGGCCCTCAGAGCCTTCCTAGCAAGGCAGGGAGCTGCAGCATCGCCCTGTTTCACAAAGGGAAAGTGAGTCGCAGTCCGTGGTTCTTAAAGGGCCCTGGAGAGGTCAGGAGTGAGAGGATCGAGGGGAATTGGTCATCTACCTCATTATTCTCCTTGGAAGAGCGCACACCAGGAGGGGGGGTGAATTGTTTATGGGCACAAAAGGCTCCAGCTACACTACAGTTGCGTAGACAAAACTGGGGTTTTGTTGGGTGTCGTTGACAAACCCTGTGAAGCGTCTATGTACAAAATGTGTTAAAAAGCCTTGTAGATGCTCTGGGGGCGGGGGAGGGGGGCGGTTTGTTGACAGATCGGATTGAAAGATCGACCTGCTTTCACGTGCAGACACAATCTGTGGGTAGAAGTTTTGTCAGGACACCTCTTCCAGCAGTAACTGCTGTCAACAGGTGATTCTATTGTCGACGTAGCCAAGTTGTCTCTGGTGGGACAAAAACTGTATCTTGGTCTCTGCAGCCCAAGGTCAGTGGCTTTCCCACAAAACCATTTTCCTGAGTTTCTCACAGCAACTTCACCCTCTTGTCTGGAGTTGACATTTTTCTACAGAAACAATTGACTGTGCAAGTACATAATTCTGTCAACAAATTGTGGATGACAAGATCTGTCTTTAGTCATTTTTTTATAAAAGTGATCTGAAATGTTAAGAGCAAAATATTTCTTTCATGGAATCCTGGGTCAAAATTTTCAATCTTTACATTTTCAAGTAGCCAAAAAATGAAATAAAATTAATCTTAAAAATTAAAATTATTTTCTCAACTTCTCATTCATTTTTCTCCCCTTTCTTTCCTCACCCCTCTTATTTTTCGAATGAGCAAACTTAAAACCAGGAGAAAATGCCTGGGAGTGTCTGGAGAGTATCCAAAAAAATAAAAATAAAAAACCCCTTCAATTCAGGTCTTTTTTCCAAAGACTGAATCAAAAGCAATACGTCGTTAATAATGGGAAGATTTTGCTAAAAGATTTTGCTCAAGAGTTTCAAAATTTTCACGGACATTAAGCGTCTACATCCTCTGGGTGTTTTAAATATTTTCTCCATCTTAAAAAGGTTTCCAGCGTGTTTCGGCTCCCCAATGTCCGTTTGCTGGTGTGAGGTGTCACTGCAGGGGAATCCGGGCACTGGTGTGATTATTCGTATCATTAACAAACGAGTGAGGGGAGAATGTGCCCTCGTTTGAGAAATCGTATTTGGGAACTTGGCTGCGGTGACACTTTCACCCCCAGACTCTGCACCGACCCCCACACCGCACCCTCCGTCTGGCACCCTCCACCCCCTGCCCTGAGCTGCCCCGACCCTCTTGGACCCTGCACATACTCCATCACACCTCAGCAAGGACCCCTCCAACCCAAACACCTGCCCTAACGCCCCCACAAACCCTCTGTCCTGAGCCCCCTCCCCTTACTCCATCCTCCTCCCCCTTTGCCCTGAGATCCCCCACAGCAAACCCTGCTGTGACATCTGCACCTCCAGCTCCTGCCCTCACCCCCGACCCTCCCACCCCCGAAACCCTCTGCCCTGACCCCTCCCTGCCCTCACAGGCTCTTCCCTGTCGGTAATCATCTCCCTGGTGTACAACCACCCAGCACTTCCCACCCCCTGCCCTGTGTCCCCCCAACCCCCTGACTTCTGCACCCCCATCCCCTGCCCTTAACCACCACATGCAATAAGGCCTCCCCCACAGCCCCCTGCCCTCACTGCAGCACCCTCTGCCCCCTGCCCTGGTCGCCCAATCCTTCCATCTTCTGCTCCTCCTCCTCCACCACCCATCTCTACCGCTCCACTGTCCCAAGCCCCAAGAGTCCCTCGTCCCCAGCCTTCAGCAACCCACCTCCACCCCCCTGACATATCTTACACAGCCCATGGGGAGCCCCCCAAGTGCTGGGGGTGCCCATACAAGTGTACGTAGAAGACATAGCTGTTACTATCACCCCTGGGCTGCGCCAGGCTCATCTACAACAATGGACTCAACCTACCGCACCGTTCCTTCTCACCACGCCTTTCAGCCCAGCGAGACAGCAGAGACGCAGAACAGGAAATGCACTTTCCCACTGGAAGTGACACAACTTACACAGCGCCACATTCACTGAGGGAATTAGACCCCCGTCACGTCCAGCTCCATCCCATTCACACAGAACGGCCCAATAAAGAGCTGTTGGAAATGCAACAAACACAACATGGACTGGAAACACAGAGACAGAGACAAGCGGCCCTTCCATCAGATGAAAATGAAGAACTCTGGGAAACTCACCTTCATATGGACAGGAGAAGACAGTGAAAATCTTAACCTAGTGACAGGGAGGAGCCCAGAGAAACCTGACTTCAAGGAGACAGAACCAGACAGACAACCCCTTGAGTGCACAAACCAAATGTCCCTGACTCTACTGAAAGCCCTGAGCAAGGCCGGGTCAGTTGCTGTTATTTACAGAGACATTTCCGCAGGTGTTAGTCAGAAGGGTCCCAACAGGAAGGAAAACAGGACAAATGTTTTAATTTGCAGTCACATTTCTGATCTGCCTCAGCCCCGGTCTCTTTATCCCCCTGCAGATGACGTCTTCTGAGGGTGACCTTGGAGGGAACCAGACCATCGTCGATGTGTTCATCCTGGTGGGGTTCTCGTACCTTAACGAGCTGCAAATCCTTCTGTTTGTGCTGCTTCTGGTCATCTACCTGCTCACCCTGATGGGGAACCTACTCATTATCCTGCTGATAAAGCTGAGCCCCTCCCTCCACACCCCCATGTATTTCTTCCTGGTGAACCTATCTGCATCGGAAATCTGCTTCACCAGCAGTGTGGTCCCTCAGCTGCTGGCTCACCTCCTGGTGGAGGAAAAGACCATCTCCATTGCAGCTTGTGCAGCGGGGACGTACGTCAATGCCCTCATGGGCCTCACGGAATGCTGGCTCCTCGCAGCCATGGCCTACGACCGCTACGTGGCCATATGTCACCCCCTGCACTACACAACCATCATGAGCGGCCGGGCATGTGCTCTGCTCGCGGGGGCTTCATGGGCTGCTGGCATCTCGGTGGGAGTTCCTCTGAACATGTGGCTTTTCAGCCTGCCATTCTGTGGCTCCAACTGCATCCTCCACTTCTTCTGTGATGCTCCACCATTGTTGAAAATGGCATGTGCCGACACATCAATGATTAAGGCTGTAGGCCGTATGGTGGCAGTTCTGTTCAACCTGGGCCCTTTCCTGTTGATACTCCTGTCCTACATCCGCATTATCTCCACCATCCTCAAGCTGCCATCGGCGGAGGGAAGGCGTAAAGCCTTCTCCACCTGCTTCTCCCACCTCACCGTGGTGACTGTGTTCTATGGAACGGCCCTCATCACCTACCTGGTACCCAACACTGGCTCCACTACAGAGAGTGACCTATTGATTTCCCTATTGAACATAATTGTCTCACCAGTGTTGAACCCCATAATTTACACTTTGAGGAACAAAGAGGTGAAAGGAGCCTTGAGAAAAACTTTACAGAAGAGCAGCTTTTCTCACCACTGGAGAAACTAGAGACTGAGAATTCGAGTGAGTCAAAATTGGGTGGTGGGGGTCCTGGTGAAGGGAAATTTATAAATATTTTACTGAATTTCTCACAACGGCTCTCAATATTTTTTTCGTTTCCTCTCAGGAAAATGGAAGAGAAACTTTTGTTGACAAATTACCCCAAAATTTTAAATTTCTATTCTCTTTTTGCATGTGAGAGGTATCCGTCTTAGTCTGTACCTTCAAAACCAAGACGTCCTGTGGCACCTTATCGACTATCTTCTCTTTTTATATGTTTTTTACATTTGAAAGGCAGAATGATTTCCCCGCATTTATAATTCATTGGGGAAAAAAACCCCAAAGGAACAGATTTAATCAAAGTATCTTCCTGATTTTTGACCTTCAGAATTGGAGATGTGAAAGGAAAACAAAGCTTCCAAGGAGAGGCGTTTCATTCCAGGTCCACCTCCGCCGGCCGTGTCCTTCCCAGGTCAGACTGTGCAAAGCTCTTTTCCTTACTACCCCTTTCTTCTGACAATGCCCTGTGGGATGCTGACAGGGAGAGGTGTGAGGGAGTCCTGAAACTGAGGTTGTGTGAGGCAGAAGGAGGCGAAGAGATGTTGGTTGTACCGTCAGGCCAGCCAGCAATACATGAGAAGCAAGAGAAAGGCCAAGCGCAGGGTAGGCCTGTTGCTCAGTGAGGAGCGAGGAACAACATCAGGAACACTGGAAATGACAAAGCTGGTTCAGGACCTCTTTGTTCTGGTCTTCACCAAGACGTCTGATGGAGAAATGCCGGACGTGGTGAGTCCTAGTGGGGAGGGGGTGAGATCAGAAGATAAAATGAAAAAGGAACACGTGAAAAATTACTTAGGGAAGTTAGATGTCTGTGAGTCACGAGGACCTGTTGAAATCCCTCTTAGAATAGTCACGGAGCTGATAGAGGAAGTATCTGAGCCTTTAGCTGTCATCTTTGGAAAGTCAGGAGAGATTCCAGGAGACTGGAAAAGAGGAAATAAAGTGCCCATCTCTACAAAGGGAAATAAGAACAACCCAGGAAATTACAGACCAGTCAGTTTAACTTCTGTGCCAGGAAAGATAATGGAGCAAGTAATTAAGGAATCGATCTGCAAACATCTTAAAGAAGAAAAGGAGCTGGGTAACAGCCAGCATGGATGTGTAAAGTACAAATCATGTCCAGCCAATCGGATAGCTTTCTGCCATGAGATAACAAGGCTTGTGGAGAAGGGGAGGATGTGGTGTACCTGTGTTTTAGTAAGGCATTTAGTAAGGCAAATAAAACTGAGATGTGGCTGCTGTAAGGTGGGTGCGTAACTGGCTATACAGCCGTTCTCAGAGAGTCGCTATTAATGGGTCACAGCCCTGCTGGAAGGGCAGAACAAGGGGGGCTCTGCAGGGGTCTGTTTTGGGACAGGCTCTGCTCAGTATCTTCGGCGATGTGGATCTGGGCGTGGAGAGTGCGCTGCTTACATCTGTAGGTGATACCAAGCTGGGAGGGAGAACAGGGTCGTAACTCAGAATGATCTGGGCACACTGGAGAAACGGCCTGAGGTCAATGGGGTGATGCTGAATAAGGCCAAGTGCAAAGTGCTCCCCTGAGGAAGGGCCAATCCGTGTCACACCCAGCCGGGGAAGTGGCTGTCGAGGGAGGAGTCCTGCAGAAAGGGATCTGGGCTCAGAGCGGAGCACAATCTCCAGAGAAGTCAACAGGGTGAGACTGTTGCCAGAAGCGCCAACCTGCTTGTGGGCGGCACTGCCGGGTGTTGGGAGCCAGCCAGGAGCAGCAATTCCTTCCCCCCGCTCTGCAGGAGCTGGGGGAGGGCAGAGAGGGGCTGGGGGAGGGGCAGAGCCAGAGGTGGTGCTCGGCAGCACTCGGGACGGGCACTGCCCCTTGGGCTCCTGCCAACATTTCAATTGCTAAATGGGAGGTCCCCAGGTGCCCCTCTGGGGGCCACCTGCACCCCTCCCCCGCCCCCTCAGGCAGCAGGGCTGGGACATGGGGCAGGATGGGGATGGGTGCTGGGGAGGCAGAGCTGAGAGAGGAACTCGGGTCAGGGGCAGAGAGGAGCTCGATTTAGGGGGCAGATGGCGCCGTGGGGCTGAGGGTGATGTGGGGCAGGAGGTGCTATGGGGCAGAAGGCGCCGTGGGGCAGGGCTGGGGGAACTCGGCCGGCTCTGGAGCAGGTTCCCATCCCCACAGAGTCTCTGCGCCCCAGGGCCGACATCGCAGCCGGGGTGTTCTGCCGCCGGGGCCCTGAGGTCGGTGGCACCGGAGAAGTCCCCGCCCGCCATGGGGAGAAGGGCCACGCCAGCCCAGCCGGGCAGGGGCACCTCTGTGCCGGGACTGGAGCTGTGCCCTGGCTGTGGAAGCCATTTCTGTCACCGGTGTGTAGAGCGGCACCGACCCTGGGGCTGGGGGGCCAAGTGAGGGGTCTGATGAAAACTGGATATGCCCTGAAGCTGTGTGTGACTTGTGTGTCGGTGCCGTGGTCATGTGAGAAGTTACACAGATTGGCTCTGTAGCTGTGTTAGAAATGTCTGAGTGTTGAGAGTCACACTAGGAGGTGTGACACACACGCGCGCGCACACACACACACACACACACAGAACCAGGCTGCTGGGCTAGACACCAGGCTCAGGCGTCGAATACACATCTCAGGGATGTGGGGCTTGTCGTCGACACCAGCCCAAGGGGTCAGGTGGCCTGGGCTGAGCAATGGGGTTGAAATCGGATGCCCAGATGTCCATCCCAGCTGCCATGTGACTGGACTGGGCCGTGCTGGGGAAACCAGCCACCGAGGGCAGTTTCCCACAGCGGCTCACCGGGGTCGGGTGACTCTGTGCCTCCAGTGCCTGTGGGAAGGAGAAAGGACGTTTCCCTCCCCGTGGAAAGCTGTCAGATGCCCTGGCGGTGACCACCTCGCTCCCAGTTTGGGTTCCGGTTCCAGTATTCCAGCGCCCAGTTCTCCAGCCTGCAGGAACTAAGCCAGTGTCCCCAGGGCTCCCGCCCCGTGGGGGGTGTTCAGAGACTTTCAGGACATCAGCACAGGACGTGGCTGGCTGCATCAGTGGCCGTGGGGGACGTCTGGAATGCGCCACCTGCACTCACTCTCTGCCCGGGTCTGTCTGTCGGTGTTAACACACCTGTACACGTGGATGCTGAAGGCCAGGCCCAGCGTGCTGGTTGGGTGAGAGCCAAGCCTGGATTGACCTGGGGCTGCGGCTGGACCCTTTGGGGCCGGAAGAAGCTGGGTGCAGCTGGTGACCCAGGTTTCAATGACCTCTCCCCCGAGCAGGGGCTGTCGGTCGGGTGGGTGGAGCAGCTGGAGAATCTGGGGGTTTGCCTGTGGGGCTTGTGGCTGCCGGAGGGGCTGGCAGAGGTACTTTTGTGGAACAAGCCGGCTGCTCCGCTGTCCCTCCGCACCTCCCTCCTGTGTAACTAATTCACTTCCCGCAGGTCTCGGCCTCCACCAAGACCTGTCCGACCCGACACCCGCTGAGTGGGTCTGTCCAGCTGAGAGCCCAGGCAGCTGACAAGGGATCTGAGGGGCGTTTAGCAAAGGGCAAAAGGTGCAGAAACACGTGGCTGGAGGAGTGGGATTCCCCCATTCCCACTTTCCACCCGCTGCTGGCGCTGTGCAGTGGGGTCGCTCCGCCTGCGGGTCTGGGGACTCGCCTGGTTCCCGTTCCCATGGCAGGACCTGCTGTCAGGGCAGTTCAGTCCCTAGAGCGAAGGGAGCAGCCACAGTTCTGCTCTGTAAAACCAGATCAATGGTTTCGTTCCTTCTAAACACTTCCTGTCCCACACTGGGTTTGTTCTAACAGTACCAGAGAGAAAGCCGTGCTCGTCTATTTAATGGCAATATTTAATGGTAACTTTAATGGTAGGCTTTGGGTATACAAACTTCTCAAATGCCTCTGCAAAATATCCTGATACTGCCTGAGTCCATCACTTCTGCCTGTCTTCCTGCTCTTTCCAAATGGGCGATAAGCTCATTCTCACAGGCTGTGTCTATGAGACAACCTCACCTGAAAACAGGCTGTATCAGCATGTGGCTCTGTCTCACTGGTGCCACATGCTAAAATAAAGCCCTATGTCAAGGCATCCCTGTACTCCTCCTGCAATAACGTGTTCAGGGATGTCGGAATAGCACGTCCGCTCCCTCCAAAAGCGTTTCAAGCCAATGAATGCGCTTCTTAGACCTGGGCAGCTTTTTTGGTATATGTGTCAGGCCTGCCCCCCACTCTGACACTCTGATGGCAGAAATTGGGGTCCCACAAAACCTTACAAAATAACTTTCCTGCAATGCTCTTCTTAAAAAAAAAACAAAAAAAACCCACTCCCCAATGTCACAGATGTCCTGTCCCTGGGCTGTAGCTGCCACCACCTAAGTGGAAAGAAAAATCCCTTAACCCAGGAAGACGCACTTGGGATGGCTTCACGTGGGGGTTCCTCTCATTCTCAACCTTCCTTTCAGAGAGAGTTTACAAAGAAACAAGAAGGCTAATGACATACTGGGCTCTTTATTAGGGACAATGCCAGCAGATCTACGGAAGAGATTATTCCCCTTTATTTGACACTGGTGACGCCACATCTAATATATTGTGTCTAATTCTGGGTCCCCTCCCATTACAAAAAGTATGTGGGCACACTCCAGACAGTCTGGCAGAGGGCAACCAAAATGATCAGGGGGCTGGAGCACATGATTTACGGGGCAATGCTGTGGGATTTGGATTTATTTAGTCTTCAGAAGAGACGACTGAGGGGACGATTGATAGCACCCTTCAAATACTTGAAGTTGGAGTATAAAGAGGATGGCAAGAGGGTGTTTTCAGCGGAGACAGATGACAGAACATGAAGCAATGGTCTCAAATTGTAATGTTGGAGGTGTAGGTTGGCTATTAGGAAAAAAAAAACGCTATTTCCCTCGGAGGCTGGTGAAGCACTGGAATGTGTTACCTAGAGAGGTGGTGGAATCTCCTTCCCTAGAGGTCTTTAAGTTCTGGCTGAAAAAGCCCTGGGTGGGATGATTTAGTCACAGAATCATAGACTCCTAGGGCTGTAGGGGACATCAGGAGGTCATCTAGTCCAGTCCTGTTCTGACCAACGCAGATTAAATTATCCCAGCCAGGACTTTGTCAAGCTGGGACTTAAAAACCTCTAGGGATGGAGATTTCACCACCTTTCTAGGCAATACATCACAGTGGTTCCCCACCCTCCTGGTGAAACAGTTTTCCTAATGTCTAACATGCACCTCCCACTCTTGTCCCTTGTTCTGCCATCTCACTACTGAGAACAGCCTCTCTCCATCTTCTTTCGAGCCCCCTTCAGGAAGCTGAAGGCTGCTGCCAAATCCCCCCTCACTCTTCTCTTCTGCAACTTAAATAAACCCAGATCCCTCAGCCTCTTCTCATACGTCACGTGTTCCAGTCCCCTCATCATTTCGGTTGCTCTCTGTGGGACCTGCTCCAATGTATCCACATCCTTTCTATACTGTGGGGCCAGAACTGGATGCAATACTCCAGATGTGGACTCACCCTACCCTCTTCCCTGAGCTTAGTCTCACCTGCAAATGTGCTGAGGGTGCAATCCGTTCCCTCTTACAGACCATTAGTAAGGATGGTGAAAACTATCAGCCCCAGAACTGACCCGTGGCACAATCCACTAGAAACCGACCACCAAACAGACATTGAGCCATTTATCGCTACCTTTTGGGCCTGACCACCCAGCCAGCTTTCTCTCTACCTTACAGTCCCTGTATCCAATCCATACGTCCTTAACTTATGCACAAGAATTTTGTTCGTCAGGGTTGGTCCTGCTTGGAGCAGGGGCCTGGTCTTCATGAATTCCTGATTTCTCATCCAGCTCTAGTAGTCTATGACTCTATTGTTCTTCTGAATATTCTACAACAACTGAAAAAGCAGGTCTTTGCCCACAAAAACTTATGCTCCAAAATATCTGTTCATGTACAAGGTGCCACACGACTTCTTATTGTTCTCGAAGCTACAGACCAACACGGCTCCCTCTCTGATATTTTTCTCCTGTTCTTTTAAACCCAACTCACGGCCCTTTCAGAGTGGAAGAGTTGGTCCATGGCAGTCAAAGTCATAGCCTGGGCTTTCTGTCTCTTTACATGAGAAAATGTCCCTTCTGTGCTTCTGAATGGTCTACACCAGGGCTGAACAGAGCAGAGCACAGCTTTTGAGAAATGTTAGGCCGAGGCAAGAGGCAGGCATCACTCGTGCAATGGATAAGTGAGTGACAGGGACCAGGGTGAACGTGGGCAGTAGGTAACATAGGCCAGGGAAGGCACTGCCTGACCAAAAAGACCATGGGAAGCCCACCCACTGAGTGACCAGAGGCAAGGCTGGGACAACACAGAAAACTCAGCACACACATACTCAGGACGCTGCCTGTGGTGTGTTAATATTTTATTTTATTTTATTTTTTGCAGAGCATTCAGGACACTAGTGTTGAAGGACAGGCAGGGGCACAACCCCTTTTGGGGCTGGGTTCTCTCTCAAATGTGACAGCAGTGCGCACAGTGACAGAGAGACGGCCGTGCTAGTCTATATACGATCAACACAAAAAAGCCGTCCAGGAGCATTTTAAGGACGAACAAAATAATGTCTGAGGTGATGAGCTTCGTGGGACAGACCCACTTCTTCAGATCTGAAGCTCATCACCTCAGACATGATTTTGTTAGTCCTTAAAGTGCTACTGAACTGCTCTTTCTTTGTCAGTGCGCATTGATTTGTCTCCTGGCTCTGGCTGAGGAGTGGGGAGGTGTCTCCAAGCAGCTTTTTCACCTCCATGTCTGACCGACGTGCCTCCAGCTTCCATCCAGGGTACACCCCACGATCCATTGTACACAGCCAAGCACTAAGGTACAGCCGCATTTGCTCCAATCCTTCAGACTGAGGCAAACTCCCACAAGCCCTTTCCCAAGCTTTCCAAAAACTACAACCCCCATCTAAGGAAGTGCAGAAACAGATCGACAGAGCCAGACGGGTATCCAGAAGCCACAAGATACATGACAGGCCCAACAAGGAACATAACAGAGTATCACTGGCCATCACACACAACCCCCAGCTAAAACCTCTCCAGTGCATCACCGGTGATCTACCACTCATCCTGGACAATGGTCCTTCTCTCTCACAGAGCTTGGGAGGCAGGCCAGTCCTCGCCTACCGACAGCCTGCCAACCTGGAACAAATCCTCACCGGCAACTATCGACCACACCACAGGAACTCTAAATCTGGAACCAGTCCCTGCAACAAACCTCGCTGCCACCTCTGCCGACATATCTCCACCCCCGACACCATCACAGGACCCAATCACATCAACCACACCATCAGGTGCTCATTCATCTGCACATCTACTCATGTAATATAGGCCATTATGTGCCAGCAATGCCCCTCTGCCATATCCATTAGCCAAACTGACCAGGCTCGACATAAAAGAATAAATGGACACAGATCAGACATCAGGACGAGTAATGCACACAAGCCTGCCGGAGCACAATTCAGTCTCCCTGAACACTCGGTAACAGATTTAAAAGTCGCAGTCCTACAACAAAAAAATCTTCAAAACAGACTCGAAAGAGCAACTGCCGAGCTCCAATTCATCTGCAAATTTGACACCGTGAACAAAGAATTGAAGAGAGGTGGGGAGTGGCTGGTCAACCACAGAAACAGCTTCTCCTCTCTTGATGTTCACACCTCCACATTAGCTTCTGGACGGGGTCCCTATGACTGAATTCACCTCATCAACTCTGGACTCCCCCTTTTCCGGGAACCTGTATAATTAGACCTCTGGAATCTCCACGACACACATCTGACAAAGTGGGTCTTTGCCCCCTGTCTAAATGCTGGCAAAGAGTGAAGAGTCATTTGGTAGCTTTGACACATGTGCCTGGGCCAGGCAGAGGGATCCTGTCCCCCTCCCACACCCACAGGCCAGGCTGCAGCTGGAGCCCCAGAGCTCCCCACAGCAGGGGCTCAGGCCATTGTACCATGGCCCCATCACTGGTAGTGGACCAGCCTCAGTGTGCCCACCTGTCCCCAGAGCCCAGTCCCACCGTCCCTGAGTGCATCGCTCCTGGGGCAAAGCCCCCCTCAGTATCTAGGGCTGTGGTGGGGAGCTGGCCCGGAACCAGCCTCTACCCCTAACAGCCGGTTCTGGGATTGGGACTGGGACCAGATGGGGACTTGATCCGGCCCCTGAGGTCTTCAGGACACAGTGATGTTTGGCCCAGTGTTACAGATCAGCCCTGGACCCCACAGACCCACACTCAGACGCTGGGGCAGCTCCCACAGCTTTAGGGAACACGATGGGCCTTAGAGAAGCTCCTACCCCCCGGGTGAGCCTTCCCGGCAACTCCCCACAGAGCCTGTAAATAACAGCAGCTGTGAGTCTACGGGGGCAAGTGATGAAATCCCAGAACTCTGGGCGCCATGTTAGGAAATGGGTGTTTTTCCACCCGCTGGTCTGAGACCCAAGACTGGAAACAAAGCGTTCCTGCCCTGCGCTGAAGCTATAAATGGGAGGGACTCAGCTCCTCACTTCCTCTTTGCACTCCACACAAGAGCACTCCTGGAAAGAGCTGAGAAAAAAGGCTACACGGGGGGGAAGGGCTGGACCCGACTAAAGTGATCTCAGGCTGTCTATGGGCACCTGAAAAACCCAAACCGCAAATCAGCTGCAGCTCGTGCCTGGCCATTCTGCCAGTTTCCTGGTATCAGGAGTCAGGGTGAGAACCTGCTAATCCATAACCCGTCTAACTGGGGCCTTATGCTCACTGTGCCTCTTGGTGGGTTTGCCCGTTAACCTGCTTCGATCTGTTTGCTAGCCCAGAAAATCAACAGTTAGTAGCAAGTGAATGTGGGTGTAGTTTAACCTAAGCCGTGTGTCTCTACATGGAATATCGAGGGCAGAATCCCAGCCTGGTCGCACACCTGTGGCTAATCCTCTGCACGCAGAGGGAGAGGCAAAGCCGGTTACAAGCTCCTCTGGGTCGGTGCTTTGAGCAGGGCCGGGCAGGGCAGTCGCAGTTCCTAGGCAGGGAGCTGGAGCTTTTCCTTCCTTGGTTACCACCAGAGCTGCTCAGAGACTCTGTGTGTAACTGCAGCTGGGCGTGTCCCTGCCTGAGCGAACACAAAAGAGGACTGGAATGTTGGTCCTGTGGCAGCTCAGGGGTCTTCTTAGCCTCCGTTTGGCACCAGAGAATTCAGACTGAACCGGGAGATTTATCTCCCAATTGGTTTCTCCTTGTGAGTATTTCAATTTTCCTCTTTTTGTAAAATAGACCTGCCAGTGGTCCTTGTTTTCTGTTATTCTAGGAGCTCTGCTCAGCTCACAAATCCCATCGACAGCAAGGTGTCTTGTGGCACCTGATAGACTAACAGATGTTTTGGAGCATGAGCTTTCCTGGGCAAAGACCTGTTCTGTGGCTCATCCTTATCCTCCAAAATATCTGTTAGTCTATAAGGTGCCCCAAGAGTTCTTGTTGTTCTCAAACCTACAGACTAACACGACTCCCTCTGAAATACTTATCCCACGAACAGAGATTTCATTTGAGATCAAAAGGACTCTCTGAATTAATTTCCATTCAGATGAGACTTTCCCTTTCTTCTATTGCTTTTTCTTAGGGATCAGGAATTCTTTGGACTCTGTTATTTCCAGTTTGGAAGCAGTTCTTTTCCATGCAAGGGAATGACAACAAAATAGCCCAAGATGAGCAATAAAGCCCAGCCAGGCAGTAGGAACGCAGAGCTCCATTTCCTGTGGGCAGTGAGGACTACCAATGGGAGGAATAACTGGAAAATATATGACACAGATTTTTATCTTAGCTCAGAATATCTGAAGGAAGGGTGAGGACGAGGGTGCAGCTGGCACTAGATGATCGATGGGAAAGGTAACACAGCACAGTGACAATGAAGTAATCAGATTTAGAAAAGATGAAGACCTGCTCCAGCATGTGCCAAGTCTGAAAGAACATCACTGCTTGTCCAGCCCCAGGGGAAAGAGAAAAAGTTCAGTAGTTCATGGCAAAACATGCAGAATAAGGAGGAACACACGGATATCCAGTTTAGAACATGGAGGATCATATCCAAGGTCCATATACTGCAGTGTCCTTTCTTCTGACAGTGGACAGTGCTCGGTGCCCCAGAAGGAATGAATGGAACAGGTGATCATCAAGGGTTCAGCTACACTACGAACTAACTTCAAAGCTAACTTTGAAGTTGTGCACTTCTCTAAATTGTCCACAGAGAGTCTACACACATTTTCCACGACTTCACAGTTAACTTCGATGTAGGGAGCCCAACTTTGAAGTCTGAAGTAGGGTGTGTGTAGATGCTCTACTTCAAAGTAGCTTACAAAGTTACAAAGTAAGCAAATTTGATGTTATTTTTGTCGAGTAGACACAACCCAAGTGATCCATTTCCTCTCACCCATTCCCAGCTCTGGGAAAGACTGATTTCCATCCGAGCTATTCTCCATGAATCAATCCAGTTTATTTGTTATCGGTGTGTGCACTCCATTATTCACCACATGTGTTTCTTTGCTTGTAGAATTGTTCCAACAAATACAATGGTCTTTCTTCTGTGTGTGTGTGTGTGTGTGTGTGTGTGTGTTTTCTAGATTTCTATTTGCACTTCTCTCAGTGATCCTTTTCCGCTCGTGGGGAAGCCAGAGCTGGATCACGTGCATTATAAGTCAGTGGTTATAGCAGCAGGCGATAAGGACTTATCAACAAGTGATACAGGGAAAAACAAGCAGGTGATTGCAGATTTACGGACTCTGATACCTTTGTATTAACATCACGGCTCAGCTACTTCTCTTTAAACATGTATCCATTTTCTTGTTCATAGCATTTGGAGACATAACAGCCTCTCTCTCACACAAACGCACACGCTCACTCTCTGTCTCTCTATGTTATCTCCTTTTGTTGCTCCCTCCTGTTTTCTCTGGGTCTATTTTCATTTTATTTCTCTGTTGAGGAATTTTCGATTTTACGGGGCTCTTAGAAGACACAGGGGTAAATTACAGTTAAATAACAACACTGAGCACTGAGACCCAGGACTGGTGGCTGGAAGGAAATGGATGGGACCACAGGAAACCTGGCTACAACCACGACAAGGGGTCATCCAGCTTCATAAAATCACACCGGGTTATGGATTTTGCCGACTGAAAGAGTTTGGGATTCTAGAGGTTTGACCTGCACTTCAACTGGGCCATGAAATTCCCAGCTGCAGTCGACCCAAAGGCAAAATGAGCACCTGGGCTAAAAACAGCAGTGTGGCCTTCGCAGCCCAGGCGACATGCCCAAGCCCAAGCCGATCTGAGAGCTCAGATAGGGACACAGTGCCTGTCCCACACTGCTGCTTGTGCTGCCCTGTTCTCACCACTGCTATTTTCAACCCCTCGTTTGCTGATCTGCCCAAGCTGGGAACTTAACCTCCTGGCTGCAGGGCTAGTGGGTAACTCAAAATAGCTTCCACTGCCCAGTGGGGGATTTTTCATATGTCTTCTCCATTTGGAGAGATGACAGGACCACAATGAAGCTATTTCCAATGCCCGGGTTTGAACTCGGAATAGCTCTCGTTTGCAAGCCAACGATTTCTGAGTTTTGTCTTCTCCAAGTCTCACTGCGGCACAGATACCAGAAAGATGTGTCAGAATCCCAGCCCCACCGTGGGATTTCAAGTGCAGCAGGGGTTGAGGGAAAGAGAAGGGACATGGGTGTAATTCACTGGGTTCCTGTGCTCTTGTTCTGACCATATTGGAAGCTCAGCCTGTGTCTTCCTTTGACTCTTGACAACTTCATTGTTGCAGTGGAGAGAAGTTGTGAGGTGAGGTTTCTGCCAGTACAGCTGACAGCACAGCCTGACCGTGCGCGCTCCATCAGTACTTCATGGTTTTCTTTTTGCAGATACGCACTATGGAGAAAGCAGAAGGAAGAAATCAAACAGTCATCGTGGAATTCATCCTCTTGGGATTTGGGAATGGCCCTGAGCTGCAGCCCCTTCTCTTTCTGCTGTTTCTGGTGACCTACATTGCAACTGTGGCTGGGAATGGCCTCATCATTGCACTGGTCGTGTGTGATCAGCAGCTTCACACCCCCATGTACTACTTACTAGGGAACTTGTCCTTCCTGGAGATCATTTACACCTCCACCTTCTTGCCCAGGCTGCTGGCCAGTCTCCTGACTAGGGACGCACCCATTCCTGTTAAGGCTTGTATTGTGCAATTGTGTTCCTTTGGTTGCTTGTCCACTGTAGAACCTGTGCTACTGGCGGTCATGTCTTACGACCGGTATTTAGCGATATGCCATCCCCTGCGTTACCCTGCTCTGATGAACGGCCGGGTGTGTGGCCAGCTAGTGGCAGGGTCCTGGATCATCAGCTTTGGGTTCACCATTATAGCAAACACTTTCTTGTGGGAAATGCCATTCTGTGGTTCCAAAGAAATTGACCATTTCTTTTGTGATTATGCACCCATCATAAAGCTGTCCTGTGAGGACACCCGCACTGTGGAACTGCTGACAACTGTTGTTGCTGCCATTGGGTCACTTGCACACTTGCTGCTGACTCTGACGTTCTACAGTTGTACCATCGCTGCCATCCTGAGAATCCCGTCCACCACCGGGAGGCAAAAGGCCTTTTCCACCTGTTCCTGTCACCTCTTTGTGCTGACCGTTTTCTATGTGTGCGTGATCAGTGTCTATGTGGTTCCAACAGCCAACGTGCCCAAGGCCCTACACAAAACATTCTCTGTCTTCTACATCGTCCTGACTCCCCTGATCAACCCTATCATCTACTGCCTCAGGAACAAGGAGGTCCAACAGTCCCTGCGGAAAGGGATTCGTAAAGTGGTTACTTTCAGAAACCAATTGTCATGAGTGAATGTCTGTAATGGGGTAAAACCAGGGAGGGGGGTTCTCTGTAGGGGTTCTCTGTTGCTGTTTCAATATTTTGGAATTTTCTTTTTCCAGATTTTTTTCAGTTTCTGCCTCTGGGGGAAAAGGACCATTTGCATCCTTAATAACAGCTTTACCCCCTTTTCTTTCTTTCTCTCTTTCTTGGGATTCTTCTGTCCCAGGCACAGGATTCTGCACTTCTCCTTGTTGAACCTCATCAGATTTCTATTGGCCTAATCCTTCCATTTATCCAGCTCACTCTGGATCCTATGTCTGCTCTCAAACTTATTTACCTCTCTCCTTGCTTGGTGTCATCCACAGACTTTCTGAGGGTGCAATCCCATCCCTCATCCAAGTCATTAATAAAGGTGTTGAACAACAGTGGCCCCAGAACCGAACCTTGGGACACTCTGCTTGAAACCAACCACCATCCAGATATTATGCCATTGAGCACTATCTGTTGGGCCTGACCATCAGGCCAGCTTTCTATCTCTCTTATAGTCCATGGATCCAATTCATACCTGATCAACTTATGAGCAAGAATGTTGTGGGAGATTGTAACAGAAGCTTTGCTGAACTCAAGGTACATCACATCCACTGACTTCCTCATATCCACAGAGCCATAGAAGATCGTCAGATTGGTCAGACAGAACTTGTCATTGGTGAATCCATGTTGACTACTTTCAATCACTTGTCCCTCATTCAGGTGCTCCAAAATGGATTCCTTGAGGATCCCCTCTGTTATTTTCCTAGGTACTGAGGTAAGGCTGACCTGTCTAAAGGTCCCTGGATTTTCCTTCTTTCCATTTTTGCTTGAGACCTTACACTGAAAGCCTTGGTGAATAACTGAAATGGTCTCAGAAAACGCTAAAGGATCTATCCATGCTCTAGATAAGTGGCTTTTGGCAGAAATGGAAGGAGCCACTTATATTTAGCTTATTGAAGTAAATTGTAGGCAATAACTTATGAGCAGTCTAGACATTAAGACAATTTAAATACACAGATTAATTAATCATGGAAACAATTTCCAGTGGCTCATGGTGGATTCTCCATCATTGGCAAGTTTCAAAACAAGATTGGATTTGCTTCAAATTCTGCTCTAACTCAAAAGGAATTGTTTTGGGGGATATTCACTGGCCAATGCTCTACAGGTGATCCAGCCAGATGATTGAACTGGGCCTTTTTGGCATTGGGATCTGTGAATTTTCTCTAACGAAAGATGTGTTAGTTCTCTGAACAGTATCCTCATTTTCAGTTCCACTTGCTGGGTTACATTCAGGAATCAATTGAGACTCTGCAGGTGGGATTACTATATAATCCCTTAATGTCCTTAGAATGTTTGAGTCTTGGACAAGTTCACTTGGGACAATAGAAACCATTGTCCTTGTCATTTCCTTTGGTTTATCTGAAAATCTCAGGGGTAAAGAATTATGGAAAACTTCTCAAAGAAGATGGTAGATGTGGTATAGATATTAATGAATGTGCTGGAGTGTTTAATTAGTGCTACTATTTGGTGTTTTTAATTCGCTGATGAGTCATTCTGCACCTAAATTTCCATAAATGCTCAAAATACATTCATACCTTCCCAGGCTAAAATTACTGAGTGTTAAATGAAGGAATGGTGAGGAACAGGTCAGACTCCATTGGGAGTCACTAGTTCTCCACCTATTGACCTCACACATGTCCTGGGCCTTGAACCATAGACAGGGCATTTCTTATCATGTACATTGGGAAATATGCCAAAGCTACCAAATTGCCATGACACGTTTTATCAATATGTGGACAGCCGCAAAGGGACCCGGATTCATACGTGTAAAAGCCCAGCTTAATATTCCCAGCCCCTTTAGCTAACCTGTTTGCAACAACTGGGGAACAGGGGATTTAAACTCACACAAGAATAGTTCAGTGGACTCCAAAGTTTCTTATTCCCCAGGGGAAGGATGGTTTGCAATTAGGCCCTCTGGCTATTGATTAACAGCAACATTAATTGTGTCATGGCCCCTGAAATACTGCTAGAAAATTGCAAGAAGTTTTCAGAGGCATGGGCCAAGCTGTTCCCTGGTGTAACCTCCTCTTGTCAGTGTGGTGACACCAGGGCTTTGCCTGAGCCAGCGTGTGCAAAAAAATATGATGTCTGACTTTTGCTGTTTTCAGTTGCATGTTGATGTCCTCTGGCGCCTCTGGTCGTCCCAGGCACAGTGATGCAGATTCAATTCTGCGCTGAAGAAGGATTTCCATGAAGCAAACCACTCACTGCACGCTAATGTTCTGTGGCAACAGCCTGATAAACAAGAGGAGAACAGGGCTGGCCAATGCCACTGAAGTTTATCCCTTTCGTTCTTTAAACCAGCCGAGATTATTTGCCCTTTGCCTTCAGTAAAAACCAAACACAGAGGGGTATTTAAAGAGTGGGGTCCCAGTAAAAGGGAGGGCCGGAGCTGACAAGGTCTATTCAGTCAGAGTGGAAATGGCCCATTGTCAGTCGTGTGTAACAAAAGAGGAAAAACCAGGTCAGATCAGATAGGGGTAAGTGGCCCATTGTCAGAGTCTAAATGGGAGATATTAACACCCAGGGCAGAGAAGCTGCTTTTGAAAGGGGCCGGCCACTCCCAGTCTCTGTTTCATCCTTGGTTGATGGAGTCAAATTTACGAATAAATTGCAGCTCAGAGATTTCTCTCTCCATTTGATTTCTGAAATGACTTTGTTTTCGGACTGCTACTTTTAAATCTGCCACTGAGCGTCCAGGGAGATGGAAGTGTCTCCCACCGGCTTCTGTCCATTACCCTTCCTGATGTCTGAGCTGTGTCCATCTATTCTTTTACGGAGAGACTGTCCAGTCTGGCCAGTGTAAATGGCAGTGGGGCATTGCTGGCACACGATGGCAGATATTCTATGAGCAGCTGTGCAGGTGAGGGAGTCCCTGGTGGTGTGGTTGATGTTAGGTGCTGTGATGGTGTCACTGGGGTAGATCTGTGAGCAGAGCTGGCAGCGAGGTTTGTTGCAGGGATCGGTTCCAGGGTTAGAGTTACTGTGTTCTGATCTGTCGTTGCTGGGGACGTGCTGTCTGGCCCAGTGCCTGGTCATTCCCTTGATGAATCACAAGGAGTGGGCATGGCGCTCAGAAAAGCAAACGAGATTGGCTTCCTCGCCAGTGCATCACAGCTGGGGCCAAGACTGCCGCACCCCCACCGGCTGGGTGGACCTGAGGTTGGAAGCAGCCACAGCACAGCCCCAGCTGCACAGCTGCTCGGTCCCCTTTCCCCACAGCTGGGGCTGGTCCCTCCCCTCTGGTAGTTCAGGCTACAGGGGGGCCAGAGCCAGCGCCAGTGAGGTGAGGTGGGGGCGGACCCATCTCTGGGGAGGCAGCCGAGCCAAGGCCACCCCAGGTCCTCACCACAGCCCCAGCTCTGGGGAGAGAGGTTGAGCTCAGCTGCATGGTGCTCCAGGGGTAGCAAGCCCCATCTTCAGGAGGGGGAGGGACTGCAATGGAGGGTAGGGGGGGACCTGTCCCAGCCACCGCAGCACCTCTGAGAGCTGAGACTGGCCAGAATGGCACATTCTCCTCACCAAGGAGTTCAGGGAAATTCAATGGTGGGGATCAGCCCTGCCCTCATGGCCCCCTGACTCCCCTGGAGCTGGAGGCAGGACCCCAGATCAGCTCTCGGCTGGGCGCACGGCCCTCTGACATGGCCTTTGGCCAGGGTCAACCCACACATCGTCACCTCACTTGCCACCAGAGCAGGGACTGCAGCTGGCCAACACGCCCCCAACCACCCCCACTTTCTTGGATCACTCTGTGGCCGTGTCCAGCACCACAGCTCAGCCCCAGCCCTCACAACCTCCCCAGCCTCCTAGCCCAGAGCTGGGGCAGAGGCCACCCCCACAACCCAGTGCTGCAGCTGGTTCCCCCACCCCCTCAGAGCTCAGGAGCTCCCCCAGCTAACATTGGGATGGGGCCCAGTTCTGCGGCCTGGCCCTGGACCCCATGTTGCCCCCTGTTCTACACCAGAGCTGGGGTCTGGGCCAGGAAAGCCACCTCAGATCACCTCAGCCCCGGGCAGAGAACCATGGCCCAGTCCTAACCCCCAGGTGCCACCAACCCCAGTCCTGTGGCTGAGGTCTGACATCCCCAAAGGGGGGCTGAGGTTGTCCACCCACACTCCAGTTCAACCTGGGCCTGGGACCAGCATCATGGGCCGCTCCACCCCCACTCCGCCAGGGATCCAGGCTCCCCACGACCTGTGTAAAGGCTCCTCCACTCCAAGAGCTAAAGTGGGCTGAAGAAGGCAGCCCCACCCGGAACTTCTCCCCAGGAACTGCAGCAGGGGTTCCCCCCACCCTGGGGAGATGCCAGGGCCAAGCAGCACCGCCCTGACTGCCCACGGACCAGCCTGCACCCCTTCCCCATTCTCAGCAATGCCCAGCCCCTCCTCCCTCCCCCTGGTGGGGACCTGTGGACAGGGACTGCCCCCCCTCCACCTTCTCCCCCCCGCCTGCCAGGGACACCGAGGTCCCCACCTCTGAGGTGGTGTGTGCACTTGGCATTCCCAGTCCAGAGAGCAGAGCCAGCTGGAAGGCTGACACGGGAACATGGCATTGTCTGCTGTCTGTAAAACAGACCTGAGCGTGGTTCTTTTCACCCGTTGTTCACGTAGATCGGCTCAGCTCACACATCAGACAGACAGGCTGGGGCTGCGCTCCAGTGGCCTTCTGCTGACAGACCCAGGGAGCGTCCGCGCTACAGCTGCATTCTGCGGCTTTCCTGGCCCAGGCCCCAGCTCCGGTGCAGAAGAGGGGGAACATGGGGGCCAGGGCCAGGCCGCAGCACTGGGCCCCATCCCAAAGTTAGCTGGGGGAGCACCCCAGCTCTGGGGGTGGAGAACCAGCTGCAGCACTGGGTTGTGGGGGGAGGCTGGGAGTGGCCGGCCCCTTCCAAAAGCAGCTTCCCTGCCCTGTGTGTTAATATCTCCCCATTAGACTCTGACAATGGGCCACTTGCCCCTGTCTGATCTGACCTGTTAGTCTGTATCTTCGAGAACAGCAAAAAGTCCTGTGGCACCTTTTGACTAACAGAGATTTTGGAGCAAAAGCTTTCATGGGCAAAGACCTGCTTCTTGCATCTGACGCTCTAAATCAGGTTAGTCTATGAGGTGCCACAGGACGACTTGTGCTTCTCGAATGTCAAACAAGAGTCCCCAGAGCAGCCTAGAGAGTGGGCGGATGCAGAGGCACTGATGTCCCTTGTGTGGCAGGACAAGCTGCAAAAATGGTGTTCCAGGGGACAAACCAGCCCCACACAGGTGTCTCCTCAGCTGGGACCAGGCACTTTGGGCAAGTCTGTGCACGTTGTTGTGTTATCCCCTCTCCCTGTGCCACTCCTGGAGTGCCACAACCTGGCAGCAGCTCTTTCTGGGGCCTGGCCTGGTCTTGCCCTAGCAGCTGGGTGGTGGAGCAAATTGCTTAGTGGGGGACAGTTGACATCATGGACCCATTGAAGGTCTCCAGACCAGAGCTCTACAAGCCTGTCCAAGCCTTGAAAGATGTTTGGGAGCTCTAAGAGAAACAAGAAAAAGGAGGAAAGGAGAGGGAGAGAAATTTTTTTCACAACATCCTCGAGCAAAGAGTCCCACAGGTTGCCTTTGTGCCATGTGAAGAAACACTTCCCTTGGGTTGTTGTAAATCTGCTCCTTACGAATGTCATTTGGTCATCGGCTAGTTCTTGTGCTACGGCAAGAAGTAAATAACTCTTCTGGATTATGTTTCTCCATTGAGTAGAGGATTGTGATTTGCTGATGGAAGGAATGTGAGATCCCACAACTCCCACACTGAGTGTCGGCATAAATTGTGATTTTACAACAATGTGTTAACAATACACAAAATCTCATGGCTGACTTGCTACCCATCAGGCTTTGCCTGAAAGGTCTCACACATGCACCCTTTGCATTCGCATGCAAATGATCTCTGGGAGACACATTCCTCCCAGATTTCAGCAGCGTTGCCCTCCTGCTGCCGCATTCCTTACACACACACACACACACACACACACACACACACAGCGCGGAGCGGGTATCTGCCCTGGGGCGGGGCATGCAGTGAGCAGATACGCACACACAGACACAGACCCCGCCACCCCCCGGATTCCCAGCACGGCCATGGGGGCGGGGCCGGTGGGAGGCGGGGCTGATGAGAGCCACAGCCACGGCCCCTCCCCCACCCCACGTGTCCGGCCCCAGCACGGAGCCTGGCGTGGCACTTCCTCCCCGGCTGCACCGGTGGCTCCGGGAGTTACTGGGCCGGGTGGGGGGTGAAACCACATGAGAGCGGGGGTGGCAGTTCGGGACATGAGATCCGGTGGGGGGTGGGGAGGGCAGGTTGGGGTGTGAATTCCGGTGGGGGGTGAGGGGGTGGTTTGGGGTATGAGTTCTGTTGAGGGGCGGGGGGGACGGTTTGGGACGTGAGTTCTGGGGGGGTGGGGTGATGGTTTGGGGGGTGAATTCCACTGGGGGGGGCTGGTTGGGGCGTGAGCGCTGCCCCCGCCCCTAGGAAATCAGCCCTGCGCACACACACACGAGCAGTTTTTGGAGCAAAACCCCCGTGGGGCTCGTCTCAGCTGGGAAACGGGTTCTGCCCACTGAGTTCGTTGCTGTCAGTCTCTCAGGTGCCACCGGACCACTCGCTGCCCCGTCTGAGTCCTTCCGCCCAGCTCGCGGGATGGAGCCGCAGGAGTCAGGAGAATCTGAGCCCAGATCCCCGCCCGGCCCCGAGAGCGGCAGCAGCTCCGCACACATCTCAGGTGCCAGTTCAGAGCTGCCCTGGGGATTTGAGCACCCGCTTCCATTTCCTGTTAATAACAGGTGCCCAAACCACCTAGGTCACTTGGACAATCTCTGCCTCAGTCACTCTCCCCAGACTCAGGGGCGCACAGTGGGGCTTAAAGCCGCCAGTTCCCTCCCTCTCCAGCGTGTGGTGGCAGGAGGGACGTGGGCCTTCATTGCTCTACCCCGTCCAAGGCCAGGGCCCTAGCAGGGGTGGCCGTGGCTGCCCCTGGAGTCAGTGGGAATCCGGCCCTGTGGTCTGGGCAGTGGGTCTGGGCAGTGAGGACTCCTGGGTTCTGTTCTCATCTTTGGCAGAGGAGTGGTGTATAATGGTTAGAGCAGGTAAGAGTGGGAGTCAGAGCTCCTGAGCTCTCATCATGGTCCTGAGACAAGAGTCTGAGCATCAGGAACCTGCAGCCATGAGCCCTGGGGGTTGTCCCTGCCCTGACTCTGGGGTGTCTTCCTGGGACAAATCAGTCCTCCTTGTAGGCAAAACAGGTCAAATAATTTACCAGGAGAGCAAATCTCAGAATGATTTTAATTTAGAAAATACAGGTGAAGATGAGGATGACGATGATACAACTTCCTACAAACCGATTCTCTGAGTGACTTTTGTTTGTTGCAGCCTGAGGCAGTGTTGTTTTCTTCTGGGGAACAGGGCAAGAAATTTGGCCTGAGGGACTTGGTCCCAGAAGCCAGTGAATGTAATAAACACACCTGTTTCCTTCAGCACGTCCAGCACCAGCACCAGCTGGGAGATGGAACTGCCCATCCTGAACAAGGTAGGGAAAAGGAGCCTTCAGCCCCCAGCCGTCCTCCCACTGCAACCCTCAGTGTTGTGCCCCACTCTGCAACAGGAGCGAAATCACCTCACTGGTTCCTTCATCTGAACTTTCCTTATGTCTGTGGAGAACCTGAGTGTCTGTCTGTCTGTCTTGAATTCAGAATTTAGGTAATGTAGCTATCTGGGGTGGTGCCAAGCGCTGGATTTCAGGGTGTGGGGGTCATTGGCACAAGGTGAAGTTCTGGTCCCCTCATTCCATAGTGCCCAGCAGAGTGACAGATGAGCCCCACACCTCCCCCTCCCCCCCGATGCCTGATTCTTTTTGTGGTTGTGATGTTGGTGTTTTTAATTCTCACATCTCTCGTCATTTGTTGACTCTGCTCCCCAGCCTTCCTCCTCCTCCTCCTCCTCATCATCATTCAATGACTCTGAGTGTAACTGTTGTTTCGTAACCTGTGTGCTGTTTACGAATTTGAACACAGTCGGCTGGGTGGGCTCCATCTGATCTCTTCTCATCAGAATATCCACTCCTGAATACGACCTCGGCACATGCTCCACAGGTGAAGCTCACTAATTTAGAGGTGGGCTCTCATAGCTGAATTTATCTGAGCCCTTTCGTTACACAATGGGGCTTTGTTAATTTATTGCATGGTCTCCTGTTTCTAAAGGGACTGTCTGGGTGACCTGAAGAGTACTGAAATTACCACTGAGCTTTCAATGACAAGAATCTCCCCAGACATTATTCTCAGTGGTGAGTAAATCGTAGAATGCCAGGGCTGGAAGAGAACCCAGCAAGTCATTGAGTCCAGCCCCCTGCCTAAAACAGGATCAACCCCAACTAAATCATCCCAGCCAGGACTTTGTGAAGCTTCAACTTAAAAACTTCTTGATATAGAGGTTCCATCAACTCTCTAGGTGACACATTTCTGTGCTTCTCCACCCTGCTGGGGAAATAGTTATTCTTAATATCCAACCTAGACGTCCCCCACTGTAACTTAAAACCCTTGTTCCTTGTTCTTCTCTCTGTCACTGCTGAGAACAACCTCTCTCCACCCTCTTTAGAGCCCCTCTTCAGGAAGTTGAAGGCTGCTATCAAATCCCCAGCTCACTCTTCTCTTCTACAAACTAAATAAGGCCAAATAATGAAATAATTCTGTCTATTTAGAGCCTGTCCAAAAGTCAACTAAGAAATAAAAACAGAAACCAAAATCCATTCTGGAAGAAGAATTAATCAATATGGATGCTTACCATCAGTAAACACTGAGAAACATTTCGTGTTGGACGTTTGAGTTCATACAGACACTTGTGAACTGAAATTTGTGTTTTTGCTGCTCCAACTTTTCATATTGATTGAGGGTGAAAACACACACTGGCATTTCCCAGGAGATGGAAATTCCATTTCCCGGCCAGCTCTGCATTTAGTGCCATGGTCGTGCTGAGGAAAGTCCTTTGTATTGTCAGTGTAGGTTCCTCAAAGGAGCTCTTAAGAGAGACACAAGAATTCTCACCACTTCTGTATGTTTAGAAAACATCATTCACAGCTGTTTGAAAAGGTTCTGTGATGTGCACTGGGCGTAGCTCAGCCCCACCCTTTCCTTTGCTCCTGTGATTTCATGTTCTCGCTTTGTTCTCTTGGAGAGCGTGTGTCATTGAGAGTCAGAAGAACACAGTCTCCAGTTCTGGGCGTTCCCACTCAGTGTGTCTCTTCTGTCACTCTGGTTCCCGCTTACTGGCTCACTATTATTTGCTGCAGTCCTGTGAGAGCCCCATAGTGAGGAAGTTTCTGTCACTTCACGGTCACACGTGCGATTATGAAGTTTCTTGTCAAACAATGAGCCTGAAGTAAAACATCTGTAGGAAATGTTTCCTGCGTCATAGGCTCTTTCTTGCAAATTTCCTTGTTAACATCACAGAACAAACCCCACGACTGGTGTAATTAGTACACTCATAGAACTCCAGAACTGGAAGGGGCCTTGAGAGGTCCTTGTGTCTAGTCTCCTGCACCGTACAGAGCATCCCTGGCACATGTCTGTCTAACCTGCTCTGAAACATCTCCAGAGATGGAGATTCTACAGCCCCACTAGGTAATTTATTCCAGCGTTTAACCATCTAGACAGTGGAGAAGTTTTTCCTAATGTCCAGCTGAAACCTCCCTTGCTGCAGTTTAAGCCCATTGCTCCTTGTCCTCAGTACAGCTCCGTTTACACCCCTTGCGTTGTTACGATTTACACCACGTGTGGATCTGGCCCTGGGTCTCGTCTCTTATGTGGACACAAACCAATGTATTGCAGAACTGGCTGTGAGGGAGGCAGGAATGATTTGGGTCATTCACTAACACTGAAGGAAGAATAACGCTGTGCAGGGCAAAAAGGCCAAAGTCCCCCACTGCTTTCAGATTCCAGGGGGCTTCTCCATCGGAAAACGGTTTCCAGCGTGTTTCGGCTCCGCAGTGTCCGTTTGCTGGTGTGAGGTGTCACTGCAGGGGAATCCGGGCACTGGTGTGATTATTCGTATCATTAACATACGAGTGAGAGGAGAATGTGCCCTCGTCTGAGAAATCGTATTTGGGAACTCGGCTGCGGTGACACTTTCAGCCCCAGACTCTGCACTGACCCCCACACCGCACCCTCCGTCTGGCACCCTCCTTCCCCTGCCCTGAGCTGCCCCAACCCTCCCAGACCCTGCACATACTCCATCACACCCTGGCAAGGACCCCCCCACCCAAACACCTGCCCTAACGCCCCCCCAACCATCTGTTCTGAGCCCCCTCCCCTCACTGCATCCCCCTCCAACTTCGCCCTGAGACCCCCCACACCAAACCCTGCTGTGACATCTGCACCTCCACCTCCTGCCCTCACCCCTGACCCTCCCACCCCCCAAACCCTCTGCCTGACCCATCCCTTTCCTCATAGGCCCTTCCCTGTCAATAATCATCTCCCTGGTGTACAACCACTCCAGCACCTCCCACCCCCTGCCCTGAGTCCCCCCAACTCCCTGACTTCTGCACCCCCATCCCCTGCCCTTAACCACTACACACAACGAGACCTCCCCCACAGCCCCTTGCCCTCAGTTCAGCACCTTCTGCCCCCTGCCCTGGTCCCCTAACCCTCCCAGCTTCTGCTCCCCCTCTTCCACCACCCACCTCTTCCCCTCCCACCTCCTGCGCCCCAACGCTTCCTCCCCCACAGCCTTCAGCCACCCGCCTCCACCCCCACTGACATATCTTACACAGCCCATGGAGAGACCCCCAAGGGTGGGGGTGGCCATACAAGAGTACCTCAAACACACAGCCGTTACCTTCACCCCTGGGCTGTGCCAGGGTGACCTACAACAATGGGCTCAACCTACCACACCATTCCTTCTCACCACGCCTTTCAGACCAGCGAGACAGCAGAGACGCAGAGCAGGAAATGCACTTTACCACTGGAAGTGACACAACTTACACAGCACCACATTCACTGAGGGAATTAGACCCCCGTCAGGTCCAGCTCCATCCCATTCACACAGAACGGCCCAATCGAGAGCTGTTGGAAATGCAACAAACAGACAACATGGACTGGAAACACAGAGACAGAGACAAGCGGCTCTTCCATCAGACGGAACAGCTTCTTCCAACGACAATGAGGAGCCCAGAGAAACCTGACTTCAAAGAGACAGAAGAAGACAGTCAACCCCTTGAGCACACGAACCAAATGTCCCTGAGTTTGCTTAAAGCCCTGAGCAAGGACGGGTCAGTCGCTGTTATTTACAGAGAAATTTCAGCAGGTGTCAGTCAGAAGGGTCCCAACAGGAAGGAAACCAGGACAAATGTTTTAATTTGCAGTCACATTTCTGATATGCCTCATACCTGGTCTCTTTTTCCCTCTGCAGATGACGTCTTCCAAGAGCGACCCTGGAGGGAACCAGACCATCTCCGATGTGTTCGTCCTGGTGGGGTTCTCATACCTTAACGAGCTGCAAATCCTTCTGTTTGTGGTTCTTCTGTTCATCTACCTGCTCACCCTGATGGGGAACCTGCTGGTTATGCTGCTGATAAAGCTGAACCCCTCCCTCCACACCCCCATGTATTTCTTCCTGGTGAACCTGTCTGCCTCGGAAATCTGCTTCACCAGCAGTGTGGTCCCTCAGCTGCTGACTCACCTCCTGGTGGAGGAAAAGACCATCTCCATTGCAGCTTGTGCAGCGGGGATGTACGTTTTCGCCATCATGGGCCTCACACAATGCTGCCTCCTCACGGCCATGGCCTACGACCGCTACGTGGCCATATGTCACCCCCTGCACTACACAACCATCATGAGCGGCCGGGTTTGTGCTCTGCTCATGGGGGCTGCATGGGCTGCTGGCATCTCGGTGGAAGTTCCTCTGACCATGTGGATCTTCAGCCTGCCCTTCTGTGGCTCCAACCGCATCCAGCACTTCTTCTGTGACTTCCCACAAGTACTGAATATGGCATGTGCCGACACGTCGCAGATAAAGGCTCTAGGTCCCATGCTGACAGTTATGTTCACCCTGTGCCCTTTCCTGTTGATACTCCTGTCCTACGTCCGAATTATCTCCACCATCCTCAAGCTGCCATCGGCAGAAGGAAGGTGTAAAGCCTTCTCCACCTGCTCCTCCCACCTCACGGTGGTGACTGTGTCCTGTGTTATGTCCATTATCACCTACCTGGTGCCCAAGCCTGGCTCCACGACAAAGAGTGACCTCTTGATTTCCCTATTGAACACAATCGTCTCTCCAGTGTTGAACCCCATAATTTACACTTTGAGGAACAAAGAGGTGAAAGGAGCCTTGAGAAAAACTTTACAGAACAGCAGTTTTTTTCACTACTGGAGAAATTAGAGACTGAGCAGTCAAATTAGTCAAAGTTGGGGCCGGGGCGGGGAGGCGCAAGTGAAGGGAAATTCATAAACATTTCATTGAATTTCTCACAATGACTCTGAATTTTTTTTGTTCCTTTGAAAGACTTTGTCCTCTCTGGAAAATAGGAAGTGAAACTGTTGTTGCCAAATTACCCCAAAATTTTAAATGTCTAAGTTTTTTTGAAATACGAAAGGCAGAACGGTTTCCCCTGATTTATAATTCATTGAGAAAAAAAAACAAAGGACTCCGTTGAGTGAAAGTCTGGTCCTGATTCTCAAACCTGAAAATTGGAAATGTCAAAAGAAAACAGAGCATCCAAGGAGACATATTTCATTGAAGGTTCACCTCTGTGAACTGTGTCCTTCCCAGGTCAGACTGTGAGAAGCTGTTTTCCTGACTACCCCCTTTGCTCCTGACGATACCATGCGGGATGCTGACAGGGAGAGGTGTCAGGGTGCCCTGATACTTATGTCGGAAGGAGGCGAGAAGGGGTTAGTTGTACTGCCAGGCCCACCAGCAATATATTGGAAGTAAGAGGAAGACCAAGCACAGGGTAGGCCCATTGTTCAGTGAGGAGGGAGGAACAATATCAAGAAATTTGGAAGTGGCAGAGCTGCTGAATGACTTCATTGTTTTGGTCTTCACCAAGAAGTCTGATGGAGACATACCTGACATGGTGAAAGCTCATCGGGAGGGGGCAGGTTTAGAAGATTAAATTAAAAAAAAAAAGTTAAAAATGACCGAGAAATGTTCGATGTCTGCAAGTTACCAGGACCTGATGAAATGCCTCCTAGAATACTGGCGGAGCTGAAAGAGGAGGTATCTGAGCCTTTAGCTATCACCTTTGAAAGTCTTGGAAGTTGGGAGAGATTCCAGGAGACTGGAAAAGGCAAATAAAGTGCCCATCTCTACAAAGGGAAATAAAAACAACCCAGGAAGTTACAGACCAGTCAGTTTAACTTCTGTGCCAGGAAAGATAATGGAGCAAGTCATTAAGGAATTCATCTGGAAACATCTAGAAGAAAATAAGGGGCTAGGTAACAGCCAGCATGGATGTATAGAGAAGAAAACATGGCCAACCAATCGGATAGCTTTCTGTGACAGAGGAACAAGGCTTGTGGACAAGGGAGATGGGGTGGATGTGATGTACCTAGATTCTAGTAAGGCATTTGATACACTCTGGCATGTCTTCTTCTCAATATATTAGGCAAAAACAACTTAGATGGGGCTACTGTAAGGTGGGTGTCCAAATCATGACCAACCAATAGGATAGCTTTCTGTCACAGGATAACAAACCTTGTGGGCAAGGGAGAAGGGGAGGACGTGGTGTACCCTTGTTTTAGGAAGGCATTTGATATGGTCTAGCATGATCTTCTAATCAATAAATAGGCAAATGCAACTGAGATGGGGCTGCTGTAAGGTGGGTGCATAACTGGCTGTACAGCCGTTCTCAGAGAGTCGTTACTGATGGGTCACAGTCCTGCTGGAAGGGCAGAACAAGGGGGGCTCTGCAGGGGTCTGCTTTGGGACAGGCTCTGCTCAGTATCTTCGGCGATGTGGATCTGGGCATGGCGAGGGCGCTGCTTACGTCTGTAGGTGATACCAAGCTGGGAGGGAGAACAGAGTCATAATTCAGAATGATCTGGGCACACTGGAGAAACGGCCTGAGGTCAATGGGGTGAAGCTGAATAAGGCCAAGTGCAAAGTGCTCCCCTGAGTAAGGCCCAATCCGTGTCACACCCAGCCGGGGAAGTGGCTGTCTAGGGAGGAGTCCTGCAGAAAGGGATCTGGGCTCAGAGCGGAGCACAAGCTCCAGAGGAGTCAACAGGGTGAGACTGTTGCCAGAAGCGCCAACCTGCTTGTGGGCGGCACTGATGGGTGTTGGGAGCCAGCCAGGAGCAGCAATTCCTTCCCCCCGCTCTGCGCTGAGCAGCCTCCGTGGGGCTGGTGCCCACGGCTGGCCCCACACTTGAGGGAAGATGGGGAGAAGCTGCAGAGGGGCTGGAGAAGAGCCCAAGGCTGAGGAAAGATGCAGAACATGAGCTGGGAGGGGAGGGGAGGAACTGGGCTGGGTGAGGCTGGAAGGAGAAGACCGAGGGGGACGTGACACGGTTTGTAAATACCTCAGAGTGTTTTAAGGCACAGGGAGAAAACGTCGTTGTCGTTGGGCTCTGAGGACAGGACGAGAAGCAGTGGGTTTAAAGGGGGTTGGGGGGGTCGAGCTGCTTCTCTGCACTTCCTGCCTTGGGGCAGGTCCCGAGTCCCTCTCAGGCTGTGTCTGCAATGCCGCCCTCCTGCGGCAGAGGAAATGCAAATGAGGTGCTCATTAGCATATGTCACTCTCTCATTTGCATAGCCATCTCAATCCATTTTCCGCAAAAAGAAAAAAAAAAAAACAAAAAAAATCCCCCACCCTTTTTGTAAACTTGTGACCCCCCTTCCCCTGGAGGCTCTGCACGGCCTGGTCTGGCCTTGGCCCGGCCCTGTGGGGGACCTCGATCCCTCGCTGCTCAGTGGGGCCACCCTCCGAGCCGGGAACCAAAACGGCTCCCACTGCTCTGCTGCTGGATGGCAGCGCCCAGCTCAGATGGCAGCACTGCTACCAGCAGCAGCACAGAAGGAAGGGGTGTAGCGCGGCATTGCCACCCTTCCCCCTGCGCCGCCGCCGGTGGCATCTCTCCCTTCCAAGCTGGGTGTGAGAGCGAGCGGAGCCCAGCTGTGAAGTCAGTGCCAGCAGCAGCAGCAGCGCAGAAGGGAGTGCAGCCAGCGATGGCGTTGCTGCCCTTCCGTCTGCGCCGCTGCTGACTGGGTTGGGCGCCAGAGAGCAGCTGCCCCTCCAGCCACCCAGCTCGGAAGCCAGGAGAGATCACAGACATTTCTTCTGATTTCCAAACTCCACCTGGACGGAGACCTGGGGCTGCAGACGAGGCCATGGCTGAGAAAGCCCAAACGTCTGGTGCCCTGCGAGTGACCCTCCTGCCCTCGCCTTGTCGCCCCCTTCTGGGCTGGGACCCCCAGGGGGAGAAATGCTGCACTAGGGGATTCCTCTATGACCCCGAGAGCCAACATGGCCAGGAACTCCTGGCAGCCCTTTTCCCACCACTTCCATGGAGGAGGCGGGAGGTTCTCAGGGAAGGTGGCCCCCACTCCGAGATCTGCCTGGATGGCGAGTGGAGGAGCAAAGGGAGGGCCTGGCCAGGAGCGCCCAGGGCCACGGCAGGGCTCACACCCCAGCACCCCAGCAGTGTGTGGCCAGAGACTCGTGGGGACAGACTGGTGCAAAAAGAAACCTGCTTCTCAGCAGGCACAAAACACTGTGTCTGCCGCCCCCTGGTACCAGCCATGATTTATCCAGCCTCCCGCTGACTCCGCAGTCCCTCTGCCTCCTCCTGCATGGCCGGGAAGAGGGAAAGTGAAACATGGCCTCCAAGAGATGCTCCCTCGTTGCCGAAATCTCCCCCCACCTCAGGTGCAGCGACATCAGGAGCCGAATAAAACGACTGTGAGACTGGCTGGAAACACTGAGATTAAAGTGACATAAAGAAAACTCTCGTGTGGGGTCTTTTTCTGAGCTTTGCTTTCTGGGCCTGAAGCACACACTGGGGTCGGGTTTCAGCCTTTTCCCTGCAAGCCGGAGGAGGTGAAACACTTTTCCCAGGACGGCCGAGGGGGCGGCTGCACCCCAGGCCTGTGGGGAGAGAGCGGTGCCAGCAGAGCCCTCCCTGGGATGGAGCCCACATGCCCAGGAGTGTTTCTGGTGCCCAGACAACAGCCCCTCCCCAGGCAAATCCCTCTGGGGCTCCTGGCTGGAGCAGTCCTGCCGAGCAGTCAGAGCGGTGGCTGTCAGAGCCGTGGGTCGGAGCTGGGGGCGGGGGCGGGGAGCCCTTTCACCCATCAGGGCCAGGTCTCCCGCCAGCTCGGCTCCTTCTGCAGCCGGCCCCACTTGAGCGGTTCCAGGGGCTTTAATACTCCACTTCCTCCGGCAGCAGGCCCAGCAGGACTGGGGGTGGGGCCCTTTCAGCCAGCTGGACCAGGCAACGCCCTGGTTCCCAGTGCCGGATTGATACACCCCGTCACACCCTGTACAAAGAAATCCCACGTGTCTGAGGATGGCCACACATGGCTTCCCCTTCCTGGGACAGAATTCCCCAAGGGCAGGGACCCTTTGTGTGACTCCCCAGCCCCAGGGAAAAGGTGGGTTCCAGCACCCGCTGCCTGGTCCCATGTCTCGGTGGGACCCACCACAGCTTGGGCTCAGAGGAAACACAAAGCCATTTCCACCTCACTGCTCTGAGCACTGGGCCGAGCACCAGGACTGGTGTGTCTGGGAGACCCAGATTAACAAACAGGTGTTGGGGAGCAGGAGCCGTGTTATTCTGTATCTACAGAAACAATGAGGAGTCCAGCAGCGCCTTCGACTAATGGATTTATCTGGGCATCAGCTTTTGTGGGCAAAACCCGCGTGGTTGTTACTTTCCTACCGGCCTCCAGCTTCCACCCAGCCCAGGTCACACGGTCAGTGTCTAATGCCCAGTCCTGAGACACACCCACATGGGCTCTGATCTGCCAGAGAGAAACACCCCCAGGGCTGTGTTGGGCTTTGCTGACACTGCAACGCCCGCCTGGCACACAGAGGCCACAGACGGACACAACCAGAGCTGTGCCCAGAAGTCGCCTGCTCCAGGACAGGCCCAGGAAGGGAACTAATAGAACAGCCCATCTTCATGTGCAGCCCCAGCTCACGTCCCACCAGCGCCTCACGGACCCACCCCCACTCCTAGGAACGGTCCCTCCCTCTCACAGGTGCTGGGAAACAGGCCAGGCCTTGCCCACACACAGCCCCAACCCGACGCCGACATTTGCCAGCAGCCGCACCACACACCACAGAAACCCCAACCCAAGAACCAGTCCCTGCCCGACACCCCCACGTTGGCAGCTCTGCCCACACTGCGACTCCAGCCACAACATCTCACCCGCCTGCCCACATGGGGTTTTACCCACACCAGCCTGTGCCCAAAGGAACCTGCTCGGCCCTACGGCGGGGGTGGGCGACCTTCTCAAACCACAGAGCCCAACTCCCTCCGAATTCAGAGCAAGGGGCCAGCAAAGAGCTGGGAACAAAGCTCATCTGCCTGGCTGGAAACATCCCACTGAACTGGGAACTGAGGTGAGAAACCGTTGCATCTACTGGAATGTTAACAAATCCCCGGAACCGGATGGCGTTCATCCAAGGGCATTGGAAACTGTCCTTTGGATCAGCTGCCGTACCTAACGACAGGACGATGGCTAATGCGACACCAGTGTTTAAAAAGGGCTCGAGGGGTGACCCTGGCAATTCCAGACCGGTGAGTCTAATGTCAGTTCCAGGAAACTTAAGTGAAAAAATAAAAAGAATAAAATTGTCAGTCACGGAGAAGAACAGAATTTGATGGGCAAATGTCAACCTGGTTTCTGCAGAGGGAAATCACGTCTTACTCATGTGTTAGAGTTCTCTGAAGGGGTTAACAAACATGCAGACAGGGGAGACCCAGTGGATTTAGTACACTTAGATTTCCAGAAGGCCTTTGACAAGGTACGTCACCAAAGGCTCTTGTGTAAATGAAGTTGTCCTGGGATAAGAGGGAAGGTCCTTTCCTGGACTGAGAACTGGTTAAAACGCAGGAAACAAAGGGTAGGTATAAATGGTGAATTTTGCGAATGGAGAGGGGTAACTAGTGGTGTCCCCCAAGGGTCAGTCCTAGGACCAGCCCTGTTCAATTCACTCATAAATGGTCTGGAGATGGGGGTGAGCAGTGAGGTGGCCCAGTGTGCAGAGGACACGAAACCGTTCAAGATAGTCAAGACAAAGACAGACTGTGAAGACCTTCAAAAAGATCTCATCAACCTGAGTGATTGGGCAACAAAACGGCAAATGAAATTTCCTGTGGATAAGGGGAAGGTAACGCACACTGCAAAACATAACCCCAGCTGTACCCACAATACGATGGGGGCTAATTGAAATGATTAGTGGTTTGAAACAGGTCCCACCTGAGGAGAGGCTAAAGAGACTGGAACTTTTCAGTTTAGAAAAGAGGAGGCTGAGGGGGGAACACGATAGAGGTCTATAAAATTAGGACAGGTGTGGAGAGGGTGAATAAGGAGAAGTTGTTCACTTGTGCCCGTAATACACGAACTGGAGGACACCAAATGAAATTAATGGGTAGCAGGTTTAAAACTAATACAAGAAAGTTCTTCTTCACTCAGCGCACAGTTAACCTGTGGAACTCCTGGCCAGAGCAGACTGTGCAGGCTGGGACTGGGACAGAATGTAAGAAAGAGCGAGATAAATTCCTGGAGGTTGGGTCCATAAGAGGCTGTTATTACCCAAGGGTAGGAATGGTGTCCCTGGCCTCTGATTGTCAGAGGCTGGAGAAAGATGGCAGGAGACAAATCGCTTGATCATTGTCTTCGGTCCATCCCCTCTGGGGCACCTGGCACTGGCCACGGTTGGCTGACAGGCTACTGGGCTGGATGGACCTTTGGTCTGACCCAGTGTGGCCGTTCTTATGCTCTTTTCCTTGAACCTGAAACTCCCCAGTTCTCTGTAACGGGACGTCTGCTGCTGCAGGTGTCTGGAGCTTTGGGGTGTGAGGGGCTCGGGGCAGGGCTCAGGCAAAGGCTCCCAGCCCCCCAGGCACAGCTGGGGCCAGTCTGTTCGGGTCCGTTCCGGTCTCCCAAAGCAGAGGGACATGAGACACCTGGAGCAGGGGCTGGGGGACGGGTGAGCCGCGTGGGGTAATTGTCTGCACTCCCGGCGGCGGCAGTGAGGGAAGACAATGGGCTGGGAAAGCCGGAGTCCTGGCTAGTGGCTCCCAGCCCTCCTGCTCACCCCTCCCTCCATCACTGGCAGGGTGAGAGAGGCGGAAGGGGGAATTCACAGCTCCTCGTCTGGCTCCAGCAGCACCGGGCTGGGCTGGCTGGGCTCTGTGCAGGGCGGTGAGGCCAGGCCAGGGCCTGCAAGGGGCTCGTCCCGACTCAGCCCCTCCAAGTCCGAGGGGGCATCTGCCAGGATGGTCCTTGACCTATTGCTCTGCTGCACTTCCACTAGTCAGTGGGGTGTCTCCCCACGCCGGCCACCCAGCCCCATTCAACACCAATCCTCCCCTCCTCCCCTCCCTGCCCCACAAGTGGTGAGAATCAACGTGCTCTGGATGGAGCTGTGTGGAAATTGCTCCACCCAGCATTAAAGTGCAGACACCTCTGGGGTGGGACGCGACAGCTGCCTGGTCGCTCACTGCAGTGCTGGCCCGGAGTCACTGCCCCAGTGCTGAACTGCAGCCACTTCTGGGGTGGAGCAGAGGCACTATATAACAGCACCCAGCAACGCCACCGTGCGCTGCAGCATCGGGGTGAGAAAGATTCCATGGCTGGTGAATGGCAGGGTGGGGCCATTGCCTGAGGACAAGGGCTGAACCTCTCCCCTGCTTTCCTCTCTCTGGATGGCATCTCCCAGCCGTAACCTCCCGGGGAGACAGATGGGGAAACAGGCCCAGACCTGGGGCAGAGCCTCAGCCAAGGTCGCCCAGCGAGTCACGGCAGGGCAGGGCTGGGCTGGAAGCCGCTGTCCTGTCACTCAGCCGCAGCCCTTACCCACAGTACGATCCATCGCACACAGGTCTGTGCTGGGCCCGGAGTTCCCAGGGCAGCCGGCAGGGTCTGGCCCCCTCTGCGTTCCCCACACCGGCAGCACGTAGCTTTCCCCCGCCCAGAGTCCCCGGCCGGCTCCGCTTTCTTGGGGCGAAGGGGCCGATGGAGGGGAGGACGATCCGGGCGCAGGAGAGCAGCAGCCCCTGTGAGGAGCCCGAGGGACAGAGGTGTCAGCTGGTCCCTCCCATCCACGGTCTCCTGGCCCCCGGCGGCTGAGGAGGGAGCAGAACCTGCCCCAGGTGCTAAGACGGAGACTGATCCTGCCCTGGGGCTGAGGCGGGGACTGAGCCTGCCCCAGTGAATATTCACATCCCCAACGGCTCCTGGCCTGTCTCTCCAACAGCTGGGATGGACGTCTGAGCATCCGATTTCAACCCCATTGCTCAGCCCAGGCCACCTGACCCCTTGGGCTGGTGTGGACAACAAGTCCCACATCCCTGAGATGTGTATTCGACGTCTGAGCCTGGTGTCTAGCCCAGCAGCCTGGTTCTGTTTGTCTGTCTGTCTGTCTGTCTGTGTGTCACACCTCCTAGTGTGACTCTCAGCACTCAGACATTTCTAACACAGCTACAGAGCCAATGTGTGTAACTCCTCACACGACCACGGCACCGACACACAAGTCACACACAGCTTCAGGGCATCTCCAGCTTTCATCAGACCCCTCACTTGGCCCCCCAGCCCCAGAGTCGGTGCCGCTCTACACACCGGTGACAGAAATGGCTTCCACAGCCAGGGCACAGCTCCAGTCCCGGCACAAAGGTGCCCCTGCCCGGCTGGGCTGGCGTGGCCCTTCTCCCAATTGCAGGAAGGACCAGCCCCTGCATGAGCCCCGCAGCAGGATGAGGTTCCATCTCCACCATCAGGACACCCCAGAGCCTGTGGGATTCCCTGATACAGGACAGCCTGGGTGGGGAGAGGGGGCAGTGGGGAGTGAGAGGGTCTGGGGGCTGGCTGGGTAGCACCACAGAGGTAAGGGACCCGCTGGGCACCGGCCCCTGGAGCAGTGACACCGCCAGGCGCCAGGCCGGGGCCCTGCGGAAATGCCCCCCAGCCTGTCCCCCCCCCGGGAAATGGGAGCCCGGTCGCAACGCGCCAGAGCCCCTGGGACCGGCCCGCGGGAGGGGGCATCTGTCTGCCCCCCACCCCCACCCCCGCTCCACGTGGGCCCAGCCCCTCCCCAGCACCAAGGCGCCGGCTCTTCTGTGGGGCCAGGTCTGCAGCCCCCTGGGAACCCAGCCCCAGCCAGGCCCTGGGGCAGCCGCACGCTGCAGGGAACAGAACAGCTGGGGGGCGGGACGGGGGCGGGGGCAGCAGCTCCTGAGCCCATAGGTGGGAGGGGTCTGGCGCTGGGGGCACTAGAGAGGTGCTGTGTCCATCCCAGGGCCCAGCTCCCCCTGAGCCCTGGTTCCCGGGGCCCCGCGTCCGACAGGCCCTTGCTCTCGTGGGACAGGAGCAGCCCGGCCACGGGGACGCGCCAGCTCCCCCGGCTCAGCCTGGCGCCAGGTGCCCGCGGCTCGGCAGGGGCTGGGCCAGGGCAGGCGCCGGCTGCTGGGGAGGGAGGGAGCCGCCGGCGGGAGTCAGCGCCTCGGTCGCAGCTTTTCCCGCTCACGCCGGGCCGGGAGCCACAGCACCACCTGCAGCCTGGCCCGGGCTCCCGTGGAGAGGGAGGGGCTGCCCCCCGCGGGGGATGGAACCGCCCCCGTCTCCTGTCCCGCACAGGGACCTGCCCAGCGTTGTGAGCCAGGGCCAGGTTATGGACTGTAGCCATTGGGCAGCACTGCCCTGAGAAAAGGGGCAAGGGACCGGCTCTGGCCATTGGGACGCACAATGAGGCTGAACAGCCGGCCCAGCGGCCAGGGCCCTGCGAGGTTACACATGGGACAAGGGCAACGGAGGAGAAACCTGCCTCCCTTCTGTGCCGCCGCCGCCATCGCTGCTGCTGCAGACTAAGGACGTCACAGAGATTCGTTTCCTGGTGGGTGAAATTTCCATCGACTGCTCGAGGAGCTGGTGGACACTTCTGCACTTTGACATGGACGTGAGCCCAGCGGGGCCCTTGTGCATTTGAAATGGGAACTCCCTGTGCAGCGCGGGGCCAGCAGGACATCCGGAGACTCTGGTGCATTTCAAAGCGGAAGCACCTCATGGAGCCGAGGGTCAGTGGGTCCCGGGCTCCACGCAGCATCTCCCCAACCCAGGATCCGCTGGGGAATTGGGTTCTGTGGAAATGCCGCAGGGAGCCCGCGGTGAGCTGGGGAGTCCCCGGCTGCCCCTGGGCTCCACGTGGCGCTGCCACTGCGAAGTACCTTCTCTTCCCCTCCTCTCCTGCCCTTATGTGACACAGGCAGCAAGTCGGGGGGAATTGACTAGTCAACACGACCTATTTATCCCACAGTCACCTGGTCCTTCACATCCTCACTGCTGGCCGTGCTGAATTCCACGCTGGGAGGCCGCAGAGCGGATGCCTCTGACCTGGCTGGGAGGGCAGCAGGGCCACCAGCAGCAGCGCAGAACGCAGGGCGGCATTCGATGGCGTTGCCGCCCTGCCTGCTGCGCCCCTGCTGGGGGCAGCTCTGTCTGCCCATGTGGGCAGCGGGAAGGGCAGCGCCACCCCAGCAGCAGCGCAGAGGGCAGGGTGGCCTGGCGAGCCATTGCCTCCCTTCCTTGTGCACCCTGCTGGTGGCACTGCCTGACGGGGGCTGGGCAGTGGGATTGGGTCCGGTGCCCAACCTGGATGGCAACCCCACCGCCAGCAGCAGCGCGGGAGGGAGGGAGGCCTGGGCTGGAATTGCCTCTCTCCCTTCTGTGCCGCTGCTGGCGGAGCCTCTCACCGCTCAGCTGGGCGGCAAGAGAGAGCGGTCGCCATGCGCACAAGGCCTCTGCCCCCAGCAGAGGCACAGAAGGTCTGTGAGTGCAACCCCTCCTCTGTGCCACTGCCGGGGCAGCCTGGCTCCCCCCCACCCCGAGGGGCCAGAGAGAGGCAGGGACTGGCAGGGCGCCCACGGCTGAAGTCAGCTCCACCGCCAGCAGCAGCGCAGGAGGAAGGGGCCTGGTACGGTATCGCCCCCCTTCCTTCTGCCCCACTGCAGGCGGTGGCGCTGCCTTTGGCCCGGGGCGGCAGCAGAGCAGTGGCAGCTGTTGTGGTCCCCAGCGTGGAGGGTGGCTGCACTGAGCAGTGAGGGAGGGGTGGTCACTGGCAGGACACCCAGCTCTGAAGCCAATGGCACCACCAGTATCAGCGCAGGAGGCGGAGTGGCCTGTGAGTGACCACCGGTCCCTCTCTGCTCAGTGGGGCCACCCTGAACCTGGAACTCCCCGATTCTCTGTAACGGGACGTCTGTTGCTGCAGGTGTCTGGAGCTGCGGGGTGTGTGGGGCTCGGGGCAGGGTTCAGGCACAAGGCTCCCAGCCCCCCAGGCACAGCTGGGCCAGTCTTTTCAGGTCCATTTGGGTGTCCCAAAGCAGAGGGAGACGAGACACCTGGAGCCACAGGACGTCTTGTTTTTGAAGCTACAGACTAAGACGGCTTCCTCTCAGATGCAAAAAAAAAAATTGAAATTTAAAATTTTGGGGTAATTTGTCAACAAAAGTTTCTCTCCCATTTTCCTGAGAGGAAACGAAAAAAATATTGAGAGCCGTTGTGAGAAATTCAGTGAAATATTTATTAATTTCCCTTCACCAGGACCCCCACCACCCAATTTTGACTCACTCGAATTCTCAGTCTCTAGTTTCTCCAGTGGTGAGAAAAGCTGCTTTTCTGTACAGTTTTTCTCAAGGCTCCTTTCACCTCTTTGTTCCTCAGAGTGTAAATTATGGGGTTCAATGCTGGTGAGACGATTTTGTTCAATAGGGAAATCAATAGGTTACTCTCTGTAGTGGAGCCAGTGTTGGGTACCAGGTAGGTGATGAGGGCCGTTCCATAGAACACAGTCACCACGGTGAGGTGGGAGGAGCAGGTGGAGAAGGCTTTACACCTTCCCTCCGCCGATGGCAGCTTGAGGATGGTGGAGATAATGTGGACATAGGACAGGAGTGTCAACAGGAAAGGGCACAGGGTGAACACAACTGTCACCATGAGGCTTACAGTATTAATCTGCGATGTGTCGGCACATGCCATATTCAGCACTGGTGAGAAGTCGCAGAAGAAGTGTTGGATGCGGTTGGAGCCACAGAATGGCAGGCTGAAGAGCCACATGGTCAGAGGAACATCCACCGAGATGCCAACAGCCCATGCAGCCCCCGCGAGCAGAGCACACACCCGGCCGCTCATGATGGTTGTGTAGTGCAGGGGGTGACATATGGCCACGTAGCGGTCGTAGGCCATGGCTGCGAGGAGGCAGCATTGTGTGACGCCCATAATGGCATTGACGTACATCCCCGCTGCACAAGCTTCAATGGAGATGGTCTTTTCTTCCACCAGGAGGTGAGCCAGCAGCTGAGGGACCACACTGCTGGTGAAGCAGATTTCTGATGAAGACAGGTTCACCAGGAAGAAGTACATGGGGGTGTGGAGGGAGGGGTTCAGCTTTATCAGCAGGATAACCAGCAGGTTCCCCATCAGGGTGAGCAGGTAGATGACCAGAAGCACCACAAACAGAAGGATTTGCAGCTCGTTAAGGTACGAGAACCCCACCAGGACGAACACATCGGAGATGGTCTGGTTCCCTCCAGGGTCGCTCTTGGAAGAGGTCATCTGTCGGGGGACAAAGAGACCGGGTCTGAGACATATCAGAAATGTGACTGCAAATTAAAAAATTTGTCCTGGTTTTCTTCCTGTTGGGACCCTTCTGACTAACACCTGCTGAAATTTCTCTGTAAATAACAGTGACAGACCCGGCCTTGCTCAGGGCTTTAAGCAGAGTGAGGGACATTTGGTTCGTGTGCTCAAGGGGTTGACTCTCTTCTTCTGTCTCTTTAATCTTTAATTTTTGAAATCTTTAATGGAAGGGGTGTTGAAGCAAAGTATAAAGGTGTGCATATGTTTTGACCAGAATACTCCATTCTCCAGTGCTGTACATGGTATCTGCAGTCATACGAACTGAGTGGAGGTCTTACTCTAACTCGAGAACTCCCATGACACTGAGGCCCATTGGGGTGCACTGCAAAATATCAGAGAAGATTTTATATTCAAATTCGACACATTAACACATGGTTTAAACTGGGACGGGAACTTTCTGAGTCACTACACGGGCTCGTCTGCGTACTTGGCTTAATCTAATTCTTGACCTCCCTCCAGCCCTCCACTCTCTGATTTGCTCAACTTGATTATCTTTTTCCGATTTGTCCTCCTTGCTTACTGTTTTTGGTTCTCTGTGTCTTAAATATTGAGTCTGTTCTGGTCTGGCTCTGGTCTGAAGAAGTGGGTCTGGCCCACAAAAGCTCCTCACCTCATAAACTATTTTGCTAGTCTTTAAAGTGCTACTTGACTGGTTTTTGCTTTACATCAGCACATCTTGTTCTCCCTGGAATAACAACACGCAACACACTGTTGTTCTGATGTATATAATTATGTTCATATTTTTTTTTGGCAAGCAATGCATTCGCACAGTGGTCCTTGACAAAGGATTAGATATTTGCTTGTCTAAGAATAAAACAATGAAAATGCTTTTATATCAAAGGTAAACACAGCCACCTAACTTATGAGTGGGTCAGAGAGATTCACAGCTACAGACAGGGACTGAATCTCAAATGATGGACAAACCTATCAGGTAAGAAAAAGCTCTTTTATGAAATCCTGTGATACACTGATTATTACAAGCTGAACTTCTCTAATCCAGAAATCTCTTGTGTAGCAACGTCCTTAACCTGACAAGATTGCAGTTAGCCAGATGATCACTTATCATGGGTTTGGCCAAGTTTCCTCTGGTCCCATAAAGTTTGTTTACAGTCACCAGATCTGGATCTCAGTGTCCTGTGCTGTTATTTCGCTGTAATTTATCTCTAAACAGCTTCTCAGAGCACAGTAAGGAGTGGATGTTTTGGCAATGGGGGAGAAAATATCGACCTCCTGTGGTCCAGCAAATTCTTTCATCTGGTATGGGTCAAGTCCTGAGGGAGCCGGATGAGAGAAGTTCAATCTGTAGTCGGTAAAACGTGGGCATTAGCTGTACATGAGGAACTATGGATACTCACTGAAACACTTTCAAGTCTGTGATCAGACAGGGAGAAAACATTTTCTTTTCCTATACAGGAGAAGGTCACTGTCTGCCTGTCTCTAATGTAAGGTAAGTAATGTGTAAGCAAAACAACGGAAGACCTATTTGCAATATGAATCAACAGCGGAGTGGGAAGTACAGAGGGAGGGAAGAAGAGCAAGGAGTCGTCCTACCTCCTGAAACAGAGAAAATAAATTTAGGGTGATATAAGTCAGCAAAAATAAATCTGAGGTATCCATTATCTGGGGGACTCAAAAGGCCAGAACTCTGACAATCACAGACTGCTGGGACCTCCAAGGTGTGAAATCTAGGTGAGAAACCCATGTAGGCAAACACTAACTTGCTGAAATTAAATGTTTACTCTTTCAAAGCATATTCTAACTTTTTATTCCTTGTATGTGGCATCACTTATACCTAAGAATTTTGTTTAATAAACTTGTTTTACATTTAGTAAAAACAATTCCGTGCAGCGATTGAAATAAAAGTGTTTCTCTAGCCCCAGTTGAGTTGATGAGCTGTAGTGTATTGTTTCCTAAAAGGAAACACAAATAATAATTTCAGTGAATGACCCAGGAGAGGGCTGGATAATGCAAGGACAAATGAGAATTCAGATGTTGGGGTTCATGGCTGCCTCCTAGACAAGAATCACAGAGATAGCCATGTTCGTCTGTATCTTCGAGAACAACAAGAAGTCCTTTGGCACCTTATAGAGGAACAGATATTTTGGAGCACAAGCTTGAAGCAGGTCTTTGCCCACAAAAGCTCATGCTCCAAAATATCTGTGAGTCTATAAGGTGCCACAGGACTTCTTGAGAGTTTGTCTGGCAGATTCCTGAAGTGTTTGCCTTCGGGAAAGACAAGCTAATGTGCTGGGGTCTTCCACACAGTTCAGCAGGAGCTAATCTCTTCCTTGCAGTGGCTGAAAGAGACATCACAGTAACTCACAGTTCTGGGATACCCAGAAAATTTTTGCCTTGGCAAACAGTGTGGGGAAATTCTTAACTGGGAAGAAGTCTCACTGTCACTGGGTTGAGATGTTCACTGTCTTCTCCTGTCCATGTGAAGGTGAGTTTCCCGGAGTTCTTCATTTTCATCTAATGGAAGAACCGCTTGTCTCTGTCTCTGTGTTTCCAGTCCATGTTGTCTGTTCGTTGCATTTCCAACAGCTCTCGATTGGGCCGCTCTGTGCGAATGGGATGGAGCTGGACCTGACGGGGGTCAAATTCCCTCAGTGAATGTGGCGCTGTGTAAGTTGTGTCACTTCCAGTGGGAAAGTGCATTTCCTGCTCTGCGTCTCTGCTGTCTCGCTGGTCTGAAAGGCGTGGTGAGAAGGAATGGTGCGGTAGGTTTAGCCCATGGTTGTGGATCAGCCTGGCGCAGCCCAGGGGTGAGGGTAATGGCTGTGTGTTTGAGGTACTCTTGTATGGGCATCCCCGGCCCTTGAGGGGCTCCCCATGGGCTGTGTAAGATATGTCAGTGGGGGTGGAAGCGGGTGGCTGAAGGCTGGGGGCGAGGGAGTGTTGGGGCTTGGGACGGTGGAGGGGTAGGGGTGGGTGGTGGAGGAGGTGGAGCAGAAGATGGAAGGACTGGGGGACCAGGGCAGGGGGCACAGGGTGCTGCAGTGAAGACGGGCCTGTGGGGGAGGCCTTATTGCATGTGGTGGTTGAGGGCAGGGTTTGGGGGTACAGAAGTCAGGGAGTTGGGGGGACCAGGGCAGGGGGTGGGAAGTGCTGGGTGGTTGTACACCAGGGAGATGATTATCGACAGGGAAGGGCTGTGAGAGCAGGTAGGGGTCAGGGCAGAGGGTTTGGGGGGTGGGAGGGTCGGGGGTGAGGGCAGGAGCTGAAGGTGCAGATGTCACAACAGGGTTTGGTGTTGGGGGTCTCAGGGCAAAGGTGGAGGGGGATGGAGTGAGGGGAGGGGGCACAGGACAGAGGGTTTGCGGGGGGCGTTAAGGCAGGTGCTTGGGTGAGGGGGTCATGCTGGGGTGTGATGGAGTGTGTGCAGGGTCTGGGAGGGTTGGGGCAGCTCAGGGCAGGGGGTGGAGGGTGCCAGAGGGAGGGTGCGGTGTGGGGGTCGGTGCGGAGTCTGGGGGTGAAAGTGTCACCACAGCCGAGTTCCCGAATGCGATTTCTCAAACGAGGGCACATTCTCCTCTCACATGTGTATTAGTGATACGAATAATCACACCAGTGCCCGGATTCCCCTGCAGTGACACCTCACACCAGCAAATGGACACTGCGGAGCCTAAACACGCTGGAAACCGATTTCCGATGGAGAAGCCTCCTGGAATCTGAAAGCAGTGGGGGACTTTGGCCTTTGTGCTCTGCACAGCGTTATTCTTCCTTCAGTGTTAGTGAACGACCCAAATCATTCCTGCCTCCCTCACAGCCAGTTCTGCAATACATTGGTTTGTGTCAACATAAGAGACGAGACCCAGGGCCAGCTCCTTACGTGGTGTAAATCAAAACAATGCCATGGGTGTAAAAGGAGCTGTTCTGAGGACAAGAAGTAATTGGCTTAAAGTGCAGCAAGGGAGGTTTAGGCTGGACATTAGGAAAAACTTCTCCACTGTCCAGATGGTTAAACGTTGGAATAAATTACCTAGAGGGACTGTAGAATCTCCACCTCTGGAGATGTTTCAGAGCAGGTTAGACAGACATGTACCAGGGGTGCTCTGTACAGTGCAGGGGACGAGACACAAGGACCTCTCAAGGCCCCTTCCAATTCTGGAGTTCTATGAGTGCACGAGTTACACCAGTTGTGGGGTTTGTTCTGTGATGTTAACAAGGAAATTTGCAAGAAAGATCCTATGACGCAGGAAACATTTCCTACAGATGTTTTACTCCAGGCTCATTTGCAGACAAGAAACTTCATAATCGCACGTGTGACCATGAAGTGACAGAAGCTTCCTCACTATGGGGCTCTCACAGGAATGCAGCAAAAAATAAGTGATCTCGTCAGCGGTAACCAGAGTGACAGAAGAGACACACTGAGGGGGAACGCCCAGTACTGGAGACTGTGTTCTTCTGACTCTCAATGACACATGCTCTCCAAGACAACAAAGAGAGAACATGAAATCACAGGACCAAAGGAAAGGAAGGGGCTGAGCTACGCCCAGTGAACATCACAGAACCTTTTCAAACAGCTGTGAATGATATTTTCTAAACATACAGAAGCGGTGAGAATTCTTGTGTCTCTCTTAAGTGCTCCTTTGGGGAACCTACACTGACAATACGAAGGACTTTCTTGCGCATTAAATGCAGAGCTGGCCGGGAAATGGAATTTCCATCCCGTGGGAAATGCCAGTGTGTGTTTTCACCCTGAATCAATATGAAAAGTTGAAGGAGCAAAAACCCAAATTACAGTTCAGAAGAGCCCGTAGGAACTCAAATGCCCAACACAAAACGGCCATCAGCATCAATATTTACTCAAGGAAAACATCCATACAAATGAATTTCTTTTTCCAGAATGGATTTTGGTTTACGTCTATTTCCTGGTTGACATCTGGACAGGCTCTAAAGAAATGGAATTACTTCATTATTTGGGATTATTTAGTTTGCAGAAGAGAAGAGTGAGGTGGGGATTTGATAGCAGCCTTCAACTTTCTGAAGGGGGGCTCTAAAGAGGATGGAGAGTGGCTGTTCTCAGAAGTGATGGACAGCATAACAAGGAGCAAGGGTCTCAAGTTACAGCGGGGGAAGTCTCGGTTGGATATTAGGAAAAACTATTTCACAGAGGGGTGGTGAAACACTGGAATGAGTTACCTAGAGAGGTGGTGGAACTTCCATCCCTACAAGTTGTTAAGTCCCAGCTTGACACAGTCCTGGCTGGGATGATTTAGTTGGGGGTGATCCTGCTTTCAGCAGGGGGCTGGATTCAGTGACTTCCTGAGGTCTCTTCCAGCCCCAGCATTCTACGATTTACTCACCACTGAGAGGAAGGTCCAGGGAGATTCTTGTCATTGAAAGCTCAGTGATTATCTCAGTGCTCTTCACGTCACCCAGACAGTCCCTTTAGGAATAGAAGACTTTGCGATAAATTAGCAAAGCCCCATTGTGTAACGATAGGGCTCAGATAAATTCAGCAATGAGAGACCACCTCTAAATGAGTGGGCTTCACCTGTGGAGCATGTGCTGAGGTCGTATTCAGGAGTGGATATTCTCATGAGAAGAGATCAGATGGAGCCCACCCAACCGACTCTGCTCAAATTGATAACCAGCACACACCTTATGAAACAAAACAAAAAAGCAGCACAGTAGCACTTTAAAGACTAACAAAATAATTTATTCGTGCCCCTGGACTGCTTTTTTGTGTTGATGGGATATAGACTAACACAGCCGTCTCTCTCCTACTGTTCAGCTTAGGAAACAACAGTTACACTCACATTCAGTGGGTAATAACGGTGATGAGGAGAAGGATGTAGTCTGGGGATCAGAGTGGAGAAAAGACGAGAGCTGTGATAAGAAAAAACACCAACCTCACCACCACAAAAAGAATCAGGTGTTGGGGGGAGGAGGAGGTGTGGGGCTCATCTGTCACTCTGCTGGGCACTATGGAATGAGGGGAGCAGAACTTCACGTAGTGCCAATGACCCCCACGCCCTGAAATCCAGCGCTTGGACCCACCCCAGAGAGATAAATTAGCTAAATTCTGAATGCAAGACAGACAGACAGACAGACAGACAGACACGAAGGTTCTCCACAGACATAAGGAAAATTCAGATGAAGGAAGCAGTGAGGTGATTTGGCTCCCGTTGCAGAGTGGGGCACAACACTGAGGGTTGAAGTGGGAGGATGACGGGGGGCTGAAGGCTCCTTTTCCCTACCTTGTTCAGGATGGGCAGTTCCATCCCCCAGCTGCTGCTGGTGCTGGTCGTGCTGAAGGAAACAGGTGTGTTTATTACATTCACTGGCTTCTGGGACCAAGTCCCTCAGGCAAAATTTCTTGCCGTATTCCCCAGAGGAAAACAACACTGCCTCAGGCTGCAACAAACAAAAGTCACTGAGAGAATCGGTTTGTAGGAAGTTGTATCATCGTCATCCTCATCTTCACCTGTATTTTCTAAATTAAAATCATTCTGAGATTTGCTCTCCTGGTAAATTATTTGACCTGTTTTGCCTACAAGGAGGACTGATTTGTCCCAGGAAGACACCCCAAAGTTGGGGCAGGGACAACCCCCAGGGCTCATGGTTGCAGGTTTCTGATGCTCAGACTCTTGTCTCAGAGCCATGATGAGAGCCCAGGAGCTCTGACTCCCACGTGCTCTAACCATTACACCGCACTCCTCCACCAGAGATGAGAACAGAACCCAAGAGCCCTCATTCCCAGACCCACTGCCCAGACCACAGGGCCACCCCTGCTAGGGCCCTGGCCTTGGACGGGGTAGAGCAATGAAGGCCCACATGCCCCCTGCCACCACACACTGGAGAGGGAGGGAACCGGTGGCTTTAAGCCCCACTGTGCGCCCCTGAGTCTGGGGAGAGTGACTGAGGCAGAGATTGTCCACGTGACCTAGGTGGTTTGGGCACCTGTTATTAACAGGAAATGGAAGTGGGTGCTCAAATCCCCTGGGCAGCTCTGAGCTGGCACCTGAGATGTGTGTGGAGCTGCTGCCGCTCTCGGGGCCGGGCGGGGATCTGGACTCAGATTCTCCTGATTCCTGCGGCTCCATCCCGCGAGCTGGGCGGAAGGACTCAGATGGGGCAGCGAGTGGTCCGGTGGCACCTGAGAGACTGACAGCGACGAACTCAGTGGGCAGAACCCGTTTCCCAGCTGAGATGAGCCCCACAGGGGGTTTTGCTCCAAAAGCTGCTCACGTGTGTGTGCACAGGGATGATTTCCTCGGGACGGGGGCAGCGCTCACGCCCCAAACCAACCCCCACCCCTCACCGGAACTCACGCCCCAAACCAACCCCCACCCCTCCACCCCCCCCACCAGAACTCACGCCCCAAACCGCCCCCAACCCCCACCGGAACTCATGCCCCAAAGCAACCCCCACCCCTCTACCCCCCCCACCAGAACTCACGCCCCAAACCACCCCCACCCCCCACCGGAACTCACGCCCCAAATCGCCTGCCCTCCCGCACTGGAACTCACACCCCAAACCGCCTCCCCTCCCCCACTGGAACTCACACCCCAAGCCGCCTCCCCTCCCCCACCAGAACTCACGCCCCAAATCGCCTGCCCTCCCGCACTGGAACTCACACCCCAAACCGCCTCCCCTCCCCCACTGGAACTCACACCCCAAGCCGCCTCCCCTCCCCCACCAGAACTCACGCCCCAAACAGCCTCCCCTCCCCCACCAGAACTCACACCCCAAACTGGCCCCCCACCCCCCACCGGAATTCATGCCCCAAACCGCCCCCCTCCACTCCGACGTGGTTTGACCCCCCTCCCCTGTAACTCCCGGAGCTGCCAGTTCAGCAGGGTGGGAAGTGTCATGCCAGGCTCTGGGCTGGGGCCGGCCACATGGGGCAGGGGAGGGGCCATGGGTGGGGCTCCGCTCAGCCCCGCCCCCCACTGGGCCCCACCCCCACGGCTGTGCTGGGAGCACAGCGGGGTGTCTGTGTGTGGGGGAGCGTGGGTGGGGTTGTATAGGTATGTATGTGTGTTTATCTCTGTCTCTGTGTGTGTGTGTGTGTGTGTGTGTGTGTGTGTGTACATGTATTTATCTCCGTATGTCTGCATGTGCCGAAGTGGCTCATTCGAATCCCCCTGCCGAAATGCAGGGGCGAGTGCAGCCACGGCCAAAGAGAATCATTTTGGGGAAGTTCTCTGGCCAGTGCTCTGTACGGGATCCAGCCCCACCATGGAAATTGTCCTTTCTGGCCTTGGGAGCTGCGAACGCTCCTGTAACACACCCCAGAGAGACGTGTTATCTCCCCGCAAAGTGTCCTCGCCCGCAGCTCAGCTTGCTGGGGTGGGTTCAGGCACCGCCAGCTGAGATTCTCCAGACGGGATCACCTCACAACCCCGTCTTGTCCTCAGACTGTAGGAATCCAGGCAAAGATCACGCAGGAGAGAGCAACCCACTGTCCTTGCCCTCTGGCAATGCACTGTTTCACCAACCATTCACTTGGAGTGGGATTTCCAAGTGTGACGCCGAATGACGTCTCAATGCCCTTTCAGCCTCTCATTCCACAGGGTTTGTTGGAAAATCTCAGTTGGAAAGAACCACGAATGTCTCTCCAAAGAAGACGACAGATATTAATGAATACGCTGGAGTGTTTAACTAGCACAGCGTTTGGTGGTGCTCATTAGCTGACGAGTCACTCTATGCACAGAAATTCCCCCAGCTTCTCTACATATGTTCATTCCTACTCAGAAGAAACTTATTGGCTACGTCTATACATGTATGCTACATCGAAATACCTTATTTCGATGTAGCGCCATCGATATAAACTATTTTGATGAATAGAGTCTGCACGTCCTCTAGGGCGGGTGCCGTCGACGTTCAACGTCAACGTTGGGCAGCACCACATCAAAGTAGGTGCTGCAGGGGAGCATCTACATGCCAAGGTAGCACACATCGAAATAAGGGTGCCAGGCACAGCTGCAGACAGGGTCACAGGGCAGACTAGCACTTCCCGGACAACAGGAAGCCGCTCCCTTAAAGGGCCCCTCCCAGACACACTTGCACTAAACAACACAAGATCCACAGAGCCAACAACTGGTTGCAGACCCTGTGCATGCAGCATGGATCCCCAGCTGCAGCAGCAGCAGCCAGAAGCCCTGGGCTAAGGGCTGCTGCACACGGTGACCATAGAGCCCCGCAGGGGCTGGAGAGAGCGTCTCGCAATCCCTCAGCTGATGGCCGCCATGGCGGACGCCGCTCTTTCGATATTGCGGGGTGTGGATTGGCTACAAGTGCCCTACTTTGAGGTTCGGCTTCGAAGTAGGGTGCTATTCCCATCTCCTCATGAGGATAGCGACTTCGACGTCTCGCCACCTTATGTCGATGTCAACTTCGAAATAGCGCTCACCACGTGTAGACGTGGTGGGCGCTATTTCGAAGTTGATGCGGCTACTTCGAAGTAGCTGGCACGTGTAGACGCGGGTATTGGGTATTAAACAAAGGAACGATGAGGAACAGGTCGGACTCCACTGGAACTCGAGAATTCTCCACCCGTTGACCTCACACAGGTCTTAGGCCTGGAGCCGTGGTCAGGGCATTTCTCACTGTGCAGTGGGAAAGGTGCCAAAGCCACCAAATTGCCATTCATCCTTTATCAGCGCCGAGACAGCAGCAAAAGCCCCTGGATCCATCTCAGTAAAGCCTAGGGGAACGTTCCCAGCCCTTGAGCAAACCCGTCTGCAGTAACTGGGCAATCTGGGATTTCCACACACACCAAACTATTTCAGTGGACTCTAAACTTTGCCATCCCTCATGTATCCCATGGGGGTGGATGGGTTTAATGAGGCCCTCTGGGAATTAATTAACAGCAACATTAATTGTGTCATGTCCCCTGAAAACAGGGCAAGTTGCAGTGAGTTTTCAGTGAGACACGACACAATTAACGTTGCTGTTAATTAATTCCCAGAGGGCCTCATTAAAACCATCCACCCCCATGGGACACATGGGACAAACTCCCTGGTGTAACTCCCCTGTTTGCAGGGCGGTGACACCAGGACTGGGCCTGAACCAACATGTTCCAAAACATCTGGTGTGTGACTCTCCGTTGCTTTTCTGTAGTTCCATGTGGATGTGCTCAGGTACCTCTGGTCGTTCCAGGGACAGGGATGTGCACTGAATCATGTGGGAAAGGATTTTTGTGGAGCAACCCACTCACCTCACCTAACGTCCTGCTACAACGCCCTGGTTGCACAGGAGAACAAAGGAGGCCGAAGCCGCTAAAGTTTCTCCCCTTCACTCATTAAACCTCCTCCACTGACTTCCCTTCCTCTGAAATAAAGAAAAGCCAAACCACCTCGCCCCTTGTCTAACTCCCCCTCCTTCTCTTCCCTGCTGTGTTGAGTGCTGGACGAGGCCGCACCCCTAGAATCTCAGCAGCCGGAGGGAAGCAAAGGCCTTTTCTCCCTGCTCCTCTCCCCCCAGGGTGGGTCCAGATTTCTGGGGGCTCCAGGTGGCTGTGCACGTCCTACCCGAACACGACACCCTAAAGCTCCTGCTCTCCGTCTCCCACACAGTCTGGGCTCCCCGGTCGATCTCATCACCTACAGCCTGAGAATCCAGGATGAGCGCTGCCCCCCGAGCGCCCCCACCCACCCGCTCTGCCCCGAGGCCGGGCTGCCCGCGCTGCACAGACGCAGGGGTACAGCTGAGGTCTCTGGCAGCAGCTTCCTTTGGGCCAAGAGCTGATTTGTGATTCGTACATTTAACTCAAGGGACGAAACATTTTCTGCACAGACCCATCACACTTGTGCAGGGCTCACAGGCTTGGCAGATCCCCTCCCATTTCTCGTCTGGCCCCTGCTGGTTAGACCCTTGGGGGGGTGGGGGGGTTGATCACCCAGCATCCTTATCCCCCACCTGAAGAGTGGAAGGGAGATCACTGGCCTGTGGGACGCTTCTTCTCCCCCATGAGCCTGGCCCCCTTTGGTACTGCTAAGGAAAGATTTAACTCTCTCTCTCTCACTCTCCGCCAGTGTGGTGCAGGGTTCGACTCCAGGATCCCACAGATTGTCAAGTTCATGGTCCAATCCACAAGTATCCTTTATTGAGGTACAGAATTACAGCTCCAGCTGGGTGCCTCCGGAAATCACTGGCAATTATACCCTTTACAGTTTGTACCTCCGCCCATACCCCTGTCCAAAGTCCAATCCCCTCATTTGAGGAGGGGTCGTTACTCTTCCCCATTGGATGGTTCCCTTGCTAAGAGGACAGTCTGTTGCTGGGTGTTTGATCTTCTTTAGGAGGCCGTTATCTCGACTCCCCACATTCTCCTTTTATCTCCATTTCGCAAACTTCCAATTCGCACGACATCGGGCAGTTTTCACCGGTTCTGCAGCTGCTGTTTTCAGCATTTCTCTCAGCTCAGCGTGACCTGGGCCGAAGGCTTCAATGACTTTTGCTGCTAGTGCTAAGCTAAGAAAACAAACTCTTTAAACATGCACATAAAATGACATGTAAATGATTTTCCCTTAACACACACACACACACACACACACACACACACAAACACACACACACACACACAGAGTGCGGGGGGTCTGCCCTGAGGCGGGGCGGGGCCTGCAGTGCATGTGCGTACCCACACACACACACACACAGAGCACAGGGGGACTGCTCTGGGGTGGGGCGGGGCCTGCAGTGCGTGTGCGCGCACACACACAAACACACACACACACACACGCAGAGCGCGGGGGGTCTGGCTTGGGGCGGGGCGGGGCAGGGCTTGCAGTGCACGTGCACGCTCACACACACACACACAGAGTGTGTGGGGGGTCTGCCCTGGGGCGGGGTGTGCAGTGTGCACACACACACACACAGACACACAGTGTGGGGGGGTCTGCCCTGGGGCGGGGCCTGCAGTGTGCGCACACACACACACACACACACACACACAGCACAGGGGGGGTCTCCCCTGGGGCGGGGAGGGGCCTGCAGAGCACGCGCGCGCACACACACACACACATACACACACACACAGTGCGGGGTGGGTCTGCCCTGGGGCGGGGCATGCAGTACGCGCGCACACACACACACGCACACAGCCTCTCAGTGACTTTTGTTTGTTGCAGCCTGAGGCAGTGTTGTTTTCCTCTGGGGAATATGGCAAGAAATTTGGCTTGAGGGACTTGGATTTGCAATTCCCGCCCAGGCCTCCCTCCCTCCCGCGCTGCTGCTGGCGGTGGGGTTGCCATCCAGGTTGGGCACCGGACCCAATCCCACTGCCCAGCCCCCGTCAGGCAGTGCCACCAGCAGGGTGCACAAGGAAGGGAGTCAATGGCTCGCCAGGCCACCCCGCCCTCTGCGCTGCTGCTGGGGTGGCGCTGCCTTTCCCGCCGCCCACATGGGCAGACAGAGCTGCCCCCAGCAGGGGCGCAGCAGGCGGGGCGGCAACGCCATCGAATGGCGCCCTGCGTTCTGCGCTGCTGCTGGTGGCCCTGCTGCCCTCCCAGCCAGGTCAGAGGCAGCCGCTCTGCAGCCTCCCAGCGTGGAATTCAGCACGGCCAGCAGTGAGGATGTGAAGGACCAGGTGACTGTGGGATAAATAGGTCGTGTTGACTAGTCAATTCCCCCCGACTTGCTGCCTGTGTCACATAAGGGCAGGAGAGGAGGGGAAGAGAAGGTACTTCGAAGTGGCAGCGCCACGTGGAGCCAGGGGCAGCCGGGGACTCCCCAGCTCACCGCGGGCTCCCTGCGGCATTTCCACAGAACCCAATTCCCCAGCGGATCCTGGGTTGGGGAGATGCTGCGTGGTGCCCGGGACCCACTGACCCTCGGCTCCATGAGGCGCTTCCGCTTCGAAATGCACCAGAGTCTCCGGATTTCCCGCTGGCCCCGCGCTGCACAGGGAGTTCCCATTTCAAATGCACAAGGGCCCCGCTGGGCTCACGTCCATGTCAAAGTGCAGAAGTGTCCACCAGCTCCTCGAGCAGTCGATGGAAATTCCACCCACCAGGAAACGAATCTCTGTGACGTCCTTAGTCTGCAGCAGCAGCGATGGCGGCGGCGGCACAGAAGGGAGGCAGGTTTCTCCTCCGTTGCCCTTGTCCCATGTGTAACCTCGCAGGGCCCTGGCCGCTGGGCCGGCTGTTCAGCCTCATTGTGCGTCCCAATGGCCAGAGCCGGTCCCTTGCCCCTTTTCTCAGGGCAGTGCTGCCCAATGGCTACAGTCCATAACCTGGCCCTGGCGCACAACGCTGGGCAGGTCCCTGTGCGGGACAGGAGACGGGGGCGGTTCCATCCCCCGCGGGGGGCAGCCCCTCCCTCTCCACGGGAGCCCGGTCCAGGCTGCAGGTGGTGCTGTGGCTCCCGGCCCGGCGTGAGCGGGAAAAGCTGCGACCGAGGCGCTGACTCCCGCCGGCGGCTCCCTCCCTCCCCAGCAGCCGGCGCCTGCCCTGGCCCAGCCCCTGCCGAGCCGCGGGCACCTGGCGCCAGGCTGAGCCGGGGGAGCTGGCGCGTCCCCGTGGCCGGGCTGCTCCTGTCCCAAGAGAGCAACGGCCTGTCGGACGCGGGGCCCCGGGAACCAGGGCTCAGGGGGAGCCAGGCCCTGAGATGGACTCAGCACCTCTCTAGTGCCCCCAGGGCCAGACCCCTCCCACCTATGGGCGCAGGAGCTGCTGCCCCCGCCCCCGTCCCGCCCCCCAGCTGTTCTGTTCCCTGCAGCGTGCGGCTGCCCCAGGGCCTGGCTGGGGCTGGGTTCCCAGGGGGCTGCAGCCCTGGCCCCACAGAAGAGCCGGCGCCTTGGTGCTGGGGAGGGGCTGGTCCCACATGGAGCGGGGGTGGGGGTGGGGGGCAGACAGACGCCCCCTCCCGCGGGCCGGTCCCAGGGGCTCTGGCGCGTTGCGACCGGGCTCCCATTTCCCGGGGGGGGACAGGCTGGGGGGCATTTCCGCAGGGCCCCGGCCTGGCGCCTGGCGGTGTCACTGCTCCAGGGGCCGGTGCCCAGCGGGTCCCTTACCTCTGGCGCAGCAGCAGTGGGGAGAGGGGTCCGGCACCTCCCTGGCCGGCCGCCCGGTGTCCTCGGCTGGGCCCTGAGGGACGGTCCCGGCTGGGCCCCCAGCTCCCTACGTGGGGACTGTGCTGAGCTGTGCTGGAAGGGAGGAGACGGGGCCCATCAGCGTCCTGCCCCCAGCCCCCAGCCCCCCCCAGGAGCCCCCTCCCCACGTCCCTCTGCTGAGCCACTGGGGAGAGGGGCCGGACGAGACCCCCAGCTCCTGGGGCAAAGGGCGCTGGGCAGGGGCCTACATGGGGACTCCCCCCAGCGGCTCCAGGGGGCGAGGAGGGACCCAGGGCCGGGCAGGAGCCTGGCTGGAGCCGGGGCTGGAACATGGGCCCTTAAAGTGCCAGGGGCTCCCTGAGCCAGGAGCAGATGAGCTGGGCCCACGTCTGGCTCAGGCCCGGCTCTGACTCTGCCCCAGGGTCACTCCCAGGTGCAGCCCTGCAGCTGCCGCCCTGCGGCCTGTGGGAGCCGCCTGCCCACGCCGGGGTCCGGGAGCCGGCTCAGAGGTCACTCGCGGGCAGTGCGGGTGGGGGGTGAGTTACAGCCGGGCTCCGCCGCTGCCCCAGGGAAACTGCCCCCCCACCCCCACGCTCCCCTCCCAGCTGTCCTGCTGCCCTCTGGGGCTCTGCCCGCAGGTCCCCCGCAGGGCCGGCCCGAGGCCAGACCAGGCCCTGCAGAGCCTGCAGGGGAAGGGGGGGATGGGGGGTCCCAGGTTTACATGATTTTTGCACAAAATGGCCGCGTGTCCAGTGCGGTTTTTTTGGCAAAAAAGCCTCTTTTGCAAAAAGTGTTTGAAGGGGATATGCAAATGAGCGTGTGACATATGCTAATGAGCACTTCATTTGCATTTCCTCTTCCCCAGGAGGGCAGCAGTGCAGACACAGCCCCAGAGAGACTCGGGGACTGCGCCAAGGCAGGAACTGCAGAGAAGCAGCTCGACCCCCCAGCCCCTGCTGGCCTGGGACTGGTCGGTCTGGGCTGTGAATCCCACAACAGGAGACCTGGAAGGGACCTCGAGAGAACGTCGAGTCCAGTCCCCTGCGCTCGCGCCAGGACCCAGCACCGGCTGGAGCCTCCCTGACAGGTGTGTGTCCAACCTGCCCTGAGACGTCTCCAGGGATGGAGATTCCACAGCCCCTGGGCGATTTATTCCAGTGTTCGACCACCCGGCCAGGTGGGGAGTTTTCCTCACGTCCGACCTCAACCTCCCTGGGGGCAGGTTCAGCCCATTGCTCCTTGTCCTGCCCTCAGAGGCCCAGGAGAGCAACGTTTTTCCCCCCTCCTCAAGACACTCCTGAAAACATGCAAAAGGCCGGCCCAGGTCACCGCCGGCTCCCAGCGCTCTGCCAGCCCCAGCTCCGTGGGAGGCCTCCCGCCCCCACCCACCCTGCTTGGCGGGGGGCCGGGAAAGGGGGCCGAGGCAGGAGGGGGCAGCCAGAGGGAGGGAAAGGGGCGAAGGGGAACCAGACCGAGCAGGCTCCAAACCTCTCGGAGGCTCCCACCTTCTCCCCGGGCCCAGCCCCACCGGCCGCAGGGAAGGAGAAAACGCCCACAAGGCTCCTCCTGCCCCGCCCGTCGGTCCCAGTTCTCCCTCCGGCCCCCGCAGAGACCCTGGGGAGGCGCCGGCTGCTGCCAAGCCGCGGGATCTCTGAGCTTGTCCCCGCCTCGCGCCTCTGTCCTGATTGGCTGTTGTCAGGGTCTCTCTGTGAGGTCATCCCTGTCCTCCAATAGGCTGAGGTCCTGCCACAGGCCTTTGTGATGTCACTGCCACACCCACCCTTCCCGCCCAAGGCTGGTGTCCTGGCCCTGGCCAGCCCCTCTGGAGGTTGGAGGGGTTCCCCTGGAGCCCCACTGAATGGCAGCTGGGTCTGGGGCAGAGTGGGCTGGGCAGTAACATCCCAGGGGCTGCTCCCTTGGCCCCACCCAACTCATCAGTCCTGAGCAGACAGGCCAGTGTAACCAAGGAGGTGTTAACCAGACACTGGTCTATGCCCTGGCGTGGACACAAGGGCGCTGCTATTAAGGCTCCTTCTCTTGCTAGAGTGTATTGTACGTCCTCAGCTGGAACCACGGCCTGCTCGAGGCTCTGTCACACAGTTAGGACTGACTCTGAGGTCATCTCTTCAGCAGCACACAACCTACTTTCCAGAGGAGAGAAGGTCCATTATCCCCATTCTACAGATGGAGAAACTGAGGCACAGACAGGGGCGGGGCCTTGCCTAAAGTCACCAAGCTGGAAACTGGTGGGCCCAGACCTGCTGAGTCTCAGTCCAGGGCTGGACGTCCTCCCCTTGATCAGGAACGGCCATATTACTGCCCCTCTCAGTGGGATTCCCACAATACACCCGCTGCTGGTGCTGTGCAGTGGGGTCGCTCTGTCTGCGGGCCTGGGGACTCACCTGCTTCCCGTTCCTATGGCAGGACCTGCTGTCAGGGCAGTTCAGTCCCCAGAGTGAAGGGAGCAGCCACAGTCCTGCTCTGTAAAACCAGAATGAAATTCAGATCAATGGTTTTGTTCCTTCTAAACACTTCCTGTCCCACACTGGGTTTGTTGTGGTTGCAAAGCAAGTTTTCCCTGGGGAAATTGAACGTTTTCTGCTCCAGCCAATTTCTCAGAATAAACACTTCCAAGGCTGGAACATTTTAACTTTCTCCACATGGAAGACAAAAGGAAAAATTGCTGTCAGCGAAGCAAATCACAATCCTCTACTCAATGGAGAAACAGAATAGAGAAGAGGATCAGAGGGGTAGCTGTGTTAGTCTGGATCTGTAGCATCAACGAAGGGTCCTGTGGCACCTTATAGACTAACAGAAAAGTTTAGAGCATGAGCTTTCGTGAGTTAACTCACTTCTTCAGAAGAAGAATCTGAAGAAGTGAGTTAACTCACGAAAGCTCATGCTCCAAACTTTTCTGTTAGTCTATAAGGTGCCACAGGACCCTTCGTTGCAGAATAGAGAAGAGTTATTTACTTCTTCCCGTGGCACAAGAACTAGCCGGTGACCAAATGACATCAGCACGAAGCAGATTTACAACAACCCAAAGAAGTGATTTTTCACGTGGCACAAAGTCAGCCTGCAGAAAGTTCCTAAAGTTACTAATGACGCCTCTTGTGGGCAAATCCCCAGAGCTCCAGAGCAACAACTTTCGTGATCGTTCCTAGTAAAGCTCCAGGGGATTTCAGCATCTCGTCACGCCCAGCACCAGGCTTAGTGAACACTTAATGGGGAGATTTATGAGGCTTTCACCTCTTTGGAACTGCGTTGTCTTCGTCTGCTGGCCAGGACGGCAATGATCAGCTCGGACGCCCCAGGACACCCTCGATGTTTGGGAGGCAGCCGGCTCTGAGGTCACAGCCACGGCCAGTCGCAGCAGGTACGGACTTTTCCTTCGCACAGTGTGCGGTGCGACGGTGGGGACTGGTTATTAGCATTAAGATGAGAGCTGCTCAGGGCTGCACTGCTCAGGAAAGAACAGCCTTAGCCGGGGAGGTAGCATCTGGCACTCACAGAGCGAGTGCTCCTCCAAAGGGATCTCCAGATGTTACCTGGAGTTCCCAGAGCACTCTCAGCAGATAGGGGAAGGACAAACCACAGCTGCTTTGCTCCCAGGATGGTCCGAGATCTTTGTGCCTCTGGCTGTCCCACACCAGGTCTGCAGGACTGAGCTAAGAGATGCCGGGGCAAGGTGGTGGTGTGAATGAAACCGAGAAAGAGCCAAGGGAGGTATCTGGGGCTGCAGATAAAACCAGAGTGAGATTGCCAGGGCGGCTGCTTGCTTGTAGAGAAGTTTACCCGTCTGTAGCTGTCTCGTAGCTTTACTGTGGAATTGCAAAGCCCCAGAATTTCAGTGGGAGCCGGACACCCAACGCCCTTTGTCTGCTGGGACCTGCCAGCCTCCAGTGTCCAAAAGCCACCTGTCCAACAAGGGCTGAGGAGCATCCCGTACTATCCCTGTGAGTGTCTCTCTCCTGCTCATAGGCTGGCGCCTGGATGGAGCTTTAGGGGTCTCCTCCAGCAGCTGACCCAACAGCTGTGGGTGCTCAGCTCAGCCCAGAGGTGCTCAGGCTTTTACATCCAGCTGTCTGGAGCTGATTCCTTGGGCGTGTCTTCAGCCTCCACTCCTGAGCAGCTGCAGTGAGTTCGGCAGCCTCTGAGGTTGACAGGAAAGTGGTGAGCAATGTCCTGTCCGCTTTCACTGCCTTTGTGCCAAGGAGATCCACCTCCTCGCCCTTGTACCTGAGTGCTCCACGGTCGTCAGGGGACTGGCCCTCAGAGCCTTCCTACCAAGGCAGGGAGCTGCAGCATCGCCCTGTTTCACAAAGGGAAAGTGAGTCGCAGTCCCTGGTTTTTAAAGGGCCCTGGAGAGGTCAGGAGTGAGAGGATCAAGGGGAATTGGTCACCCACCTCCATTATTCTCCTTGGGAGAGCTCAGACCAGGAGAGGGTGTGAATTGTTTATGGGCACAAAAGGCTCCAGCTACCCTACAGTTGTGTAGACAAAACTGGGGTTTTGATGGGTGTCGTTGACAAACCCTGTGAAGCGTCTACGTACAAAATGTGTTAAAAAGCCTTGTAGATGCTCCGGGGTCGGGGGAGGGGGGCGGTTTGTTGACAGATCGGATTGAAAGATCGAGCTGCTTTTATGTGCAGACACAATCTGCGGGTAGAAGTTTTGTCAGGACACCTCTTCCAGCAGTAACTGCTGTCAACAGAGGATTCTAGTGTCAACGCAGCCAAGTTGTGTCTGGTGGGACAAAAACTGTATCTTGGTCTCTGCAGCCCAAGGTCAGTGGCTTTCCCACAAAACCGTTCTCCTGAGTTTCTCACAGCAACTTCACCCTCTTCTCTGGAGTTGACATTTTTCTACAGAAACAATTGACTGTGCAAGTACGAAATTCTGTCAACAAATTGTGGATGACAAGATCTGTCTTTAGTCATTTTTTTAAAAAGCGATCTGAAATGTTAAGAGCAAAATATTTCTGTCATGGAATCCTGGGTCAAAATTTGCAATCTTTACATTTTCAAGTAGTCAAAAAGTGAAATAAAATTAATCTTAAAAATTAAAATTATTTTCTCAACTTCTCATTCATTTTTCTCCCCTTTCTTTCCTCACCCCTCTTATTTTTCCAATGAGCAAACTTAAAACCGGGAGAAAATGCCTGGGAGTGTCTGGAGAGTATCCAAAAAAATAAAAATAAAAAACCCCTTGAATTCCGGTCTTTTTTCCAAAGACTGAATCAAAAGCAATATGTCATTAATAATGGGAAGATTTTGCTAAAAGATTTTTCTCAAGAGTTTCAAAATTTTCATGGAGATTCAGTGTCTACATCCTCTGGGTTTTTTAAATATTTTCTCCATCTTAAAAAGGTTTCCAGCGTGTTTCGGCTCCCCAGTGTCCGTTTGCTGGCGTGAGGTATCACTGCAGGGGAATCCGGGCCCTGGTGTGATTATTCGTATCATTAACATACGAGTGAGAGGAGAATGTGCCCTCGTTTGAGAAATCGTATTTGGGAAATTGTCTGCGGTGACACTTTCACCCCCAGACTCTGCAATGACCCCCACACTGCACCCTCCGTCTGGCACCCTCCACCCCCTGCCCTGAGCTGCCCCAACCCTCCCGGACCCTGCACATACTCCATCACACCCCGGTAAAGACTCCTCCAACCCAAACACCTGCCCTAACGCCCCGCAAACCCTCTGTCCTGAGCCCCCTCACCTCACTCCGTCATCCTCCCCCTTTGCCCTGAGATCCCCCACAGCAAACTCTGCTGTGACATCTGCACCTCCAGCTCCTGCCCTCACCCCCGACCCTCCCACCCCCCAAACCCTCTGCCCTGACCCATTCCTGCCCTCATAGGCCCTTCCCTGTCGGTAATCATCTCCCTGGTGTACAACTACCCAACACCTCCCACCCCCTGCCCTGTGTCCCCCCAACCCTCTGACTTCTGCACCCCCATCCCCTTCCCGTAACCACCACATGCAATAAGGCCTCCCCCACAGCCCCCTGTCCTCACTGCAGCACCCTCTGCCCCCTGCCCTGGTCCCCCAATCCTTCCATCTTCTGCTCCACCTACTCCACCACCCACTCCTACCCCTCCACCGTCCCAAGCCCCAAGACTCCCTCGTCCCCCAGCCTTCAGGAACCCGCCTCCACCCCACTGACATATCTTACACAGCCCATGGGGAGCCCCGCAAGAGCTGGGGGTGCCCATACAAGTGTACTTAGAAGACATAGCTGTTACTATCACCCCTGGGCTGCGCCAGGCTGATCCACAACAACGGGATCAACCTACCGCACCGTTCCTTCTCACCACGCCTTTCAGACCAGCGAGACAGCAGAGACGCAGAGCAGTAAATGCACTTTCCCACTGGAAGTGACACAACTTACACAGCGCCACATTCACTGAGGGAATTAGACCCCCGTCAGGTCCAGCTCCATCCCATTTACACAGAACGGCCCAATCGAGAGCTGTTGGAAATGCAACAGACACAACATGGACTGGAAACCCAGAGACAGAGACAAGCGGCTCTTCCATCAGATGAAAATGAAGAACTCTGGGAAACTCACCTTCATATGGACAGGAGAAGACAGTGAAAATCTTAACCCAGTGACAGTGAGTAGCCCAGAGAAACCTGACTTCAAGGAGACAGAACCAGACAGTCAACCCCTTGAGTGCACAAACTAAATGTCCCTGACTCTACTGAAAGCCCTGAGCAAGGCCGGTTCAGTTGCTGTTATTTACAGAGAAATTTCCGCAGGTGTTAGTCAGAAGGGTCCCAACAGGAAGGAAACCGGGACAAATGTTTTAATTTGCAGTCACATTTCTGATGTGCCTCAGCCCCGGTCTCTTTGTCCCCCTGCAGATGACCTCTTCCGAGGGTGACCCTGGAGGGAACCAGACCATCGTCGATGTGTTCATCCTGGTGGGGTTCTCGTACCTTAACGAGCTGCAACTCCTTCTGTTTGTGGTGCTTCTGGTCATCTACCTGCTCACCCTGATGGGGAACCTACTCATTATCCTGCTGATAAAGCTGAGCCCCTCCCTCCACACCCCCATGTATTTCTTCCTGGTGAACCTGTCTGCATCGGAAATCTGCTTCACCAGCAGTGTGGTCCCTCAGCTGCTGGCTCACCTCCTGGTGGAGGAAAAGACCATCTCCATTGCAGCTTGTGCAGTGGGGATGTACATCAATGCCATCATGGGCCTCACGGAATGCTGGCTCCTCGCAGCCATGGCCTACGACCGCTACGTGGCCATATGTCACCCCCTGCACTACACGACCATCATGAGCGGCCGGGCGTGTGCTCTGCTCGCGGGGGCTTCATCGGCTGCTGGCATCTCGGTGGGAGTTCCTCTGAATATGTGGCTTTTCAGCCTGCCCTTCTGTGGCTCAAACCGCATCCAGCACTTCTTCTGTGATGCTCCACCATTGTTGAAAATGGCATGTGCCGACACATCAATGATTAAGGCTGTAGTCCGTATGGTGGCAGTTCTGTTCACCCTGGGCCCTTTCCTGTTGATACTCCTGTCCTACATCCGCATTATCTCCACCATCCTCAAGCTGTCATCGGCGGAGGGAAGGCGTAAAGCCTTCTCCACCTGCTCCTCCCACCTCACGGTGGTGACTGTGTTCTATGGAACGGCCCTCATCACCTACCTGGTACCCAACACTGGCTCCACTACACAGAGTGACCTATTGATTTCCCTATTGAACATAATTGTCTCACCAGTGTTGAACCCCATAATTTACACTCTGAGGAACAAAGAGGTGAAAGGAGCCTTGAGAAAAACTGTGCAGAAGAGCAGCTTTTCTCACCACTGGAGAAACTAGAGACTGAGAAGTTGAGTGAGTCAAAATTGGGCGGTGGGGATCCTGTTGAAGGGAAATGAATAAATATTTTACTGAATTTCTCCCAACGGCTCTCAATATTTTTTCGTTTCCTCTCAGGAAAATGGAAGAGAAACTTTTGTTGACAAATTACCCCAAAATTTTAAATTTCTATTTTTTTTTGCATCTGAGAGGTAGCCATCTTAGTCGGTACCTTCAAAACCAAGACGTCCTGTGGCACCTTTTTGACTATCTTCTCTTTATATATGTTTTATACATTTGAAAGGCAGAATGATTTCCCCGCATTTATAATTCATTGGGGGAAAAAACCCCAAAGGAACAGATTTAGTCAAAGTATCTTCCTGATTTTTGACCTTCAAAATTGGAAATGTGAAAGGAAAACAAAGCTTCCCAGGAGAGGCGTTTCATTCCAGGTCCACCTCCGCCGTCCGTGTCCTTCCCAGGTCAGACTGTGCAAAGCTCTTTTCCTTACTACCCCTTTCTTCTGACAATGCCATGTGGGATGCTGACATGGAGAGGTGTGAGGGAGTCCTGAAACTGAGTTTGTGTGAGGCAGAAGGAGGCGAAAAGATGTTGGTTGTACCGTCAGGCCAACCAGCAATACATGAGGAGCAAGAGAAAGGCCAAGCGCAGGGTAGGCCTGTTGCTCAGTGAGGAGCGAGGAACAGCATTGGGAACACTGGAAATGACAAAGCTGGTTCAGGACCTCTTTGTTCTGGGCTTCACCAAGACGTCTGATGGAGAAATGCCGGACGTGGTGAGTCCTAGCGGGGAGGGGGTGAGATTAGAAGATAAAATGGAAAAGGAACACGTGAAAAATTACTTCGGGAAGTTAGATGTCTGTGAGTCACGAGGACCTGTTGAAATCCCTCTTAGAATAGTCGCGGAGCTGATAGAGGAAGTATCGGAGCCTTTAGCTGTCATCTTTGGAAAGTCAGGAGAGATTCCAGAAGACTGGAAAAGGGGAAATAAAGTGCCCATCTCTACAAAGGGAAATAAGAACAACCCAGGAAATTACAGACCAGTCAGTTTAACTTCTGTGCCAGGAAAGATAATGGAGCAAGTCATTAAGGAATCGATCTGCAAACATCTTAAAGAAGAAAAGGAGCTGGGTAACAGCCAGCATGGATGTGTAAAGTACAAATCATGTCCAACCAATCGGATAGCTTTCTGCCATAAGATAACAAGGCTTGTGGAGAAGGGGAGGATGTGGTGTACCTGTGTTTTAGGAAGGCATTTGTTGTGGTGTCACATGTCTTCTTATCAATATACTCGGCAAATACAACTGAGATGGGGCTGCTGTAAGGTGGGTGCATAACTGGCTGTACAGCCATTCTCAGAGAGTCGCTATTGATGGGTCTCAGCCCTGCTGGAAGGGCAGAACAAGGGGGGCTCTGCAGGGGTCTGTTTGGGACAGGCTCTGCTCAGTATCTTCGGCGATGTGGATCTGGGCGTGGAGAGTGCGCTGCTTACGTCTGTCGGTGATACCAAGCTGGCAGGGAGAACAGGGTCGTAACTCAGAATGATCTGGGCACACTGGAGAAACGGCCTGAGGTCAATGGGGTGAAGCTGAATGAGGACAAGTGCAAAGTGCTCCGCGGAGGAAGGCCCAATCCATGTCACACCCAGCCGGGGAAGTGGCTGTCGAGGGAGGAGTCCTGCAGAAAGGGATCTGGGCTCAGGGCGGAGCACAAGCTCCAGAGGAGTCAACAGGGTGAGACTGTTGCCAGAAGCGCCAACCTGCTTGTGGGAGGCACTGCCGGGTGTTGGGAGCCAGCCAGGAGCAGCAATTCCTTCCCCCCCACCCCTCCACTCTCTGACTTGCTCACCTTGATTATCTTTTTCTGATTTGTCCTCCTTGCTTACTGTTTTTGGTTCTCTGTGTCTTAAATATTGAGTCTCTTCTGGTCTGGCTCTCGTCTGAAGAAGTGGGTCTGTCCCACGAAAGCTCACCTCATAAACTATTTTGCTAGTCTTTAAAGTGCTACTTAACTGCTTTTTGTTTTGAAGCCAAAATGGTGTTTCTGTTTGTCAAAAATGTACAATTTCCATGGGAAGTTGAGTCACCTGTCTTGAAAAAGTTCATTTGGTCACAATATCAATTTTCCATCAAACCCAAACTGAAATGAGTGTCCTAAAAAGAAGATCAACCTTTGCTGTTCACTTCACTGCCTGCTACTCTCACATCCATTTGGGGGGCAGGAAATCAGTAGCAGTAGCAGGAGAAGAGGAAGAACAAAACCACTTTCCGGGGTTTGGCTTCACATCCTGCCAGTGTCCCAGCCAAGTGCTGGGTGATTGCACTTTTAAGGGTTTTTACTGTGAGGCTTAGAACATCCATTCTCCAGCGTTGGTACTCGCAGCCCCTTTCCCACAGCAAACCTCCTCCTGCCTCCCCCCGTCTCCACTACCGGCATTTTTAGATAATGAACCAGCCATAAATACTGGAGGCAAAGCAGGGCTTGTGTGGGGGCTGACGGCTCCCAACCACCCATTTCAAGAACCCCTGGGTTAGAATCATAGAATCCTAGGCCTGGAAGGGACCTCAGCGAGTCCAGCCCCCTGCCCAAAGCAGGATCAACCCTAATTAAATCACCCTAGTCCTGGCTTTGTCAAGCCAGGACTTTAAACCTCTAGGGATGGAGATTCCACCACCTCTCTGGGTAACACATTCCAGTGCTTCACCACCACCCAGGGAAAGAGTTTTTCCTCATATCCAACCTCCACCTTCCCTCCACGTCCTGGTAACTTGGGACCATTGCTCCTTGTTCTGCCGTCTGTCACTACTGAGAGCAGCCTCTCGCCCTCCTCTTAAAACCTCAGCAGGGCCAAATGAGGGGGAATAATAACTTCTCTAGATCTGATGGAAATGCTCCTCCTAATACACCCCAATGTGCCGTTAGCCTTCTTGGTGACAAGGACACACTGTTGACTCCTATCCAGCCTCTCATCCACTGTAATCCCCACGTCCTTTTCTGCTGCACTGCTACTTAGTGTCGGGGAAGCCACTTTTCCCTGGGGTACAGAGTTCCCCAAAGATCCGAGGCTGGAGGTCAAAGCAGTGAGGCAAGAGAGAGATCCAAAAGGAAAGTTTATTTGCATATACGCAGGCTGCCAGCTTCCAGAGAAGTGGGAGCCCTGAGAATCAGTTTTCAGGCCTTTTTATACAGTTTTTTGAGATAGTTTGGTAATTAATTGTCTTCTTTAACATACCAAAGTCTCAGCCAATTATCCTGAGATCTGTCTGCAAACACCAGCTCTGCTGACTTCTGCTGGGTGCGGTGTCTCTGCAAGAGAGCAGAGACAGCGTGGGGGACCTGTAGGATAACACTCTGTCCTAATGCGATAGGTTGAGCTTTTTCAAGTAATTCAGCAGCAGCTGCAACTGCTCGTAGGCAGGGTGGAAACCCACGGGCTACTGAGTCCAGGGTTGCTGAAAAATAAGCTACTGGGCGGGGTGTGGACCCAAAGGGTTGGCAGAGAAGCCCTGATGCAATTCCATCCTGCTCATGACAAAATAGGGTAAAAGGTTTCAGATAGTCGGGTAACCCAAGTGCTGGGGGCTGTGAGAGAAGCGTTTTCAGAGAAAGGAAGGCAAATTCGCAATCTGTAGACCATTCCACAGGATCAGAGGCTGCATCTAAGAGTAGCTCAGTCAGGGGTCTGGTGAGCACAGAGAAATTAAGAATCCATTGTCTGCAATATCCAGCAGCAGCCAGAAATTTGCGTACCTGATGTTTGGTTAATGGGCGAGGAATGGAGAGTACTTGTGAGATCCGCTCAGGTGTTAACTGGCAGCCATCTCCTGAAAGTAAATGTCCCAAGTACTGAACCTGTTGTTTAGCAAATTGCAATTTGGCTTTGGAGGCCTTATGGCCTCTTTCAGCCAGGCATTTTAACACATGCAGAGTATCAGTTCTACAATCTTCCTTAGTCTTATTGGCAATTAACACGTGATCCACATACTGACCTAGTGCAGACCCACAGGGGAGAGTTATGGAATCAAGATCAGCTTTCAGAAACTGAGAAAACAGGGTAGGGCTTTCACAATAACCTTGGGGAAGACGAGTCCAGGTTAACTGACAACCCTGAAAAGAAAAGGGAAAGAGGAACTGGGAATCCTCATGCACTGGAATAGAGAAGAAGGCAGAACATAAATCTATTACAGAGAACCATTCAGATGTGGGTGGAACAGAGGAAAGAACAGTAGCAGGGTTAGGTACTACTGGAAACCTGGGGATTACAAATTTGTTGATGGCTCTCAGGTCTTGCACAAACCTATAGATTTGTTTACCCTGGTTATCAAATTTTCCTTCCTTTTTCACAGGTAGTACAGGTGTGTTACATGGTGAGGTTGTGGAAACAAGTATCCCTTGTTCAAGGAGGGAAGAGATTACAGGCTTAATGCCCTCTTCTGCCTCCCTAGACAACGGATACTGGGGTGCCCTTGGGAAAGGCTTATTGTGTTTGTATGTTATTTGCACTGGTGTTGCAGAGGCTAGCAACCCAACTTCATTTGCATGGGCTGCCCACAATGTCTCTGGGATATCTGAGAGGTCCAGGAGGGGTGCATGTCCTGAGGCCTCATCAGATTCCACTGAGAGCAGTAATGCCATCAAAGTTGGAGTCTGATAGGGAGGAAGGTCAACAAATATCCTTTCCTCTCTACAATAGAGGTTTGCTTCCAATTTACACAACAAGTCACGTCCCATAAGGTTTACAGGAGAACTGGGAGATAACAGGAAAGAATGCTCAGCTGATGAGGGTCCAACAGTCACTGACGTGGTTTCTGAGACTGGATGAGGAATACATTGACCTCCTATTCCCACAGCATTAATTACAGAAGGAGATTTTTGGAGGGAGGTTTCAGACTGTTTTAAAGTAGAAAGGGTAGCCCCAGTGTCAACCAAAAATGTGTGGGGTTGTCCATTCACAGTTATTGAAATGAAAGGTTCAGGAACTTGTGGGGAAGTCTGACGGGGTAATGTGAGGACCTCACGGCATTGTCAATAATTACAGGCATAATTTTGATCAGTTCCCAAGTGGCTAACACATGGGTTAGGCTGTGGAAGCAGATCTTGGCTGCTTGGGGGATCAGGCCAGGGAGCAGCAGCAGGATTGAGTTGGCTCTGCTGTTGTAAGAGACCCCGATTTTGTTGTGCCATGTCCTGCTGGCACTTGCGGCATTCATTTTTCCAGTGGCCATTTTTCCCACAGTAATGACACTGCCCAGTTCTTAGGGGTCCCCGGTGCTGAGATAGTGAGTGTTGCTGTTGTTGTTGGGGAAAGTTAGGTTGGCCAGAAAAAGGAATAAAGTTGCGACTTCTAGGTGGCGGTGGTGCACTAGTTGGGCGCCGTTTAGGGTTTTTCTTTTTCTGCAGATCTTCAATTTGCATGGCCATGAGAGTTGTTTTTAATTCCTTTTTCTTTGCTTTGTCAGCTTGCAAGTTTTCCCAAAACTGTGTAGCTGCCCCCTGAATTTGAAGGATTGTGTTCTCTCTCCAGCCTACAACGTTGTTTTTAATCCTGTCTCTGATTTCAGGGAGGAGATTGTCCACTACAACTGCAATAATAATGGGACGATTACCTTCCACTTCTGGGTCAATTTGGGAGAATTTTCAAAAGGCAGACAGGAGGCGTTCAATGTATGAGACAGGAGGTTCATCTGGCTTTTGCTTTACAGCTTGTATTTTTGACCAGTCCTGCCGCACTGGGACAACCTGGCTACGTCTACACGTGAAGCCTACATCGAAAACGTCTACACGTCCTCCAGGGCTGGCAACGTCTATGTTCAACTTCGACGTTGAGCAGCACCACATCGAAATAGGCGCTGCGAGGGAACATCTACATGCCAAAGCGGCCCACATCGAAATAAGGGTGCCAGGCACAGCTGCAGACAGGGTCACAGGGCGGACTCAACAGCAAGCCGCTCCCTTAAAGGGCCCCTCCCAGACACACTTGCACTAAACAGCACAAGATCCACAGAGCCGACAACTGGTTGCAGACCCTGTGCCTGCAGCATGGATCCCCAGCTGCAGCAGCAGCAGCCAGAAGCCCTGGGCTAAGGGCTGCTGCCCACGGTGACCATAGAGCCCCGCAGGGGCTGGAGAGAGAGCGTCTCTCAACCCCTCAGCTGATGGTTGCCATGGCGGACCCCGCTATTTCGAAGTTGCGGGACGCGCAACGACTACACGGTCCCTACTTCAACGTTGAACGTCGAAGTAGGGCGCTATTCCCATCCCCTCATGGGGTTAGCGACTTCGACGTCTCGCCGCCTAAAGTCGAAGTTAACTTCGAAATAGCTCCCGATGCGTGTAGCCGTGACGGGCGCTATTTCGAAGTTAGTGCCGCTACTTCGAAGTAGCGTGCACGTGTAGACACGTCTCCTCAGTGATTGCATTAAGGAGTCCCTTCAAGTCATTATTTAAAACATTTTGCTCATTATCGTTAGTGGGGGGGCCAGGGAGAGGATCATTTGGCCATTGAGCACCCTCATGATGTGGGACTGCTAATCGAGCCTTCCAAATTAAAGCTGCATAATCATGTGGAGGCAGATTACCTCAAAAGAGCCAGTCCATGTCCCGATGCGTGGGGTTATCAATGTTAATAAGCCTTTGTACTTCCTCACGGAATCCTTGGGGGTCCTCTCGGAAAGGAGGCAAAATGCTCTTAAAATTTAAAATAGCAGCAGCAGTCCATGGTACATGGATTCGCTGTGGAGCCTCTCCTGAAGCCCCTGGAAACATTCTAAGGGGGGCCTCTATGACTTGTGATGAGTTTCCCTGATCAGAAATATTGGTGGCTGGTGACAACTCTTGTGAGTTCTTAAATGAGGTCGGGAAGTAGCGTCGTTCAAAGGAAACTTTAGATGAGCGAGCTCCCTTCGCAATTGCAACAGTGTTTGTGTCAGTGTGGATTCCAGTTGGCTTCCAACCAGCTTTAAGCAATATAGGGTTAAGGCTATTAATCAACTCCTGAAGAGTATGTTCCTTAAGAGGCTTAATGGGTACAAAAATTATATCAGGATGTTCTGGTTCAGGTAAGGTGAGGGATACTTCAACCTGGTGCAGAGATGGGGGCTGTTCTGGCTGATTAGGCAGTGTCTGGTTTATTCGTCAGGAAGAAGCAGTCTGATCTGGTGGAGGGGATGGATGTGTGGGAGGCACGGGTGGCGGTAGCCAGCCTGTCCACATGTCCAAAAGGTCCTCTGGCAGGTCAGGGATAGGGGTTGGGGTAGCCTTATTCTCAGGCAACTGAGGATATAATGGTGCCGTTGCTGAGTAGAGTGGGGGCGCAGACGGTCATTCTGGGGAATCGGGCTGTTTCTTTAGAGTAGCCAATTGTTGCTGCAGGTTCTCAATAGAGTCTTTTTGGCTCGCCATTGTGCTTTGGTTCTTTTTCTTTTCTGCCACCTCCTGCCAGAGGTACCAATATTCCATCTGGTTAGGATGTGTTTCCTCCAGGAAACCTCGAAGGTGGGCAAGCTTTTCCAGATCAAAACTGCCCTCTAGTGGCCACTGTTTTCAGGGATTCCCATAAGTAGAGCCATTCCAAATGTCCATCCATTTCTTAAGTCTCCTAAGTTTCAAACCTGCCGGCAATTTCCCGAGCTGAGTGTAAATTCTTATCATCTGAGACAAGGGAGTCCCAGGCTGTGAGGAGCCTTTCCCCTGAGTTGGAGACAAACTCGATGGAGCATTCCCACCCATGTTAGCACTGTCCTGTCCCAGGACAGCACAGGAGCCCAGCAGTACTACCCTCTCCAAGGGCAGCACAGGCGTCCAGCAACACAACCCTCTCCAAGGAGAGTGTGGGAGTCCTGACAAACTCTCAGCTTCACTCACACTTCTCACGCGCCGGAGAGAAACCGCCCTTGCTTTCGGCAGCTGTTCAGTAGCACTGACAGCGCCGGTGCAGCTACGGTTCTATTCCAGACTTCACTCACTCAAAACCATGCGCTTGGACTCGCCACCAGTCAGTCAGCAACAACCCAACCCCTATTTTGGCTGTACCCAACCTTTTAAATCTCTCTCAAGCCTCCTGGAGAAACTTTAGGAACCAAAGATGACTCTTACCGCCAACCGGGTCAGCCAGCGAGGAGAACAGGGAGGCGGACCGGGGATTTTAAATGGATCCCTCACCCTTTAGGTGCGCGCTGTGGCCCGATCCTGTTCCCCGTCGTCAGCCTCTCCAGCTGGAGTTCCAAGCCGTCCCTTCGTGGTCGCCAAATTGTCGGGGAAGCCACTTTCCCCTGGGGTACAGTACTCCCCAAAGGTCCGAGGCTGGAGGTCAAAGCAGTGAGGCAAGAGAGAGATCCAAAAGGAAAGTTTATTTGCAGACATGCAGGCTGCCAGCTTCCAGAGAAGTGGGAGCCCTAAGAATCAGTTTTCAGGCCTTTTTATACAGTTTGTTTAGATAGTTTGGTAGTTAATTGTCTTCTTTAACATACCAAAGTCTCAGCCAAGTTCTCCTGAGATCTGTCTGCAAACACCAGCTCTGCTGACTTCTGTTTACCCTACAAAGGTACATGATGACCAAAACAAAGGAGTCTTCAGGGTAAATTGTCTCTAAGTGACAAGGTAAGAACTTCAAAGAGGTGCAGATGACCCCCTAATTTCCTGTCACAGAGTGGGCTCTGGTTATTGTGGAAAAGTAAAAATTTTAACCCCTACAGCAGTTTTTCTTTTTCCTTTTTCCCCTACAAGGTGCTGCTCACAGGAGTTTAGTACCGACAGGACAGCACATCCCGCTGCAGAAACAGCTTGTGCAATACTCTCCCCAGGGACGGCAGGGAAGTGACAAGCCAGGTTCAGCAGAGTCAGGATGACAGCATGAGGGACAGTGGTGCTCTGACCAAAGCACCACACACAAGTTGCGGGGATGTCAGCCTAATACATTTAAGGATACACATGGGATACATAATTTGTGTGTGCCTGTGTGTAAAGGTGTATCTGCGAGAAGCCGTGTCGTCCAGCCTAGGGGAGGATGGAGCCTCCTTGCCGCCAACTGAGACGCGTCTGTTATCACAGTGTTTGAAGGTACCAGTGTAAACTGGTGACAGCTGGTGTAGATGCCCACGGTGCTGGAGTCCACGCGCTGTTTGGTAATAAACCTGGTTCCAGTTCATTCAGCCCTGAGCTAGTTCCTGGGGGCTTTTGGAAGTCTGGGGTGCAGGCCGACTGCACAGAGCCAGGGCAGCGTTCAGCGAGGGCACACGCAGGGAGCCCAACAGTTCTGGTAAAGGCAACCGCCCACCCGTGCTACAAGAGTCGGTGCCTGGGGGCAGGCGTGGTGTACGGCGCCCTGCTCACTCCTTCCATATGGGGGGTGCCTTTGCAGTTGGGGATGAGATTCCCTGAGGGCCACTGCACAGCATGCAGGGGTGCTGGCAGGAACAGCTGGGGGCTGGCGAGTGGTTTGGATCTTAGTTACAGGGAGGGCCTCAAGCATGGCAGCAGCGGGTTACTCAGGCACGTGTGAGCCTTGCCACATTTACTGGGTGCGGCACCTGGCTCACAGGAGATTGGCCTTCGGGAAGGGGACAGCCTAATTCCCACTGCAACGGCCCTGCTGCCAGGGCCTTGGTTCTCCAGTTCTGCTTTTTACAGGAGCCCACCGTGAGTGCCCCCTGCCAGCCTGATCCTCAGCACGAGGACACGCAGAGAGCCGGGCTGTGCGCTGCACAGCTCCCAATGGCGCTCTGCGGTGCCATGCACGAGGGCTGCTTTGCCAGGGTGTCAGCCTGGGTGCTGTCCACCCCTTCTGAGCAGTGGGTGTGCGCAGTGTGTGGAAATGGCTAAGCTGCCTGGAGCCAGCTGGAGTCCTGCCAGCCAGTGGCGGGAAGATGGTGCAAGGTGTGAGCACAGACATCAGTGTGACTCAGGAGAAGGAGAGCGAAACTGTGGGGCTCTCTCAGGTTCTTTCTGACTGTGTGTGGTGTGGCCTGAGCTGCTCAAGGGTTGTGTGTGTTTTCTCTGGCTGACTGTGCCGGTAACGTCTGTGAGTGTACAAAGGAGCTCGGGAGGTTGTAAAGCTGGATTATTTCCCCACCAGCTGCTGTAAAGTGATGAGATGACTTTCACTCCCCGAGTTCCTTTGAGGACTAAACCAGGAGAAGGCTGACCCTGTGCACCTCGTACTGGAACTGCTTGCAGAGTGAACTCGGGGTCTCCTGCTACCTTCTAGGGGAATGGGGGCTTGTCTTTCAGGCATGGGGGAGGGCGGTGAAGTGCCCACCCTGGTCTACATAGACCCTCCCCTCTGGTTTCAGCCCCTCAGCACTGGCAGCGATCCCCGCACTCCAGAGATGCTCACACACTCGGCCTTGGCGCACACACCCTGCAGCCGACACCTGCGCTCCCAGCTGACTGCAGCGACCCCGGCATCTGCTCACACGCCGCACCCCCCCCAGCCTATGCGCACCGCCAGCCAAGGGCACACGCTAGCACCGCACGTGGCGACAGGCTGACGTGGAAACCCCGCCGCCCGCACGCCTCCGAAAGCTGGTCCCCACGCCCCACACACTCAGCCATTGGCCCCTCTCCCCAGCACCCCACACACAGCTCCCGAGCGCTGGCTGCAGGTTAGAGCCCATCCCTGGCCATGGGCGTGACATACACAGGTGTGCTGGGTGCTGGGTGTGGGGTCTCTGCTTTCCTCTGCCTGTGAGCCCCAAGCTGCCCAGCCCCCACCCAGCGGCCTTGGCCTGGGGCAGAGAGAGGCCAGGTGCCTGCAGGCAGAAGGGCAGAGAGCCAGTCCCTCCCTCGGGGATCCCCCTGCAGCCAAGCCCAGAGAGTTTGTATGTCCACAGGGCAGCTGAGCAGGGTACCAGCCTGAGCCCACCGTCACTGCCCGCGTGGGGCTGGGCAACAGCACCTGGCTGCTGGCAGATTGGCCATGGGGAAGGGGACTGCTGAGGCCAAGTGTATCTGAGGACGGCGATTGTCCGTGTGTCTCCCAGCTCCCACCCCTGGTCACCCAGCCGCAAGAAGATCTGGGGGGGGTCTGCCCCTTTTCCCAGCAATGTGAATGTTTTCAAAATGCTCAGCTTCCTTCCTAAGCCAATCGCTTTGCTGCTCCAGATCTCACCCACCACCTTCAGACTCGCTCTTGCTTCGCTATTCCAGTCAATATTTCCTTCTTACAGTCTGACCGTACATCACGTTGCTCCCCAGATTCGTGACCTTCTCTACACTCTCTACTTTGATCCCATCTACACTGATCCTCCTTCCTGTTTCCTCATCTCCAGACACCACTAGTTTTGTTTTATCGATGTTCATAATCTGTCCGTACCACGTCCTGTCCTCATTTAGCACCTGCACCGTTTTCTCTACCTTCTCCTTCTCTTCCCCAATGATAACTAGATCATCCGCGAACCTCAACCTGTTAATTCTCACCCCACACACTGATGTCCCTTCTGCCTCTTCCTTGATCTTGCCCGTTGCTCTCTGTAGGTAGACGATGAAGATATTCAGCGATATCAGAGCTCCCTGTCTCGTACCTTTACTCATTCTAAACCAACTTCCCCACTCCCCACACATTCTCACCGCTGCCTTTGCATTGTTGTCGATATCCTTCAACAACCGTATCAGTCTGATAGCCACTCCGAACGGCTCCAACACTACCCAAGTCCCTTTCTAATCTGTACTCTGCAATGCCTTTGGAAATTGATGGAGCAAGTGTAAATGTTCTTGTTCATTCAGTCTTAGTACTAATACCAGCTGTATGGTACCTCTATCTTCGCTGAAACCTGCTTGCTAATCCGCTAGATGTTCTTCTACCTGTGACCTCAGTCTCTCCATCGGTATCAGCATCAGCAGCTTGCCTAGAGGACTCGTTAGGGCAATCGTCCTGTAGTTCTTGCGCTCCGACACACTTCCTTTCTTGTGCCTTGTCACGAACATGGATGTTGTGCATTGACTAGGTGTCTTCCCTGCTTTCCACCCTGTATTTCATACTGGGCGTATTTCCTGACTCGTGCTTTCTCTGCCGCGTTTCATCATCTCTCCGGTGTCTTATTTCCAGGGCTCTTGGTTTTACTGCTCCTTTTCTCTCCTAGAGTAGATTGTGATCAAAGAGGAGAACGAAGCTCTTGGCATACAAAGAGAATACGGGCAGAAGGCGGAGAACAGAATGGGGGCTATCCTTTTTATTGTGCCCAGAGCAGCATGGCTGATTGCCTGCCCTCTGTGTGTGGGGTGTGGGGGTGGGGGTGTGCATTCTGAGAGAGGAGCTCCTGGCCCTCAGAGATCGGGTATGGGCTTTGGAGGCCAGGGCGGCTGAACCGGGGGAGCTAAGGGAGGCAGAGAGGTATGTAGTTGAGGTTTTATGCCACACAGTAGGACAGTCCCACCTGTCATCATAGAGTCTCGGGGGGGGGGGGGGGGGGGGTTGCCACCACTTTGGAGGGGGCAGAGGTGCTGTGGGCACTCAGGTAAACTGGGGCATTTGCAGGAGGTTAGTGGGGAGCACGTCGTCCAGGCCTGGCCCCAGTTCTGGGAGGGGAGACCAGGGGAAGCCACACTTGGCCCAGCTCCAGAATGAGCCATGAGGGGCCTTTCCCAGCCACAACACTCAGGGGGCCCTGCCCCAGCGCTGGGGGAGAGGGGATGCCATAACACTGGGCCCGGCTCCAGGAGGAGGTGGGAGAGGGGGTTGGAGGGCTGTGGGGGCAGGGCTGGACCATGGCATTAGACCTGGCCCCAAGGACAGCCAACATGAGGGGCTGGTGCCCTCCCCTGCCAGAGCTGGGGCCGGGGCTGGGGCTGAGCTGGGAGCCACGGCCTAAGCTGGACCCCCAGCTGCGAGGAGAGGCCTGGGGTCTGGGTTCTGCAGCACAACCCCTGCGCCTGCCCCACTGGGGTCCGGTCGGGTAGCAGGAGCAGAAAAACCACTTCAGTTAAGCGCCTCTGCCACTCTGGGTACGACTGCTTCTGTGTGCGTGTGTGTGCGTGCGCATGTGTGTGTGTGTGCATCTGTGTGTGTGTGCATCTGTGTGTAGGCGGTGCACCTGTCTGTATGTGTGTGTGCTTGTGCAAGCGTGCATCTGTGTGTAGGCGGTGCACCTGTGTGTGTGTGTGTGTGTGTGTAGACAGTGCATCTGTGTGTGTAGGCGGTGCATCTGTCTGTGTGTGTGTGTGCACGTGCATGTGCGTGTGTGCGTCTGTGTGTAGGCAGTGCACCTGTCTCTGTGTGTGTGTGTGTGTAGACAGTGCATCTGTGTGTGTAGGCGGTGCATCTGTCTGGCTACGTCTATACGTGCACGCTACATCGAAATAGCTTATTTCGATGTAGCGACATCAAAATAGTCTATTTCGATGAATAACGTCTACACGTCCTCCAGGACTGGCAACGTCGATGTTCAATTTCGACGTTGGGCAGCACCACATCGAAATAGGCGCTGCGAGGGAACGTCTACACGCCAAAGTAGCACACATCGAAATAAGGGTGCCAGGCACAGCTGCAGACAGGGTCACAGGGCGAACTCAACAACAAGCCGCTCCCTTAAAGGGCCCCTCCCAGACACACTTGCGCTAAACAGCACAAGATCCACAGAGCCGACAACTGGTTGCAGACCCCGTGCATGCAGCATGGATCCCCAGCTGCCGCAGCAGCAGCCAGAAGCCCTGGGCTAAGGGCTGCTGCACACGGTGACCATAGAGCCCTGCAGGGGCTGGAGAGACAGCGTCTCTCAACCCCTCAGCTGATTGCCGCCATGGCGGACCCCGCTATTTCGATGTTGCAGGACGCGGATCGGCTACACGTGCCCTACTTCGACGTTCAACTTCGAAGTAGGGCGCTATTCCCATCCCCTTATGGGGTTAGCGACTTCGACGTCTCGCCGCCTAACGTCGATTTCAACTTCTAAATAGCGCCCGACGCGTGTAGCCGTGACGGGCGCTATTTCGAAGTTGGTGCCGCAACTTCGAAGTAGCGTGCACGTGTAGACACGGCCCCTGTGCGTGTGTGTAGGCCATGTGCCTCTGTGTGTGTGTGCGTGCGTGTGTGTGTGTATGAGAGTAGGCGGTGCACCTGTCTGTGTGTGTGTTTGTAGACAGTGCATGTGCATGTATGCCTGTGTGCGTGTGTGTGAGTAGGCCATGCACCTGTGTGTGTGTGTGTGTGTGTGTGTGTGTGTGTGTGTAGGCAGTGCATGTGTGCCTGTGTGTGTACATGTCTGTGTGTAGGCAGTGCATGTGTGCCTGTGTGTGTGCATGTCTGTGTGTAGGCAGTGCACTTCTCTGTGTGCGTGTGTGTGTGTGTCTGTGTGTGTGTGTGCAGACAGCGTGTGGGGCCAGGCCATACGCTCGGGGAGTTCAGGCTGCAGCAGGACTCGGCTAAGCTCAGCCCCAACAAGAATGAGGCGGGGAAGGGCTGGCATGAGCCCCAGCCCCAGCCCCAGCCCCAGCCCCAGCCCCAGCCGCAGCCCCAGGACCAGGAAGGTGGTGCCGGGGGGCACGGCCCCAGCTACGAGCACGGAGAGCCAGACCCCTGGGGAGCTGAACCCCTCGGCAGGGGGCACCAGAGCCAGGAGTGCTGGGCCCAGCACTGCTGTGTGACAGGCCGGAAGTGGGATGAGGGGCTGGGCTGGGCTGGGCTGCGTGAGGGAAGCATCTGGGCCCCTCAGGAGTGACCCTGCCCTTCAGCAGACCTAACGGCTGTTCAAAGATAGCTCCCCAGGGCTTGGCTGCCCCCCGGCACGTCCCTCTCTGCTTGTCCTCTCGTCCCCGGTGGAGGTGTTGGGAGCCAGCAGCCCCCCCGGGCACATGACACTGCCCAGCCCCAAGGGGACTGGCTCCCGGGTACTTCTGCCAGGCCTGGGGCTCTATCAATGCGGGCTCCACTCTTAGCATACGGGCACATCACTGAGTTTCGTCATGGCATTGAATCTTCTGCATGGTCCTGGAGCTTCCCCAGCGTGGGCTGGGCACCGAGAGGAGTGTGACGGGAATGCTGAGCCCTGCTGTGACCCTGAGTGAAAGGTGCAGCATGGTAAGAAAACCAGCGCGTACCTTTGAAATGTCAAGTGTGCAGTGAAGCTTTTAGTTTCACAGCCACCCTGGTTGCATTTCCTGCAAATTGGAGAGTGTCTCTAACGAGAAAAATGCATCTTCCCTGGGAGGTTTTTGGGTGGTATTCAAATAGCTGAGCTCAGAAAATGAAAATAGTCAGGAAAGCGAAAGCACAGTTGGAACTGCAGCTGGCAAGGGATGTGAAGAGTAACAAGAAGGGTTTCTACAGGCATGTGAACAATAAACGGGTCATCAGAGAAGGTGTGGGGCGCTTCCTGGATGAGGGAGGTAACCTAGTGACAGATGATGCAGGGAAAGCTGAAGTACTTAATGCTTTTTTTCCTCAGTCTACACAGACAAAGTCAACTTCCACATAATGGTCCTAGACGATGCAGTATGGGAAGGTGGAGGGCAGCCATCTGTGGGGAAGGAACAAGTTCTGAGCTATTTAGAAAAACGAGATGTGCACAAGTCCATGGGTCTGGATTTAATGCACCCCAGGGTACTGAGGGAATTGGCAGAGGTCATTGCTGAACCTTTGGCCATTATCCTTGAAGACTCTTGGAGATCGGGAGAGATCCCGTATGACCAGAAAAAGGCAAACGTAGTGCCCAGCTTTAAAAAAGGAAAGAAGGACAAATCGTGGAAGTATAGAACGGTCACCCTGACCTCAATCCCCGGAAAATAATGGAGGGGGTCCCAAGGAATCTATTTTGGAGCACTTAGAAGACAGAAAAGTGATCAAAAGTAGCCAACATAGATTCACTAGGGGCAAATCTTGCCGGACCAATCTGATTGGCTTCCATGACGAAGTAACAGGCGCTGTGGACATGTGGAAGTCAGTGGATGTGATCTACCTTGACTTCAGCAAGGCTTTGATACGGTCTCCCACAACATTCTTGTCCATAAGTTAAGGAAATATGGATTGGATGCTTGGACTATAAGATGGACAGAAAGCTGGCTTGATGGTCGGGCCCAACGGGTAGTGGTCAATGGCTCAATATCTGGATGGCGGTCTGTTTCAAGTGGAGTGCCGCAAGGCTCGGTTCTGGGGCCAGTGTTATTTAACATCGTTATTAATGACCTGGATGAGGGACTGGGTTGCACCCTCAGCAAGTTTGCAGATGACACAAAACTAGGGGGAGAGGTAGATTCGTTGGGGGGTAGAAAGAGAATCCAGAAGGACCTGGATAAATTGGAGGACTGGGCCAAAAGAAATCTGATGAGGTTCAACAAGGAGAAGTGTGGAGTCCTGCACCTGGGGCAGATGAATCCCAAACATTGTTACAGGCTGGGGAGTGACTGGCTCAGCAGCAGTACGATGGAAAGGGACCTAGGGGTTATGGTGGATGAAAGGCTGGATATGAGTAAACACTGTGCCCTTGGAGCCAAGAAGGCTAACGGCACACTGGGGTGCATTAGGAGGAGCATTTCGAGCAGATCTAGGGAAGTAGTTATTCCTTTTTATTCGGCACTGGTGAGGCCACATCTGGAATATTTTGTCCAATTTTGGGCCCCCCAGAATAAAAAGGATGTGGATTTGCTGGAGCAGGTTCAGCGAAGGGCAACAAAAATGATGAAGGGTCTGGAGCACAAGACCTATGAGGACAGGCTGAGGGATTTGGGCTTGTTTAGTTTACAGAAGAGAAGGCTGAGAGGCGATTTAATAGCAGCCTTCAACTTCCTGTAGGGGAGCTCTAAAGAGGAGGGTGAGAAACTGTTCTCAGTGGTTACAGATGGCAGAACAAGGAGCAATGGTCAGAAGTTACGGGGAGGGGGGTGGGGTGCAGGTTGGGTATTAGGAAAAACTACTTCTCTAGGAGGGAGGTGAAGCACTGGGATGTGTTACCTAGAGAGGTGTTGGATTCTCCATCCCTGGAGGTTTTTAAGTCCTGGCTTGACAAGGTCCTGGCTGGGATGACGTAGTTGGAGTTGATCCTGCTTTGGGCAGGGGACTGGACTCGAGGATCTCCTGAGGTCCCTTCCAGCCCGAGGTTCTATGATTCTATGAAATTCAGGGAAGACCAGAACAAACCCAATGCACCACACTGGGCCGTTCATTGGCAAATCTCGGCTAATACCAGTTTCCTGCTGGGGCTTGTTCACAGCACAGCGCAGCACCCAGTGAAAAGCAGCCAAGCCCCAGGAGACCTGTCTCTGCACAGCCAGTCGGGCTCGTGAGGGGAAGTCTCACGCCCAAGGGGCCCAGTGAATGCAAAAACAGAGCGGCTCGAGGGCCACAGGAGTGGCCGGTGTCTCCTCTGCGTCACGGACAGCTCGTGTCTAGAGGGTCTTGGGGCTCTGCTCCTCACCCTCTAATCTGAGCAAAAAGCCAATCCAGCAAGATCTCTCTGTGTGCTCCTTAGTTCAAACTCACAGTGCCCCATCTACATGGGGGCAGAGAGCTCATAGCACTTCTCAGCCTGTGACCTCAGCCCCCCAACCTTGCTCCAAACCCTGAAGCCTGGGCTGCCCAGCCCTACAGCTCTGGTCTTGGAACAATTCACCCCTCCCCCTAATTCCCTCTCTTCTGCTCTCTGGCTTCCAAGTTCTTGTTCTTCCCTTCTCCCTAGGCTTCTGCCCTGTCTGGGACGTTAGGATGCCAGCAGAGTTGTCTGAAGCCCTCGTCTTGGCCAACACACCTGTTCCATCTCCACTTCAAAGGTCGCCGCCCAGGTTATCTCCCTTCTGCTCCCAGTTCTTGGAAACCACATGACTGGCTTTGCTTGCTGAATGCAGCGTTGTGTATCTCATTGGCAAACTGCCCAACAAGAGCCCATATAATGGATGGCAGAGCAGGAGGAGGCTCAGCATCTTTCATCTCAGCAGGGATCCACATCCATCTTTCGGACAGAAGCCCCAGCACAAGGACAAGGTGAGCTGATGGCCCAGCTGGGGCAAGGTGAGGAGGGGTCCCCAGTATTCAGCTGATATTCACCTGAATTCAAGAGTCTAAAGCTGGAGGAAGAGCCAGCACTGCCTGGACTCCTGTGGGACTCTGAGAACCCCCTGAGGCCAGCCTGTGAGCTGCTACTGCTGGAGGCCTTGGACTGGGGTGTGCCGATGGGCCCAGGGCAGTTAGTGGCTCTCTGGTGGGACTTGGGCACCCACCTCTGGATGGCCCCTGTCAAAAGCCCAGCTCAGGGCCCCCAGCTGGCAGCTGCTGTGCCTGTGGGGATGGTCTGCGAGAGAGCTGGGAGCACAATGAGAGGGGGAGGGTCTCTCCAGGGACCAGTTCTGGGTGGGATCCATTGTCCAACTCATTAGGAAACTCAAGACCATTTTCTTCCTTGATGCGTCCCTTCTGTGTGCATTTGCATAAGGAGCTCTATAGGTCTGGGCTGTTCACACCCTGAAGTGCCTGAGATGAGTTTCCTCCGGCCACACAGATACCTAGATTTTCACATTAAACTAGAACAGGCCAGTCAGTCATCTGACCTGTGCTTGTGCGTCACTTGCTGAAGTGAGGTGTCTGAGGCTTTTAGTCCCCGGGGTAGGTTGCATGTGTGCCCGACTGTTCTGCAGTGACCTGAGGTGAATGCCTCAGTTTCCCTCGGCACAGCATCAGTGCACAGCAGGGAGGGGAGTTTCAGGGTGCTGACTTCTCACATGTACACAATGGCCCTTCAGGCTTTTTGTGATCTAGGCAACCAGGTGACCCATTTTGTCCCTGGGAAACAGGACAGAGGCGGAAGGAGGGGCCTGGCTGGTTGGAATTGGAACTGGGCTGGTGAGCGGGGCAGTCTGGCTGGGCTGGAGAGGGAGGAAGGGGGGCAGGGCCCTGGCTCGTGGACCCCCTCTGGGCCCCTCTCCCCAAGGTGGATTGTACTGACGGCTGCCGGTCCTGTGCTGACAAGTCTGTTCTATGCTGGGTCCCTGCGACCTAATAACCCTCCTGTTCTCCTGCTGAGTTAGAGTCACGTCTACCTGCAGGGGGTGGGGGGGGCAGGGCTTAGGGACCCCCCCACTCTCTGTCACAGTCATACAGGACATCAAATTTCACCACCTTCCTTCAGCTCTGAGCCATCATTCAGGGAGAGTAGTTATCAAGGGTTCCCAGACGTGCTGGGCAGGCAGAACAACTGGGGTTCCCCAGGAGTCAGTATTGGGGCCAGTTCCCTTCACCCTTCACCCGCCATTGCGGGGAGGGCAGAGAGGAGGCGAGTTACGTTTGCAGACGGTCCCAGGCTGGGGGGCGAGTGCGCTGGAGGACTGGGGCAGAATTCGAACTGATCTGGGCACACTGGAGAAACGGCCTGAGGTCAATGGGGTGAAGCTGAATAAGGCCAAGTGCAAAGTGCTCCCCTGAGGAAGGCCCAATCCGTGTCACACCCAGCCGGGGAAGTGGCTGTCTAGGGAGGAGTCCTGCAGAAAGGGATCTGGGCTCAGAGCGGAGCACAAGCTCCAGAGGAGTCAACAGGGTGAGACTGTTGCCAGAAGCGCCAACCTGCTTGTGGGCGGCACTGCCGGGTGTTGGGAGCCAGCCAGGAGCAGCAATTCCTTCCCCCCGCTCTGAGCTGAGCAGCCTCCGTGGGGCTGGTGCCCAGGGCTGGCCCCACACTTGAGGGAAGATGGGGAGAATCTGCAGAGGGGCTGGAGAAGAGCCCAAGGCTGAGGAAAGGTGCAGAGAACATGAGCTGTGAGGGGAGGGGAAGAACTGGGCTGGGTGAGGCTGGGAAGGAGAAGACCGAGGGGGACGTGACAGCAGTTTTCAAGTATTTAAGAGCTTTTTAAGGAGGAGGGAAAAGCATCGTTCTCCTGGGCCTCTGAGGGCAGGACAAGGAGCAATGGGCTTAACCTGCAGCGAGGGAGGTTAAGGTTGGACATTAGGAAAAACTCCCCACCTGTCAGGGTGGTTAAACACTGGAATAAATTGCCCGGGGGGGTCGCGGAACCTCCATCCCTGGAAATGTATCAGAGCAGGTTGGACACACACCTGTCAGGGGTGGTCTATATCAGAGGTGAGGAGCCTTTTCTGGGTGGAGGGATCACAGAGTCAGAAAAATTAAGAGTCACATGCAAGTGAGAAGATGAAATAAGTAAATAAATAAACCCAAACTGATCTGGCCGCCAAGTGAGGAAGAAACCAATCCCCATCAGATGTGGCCCGCAACTGAGAAATAGACAAAAAAAGACAGTGACCTCACTACATTCAAGTTGCACCTCAAACCGTGTGGAGACCAAGGCAAGTAGATTTTGTGGGGTTCCCCTAGACGCTGAGGTAGGGCCAAGCGTGACCGTTTCAGTAGATAGAAGGGGACTGCCAAGCAGCAGGCTGAGGAGGGGATGTTGGATTTGGGCAGGGGGCTGGGTGCAGGAGTGGGCTGACAGTGAAGGGGTCTAGTGAGAGTGATGTACAGGAGGCAGGAGGGAGGTGGGCGTGTAGGATCTCAACGCATCAGATGCAGAAGCAGGATGGGTGGGCTCTTGGGTTTGGGTGGGAGGGAAGATTCAAGAGTGGGCTGGGGGTTGGAGAGGGTGAAGGAGAAAGGTCTGGAAAGGGGGTTGCAGTCATGGACTGGGTCTGGGGTTGGGATGGGGAGGGATGGAGGAGGAGTTTCAGTGGAGGGTCTAAGGAGGATCCCCAAGACGGCACAGTACCTGAGGGCTGGTGGGCAGGTGTTTGGGGCTGAGGGTCAGTCAGCTGGGCTCCAGGTTGGCAACACGGAGAGCCATGCTCCCAGCTGACCATTTTCTTCCCCCTCTGGCTGTACCTCTGTACTCACACTGCAGTATAGGTCTGTCTCCTCTGAAGCCCCTTTCCAAGTGATGGAAAACAATGGCCTTCCAAGTAAACCCCATTTTCCTGGCATAACTAAGTCCTGTCCTTGGCTCAGGAGAGGATAAGAGAAAGCAGCATACCAAAGGCTGTGTCGTTTGCTGTCCTAGTGCCCATTGTGTAACACAGCCCCTTCCCTTACCTAACCTGGTGATCTTTCTACTTCCTCATCTTGCATGATGGAAGTGGAGGGATTTCTGGTTCTGTGCTGGGATGACCCGAATGCGGATTCTTTACCTCACTCCAATCTGCACACTGCCCAGGACTATAGCACCCCTGGCCACAGCGGTCTCATAAACGGGGCAGAGGGCGATGGGCACAGTGAGCTGGCAGGGAAGGCAAAGGGGCCCAGAAGGGTCCATGCAGTTGGCAGATCCCCTCCCTTGGCTGTCTCCATGAGCTTACCCTTCTCCCCACTGCAGATCACAAGCATGGCTCCATGGGGTCCCTCCCCTACGCTCCTGCTGCTGCTGGTCGTGCTGGTTACAGGCCTGGCCCAGCTTGGTGCAGCCCAGTTTGTTGACTACCCCAGGACCGAGGTCTCAGGAAGCAATCAGTACTGCAATTACATGATGTAGGTGCGAGGCCTGACCACACCTGAGTGTAAATCTGTCCACACCTTCATCCATGCCGCTGAGAGTGAGGTGCAGAGTATTTGTGATTCCGGTGGAAATCCCCAGGGTAACAACATCTACATCAGCAAGAAGCCTCTCCCCAGCACCACTTGCAAGCTGGAGTCTGGCTCGAAACCCGAGGCCTGTACTTACCAGATTAAAATGAACGACAACTTTATCCGTGCAACCTGTGTGAACAAGCAGGTTACTGATGTGCAGACAACAGACAAGGTAAGAGCCATGAGGAAGAGCGTCTCCTTTTTACTCCCCACAATTCCACGGCAGGTCTGGCAGCTGGCGCTCCCCAGCCCAGCACACGCACCCTCCGGAAAGCACCCGCCACTCCTGCGCTCCTCCGGACAGGCAGACTGGCCCCTAGCACAGCGTCCCGTTCCGAGGGCCGCTTACCTGGCGGCACCAGTGGCCGGAACGGCAAAACACTAGCAGAGCACAACGGCAACATTATGTCCTACACCAAGACCTTCCCCCTGCTCCCTGCCCCCAGTGCCCAATATATAGCACAGCCGCCCCTTCCCCTCCTCCGACCTCTGCCCCCAGTGCCCAATATACAGCACAGCCGCCCTTACCCTCCTCCGCCCTCTGCCCCCAGTGCCCAATATACAGAACAGCCACCACTCCCCTCCCCCACCCTCTGCCCCCAGTGCCCAATATACAGCACAGCCGCCCCTTCCCCTCCCCCGCCCTCTGCCCCCCAGTGCCCAATATACAGCACAGCCGCCCCTTCCCCTCCCCCGCCCTCTGCCCCCAGTGCCCAATATACAGCACAGCCGCCCCTTCCCCTCCCCCGCCCTCTGCCCCCAGTGCCCAATATACAGCACAGCCACCCTTCCCCTCCCCCGCCTCTGCCCCCAGTGCCCAATATACAGCACAGCCGCCCCTTCCCCTCCCCTGCCCCCAGTGCCCAATATACAGCACAGCCACCCCTTCCCCTCCCCCGCCCTCTGCCCCCCAGTGCCCAATATACAGCACAGCCGCCCCTTCCCCTCCTCCGCCCTCTGCCCCCAGTGCCCAATATACAGCACAGCCGCCCCTTCCCCACCCCCGCCCTCTGCCCCCAGTGCCCAATACACAGCACAGCCGCCCCTTCCCCTCCTCCGACCTCTGCCCCCAGTGCCCAATATACAGCACAGCCGCCCCTTCCCCTCCTCCGCCCTCTGCCCCCAGTGCCCAATATACAGCACAGCCGCCCCTTCCCTCCTCCGCCCTCTGCCCCCTGTGCCCATTATACAGCACAGCCGCCCCTCCCCTCCCCCGCCCTCTGCCCCCAGTGCCCAATATACAGAACAGCCGCCCCTTACCCTCCCCCGCCCTCTGCCCCCAGTGCCCAATATACAGCACAGCCGCCCCTCCCCTCCCCCGCCCTCTGCCCCCAGTGCCCAATATACAGAACAGCCGCCCCTTACCCTCCCCCGCCCTCTGCCCCCCAGTGCCCAATATACAGCACAGCCGCCCCTCCCCTCCCCCGCCCTCTGCCCCCAGTGCCCAATATACAGAACAGCCGCCCCTTACCCTCCCCCGCCCTCTGCCCCCAGTGCCCAATATACAGCACAGCCGCCCCTCCCCTCCCCCGCCCTCTGCCCCCCAGTGCCCAATATACAGCACAGCCGCCCCTTCCCCTCCCCCGCCCTCTGCCCCCCAGTGCCCAATATACAGCACAGCCGCCCCTTCCCCTCCCCCGCCCTCTGTCCCCCAGTGCCCAATATACAGCACAGCTGCCCCTTCCCCTCCCCCGCCCTCTGCCCCCAGTGCCCAATATACAGCACAGCCGCCCCTTCCCCTCCCCCGCCCTCTGCCCCCCAGTGCCCAATATACAGCACAGCCGCCCCTTCCCCTCCCCCGCCCTCTGCCCCCAGTGCCCAATATACAGCACAGCCGCCCCTTCCCCTCCTCCGCCCTCTGCCCCAGTGCCCAATATACAGCACAGCCGCCCCTTCCCCTCCCCCGACCTCTGCCCCCAGTGCCCAATATACAGCACAGCCGCCCCTTCCCCTCCTCCGCCCTCTGCCCCCCAGTGCCCAATATACAGCACAGCCGCCCCTTCCCTCCCCCGCCCTCTGCCCCCAGTGCCCAATATACAGCACAGCCGCCCCTTCCCCTCCTCCACCCTCTGCCCCCAGTGCCCAATATACAGCACAGCCGCCCCTCCCCTCCTCCGCCCTCTGCCCCCCAGTGCCCAATATACAGCACAGCCGCCCCTTCCCCTCCCCCGCCCTCTGCCCCCAGTGCCCAATATACAGCACAGCCGCCCCTTCCCCTCCCCCGACCTCTGCCCCCAGTGCCCAATATACAGCACAGCCGCCCCTTCCCCTCCCCCGCCCTCTGCCCCCCAGTGCCCAATACACAGCACAGCCGCCCCTTCCCTCTGCGCCCCGTCCCTGGGCTGCTGAGTGGCTCTGCACCTACTGCTTCTCTGTCGCTTTTCACGTTCTCTCAGGGCTGGGGCCAAGGCTGCGCTGGTGACTGGGTTTGCCGGTCCCCACGGCTGGATGGGGGGTGGCAGCGCTGGTGGGGCTGGCTGGTGCTTAGGTTTGCGGGGTCCAAGCTTGTAACACAGGGTTGGAGCTGGGCCGTGTGACAGGCGTGGAGGTGGCCCTGCTGCTCTCTGAGGCCTGCAGCCATGTTCCATGACACACGGGGTGGGGCGAAGACGAAGGGTCCGTGCAGGAGGCAGGTCCCCTCCCTTGGCTGTCTCCCTGAGCTGCCCCTTCTCCCCACTGCAGATCACAAGCATGGCTCCGAGCGCTCCCTCCCCTACGCTCCTGCTGCTGCTGGTCGTGCTGGTTGCAGGCCTGGCCCAGCTCGGTGCAGTCCACGTCGCTGACGCGCCCGGGAGCCAGGTGTCAGGAAGCCGTGTGCACTGACATCGGAGGATGGGGACGCGAGGCCCGACCAAACCTGCCTGCAAACCTCTCCACACCTTCCCCCACGCCCCTGAGCGCAGGGCCGGGACCGGCTCGTCTGGTGCCCGAGGCGGGAATACGAATCTGCCCCCCACCCCCGTTTGTAATACACAGTCGCATGTTGGCGGGAAAAGGAAAGTGAGAATTAATGAATGAAAAGGAGCAACCGAGACCCAGCTGCGGGTATGTCTTGGTGTTCCGCGGCCTCCTGCCTGCCCGGACCCTGGAGACACCAGCCGGGTAACATTGTCTGGAGAGTCCAGATCCGTGGGGGGGTGTGATGGAGCGGGGGGGTGCATGTGTGAGTCAGGCTGTATGTCCGAGGCAAGCAGCAGCTCCCAGTGGCTAAGGATGACCCTGGGGCTACAACTGGCAGGTAACACCTCTGCCTGAACAAAGAGCAGGGAGGAGCTGAGCTGGGTTTTGAATCGGGGGCGGCAGTTAGAGGCGAGGAGAAGGGAGAGCTGGAAGGCAGCCAGCCTGAGGAGGGGGAAGCTACACCCCAGAGGGGCCCCCCTCGGGGTCTTCCCCCCAGGACAGGTTGGAAGGACTGTCTCTGGCTGCTATGCTGTTGCTTCTGTGAGAAACTGGACATCTGTTGCCTAATAAACCTGCTGTTGTGCCTGCTGAGTGAGAGTCACTCCTGCCAGTGGACGGGGTTCAGTGCAGGACCCCTGAACCCCATCACACTGGTGTCAGAAGTGGGATGCACTGCACCCACGGATGAGCTCCCAGCAGTGGCTGACTGAGCACCAGAGAAGGAAGGAGTCTCACAAGAGTCAGAGGGGGAACAGAGCCATTCCTGCAGCTGCTGCTGGTGAGTGGATACCCCGGGAGATAGCGGGGAGATGGATTATACCCGACTCCTGAAGGCAGAGCTAGCGGGGCTGTGCAGAGAGAGGGGCCTGACCGTGGGGAAGGCGACCAAGGCCCAGCTCATTGCACAGCTGGAAGAGAATGACCGATCCGGGGGGGCAGAGCCTGTCCCGGCAGAAAGTGGCCGGTCAGCCTCGGGAAGCATTTCGGATTCTCCGACAGGAGCGGGGGCTCGACGCCGTCAGACAGACGCGGTGCCCGCCAGGTCACGCTCAGCTAGCGGTGGTCCATCGCGGGCAGAGTCCCCCACCGCAGAGCTGCAACGGCTGGAACTCGAGGTGAAATTAAAGGAACTGGAGCACCAGGAACGGGAAAGAGAGCGTGAGCACGAGCGCCAGGAACGAGAAAGAGAGCGTGAGCACGAGCGCCAGCTACAAGAGACACAGCGGGAGGAGAAAGAACGAGAACGGAAGGAGAGAGAGCGAGAGCGGGAGCATGAGCGAACCATGGCAGAGACGAGACACCAAGAGGCCCCAGCTGCGGTAAACGGGGAGAGGGCCAGACGGCTCGGGGTGGCCAGTCACTTGGAGACGCGTGTGCTGGCCCAGTGTCAGGACCCAGGGGACATGGACGAGTTCCTTACCGCCTTCGAGCGAGCCTGTGAGTTGCATGAGGTTCCCCCAGATGAGTGGCTCCGGCACCTCACCCCCTTGCTGGGCCGGAAGGGCGCAGCGGTGCTCAGCCAGCTGGTGGGGCTGCAGCCTGGGGACTATGAACGGTTCAAACAGGCCCTGCTGCGTAAGTTCGGGCTGACTCCGGAGATGTACAAGAAGAAGTTCCAGGAGGCGCAGAAGAGGCCAGAGGAAACCCACGTAGATACAACTGCCCGCCTGAAGCAATACTACCAGAAGTGGGCGTTCGGAATGGGAGTCCAGTCCGTAGAGGACCTGATCGAGCTGGCGGTCGTGGAGCGATTCTACGAGATGTGCGCACCTGACCTGAGGGTGTGGCTCGTGGACCGGAAGCCAGGGGACTCGCATGATGCAGGGAAACTGGCAGATGACTTCACAAACAGTCGGGCCAGGTTTGAAAGTGAGCCCCACAAAGAGAGGGAGTCTCGGAGAGAGAGGGAGTCCCGGAGGGAGAGGGAGTCCTGGAGAAACCGAGAATCTCAGAGAGACCGGTCCCTAACTGTACGACAGAGGGGACCACCTCTTGGGCAAGCCCAGGAAAGAGGGGCCAGCCACCCACCCCCCAGAGAGCCAAACAGAACCCGGACAGAGCAGCCGGCCCGAGGGACACAACCAGACCCAGGCTGTTACCGCTGTGGGCGAAAGGGGCATAGAGCAGCCCAGTGCCCCAGGCTCCCAGACAGGTTGAGCAGGCCGGGGGGTCATGGAGTCAACTGGGTGGGGTCCCAGAAGTCAGAGGGGCTGGCGGCCAAGGCGGGTGGTGCTAACAATGGGCACTCGGCTTGGGCCGAATCCGCCCCACAGACCAGCTCCTCAGGGGGACCAAATGCTCAGAGGCCAGTTTACAGAGTGGGGGCGGCACTGCCTCTGTGGAGCAAGTGTCTCAAACACCTCGAGGTAGACAGGAAAAAGGTCACGGGGTTCTGGGACACAGGCGCTGACGTGACGCTGGCCCGACCCGGGGTGGTGGCACCGGGCTGCATGATACCCGATTCCCACCTGACGATAACAGGAATTGATGGGACCCCTTTCAAGGTGCCCATGGCGAGGGTGCACCTGAAATGGGGGAAGAAGGAAGGCCCCAAGGAAGTGGGCGTGCACAGCCATTTGCCGGCAGATGTACTGATGGGCGCTGACCTGGAGAACTGGCAAGGTGAACGCCCTCGTGCCCTGGTCCTGACCCGTAGCCAAAGAAAACGAGGGGTGCGCTCCCCAGATTCAGGGGTACAGGCCCAGCCAAAGCCACAGGGGCCAACCCTGAGAGAAAGGGGGCCCCCAAAAACCAGATCTCACAGGCCAGGGGTGCTGGAGCCAGGCAGGGATGGGGAAGTAGCACCCGCTCCTGCCCGAGCGGAAGAATTCCAGGCAGAGCAGCAGAGAGACCCCTCCTTGCAGAAGCTGAGGGAACTGGCCAGTCTCAGCCCAGCTCCACAGCTGGGGGAGGGCTGCAGGGAGAGATTCCTGTGGGAAAAGGGATTCCTGTACCGGGAATGGGCTCCCCGACGCAAAGCGGAGCCATGGAAGGTCCAGAGGCAATTGGTGGTTCCCCAAAAGTACCGGCGCAGGCTGCTGTACCTAGCCCATGATGTCCCGCTCGCAGGACACCAGGGGATCCACCGCACCAGGAGAAGGTTGTTACAGAACTTTTTCTGGCCAGGGATCTTTGCAGCTGTCCGTCTGTATTGCCTGTCCTGCGATCCCTGCCAGAGGGTGGGGAAGAGCCGGGACAAGGGGAAAGCTGCCTTGAGGCCACTGCCCATCATAGAGGAGCCTTTCCAGAAAGTGGCTATAGACATAGTGGGCCCCTTCAGCAAGGCAACGCGTTCGGGGAAGAAATATATTTTGGTAGTGGTAGATTTTGCCACGCGATACCCAGAAGCAGTGGCCTTGACCTCTATCGACGCTGAAACCGTGGCTGATGCACTGCTGTCCATTTTCAGCAGAGGGGGGTTCCCCAAGGAGGTCCTCACAGATCAGGGGTCCAACTTCATGTCGGCCCTACTGCAAAGCTTGTGGGACAAGTGTGGGGTCCGGCACACCTGGGCCACAGCCTACCACCCGCAGACCAATGGGCTGGTGGAGAGGTTCAATGGGACTCTGAAGCAGATGCTGAGAACCTTCATGAATCAATACCCCCATGACTGGGACAAGTACTTACCCCACCTGCTGTTTGCATACAGGGAGGTGCCCCAGGAATCCACGGGGTTCTCCCCGTTTAAGCTGCTGTATGGAAGGAGGGTACGGGGACCCTTGGACTTGCTCAGAGAAGAGTGGGAGGGGACGGCCTCTCCTGAAGGGGAGTCAGTGGTACAGTATGTACTGACCTTCCGGGAAAAACTCACCGAGCTCATGGGCCTGGCCAGGGAGAACCTCTCCATGGCCCAAAGGAAGCAAAAGGTCTGGTATGACCGTAACGCCAGGGCCCGAGCCTATGCCACCGGGGATCAAGTGATGGTCCTTATACCTGTGCGGCGGAACAAGCTGCAAGCGGCCTGGGATGGGCCCTTCAAGGTCGTCAAACAGCTAAATGACGTGAATTATGTGGTGGAACTGTCGAACCGGGCCCACAGCCACCGGGTCTATCATGTGAACATGATGAAACCTTACTGGGACAGGCAGAACTTGGTGCTGGCCGTGTGCAGACACTGGGAGGGGCAGGGGGATGATCCCTTGGTGGATTTACTCACAAGGACTGGAGCCGGCTCCTTGCTGGAGTCTATTCCCCTCTCAGACCAGCTAACCCCTGCCCAGCAGACGGAGATCAAGGAGGTGCTGCATTTGCATCAACAGCTGTTCTCGGACAGACCCGGACACACTGACCTGGCTGTCCACCGAATAGAGACAGGCACCCACGCCCCTATCAAGTGTGTGCCATTCAGAGCCACAGGGAGGACGGCTCAGGACATAGAGCGGGAGGTTGAAGACATGCTGGCTCTGGGGGTGATCCAACCCTCGTCCAGCCCCTGGGCCTCTCCCGTGGTGTTAGTCCCTAAAAAAGATGGGTCTGTTCGGTTTTGTGTGGACTATCGCAAGCTTAACGCCATCACTGTCTCGGACGCCTACCCCATGCCCAGGCCTGATGACCTTTTAGACAAGCTGGGGGGAGCCCGTTACCTCACCACCATAGACCTCACCAAGGGGTACTGGCAAGTGCCATTAGACCAAGATGCCCAGCTGAAGTCGGCTTTCATCACTCCTGTGGGGCTCTACGAGTTCTTGGTCCTTCCCTTCGGCCTCAAGGGGGCACCCGCTACCTTCCAGCGTCTGGTGGACCAGCTACTGAAAGGGATGGAGAGCTTTGCCCTGGCTTACATGGACGACATTTGCATCTTCAGCCAGACGTGGGAGGACCATGTGTCCCAACTCAAGCAGGTGCTGGACCGACTCCAGAAGGCCGGTCTGACTATCAAGGCAGGGAAGTGCAAGGTGGGAATGGCTGAGGTGACCTACCTGGGCCACAAGGTGGGCAGCGGCTGCTTAAAGCCAGAGCCAGCTAAAGTGGAGGCTGTCAGAGATTGGCCAACACCCCAGACTAAGAAGCAGGTCCAGGCCTTCATTGGGATGGCGGGGTACTACCGGAGGTTTGTGCCCCACTTTAGCTCCATCGCAGCCCCCCTCACGGAGCTGTGTAAAAAGGGAAAGCCTGACAAGGTGGTCTGGACCGAGCAGTGCCAAGAGGCCCTCTGCGCGCTGAAGGAGGCTCTGGTCAGGGCCCCAGTGCTGGCAAATCCAGACTTCAACAAGCCCTTCCTGGTGTTCACCGATGCCTCGGACGTGGGGCTGGGGGCGGTGCTAATGCAGGTGACTGACAAAGGGGAGAAACACCCCATCGTGTACCTGAGTAAGAAGCTGCTGCCCCGGGAGCAGAACTACGCAGCCATAGAGAAGGAATGTCTGGCCATGGTGTGGGCGCTGGGGAAGCTGCAGCCGTACCTGTTTGGACGGCGTTTCACCGTGTACACCGATCACTCACCCCTGACCTGGCTGCATCACATGAAAGGGGCCAACGCCAAGCTCCTGCGGTGGAGTCTGCTCCTGCAGGACTACGACATGGAGGTGGTCCACGTCAAGGGGAACAACAACACCATAGCCGATGCCCTGTCATGCAGGGAGGGCCCCGAACTTCCCCAGGTCACTGGCTAAGTGACCCCGCTCAGTGCGGTCTGGAAGAGGGGAGAGATGTGATGGAGTGGGGGGGGTGCATGTGTGAGTCAGGCTGGATGTCCGAGGCAAGCAGCAGCTCCCAGTGGCTAAGGATGACCCTAGGGCTACAACTGGCAGATAACACCTCTGCCTAAACAAAGAGCAGGGAGGAGCTGAGCTGGGTTTTGAATCGGGGGCGGCAGTTAGAGGCGAGGAAAAGGGAGAGCTGGAAGTCAGCCAGCCGGAGGAGGGGGAAAGCTACACCCCAGAGGGACACCCCTCGGGGTCTTCCCCCCAGGACAGGTTGGAAGGACTCTCTGGCGGCTATGCTGTTGCTTCTGTGAGAAACTGGACATCTGTTGCCTAATAAACCTGCTGTTGTGCCTGCTGAGTGAGAGTCTCTCCTGCCAGCGGATGGGGTGCAGTGCAGGGGGACCCCTGAACCCCATCACAGGGGGCCTCTGGCTCTGTGCCTCTTGGAAGGACTTTCATCCTGTCCTCAGGACTCAACGGTCTGGTCAGCGTTTGCCCTTCCTCAGGGTCATGGGCCGGGTAGGGGAGCCGGGCCCTCCCTTTCCACCACTCTCCAGCCCAGTGGGCGGTGGGAACGTCTCCGCAGCCACCGGCTCGGCGGGGATCACACCGCCATGTGCTGAGCTCCAGGTTACCTCCCACTTCCCTGCCCCGGGCTGGACTGGGCTATTTCTGCCCTGTCCCAGACCCGGCTGCTGCTCCCACTCTGGCCGCTCCTCCTCGGACGGCAGCTGCTGCTTCCAGGTTCTCGCAGGGCTCCTTCCCCCCTGCAGAGCAGCCCCACTGCCTCGCCTCCCCCATCCTTACCCTGGGGCAGCCGCTGGAGCATGGCCAGCAGGGCCGGGGGCAAGGGCCTTTTCCAAGGCATCAGCTCATGGCTCCGGTCAAGGCTTGTGCACTACTGGGGCAGTCCAGCCCAAATCCACCTCTGAGGCCTCCAGCTGCAGCACGAACGGTCTGGTCGAGTCAGGCTGGGCCAGGACGGCTCGTGGATCCATTGGTCTCAGAGTCCTAAACGCCATCTCACATTCCCCAGCCCCTCCACCTCTCGGGCTGCTGGTTTCTGGTAACTCAGTCCCTGGGCCGTCCCAGGGACTGAAACGTTGGAGATAAACCTGCGATAACACCCCACCACTCCCAGGAACTGTTGCTCCTGGCACTTACTGGTGGGCCTGGGATAGTCCCGGAGGGCCTGTATCTTGTCAGTCGCTGGCCCTTTGCCTGTGTGTCCCAGGTAGGACACCACTGGCTGGCCCAGGCGGCACTAGGTGGGATTGGCTTTGGCAATGTGTAACCCTTCGATTGATGCCAGGTGCCTGCCAGAAGGGCCGGGTTCAGCTCCCAGGGGTTTCCTGTCAAGGACACAACCAACCGGCCCCAGCCCACACCCAGTGGCTTGGGACAATCTCACCCCACTTCCTGGGCACCTCTAAGGCAGTTCTTCCCCCAAAAGCACAGAGTCTGTGATGGAAACAGCTCATTTAACAAGGACAACCTAACCCAAGTTTACAGTGACAGATGCCGTACACCTAAGCAAAGGAGAGATGCGCCCCTCTGACAGGATACCAGCCCCACACCTTATAGTCCCACGTCTCTTGCTGGGGCTCTGTGCCGTTACCCCACACACAGTTACAGGGGGCACCTCCCCCGGTGCAGTCCCAGACCCAGAGCCCACAGACACATCACCAGGGCGGTACCAGCTGTCTGCTTGTCTGCAGCATCCCACTGACTGCTCCTCCTTCTGGCCTCCTGCCGGTCACGCCAGCCACTGCTCCCCCTACCAGCCACCTGCCAAGGGCACCCTCTGCTGTGGGTTGGGCCTGAAGCAAAACCCTGTGACCTCAGCTGCTGCTGTGACTTTGGTTCTTAAGAGCTGCGTCTACACGTGCACGCTACTTCGAAGTAGCAGCACCAACTTCGAAATAGCGCCCGTCACGTCTACACGCGTCGGGCGCTATTTCGAAGTTAACTTCGACGTTAGGCGGCGAGACGTCGAAGTCGCTAACCTCATGAGGAGATAGGAATAGCACCCTACTTCGACGTTCAACGTCAAAGTAGGGACAGTGTAGACGATCCGCGTCCCGCAACGTCGAAATTGCCGGGTCCTCCATGGCAGCCATCAGCTGGGGGGTTGAGAGACGCTCTCTCTCCAGCCCCTGCGGGGCTCTATGGTCACCGTGTGCAGCAGCCCTTAGCCCAGGGCTTCTGGTTGCTGCTGCGGCAGCTGGGGATCCATGCTGCAGGCACAGGGTCTGCAACCAGTTGTTGGCTCTGTGCATCTTGTGCTGTTTAGTGCAAGTGTGTCTGGGAGGGGCCCTTTAAGGGAGCGGCTGGCTGTTGAGTCCGCCCTGTGACCCTGTCTGCAGCTGTGCCTGGCACCCTTATTTCGATGTGTGCTACTGTGGCGTGTAGATGTTCCCTCGCTGCGCCTATTTCGATGTGGTGCTGCGCAACGTCGATGTTGAACATCGACGTTGCCAGCCCTGGAGGACGTGTAGATGTTATTCATCGAAATAGCCTATTTCGATGTCGCCACATCGAAACAGGCTACTTCGATGTAGGCTTCACGTGTAGACGTAGCCAAGATCTACCACCCCACAAGGCGGATAACAAAACAATAGTATCCAGCTCCTCTTTTTACACCCAAATGAGAACTATTCAAACCAGGCTGAGAACTCTGCACCCCAGGCCCAACACAAAGAAAAGACCTTTCCACATTGAGTCAACAAGTATATCTGCTTCTTTGCAATGCTTTAAACCAGGGAGCCCTGTGTAATCAATGTCTTATGCACCTGTGGCAACTGCCCTGTCCCCCACAACAACCCACGGCATCGGTGAGATCCCACAACTCCCACACTGAGTGTCAGCTTCAATTGGGATTTTACTACAATGTGTTTACAATAGACAAAACCTCATGGCTGACTTGCTACCCATCAGGCTTTGCCTGAAAGGTCTCACACATGCACCCTTTGCATTCTCATGCAAATGATCTCCGGGAGACACATTCCTCCCAGCCTTCAGCAGCATTGCCTTCCTGCTGCCACACTCCTGACACACACACACACACACACACACACTTACACAGACACACATACATACATACAGACACACACAAACAGATGTGCACACACTTACACACACATAGACATACACACAAACACACACACACAGAGGTTTGGGGCGTGAGTTCCGGTGGGGGGAGGGGGGCAGTTTGGGGCATGAGCTCTGGGTGGGGGCGGTTTGGGGCGTGAGTTCTGGGGGGGACGGTAGGACCATGAGCGCTGCCCCCACCCCGAGGAAATCCACCCTGTGCACCCACACGTGAGCACCTTTTGGAGCAAAACCCCCATGGGGCTCGTCTCAGCTGGGAAACGGGTTCTGCCCACTGAGTTCGTTGCTGTCAGTCTCTCAGGTGCCACCGGACCACTCGCTGCCCCGTCTGAGTCCTTCCGCCCAGCTCATGGGATGGAGCCGCAGGAGTCAGGAGAATCTGAGCCCAGATCCCCACCCGGCCCCGAGAGCGGCAGCAGCTCCGCACACATCTCAGGTGCCAGCTCAGAGCTGCCCAGGGGATTTGAGAACCCGCTTCCATTTCCTGTTAATAACAGGTGCCCAAACCACCTAGGTCACTTGGACAATCTCTGCCTCAGTCACTCTCCCCAGACTCAGGGGCGCACAGTGGGACTAAAAGCCACCGGTTCCCTCCCTCTCCAGTGTGTGGTGGCAGGGGGGACGTGGGCCTTCATTGCTCTACCCCGTCCAAGGCCAGGGCCCTAGCAGGGGTGGCCCTGGCTGCCCCTAGAGTCAGTGGGAATCCAGCCCTGTGGTCTGGGCAGTGGGTCTGGGCAGTGAGGACTCCTGGGTTCTGTTCTCATCTCTGGCAGAGGAGTGGGGTGTAATGGTTAGAGCAGGTGGGAGTGGGAGTGGGAGTCAGAGCTCCTGGGCTCTCATCATGGCTCTGAGACAAGAGTCTGAGCATCAGGAACCTGCAGCCATGAGCCTTGGGGGCTGTCCGAGCCCCAACTCTGGGGTGTCTTCCTGGGACAAATCAGTCCTCCTTGCAGGCAAAACAGGTCAAAAAATTTACCAGGAGAGCGAATCTCAGAATGATTTTAATTTAGAAAATACAGGTGAAGATGAGGGTGACGATGATACAACTTCCTACAAACCGATTCTCTGAGTGACTTTTGTTTGTTGCAGCCTGAGGCAGTGTTGTTTTCCTCTGGGGAACAGGGCAAGAAATTTGGCCTGAGGGACTTGGTCCCAGAAGCCAGTGAATGTAATAAACACACCTGTTTCCTTCAGCACGTCCAGCACCAGCAGCAGCTGGGAGATGGAACTGCCCATCCTGAACAAGGTAGGGAAAAGGAGCCTTCAGCCCCCAGCCGTCCTCCCACTGCAACCCTCAGTGTTGTGCCCCACTCTGCAACGGGAGCCAAATCACCTCACTGGTTCCTTCATCTGAATTTTCCTTATGTCTGTGGAGAACCTTCGTGTCTGTCTGTCTGTCTTGAATTCAGAATTTAGGTAATGTAGCTATCTGGGGTGGGTCCAAGCGCTGGGTTTCAGGGCCTGGGGGTCATTGGCACAAGGTGAAGTTCTGGTCCCCTCATTCCACAGTGCCCAGCAGAGTGACAGATGAGCCCCACACCTCCTCCTCCCGCCCCCACCACGCCTGATTCTTTTTGTGGTGGTGATGTTGGTGTTTTTAATTCTCACATCTCTCGTCATTTGTCGACTCTGCTCCCCAGCCTTCCTCCTCCTCCTCCTCCTCCTCCTCATTATCCACCTACTCTGAGTGTAGCTGTTGTTTCGTAAGCTGTGTGCTGTTTATGAATTTGAGCACAGTCGGCTGGGTGGGCTCCATCTGATCTCTTCTCATGAGAATATCCACTCCTGAATACGACCTCGGCACATGCTTCACAGGTGAAGACCACTAATTTAGAGGTGGTCTCTCATAGCTGAATTTATCTGAGCCCTTTTGTTACACAATGGGGCTTTGTTAATTTATTGCATGGTCTCCTGTTTCTAAAGGGACTGTCTGGGTGACCTGAAGAGCACTGAAATTACCAGTGAGCTTTCAATGACAAGAATCTCCCCAGACATTATTCTTAGTGGTGAGTAAATCGTAGAATGCCAGGACTGGAAGACAACCCAGGAAGTCATTTAGCTCAGCCCCCTGCCTAAAGCAGGATCACCCCCAACTAAATCATCCCAGCCAGGACTTTGTGAAGCGGCAACTTAAAAACTTCTTGATATAGAGGTTCCATCAACTCTCTAGGTGACACATTTCTGTGCTTCCCCACCCTGCTGGGGAAATACTTTTTCCTTATATCCAACCTAGACATCCCCCACTGTAACTGAAGACCCTTGCTCCTTGTTGTCCTATCTGTCACTACTGAGAACAGCCTTTCTCCACCCTCTTTAGAGCCCCTCTTCAGGAAGTTGAAGGCTGCTATCAAATCCCCACCTCACTCTTCTCTTCTACAAACTAAATAAGGCCAAATAATGAAATAATTCTGTCTATTTAGAGCCTGTCCAAATGTCAACTAAGAAATAAAAACAGAAATCAAAATCCATTCTGGAAGAAGAATTAATCAATATGGATGCTTACCATCAGTAAACACTGAGAAACATTTCGTGTTGGACGTTTGAGTTCATACAGACACTTGTGAACTGAAATTTGTGTTTTTTCTGCTCCAACTTTTCATATTGATTGAGGGTGAAAACACACACTGGCATTTCCCAGGAGATGGAAATTCCATTTCTCAGCCAGCTCTGCATTTAGTGCCATGGTCGTGCTGAGGAAAGTCCTTTGTATTGTCAGTGTAGGTTCCTCAAAGGAGCTCTTAGGAGAGACACAAGAATTCTCACCACTTCTGTATGTTTAGAAAACATCACTCACAGCTGTTTGAAAAGGTTCTGTGATGTGCACTGGGCGTAGCTCAGCCCCACCCTTTCCTTTGCTCCTGTGATTTCATGTTCTCTCTTTGTTCTCTTGGAGAGCGTGTGTCATTGAGAGTCAGAAGAACACAGTCTCCAGTTCTGGGCGTTCCCACTCAGTGTGTCTCTTCTGTCACTCTGGTTCTCGCTTACTGGCTCACTATTATTTGCTGCAGTCCTGTGAGAGCCCCATAGTGAGGAAGTTTCTGTCGCTTCACGGTCACACGTGCGATTATGAAGTTTCTTGTCAAACAATGAGCCTGAAGTAAAAAATCTGTAGGAAATGTTTCCTGCGTCATAGGCTCTTTCTTGCAAATTTCCTTGTTAACATCACAGAACAAACCCCACGACTGGTGTAATTAGTACATTCATAGAACTCCAGAACTGGAAGGGGCCTTGAGAGGTCCTTGTGTCTAGTCTCCTGCACCGTACAGAGCATCCCTGGTACATGTCTGTCTAACCTGCTCTGAAACATCTCCAGAGATGGAGATTCTACAGACCAGCTAGGTAATTTATTCCAGCGTTTAACCATCTGGACAGTGGAGAAGTTTTTCCTAATGTCCAGCCTAAACCTCCCTTGCTGCAGTTTAAGCCCATTGCTCCTTGTCCTCAGTGCAGCTCCTTTTACACCCCTGGCCTTGTTACGATTTACACCACGTGTGGATCTGGCCCTGGGTCTCATCTCTTATGTGGACACAAACCAGTGTATTGCAGAACTGGCTGTGAGGGAGGCAGGAATGATTTGGGTCGTTCACTAACACTGAAGGAAGAATAACGCTGTGCAGGGCAAAAAGGCCAAAGTCCCCCACTACTTTCAGATTCCAGGGGGCTTCTCCATCGGAAAACGGTTTCCAGCGTGTTTCGGCTCCGCAGTGTCCGTTTGCTGGTGTGAGGTGTCACTGCAGGGGAATCCGGGCACTGGTGTGATTATTCGTATCATTAACATACGAGTGACAGGAGAATGTGCCCTCGTCTGAGAAATCGTATTTGGGAACTCGGCTGCGGTGACACTTTCACCCCCAGACTCTGCACTGACCCTCACACCGCACCCTCCATCTGGCACCCTCCTTCCCCTGCCCTGAGCTGCCCCAACCCTCCCAGACCCTGCACATACTCCATCACACCCCGGCAAGGACCCCCCCAACCCAAACACCTGCCTTAACACCCCCCCAACCCTCTGTCCTGAGCCCCCTCCCCTCACTCCATCCCCCTGCACCTTTGCCCTGAGACCCCCCACACCAAACCCTGCTGTGACACCTCCAGCTCCTGCCCTCAACCCTGACCCTCCCACCCCCGAAACCCTCTGCCTGACCCATCCCTTTCCTCATAGGCCCTTCCCTGTCAATAATCATCTCCCTGGTGTACAACTGCCCAGCACTTCCCATCCCCTGCCCTGAGTCCCCCCAACCCCCTGACTTCTGCACCCCCATCCCCTGCCCTTAACCACTACACACAACGAGACCTCCCCCACAGCCCCTTGCCCTCAGTTCAGCACCCTCTGCCCCTTGCCCTGGTCCCCTAACCCTCCCAGCTTCTGCTCCCACTCTTCCCCTCCCACCTCCTGCACCCCAACGCTTCCTCCCCCACAGCCTTCAGCCACCCGCCTCCACCCCCTCTGACATATCTTACACAGCCCATGGAGAGACCCCTAAGGGTGGGGGTGGGCATACAAGAGTACCTCAAACACACAGCCGTTACCTTCAGCCCTGGCCTGTGCCAGGGTGACCTACAACAATGGGCTCAACCTACCACACCATTCCTTCTCACCACGCCTTTCAGACCAGGGAGACAGCAGAGATGCAGAGCAGGAAATGCACTTTCCCACTGGATGTGACACAACTTACACAGCGCCACATTCACTGAGGGAATTAGACCCCCGTCAGGTCCAGCTCCATCCCATTCACACAGAACGGCCCAATCGAGAGTTGTTGGAAATGCAACAAACAGACAACATGGACTGGAAACACAGAGACAGAGACAAGCGGCTCTTCCATCAGACGGAAGAAAACAATGAACAGCTTCTTCCAATGACAATGAGGAGCCCAGAGAAACCTGACTTCAAAGAGACAGAAGAAGATATTCAACCCCTTGAGCACACAAACCAAATGTCCCTGAGTTTGCTGAAAGCCCTGAGCAAGGCTGGGTCTGTCGCTGTTATTTACAGAGAAATTTCAGCAGGTGTTAGTCAGAAGGGTCCCAACAGGAAGGAAACCAGGACAAATGTTTTAATTTGCAGTCACATTTCTGATATGCCTCATACCTGGTCTCTTTTTCCCCCTGCAGATGACCTCTTCCAAGAGCGACCCTGGAGGGAACCAGACCACCTCCGATGTGCTCGTCCTGGTGGGGTTCTCATACCTTAACGAGCTGCAAATCCTTCTGTTTGTGGTTCTTCTGTTCATCTACCTGCTCACCCTGATGGGGAACCTGCTGGTTATCCTGCTGATAAAGCTGAACCCCTCCCTCCACACCCCCATGTATTTCTTCCTGGTGAACCTGTCTGCCTCGGAAATGTGTTTCACCAGCAGTGTGGTCCCTCAGCTGCTGACTCACCTCCTGGTGGAGGAAAAGACCATCTCCATTGCAGCTTGTGCAGCGGGGACGTACGTTTTCGCCATCATGGGCCTCACACAATGCTTCCTCCTCACGGCCATGGCCTACGACCGCTACGTGGCCATATGTCACCCCCTGCACTACACAACCATCATGAGCGGCCGGGTTTGTGCTCTGCTCACGGGGGCTGCATGGGCTGTTGGCATCTCGGTGGAAGTTCCTCTGACCAAGTGGATATTCAGCCTGCCCTTCTGTGGCTCCAACCGCATCCAACACTTCTTCTGTGACTTCCCACAAGTACTGAATATGGCATGTGCCGACACGTCGCAGATAAAGGCTGTAGGTCCCATGCTGACAGTTATGTTCACCCTGAGCCCTTTCCTATTGATACTCTTGTCCTACGTCCGCATTATCTCCACCATCCTCAAGCTGCCATCGGCAGAAGGAAGGTGTAAAGCCTTCTCCACCTGCTCCTCCCACCTCACGGTGGTGACTGTGTTCTATGGAACGTCCCTCATCACCTACCTGGTACCCAACACTGGCTCCACTACAGAGAGTGACCTCTTGATTTCCCTATTGAACACAATCGTCTCTCCAGTTTTGAACCCCATAATTTACACTCTGAGGAACAAAGATGTGAAAGGAGCCTTGAGAAAAACTGTACAGAACAGCACCTTTTTTCACTACTGGAGAAATTAGAGACTGAGCAGTCAAATTAGTCAAAACTGGGGCCGGGGTGGGAGGCGCAAGTGAAGGGAAATTCATAAACATTTCACTGAATTTCTCATAATGACTCTGAATTTTTTTTGTTCCTTTGAAAGATTTTGTCCTGTCTGGAAAATAGGAAGTGAAACTCTTGTTGCCAAATTACCCCAAAATTTTAAATGTCTAAGTTTTTTTGAAATACGAAAGGCAGAACGGTTTCCCCTGATTTATAATTCATTGAGAAAAAAAAACAAAGGACTCCGTTGAGTGAAAGTCTGGTCCTGATTCTCAAACTTGAAAATTGGAAATGTCAGAAGAAAATAGAGCGTCCAAGGAGAGATATTTCATTGAAGGTTCACCTCTGTGAACTGTGTCCTTCCCAGGTCAGACTGTGAGAAGCTGTTTTCCTGACTACCCCCTTTGCTCCTGACGATACCGTGCGGGATGCTGACAGGGAGAGGTGTGAGGGTGCCCTGATACTTATGTCGGAAGGAGGCAAGAAGGGGCTATTTGTACTGCCAGGCCTACCTGCAATATATTAGAAGCAAGAGGAAGACCAAGCACAGGGTAGGCCCATTGTTCAGTGAGGAGGGAGGAACAATATCAAGACATTTGGAAGTGGCAGAGCTGCTGAATGACTTTGTTGTTTTGGTCTTCACCAAGAAGTCTGATGGGGAAATGCCTGACATGGTGAAAGCTCATTGTGAGGGGGCAGGTTTAGAAGATTAAATTTAAAAAAAAAAAAGTTAAAAATGACCTAGAAATGTTCAATGTCTGCAAGTCACCAGGACCTGATGAAATGCCTCCTAGAATACTGGCAGAGATGAAAGGGGCCTTTAGCTATCACCTTTGAAAGTCTTGGAAGTTGGGAGAGATTCCAGGAGACTGGAAAAGGCAAATAAAGTGCCCATCTCTACAAAGGGAAATAAGAACAACCCAGGAGGTTACAGACCAGTCAGTTTAACTTCTGTGCCAGGAAAGATAATGGAACAAGTCATTAAGGAACTAATCTGGAAACATCTAGAAGAAAATAAGGGGCTGGGTAACAGCCAGCATGGATTTGTAGAGAAGAAATCATGGCCAGCCAATCAGATAGCTTTCTGTAACAGAGGAACAAGGCTTGTGGACAAGGGAGAAGGGGTGGATGTGATGTACCTACATTCTAGTAAGGCATTTGATACACTCTGGCATGTCTTCTTCTCAATATACTAGGCAAATACAACTTAGATGGGGCTGCTGTAAGGTGGGTGTCCAAATCATGACCAACCAATCGGATAGCTTTCTGTGACAGGATAACAACCTTGTGGGCAAGGGAGAAGGGGAGGACGTGGTGTACCCTTGTTTTAGGAAGGCATTTGATATGACCTTGCATTTCTTCTAATCAATAAATAGGCAAATACAACTGAGATGGGGCTTCTGTAAGGTGGGTGCATAACCGGCTGTACAGCCGTTCTCAGAGAGTCGTTATCAATGGGTCACAGTCCTGCTGGAAGGGCAGAACAAGGGGGGCTCTGCAGGGGTCTGTTTTGGGACAGGCTCTGTTCAGTATGTTCAGCGATGTGGATCTGGGCGTGGAGAGTGCGCTGCTTACGTCTGTAGGTGATACCAAGCTGGGAGGGAGAACAGGGTCGTAACTCAGAATGATCTGGGCACACTGGAGAAACGGCCTGAGGTCAATAGGGTGAAGCTGAATAAGTCCAAGTGCAAAGTGCTCCCCTGAGGAAGGCCCAATCCGGGTCACACCCAGCCGGGGAAGTGGCTGTCGAGGGAGGAGTCCTGCAGAAAGGGATCTGGGCTCAGAGCGGAGCACAAGCTCCAGAGGAGTCAACAGGGTGAGACTGTTGCCAGAAGCGCCAACCTGCTTGTGGGCGGCACTGCCGGGTGTTGGGAGCCAGCCAGGAGCAGCAATTCCTTCCCCCCGCTCTGCGCTGAGCAGCCTCCGTGGGCTTGTGCCCAGGGCTGGCCCCACATTTGCAGGAGGCTGTGGAGAAGTGGGAGCAGGTGCGGAGAAGAGCACAAGGCTGGTGGAAGGTGCAGAGAACATGAGCTGTGGGGGAGCCGGCCAGACCTGGGCTCCTTTTGCTGAGAAAAGAGAAAGCTCCCAGGGGCCAGGGGAGCGGGTCTCAAGCAGAGAGCTGCAAGGAAGAGGGGTAACTGTGGTGCTACCCAGCCAGCCCCCAGCCCCTCCCACTCCCCACTTCTCCCCCTCTCCCCACCCAGGCTGTCCTGTATCAGGGAATCCCACAGGCTCTGGGGTGTCCTGATGGTGGAGATGGAACCTCATCCTGCTGCGGGGCTCATGCAGGGGCTGGTCCTTCCTGCAATTGGGAGAAGGGCCACGCCAGCCCAGCCGGGCAGGGGCACCTCTGTGCCGGGAGTGGAGCTGTGCCCTGGCTGTGGAAGCCATTTCTGTCACCGGTGTGTAGAGCGGCACCGACCCTGGGGCTGGGGGTCCAAGTGAGGGGTCTGATGAAAGCTGGAGATGCGCTGAAGCTCTGTGTGACTTGTGTGTCGGTGCCGTGGTCGTGTGAGGAGTTACACACATTGGCTCTGTAGCTGTGTTAGAAATGTCTGAGTGCTGAGAGTCACACTAGGGGGTGTGACACACACACACACACACACACACACACACAAACACCAGGCTGCTGGGCTAGACACCAGGCTCAGGCGTCGAATACACATCTCAGGGAAGTGGCACTTGTCGTCCATACCAGCCCAATGGGTCAGGTGGCCTGGGCTGAGCAATGGGGTTGAAATCGGATGCTCAGACGTCCATCCCAGCTGTCGGAGAGACAGGCCAGGAGCCGTTGGGGATGTGAATATTCGCTGGGGCAGGCTCAGTCCCCGCCTCAGCCCCAGGGCAGGATCAGCCTCCGTCTTAGCACCTGGGGCAGGTTCTTCTCCCTCCTCAGACACCTGGGGCCAGGAGACCGTGGATGGGAGGGACCAGCTGACACCTCTGTCCCTCGGGCTCCTCGCAGGGGCTGCTGATCTCCTGCGCCTGGATCGTCCTCCCCTCCATCGGCCCCTTCGCCCCAAGTAAGCGGAGCCGGCCGGGGACTCTGGGCGGGGGAGAGCTACGTGCTGCCGGTGTGGGGAACGCAGAGGGGGCCAGACCCTGCCGGCTGCCCTGGGAACTCCGGGCCCAGCACAGACCTGTGTGCGATGGATCGTACTGTGGGTAAGGGCTGCGGCTGAGTGACAGGACAGCGGCTTCCAGCCCAGCCCTGCCCTGCCGTGACTCGCTGGGCGACCTTGGCTGAGGCTCTGCCCCAGGTCTGGGCCTGTTTCCCCATCTGTCTCCCCGGGAGGTTACGGCTGGGAGATTCCATCCGGAGAGAGGAAAACAGAGGTGAGGTTCAGCCCTTGTCCTCAGGCAATAGCCCCACCCTGCCATTCACCAGCCATGGAGTCTTTCTCACCCCAATGCTGCAGCGCACGGCGGCGTTGCTGGGTGCTGTTATATAGCGCCTCTGCCCCACCCCAGAAGTGGCTGCATTTCAGCACTGGGGCAGTGACTCCGGGGCTGCACTGCAGTGCGCTGTCAGGCAACTGTCACGTCCCACCCCAGAGGTGGCTGCACTGTAATGCGGGGTGGAGCAATTTGATTTCCACCACTTGGCGGGGGAGGGGCAGTTGGTGCTGAATGGGGCTGGGTGGCCGGCGTGGGGAGACACCACACTGCCTTGTGGAAGTTCAGCAGAGTAACGAGACGGGGACCGTCCTGGCAGATGCCCACTCGGACTTGGAGGGGCTGAGTTGGGACGAGCCCCTTGCAGGCCCTGGCCTGGCCTGGCCTCGCCACCCTGTACAGAGCCCAACCAGCCCAGCCCCGTGCTGCCTGAGCCAGACAAGGAGCTGTGAACGCCCCCTTCCACCTCTCTCACCCTGCCAGCGACGGAGGGAAGGGTTTGCAGGAGGGCTGGGAGCCACTGGCCAGGACCCCGGCTTTCCCTGCCCATTGACTTCCCTTACTGCCGCCGCCAGGAGTGCAGACAATTACCCCACGCGGCTCACCCGTCCCCCAGCCCCTGCTCCAGGTGTCTCGTCTCCCTCCGCTTTGGGAGACCCAGACGGACCCTATCAGACTGGCCCTGGCTGTCCCTGGGGGGCTGGGAGCCTTGTGCCTGATCACTGCCCAGAGCCCTTCACACCCCACAGCTCCAGACACCTGCAGCAGCAGACGTCCCGTTATAGAGTATCGGGGAGGTCCAGTTTCATTGATAAGAACATAAGAACGACCATAATGGGTCAGACCAAAGGTCTATCCAGCCCAATAGCCTGTCTGCCAACCGTGGCCAGTGCCAGGTGCCCCAGATGGGGGGACAGAAGACAATGATCAAGCGATTTGTCTCCTGCCATCTGTCTCCAGCCTCTGACAATCAGAGGCCAGGGACACCATTCCTCCCCTTGGCTAATGATAGCCTCTTATGGACCTAACCTCCAGGAATTTATCTCGCTCTTTCTTAAATTCTGTTACAGTCCCAGCCTGCACAGTCTGCTCTGGCCAGGAGTTCCACAGGTTAACTGTGCCCTGAGTGAAGAAGAACTTTCTTTTCTTAGTTTTAAACCTGCTACCCATTAATTCCATTTGGTGTTATCTAGTTCTTGTATTATGGGCACAAGTGAATAACTTCTCCTTATTCACCCTCTCCACACCTGTCCTAATTTTATAGGCCTCTGTCATGTCCCCCACTCAGACTCCTCTTTCCTAAACTGAAAAGTTCCAGTCTCTTTAGCCTCTCCTCAGATGGGACCTGTTTCAAACCACTAATCATTTAATTGCCCTTTTCTGAACCTTTCCCAGTGCCAGGAGATCTTTTTTGAGGTGAGGAGACCACCTCTGAACACACTATTCGAGACGTGGGTGGACCATAGATGTATGTAGGGGCAGTAAGATACTCCTTGTCTTATTTTCTACCCCTTTTCTAATAATACCTAACACCCTATTTGCCTTTTTGACGGCCTCTGCACAGTGTGGATGTTTTCAAGGAACTGTCCACGATAACTCCCAGATCTCTTCCCTGATTAGTCATAGCTAAATTAGCCCCCATCGTATTGTGGGTACAGCTGGGGTTATTTTTTGCAGTGTGCGTTACCTTCCCCTTATCCACAGGAAATTTCATTTGCCGTTTTGTTGCCCAATCACTCAGTTTGATGAGATCTTTTTGAAGGTCTTCACAGTCGGCCTTTGTCTTGACGATCTTGAACGGTTTCGTGTCCTCTGCACACTGAGCCACCTCACTGCTCACCCCCTTCTCCAGACCATTTATGAGTGAATTGAACAGGATTGGTCCTAGGACTGACCCTTGGGGGACACCACTAGTTACCCCTCTCCATTCGCAAAATTCACCATTTATACCTACCCTTTGTTTCCTGGATTTTAACCAGTTCTCAGTCCAGGAAAGGACCTTCCCTCTTATCCCAGGACAACTTCATTTACACAAGAGCCTTGTCAAAGGCGTTCTGAAAATCTAAGTGTGCTACATCCACTGGGTCTCCCTTGTCTGCATGTTTGTTAATCCCTTCCAAGAACTCTAACACATGAGTAAGACGTGATTTCCCTCTGCAGAAACCAGGTTGACTTTTGCCCATCAAATTATGTTCTTCTACGTGTCTGACAATTTTATTCTTTACTATTGTTTCAACTAATTTGCCCAGAACTGACATTAGACTTACCCATCTAGAATTGCCAGGATCACCTCCAGAGCCCTTTTTAAATATTGGTGTCACATGAGCTGTCTTCCAGTCGTTAAATGTGGAAGCTGATCCAAAGGACAGGTAACAAACTAGCGTTAATAGTTCTTCAATTTAGCATTTGAGTTCTTTCAGAACTCTTGGGTGAACGCCATCCTGTCCCGGTGATTTGTTAATATTAAGATCATCTATTTGTTCCAAAACCTCCTCTAATAACACTTCAATGCCAGACAGTTCCTCAATTTTATTTCCCACAAAAAATGGTGCAGGTCTGGGAATCTCCCCAACATCCTCAGCCGTGAAGACCGACTCAGAGAAATCATTTAGTCTGTCCACAATGGCTTCAGCGTCCTTGATTGCTCCTTTTGTATTTGTATCGTCTGGGGGACCCACTGGTTTTTTAGCAGGCTTCCTGATTCTAATGTATTTAAAAAACATTGTGTTATTACTTTTTGAGTTTTGGGCGAGCTGTTCCTCAAAATCTTCTTTACCTTTTCTTATTTCACTTTTACACTTAACTTGGCCATATTTATGTTCCCTTCTATTTACCTCACTAGGATTTGCCTTCCGCTTTTTGAAAGATGCCTTTTTATTCCCCACTGCTTGTTTTACATGAGTGTTAACCCCTGGTGGCTCTTTTTTCAGTCTTTTAGTATGTTTTTTAATTTGGGGTCTACAGTTAAGTTGCCCCGTGTTGTGGCAGAGACTCGGTGGCAGCGTCCCATGCCCAGTTCCCTGCTCCCGCCCCCACCCCCCACCGAATGGGGGAGAAGGGGTTGGGCTTCAACTTGCGAGGGAGGCTGTGAGGTTTTGGGCCTTTGCAATGAGGAACCGCTCTGCCAGGAGCTAATATTTTGGATTTTGTACACAATCTGCAAAATACCTTTAGAGCCTCTTTAACCCTCCTGCAACAGAACTTGCAGCATGCTCCGCCAGAGCAGAAGGCCTGGTGTGATAAACACTCCAGAGGATGGTCCTTCAGCGTAGATGAGCAAGTCATGGTCCTGAAGGCTACACAGGCCAATACAATGGAAGCATCCTGGGACAGACTGTTCACCTTCCAAGAGTGCCGAGGTGCAGTTAATTACCTCATAGCCATCCACACTCTGACCTTAAGCCGAAGGTGTAGCAGGGTAATTCTCTAAAGGCCTTTTATTCCCAAGAATTCAAGGTTCTTCAGCTTACTGCCCAATGGGAAGATGCTGAGTGGCCTGAAGGAGCCTGCTACAAGGGGAAAGGCCAGGGCAGAGCAGGAGAGGTAATCCTCTCCATGAGCCTTGGCCATTAATGCTTCCATAACACAAGTTATGCTCACCCAGTCAGAGACCAACCCCACCAAATGGCTCCTTCAGCCAAAGCTGCTGTAGAAATCAAGGACACGTTCGAGATGGTTGTAATTCACCCCTCTGAAAGTGCACGGGCCTGTGTGGGGGGCCCAGTTCTCAAACCAAATGGAGAAATGTGCTTTGGCGTGGACCACCATGAGTTAAATGCTGTAACTCATCCAAATTCCAAGCATGGATCAACTTTCGGAGAAACTGGGACACACCCATTTCATTTCCATCTCAGATTTAACCTAGAGATAATGGCAAGTACCTCTGGATGAGTCAGCCAAGGAGAGGTCCAGCCTTCAGTGCACATGGTGGGTTGCACGAGTTTCAGGTTCCCCCTTTCAGGCTATGCAATGCCCTTGACACCTTCCAATGGCTGATAGATAATGTGCTCGCTGGATCTGAGGAATCTACAGTAGCCTAGTGGTCACTGCTGGAGACCTTGGGGTCAGCACTCTTGACACCCAGCATCCTTCTTAATGCCCCCTTCACCTCCTGGTTCCTCAGGCAGTAAATGAAGGGGTTCAACATGGGGGTGGCAATGGTGTACACCACGGACACGAGCTTGTTGAGGTTGAAAGACTGGATCCTCTGGGGCCGGGCGTACATGAAGAAGGCGGCTGAGAAGAAGATGATGACCACAGTGAGGTGGGAGGCGCAGGTGGAGAAGGCCTTCCTCCTGCCCTGGGCGGTGGGGATGCGCAGGATGGTGCCGATGATGCAGATGTAGGAGGTGACAGTGATGGAGAGGGGGATGAGGAGGACGACCAAGGCAAAGACAAAGTCCACCTTCTCTACCACTGTCATGTCAGAGCAGGAGAGGTTGAGCAATGGGGAGATGTCGCAGAAGAAGTGGTTGATGACGTTGGGGCCACAGTACGACAGCTGGGCGATGAAGAAGACGTTCAGTGTGGACATGAGGAAGCTGGTCAGCCAGGAGCCCACCGCCAGCTGCAGGCACAGCCGGTGGCTCATGATGGTTGGGTATCGAAGAGGGTTACAGATGGCCACATAGCGGTCATAGGCCATGACAGCTAAGAGGGCACATTCAGTGCCCGCCAGGGCAAGGAAGAAGTAGAGCTGGACCATGCAGCCCAGGAAGGAGATGCTCTTATTCACCACCAGGAAATTCACCAGCAGCTTTGGGACGGTGACCGAGATGTACCAAGCCTCCAGGAAGGAGAGGTGACTGAGGAAGAAGTACATGGGCTTGTGGAGATGGAGGTTGGTCCAGATCAGGGTGATGATGACCATGTTCTGCAGGAGGGTCAGCAGGTACATGGTGAGGAACACCACAAAGAGCAGCACCTGCAGCTCCAGGATGGTTGGGAACCCCACAAGGATGAACTCCCGCACTCGGGTGTGGTTCTCCTGCTCCATCGTGAGCCCGGGGGTCTGCGAAGAAAGAAAGAAAGAAAGAAAGAAAGAAGTCAGGCATCCATTGCAAGAGATCTTTTTTACCACACCTCTCAACTTTGATATCTTTATTATTAGATTGCATCCCACGGAGGCCGAAAGCCTCAATGTTGTGGGGGAAATAAGTTTAAATACCTACATGAGAAACAGGTCTCTAATAATGGGCTCTGTGATGTAGCCAACAAAGCCCAACACCCTCGTCCAGCACCTGAACGAGGAGATATAGTGGACGAGGGGAGGTGAGGGGAGGTCAGGGAGGTCTGGCCCCCAGGCTGCCTGGAGGGGGGGACACTCCTGTAGGGCTCCCCCACAGGGCTGCTGGGTTCCCCCTGCCCTGGCTGAGGTCCCAGGCTGCAAGGCTGCTGGCAGGGCTCCCAGCTGGGGCTGGGCTCCCCACAGTAAGGCTCCCCAACCCCAGCCAGGCTCCCAGCAGTGGGTCTCCCTGACCTGGCTGCCCGCCCCATGGCTGCCCCCCACGCTCCCCAGAATAGGATTCCAGCAGGGGCTCCTTGCCAGCAGCAGGGCTGTGCTGCAACCCGCACAGCTGGAGATCCCTGGCCCAGAAGCATCCATGGTCCTGCCAGACGCGGGAAGTTGCTGGACGAGAGAGTTTCAACCCATCTGACACCGTCTATCAGCTGAATTCTGAAGCGAGAGAAGTTCCAACCCGGAGCAACGGGGACGTCTTTCACAGTGAGGCTCAGGGGCTGCTCCATCACCTGCCGCTTTTAAAGCCAGGTTGAGTTTTCCCCCTCACACACCTGCTCTTGTTCCAGCCTGGATTGGTCTGGGGAGGTTCTAATGCCTGTGTCACGCAGGACTTCAGGCTAAACCAGCGGTGGACAACCTGTGGCCAGCAGGCTGCACCCAGCCCCTCAGGGACACCCACAGGTGGGCCACAAGGCCTTTTGCTGCTGCTGAATGTGCACAGGCCTGGCCCCGCAGCTCCCACTGACTACGATTCACCGTCCTGAGCCAGTGGGAGCTGTGGGAGGCAGCTTGGGCCTCGGGCCTTGGGCCACTTCCTGCAGCCCCCATTGGCTGAGAACTAACAACCACAGCCAGTGGGAGATCTGGGAGCCAGGCGTGTGGATGGTCAACCTCAGCTAAAGCTCTCACAGCCCCCAGGGAATGACCCTGACGAGCCGGGTGCAGCCGGACAACTGCAGTTTGCCCCCCACTGGGCTGGGATCTATGAAATGAGCCACTGCTGGGTCTGTGTCAATTCATCCCAATAAAAGCCCCGGCTGGGATGGTTTGGTTGGGGTTGGTCCTGCTTTGGGCAGCGGGCTGGACTCAATGACCACCTGAGGTCCCTTCCAGCTCTAGGTTTCTCTGACTCTATGATTCTCTGAATAATCAAACCTAGTATCCCACTCTTCACCCAGCTGTCCCTGAGCCATTCAAACAGAGCTGGGCAGCGCTTTCAGAGGACCCCAAGGGATGAAATCTCAGGGGGATTTGTGGTCTTGGGCACACTAGAAAACAGTCGTGTAGGAACATGAATGGGGGCATTCAGGGGGTGTGTTCATACCACACTTTCCCTTTTCACGGGAAAAGAAACTCCCAAAACTGGAAATTTTCAATTTTAACCCAAAATGGCAATAGAGAGGAAGCCGTGCTCGTCTGTACACTATCAAAACAAAAAGCAGTCAAGTAGCACTTTAAAGACTAGCAAAATAGTTGATTAGGTGAGGTTTCGTGGGACAGACCCACTTCTTCAGACCAGAGCCAGACCAGAACAGACTCAATATTTAACACACAGAGAACTAAAACCAGTCAGCAAGGAGGACAAATCAGAAAAAGATAATCAAGGTGAGCAAATCATCATCACTGGACCTAACCAGGTTACTCACTGAATCACGGGCACTTTCTCATGCTCCTCTACTAACATCATATATGCCATCATGTGCCAACAGTGCCCAGATGCTTTGTATATTGGACAGACTTCTCACTCCCTTAGACAAAGGGTCAATGGGCACAAAACAGACATCAAGACACTCCAGATCCACAAACCAGTTAGTCAACATTTTAATGGAATGGGGCATTCTGTCAATGACCTCAAGGTATGTGTGTTACTGAAGAGACATTTTTGCACCGTTTTAGAGAGAGAAGTGGACGAGCTGACTTTTATATTCAAATTCAGCAGATTAACACATGGTTTCAATCGTGATGGGAACTTTCTGAGTCACTACAGGGGCTCTTCTGCATACTTGGCTCAATCTAATTCTTGATCTTCCCCCCCACCCCTCCACTCTCTGACTTGCTCACCTTGATTATCTTTTTCTGATTTGTCCTCCTTGCTTACTGTTTTTGGTTCTCTGTGTCTTAAATATTGAGTTTGTTCTGGTCTGGCTCTCGTCTGAAGAAGTGGGTCTGTCCCATGAAAGCTCACCTAATAAACTATTTTGCTAGTCTTTAAAGTGCTACTTGCCTGCTTTTTGTTTTGAAGCCAAAATGGTGTTTCCGTTTGTCAAAGATGTACAATTTCTATGGGAAATTGAGTCACCTGTCTTGAAAAAGTTCATTTGGTCACAAAATCAATTTTCCATCAAACCCAAACTGAAATGAGTGTCCTAAAAAGAAGATCAACCTTTGCTGTTCACTTCACTGCCTGCTACTCTCACATCCCTTTGCGGGGCAGGAAATCAGTAGCAATAGCAGGAGAAGAGGAAGAACAAAAACCACTTTCTGGGGTTTGGCTTCACATCCTGCCAGTGTCCCAGCCAAGTGCTGGGTGATTGCACTTTTAAGGGTTTTTACTGTGAGGCTAAGAACATCCGTTCTCCAGCGTTGGTACTCGCAGCCCCTTTCCCACAGCAAACCTCCTCCTGCCTCCCCCCGTCTCCACTACCGGCATTTTTAGATAACGAACCAGCCATAAATACTGGAGGCAAAGCAGGGCTTGTGTGGGGGCTGACGGCTCCCAACCACCCATTTCAAGAACCCCTGGGTTAGAATCATAGAATCACGGAATCCCAGGTCTGGAAGGGACCTCAGGAGCTCAGCTAGTCCAGCCCCTTGCCCAAAGCTGGATCAACCCTAATTAAATCACCCTAGTCCTGGCTTTGTTAAGCCAGGACTTTAAACCTCTAGGGATGGAGATTCCACCACCTCTCTGGGTAACACATTCCAGTGCTTCACCACCACCCAGGGAAAGAGTTTTTCCTCATATCCAACCTCCACCTTCCCCCCACGTCCTTGTAACTTGGGACCATTGCTCCTTGTTCTGCCATCTGTCACTACTGAGAGCAGCCTCTCGCCCTCCTCTTAAAACCTCACCAGTGCCAAATGAAGGGGAATAATAACTTCTCTAGAGCTGATGGAAATGCTCCTCCTAATACACCCCAATGTGCCGTTAGCCTTCTTGGCTACAAGGACACACTGTTGACTCCCATCCAGCCTCTCTTCCACTGTAATCCCCACGTCCTTTTCTGCTGCACTGCTACTTAGCCAGTCGGTCCCCAGCCTGTAACAATGCTTGGGATTCTTCCATCCCAAGGGCAGGGCTCTGCACTTCTCCATGCTGAACCTCATCAGGTTTCTTTTGGCCCAGTCTTCCAAATCTCTTAGGTCACTGTGGACCCTACCCCCACCTTCCAACGGAGCCACCTCTCCCCATACAAGAATTTGTGTTTTTATTAGGAAATCCCACCACATGATAAATGTACATTTCACCACATGCGTGCACAACGATGAAAAACTATTTCCACTGATAACTGAAACTTACAGCTTGGTGAAATAGGACAAATGCTACTTGGGAACTTCCTCGTTTGAGTTCAGGCTATTTCCTTCACACAGACTGACGGGGTGTTCACAGTTGGTGTTTTACCAGTCACGCTGCTTTGATTCCCAATCTCAATGTCTAGGGTCATTCCAAAACTGAACACTTCAGGTGGTAATAATTGAAAAGGTTTACAAACAGCTGTTGAAATGATCTGTCGCGATTAAAAAATCACGTTGTGCGAAGCTGCTTATTCCCCCCTTTTGCAAAGCCTGACGCTACGTCTACACGATGGAAACTGCAGTGGGCAGGTTCCTGGCCATGGCCCGAGCAGCACGGCACCAGCTACGCCAGGAGAAAGTTCTCTGTGAGTGTAGAAATATGACCTCCCCAAGTGAGAGGTGATGTGTCGAGGGAACCATTCTTCCGTCAGCACAAGGATGGCCACTCTTTGGGGCTCTGCAGCATAGTTCTCTTAGTCAAGGACGTGGGTTTTGCCCACCTCTGACCCATGAAGCTATGGTCACCCTTCTTTCAAGGGTTGACCACGCCTCAATCAAATGCTTGACTTACAACACAGGAGTCCCTTGCTCTCTTTAAGGGGCTCACACCTGTGTCTTTTGTCTTTGATGAATATTTCTGGGTTACAAACCTTTGAAACAATAACAATACCTGTATTGTTTATTACTCGTATTTATCTTTGGTGTTATTGTGGTGGAGCCAAGCAGCCACAGGACACATCGACACTGGGAACCAGACCTCCTCTGCACTAGGCACTGCACAAACACAGAACTGGGAGACCCTGCCTTCCCTGAAGGCCTAACACTCTCCAGGTACAACTAGAGAGAACCGATGGAGGAGACAGAGCGATGGGAGAGTACAAGAAACCAGAGAGATAACAACATTTCATTGGGTTTCGCACCAGAGAGCTTGATTAGAACCTCTCTAATCTGACCTCCTGCACAGCACAGGGTAGAAAATTGCCCTTAACTTCCCTTCCTCCCTCCACATTATTATTAGAGCTGTTTTGATTTGCCATTCGGGTCAGACCACACGACCGTGCCAGTCCGCCCATCCTACCAAAAGCAGGTTGATTAAAATACAATACCACTGATTGAAAAGGGGAATCAGCTTTACCCGAGGCATTTCCTTCTGAATGCAAAACCCGGCAGAGAGACTGTCAATGGGGTCAGACTGATTTCGGAGCAGAAGTCCCCTGGGAAGGGAGTGAGACGCCTGCTCCTAGATCCTGTCAGGCGACAGATGTTCTGACCTCTGTTGCAGAGTGAGGAAGAGGAAGTGAAGATGGGCTTTGAGGTAGAGGCCAAAACCCTGCTACCCCGGAGTTTTACTTGTGTGGGAAATGGTGATAATTCATTTTCCTTTTTTCCAACTCAGAACTCTCAGAACTCAACATCCCACAGCACAGACATTCCTGGTCCTCACCAGCTCACCTGCAAATTCCCTTTGACAATGTCAGCTTGGGGAAGCTGAGTCTCCATTTCACAACAAGGCAGAGCTCAAGCAGTGGGTCTGTCCCACAAAAACTCATCACCTGATAAATCAATTTGTTAGTCTTTAAAGTGCCACGTTTCTGCTGTTTGGTTTTGTTACAACAAGGCGCAGGTTAAGGAAGAGCTCGGCCAAGTCACTCATACAATCCTAGGACTGGAAGAGACCTCAGGAGGTGATTGGGTCCAGCCCTCTGCCCAAAGCATGTCCAAACCCAACTAAATCATCCCAGCCAATTAAATCATCATCATCATCAAGCTGGGAGTTAAAAACCTCTAGGGATGGAGATTCCACCAGCTCTCGAGGTAACACAGCCCAGTGCTTCACCACCGCCCGGGTGAAATAGCTTTCGTAATAGCCAACCTTCACCTCCCCCTCTGCAACTTCAGATCGTTGCTCCTTGTTCTGTCATCTGCCACTGCCGAGAACAGCCTCTCTCCATCTTTTTTAAAGCCCCCGTGAGGAAGATGAAGGCTGCTGTCAAATCCGCCCTCACTCTTCTCTTCTGCAAACTAAATAAGCCCAAATCCCTCAGCATCTCATCGTGGTTCATGTGCTCCAGCCCCGCAGCCATTTTCAGTTGCCCTTCGCTGGACCCTCTCCAACCCATCCACGTCCTTTCTACGCTGGGGAGCCCAGAAATAGACACGAGACTCCAGGTGTGGCCTCACCAGTGCCGAGCAGAGGGGCAAAATAACTTCTCTGGATCTGCTGGAAATGCTCCTCCTGACACACCCCAAGATGCCGTTCGCCTTTTTGGCTGCAAGGGCACGAACTTGACTCACATCCAGCCTCTCATCCACTGTAACCCCCAGAGTGGGTCTGTCCCACGAAAGCTCATCACCTAATACATTATTTTGTGAGTCTTTAAAGTGCTGCTTGACCGGTATTTTGTTTTGACAGTGTGTAGACTCACACGGCTCCTTCTCTGCTCCTATCACCCCCAGGTCTTTTTCTGCCGCACTCTTATTTAGCCAGTCACTCCCCAGCCTGCAACAGCACTTGGGATTCTCCTGCACGCTGCACTTATCCTTCTTGACCCTCATCAGCTTCTTTTCGCCCAGCCCTGCAGTGGGTCTGAGTCACTCTGGACACAGCGACGTGTTCCCCTCTCCCCCAGCTGAGTGATGAACCTGGGAATGAGCAAACATGGCTCTTGGGGCGCGGCCCAAACACCCTTTGTGCTGCAGGGTTTTACCTGCACAGAAGGAGATTCGGGAGCACTTTTCTAGCCGGCTGAGGCTCACTTTGTGCCCCAGGGTTGGGAGATTGGTGTGAAAGGAAATGTGAAGGACAGGCCTAAAAACCACCAGAAAGGAGAGAAGTTGAGCTACAGGAAAAGGAGGCGCAGAAACGGCAGAAAAATAACAAAAAACAAAGTTCCCGAGGGCGTAGACCTGCGCTGATCTCCGAACTGAGAAACCAGTCTGCTGAGCTGACTGTCCCAGGAGTGTGCCGTCCCCTTCGCGCCGACAGAGCAAAGGCACAAACTTCCCTCGCCCCTTTGTGAATGTGCCAGATCAGCCCTGAGCCCAGATCCGGCCATTTCTGCTTTTCACTCAGCCGCGAGTCAGGCAAAGTCTCAGTGGAGGAGAGGGAAGATTTACCTCACGAAGGATTAGATCAAATCTGGGCAGTGAATTTGCTTTTGACTCGTGTTATCTGCCCAGCCTGACATGAATCTCTCTCACTTACCCAGGCTGGTTCTGTCTCTACACCCCTGTAGCTGAGATCTGCATGTGCTCCATAGCTCCGTCCTTCTGCCCAGAGATGCAGCTCTCCCATCTCTCTGCCTGCATTTATAGTCAGCTCTCGAATGTCGTTATCTAACTCGAGCTTCACCCTCCCCCTTCTCCAATTAAACTAACGAGGGGGCTGCCTGGGGAACACCACACTGAGCCCTGGGGATGTTCCCACAGCAGGAGAGAGGGATAGAAAGTTTTGCCCCATCACCGGTGCAGCAGGTCAGCATCTCCCAGAACTTCTCACCCGCCTGTCCATAGCCAGCCCCTTCCCCTGTGGCTGGGCTGCCGGCCCAGCAGGCTGGGGTCTGAGCTGACTCCTGAATTCAGACCAGCTTCCCCCAGGTGACAGCAGTCCCCCCACCCCGGCACGAGCCACTCACTCAGTATTGCTCGACCTCCCCCAAACTCTTCGTCCCATGTCCGGTCACCCACCTGGATGGGAGGGACTTTCCCCTCCACTTCCTTTCTAGTAACAGAGAGAGCCGTGTTAGTTGATGTACTGTCAAAACCAAACAGCAGCCCAGCAGCACTTTAAAGACGAAAAAATAATTTTTTAGGCGATGAGCTTACGTGGGACAGACCCACTTCTTCAGCCCATCCATAGCCAGACCAGAACAGACTCAATATGTAAGGCACAGAGAACCTCTCTGCCCAGCTGTCGTGTATGTCTGGCAATGCCCACACACCCCTCTGCCCATCCATCACCGTATTTCCCTCCCGCACGCCCGGCCTCTCTGCCCAGCTGTCGTGTGTGTCTGGCAATGCCCACACACCCCTCTGCCCGTCCATCGCCGTATTTCCCTCCCACACGCCCGGCCTCTCTGCCCAGCTGTCGTGTGTGTCTGGCAATGCCCACACACCCCTCTGCCCGTCCATCGCCGTATTTCCCTCCCACACGCCCGGCCTCTCTGCCCAGCTGTCGTGTGTGTCTGGCAATGCCCACACACCCCTCTGCCCGTCCATCGCCGTATTTCCCTCCCACACGCCCGGCCTCTCTGCCCAGCTGTCGTGTGTGTCTGGCAATGCCCACACACCCCTCTGCCCGTCCATCGCCATATTTCCCTCCCGCACGCCCGGCCTCTCTGCCCAGCTGTTGTGTGTGTCTGGCAATGCCCACACACCCCTCTGCCCGTCCATCGCCGTATTTCCCTCCCACACGCCCGGCCTCTCTGCCCAGCTGTCGTGTATGTCTGGCAATGCCCACACACCCCTCTGCCCGTCCATCGCCGTATTTCCCTCCCGCACGCCCGGCCTCTCTGCCCAGCTGTTGTGTGTGTCTGGCAATGCCCACACACCCCTCTGCCCGTCCATCGCCATATTTCCCTCCCGCACGCCCGGCCTCTCTGCCCAGCTGTTGTGTGTGTCTGGCAATGCCCACACACCCCTCTGCCCGTCCATCGCCGTATTTCCCTCCCGCACGCCCGGCCTCTCTGCCCAGCTGCCCAGGGGGTCGCACTCCCTGCTCCCAGTCAGTGCTGCTAATGGGCTGAACAAACCCCCGGAGCACTGTTGAGCCCAGCCCCAGCCGCAGGTCCTGGGATCAGGGACTGGGGCCCAGCAGCTTTAAGACATCATCAGGCTCCCCGGCCCGTGTGCGCTGAACACAGCTGGGCTGGGCTGGGCTGGGCTGGGCTGGCCAGAGGGAGAATCTCCTCCGCTCGGCCAAGCAGACGCCCCCCGGGGGTTCCCCCCACTGGGGAGCATGTGGCTGAGCCGGCCGGAGCCAGGTCCCACTGCCGGGGGCGGCCGGAGCGTGTCCCTGCCGCGAGACGCAGAGACTCCAGCTCTGCCTGGCCAAGGTGCCCCGGCCCTGTGAGCAAGGGGCTGGGGCGGGGCGGGGCGGGGGGCTGGGCCCACACCCAGGGAAACCTGCCCCAGCGCTGAGGAGCCCAGGCCGGTGCGGCCCAGAGCGGAGCTGGCGCCTGCGGACGCGGAGGGGCTGGAAGGAGTGGGCGGGTGGGCGCAGCCTGGCCGGGGGGAAGGACCCAGCCCCGGCCCAGCCCGGCCAGTGGGGCTGGGAGGTGGGGGGCAGAACTGCCGCCTGCGCCTGCGTCCCAGGGAGGGAAACCCAGCGCTGGGAGAGGGAGTCTGGAGGGACCAGGCGGCACCAGCCGAGCGGCGGAGCTGGCGCCAGGCGGCGCTGCCCCCGGGAGGCAGGGAGCCTGCAGGAGAACCCAGCGCTCTGCTCTGCTCTGCTCTGCCCTCCCCGAGCAGGAGGGGTCTGCCCCTGGGGGAGCCTGCGGTGTGCAGAGACACACACACACACACACACACACACACACACACACACACAGACAGAGACACACACACACACACACACACACATACACACACACTGGGGGCACATTAATTTAGAGTGGGGTTGGGGCTGTGGGGAGTGAAGCCATGTGGAAGCGGTGTGGATGGTTTTGGGCGTGAGTTCTGGTAGGGGGCAGAGGGGTGTGGTTTGAGGGGATTGGGGGGGTGGTCTGGGGCGTGAGTTCCGGTGGGGGGAGGTTTGGGGCGTGAGTTCCGGTGAGGATTGGGGGGGTGGTCTGGGGCGTGAGTTCTGGTGGGGAGGGTTTGGGGCATGAGCGCTGCCCCCGCCCCTAGGAAATCAGCCCTGCGCACACACATGTGAGCAGCTTTTGGAGCAAAACCCCCGTGAGGCTCGTCTCAGCTGGGAAACGGGTTCTGCCCACTGAGTTCGTTGCTGTCAGTCTCTCAGGTGCCACCGGACCACTCGCTGCCCCGTCTGAGTCCTTCCGCCCAGCTCGCAGGATGGAGCCGCAGGAGTCAGGAGAATCTGAGCCCAGATCCCCGCCCGGCCCCGAGAGCGGCAGCAGCTCCGCACACATCTCAGGTGCCAGCTCAGAGCTGCCCAGGAGATTTGAGCACCTGCTTCCATTTCCTGTTAATAACAGGTGCCCAAACCACCTAGGTCACTTGGACAATCTCTGCCTCAGTCACTCTCCCCAGACTCAGGGGCGCACAGTGGGGCTTAAAGCCACCGGTTCCCTCCCTCTCCGGTGTGTGGTGGCAGGGGGGACGTGAGTCTTCATTGCTCTACCCTGTCCAAGGGCAGGGCCCTAGCAGGGGTGGCCCTGGCTGCCCCTGGGGTCAGTGGGTATCTGGCCCTGTGGTCTGGGCAGTGGGTCTGGCAGTGAGGACTCCTGGGTTCTGGTCTCATCTCTGGCAGAGGAGTGGTGTATAATGGTTAGAGCAGGTAAGAGTGGGAGTCAGAGCTCCTGGGCTCTCATCATGGCTCTGAGACAAGAGTCTGAGCATCAGGAACCTGCAGCCTTGAGCCCTGGGGGTTGTTCCTGCCCCAACTCTGGGGTGTCTTCCTGGGACAAATCAGTCCTCCTTGTAGGCAAAACAGGTCAAATAATTTACCAGGAGAGCGAATCTCAGAATGATTTTAATTTAGAAAATACAGGTGAAGATGAGGGTGACGATGATACAACTTCCTACAAACCGATTCTCTCAGTGACTTTTGTTTGTTGCAGCCTGAGGCAGTGTTGTTTTCCTCTGGGGAATACGGCAAGAAATTTGGCCTGAGGGACTTGGTCCCAGACACCAGTGAGTGTAATAAACACACCTGTTTCCTTCAGCACATCCAGCACCAGCAGCAGCTGGGAGGTGGAACTGCCCATCCTGAACAAGGTAGGTAAAAGGAGCCTTCAGCCCCCAGCCATCCTCCCACTGCAACCCTCAGTGTTGTGCCCCACTCTGCAACGGGAGCCAAATCACCTCACTGGTTCCTTCATCTGAATTTTCTACATATGTGTGTGGAGAACCTGAGTGTCTGTCTGTCTGTCTGTCTGAATCTGTCATTCAGAATTTACCTAATGTAGCTATCTGGGGTGGGTCCAAGCGCTGGATTTCAGGGCGTGGGGGTCATTGGCACTACGTGAAATTCTGGTCCCCTCATTCCACAGTGCCCAGCAGAGTGACAGATGAGCCCCACACCTCCTCCCCCTCCCCCCCCACGCCTGATTCTTTTTGTTGTTGTGTTGTTGGAATTTTTTCTTCTCACATCTCTCATCTTTTCTCCACTCTGCTCCCCAGCCTTCCTCCTCCTCCTCATCACCATCGTTATCGACTGAGTCTGAGTGTAACTGTTGTTGCGTAAGGTGTGTGCTGTTTATGAATTTGAGCACAGTTGTCTGGGTGGGCTCCATCTGATCTCTTCTCATGAGAATGTCCACTTTGAATACACCCCTGGCACATGTTCTGGAGGTGAAGCTGTGACAGTGTTCAGGGGTCCCCAAGCTGTGCACCCCCTCTGCAGGCAGGAGTGACTCTCACTCAGGAGTCAAGTATCGGGGGGGTAGCCGTGTTAGTCTGGATCTGTAACAGCAACAAAGGGTCCTGTGGCACCTTATAGACTAACAGAAAACTTTTGAGCATGAGCTTTCGTGAGCACAGACTCACTTCATCAGATGCACATCAGATGCCACAGGACCCTTAATTGCTCTCACTCAGGAGGTAGAACAGGAAGTTTATGAGGAGACAGAGCCCAGCTCAGCACAGAAGGGTCAGTACAGCCGGCAGAGACAGTCATTCCAACCCATCCTGGGGAGAGGAGCCCCAGGGTGCCCCATCTGGGGATTAGCTCCCCCTTCAGCCAGGCTGGCTGCCTTCCAAATCTCTCCCCCAGCTCTGACCTGCTGCCTCCGATTCAAACCCAGCTCGGCTCCTCCCTGCTGTTTAAAAACAGAAAAGCAGTCAAGTAGCACTTTAAAGACTAATAAAAAAATTTATTAGGTGAGCTTTCGTGGGACAGACCCACTTCTTTAGCCCAAAGCCATAAGAACAGACTCAATATTTCAGGCACAGGGAACGAAAAACAGTAATCAAGGAGGACAAATCAGTAAAAAATGATCAAGGTGAGCAAATCAGAGAGTAGAGGGGTGGGGGTGGGAGGGGAAGGTCAAGAATTAGATGAAGCCAAGTATGCAGACCAGCCCCTATAGTGACTCAGAAAATTCCCATCCCGGTTCAAACCACATGTTAATGTGCCAAATTTGAATGTAAAAGACAGCTCGGCTGTTTCCCTTTCAAGCATGGTGCAAAAATTTTTCTTCAGTAATACGCAAACTCAGTAACAGAATGGCCCAATCCATTAAAATGTTGACTAACCGGTTTGTGGATCTGGAGCGTTTTTATGTCTGTTTTCTGCCCAACAGACATATGTCTGTCCCCCGAAAGCTCATCTATTAAATTATTTTATTAGTCTTTAAAGTGCTACTTGACTGCTTTTTTGTTTTGATAATATATGGACTAGCACAGCTCCCTCTCTGTTACTCTTCCCCCTGCTCTTTGTTCAGGTCAGAGGTGTTACCTGCCAGCTTAGGTTACAGCCCCAGGGGGTCATCCTTAGCCTCCGGGTGCTGCTCTGCCTGTCACACACACATCCAGCCTGAGTCTCACATGCACTCCCCCCATTCAATCACAGAAGCCCACTAATTTAGAGGTGGTCTCTCATAGATAAATTTATCTGAGCCCTTTCTTTATACAATGTGTGCTTTGTTAATTTATTGCATGGTCTCCTGTTTCTAAAGGGGCTGTGTGGGTGACCTGAAGAGCACTGAAATTATCACTGAGCTTTCAATCACAAGAATCTCCCCAGACCTTATTCTCAGTGGTAAGTAAATCGTAAAATGCCAGGGCTGGAAGGGAACCCAGGAAGTCATTGAGTCCAGCCCCCTGCTTGAAGCAGGATCAACCCCAACTAAATCATCCCAGCCAGGACTTGTCAAGCCGTGACATAAAAATGTCCAGGCATGGAGGTTCCACCACCTCTCTCGGTAAAACATTCCAGTGCTGCACCACCCCCTGGTGAAATAATTTTTCCTTATATCCAACCTAGACTTCCCCCACTGTAACTTAAGACCCTTGCTCCTTGTTCTCCCATCCATCACTACTGAGAACAGCCTCTCTCCATCCTCTTTAGAGGTCTCCCCCACAGCCCCCTGCCCTCACTGCAGCACCCTCTGCCCCCTACCATAGTCCCAAAACCTCCCAGCTCCTCCTCCCTGTTCTCCACCACCCACCCCAACCCTTCCAGCGTCTCAAGCCCCAACACTCCTTCCCCCACTGCCTTCAGACACCCGCCTCCACCCCACACTGACATATCTCACACAGCCCACGGGGAGCCCCCCAAGGGCTGGTGGTGGCCATGCAAGACTACCTCAAACACACAGCCGTTACCTTCACCCCTGGGCTGCACCAGGGTGATCCACAACAATGGGCTCAACCTACCGCACCATTCCTTCTCACCACGCCTTTCAGACCAGCGAGACAGCAGAGACGCAGAGCAGGAAAGGCACTTTCCCACTGGAAGTGACACAACATTCACTGATGGAATTAGACCCCCGTCAGGTCCAGCTCCATCCCATTCGCACAGAACGGCCCCATCGAGAGCTGTTGGAAATGCAACAAACAGACAACACGGACTGGAAACACAGAGACAGAGACAAGCGGTTCTTCCATCAGATGAAAATGAAGAACTCTGGGAAACTCACCTTCACATGGACAGGAGAAGACAGTGAACATCTCAACCCAGTGACAGTGAGGAGCCCAGAGAAACCTGACTTCAAAGAGCCAGAGCCAGACAGTCAACCCCTTGAGCACATGAACCAAATGTTCCTGACTCTGCTTAAAGCCCTGAGCAAGGCCGGGTCAGTCGCTGTTATTTACAGAGAAATTTCAGTAGGTGATAGTCAGAAGGGCCCTAACAGGAAGGAGACCAGGACAAATGTTTTAATTTTCAGTTACATTTCTGATACGTCTCAGACCCGGTCTCTTTGTCCCCCTGCAGATGACCTCTTCCGAGGGCGACCCTGCAGGGAACCAGACCATCTCTGATGTGTTCATCCTGGTGGGGTTCTCGTACCTTAACGAGCTGCAAATCCTTCTGTTTGTGGTGCTTCTGGTCATCTACCTGCTCACCCTGATGGGGAACCTGCTGGTTATCCTACTGATAAAGCTGAACCCCTCCCTCCACACCCCCATGTATTTCTTCCTGGTGAACCTGTCTGCCTCGGAAATCTGCTTCACCAGCAGTGTGGTCCCTCAGCTGCTGGCTCACCTTCTGGTGGTGGAAAAGACCATCTCCATTGCAGCTTGTGCAGCGGGGAGGTACGTTTTCGCCATCATGGGCGTCACGGACTGCTGCCTCCTCGCAGCCATGGCCTATGACCGTTATGTGGCCATATGTCACCCCCTGCACTACACAACCATCATGAGTGGCCAGGTCTGTGCTCTGCTTGCGGGGGCTGCATGGGCTATTAGCATCTTGGTTTAAGTTCCTCTGAACACGTGGCTCTTCAGCCTGCCCTTCTGTGGCTCCAACCGCATCCCCCACTTCTTCTGCGACATCCTACCAGTGTTGAAAATAGCATGTGCCGACACATCGCAGATTAAGGCTGTAGGTCCCATGGTGACAGTTGTGTTCAACCTGTGCCCTTTCCTGTTGATACTCCTGTCCTACGTCCGCATTATCTCCACCTTCCTCAAGCTGCCATCGGTGGAGGGAAGGCGTAAAGCCTTCTCCGCCTGCTCCTCCCACCTCACGGTGGTGACTGTGTTCTATGGAAGAGCCCTCATCACCTACCTGGTACCCAACTTTGGATCCACTACAGAGAGTAACCTATTGATTTCCCTATTGAACACAATCGTCTCTCCAGTGTTGAACCCCATCATTTACACTCTGAGGAACAAAGAGGTGAAAGGAGCCTTGAGAAAAACTGTACAGAAGAGCAGCTTTTCTCACCACTGGAGAAATTAGGGAACGAAAAGCTGAGTTAGTCAAAATTGGGTGGTGGGGGTCCTGGTGAAGGGAAATTCATAAACATTTTATTGAATTTCTCACAGCAACTCTCAATATTTTTGTTCTTTTCCTCTAGGGAAAATGGGAAAGAAACTTTTGTTGCAATATTAGCCCAAAATTTCAAATTTCTAAGTTTTTGTATCTTAGTCTGTACCTTCCGAAACAGAACATCCTGTGGCACCTAATAGACTAAGAGGTGCCACAGGACTTTTCATGTTTTTTATATATATATATATATATATATATATATATATATATATGTGTGTGTGTGTGTGTGTGTGTGTGTGTGTGTGTATATATATATATATATATATATATATATATATATATATATGTTAAATATGAAAGGCAGAACAGTTTCCCCAGATTTATAATTCACTGGGGGACAAAATCCCCAAAGGAATAGAAAAACCGTCAAGCAGCACTTTAAAGACTTACAAAATAATTTATTAGGTGAGGTTTTGTGGGACAGACCCAGTTCTTCAGCCCAAAGCCAGACCAGAACAGCTGGTACAGCTCTGCCAGCCACGTCCTTCCCAGGTCAGATTTTGTGCAAATCTTTTCCTTCCTCCCCCTTGCTCCTGATGATGCCATGTGGGATGCTGACACAGAGAGGTGTGAGGGCGTCCCGACACTGAGGTCGTGTGCTGCAGAGGGAGGCAAAAAGGGCTTGACTGTACGAGCAGATCCACCGGCAATGTATGAGAAGCGAGAGGACGGCCAAGCACAGGGTAGGCCCATTGCTCAGTGAGGAGGGAGGAACAACATCAAGAACATTGGAAATGACACTGTGCCAAGAAAGAAACCAGAGCAAGTAATTCAGGAATTTACCTGCAAACATCTGAAAGAAAATAAGGGGCTGGGGAACAGCCAGCATGGATTAGAGAAGTGCAAGTCATGTCCAACCAATCGGTTAGCTCTCTGTGACAGGATAACAAGGCTGTGGACAATGGAGAAGGGGAGGATGTGGTGTACCTAGATTTTAGGAAGGCATTTGATATGGTCTCGCATATGTTCTGGAATGTCTTCTTGTTAATATACTCGGCAAATGCAATGAAGATGGGGCTGCTGTAAAGTGGGTGCATAACTGGCTGTACAGCCGTTCTCAGAGAGTCGTTACTGATGGGTCACAGTCCTGCTGGAAGGGCAGAACAAGGGGGGCTCTGCAGGGGTCTGTTCGGGGACAGGCTCTGCTCAGTATCTTCGGCGATGTGGATCTGGGCGTGGAGAGTGCGCTGCTTACGTCTGTAGGTGATACCAAGCTGGGAGGGAGAACAGGGTCGTAACTCAGAATGATCTGGGCACACTGGAGAAACGGCCTGAGGTCAATGGGGTGAAGCTGAATAAGGCCAAGTGCAAAGTGCTCCCCTGAGGAAGGCCCAATCCGTGTCACACCCAGCCGGGGAAGTGGCTGTCGAGGGAGGAGTCCTGCAGAAAGGGATCTGGGCTCAGAGCGGAGCACAAGCTCCAGAGGAGTCAACAGGGTGAGACTGTTGCCAGAAGCGCCAACCTGCTTGTGGGCGGCACTGCCGGGTGTTGGGAGCCAGCCAGGAGCAGCAGTTCCTTCCCCCCCCTCTGCGCTGAGCAGCCCCCGTGGGGCTTGTGTCCAGGGCTGGCCCCACATTTGCAGAAGGCTGTGGAGAAGGGGGAGCAGGTGCGGAGAAGAGCACAAGGCTGGTGGAAGGTGCAGAGAACATGAGCTGTGGGGGAGCCGGACAGACCTGGGCTCCTTTCGCTCAGAAAAGAGAAAGCTCCCAGGGGCAGGGGAGCGGGTCTCAAGCAGAGAGCTGCAAGGAAGAGGGATAAATGTGGTGCCCCCCAGCCCCTCCCACTCCCCACTGCCCCCCTCTCCCCACCCAGCCTGTCCCGTAGCAGGGAGTCCCGCAGGCTCTGGGGTGTCCTGATGGCAGAGATGGGACCTGATCCTGCCATGGGGCTGAGGCAGAGGCTGATCCTACCCTGGGACTCAGGTTAGGGGCTGACCCTGCCCTGGGGCTGAGGGAGGGGCTGATCCTGCCCTGGGGCTGAGGAGGGGGCTGCTCCTGCCCTGGGGCTGAGGCAGGGGCTGAGCGTCTCTGGTGGGGCTGGGGGCAGCTTTCACTCCCAGGGCTGCCGGAGGCTCCTGGGCTCTGTGGGGCTGTGGGTGCCCATTGCGAAGCCCCTCGGTCTCTGGGGCAGGCAGCCAGTGCCCCACACCCACGCAGCGGAGCAGGGACCAGACTTCCGAGTGCCGCGTCTCCCAGGGCAGCACTGGTGGGTGCAGCTCCTGGCTGGGGGCCGCGCAGGGACGTCCTGGGGGGACTCGGGAGCCCGAGGGGCGGGGGGGGCAGGACCGGGTGGAGGGCAGAGAGGGGCTGGAGGAGGGGCAGAGCCAGAGGTGGTGCTCGGCAGCACTCGGGACGGGCACTGCCCCTTGGGCTCCTGCCAGCGCTTCAATTGCTAAACGGGGGGGGTCCCCGTGTGCCCCTCTGGGGGATGTCTGCACCCCTCCCCCACCCCTCAGGCAGCAGGGCTGGGACATGGGGCAGGATGGGGATGGGTGCTGGGGAGGCAGAGCTGAGAGAGGAACTCGGGTCGGGGGCAGAGAGGAACTCGGCTTGGGGGCAGAAGGAGCCGTGGGGCTGAGGGTGCTGTGGGGCAGGAGGCACTGTGGGGCAGAGGGCACCGTGGGGCAGGGCTGGTGGAACTCAGCCGGCCCTGGAGCAGGTTCCCATCCCCACAGAGTCTCTGCGCCCCAGGGCCGACATCGCAGCCGGGGCGTTCTGCCGCCGGGGCCCTGAGGTCGGTGCCCGAGCAGTCCCCGCCCGCCGTGGGGAGAAGGGCCACGCCAGCCCAGCCGGGCAGGGGCACCTCTGTGCCAGGACTGGAGCTGTGCCCTGGCTGTGGAAGCCATTTCTGTCACCGGTGTGTAGAGCGGCACCGACCCTGGAGCTGGGGGGCCAAGTGAGGGGTCTGATGAAAGCTGGAGATGCCCTGAAGCTGGGTGTGACTTGTGTGTCGGTGCCGTGGTCGTGTGAGAAGTTACACACATTGGCTCTGTAGCTGTGTTAGAAATGTCTGAGTGCTGAGAGTCACACGAGGGGGTGTCACACACACACACACGAACACACACACGCACACAGAGAGAGAGAGAGAGAAAACCAGGCTGCTGGGAAGTGGGACTTGTCGTCCACAGCAGCCCAAGGGGTCAGGTGGCCTGGGCTGAGCAATGGGGTTGAAATCGGACGCCCAGACGTCCATCCCAGCTGCCATGTGACTGGACTGGGCCGTGCTGGGGAAACCAGCCACCGAGGGCAGTTTCCCAAGGCGGCTCACCGGGGTCGGGTGACTCTGAGCCGCCAGTGCCTGTGGGAAGGAGAAAGGACGTTCCCCTCCCCGTGGAAAGCCGTCAGATGCCCTGGCGGTGACCACCTCGCTCCCAGTTTGGGTTCCGGTTCCAGTGCTCCAGTGCCCAGATCTCCAGTCTGCAGGAACTAAGCCAGTGTCCCCCGGGCTCCCGCCCCGTGGGGGGCGTTCAGAGACTTTCAGGACATCAGCACAGGACGTGGGTGGCTGCATCAGTGGCCGTGGGGGACGTCTGGAATGCGCCACCTCCACCCACTCTCTGCTCGGGTCTGTCTGTCGGTGTTAACACACCTGTACACGTGGATGCTGAAGGCCAGGCCCAGCGTGCTGGTTGGGTGGGAGCCAAGCCTGGATTGACCTGGGGCTGTGGCTGGACCCTTTGGGGACAGAAGAAGCTGGGTGCAGCTGGTGACCCGGGTTTCAGTGACCTCTCCCCTGAGCAGGGGCTGTCGGTCGGGGGGTGGAGCAGCTGGAGAATCTGGGGGTTTGCCTGTGGGGCTTGTGGCTGCCGGAGGGGCTGGCAGAGGTACTTTTGTGGAACAAGCCGGCTGCTCCGCTCTCCCTCCGCACCTCCCTCCTGTGTAACTAACTCACTTCCCGCGGGTCTCGGCCTCCACCAAGACCTGTCCTACCCGACACCCCCTGGGCCATTCGCTCTCCCTCACCCCAGCCAGGCTCCGCCACTGCCCCAGTCTGCCTCTTCGCAGCCCACAACCTTCTTTCTTGAGGAGAGAAGGTCCATTATCCCCATTCTACAAATGGAAAAACTGAGGCACAGAAAGGGGCTTGGCCTTGTCTAACGTCACCAAGCTGAACGGTGGAAGGCCCTGGCCCATTGAGTCTCAATCCAGGGTGGGACATACTCCCCTTGATCAGGAATAGCCACATTTGTGCCCCTCTGAGCATGTTAGTCTCTAAGGTGCCACAGGACTTGCTGTTTCTGAAGATACAGACTCAGTCGGCCCCTCTCTGACACTTCTCTCTGAGCAGGGGGTCTTCAGGCTCCAGAGGCTGTTTGACTTTGAGTCAAGGGCCCTGGGGGAAATGGAAAACTTTCCGAGCAGGGGAGCAGGGCTGACAAAGTGCCTGGAGTGGGTCTGTCCAGCTTGGAGCCCAGGCAGCTGACAAGGGATCTGAGGGGCGTTTAGCAAAGGGTGAGAGGTGCAGAAACACGTGGCTGGAGCAGTGGGATTGCCCCATTCACACTTTCCACCCGCTGCTGGCGCTGTGCAGTGGGGTCGCTCCGCCTGCGGGCCTGGGGACTCGCCTGCTTCCCGTTGCCATGGCAGGACCTGCTGTCAGGTTGTTCAGTTCAGTCCCTAGAGTGAAGGGAGCAGCCACAGTCCTGCTCTGTACAACCAGAATGAAATTCAAATCAATGGTTTTGTTCCTCCTAAGCACGTCCTGTCCCACACTGGGTTTGTTCTAACAGTACCAGAGAGAAAGCCGCGCTCGTCTATTTAACGGTAATAGTTAATATTTAATGGCAACTATGAAAGGGTGTAAAAGTCCCTCAGCGACTGTCCATCTTCACCCAACTCATGGCCCTTTCAGAGTGGGAGAGTTCCATTGTATACACTGGCTGTGAGTTTTAAGGACCAAAAGTGACTATGGCTCCCAAATTCATTTGAAAGTCAAAGGCTTTGGGTGTACAAACTTGTCAAATGCCTCTGCAAAATACCCTGATACTGCCTGAGTCCATCACTTCTGCCTGTCTTCCTGCTCTTTCCAAAATGGGCGATAAGCTCATTCTCACAGGCTGTGTTGACTGGACAAACTCACCACAAAACAGGCTGTATCAGCATCTGGCTCTGTCTCGCTGGTGCCACATGCCAAAATAAAGCCCTATGTCAAGGCATCCCTGTACTCCTCCTGCAAAAATGTGTTCAGGGATATCGGAATAGCACGCCCGCTCGCTCCAAAAGCGTTTCAACCCAATAGATGCATTTCTAAGACCTTGGCCTTTATTTTGCTACATGTGTCAGGCCTGACCCCCACTCTGACACTCTGGCTACGTCTACATGTGAAGCCAACATCGAAAGGTCCCAGATGTCCTGTCCCTGGGCCGTAGCTGCCACCACCTAAGTGGAAAAAAAAATCCCTTAACCCAGGAACACGCACTTGGGATGGCTTCATGTGCGGGTTCCTCATATTCTCAACCTTCCCTTCAGAGAGAGCTAAGAAACAAAGAAACAAGAAGGCTAATGGCATACTGGGCTCTTTATTATTAGGGACAATGCCAGCAGATCTAGGGAAGAGATTATTCCCCTTTATTTGACACTGGTGAGGCCACATTTCAAATATTGTGTCTAATTGTGTCCCCCTCCCATTCCCAAAAGGTATGTGGGCACACTCCAGAGAGTCCATCAGAGGGCAACCAAAATGATCAGGGGGCTGGAGCACATGATTTATGAGGCAATGCTGTGGGATTCAGACTGATTTAGTCTCCAGAAGAGAAGACTGAGGGGACAATTGATAGCACCCTTCAAATACTTGAAGTTGGAGTATAAAGAGGATGTCGAGAGGCTGTTTTCAGGGAAGACAGATGACAGAACATGAAGCAATGGTCTCAGATTGCAATGTTGGAGGTGTCGGTTGGATATTAGGAAAAAAATCTATCTCCCTTGGAGGCTGGTGAAGCACTGGAATGTGTTACCTAGAGAGGTGGTGGAGCCTTCATCCCGCGGGGTCTTTAAGTTCTGGCTGACAAAGCCCTGGGTGGGATGATTTAGTCATAGAATCATAGACTCCTAGGGCTGTAGGGGACATCAGGAGGTCATCTAGTCCAGTCCTGTTTGGACCAACCCAAATTAAATCATCCCAGCCAGGACTTTGTCAAGCTGGGACTTAAAAACCTCTAGGGATGGAGATCTCACCACCATTCTAGGCAATACATCACAGTGGTTCCCACCCTCCTGGTGAAATAGTTTTCCTAATGTCTAACATGCACCTCCCACTCTTGTCCCTTGTTCTGCCATCTCACTACTGAGAACAGCCTCTCTCCATCTTCTTTCGAGCCCCCTTCAGGAATTTGAAGGCTGCTGCCAAATCCCCCCTCACTCTTCTCTTCTGCAACTTAAGTACACCCAGATCCCTCAGCCTCTCCTCATATGTCACGTGTTCCAGTCCCCTCATCATTTTGGTTGCTCTCCACAGGACCTGCTCCAATGTATCCACATCCTTTCTGTACTGTGGGGCCCAGAACTGGATCCAATACACCAGATGTGGACTCACCCTACTCTCTTCCCCAGCTCAGTGTCACCTGCAAATGTACTGAGGGTGCAATCCATCCCCTCCTCCAGATAATTAGTAAAGATGTTGAAAACTGTCAGCCCCAGAACCGATCCATGGGGCAATCCACGAGAAACCGACCACCAACCAGACATTGAGCCGGTGATCACTGCCTTTTGGGCCCGACCACCTGGCCAGCTTCTATCCACCTTACAGTCCCTGTATCCAATCCATACCGCCTTAACTTATACACAAGAATTTTGTTCGTCAGGGTTGGCCCTGCTTTGAGCAGGGGGCTGGTCTTGATGAATTCCTGATTTCTCATTCAGCTCTAGGAGTCTACGATTCTATTCTTCTGATGAATATTTGAACACATCTGACGAAGCGGGTCTTTGCCCACGAAAGCTTTTGCTCCAAACTATCTGTTAGTCCATAAGGTGCCACACGACTTCTTGTTGTTCTTGAAGCTACAGACTAACACGGCTCCCTCTCTGATATTATTCTACTGTTCTTCTCAACCCAACTCACGGCCCTTTCAGAGTGGAAGAGTTGGTCCATGGCAGTCAAAGTCATAGCCCGGGCTTTTTGTCTCTTTACAGGAGCAAATGTCCCATGCTGTGCTTCTGAATGGTCTACACCTGGGCTGAACAGAGCAGAGCACTGCTTTTGGGAAATATTAGGCCGAGGCAAGACGCAGGGATCACTCGTGCAACGGATAAGTGAGTGACAGGGACCAGGGTGAACATGGGCAGTAGGTAACATAGGCCAGGGAAGGCACTGCCTGCCCAAAAAGACCATGGGAAGCCAACCCACTCACTAACCAGAGGCAAGGCTGGGACAACACAGAAATCTCAGCACACACATACTCAGGACGCTGCCTGTGATGTGTTAATATTTTATTTTATTTTATTTTTTTGCAGAGCATTCAGGACACCAGTGTTGAAGGACAGGCAGTGGCACAACCCGTTTGGGGCTGGGTTCTCTCTCAAATGTGACAGCAGTGCGCACTGTAACAGAGAGACGGCCGTGCTAGTCTATATGCGATCTGCACAAAAAAGCCGTCCAGTAGCACTTTAAGGACTAACAAAATTATGTCTGAGGTGATGAGCTTCGTGGGACAGACCCACTTCTTCAGATCTGAAGCTCATCACCTCAGACATGATTTTGTTAGTTCTTAAAGTGTTACTGAACTGCTCTTTCTTTGTCAGTGCGCATTGATTTGTCTCCTGGCTCTGGCTGAGGAATGGAGAGGGGTTTCCAAGCAGCTTTTTCACCTCCATGTCTTACCGACGTGCCTCCAGCTTCCATCCAGGGTACACCCCACGATCCATTGTACACAGCCAAGCACTAAGGTACAGCCGCATTTGCTCCAATTCTTCAGACTGAGGCAAACTCCCACAAGCCCTTTCCCAAGCTTTCCAAAAACTACAACCCCCAGCTAAGGAAGTGCAGAAACAGATCGACAGAGCCAGACGGGTATCCAGAAGCCACAAGATACATGACAGGCCCAACAAAGAACATAACAGAGTATCACTGGCCATCATACACAGCCCCCAGCTAAAACCTCTCCAGCGCATCACCGGTGATCTACCACCCATCCTGGACAATGATCCTTCTCTCTCACAGAGCTTGGGAGGCAGGCCAGTCCTCGCCTACCGAAAGCCTGCCAAGCTGGAACAAATCCTCACCGGCAACTATAGACCACACCACAGGAACTCTAAATCTGGAACCAGTCCCTGCAACAAACCTCGCTGCCACCTCTGCCTCCATATCTCCAACCCCGACACCATCATAGGACCCAACACATCAACCACACCGTCAGGTGCTCATTCACCTGCACATCTACTCATGTAATATTGGCCATTATATGCCAGCAATGCCCCTCTGCCATGTCCATTGGCCAACCTGGTCAGTCTGTGCACAAAAGAATAAATGGACACAGATCAGACATCAGGACGAGTAACGCACACAAGCCTGCCCAGAGCACACTTCAGTCTCCCTGAACACTCAGTCACAGATTTAAAAGTCGCAGTCCTACAACAAAAAAACTTGAAAACAGACTCCAAAGAGCAACTGCCGAGCTACAATTCATCTGCAAATTTGGCACCATGAACAAAGAATTGAAGAGAGAAGGGGAGTGGCTGGTCAACCGCAAAAACAGCTTCTCCTCTCTTGATATTCACACCTCCCATTAGCTTCTGGACGTGGTCCGCACCCTTCCTGTGACTGACTCCACCTTGTGAGCTCCAGACACCCCCTTTTCCGGGAACCTGTATAATTAGACCTCTGGAATCTCCACGACGCACATCTAACAAAGTGGGTCTTTGCCCCCTGTCTAAATGCTGGCAAAGAGTGAAGAGTCATTTGGTAGCTTTGACACATGTGCCTGGGCCAGGCAGAGGGATCCTGTCCCCCTCCCACACCCACAGGCCAGGCTGCAGCTGGAGCCCCAGAGCTCCCCCCAGCAGGGGCTCAGGCCATTGTACCATGGCCCCATCACTGGTAGTGGACCAGCCTCAGTGTGCCCACCTGTCCCCAGAGCCCAGTCCCACTGTCCCTGAGTGCATCGCTCCTGGGGCAAAGCCCCCCTCAGTGTCTAGGGCTGTGGTGGGGACCTGGCCCTGCACCAGCCTCTACCCCCAACAGCCGGTTCTGGGATTGGGACTGGGACCAGACGGGGACTTGATCCGGCCCCTGAGGTCTTCAGGACACAGTGACGTTGGGCCCAGTGTTACAGATCAGCCCTGGAGCCCACAGACCTACAGTTAGATGCTGGAGCAGCCCCCACAGCTTTAGGGAGCATGATGGGCCTTAGGGGAAGCTCCTACCCCCCCCGGGTGAGCCTTCCCGGCAACTCCCCACAGAGCCTGTAAATAACAGCAGCTGTGAGTCTACAGGGGCAGGTAATGAAATCCCAGAACCCTGGGCGCCGTGTTAACAAATCGGTGTTTTTCCACCCGCTGGTCTGAGACCCAAGACTGGAAACAAAGCGTTCCTGCCCTGCGCTGAAGCTATAAAAGGGAGGGACTCAGCTCCTCACTTCCTCTTCACGGCCCACACAAGAGAACTCCTGGAAAGAGGTGAGAAATAAGGCTAAACTGGGGGGAAGGGCTGAACCCGACTAAAGGGATCTCAGCCTGTCTGTGGGCACCTGAGAAACACAAACCGCAAATCAGCTGCAGCTCGTGCCTGGCCATTCTGCCAGTTTCCTGGTATCAACAGTCAGGGTGAGAACCTGCTAATCCATAATCCATCTAACTGGGGCCTTACGCTCACTGTGCCTCTTGGTGGGTTTGCCCGTGAACCTGCTTCGATCTGTTTGCTAGCCCAGAAAATCAACCGTCAGTAGCAAGTGAATGTGGGTGTAGTTTAACCTAAGCCGTGTGTCTCTACATGGAATATCGAGGGCAGAAGCCCAGCCTGGTCACACACCTGTGGCTAATCCTCTGCACGCAGAGGGAGAGGCAAAGCCGGTTACAAGTTCCTCTGGGTCGGTGCTTTGAGCAGGGCCGGGCAGGGCAGTCGCAGTTCCTAGGCAGGGAGCTGGAGCTTTTCCTTTCTTGGTTACCACCAGAGCTGCTCAGAGACTCTGTGTGTAACTGCAGCTGGGCGTGTCCCTGCCTGAGCCAACACAAAAGAGGGCTGGAATTTTGGTCCTGTGGCAGCTCAGGGGTCTTATTAGCCTCCGTTTGGCACCAGAGAATTCATACTGAACTGGGAGATTTATCTCACAATTGGTTTCTCCTTGTGAGTATTTCAATTTTCCTCTTTTTGTAAAATAGACCTGCCAGTGGTCCTTGTTTTCTGTTGTTCCAGGAGCTCTGCTCAGCTCACACATCCCATCGACAACAAGAAGTCTTGTGGCACCTTATAGACTAACAGATATTTTGGAGCATGAGCTTTCCTGGGCAAAGAGCTGTTCTGTGGCTTATCCTTATCCTCCAAAATATCTGTTAGTCTGTAAGGTGCCACAAGAATTCTTGTTGTTCTCAAAGCTACAGACTAACACGGCTCCCTCTGCAATACTTATCCCATGAACACAGATTTCATTTGAGATCAAAAGGACTCTCTGAATTAATTTCCATTCAGATGAGACTTTCCCTTTCTTCTATTGCTTCGTCTTAGGGATCAGGAATTCTTTGGACTCTGTTATGTTCAGTTTGGAAGCAGTTCTTTTCCATGCAAGGGAATGACAACAAAATAGCCCAAGATGAGCAATAAAGCCCAGCCAGGCAGTAGGAGCGCAGAGCTCCATTTCCTGTGGGCAGTGAGGACTAGCAATGGGAGGAATAACTGGAAAATAGATGGTAAAGATTATAATCTTAGCTCAGAATATTTGAAGGAAGGGTGAGGACGAGGGTGCAGCTGGCACTAGATGATCGATGGGAAAGGTAACACAGCACAGTGACAATGAAGTAATCAGATTTAGAAAAGATGAAGACCTGCTCCAGCATGTGCCGAGTCTGAAAGAACATCACTGCTTGTCCAACCCCAGGGGAAAGAGAAAAAGTTCAGTTGTTCATAGCAAAACATGCAGAATAATGAGGAACACACGGATCTCCCCTTAAGAACGTAGAGGGTCAGATCCGAGGTCCATATACCGCAGTGTCCTTTCTTCTGACAGTGGACAGTGCTCGGTGCCCCAGAAGGAATGAATAGACCAGGTGATCATCAAGGGTTCAGCTACACTAGGAAGGAACTTCAAAGCCAACTTTGAAGTTGGGCACAACATTGAAGTCGCCAGCAGAGAGTCTACACACATTTTCCCCTGACTTCAAAATTAACTTCAAAGTAGGGAGCCCAAGTTTCAAGTCTTTACTCCATTAAAAGTTCAAAGTAGGGTGTGTCCAGATGCTCTACTTCAAAGTAGCTTACAAAGTAACAAAGTTACTTTGAAGTTATTTTTGTGGTGTAGAAATGACCCAAGTGATCCATTTCCTCTCACCCATTCTCAGCTCCTAGCCATTCTCCGTGAATCAATCCAGTTTATTTGCAATCTGTGCATGCACTCCATTATTCACCACATGTGTTGATTGCTTGTAGAATTATTCCACCAATACAATGCTCTTTCTTCTTTGTGTGTGTGTGTGTTTGTGTTTTCTAGATTTCTATTTGCACTTCTCTCAGTGATCCTTTTCTGCTCATGGGGAAGCCAGAGCTGGATCAGGTGCATTGTAAGTCAGTTACGATAGCAGCAGGCAATAAGGACTTATCAACAAGTGATACAGGGAAAAACAAGCAGGTGATTGCAGATTTACGGGCTCTGATGCCTTTGCATTAACATCACGGCTCGGCTACTTCTCTTTAAACACGTATCTATTTTCTTGTTCTTTGCATTTGGAGATACAGCAACCTCTCTCTCACACAAACGTACACGCTCACTCTCTTTCTCTGTATTTTATCTCCGTGTGTTGCTCCCTCCTGTTTTCTCTGGGTCTATTTTCATTTTATTTCTCTCTTGAGGAATTTTCCTTTTTATCACACTTTATTTCTTCGTATGTGGTTAGATGTCAACATCACTTGTGCTCACGTACACGAGAGGAGGCTCGTGCAACTTATCCTGCTGAAAGTGAGATGAGCAAGAAGCTGAGACAGACACACAGACAAACAGACAGACAGACACCCTCAAAGACAGACAAACTAACACAAACGTATATACATGACAGAGGACAGCTGGACAGACTTTCATACAAACCACAGGCTGTTGAGACTTTTGGTGTATGTCACAGGGGGGGATGTCTGTACAGGTTGAATCTTTCTCGGCCGGCACCTTCTTGAACTGTCCGGTGCCGAATGAGAGAATTTGCCAGACCACGGCAGGTCAATATTGTCTAGCACGTTACCAAAACTTCCTCTGCTTCCGGGGCTCTTGGAAGACACACGGGGTAAATTACAGCTAAATGACAGCACAGAGCACCGAGAGCCAGGACTGGTGGCTGGAAGGAAATGGATGGGACCACAGGAAACCTGGCTACAACCACGACAAGGGGTCGTCCAGCTCCATAAAATCACGCTGGGTGATGGATTTTGCTGACTGAGAGAGTTTGGGATTATAGAGGTTCGACCTCCACTTCACTTGGGCCATGAAATTCCCAGCTCCAGTTGACACAAAGGCAAAATGAGCACCTGGGCTAAAAATAGCAGTGTAGCCTTGGCAGCACAGGCGACATGCCCAAGCACAAGCCAATCTGAGTGCTTAGATAGGGACACAGTGCCTGTCCCACACTGCCGCTTGTGCTGCCCTGTTCTCACCGCTGCTATTGTCAACCCTTCGTTTGCTCCTCTGCCCAACCTGGGAACTTAACCTCCCGGCTGCAGGGCTAGTGGGTAACTCAAAATAGCTTCCACTGCCCAGTGGGGGATTTTTCATATGTGCTCTCCATTTGGAGAGATGACAGGACCACGACGAAGCTATTTCCAATGCCCGTGTTTGAACTCGGAATAGCTCTCGTTTGCAAGCCAACGATTTCTGAGTTTTGTCTTCTCCAAGTCTCACTGTGGCACAGATACCAGAAACATGTGTTGGAATCCCGGCCCTACTGTGGGATTTCAAGTGCAGCAGAGGTTGAGGGAGAGTGAAGGGAGACGGGTGTAATTCACTGGGTTCCTGTGCTCTTCTTCTGACCACATTGGAAGCTCAGCATGTATCTTCCTTTGATTCTTGACAACTTCGTTGTTGCAATGTTGAGAAGCTGTGATGTGAAGTTTCTGCCAGTACAGCTGACAGCACAGCCTGACCGTGCGCGCTCCATCAGTACTTCATGGTTTTCTTTTTGCAGATACGCACCATGGAGAAAGCAGAAGGAAGAAATCAAACAGTCATCGTGGAATTCAACCTCTTGGGATTTGGGAATGGCCCTGAGCTGCAGCCCCTTCTCTTCCTGCTGTTTCTGGTGACCTACATTGCAACTGTGGCTGGGAATGGCCTCATCATTGCACTAGTTGTGTCTGATCGGCACCTTCACACCCCCATGTACTACTTATTAGGGAACTTGTCCTTTCTGGAGATCATTTACACCTCCACCTTATTGCCCAGGCTGCTGGCCAGTCTCCTGACTAGGGACGCACCCATTCCTGTTAAGGCTTGTATTGTGCAATTGTGTTTCTTTGGTTGCTTTTCCACTGTAGAAATTGTGCTGCTGGCGGTCATGTCTTATGACCGGTATTTAGCGATATGCCATCCCCTGCGTTACCCTGCTCTGATGAACGGCCGGGTGTGTGGCCAGCTAGTGGCAGGGTCCTGGATAATCAGCCCTGGGTTCTCCATAATAGGAAACTCTTTCTTGTTTGAAATGCCATTCTGTGGTTCCAAAGAAATTGACCATTTCTTTTGTGATTATGCACCCATCATAAAGCTGTCCTGTGAGAACACCCGCACTGTGGAACTGCTGATATCTGTTATTGCTGCCATTGGGTCACTTGTCCCCTTGCTGCTGACTATGGCGTTCTACAGTTGTACCATCGCCGCCATCCTGAGAATCCCGTCCACCACCGGGAAGCAAAAGGCCTTTTCCACCTGCTCCTCTCACCTCATTGTGCTGACCGTTTTCTACGTGTGCCTGATCAGTGTCTATGTGGTTCCAACAGCCAACACGCCCAAGGCCCTACAAAAAATGTTCTCTTTCTTCTACATAGTCCTGACTCCCTTGATCAACCCTGTCATCTACTGCCTCAGGAACAAGGAGGTCCAACAGTCCCTGCGGAAAGGGATTCGTAAAGTGGTTGCTTTCAGAAACCAATTGTCATGAGTGAACGTCTGTAATGGGGTACAACCAGGGAGGGGGGTTCTCTGTAGGGGTTCTCTGTTGCTGTTTCAATATTTTGGAATTTTCTTTTTCCAGATTTTTTTTTCAGTTTCTGCCTCAGGGGGAAAAGGACAATTCGCATCCTTGAGAAGATCTTTACCCCCTTTTCTTTCTTTCTTTCTTTCTTTCTTTCTTTCTTTCTCTCTTTCTGTTACGATGCTACTTTTCTCCATTTGATCTGCAATGCATTATACACACATTTCTTCATAAAATACTTGTTCCAGTAAGAGATATTCCCCATGACAATTACGATATTTTTCATGCTACATGTGCAGCCAAAGCACTCTGCTTCAGTCACATGTGAAATTGTGTCTAAATTGAACAAGGAGCTTTACATCTTTTCTGTTATTCTGGGCTCTTTCACTCCAGCTGTTGGCACTGATATTCATCCTCTGGTCAGGACCTTCTGTCACACATCAACTTCTCAAAAGGAGGTGAAAAATGCTACATCCTAACAACTGGAGAGCTTGGATGGGGTATTATACTTTGCAGATCTGCAGCTGGGGAAACAGAACTATGGCAGATTATGTAGAACTGGGAATCTCAGTGTCTGCCATGTTTAATTTCCTTCCTGTTGCCGCAGCTTTTGCGGGATTAGGGAACATTAAAATAACTCCATCTAAATCAACTCCGATATCAATGTAGGTACCAACAATGTCAACAAAAGATGTAGCGCCAAAATGGTCAGAGCCAATAAAACCCAATTTCTCTCTCTGATTCAAACAAAGAGCAAAGAATGAACTCAAATCAATGGGAATCACAGAATCCTAGGGCTGGAAGGTACCTCAGCAGGTTACCTCGTCCAGCCGCCTGCTTCAAGCAGGATTAACCCCAACTAAGTCATCCCGGCCAGGACCTCTAGAGATGGAGAATTCACAACCGCTCTAGGTAACGCATTCCAGTGCTTCACCACCCTCCTGGTGAAGTCGTTTTTCTTAATATCCAGCCTACTCCTCTCCTTCTGTATCTTCAGACTATTGTTCCTTTTTCTGCCAACAGTCACGACTGAGAACAATTTCTTTCCATCCCTTTTAGAGCTCCCCTTCAGGAGGTTAAAGGCTGCTGTTAAATCTCTCCTCAAGCTTCTTTTCTGGAAACTAAATAAACCCAAATCCCTCAGCCTATCCTCCTCGATCACGTGCTCCAGCCCCTTAATCATTTGTGTTACCCTCCGCTGAACCCACTCCAGTACGTCCATATCCTTTCTATACTTGGGGGGCCCAACCCTGGATGCAAAACTCTCAATGTGGCCTCACCCATTCTAAATAGAGGGGAATAACAACTTCTCTAGATCTGCTTGAAATGCTCCTCCTATGTACCCCAGTATGCTATTGGCCTTCTTGGCTACAAGGGCCCACTGTTTACTCATATCCAGCCTTTCATCCATTATAATCCCTCTGTCCCCTTCTGCTGTACTGCTACTGAGCCACTTGGTCCCCAGCCTGTAACAACGCTTGGGATTCTTCTGTCCCAGGTGCAGGACTCTGCACTTCTCCTTGTTGAACCTCATCAGATTTCTTTTGGCCCAATCCTTCCTTTTATCCAGGTCACTCTGGATCCTATCTCTACTCTCCAACTTATCAACCTCTCTCCCGAGCTTGGTGTCATCCACAGCCTTTCTGAGGTTGCAATCCTGTCCCTCATCCAGGTTATTAATAAAGGTAATGAACAACACCTACTCCAGAACCGAACCTTGGGACACTCCACTTGAAACCAACCACCATCCAGATATAAGGCCTTGACCGCACACCTTTGGGCCTGACTATCAGGCCCGCTTTCTACCTATCTTATAGTCCATGGATCCAATTCATAGTTGCTTAACTTATGAGCAAGAATGTTGTGGGAGACGGTATCAGAAACTTTGCTGAAGTCAAGGTACATCACATCTACTGACTTCCTCATGTCCACAGAGCCACAGAAGATAGTCAGATTGGTCAGACAGAACTTGCCATTGGTGAATCCATGTTGACTACTTCAGATCACTTGTCCCTCATTCAGGTGCTCCAAAATGGATTCCTTGAGGATCCCCTCCATTATCTTCCCTGGAACTGAGGTCAGGCTGACCAGTCTAAAGGTCACTGAATTTTTCTTCTTTCCTTTTTTGCTTGGGACCTTACACTGAAAGCCAGGGTGAATAACTGAAATGGTCTCAGAAAAGGCTAGAAGATCTGTCCATGCTCTAGATAAGTGGCTTTTGGCAGAAATGGAAGGAGCCACATGTGTTTAGCTCATTGAAGTAAGGCGTAGGCAATAGCTTATTCGGAGTGTACACATTAAGGCAATTTAAACACACTGATCAATTAATCATGGAAACATTTTCCAGTGGCGCATGGTGGATTCTCCATCATTGGCAAGTTTTAAAACAAGATTGGATTTCCCTCAATTCCCTAACTCAAAAGGAATTATTTTGGGGAAAGTTCACTGGCCAATTTTCTACAGGTGATCCAGCCAGATGACTGAAATGGGCCTTTTTGGCATTGGGATCTGTGGATTTTCTCTAATGAGAGAGGTGTCAGTTAGTTCGACTGACAGAGTTTGGGATTATAGAGGTTCGACCTGCACTTCACTTGGGCCATGAAATTCCCAGCTCCAGGTGACCCAAAAGCAAAATGAGCACCTGGGCTAAAAATAGCAGCGTAGCCTTGGCAGCACAGGCGATGTGCCCAAGCACAAGCCAATCTGAGTGCTTAGATAGGGACACAGTGCCTGTCCCACACTGCTGCTCGTGCTGCCCTGTTCTCACCGCTGCTATTGTCAACCCCTCGTTGAGACTCTACAGGTGGGATTACTTTATAATCCCTTATTGTCCTTAGAATGTTTGAATCTAGGAAAAGTTCACTCAGGACAATACAAACCATTGTCCCTGCCATTTCCTTTGGTTTATCTGAAAATCTCGGGAGTCAAGAATTATGGAAAACTTCTCAAAGAAAATGGGAGATGTGGTGTAGATATTAATGAATGTGCTGGAGTGTTTAATTAGGGCTACTTTTTGGTGGTTTTAATTTGCTGATGAGTCACCCTGCACCTATATTTCCATAAATACTCGAAATACATTCATACCTTCCCAGGCGAAAATGAGTGAGTGTTAAATGAAGGAATGATGAGGAACAGGTCGGACTCCATTGGGAGTCACCAGTTCTCCACCTATTGACCTCACACAGGTCCTAGGCCTTGAACCATAGATGGGGCATTTCTTATCGTGTACATTGGGAAATATGCCAAAGCTACCAAACTGCCATTCACATTTTATCAGTATTTGGACAGGAGCAAAGGGACCCAGATTCATACGTGTAAAAGCCCAGCTTCATATTCCCAGCCCCTTTAGCTAACCTGTTTGTAACAACTGGGGAACTGGGGATTTAAACTCACACAAGAATAATTCAGTGGACTGTAAAGTTTCTCATTCCCCAGGGGAAGGATGGTTTGTAATTAGGCCCTCTGGGTATTAATTAACAGCAACATTAATTGTGCCATGGCCCCTGAAATACTGTAGGGAGTTGCAAGGAGTTTTCAGAGCCATGGGAAAAGCTGTTCCCTGGTGTAACCCCATTTTGTCAGTGTGGTGACACCAGGGCTTTGCCTGAGCCAGCGTGTGCAAAAATATATCATGTCTGACTTTTGCTGTTTTCAGTTCCATGTTGATGTCCTCTGGCGCCTCTGGTCGTCCCAGGCACAGCGATGCGGATTCAATTCTGTGCTGAGGAAGGATTTTCATGAAGCAAACCACTCACTGCACGCTAATGTTCTGCGGCAACAGCCTGGTAAACAAGAGGAGAACAGGGCTGGCCAATGCCACTGAAGTTTATCCCTTTCATTCATCAAAGCAGCCGAGCTTATTTGCCCTTTGCCTTAAATAAAAAACAAACATTTCGCCTCTTTTTTAACCCATCCACCTTTTCTGTTCCCTGTTCCATTGGGTGTTGGAATAGGCCCTCCCTTTAGAACCTCGTCGGCCTCAGGGAAGCAAAGGCCTTTTCTCCCTGCTCCGCTCACCTCATGCTCGTCCCAGATATCCATGGGATCCTTATGGATGCACGTCCAACCCAAACATGGTACCCTAATGAACGTACTCTCCATCCTCTGTACGCTCCAGACTCCCCTTCTCAATCCCTCACCTTCACCCTGACAATCCAGGCTGTGCTTTGCTTCTCTGAGTTGAGGGCTCCGGTAGCAGCTTCCTTTGGAAGAAGAGTTGATTTGTGATTCGTGAATTTAACTCAAATCATGAAATATTTTCAACAAAGCTCAATCTCCATTTTGCAAGGCTGACGGGCTTGGCAGAACTCCGCCCCCTTTCTTATGTGTCACCTGCTGGTTCGAACCCTGGTGTGGCTGGGGGAGTGGGGATCACCCAACATCGTTATCCCCTGCCTGGGGAGAAGAAGTCTTCCCTCTCCTGTATGGGAAGAAGATCACTGGCCTATGGGACGCTCTTCTCTCTCTCACCTGTTACTGTGATTCTATTTGGTATAAACGGTGACACTGCTATCGAAACAAGGCGTTGGACGTTCCTTCCCCCACACAGGCACCTTCAAAACTGACAGATATTTTGGAGGAAAAGCTTCAGATGCATGAGTGGGGGTGGGGTGGATGGTTGCAGAGGGATATTTAAAGAGTGGGGTCCCAGTAAAAGGGAGGGCCAGAGCTGACAAGGCCTATTCAGTCAGGGTGGCAATGGCCCATTGTCAGTCATGTGTATTAAAAGAGGAAAAACCAGGTCAGATCAGACAAGGGTAAGTGGCCCATTGTCGGAGTCTAATGGGGAGATATTAACACCCAGGGCAAAGAAGCTGCTTTTGGAAGGGGCCGGCCACTCCCCGTCTCCGTTTCATCCTTGGTTGATGGAGTCAAATTTACGAATAAATTGCAGCTCAGCGATTTCTCTCTCCATTTGATTTGTGAAATCACTTTGTTTTTGGACGGCTACTTTTAAATCTGCCACTGAGTGTCCAGGGAGATGGAAGTGTTGTCCAACCGGCTTCTGTCCATTACCCTTCCTGCTGTCTGAGCTGTGTCCATCTTTTCTTTTATGGAGAGACTGTCCAGTCTGGTCTGTGTAAATGACAGTGGGGCATTGCTGGCACACGATGGCAGATATTCTATTTGTCGCTGTGCAGGTGAGGGAGTCCCTGGTGGTGTGGTTGATGTTAGGTGCTGTGATGGTGTCACTGGGGTAGATCTGTGAGCAGAGCTGGCAGCGAGGTTTGTTGCAGGGATCGGTTCCAGGGTTAGAGTTACTGTGTTGTGATCTGTCGTTGCTGGGGACGTGCTGTCTGGCCCAGTGCCTGGTCACTCCTTTGATGAATCACAAGGAGTGGTCGTTGGGCTCAGAAAAGCAAATGAGATTGGCTTCCTAGCCAGTGCATCACAGCTGGGGCCATGACTGCCGCAAACCCGCCGGCTGGGTGGACCTGAGGTTGGAAGCAGCCACAGCACAGCCCCAGCTGCACAGCTGCTCGGTGCCCTCTCCCCACAGCTGGGATTGGTCCCTCCCCTCTGGTAGTTCAGGCTACAGGGGGGCCAGAGCCAGCGCCAGTGAGGTGAGGTGGGGGCAGACCCATCTCTGGGGAGGCAGCAGAGCCAAGGCCACCCCAGGTACTCACCACAACCCCAGCTCTGGGGAGAGAGGATGAGCTCAGCTGCATGGTGCTCCGGGGGTAGCAAGCCCCATCTTCAGGAGGGGCAGGGACTGTAATGGAGCCGGGGGGGGGGCCTGTCCCAGCCACCGCAGCACCCCTGAGAGCTGAGACTGGCCAGAATGGCACATTCTCCTCACCAAGGAGTTCAGGGGAATTCAATGGTGGGGATCAGCCCTGCCCTCATGGCCCCCTGACTCCCCTGGAGCTGGAGGCAGGACCCCAGATCAGCTCTGGGCTGGGCGCACGGCCCCCTGACACGGCCTTTGGCCAGGGTCAACCCACACTTCATCACCTCACCTGACACCAGAGCAGGGACCCCCCAACCACCCCCACTTTCTTGGATCACTCTGTGGCCGTGTCCATCACCACGGCTCAGCCCCAGCTCTCACGACCTCCCCGGCCTCCTAGCCCAGAGCTGGGGCAGAGGCCACCCCCACAACCCAGTGCTGCAGCTGGTTCCCCCCATCTCCCAGAGCTGCGGTGCTCCCCCCGGCAATCTTTGGGATGGGGCCCAGTTCTGCAACCTGGCCCTGGACCCCTTGTTGCCCCTGCGGGAGCGTGCAGTCTTAAGAGACACACACACACACACACACACACACTCCTCTCTGCGGTCCCAGCACAGTCGTGGGGGCAGGGTCCGGCGGGGGCGTGTCTGAGCAGAGGGCAGTCGGGGGGCGGTTTGGGGTGTGAGTTCCAGTGGGGGGTGGGCAGTTCGGTTTGAGACATGAGTTCCGGTGGGGGGGCAGGTGGGCGGTTCGAGGAGTGAGTGCCAGTGGAGGGGTGGGGGCGGTATGGGGTGTGAGTTCCGGTGATGGGGGGGCGGTTGGGGTGTGATTTCCGGTGGGGGTTGGGGGGGCGGTTTCGAGCGTGAGTTCCGGTGAGGGGGTGGGCGGGGCTGGTTTGGGCATGAGTTCCGGTGGGGGGACGATTTGGGATGTGAGTCCTGGTGGGGGGGGGCAGATTGGTGCGTGAGTTCCGGTGGGGTGATGGTTTGGGGCGTGAGTTCTGGTGGGGGGTGGTTTGGGCGTGAGCGCTGCCCCCGCCCCTAGGAAATCAGCCCTGCGCACACACACGTGAGCAGCTTTTGGAGCAAAACCCCCGTGGGGCTCGTCTCAGCTGGGAAACGGGTTCTGCCCACTGAGTTTGTTGCTGTCAGTCTCTCAGGAGCCACCGGACCACTCGCTGCCCCGTCTGAGTCCTTCCGCCCAGCTCGCGGGATGGAGCCGCAGGAGTCAGGAGAATCTGAGCCCAGATCCCCGCCCGGCCCCGAGAGCGGCAGCAGCTCCGCACACATCTCAGGTGACAGCTCAGAGCTGCCCAGGGGATTTGAGCACCCACTTCCATTTCCTGTTAATAACAGGTGCCCAAACCACCTAGGTCACTTGGACAATCTCTGCCTCAGTCACTCTCCCCAGACTCAGGGGCGCACTGTGGGGCTTAAAGCCACCAGCTCCCTCCCTCTCCGGTGTGTGGTGGCAGGGGGGAAGTGTGTCTTCATTGCGCTACCCTATCCAAGTCAAGGACCCTTGCAGGGGTGGCCCTGGCTGCCCTTGGGGTCAGTGGGAATCCGGCTCTGTGGTCTGGGCAGTGGGTCTGGCAGTGAGGACTCCTGGGTTCTGGTCTCATTTCTGGCAGAGGAGTGGGCTGTAATGGTTAGAGCAGGCAGAAGCAGGAGTCAGAGCTCGTGGGCTCTCATCATGGCTCTGAGACAAGAGTCTGAGCATCAGGAAACTGCAGCTTCGAGCCCTGGGGGTTGTTCCTGCCCTGACTCTGGGGTGTCTTCCTGGGACAAATCAGTCCTCCTTGTAGGCAAAACAGGTCAAATAATTTACCAGGAGAGCAAATCTCAGAATGATTTTAATTTAGAAAATACAGGTGAAGATGAGGATGACGATGATACAACTTCCTACAAACCGATTCTCTCAGTGACTTGTGTTTGTTGCAGCCTGAGGCAGTGTTGTTTTCCTCTGGGGAATACGGCAAGAAATTTGGCCTGAGGGACTTTGTCCCAGAAGCCAGTGCATGTAATAAACACACCTGTTTCCTTCAGCACGTCCAGCACCAGCAGCAGCTGGGAGGTGGAACTGCCCATCCTGAACAAGGTAGGTAAAAGGAGCCTTCAGCCCCCAGTCATCCTCCCACTGCAACCCTCAGTGTTGTGCCCCACTCTGCAACGGGAGCGAAGTCACCTCACTGGTTCCTTCATCTGAATTTTCTATATGTGTGTGGAGAACCTGAGTGTCTGTCTGTCTGTCTGTCTGTCTGAATCTGCCATTCAGAATTGAGCTAATGTAGCTATCTTGGGTGAGGCCAAGCGCTGGATTTCGGGGCGTGGGGGTCATTGGCATGACGTGAAGTTCTGGTCCCCTCATTCCATAGTGCCCAGCAGAGTGACAGGTGAGCCCCACACCTCCTCCTCCCCTCAAAGCCTGATTTTTTTTGTTGTTGTTGTGTTGTTGGCATTTTTTCTTCTCACAGCTCTCGTCTTTTCTCCACTCTGCTCCCCAGCCTTCCTCCTCCTCCTCCTCCTCCTCCTCACTATCCACTGACTCTGAGTGTAACTGTTGTTTCGTAAGCAGTGGAAGCTGTGTGCTGTTTATGAATTGGAGCAGACTCGTCTGAGTGGGCTCCATCTGATCTCTTCTCACGAGAATATCCACTCCGGAATATGACCATGGCACATGCTCCACAGGTGAAGCCCAATAATTTTGAGGTGGTCTCTCTCAACTAAATTTAGCTGAGCCCTTTCGTTGCACAATGTGGGCTTTGTTAATGTATTGCATGGTCTCCTGTTTCTAAAGGGACTGTCTGGGTGACCTGAAGAGCACTGAAATTACCACTGACCTTTCAATGACAAGAATCTCCCTGGACCTTATTCTCAGTGGTGAGTAAATCGTAGAATGCCAGGGCTGGGAGAGACCTCAGGTAGTTTTGAGTCCAGCCCAAGACCTAAAGTAGGATCACCCCAACTAAATCATCCCAGCCAGGACTTTGTCAAGCCAGGACTTAAAAACTACTTAGGATGGAGGTTCCACCACCTCTCCATGTAACGCGTCCCTGTTCTTCACCACCCTCCTGGTGAAATAGTTTTCCTGATATAATATCCAACCTCAAATTCCCCCACTGTCACTTCAGACCCTTGCTCCTTGTTCTGACATCTGTCACGACTGAGAAAAACCTCTCGCCATCCTCTTTAGAGCCCCCCTTCAGGAAGTTGAAGGCTGCTATCAAATCCCCCCCACCACCACTCTTCTCTTCTGCAAATTAAATAAGCCCAAATTAATGAAATAATTCCATTTATTTAGAGCCTGTCCAAATGTCAAACAAGAAATAAAGACATAAACTAAAATACATTCTGGAAAAAGCATTCATCTGTATGGATGTTTTTTATGAGTAAACATTGAAGTTGATGGCCGTTTTGTGTTGGACGTTTGAGTTCATACAGACACTTCTGAACTGTAATTTGGGTTTTTGCTGCTTCAACTTTTCATATTGATTGAGGGTGAAAACAAACACTGGCATTTCCCAGGGGATGGAAATTCCATTTCCTGGCCAGCTCTGAATGTAGTGCCATGGTCGTGCTGAGGAAAGTCCTTAGTATTGTCAGTGGAGGTTCCCCAAAGGAGCTCTGAAGAGAGACACAAGAATTCTCACCACTTCTGTATGTTTAGAAAATATCACTCACAGCTGTTTGAAAAGGTTCTGTGATGTGCACTGGGCGTAGCTCAGCCCCACCCTTTCCTTTGCTCCTGTGATTTCATGTTCTCTCTTTGCTCTCTTGGAGAGCGTGTGTCATTGAGAGTCAGAAGAACACAGTCTCCAGTTCTGGGCGTTCCCACTCAGTGTGTCTCTTCTGTCGCTCTGGTTCCCGCTGACTGGCTCACTCTTACTTGCTGCAGTCCTGTGAGAGCCCCATAGTGAGGAAGTTAAGTGCAGGCAAAATACCTTTGTTGTGTCTCATTTTTAATTCCACTCTGTCACTTCACAGTCACACCCGCGATTATGAAGTTTCTTGTCAACAAATGAGCCTGAAGGAAAACATCTGTCGGAAATGTCTCCTGCATCACAGGATCTTTCTTGCAAAATTCCTGAAGTTAACATCATTGGACAACGCCCCTCGAGTGGTGTAAATTGAAGCCTCATGGGATTATAGAACATTAGAACCGGGAGGGACCTCGAGAGGTTGTTGCGTCCAGTCCCCTGCACTGCACAGACCGTCCCTGCTAGATGTCTGTCTAACCTGCCCTTAAACATCCCCAGGGATGAAGAGTCCACAGCCCCTCTTGGCAATTTACTCCAGTGTTTAACCACCCTGACAGCTGGGAAGTTTTTCCAAATGTCCAAACTAAACCTCCCTTGGTGCAGTTTAAGCCCATTGCTCCTTGTCCCCTTTAGCGATCCTTTTACATCCATAGCTTTGTTATTATGATTTATTATGATTTATTTCTTATGATTTACACCACATATGGATCTGGCCCTGGGTCTCGTCTCTTATGTGGACACAAACCAATGTATTGCAGAACTGGCTGTGAGGGAGGCAGGAATGATTTGGGTCATTCGCTAACACTGAAGGAAGAATAACGCTGTGCAGAGCAAAAAGGCCAAAGTCCCCCACTGCTTTCAGATTCCAGGGGGCTTCTCCATCGGAAAACGGTTTCCAGCGTGTTTCGGCTCCGCAGTGTCCGTTTGCTGGTGTGAGGTGTCACTGCAGGGGAATCCGGGCACTGCTGTGATTACTTGTATCATTAACATACGAGTGAGAGGAGAATGTGCCCTCGTCTAAGAAATCGTATTTGGGGAACTCGGCTGCGGTGACACTTTCACCCCCAGAATCTGCACTGACCCCCACACTGCACCCTCCGTCTGGCTCCCTCCTTCCCCTGCCCTGAGCTGCCCCAACCCTCCCGGACCCTGCACATACTCCATCACACCCCGGCAAGGACCCCCCCACCCAAACACCTGCCCTAACGCCCCCCAAACCCTCTGTCATGAGCCCCATCCTCCTCCACCTTTGCCCTGAGACCCCCCACACCAAACCCTGCTGTGACATCTGCACCTTCAGCTCCTGCTCTCACCCCCGACCCTCCCACCCCCAAACCCTCTGCCTGACCCATCCCTGCCCTCACAGGCCCTTTCCTGTTGATAATCATCTCCCTGGTGTACAACCACACAGCACCTCCCAACCCCTGCCATGAGTCCCCCCAACTCCCTGACTTCTGCACCCCCATCCCCTGCCCTTAACCACCACACACAACAAGGCCTCCCCCACGGACCCCCTGCCCTCACTGCAGCAACCTCTGCCCTCTGCCTCTGGTCCCCCAACTTTCCCAGCTCCCCGCATTCTCCACCCACCTCTTTTCCTCTGCCCTCCCCCACCCCAACGCTCCCTCCCGCCAGCTTTCAGACCCCTGCCTCCACCCCCACTGACATATCTTACACAGCCCATGGGGAGCCCCCAAGGGCCAGGGATGGCCATACAAGAGTACTTTGAACACACAGCCGTCACCTTCACCCCTGGGCTGTGCCAGGCTGATCTACAACAATGGGCTCAACCTACCACACCATTCCTTCTCACCACACCTTTCAGACCAGCGAGGCAGCAGAGACGCAGAGCAGGAAACTTACACAGCGCCACATTCACTGAGGGAATTAGACCCCCTTTAGGTCCAGCTCCATCCCATTCACACAGAACGGCCCCATCGAGAGCTGTTGGAAATGCAACGAACAGACAACATGGACTGGAAACACAGAGACAGACACAAGCGGCTCTTCCATCAGATGAAAATGAAGAACTCCGGGAAACTCACCTTCATATGGACAGAAGAAGACAGTGAACATCTCAACCCAGTGACAGTGAGGAGCCCAGAGAAACCTGACTTCAAAGAGACAGAAGAAGACAGTCAACCCCTCGAGCACATGAACCAAATGTCCCTGACTCTGCTTAAAGCCCTGAGCAAGGCCGGGTCAGTCACCGTTGTTTACAGAGAAATTTCAGCGGGTGTTAGTGAGAAGGGTCCCAACAGGAAGGAAACCAGGACAAATGTTGTAATTTGCAGTCACATTTCTGATATGTCTCAGACCCGGTCTCTTTGTCCCCCTACAGATAACCTCTTCCAAGAGCGACCCTGGAGAGAACCAGACCATCTCCGATGTGTTCGTCCTGGCGGGGTTCTCGTACCTTAACAAGCTGCAAATCCTTCTGTTTGTGGTACTTCTGGTCATCTGCCTGCTCACCCTGATGGGGAACCTGCTCGTTATCCTGCTGGTAAAGCTGAGCCCCTCCCTCCACACCCCCATGTATTTCTTCCTGGTGAACCTGTCTGCATCGGAAATCTGCTTCACCAGCAGTGTGGTCCCTCAGCTGCTGGCTCACCTCCTGGTGGAGGAAAAGACCATCTCCATTGCAGCTTGTGCAGCGGGGGTGTACGTCCGTGCCATCATGGGCCTCACACAATGCTGCCTCCTCGCAGTCATGGCCTATGACCGCCATGTGGCCATATGTCACCCCCTGCACTACACAACCATCATGAGCAGCCGGGTGTGTGCTCTGCTCGTGGGGGCTGCATGGGGTGCTGGCATCTCAGTGGAAGTTCCTCTGACTATGTGGATCTTCAGCCTGCCCTTCTGTGGCTCCAACCGCATCCCCCACTTCTTCTGCGACTTCCCACCAGTACTGAGTATGGCATGTGCCGACACGTTGCAGATTAAGATTGTAGGTCTCATGGTGATAGTTCTGTTCATCCTGTGCCCTTTCCTATTTATACTCCTGTCCTACGTCCGCATTATCTCCACCATCCTCAAGCTGCCATCGGCGGAGGGAAGGCGTAAAGCCTTCTCCACCTGCCCCTCCCACCTCACGGTGGTGACTCTGTTCTATGGAACGGCCCTCATCACCTACCTGGTACCCAACACTGGCTCCACTACAGAGAGTGACCTATTGATTTCCCTATTGAACACAATCGTCTCACCAGCTTTGAACCCCATAATTTACACTCTGAGGAACAAAGAGGTGAATGGAGCCTTGAGAAAAACTTTACAGAAGAGCAGCTTTTCTCACCACTGGAGAAATTAGAGCATGAAAAGTTGAGTTAGTCAAAATTAGGCTGGGGGTCCCAGTGAAGGGAAATTGGCAAGTGAAACTCTTGTTGCCAATTTACCCGAAAATTTTAAATTTCTATATTTTTTTAAAATACGAAAGGTAGAACAATTTCCCTGGATTAATTATTTGTGGACAAAAAGAAAGCCCAGAGGAATAGGTTTAGTTAAAGTATGGTCCTGATTTTTGACCATCAAAATTGGAAATCTCAAAGGAAAACAAACTTCCAAGGCAAGATGTTTCATAGCAGGTACATCTCTGCCAGCTATGTCCTTCCCAGGTCAGATTATGTGAAGCTGTTTTCCTTACTACCCCCTTGCTGCTGACGATGAGATGTGGGATGCTGACAGGGAAAGGTTTGGGGGGACATCCGATGCTGAGGACGTGTGCCACAGAAGGAGGTAAGAATGGGTCAGCTGTAGCACCAGCAATGTATTAGAAACAAGAGACAGGCCAAGGATAGGGTAGGCTCATTGCTCAGTGAGGAGGGAGGAACAATACCAAGAAAACTGGAAATGGCAGAGCTGCTTAATTACCTCTTTATTTTGGTCTTCACCAAGAAGTCGGATGGAGAAATGCCTGACGTGGTGAGCCATAGTGGGGAGGGGGCAGGTTTAGAAGATAAAATAAAAAAAGAAGAAGGCAAAAATAACCTAGAAATGTTCCATGTCTGCAGGTCACCAGGACCTGATGAAATGCCTCCTAGAGTATTGGTGGAGCTGAAAGGGGAGGTATCTGAGCCTTTCGCTTTCATGGTTGAAAAGTCCTGGAAGTCTGGAGAGATTCCAGAAGACTGGAAAAGGGCAAAAATGTTCTCATTGACAAAAAAGGGAAATAAAAACAACTCAGGAAGTTACAGACCAGTCAGTTTACTAACTTCTGTGCCAGGAAAGATAATGGAGCAAATAATTAAGGAATTCATCTGGAAACATCTGAAAGGAAATAAGGGGCTGGGTAACAGCCAGCATGGATATGTAAAGTACAAATCATGTCCAACCAATCCGATAGCTTTCTGTGATAGGATAACAAGGCTTGTGGACAAGGGAGAAAGGGTGGATGTGGTGTACCTATGCTTTAGTAAGTCATTTGATATCGTCTGGCATATCCTTTTATCAATATACTAGACAAATACAACTTAGATGGGGCTGCTGTAAGGTGGGTGTTCAGCCATTCTCGGAGAGTCGTTATTAATGGGTCACAGCCCTGCTGGAAGGGCAGAACAAAGGGGATTCTGCAGGGGTCTGTTTTGGGACAGGCTCTGCTCAGTATCTTCGGCGATGTGGATCTGGGCATGGAGAGTGCGCTGCTTACGTCTGTAGGTGATACCAAGCTGGGAGGGAGAACAGGGTCGTAACTCAGAATGATCTGGGCACTCTGGAGAAACGGCCTGAGGTCAATAGGGTGAAGCTGAATAAGGCCAAGTGCAAAGTGCTCCCCTGAGGAAGGCCCAATCCGTGTCACACCCAGCCGGGGAAGTGGCTGTCGAGGGAGGAGTCCTGCAGAAAGGGATCTGGGCTCAGAGCGGAGCACAAGCTACACAGGAGTCAACAGGGTGAGACTGTTGCCAGAAGCGCCAACCTGCTTGTGGGCGGCACTGCCGGGTGTTGGGAGCCAGCCAGGAGCAGCAATTCCTTCCCCCCCCTCTGCGCTGAGCAGCCTCCGTGGGGCTTGTGCCCAGGGCTGGCCCCACAGTTGCAGGAGGCTGTGGAGAAGGGGGAGCAGGTGCGGAGAAGAGCACAAGGCTGGTGGAAGGTGCAGAGAACATGAGCTGTGGGGGAGCCGGACAGACCTGGGCTCCTTTCGCTCAGAAAAGAGAAAGCTCCCAGGGCCAGGGGAGCGGGTCTCAAGCAGAGAGCTGCAAGGAAGAGGGGTAATTGTGGTGCCCCCAGCCCCTCCCACACCCCACTTCTCCCCCTCTACCCACCCAGCCCATCCTGTAGCAGGGAGTCCCGCAGGCTCTGGGGTGTTCTGATGTCAGAGACGGGACCTGATCCTGCCCTGGGGCTGAGGGAGGGGCTGATCCTACCCTGGGGCTGAGGCGGGGGCTGATCCTGCCCTGGGGCTGAGGGAGGAGCTCTCCTGGGGCTGATGTGGGGGCTGATTCTGTCCTGGGGCTGAGGAGGGAGCTGATCCTGCCATGGGGCTGAGGAGATAGGTGATCCTTCCATGGGCCTTATCCTGCCCTGGGGCTGAGGCAGGGGCTGACCCTGCTCTGGGGCCAAGGCAGGAGCTGATCCTCCCCTGGGGCTGAGATGGGGGGCTGATCCTGCCCTGGGGCTGAGGAACTGGTGGTCGGTGTACGGAGAGGAATTCGGGTCGGGGGTGGAGAGGAACTGGGGGACGGTGGACGGAGAGGAAGTGGGGTCGAGGGTGTGGAGAGGAAGTGGGGTTGCGGGCGGAGAGAAACTGAGAGTTGGGGTGGAGAGGAACTGGACTTGGGGGCAGAGAGGAACTAGGGGTCTGGGCAGAGAGGAACTGGGCGTGGGGGCAGAGAGGAACTAGGGGTGAGTGATGGAGAGGAACTGGGGTTGGGGGGTGGAGGGGAATTGGGGGTCAGGGCAGAGAGGAAGTGGGGTTGGAGGATGGAGAGGAACTGGGGGTCGGTGGATGGAGAGGAATTGGGGGTGTGGGGTGGAAAGTCGGGATTGGGTGCAGAGAGGAACTGGGGTTGGGGCAGAGAGGAACTGGTCGTGGGGTCGGAGAGAAACTGGGGATGAGCGATAGAGAGGGACTGGGGTTGGGGGGTGGAGAGGAACTGGGGGTCGAGGCGGAGAGGAACGGGTTGGGGTGCGGAGAGGAACTGGAGGTCAAGGCGGAGAGGAAGTGGGGGTCGGGGCAGAGAAGAACTGGTCGTGGGGTCGGAGAGAAACTGGGGATGAGCGATAGAGAGGGACTGGGGTTGGGGGGTGGAGAGGAACTGGAGGTCAAGGCGGAGAGGAAGTGGGGGTCGGGGCAGAGAAGAACTGGTCGTGGGGGCGGAGAGAAACTGGGGATGAGCGATGGAGAGGATCTGGGGTTGGGGGGTGGAGAGGAACTGGGGGTCGAGGCGGAGATGAACTGGGGTTGGGGGGCGGAGAGGAACTGGGGGTCGAGGCGGAGAGGAAGTGGGGGTCGGGGCAGAGAAGAACTGGTCGTGGGGGCGGAGAGAAACTGGGGATGAGCGATGGAGAGGATCTGGGGTTGGGGGGTGGAGAGGAACTGGGGGTCGAGGCGGAGAGGATCTGGGGTTGGGGGACGGAGAGGAACTGGAGGTCGAGGCAGAGAGGAAGTGGGGGTCAGGGGCAGAGAGGAACTGGGATCGGAGGGGGAGAGGGACTGGGGGTCGGGGGGGGGCCCTGATCCTAGCTGGGTAAATCACTGCAGCTTCAGGGGCCTCAGTGGAGCCAGACATCAAGCTGGTCTGGATGCTCCGACCTCCATTGAGCCATGGACTTCGGTGGGCATTTGCCTGACCCCTTCTGAGACATCGAGGGCCTGACCCACATCCTTCCAAGTCGGGGGACGGTCTCCTGTCGACTGCAGTGGCTGCGTGAGCTGGCCATGAGAGCTGGTCTCTTGGCTCAGGGACCAGGGCGTGGAGCTGGCAGATGTGAGGACAAGAGTCAGCGTCCACATTCGGTTTGCACTAAGGTCTGTTCTTCCCACGGAAACCAGCCACAGAACTGACCCTGACTTCAGGGGCACCAGGCAGCAATGGAAAGTCACCAGCACGTGACCCCTTAATGGCCTTGTTCAGCAGTTGCTGACATTGGTGGTCCCACGGACAGCAGCAGAGCAGATTGTGACAGGGGTACCGAAAGCGGGGGGCTCTGGTGGCACCACAGGGCACGTGGCCAGAGAGCTTCCCAAGGAAATGGAGCCAGCAAAAGGCAGAAACTGCACAGCGCTGACAAAACTCCCCCTGCTGGGGCTGCAAGTGGTCCAGGGCCAAAGTTCGGCCCTTTGGTGGCATTTTTGGTGATTTACACAGTAACCAGGCTGGGAAGCGCCATTGTGGCCTTCCTCATTGAAGTCATCCCTCCCGCGCCCCCCTCCCGCACTTCTTCCTCATCCGTCTGCCATCCTTAGACCTTTGCTACTCCTCCACCATCACCCCAAAGCCACGGCGCCGTTCCTAGCAGGCAGCAAACCCATTTCCTCCAGCGGATGCACCCCCCAATTCTTCTTCTTCAGGGTCTGTGTCGCCGCAGAGACCTGCATCCTGGCAGCCATGGCCTGCGACTGGTGCACTGCCATCTGCCGCCCGCTCTGTCCCATCGCCAGGTCCAAGCAGGTTTGTGTTGAGCTGCTGCTGGGCTCCTCTCTTTGTGGGGTCATAAACTGCACAGTGCAGCCAGTCTTCCCCTTCACCCTGTGTTTCTGTGGTCCAGCGAGAGGGATCTCTTTGCCTGTGGCCTTCCACCCCTGCGAACTCCCCCCTGCAGCAACACAGACACCAATGAGCTGGTGCTGTTCACCTCATCTGGCCTCATCCTCGTGAGCACCTCCACAGCCATTCTCATCTCCTCTGCCTACACCAGCTCCACCGTCCTCAGGATTGGCTCTGCCGAGGGCAGAGGCGGAGCCTTCCCCACCTGCACCTTCCACGTGGTGGCTGTGAGTGTATTTTATGGGTCTCCTACCTTGACGTTCGCCCAGACCAATACCCAAGTATCTCTTTCCCAGAGCAAAGAGGTGTCTGAGTTTATACCCTTGTTATCCCTGTGCTGAATCCCTTCATCTACAGCCTGAGGAACACGCAGGTGAAAGAGGCCTTGGGAAGAACCTTTAGCTCAATGTTTCTAAAATGAACCTTCTCCATCAATATGGAGCTAAATAATCCTTTGGGTTATGGAAGGACCAGTACTGTAACAGACGAAATCTGTCTATCTAGCTCTCTATCTAGCTATCTGAAACAAAAGCACATTTTGAAACACATCTAGATTTTTTTTTTAATGGGACTTTTGCCCTCATTGGCTGAAAAAAATGGACCGAAGTGCCAAAAGAAAGAGCTTGAAAGCCAAGCCAGGAGGAGAACCACACCAAACTCAAGGAATTCATCTTCCCAGGCAGGAGTGACTCTCACGCAGCAGGAGAGCAGCGGGTTTATTAGCCAGCAGGACACAGCATCGTACAGAAGTGTCAGTACAGCAGGCAGGGACAGCCAGTCCAATCCATGCTGGGGAGAGGAGGCTCCCAGTTCCGATTCAAACCCCTCAGGCTCCACCTCCCCCTTTGTCTGCAGCCCAGAGGTGTCACCTGGTCGCCTCAGTTACCCTCAGCAGGAGCCCCCCCCCGTGAGTGCCCCCCTGTATACACACACGTATCCCCCCACTACATCACACTTGCAATGAAACGCCTGTTGGACCATGGGGCAGTTGGTCTGTGCTGCGGCGCTCAGTGATAACACTGGTTTCGGAGGCGTCGCCATCTTAGCGATAACAATGAATCTCTCTCCAGGTGTTTGGCCAACTTGTCTATTTCACCTGAGATGTTCCACGACCTGAGAGGCCCAGATGCCACTGAAATTCAAGGAGAGATGTGCACAGAAGCCCGGAGCTCTCCAGTGCAGGCTCTGACTCCCATCGTGTGACCCTATGACGCCTGGCACAAAGGGGCCGTGAGCTCAGCCGAGGCTCATGGTCATTTTGGGTCAGTTCCATCCATGCTAGAGACCAGAAGGGAAATATTCCTGACCCTTGTTTCCTTGTGCCCTGAAGCACGTGGGTCGATATGTCCTAAATACATTTGTTCTCCTTCAGGCGCTATCCCTACGCATTCCCCCCTCTGAAAATATTTCCTGGGAGGGACCTCACGAGGCCACTTAGCGCCGGCCCCCTGCACTCACAGCAGGGCTAACGATTATCCAGACACTCCCTGACAGGTGTTTGTCCAACCAGCTCCTGAAAACCTCCAGCGCGGGAGACTCGAGGGCTGATACGCTCCTGGCCTGCGCAGCATTCACAGTTGCGGATGTTTTGGGATGCACCCGGCATCGCTCAGGCCCGTAGCTTTGTGAGGGCATTTGGGTGAGCAGGAGTCAGGGCTCGGTGTGGAGGGGGCAGGGAGGTGTGGGGAGGACTGAGTGTGGGGATGCAGGCACCAGGGCAGGGGGTGATGGAGGTAGGAATCAGGGTTGGGAGCTGGGAGATCTGGGGGGCTCATGGCAGGGGGTGGAGCTCAAGGCAGGGGGCTGGCAGGTCACAGGAGCTCACTGGGGCTGCCCGTGGCAGTGAGGTGGTGCTGCCCTGAAAACGGCTCCTCCCAGGTGAGTCTAGGAGTTACTTAATGTCAGTAGATGCTGAGATTCAAAGTGTTGCCGCTTCAGAGCCTTTGAAACGCCATTTGCCATGACGAGGTCTCAGAACAGCCGTAAATCACCCCACCAAGTTCTCAAGCCGGGTGTCTCCTGCGCTGCCTGTCGGCAGGGGCTGAGCCCTGCTGCTGGGAAGCGAGTCGCTGGTACTGACGCTCACCAGGCCCAGCTGTAAGCGTCCCACACCCAGAGCTGCCCTCAAGCAGCTTAGTCAGTCGAAAATTGCACCTTCCCTTGCACCTGTGGCAGTTTCCCTGTAGGCTGATGCCCTGTTGGCTTTCAAAGGGCTCTTGGACCAGACAATACATGCTTCTAAATACCTCGGGAAGCCTGGCCCTAAGGGACTTAGGCACTTGTGAGCCAAAGTTTTATTGAAAGTGAAAACCAGATTTTCATAGGGATTTGGGGGCCAAAAGAAGCAGCTCTGTGTCTTTGGCCATTTCTGGAAGTGTGTCAGGTCCAGACCCTCACTGCTCTTTAGGCTCCCGGCTCCCATAACTTTCACCTCTGTGCCTTTGAGTCCCTCAGCCCTGGGCACCTGAAGTTAAGGGGATTCAGGAGCCTAAATGCTTATAAATTCTTCTCTTTAGGTTCCTGACTCCTGTGGATGCTTTTGAAAGTTTTACTCCTTAAACGTGAGCTTCCCGAGCCTTGTTTGAGGTCCCAGCATGACTGGGCTTGTGGGGGTGACCGGGGCTCCAGGCAGTCCCCCACTACAAAGACATCAGAATTCAGCCAGGCCCAGTTGCAGGGACTCCCCCCACCCTGCTGTTGATGGTTCTTTGGCCCAGCACTCCCATCCCATCCCAGGGCTTGTGTACATTTAGCACCTGTCAGATGCAGAAGTCAATGAGCAAGTGTAACCACTGACAGGGGGACTTGAACCCAGGACCGCAGCGTGAGCTCAAAGCCAGGGCTGTGCAGAGACTCCTTCTCTAGTTCTGTGGGGTTACGCCTGCACTAGCTGCATCTGCCCACAGGCATTGCTGTCCGAAGAGATGTTCCCACAAAACTTCTGTCGACAGATCGTGTCTATACAGAAAAGCGGCTGGATCTTTTGATCTGCTCTGTTGACAACAGGGCCCCCCGGAGCACGTACACAGCTTTTTTGTCAACAGTTTCTGTTGACAGAATGTATTTTGTGTGTAGATGCAACGTGAGTTTTGTCAACCAAACCTCAACAAAACTCTCGAGGGTAGATGAAGCCTGAGTGGTTTAGGTGCCTCCAGAGGGACAGTCAAACACACCTAGTAGGTGTTCGGGTTACACAAGCTCAACTCTGAGGAGATTCCTCAGGTGCTAGTTGGGGCCTGCGGTTTCACACCAGATTCAAATCTCAGAGAGGTACTGAGTTCGTCTGTGTCTTCAAAAACAACAAGAAGTCCTGTGGCACCTTATAGACTAACAGATATTTTGGAGCATGAGCCTTCGTGGGCAAAGACCCGCTTCATCAGATGCATGAGTTGCGGGGGAGGTGTTAGGAGGAGGGTTTAAAGAGGGAGGCTCAGTAAAGGGAGGGTCAGAGCTGACAAGGTCTATTCAGTCAGGGTGGATGTGGCCAATCATCGGCAGTTAATGTGGAGTTGTGAACATTAAGAGAGGAGAAATCAAGTGAGTTCAGTCAAGTGGCCTATTGTCAGTAGCTAATGTGGAGGTGTGAGATCAACAGCAGAGAAACTGCTTCTGTAATGGGCCAGCCACTCCCAGTCTCTGTTCAGCCCTTGGTTGATGGTGTCAAATTTGCAAATGAAATGCAGCTCTGAAATTTCTCTTTGCAGCTTATTGTTGGATTTTTCCCCTCGCTGTAGGACGGCTATTGTTAAATCTGCTCCTGAGTGTCCAGGGAGATTGACGTGTTCTCCTCCAGGTTTGTGTATATTACCTGGAGCCCAGGGACAGCCTGCCCAGCCTCAGCCCCTGGGAGTAGCCACCACTGTAGCACCACTGCCTTTACCGCCCCAGTAAGTGCCCCCGGCCTCCCTGTGGTACAAAACCTCCACTCAGTCCAGGCGCTGCTGGGTTTCAGTGCTTTAACTTTCCAAAAGCTGTTCGGGGGCAGCTTCTGGGTCGATACGGATTATAATGAGCTGATAAGAAATTGTTCATAGATCCCATAAGTGTGTGGGAGATCCGGGCGGTTCCTTTGTCAGAGAAATGGCTTTCTCTGACGTGAGCTTTCCCTTGTGTGAGTGAGGAAAGAGTGAGCGTGGGTGGGGGGGAAACAGAATCCGTCCCAGAAGCCAGCCTGTCTAGACGCACACAAATCCCTGGCTCCAGATCTAACGCATCCGAGGGCACTGAGGGAATTGGCAGATGTCATTGCAGAGCCTTTGGCCATTATATTCGAAAACTCGTGGAGCTCAGGAGAGGTCCCAGACAATTAGAAAAATGCAAACATAGTGTCCACCTTTATGAAAGGAAAGAAGGACAATCCAGGGAACTCTCGACCGGTCACCTTTACCTCAGTCCCTGGAAAAATCATGGAGGGGATCCGCAAGGAATCCATTTTGAAGCACTTGGAAGAGGGGAAAGTGATCAAGAGCAGTCAATATGGATTCACCAAGGGCAAGTCCTGCCTGACCAATCTGATTAGCTTTTATGATGAGGTAACTGGCCCTGTGGACATGGGGAAGTCAGTGGATGTGATATACCTTGACTTTAGCAAAGCTTTTGATAGAGTGTCCCGCAACAGTCCAGTCCATAAGTTAAGGCAGAACGGATTGGATACCTGGACTGAAAGATGGATAGAAAGCTGGCTAGATGGTCCAGCCCAACAGGTAGTGGTCAATGGCTCAATAGCTGGATGGAGTTCAGTTTTAAGTGGAATGTCCCAAGGATCATTCTAGGGCCAGTATTTTTCAACATCTTTATTAATGACCTGGATAAGGGGAAGGAACACACCCGCAGCAAATTTGCAGATGACACGAAGCTAGGGGGTCAGGTAGATATGTTGGAAGGCAGGGATAGGGGCCAGAGGGATCTAGATAAACTGGAGGATTGAGCCAAGAGAAACCTGATGAGTTTCAACAAGTGTGAGAGCAGAGTCCTGCTGTTGGGATGGGAGAATCCCAAGCATTGTTGCCGGCTGGGAACTGACTGGCTAAGGAGCAGTGCAGCAGAAAAGGACCTGGGGATTACAGTGGACGAGAGGCCGGATATGAGTCAGCAATGCGCCCTTGTAGCCCACAAGGCTAATGGCGTATTGGGGGGCATTTGGAGAAGCATTTCCAGCAGCTCTAGAGAAGTTATTATTTCCCTTTATTTGGCTCTGGTGAGGCCACATCTGGAGCATTACACCCAGTTCTGGGCCCCCAGCGGAGAAAGGAGGTGGAAACATTGGACCTGGTTCAGCAGAGGGCATTGAAAATGACTGGGGGGCTGGAGCACGTGACTCACAAGGAGAGGCTGAGGGATTTAGGCTCATGTAGGAAGAGGAGGGAGGAGGTCAGTATTGTCTAGCACATTGCCTAGGGCTCACTGGGCTATTGGAAGACGTTTGGGGGTAAATTACAGCTGAGAAACCGCACAGACACTGAGCGCCAGGCCTGGTGGCTGGAAACAAACTTTATGGGGCCGTGGGAAACTTGGCCACGCGCATCGTAAGTGGCCGTCCAGCTGAGTCGCGTCCTGCCAGATCACGGGAGCCGCCGGCCGAGCGAGCGCCGGATTAGAGAGGTGCAGCCTGTGCTCCTCTGAAAGAGCTGAGCAATGCCAGGTAAACCTCCTGCTCCCAGGAAAGCGCGGCACCGGCCGTGCCCCTGCAGCCGCGCGCTCGCCAGGCTGAGGGGAACGGAGCAGCCGCCTCCTTTGCCGATCTCGGGTTAACGCGCCCAGCGTGGCACCTGCCTGGTTTTGGCCCCAGCATCACCCTGGTGACACGTGGTCCATCTGAGCTCCATTATCACCCAGCACTACTGCTCCCCAGCCTGGCTTGGATTCTAATCCTGTCCTCCAAAGTGCCAGTCGCCCTCCCCAGCCTGCAAGGTCTCTTGTCAGGCCTGCGCCCAAGACACCCTTGGAAACACCTCATAGCACCGCACTCAGGCCAGGCCCTTGCGAGACTCCATGGAACGCGGGTGCCGGTCCGACAGGGAACCACTGACCAGAGCCCTCTGAAAGCGCTCGTCCAGTCTGTTACGTCACCGCTCAGTCGTGTCACGGAGCCTCGATTTCAGGCAGGCACTACTGCGTGAGAAGCCTGAATAAACCCCAGTCGTTCCCATCTCCCGTCCCCCTCCTCCGGGCCAGGGACGCCAGCAGAGAAGGGAATTCGATGGGTTTGACACACAGACGTTCCCGCTGACAGTGTGTGGGCAGGTCGCAATTCAAAGCTTCAGCTGCTCCAACACCTGGTTGAGTCAGGCCCCCCACGCAGGTGGTCTCCCCTTCAGCCTCAGTTTCCCTTCTGGAAAACAGCACCAACTCTCTCTTGTTGCTCCTGCCTCTGTGTCAACCACGACTCCCAGCTCTGGCTGCTAACATGCCGGGAGGAATCCAGCCACACCATATGCCTGGTCAGACCTGGCAACTCCCTAGAGAAATGCGGTGGGCACAAGCCCCCCCATCTCAGCCCCAGTGTGTCACCCCTGTTCTGTTGTTCTTGAAAGCCTTTGCTGGCGCTCACTGGTCACCTTGGTTTGATGACTAGTGTAATTACAGAGGAAACACAGCCAAGAATTTCCTAACTAATGTGTCAGAAAGTCAAACATTCACTTCCGGAAGTCCATGAGTAAGGCATCCCTTTAACCCACCTCTGCCTTATCGGGGTTTTCCAGCTTCCCACAGAGTCAAAGCTCAGGAAAATGTTCCGCATAGGCACTGCTGGAATCGTTTTATCTATTGGGTGTGATTTACGGTCATTCCCCTTTGTCTCTCCCACATGATGCCTCCAACTCAAAGTTTCTCCAATGGCAGACCATAAATGGAGCTAAGGGTCAGAGTACATGTGATTAATGCAGGGATAAATAGATTACAGGTTGAACCTCTCTCATCTGGCAGACTCCATAATCTGGCATGATTTTAGTTAGCCGGATGACCACTTATCATGGGTGTGGGCAAGTTTCCCATGGTCCCATAAATTTTCTTTCCAGCCACCAGTCCTGATTCTCAGTGTTCTGGGTTCTTACTGAGCTGCAATTTACCCCTAAATGTCTTCTAAGAGCCCAGTAAGCAGTGGAGGTGGTGGTAATGTGCTAGCTCATATTGGCTACGTCTACACGTGCAGCCAACATCGAAATAGCTTATTTTGATGTTGCGACATCGAAATAGTCTATTTCGATGAATAACGTCTACATGTCCTCCAGGGCCGGCAACGTCGATGTTCAACTTCGACGTTGCTCAGCCCAACATCGAAATAGGTGCAGCGAGGGAACGTCTACACGTCAAAGTAGCACACATCGAAATAGGGATGCCAGGCACAGCTGCAGACAGGGTCACAGGGCGGACTCAACAGCAAGCCGCTCCCTTAAAGGGCCCCTCCCAGACACAGTTGCACTAAACAACACAAGATCCACAGAGCTGACAACTGGTTGCAGACCCTGTGCCTGCAGCATAGATCCCCAGCTGCCGCAGAAGCAGCCAGAAGCCCTGGGCTAAGGGCTGCTGCCCACGGTGACCATAGAGCCCCGCAGGGGCTGGAGAGAGAGCGTCTCTCAACCCCCCAGCTGATGGCCACCATGGAGGACCCAGCAATTTCGACGTTGCAGGACGCGGATCGTCTACACGGTCCCTACTTCGACGTTGAACGTCGAAGTAGGGCACTATTCCTATCTCCTCATGAGGTTAGCGACTTCGACGTCTCGCTGCCTAACGTCGAAGTTAACTTCGAAATAGCGCCCGACGCGTGTAGACGCGACGGGTGCTATTTCGAAGTTGGTGCCGCTACTTCGAAGTAGCGTGCACGTGTAGACGCAGCTATTGAGCAGCAAGTTCTCTCATCTGGCACTGGTTAGGTCCGGAGAGTGCCAGACGAGAAAGGTTCAACCTGTACAAGGGTGTTGTAACTTTTTCATACAGGAATACAGAACAATCACCATTATACTTAAACAAAATCCAAAGAAAACACACCAGCAGTCCTGTAGCACCTTAAAGACTAACAATCTAATCTATCAGGTGATGAAATTCTGTGGGACAGAGATTAAGAATCTGAATACACATAAATCGCTAAGTGAGCATTTCAGTTTGGCAGGACGCACTATCAAGGACATCCTGGTGTGTGTTCTAAAACAAACAGATGGTAGCACCAGATGACAAAGGGACACATCTGAATTGGAATTCATTTTCCAGTTTGATACCTCACACCATGGTCTCAACAAAGATCTCACTTCCCTTGTGTACTGCAGGGACAATATCCCACCTTTGGTATTCACAGAGATCCCAGGCATCCCATTCAACTCACTAGGCACTTGCAGAGGCTGTTTTTTTCCTCCCTAGCCCACTTCATTCACCCTGTCTAGCTGTTTCGTCAGCTCTTCTCTTTCTTTCTATCTACATTTTAAATTCTTTTTCTCTCAGTTACTAGTAATTATTCTCCAGATCTGAAGAAGTGGCTCTGTCCCACGAAAGCAAGTAAATAATATTGTTCATCTTTCAGGTGCGACAGGACTGCTTGTTTGTTGTGTGAAGACACAGACTAATGCAGCGACCTCGCTGAGAAAATCCAAACATTTCACCATAAGAAATGACATTCAAGTTCTCACATCCTCTTATTTCTGCCCTGCAGTGAACCCAGTAATGAGAAACTGGAGGAAACCCCATTGAACGGTATTGTGGTTCAGAACACCAGTGTCCACAGACTCACCCTTTGATTGTGTTTATTTCTGCTTTCATTTGATTCAAGTCCTGTTGGGGAAGAGTTTCCTGTTCAGGAGTTTTTTTAGTGCTGTTTTCACCTCGTCATTTCGGAGGGTGTAGATGAGGGGTTCAGGACTGGGGTGACGACGCTGTACATGAGGGTGGGTATCATGTCTCTGTCAGAGAGAACCCTGGAGAGGAAATCATGTAGCTGCCGAGGACGGGCACGTAGAACAGAGACACCACGGTGAGGTGGGAGGTGCAGGTGGAAAAGGCCTTTCTCCTGCTTTCCCGTGACTGGACCTTCAGGAGGAGGAAGGAGATGATGTAGAGGTAGGAGCAGAGCGTGAGGACGAAGGGACTCAGGCCGAGGACCGCAGCATCGACGTTGAGCAGGGTCAGGTTGAGGCCGGTGCTGCCGCGGGCCAGGCTCAGCAGGGGTTTGATGTCACAGAAGAAGTGGTGGATGCGGTTGGAGCTGCAGAACCGTAGCCCGGCAGCCATGGCTGTGGTAATCAGGGCATGCAGAAAACCAGTGCCCCAAGTAGCCGCTGCCAGGAGCAGGCAGGCCCGTGGGCTCATGACCACAGCGTAGCGCAGCAGGTTGCAGATGGCCACGTAGCGGTCGTAGGCCATGACGGCCAGCAGTACGGACTCGCTGCTGCCCAAGAGATGGAAGAAGTGGAGCTGGACCAGGCAGCCAGCAAAGGAGATGGTCTGGTGCTGAGAGAGGAAACCTGCCAACATCTTGGGCACGGTGACTGTGGAGAAGCAGACGTCCAGGCTGGAGAGGTTGCCCAAGAAGAAGTACATGGGGGTGTGGAGCCGGGGCTCGGCCATCACCACGGCTATGATGGCCCAGTTTCCCAGCACGCTGGTCATGTAGAGCAGGAGGAAGGGAGGAAAGAGGAAATGTCGCAGGTCTGGGAGATTGGTCAGTCCGAGGAGAACAAACTCCTTCACCTCCGTCTGGTTCTCCATTGCTAACTGCGGCTGGGGAGGAGTGCGGGAGCAGAAAGATTCCCTGCAAGTTGTATTTCAAGATGCGTTCTCGACCCGAGCAAAGATCTGAAGTTACAGAGGGGGAGGTGCAGGTTGGACATGGGGAAAACTCTTTCACCGGGAGGGAGGTGAAGCACCGCAATGTGTTACCGAGAGAGGTGGTGAAATCTCCATCCCTAGAGGTTTCTAAGTCCCGGCTTGACAAAGTCCTGGCTGGGATGACTTAGCTGGGGTAGATCCTGCTTTGGGCAGGGGGCTGGACTCAACGACCTCTCAAGGTCCCTTCCAGCCCTGGCATTCTATCGTTCTGTGATTCTGCACCAAAGTGCTCAGAGTTCCTGCCGGTCTCTAAGCTCACAGAGCTGCAGTTGGTTATCGATTCCTCCCTGTCGCCAGGGGCGTGGAGGCAGAGAGAAGCAGTGTAGAGCTGGAAGGCTCAAGCTATACAGTGACACTCACTGGAAAGTTAAACACTTCAAATTAAGGAAGTGCCAGATCATTTACAGCTCCTCATTCTGCCTCCGTCCCTCACGCTGAAAAAGGCAAAGCTCTTGATTGTGAAAACAGAACCGACTATCGCAGTTAAACCCCAGAATACAACACTTAGGCACACAGGCACTGAATTCATGTGGCAACAACAGCTGTCAGGCCGGCATTTCCTACCTGCCCAGGGTAGTGTAGACTTTGGAGCTTAACTGACACTTTTCTATCACAGTTGGGCTTTTTTCAGAAAAACATACTGTCCTAGGGCTGGAAGAGACCTCAGGAGGTCATTGAGTCCAGCCACCTGCCTAAAGCAGGATCAACCCCAACTAAATCATCCCAGCAAAGACTTTGTGCAGCCGGGACGTAAAAACCTCGAGGGATGGAGATTCCACCACCTCTCTCGGTAACACACCCCAGTGCTTCATCTCCCTCCTGGTCAAAGCGGTTTTCCTCACACCTCCCCCTCTGTAACTTCAGAGCATTGCTCCTTGTTCTGCCACCTGTCACCACTGAGAACAGCCTTTCTCCACACTCTTTAGAGCCCCCTTCAAGACGTTGAAGGCTCCTATCAGATCACCCTTCCCTCTTCTCTTCTGCAAACTAAATAAGCCCAGTCCCTCAGCCTCCACTCGTAGGTCATGTGCTCCTTGACTTTCTGTATTCATTTTATAATGCACAACTGTAAGAAAGATAATGAAGTCTGGCTTAGTGCCAAGCCCTGCTGAAAAGACTCCTGCCACTTAATCAGTAGCTGGTGTGAGGAGAAGACTCTTACGGAGGGGAGCAGGGCACGGAGGGATGAGACCAGGGCAGGGGCACAGAGACAGCCGTCCTTCTGCTCTCCTGCCCCCCAGTGCTGGGCAGCCAGCAGGCATCCCGTTACCTCACGAGTTGCTGCTTCCCAAATCCAGGAGTCGGCTCACATCCCGTGTGCACCATCCAGCTGAAAAGAGAAGGAAAGGGAGAAAACGCTGAGAGTGAGAGAGGAGGCAGAACACCAGCTCTTACAAGGAATGATGGAAAATCGGAGAGAAAGTCGGATCGTTTAGCGTCCGAGGCGACAGACTCTGCTTCCGTAGATCAAAAAGAGCGAATTGTCTTAAGCGCTTCAGTTCCGTAACACACTTCAGTCAGGTATTACACCAACAACGTGGCTCAAGGTGCACTCGGTGGGACGATTAAAAGAGGCTCGAACACTGATTGCTCTGTAAACCTCAACATCTGTGCATCTGCCCCACCTTTTTATCAGGGCACAGTCTCTGAAACGGCACGTTGCTCGCAGGGAAATTACCTCCCCTCCAACGGCTCGTCTGGGACATAAGTCTTGGAGCACCAGGGAATTTACCATTGGAAAATAACAAGACCAACACTTCCTAGACACCTGGAGGCCAACATGCTACGAGTCCCAGGGGTGGAGGAAAAGCACAAACAGGAGCAAGTGGTTTGTAAATGATTTAATGAGCAGAATCACTCAGTTCCTCTAACCAGCATTCGGGTTGTGAAGTTACCCTGGGTCAGCGATTGGGAACACTCCAGGCTCGTGTGTGGGGACTGTAAAAACAAGGGGCGTGGGCTGAAAGTGTGGAAGTTCCTGGTAGGATGTGGGTGCCCAGTCCTCAGTACAGTTACTAACATTCACTGGGAATTGGATGCACAGGCCTCTGACAGCTCCAGACTAAGGCTGAACCTCTCTTCTCTGGCACCCTTGGGACCTGCCTGGTGCCCAGCGCCAGAATTTGCCAGACCATGACAGGTCAATACTGAGACCTAGAGGAGGTGAAGCACTGGGATGTGTTACCGGGAGAGGTGGTGGCTTGACAGAGGCCTGGTTGGGATGATTCAGTTGGGGCTGGTCCTGCTTTGGGCAGGGGCTGAACTCGATGAGCTCCTGAGGTCCCGTCTAGCCCGAGGAGTCTGTGATTCGATGTTTGTTTCCTGGGCTGGTGTAGAATGAAGGACCAAGCAGACAGATCCTGCTGCCTCCTTCCCCCCTTCAAGTGTTCAGAGTTTACGGGAGGAAAGCAAATGAGATTCTGATTATCCAGGTGTGAAACAGCAGAAGAAACCACAATCTGCTCTGGTGCCAAAAGCTGCTCTCCCGGCCCCGGGCAGCGCTCTGGCCAGGGCGGAAGGGCCACTTTTGGCCTCCTGAGCCCTTTGCTGAGGGCGAGGGCCGGCAGCACTTTTTAAAGTCACTAAGCGTCCTACTTCCCCTGGGCAGAGCAGCCTCCCTGGGACCCCGGGGTCGTTTGCTCCAGGAGTCGGTGAAACCTGGGAAGGGCCGTTTCTCGCTGGGATCTGAAACGGTTCCCCCCGTTACACAGAAGGGCTGATGCCGGCGGGGCCCCGCGCTCTGGCTCTGCGCTCCAGCAGGGTCCCGGCCCCACGCTCATCAGAAGTCACTGCCCTGTTCTCACCTGTGGTACCCAACGGTCCCCTCTCCTGAGGGCTGAGGAAAGCCATTCAGCTCAGTGTGGGGCACCTGGGTGGATGGTCCTTGGGTGCGAACGGGTCAGCCCAGGTCAGAAACTCCCAGACCCACCACTATTATCTGGGGGCCCAAGGACACCCCGGGTCCCACAGCAGGGCCGAGGTCGGCAGGGGTGCAGCCTGGCCAGACCTGTGCACAGGTGGCCGTGGCGACCAGGACCAGGGTCTCTGCCCATCTCTCCCCCACTGCTGCAGCCGCCACCAGCTGGCGGTTTCCACCTCTGCCAGGGGAGCCAGCAGGGGCTCTGCAAACCGGGAGACAAAGGCTGATCCTGAGAGTGCTGCCCTGTGCTCCAGCCCCACCCCCCAACCAGGGGGACCCAGGTGCAGTCCCACACCCCAGCCCGGGGGACCCAGGTCCAGCCCCACACCCCAGCCCGGGGGACCCAGGTGCAGCCCCACACCCCAGCCCGGGGGACCCAGGTGCAGCCCCGCACCCCAGCCCGGGGGACCCAGGTCCAGCCCCGCACCCCAGCCCGGGGGACCCAGGTCCAGCCCCACCCCCCAGCCGGCGGGACCCAGGTCCAGCCCCACCCCCCAACCCGGGGGACCCAGGTCCAGCCCCGCACTCCAACCCGGGGGACCCAGGTCCAGCCCTGCACTCCAGCCCGGGGGACCCAGGTCCAGCCCCACCCCCCAGTGTGGGGGGCCGAGCTCCAGTCCCGTGTCACGGCGGGGACTCAGAGGCAGGGTCCTGCCCCAGCTCCCTGTTCCCGCCCCCCCACACCGCATCACACCCCCCTTCGGGCCGTACCCCTCCCCCACTCCTGGCTCCCTGCCCATCCCCCCCTCGGGGGGAGCCTCGGGGCGCGTCCCGTGGGTGGGGCAGCCGGCGGGGCCCGGGAGCACGTGGTCAGGCCGCTGCAGGGGGGGGCTGCCCCTGCCCCCCCAGAGGCGCGCGGGGCTGGCGGGGGCGGGGTGGCCCTGGGCATCCCCGCGCTGCGCGTGGGACGAGCTCCCGGCGCGGCTCGCTCGGTGCTGGGCAGGGAGGGGTCCCGCGTGGCCGGCCGCGCCAGAGACCCCGCGACCGGCCCCAGCCGGCGGCGCCGCCTCCCCCCGGGGCGGGAGTTCGCAGCCCCGCGGGAGGAACCTGCAGCGCCGGGCGCGAGTCCCTCCGCTCCGCGCCGGCTGCGCACGTGCGGGGGCAGCTCCCGCGCAGGGCCCCGGGGGACGGGGCTGCACATCCCAACCCCGCCGCCCCCTCCTCGCCTGCAGCGCGGCCCTGCACAGACCCCCCCGGTGCTGCGTCCCGCCTCCCTCCCGCCGGCGTCACGCAGCCGCGTGCGATGCCCTGGGGGCTCCCGCCCCGCCCCGCTCCGCGCCGCCCTCCGCAGGGCTGAGTCCGGCCCTGCCCCAAGCCCGCGCTCGGAAACGCCCCGGCACCTGCGCAGCTCAGCGCAGAGCAACACACCGGCCGCAGCCCGGATTTGTTCCCCCCGCACTGCGGGCCAGTGTCCCGCGGAGCACAGAGCCACGGCCGCCCGGGGCTGGCGGGGAGCCGCGTGACGGCCAGCAGCGCAACTGCAGCTGCGGGGAAGCCATGAGAGACGCACAACCGCACAACACAAAGCCGAGCGGGAAGGGGGGTGTCCCGAGCCAGGGACTGGCCAGCAGCCTGGGCAGGAAGGCGGAGGTGCGGATCTGTGAGCGGAGCTGGCGGCGAGGTTCGTTGCAGGGATCGGTTCCAGGGTTGGAGTTCTCGTGTTGTGCTGGGGGAGGTGTAACGAACCTCCAGGAAGGAGGACATGGGGTGTGAAGGTGCTGAGCAGACACGACCAGCGCAATGATGAGGCTGTTCCCAGCCACTGTTGCAATGTAGATGTCTAGGAAGAGCAGGAAGAGAAGGGGCTGCAGCTCAGGGCCATTCCCATATCCCAAGAGGATGAATTCCAGGATGACTGTTTGATTTCTTCCTTCTGCTCTCTCCATGGTGCGTAGCTGCAAAAAGAAAACCATGAAGGACTGATGGAGCGCGCACGGTCAGGCTGTGCTGTCAGCTGCACTGGCAGAAACCTCACCTCACAGCTTCTCTCCACTGCAACAACGAAGTTGTCAATAGTCAAAGGAAGACTCACGTCATTTAGAGCTTCCAGTATAGTTGGACCAAGAGCATGGAACCACCTCAGTTTAAACAGCGGGGGCAGGGATAGCTCAGTGCTTTGGGCACTGGCCTGCTAAACCCACTGGCTGTGAGCTCAATCTTTGAGGGGATCTGGGGCAAATACATTTGAGAAGGAGAAAGAAGAAAAAAAAAGAAAGGAGGAAGGTTGCTCCAGCCAAGAGGGCAAGGGACTGGACTCAACAGCCTCCTGAGGTCCCTTCCAGTTCTATGAAATGTGAACCTCCGTACGTGTGTGTTTATTTTAACTCTCCCGTCTCGCTCCCTCAGCTGCTCCTGCACTTGAAGGACAGGGGTGTGGCTGGGATTCTCACCCATCTTTATCCTGTCTGTGCCACAGTGAGAATTGCAGCAGACAAAACTAAAAAATCGTTGAGTTGGAAAGGAGAGATATTTAGAGTTCAGACATGGTTATGCAAAGAGGGAATTAGAAAGAGCTTCATCTTATTGCTGTCATATCTCCGAATCTGGCAGTATCAATCAATGGGCAGTGAAAGCTATTTTGAGTTTACTGCCAGCCCTGCAGCCTGGAGGTTAATTTCCCAGCCTGGGCAGATGTACACGCACAAACTCTGATAAACCTAGGCGTGGGAAGAAGGTAGCGCAAGCAGCCAGCAGCCACCTGTGTACATATGTAGGAGCTCATAAAGGGTTGGGCTTGGGTTTATTGCCTGGGCTGCCAAGGACACGCCTCTATTTTTAGCCCAGTGCTCAGTCTATTGTTGGTTCTTCTGGAGCAGGAATTTCATGACCAACATGGAGCACAGGTCAAACCTCTGTAATCCCGAACTGTCCTGTTTGGCAAAATCCATAATCCAGCACGATTTTATTGAGATGGAGGACCCCTGGTCAGGGCTGTGGCCAGGTTTCCTGTAGTCCCATAAGTTTGTTTCCAGCCCCCAGGCCTGGCTGTCAGTGCTCTGTGCTGTTATTTAGCTGTAATTTACCCCTACTTGTCTTCTAAGAGCCCAGCAAGCAGAGGAAGTGTTGACAGTGTGGTGGACAATACTGACTTCTCATGGTCTGGCAAATTCTCTCCTTCAGCGCTGGTCACTCCCCGAGTTGCAAGGTTCAGCCTTGCATAGACATCCCCCATACAACATCCACAGAAAGACTCAAGTGCCTGTGGTCTGTATCAGCAACAAAGGGTCCTGTGGCACCTTAGAGACTAACAGAAAAGTTTTGAGCATGAGCTTTCGTGAGCACAGACTCACTTCATCATTCTGTGGTCTGTATGAAAGTCTGACCACCTGTCCTCCCACAGGTGCCAGGAATTTGAGAGATTTTGCCTGTCTCTGAGGGTGTTTGTCTGTCTGTTTGTCTGTGCAGGGGTGCGGCAGTCTTGGTCCCTGCTGTGACGCACTGGCTAGGAAGTCAATCTCATTTGCTTTTCTCTGCCCAGTGACCACTCCTTGCGATTCATGAAGGGAGTGACAAGGAACTGGGCCAGACAGCATGTTCCCAGCAACGATCGACCACAACACAATAACTCTAACCCTGGAACCAATCCCTGCAACAAACCTCACTGCCAGCTCTGCTCACAGATCTGCCCCAGTGACACCATCACAGCACCTGACATCAACCACACCACCAGGGACTCCCTCACCTGCACAGCTACTCAGAGAATATCTGCCATCGTGTGCCAGCAATGCCCCACGGCCATTTACACTGGCCAGACTGGACAGTCTCTCCGTAAAAGAATAGATGGACACAGCTCAGACATCAGGAAGGGTAATGGACAGAAGCCGGTGGGAGACACTTCCATCTCCCTGGACACTCAGTGACAGATTTAAAAGTAGCAGTCCTAAAACAAAGTCATTTCACAAATCAAATGGAGAGAGAAATCTCTGAGCTGCAATTTATTCATAAATTTGACTCCATCAACCAAGGATTAAACAGAGACTGGGAGTGGCCGGCCCCTTCCAAAAGCAGCTTCTCTGCCCTGGGTGTTAATATCTCCCCATTAGACTCTGACAATGGGCCACTTGCCCCTGTCTGATCTGACCTGGTTTTTCCTCTTTTGATACACGCTACTGACAATGGGCCATTTCCACCCTGACTGAATAGAACTTGTCAGCTCCGGCCCTCCCTTTTCCTGGGACCCCACTCTTTAAATCCCCCCCCCCGGAAGCCCCCACCCCACCCCCACTCATGCATCTGAGCATTTGCTCCAAAATATCTGTCAGTCTAGAAGGTTCCTGTGGGGGTAGGAACGTCCAACTCCTTGTTTCGATAGCAGTGTCACCGTTTATACCAAATAGAACCAGGGTAACAGGTGAGAGAGAGAAGAGCGTCCCATAGGCCAGTGATCTTCTTTCCATACAGGAGAGGGAAGACTTCTCCTCCCCAGGCAGGGGATAACGATGTTGGGTGATCCCCACTCCCCCAACCACACCAGGGTTCGAACCGGCAGGTGACAGGTTAGAAAGGGGGCAGGGTTCTGCCAAGCCCGTCAGCCTTGCAAAATGGGGATTGAACTTTGTTGAAAATATTTCATGATTTGAGTTAAATTCATGAACCACAAATCAACTCTTCTTCCAAAGGAAGCTGCTACCGGACCCTTCAACTAAGAGAAGCAAAGCACAGCCTGGATTGTCAGGGTGAAGGTGAGGGACTGAGCAGGGGAGTCTGGAGCATACAGAGGATGGAGAGTACGTTGTTTAGGGTATCATGTTTGGGTTGGACATGCATCCATCAGATTCCCATGGATATCTGGGACGAGCATGAGGTGAGTGGAGCAGGGAGAAAAGGCCTTTGCTTCCCTGAGGCTGATGGGGTTCTGAAGGGAGGGCCTATTCCAACACCCAATGGAACACGGAACAGAAAAGGTGGATGGGTTAAAAAAGAGGCAAAGTGTTTGGTTTTTACTGAAGGCAAAGGGCAAATAAGCTCGGCTGGTTTAATGAAAGAAAGGGATAAACTTCAGTGGCATTGGCCAGCCCTGTTCTCCTCTTGTTTACCAGGCTGTTGCCGCAGAACATTAGCGTGCAGTGAGTGGTTTGCTTCATGATAATCCTTCTTCAGCACAGAATTGAATCTGCATCGCTGTGCCTGGGACGACCAGAGGCGCCAGAGAACATCAACATGGAACTGAAAACAGCAAAAGTCAGACATGATATTTTTTTGAACACTCTTGCTCAGGCAAAGCCCTGGTGTCACCACATTGACAAGAGGGGGTTACACCAGGGAACAGCTTGGCCCATGGCTCTGAAAACTCCTTGCAATTTTCTGGCAGTATTTCAGGAGTTATGACACAATTAATATTGCTGTTAATTAATACCCAGAGGGCCTAATTGCAAACCATCCTTCCTCTGGGGAATGAGAAACTTTACAGTCCACTGAAATATTCTTGTGTGATTTTAAATCCCCAGTTCCCCAGTTGTTGCAAACAGGTTAGCTAAAGGGGCTGAGAATATTAAGTTGGGCTTTTACTCGTATGAATCCGGGTCCCTTTGCTACTGTCCAAATACTGATAAAACGTGAATGGCAATTTGGTGGCTTTGGCATATTTCCCAATGTACACGATAAGAAATGCCCTGTCTATGGTTCAAGGCCCACGACCTGTGTGAGGTCAATAGGTGGAGAACTGGTGACTCCCAATGGAGTCCGACCTGTTCCTCATCATTCCTTCGTTTAACACTCAGTCATTTTCGCCTGGGAAGGTATGAATGTATTTCGAGTATTTATGGATATTTAGGTGCAGTGACTCATCAGCTAATTAAAATCACCAAAAAGTAGCACTAATTAAACATTCCAGCACATTCATTAATATCTATACCACATCTCCCATCTTCTTTGACAAGTTTTCCATAATTCTTTACCCCTGAGATTTTCAGATAAACCAAAGGAAATTACAAGAACAATGGTTTGTATTGTCCTGAGTGAACTTTTCCTAGATTCAAACATTCTCAGGACAGTAAGAGATTAAAAAGTAATCCCACCTGTAAAATCTCAGCTGATTCCTGAATGTAACCCAGCAAGTGGAACAGAAAATGAGGATAATTTTCAGAGAACTAACACATCTCTCATTAGAGAAAATTCACAGATCCCAACACCAAAAAGGCCCAGTTCAATCATCTGGCTGGATTACCTGTAGAGCGTTGGCCAGTGAACTTCCCCCAAAATAATTCCTTTTGAGTTAGAGCAGAACTTGAAGCAAATCCAATCTTGTTTTGAAACTTGCCAGTGATGGAGAATCCACCATGAGCCACCGGAAACTCTTTCGGTGATTAACTAATCTGTGTGTTTAAATTGTCTTCATGTCTAGACCGCTAATAAGTTATTGCCTACCATTTACTTCAATAAGCTGAATACATGTGATTCCTTCCATTTCTGCCATAAGCCACTTATCTAGAGCATGGACAGATCTTCTAGCCTTTTCTGAGACCATTTCAGTGACTCACCCTGGCTTTCAGTGTAAGGTCCCAAGCAAAAAAGGAAAGAAGGACAATCCAGGGAACTATAGACTGGTCAGCCTGACCTTAGTACTGGGGAAAATCATGGAGGGGATCCTCAAGGAATCCATTTTGGGCACCTGAATGAGGGACAAGTGATTGAAAGTTGTCAACAAGGATTCACCAATGGCAAGTTCTGTCTGACCAATCTGACGATCGTCTATGGCTCTGTGGACATGAGGAAGTCAGATGTACCTTGACTTCAGCAAAGCTTCTGATACCGTCTCCCACACCATTCTTGCTCATAAGTTGAACAGGTATGAATTGGATCCATGGACTATAAGAATGGTAGAAAACGGGCCTGACAGTCAGGCCCAACGAGTAGTGGTCAATGGCTTAATATCTGGATGGTGGTTGGTTTCAAAAGGAGTGTTCCAAGGCCCAGTTCTGGGGCTGGTGTTGTTCAACACCTTTATTAATGACCTGGATAAGGGATGGGATTGCACCCTCAGAAAGTCTGTGGATGATGCCAAGCTAGGGAGAGAAGTAGGTAAGTTGGAGGGTAGAGACAGGATCCAGAGTGACCTGGATAAAGTGAAGGATTGGGCCAAAAGAAATCTGATGAGGTTCAACAAGGAGAAGTGCAGAATCCTGCACCTGGGACAGAAGAATCCCAAGCATTGTTACAGGCTGGGGACCAAGTGGCTCAGCAACAGTACAGCAGAACGGGACAGAGGGATTATAATTGATGAAAGGCTGGAAATGAGTAAACAGTGGGCCCTGGTAGCCAAGAAAACCAATAGCATACTGGGGTGCATAGGAGGAGCATTTCAAGCACATCTAGAGAGGTTGTTGTTCCCCTCTATTCAGAACGGGTGAGGACACATCTGGAGCATTGCATCCAGTTTTGGGACCCCCAGTATACAAAGGATGTGCACGTACTGGAGGGGGTTCAGTGGAGGGTAACTCAAATGATGAAAGGGCTGGAGCACATGATCTAGGAGGGTAGGCTGAGGGATTTGGGTTTATTTATTTTCCAGAAGAGAAGACTGAGGAGTGATTTAACAGCAGCCTTTAACTTCCTGAAGGGGAGCTCTAAAAGGGATGGAGAGAAATTGTTCTCAGGCGCGACAGACAGCAGAACAAAGAGTAATGGTCTGAAGTTACAGAAGGAGAGGAGTAAGTTGGATATTAGGAGAAACGATTTCAACACGAGGGTGTTGAGTCACTGGAATGTATCACAGAGGGATCTGTGATAGTCTGTAGCTTTGAGAACTGCAAGGAGTCTTGTGGCACCGTCCAGCCGAACAGAAAATATAATAAGTAACTAACTAAAAGAACTAACAAAATCTCTGTTAGGATAAAAGGTGTCACAAGACTTCTAGCTGCACTGGAATGTGTAACCTCGAGAGGTGGTGGAATCTCCAGCCCTAGAGAGTGTTTAAAGTCCCGGCTTGACAAGTCCTGGCTGGGATGACTTAGTTGCGGGTGATCCAACGCTGGGCAGGGGGCTGGACTCAATGACCTCCTGAGGTCCCTTCCAGCTCTGTGATTCTATGGGTCTTTGGGTAGAAGGGCTGAGGCCAGCTCCAGTCCCAGATACAACCCCAGGCCTGGTCCGTGTCATAGCCCAGCCAGCTGGAGGGCTCATCCCCAGCTTCCCAGTGCTCTGCGGGGGGACGGGGGGGGATAGTTGGGAGCAGTTCCATATCCCGGGGAGTAGGGAGAGCTGTGGGAGGAAGGGTTGCCATGGGGGACACCCCAACTCACCTCTCAGCTGGGCTCGTGCCCCCCACACGTTGGCTGTTGCCAGGGTTGGCCCCCATTGCACCTCCTCTCCCCCACTACAGCTGGAGCCAGGGCTAGTCAGCATCCTACCCCCTAACTTCATCACCACCCCAGGGCCAGACCCAGAGAGGTGCCCAGCCCAAGAGCCCACAGCACTTCTCCCACTCAGACCTGGGTTGAGCCCCAGTGGCTCCCTGCCTGAAGCTGTGGCCAAGCCTCCTGGAGCCAGAGCCGAGCCTGCATTTCAGCAAAGGGCTGGGACCAGCTCTATGGCCCAGCAATGGTCCCATGTCCCCTGCACCCATGGCAGAGCTGGCGCTGGGGCCAGCACACCTGAAACTGGCTCTCAGGTCATCCCAACCTCTGAAGCTTAGTGCAGGACACGTCACAGTTTGGGCTGAAAGCCAGCTGGTTCTCAGCTCAGGCTGCACAGGAGACTCCTTCTTTCTCTGTGTCACTGCTCTAAATGCAGCCCGGCGTGGGACAATGCACCACATCCCTCGGTGTGTGGCTCCATCAGCATCCTGGGCAGGAGGGAGGAGCTGTAGCTGGTCTCCAAGAAGTAAAAGTTCACGAGTTAGAAGCATATGTGAGTGTGACAGAGCAGATCAGCCACAAGCAGAACTGCACCGAGGCCAGTCCTGCCTAGGGTGACAATGTAGATCGGGAAGCGGGAAGAGCGGGAACAGCAGGTGGCTCCTGGAACTGGAACCAGTGGAACCAAAGAGGGGGAACAGCAGGTGGCTCTGGGAGTTCTGGCTTCCTGGGATTTACCAAAAAAACATAAAGCAAACTGGGCGAAGTGTTGAAGACTGAGCCCATATTTCACTGCAACAGCTTTCCTCTCACATGGGATTTCTTAAGGGTGCGGAGTCAGTTACACACACGTGGAAAGAATAAGGTTATTGACACAAGTCATCCAAAGTTGAGATTTTTAAAAATGCCAGAGGATTGAAGAGTTCAAACCCCAAGGAAGATCAGTGAGGTTTGAACATCATATGGCCTGACTGTTAGGGACAAATCCAGCCACTAATTAAAAAAACACAAAGAGGATTAAGTCACTGACCTGCACAGTATTGCCAACCTCACATGTCCTAAAATAATGATTTGGGCCTGTAAGTATTCAGGAGATTGTTTAAATAGTATTAGTTAAAACATAGGGTGATCTTCCCCTTTAAATTCTCAGTTTGTTTCCAAAACGAAAGGGCTCGTGTAGACCCAGCCATAAGGTCTCAATAAACTGGAACTGCAGCTGGCAAGGGATGTGAAGGGTAAGAAGAAGGGCTTTTACAGGCATGTTAAAATAAGAGGGTTATCAGGAAAGGTGTGGGGCCGTTAATGGGTGAAAGAGGTAACCTAGTGACAGATGATGTAAGAAAAGCTGAAGTACTCAATTTTTTTTTTTTTGCCTCAGTGTTCATGGACAAGGACAGCTCCGACCATACAGTGCTCGACAATGCAGAATGGGAAGGTGGAGGGCAGCCATCAGTGGGGAAGGAATGAGTTAACAGCTACCTGGAAAAATGAAAAGTACAGAAAAACCCCGGGTCTGGATTAAATGCACCCAAGGGTACTGAGAGACTTGGCAGATGTCATTGCCGAGGTTTCGGCCATTATCTCTGGAGACTTGGAGATTGGGAGAGAGGCCAGATGAGTGGAAAAAGCAAATGTAATGCCCATCTTAAAAAAAGGAAAGAAGGACAATCCAGGGAACTTTAGACCGGTCAGCTTGATATCAACCCCTGGCAAAATAATGGAGGGGATCATCAAGGAATCCATTTTGGAGCACTTGGAAGAGAAGAAGTGATGAAGAGTAGTTAACACAGATGCACCAAGGGCAAGTCATGCCTGACCAATCTGATTAACTTCTTCGAGGAGGTAACAGGCTCCGTGGACATGGGAAAGTCAGTGAACGTGATATACCTGGACTTCAGTAAAGCTTTTGCGACAGTCTCCCACAACATTCTTGCCCATAAGTTAAGGAAGTACGGATTGGATCCATGGACAATAAGATGGATAGAAAACTGGCTTGATGGTCTGGCCCAGCGGTTAGTGGTCAGTGGTTCAATATCTGGATGGCAGTCGGTTTCAAGAGGAGTGCCCCAAGGCTTGGTTCTGGGACCGGTGTTGTTCAACATCTTTATTAATTACCTGGATGAAGGACTGGATTGCACCCTTAGCAAGTCTGCAGGCAACACGAAGCTAGGGGAAAAGGTAGATAAGTTGGAGGGGAGAGACTGGATACAGAGTGACCTGGATAAATTGGAGGATTGGGACAAAAGAAATCTGGTGTGATTCACCAAGGAGAAGTGTAGAGTCCTGCACTTGGGATGGAAGAATCCAAAGCATAGTTATAGGCTGGGGACTGACTGGCTAAGCAGCTGTACAGCGGAGAGGGACCTGGGGGCTATGGTGGATGAAAGGCTGGATATGAGGAAACAGTGTGCCCTTGTTGCCAGGGAGGCTAACGGCATGTTTGGGTGCATTAGGAGAAGTATTGCAAGCAGATCTAGATAATTGGTTGTTCCCCTCTTTTTGGCACTGGTGAAGCCCAATTTGTGTTGGGTCCCCTGATACAAAAAGGATGTGGAGGTGCTGGAGCAGGTTCAGAGGAGGGCAATAAAAATGATGAATGGGCTGGAGCACATGACCAATGGGGAAAGGCTGAGGGATTGAAGCTTATTCAGTTTGTAGAAGAGAAAACTGCGCGGTGATTTAATAGCAGCCTTCAGCTTCCTGAAGGGGAGGTCTAAAGAGGATGGAGAGAAACTGTTCTCAGTAATGACAGATGTCAGAAAAAGGAGCAATGGTCTGAAGTTACAGAAGGAAAGGAGTAGGCTGGATATTAAGAAAAACTACTTCAGCAGGAGGGCGGTGAAGCACTAGAAGGCATTACCTAGAGAGGTTGGGAATTCTCCATCTCTAGAGTTTTTTAAGTCCTGGCTTGACAAGGTCCTGGCTGGATGACTTAGTTGGGGTTGATCCTGCCTGAAGCTGGGGACTGGACGAGGTGACCTCCTGAGGTCCCTTCCAGCCCTAGGATTCTGTGATTCCCATTCATTTGAGTTTATTCACTGCTGCTTAAAAGCCCTCCAGGGTCATAGATTCCCTGAACCTGGGAGGTACCTGCCACCCCACAAGTGAAAAAAAACCCATTTTAAAACCCAGGAAGGCAAACCTGGGATGTCTCCCTCTGGGATAACACCAAGCTCTTAACCCCCAATTAAAAGAGAGCATAAAAAAAAAATCAGCGACAATCTCATAGGTGACTTTTCAGTCTTTGCCATAATTATATGCAGACTCTTCTTGAGGACAGAGGGATCAAATCATTGCCTTAAAAATGATAATTTATTCACAAAACAAAAGATGAAATATATAAACAAAATGATAACACAGACTTACTAGTTATAAAGCATCTTTTAAAAGGGGGTAGATAAACACAGAGAAAATCACTTCCATGGGATGCTGTTAAAAAGTTACAAAGGACTGGGGGGGCACAAACCCACCTGAGAAGTCCCACACCAAGGCCAAAGTGAATGACAACCTGACCAAATATTTCCTTTCACCTTTCATATCTCTATGCCCAGATCTCGCTCTGGCCTGGATATTTACTGGGTTCATTAATCCCTGCTCAGGCTTAAACATCTCTATCTTCCTCTCCCGGCCACACACAAAAAAGGAGCCCCCACTGCAGGTAACTAATTCAAGTCAAAAGATCCCTCTCTTTTCCCAGGGGCTCAGCTGGCAGCAGGACAACAGAGAACCCCCATCCCTGGTTTTACCCCATTACAGACGTTCACTCATGACAGTTGGTTTCTGAAAGCAACCACTTTACGAATCCCTTTCCGCAGGGACTGTTGGACCTCCTTGTTCCTGAGGCAGTAGATGACAGGGTTGATCAAGGGCGTCAGGACTATGTAGAACACAGAGAACGTTTTCTGTAGGGCCTTGGGCGTGTTGGCTGTTGGAACCACATAGACACTGATCATGCACACATAGAAAACGGTCAGCACAATGAGGTGAGAGGAGCAGGTGGAAAAGGCCTTTTGCCTCCCGGTGGTGGACGGGATTCTCACGATGGCGGCGATGGTACAACTGTAGAACGTCACAGTCAGCAGACAGTGTACAAGTATCCCTATGGCAGCAATAACAGATGTCAGCAGTTCCAAAGTGTGGGTGTCCTCACAGGACAGCTTTATGATGGGTGCATAATCACAAAAGAAATAGTCAATTTCTTTGGAACCACAGAATGGCATTTCCCACAAGAAAGTGTTTCCTATTATGGAGAACCCAAAGCTGATTATCCAGGACCCTGCCACCAGCTGGCCACACACCCGGCCATTCATCAGAGCACGGTAATGCAGGGGATGGCATATCGCTAAATACCTGTCGAAAGACATGACCGCTAGCAGCACAGTTTCTACAGTGGACAAGGAAGCAAAGAAACACAATTGCACAATACAAGCCTTAACAGGAATGGGTGTGTCCCTAGTCAGGAGACTGGCCAGCAGCCTGGGCAAGAAGGAGGAGGTGTAAATGATCTCCAGAAAGGACAAGTTCCCTAGTAAGTAGTACATGGGGGTGTGAAGGTGCCGATCACACACACCCAGCACAATGATGAGGCCATTCCCAGCCATAGTTGCAATGTAGGTCACGAGAAACAGCAGGAAGAGAAGGGGCTGCAGCTCAGGGCCATTCCCGAATCCCAAGAGGATGAATTCCACGATGACTGTTTGATTTCTTCCTTCTGCTTTTGCCATGGTGCATATCTGGAAAAAGAAAACCATGAAGTACTGATGGAGCGCGCACGGTCAGGCTGTGCTGTCAGCTGTACTGGAAGAAACCTCACATCGCAACTTCTCTCCACTGCAACAACGAAGTTGTCGAGAGTCGAAGACATGTGCAGAGCTTTCAATATGGTCAGAACAAGAGCACAGGAACCCATTGAATTACTCCCGTCTCCCTTGTCTCTCCCTCAACCTCTGCTGCACTTGAAATCCCACAGTGGGGCCGGGATTCCAACACATCTTTCTGGTATCTGTGCTGCAGTGAGACTTGGAGAAGACAAAACTCAGAGATCGTTGGCTTGCAAGCGAGAGCTATTCCGAGTTCAAACATGGGCATTAGAAATAGCTTCGTTGTGGTCCTGTCATTTCTCCAAATGGAGAGGACATATGAAAAATCCCCCACTGGGCAGTGGAAGCTGTTTTAAGTGACCCACTAGCCCTGCAGCCAGGAGGTTAAGTTCCCAGCTGAGGCAGATGAGCAAACGAGGGGTTGACAATAGCAGCGGTGAGAACAGGGCAGCACAAGCGGCAGTGTGGGACAGGCACTGTGTCCCTATCTGAGCTCTCAGATCGGCTTGGGCTTGGGCACATCGCCTGTGCTGCCAAGGCTACGCTGCTATTTTTAGCCCAGGTGCTCAGTCTGTCTAGGGGTAGACTGGAGCTGGGAATTTCATGGCCCAGGTGAAGTGCAGGTTGACCCTCTATAATCCAAAACTGTCTCAGTCGGCAAAATCCATCACCCGGCGTGATTTTATGTATCTATATGACCCCTTGTCGTGGTTGTAGCCAGGTTTCCTGTGGTCCCATCCATTTCCTTCCAGCCACCAGTCCTGGCTCTCGGTGCTCTGTGCGGTTATTTAGCTGCAATTTACCCCAACGTGTTTTCCAAGAGCCCCGTAAGCAGAGGAAGTGTTGGTAACGTGCTAGACAACATTGACCTGCCGTGGTCTGGCAAATTCTCTCATTCGGCACCGGACAGTTCCCAAAGGTGCCACCCGAGAAAGATTCAACCTGTATAGACATCCCCCCCATGACATACACCAAAAGACTCAACAGCCTGTGGTTTGTATGAAAGTCTGTCCAGCTGTCCTCCGTCATGTATATACGTTTGTGTTAGTTTGTCTGTCTTTGAGGGTGTCTGTCTGCCTGTTTGTCTGTGCGTCTGTCTCAGCTTCTTGCTCATCTCAGTTACAGCAGGATAAGTTGCACGAGCCTCCTTTCATGTACGTGAGCACAAGTGATGTTGACATCTAACCACATACGAAGAAATAAAGTGGGATAAAAATGAAAATTCCTCAAGAGAGAAATAAAATGAAAATAGACCCAGAGAAAACAGGAGGGAGCAACAAACGGAGATAAAATAGAGAGACAGAGAGTGAGCGTGTGCGTTTGTGTGAGAGAGAGGCTGTTATGTCTCCAAATGCTATGAACAAGAACATAGATACGTGTTTAAAGAGAAGTAGCCGAGACGTGATGTTAATGCAAAGCTATCAGAGCCCGTAAATCTGCAATCACCTGCTTGTTTTTCCCTGTATCGCTTGTTGATAAGTCCTTATTGCCTGCTGCTGTAACCACTGACTTGCAATGCACCTGATCCAGCTCTGGCTTCCCCACAAGCGGAAAAGGATCACTGAGAGAAGTGCAAATAGAAATCTAGAAAACACACACACACACACACACACACACACACATACACACACACACACACACACACACACACACACACACTGAAGAAAGACCATTGAATTTGTTGGAACAATTCTACAAGCAATCGGACACATGTGGTGAATAATGGAGTGCACACACAGATCGCAAATAAACTGGATTGATTCATGGAGAAGAGCTGGGATGGAAATCACTCTTGCCCAGAACTGGGAATGGGTGAGAGGAAATGGATCACTTGGGTTGTGTCTACACCACAAAAATAACTTCAAAGTTGCTAATTTTGTAACTTTGTAAGCTACTTTGAAGTAGAGCATCTACACACACCCTACTTTGAACTTGGAATGGAGTAAAGGCTTGAAAGTTGGGCTCCCTACTTCGAAGTTAACTTTGAAGTCATAGAAAATGTGTGTAGAGTCTCTGCTGGCTACTTCAATGTAGTCCCCAACTTCAAAGTTAGCTTTGAAGTTAGTTCCTAGTGTAGCTGAACCCTTGATGATCACCTGGTCTATTCATTCCTTCCGGGGCACCGAGCATTGGCCACTGTCAGAAGAAAGGACACTGGAGTATATGGACCTTGGGTCTGATCCTCTATGTTCTGAACTGGAGATCCGTGTGTTCCTCCTTATTCTGCATGTTTTGCTCTGAACTACTGAACTTTTTCTCTTTCCCCTGGGGCTGGACAAGCAGTGATGTTCTTTCAGACTTGGCACATGCTGGAGCAGGTCTTCATCTTTTCTAAATCTGATTACTTCATTGTCACTGTGCTGTGTTACCTTTTCCATCCATCATCTAGTGCCAGCTGCACCCTCGTCCTCACCCTTCCTTCAGATATTCTGAGCTACGATTATAACCTTTGCCATATATTTTCCAGTTATTCCTCCCATTGCGAGTCCTCACTGCCCACAGGAAATGGAGCTCTGCTCTCCTACTGCCTGGCTGGGCTTTATTGCTCATCTTGGGCTGTTTTGTTGTCATTCCCTTGCATGGAAAAGAACTGCTTCCAAACTGAACATAACAGAGTCCAAAGAATTCCTGATCCCTAAGATGAAGCAATAGAAGAAAGGGAAAGTCTCATCTGAATGGAAATTAATTCAGAGAGTCCTTTTGATCTCAAATGAAATCTGTGTTCATGGGATAAGTATTGCAGAGGGAGCCATGTTAGTCTGTAGCTTTGAGAACAACAAGAATTCTTGTGGCACCTTATAGACTAACAGATATTTTGGAGGATAAGGATGAGCCACAGAACAGGTCTTTGCCCAGGAAAGCTCATGCTCCAAAACATCTGTTAGTCTATAAGGTGCCACAAGACTTCTTGTTGCTGATGGGATGTGTGAGCTGAGCAGAGCTCCTGGAATAACAGAAAAAAAGGACCAGTGGCAGGTTTATTTCACAAAAAGAGGAAAACTGAAATACTCACAAGGAGAAACCAATTGGGAGATAAATCTCCCAGTTCAGTCTGAATTCTTTGGTACCAAACGGAGGCTAAGAAGACCCCTAAGCTGCCACAGGACCAAAATTCCAGTCTTCTTTTGTGTTCGCTCAGGCAGGGACACGCCCAGCTGCAGTTACACACAGAGTCTCTGAGCAGCTCTGGTGGTAACCAAGAAAGGAAAAGCTCCAGCTCCCTGCCTAGGAACTGCGACTGCCCTGCCCAGCCCTGCTCAAAGCACCGACCCAGAGGAGCTTGTAACCGGCTTTGCCTCTCCCTCTGCGTGCAGAGGATTAGCCACAGGTGTGTGACCCGGCTGGGATTCTGCCCTCGATATTCCATGCAAAGACACACGGCTTAGGTTAAACTGCACCCACATTCACTTGCTACTAACGGTTGATTTTCTGGGCTAGTAAACAGATCGAAGCAGGTTAATGGGCAAACCCACCAAGAGGCACAGTGAGTGTAAGGCCCCAGTTAGATGGATTATGGATTAGCAGGTTCTCACCTGACTGCTGATACCAGGAAACTGGCAGAATGGCCAGGCACGACCTGCAGCTGATTTACGGTTTGGGTTTCTCAGGTGCCCACAGACAGGCTGAAATCCCTTTAGTTGGGTCCAGCCCTTCCCCCCAGTTTAACCTTTTTTCTCAGCTCTTTCCAGGAGTGCTCTTGTGTGGGCCGTGAAGAGGAAGTGAGGAGCTGAGTCCCTCCCATTTATAGCTTCAGCGCAGGGCAGGAACGCTTTGTTTCCAGTCTTGGGTCTCAGACCAGCGGGTGGAAAAACACCGATTTCCTAACATGGCGCCCAGAGTTCTGGGATTTCATCACCTGCCCCTGGAGACTCACAGCTGCTGTTATTTACAGGCTCTGTGGGGAGTTCCCGGGAAGGCTCACCCGGGGGGTAGGAGCTTCACCTGAGGCCCATCATGTTCCCTAAAGGTGTGTGTGATAAACACCCTTGTACAATAGCCACCAAAATAACAGCAATAACACAAAACCAGCACAGAACTCACAACACAATTTTTGTTGGACTAGTGCAACCCTGCTGGTGCCAGTAGGCCTGTTGAATGTCTGAAAAACAAAGAAACATTTCTCAGTCCCCGGTAGAGACAAACTATTGGTAAACATTTCCCTTCCTGTTCCACATCTCCTGGCTGTTTGGAATAAAGCAGAAGAATTACCTCCCTACTTTTCTTATTTGTGAATTGATCAGGTGGTTAACCACACTTTCCACTTTCGCACGTCAGGCCCTGTTTGCACTCATTTCCCTGAGGTGATAAGATGCAGCATTATTTCTTGGTAGGAGCCGAAGGGAAGCATTACTATGAGATATGGTTTTAATTACAGGTTGAACCTCCCAAGTCTGGCACCGTAACGACCTGACCAGTGTTGAATGAGAAAATTTGCTACACCATTGGAGGTCAATTTTGTCTTGCACATTACCAAAGCTTTCACTGCTTGCTGGGCTCTTACAATGCATTTTGGGGGTAAATCACAGCTAAACAACAGCTCAGAACACTGACAGCCAGGACAGGTGGCTGTGAAGAACTGTGCAACCGCAGGAAAGTTGGCCCCACCCTTGGAACGTGGCCATCCTGCTAACTAAAATGATGCGAAATCGTGCGTGTTACCGGCTGAGAGAGCAGGACGATAGGGGTTCAACCTGTACCATCTTTGAGGCAGTCTGACTACTCACAGCCACGGTAAGGCCCAGAGTTTCTGGAATTGTTCTTTGGACCCTTTCCCCCTTCCTAAGCTTCAGAGGCACATGGATTTAATGTTTGTACCCCTCCGGCAGCTCTCAGTTGCGTCTTCCGGAGCAGCGTCATTGTAGCCATGTCAGTCTCAGGAGATCAGAGACTTACAGTGGATGGGGAAATTACTTTTATTGGTGACAGAGACACGGTTTCAAGCTTACACTTTAGAAGCCCAAAGGTACAAACCCCTACAGTGCAAATGAACATCTGGCTTTAATTTTTAAGTGTCAAAATATTTTTGTTGCCTCCTTTAGCTCAGCAGGCAGCTTCTGCCGCAGCATCGATAAAACACCTTGATCACCCTATTCAGCACCGCTTTTGTTGTCACCCCATAAATAATGGGGTTTAACATGGGAGGAAGGAGCAGGTGGAGATGGGCCAGGAGGTTGAGAATATAACCAGGGAGGATGTGCCCTAAACTGTATGCAAAAGAGGAGAAAAGGGAGGGTGGGTAGAACATCAGTATGACAGAGATGTGGGAGCTGCAGGTGCGCAGAGCTTTGAGCCGGGCGTTGCTGGATGGGAGCCGGAAGACGGCCCTGAGGATCAGCACATAAGACATAGCAATGAGTGCAGCATCCAACAGAAATACTAACATAGCCATGACGATGCCTAACACCGTGCTGGCTGTGGTGTTGTCGCAGGCCAGCCGGGCGATGCCCCTCTGCTCACAGTAGGTGTGTGGCAGGAGGTTGGTCCTACAGAACTTCAGTCTCTTCGCCAGCAAGACAACAGGGAAAACAACACAGAAACTTCTTGTGACAATGGCCAGCCCCATCTTACCAATCACAGCCTTGGTTAGCACAGTGCTGTATCTCAGGGGGTTGCAGATGGCAACATACCGGTCAAATGCCATGGCCACCAGGATGGCCGACTCGGCAATGAAACTGAAATGGATGAAAAACAACTGGGTGAGGCAGGCAGCAAAAGAAATTCCCCCTGCTCTGAACCAGAAGAGATCCAGCATCTTGGGCACTGTGGTGGTCGATAGCAGTAGATCAGCTGTGGCCAGCATGGAGAGGAAAAGGTACATGGGCTCATGGAGGCTTCGTTCTGTCCCGATGATGAATAGCAGGAGAGAGTTGCCAGAAAGTGCTGCAATGTACATCAGACAGAAGGGGATGGCCATCCAGATGTTCGACTCCTCTGTACCTTCGATGCCGGTCAGGATGAAGCTTACAGGGGCAAAATAGGTCTGATTGTTGGCCGGCATCGTGTACCATCCCTTGGAGCTTTTTATGCCATTTCCAGGAGCTAACAGCAAAAGTGAAAATCAGTGAGAACTCAAGTGTGAGCTAGGACTGGAATGCATTTGGTGACAGAGTGAAGGCTGCCTCTGGGAGGCCACCTGGGAAGTGAGATGCCACCGAGCCCTCTGACCCACCAGCATGTCCCCCCCCACCGTGTGTTTCTGGAACAAGGTACAGACATGCTCCTGGTCTTACTAATTCACCAGCATTTGCACAGGTATGGACACAACTTTTTGCCATTATATGAGCCCCTGGAGACCGCAGCCAAATTAATTCCAAGCTTCCCAGACTCACAACCCTGCTGGAGGATAAACCAAAAATGTTACCGCCTTATGTGCCATTGAGAACCATACAGCATCGGGCCATAGAATTCCCTCCCTCCCTGCCTTTGGAGAGGAGTATACAGTGACTTTCCCCCTGAGCTATGATTTTCCCTTGGGCTCCAATGCAACTCAGTCATTGAGAGAAAGCAAAAACGAGTACACAAACTAGAAAACATAGATTTTAAATGATCATAAGTGAGAGGAAATAGATCAAAACAGAAAACTTAGCAAGGAAATTCTCACCCTGGCTAATGGTACAAGCCCTCCTGCTGATTTTCAAGACACAAGCTGCACTTTCTTTATGTCTTGGAATCCCCACGGTTTTCATGCAGAGGCTAGAAATTGCTTTAGCCTTGATCAAGCACTTGCCCCCAGTTTGGTCTTTGACCCTCTGTTGTTTGCAGCAGTCTTTTTGTCTGGGGGGCTCTCATGATTATGTGGGTTAGCCAGCAGACTGGGAGTAAAAGGGTTAACCTCCTTAGCCAGGTGGGGTTGGCCTATAGGAATGTAGGTAAGAATTAAATTTTGGTTTTTTCTTTTTCTGTTCTTTGTTTCTTTTTCTTTTTCCAGCCATGAGGGAAAGAGACACAGAATATCTTTGTCCAAGAACAAGCCCTCCAATCTTCTGTAAGTAGGGGAAAGTTTAGATAGATCCGTTAGGCTTTCTTGATTTATGGTTTGGGAAGTGGGATTTGATGTCTGTGCACTTTTTGGAAATGTTCTTTCACTTTTCTTGTACCTAAGTTTTAGGCCCGTGGTGGAGACTCCCCATGTGTTTTACTCTCTGACTTTTTCATCTAGTTATGAGGTTTGCAACACGAATATTGTTGTAACAGTAAAAGTTGTTTTTTTTAATTTTTATTAACCTGGTATTGGTTAAGGTTTGTGTCCCGGTTTTTACTTTTGGGCTGAGATTTCCCAAGTAGTTTTTCCCTGGTTTCCTTATTATTACTTGGGTGGTGCCAGCGAATTTTATCCCCAAAATGTAAGTTTTTTTAGGACTTTTGAGGGGAAGTTTATACCAAAACCTGGTAAATATGGTTTTGCAGGTACTTTTGCTGGCCCCCACTTCTGCATTTATCTTGCTAGACTGGGGAAGAAGCCATGACATGGTGGCAGTGGTGTTGAGAACCCAGGATTTTCAAAAGGACGCAGGTTTTTCTTTTGTGCTGCAAGCTTTGCAATTTTTTTTTCTCTTCTTTTTTGCTCTTTGTTTTTGTTCTTTTGTTTTTGTGCTGCCTCAAGGTGGGGCAGACAGAAGGGTAGGTTTTTCTGTGCTGCCTCAGGGAGGGGCAGACAAAAGGGTAGGTTTTTCTTTTGGGTTGCAAGCTTATTTTCTATGTCTTATCTCAGACCTCCAGGTAGAAATCACAACCAGTGTGGCCAAAGCCTGTGCAGCACTGTCTGTGATTTGGGGGGCGTTTCATGATCATGAGGGTTAGCCAGCAGCCTGGGAGTAAAAGGGTTCACCTCCTTAGCCAGGTGGGGTTGGCCTCTAGGAATGTAGGTAAGAATTGAATTTTGGCTCCTCCCTCTTCTCTTCTCTCTTCCTTTTTCTTTTTCCAACCATGAGGGAGAGAGACACAGAATCTCTCTCTCCAAGAACAGCCCCTCCAATCTTCTGTAAGTAGGTAGAGTTTAGCTAGATCCGTTGGGCTTTATTGTTTTATGGTTTGGGAAGTGGGGTCTGATATCTGGGCACTTTTCAGAAATGTTCTTTTACTCTCCTTGTAACAAAGTTCTTGGCCCAGGGTGGAGACTCCCCATGTGTTTTACTTTGTGACTCTTCCATCTAGCCATGAGGCTCGCAGCACCAATAGTGTTGGAAGAATAAAAGTTCTCTCTTTTTCTTTTTATTAAGCTGGTTTTGGTTAATGTTTGCGTCCTGGTTTTTACTTTTGGGCTGAGATTTCCCAAGTCGTCTCTCCCTGGTTTCCTTATTATTACTTGGGTGGTGCCAGCGAATTTTATCCCCAAAATTTTAACCCCAAAAGGGTTTTTAGGATTTTTGAGGGGAAGTTTGTATGAAAACCTGGTAGATGAGGTTTTGGAGGTACTTTTGCTGGCCCCCACTTCTTCATTTATCTTGCTAGAGTGGGGAAGGAGCCATGACAGGGGCCATGAAAAAAATAAGATGAAGGCTCTCCATGTCTTATAGAGCTTTAGCGTATGGCAGGATTCACATTTCAAAGCTCCACTGGGAGTTGTGCATTCTCAGGGAGGCTCACCAGGTGGAAGATAAGTTTCTCCCAAAGCCTTTTGTTTCTTTGTCTTGAACAGAACCGTGCTAACCAGCTGTCCAGACTGAAACATCTAGCCTAGTGGGCATTGCCCAGGTGTGACCAGAATCAAATTACACATACAACTTTAGTTCCCAAAATGGTGCATAGATACAAACAGGATAATCTTGTTCAGCAAATCAAAACTTCTCCAATGACACCTCACATGACTCATCTTCTAAAACCTGTGTTATGACTTTATCGTAATCATATGATAACAATATCACAGTGAAGAAGATGAAGTGCAGCATAAAAGACTACATCAGAGCTACCGTAAAACACTTCCTTGTGTGCCAGCTGCCTGTCAGGTTGGACCATAAATCCAGAAACTCTCTCTTGCTACACAATGTCTCCAGTCCTACAGAAGGATGATGGTTGGATGGTTCTGGCCCTGGGTAAGCAAGACGTGCACCTCCTCTTGTCCATCTCCACAGAAGAATGGCACCTCCACATTTGCTACAGCCATTTTCTGAGCTCACATGGTGAGCATGAAGGCAGTTAAAACAGCCACGTGACTGATTCTTCTATCCCTTACCCTGGTTTCACAGTCACTACTGTGGAGTCACTTTCAGTTCCTCATGGCATGGGAGCAAGACATGCTTCATTCTTTGGCAAGATACCTCCTCCCGGTTCCTTCAGGCGCTGAGGCCTTGACCTGACCAAAGCACAAGCACACAAGTAAAATCATGGGTCAACTCCCACTGATGAAAAAAGTGTAATTTTTTTAGGATTAGACCCAAAATATTCAGGCCAATCTCAAGGGAGGTGCAGCCTACACTGCAGTCTGTAGGGTAACCACATTGCTCAGGCATGTGAAAAATCCAGCCCTGCGAGTGGGCGCAGTTACACTGATCTAACATGAAAAGCAGCCGGTCAGGAACTGCATAAGTGGCAAACCAAGGACAGGAAACAGAAGACGTTTGTTGGGGAATTTACCCGGGACAGTCCCCAGAGAGTTTCTGTGACTTTCAGGCTTATGTGAGCATTAAATATATCTGACGATGCTCCTTGAAGGTGGACAACGTGGCTAATGAGAGATCCGCTCTTGTTACTTGCAAAGTATGCGCCTTGTTTGTCTTTCTCCCAGAGGAAAGGAACAACTGTATTTGTACGAAGTGAAAGGGGGTCTCCACACTGGAGGAGAAGGTTGAAAGAGTAGAGCCCCAAGTCATGACCTTGCATTGCATCCAGGAAAATTAAGATTTTCTGGATAGAAGTCAGCATTTGGCTCTGCAGGTGCAGCATGCTGAAGCATAAGGGAGCAGTGCAGAACATGGAGGAAAATTGGGAGCACGTGTTCCCCAGGGGAAAAAAAAAGGAGAGAACTCTGGTAATCCCTGGTGCAGATGGACGTCAGAAACCATTTTCAGGTTCTCTGCACAGGTCCAGCAACCACTGTGTTTCAAAAAGAGAATCCTCATCACTGCTACAAGCTGGAAACCAACTGGCCAAACAGAAGATGTGCAGAAAAAGATCTGGGGAGTACTGTGGATGAGAAGCTCGAATTGAGTGCAACTTGTTTCCAAGCTGCTCCCTGGGCTGCTCTTAGAACAGCTCCCAGTTCATGGCAGCTCTTGCAGAGCAGGGCCCTGCCCCCATCCCATTTATTGACAGTCCTTCTGGGAACTGTGTGAGCTGCAGTGGCTGGGGAGGTGAGACAGGAGCCGGGCAGAGTGACCACACTGCAGCCCTTCATTGGGTCCCCCAGTCATTGGCCCCTTCTCACTGTCCTTTTCCTCCTCTTCTCTCTCACCCCCTATGTCACCCAGTCCTGCTGCTCCTCCACATCACACCGAGCTGGGCACATCCAGCTCCCATTGCTCTGGCACCCGGCCCGTGGGCAGAGCATTCAGTGCCCTGGCAGGCAGACCCCTTCCTTCCTGCCCCGCCTCTGGCTCAGCCGGCTCCTGGGGAAGCTGAAAAGTCTCAGACTTGGGGAGTTGCCCAGGAGGGGCTGAGACGTGTAAGTGCCACAGCTCTGCACAGCGCTGGCACAGGGAAACCTCCCCCTCCTCCGCTGGCGTCTGGAAGCAATTTCCATCCTGCCCATGGACCCACCCGGGGCCAGGCACCTGATGGGGAGAGCCACTCAGCTGTGCAGCCAGGGGGCCTGGCCAGGGGAGAGGCGCAGGGCCCAGAAGGGGCAGAGGGCGAGGGAGGGGAGCCTGGGGCATACAGGGCCGCAGCAGACAGAAAATGGGAACAGATGGCCCAGCCCTGGGACGGCTTCTCTTCCCTGGTGCCAGTCCCAGAGCTGCTGCAGCAGGGAAGGGCTGGGGGGAGTCCTCTCCACCTGCCGTAGCCTTGGGGTAGCCTCCACACGAACCCCTCATCCCCGTCTGCAGCCCACAGCCTGCACCCCCAGCCGCAGTCCTCCCCCCAGTCCCACCCCTGAGCCCCTCCCACCCATGCTGGGCACACAGCACAATTCATCCCCACACAGACAGCAGAAAGGAGGGGGGACGCTCCTCCCAGCGCTCTCTGCACCTCCCAGCCCCCAGCCGGGTGCCGCCACCGGAGACCCTGGGCGTGTTCCTAGCACAGACCCCCTCCCCTGCTCAGCCACCTCCCTGGCCAGGTTTGCTGCAGCCCCTGTGGTCAGGTACCCTGAGCCCGGATGTGAAATGCATCCCTACGGCTTAACCCCTTCCTGCCTGCTCTACAGTGGGCTGGCCGGAGCAGCTGGGTTATGTTGGTGGGCAGCGATCGGCTGCAGGTGTTGGCTGCATTTGGATGCCGTGTGATCAGGCAGGGACGAGCTGTCCCAGGCACAATGGGGTGTGGGAACGAGAAGAGATGAGCTGTGGGGAGACGTGAGAGAAATCGTCCCTTTCCCCACTTCTCCCACCCGTGGCTGGAGGCAGCTCCTGCCCTGTCGGTCCCACGCAGTGTGAAAATGCTGCTGTGGCCCCATTCCGGTGTGAAGCCTGCCAGAAATCTGGGGACGTGCGACCTGCTCACGTCCAGGGTCCCTTCCCCTCGCCAGGTTCCCTCAGGAGCATTCAGCACCAGTACAGGAGAGCTGGGACCAGCCAGGCACCGAGGGCGGGTGGCACCAGGCAGGGAAGGTGCCTTTAGTTATCCAGTCAGCCCCAGCCCCATTGCAGTGCTGAAGCCTTGAAGACTGGAAGGTAAATAAGAAGCATACAGCTACCCAGGTGACTTTCCAGTGTGCTGTATTCAGCCTGGGGAAACACGTCTGCACAAAACAGGCGGACCATGGATGTCAATGCAGGCCTGAGAATCAGCTGCCCCTGGGGACAGACGTATGGACAGTCACAGCCCGGCTGCTGGAAACCTGCTGATGTCTGCCAAGTGGAATGGCCCTGGCCCCAAGCCCCTTAGTGACTTTGATGGAAGCTTTGCCCACGTGAAGGCGAGATGAGCTGAGGGTTAGAAGCTGACAGGATTGGAGGAGATTTCAAAGGAACGGCCCAGCCTAGTACCACAGATTCAACAGGAGCCCCGGTAATTTCTAAGGGAATGGATCATAATCTAGGCATAAAATCCCACAGTGCCCCGTCCTGACATGGCCCCTCAGCGCAGGGCCGGGGGCATTGGCTCAGTGCCGGGGGCTGCCATCCTGCCCCTGCAGTCACAGTGAGGCAGCCCCAGTCTAGCTCACCCACTTCCAACACTGCCTCGGTGTCGGGTGTGTGCGGCCGCCCCGGACAGATTCCTTCCCTGCCAAGGACTCACCAGGCTCCTGCCCCAGCCGGGGATGAGCAATCGCTGCCTGGGACTCGGTCGGGAGCTGCAGGTGGTGGGGAATCCGCGCTGAGCGGGGCTGAGGTTCAGGGATGTTTATACGGCTGCCCTGGGAATCCCAGGGGGGCTCAGAGCCAGCAGGGAGCCCCAGGGACCTGGCCTGTGGGACTGGCGCAGGTGGGGAAGATGAGCAGAGAATTAACCCTTTCCTCTCCCCTGTTTTATCTTGTCATTTCTCTGATTTCAGACCTGGCAACTTACCACACCACACCCAAGTCTTCCAGAATATTTACTGCTGAAGATTTGCACGTGAGGAGTGTGCAGGAAACTTCATTTCTCCAGATTCACAGCCATTGCAGATGGAATGGGCAGGTCAGAGCTGAGCAGAGAGATCGGGATACAGGCACTGTTCCGTGGAGGTTATTGCTGCAGGCCGTGTGTCTTGGTAGTGGCCATTCAAGGAGGCCGTCATCATTCTGCCTCCGTTAGCCATGGCCAATTGTCCAGCCTGGCTCAATCCCGAGGATACCTCAGCGACAACTGTAAAAAACAGCATCCCATGGAAGCTAATGAATGAGCATCACACCCAGGATTGCTGCTGAATAGAGACAAAGAGACAAACCGAGGATAAGAAAGGGTGAGGGGAGCCCAGCACACATCTCCAAGTGTGGGGATGTTCTCATAACATGTGCATTCTGGTTATTGTGAATCCAGACAGCTCTGCTATTGACTGAATTCTGCGGGAAGGAGCTAGGATAGGAACCTGTTCACCCTTGTTCTTGTTTCAGTCTTGCCTGGGCCTGCCATGAGGGCAGGGGACTGGACTCAAAGACCTCTCGAGGTCCCTTCCAGTTACAGTTTTATATGATTCTATCTTGTCACCATTAGATGCCACCACTTGTGTCCAAGGTAACTTTGCATTCTGATCAAGCAAACGTTAGGGTTTTTAAGATGTGCTCACAAGCACCGTGTGCCGCACAGGAGAGGTCGTGTGCGGCAGAAGTGATAAACTGGGACTCGCTGCTCTTTTGTGCACAGGGATCAGTGGTGTCCGGGGCTAGCTCGCACAGAGCATTGATTCACAGGGGCCCATAGACGGGGGACGGCTATTGTTTCCATGGAAAGGGAAGATAGGGCTGTCCAAGGTGAGAGGAGAATTTACCCCTCACTGAGTCAGGGAATCAAGGTGCAGAGAGTCCAGACAGCCATCGCAGTAGCTCTTAGATATTTGCCCGTGTCCTTCCTTCGGCTGAATGGACAAAAATCTTGCATGTGTCTGATGTGTCGCTGTCAGCGATCCATCTTCCCGAGCTCAGTCCTGGGCCATTAGAGAGACAAGCAGGGAAAGGGAATCTCTTTTACTGGACCCCTTCTGACAGCTGGTTCCCCTGGAATGACGAAGGTGTGTCCTTCTGTGAACGAAGAAACCCTGTGACTACCTTGAAAGGTTGTGGAATAGGTGGAGGTTTCCCGGGCATGGCAGAGAGAGACAAATGTGGGTTAACTGCTGAAAACCAGGCCACGTGCAGCCCCAGACAGGGGTCCTTCACTATAAGGCACTAAACCAGTCACACTGACCATCTCTGCTACCTCCCTGTCTAGCCAGAATTTACACAAATTAATCTCTCAGGCACTCCAGCTTGCCTGGTGACCCAAACGGTGCCCCTTCTTACACAGATGAGAGGTTATGAAAAGCAATCTCCTGAAATTCACACCGGTGTTTCCACTCCCCAAAAGGACCAGCCACGTCCCCTGGTTAATATATACTTAGATCTTACCCAAAGCACCACACTAGTCCAATCCTTAAAAGTCTAACACCTAACATTTTATTAATAAAAAAAAGAAAGAATAGGGTGAGAGTAATAATTGTTGAAGTGGTAAAATTACACACATGAATAATAAATTTCTTGATGCAGACTGCAGCAGGTGCAATAGGCTGCTATTGTAATCACCTCTGGAATCCATCTTTTGTCAGGATGGGTCAGCAGTTCTTCCATGTTCAGCTCATTGCAGAGCTGCTGCCTAAGTGCTGAGCTGGACTGGAGACTGGAGACCAAATGGAAAATCAGGGTCCCATTTTTTATGGCCTTGCCCATGTTGAGGGAAACCCCTTGTTATTCCCTGGCTGCAATCACATGATCCAGTCACCTGGCCATGTCCATTTTGGGGCATTCTGCCAGTGAACACATGCCAGGAAACACGTCCACAGATAAATTCCTGGAATGTGGATTAGAACCCACTCTGCTTTACCTGGCTGGGAATCCTTTTCCAATAGGTTGCCTGACCTCTTACTGTGTCCTCCCAGAACTAACTTCAACTACCAGTATAGAGTCAATACTTATAATTTCACACACAAAATGATGCAGACATATAAACTGTATAAACTAATTCAGTGAATCACCAGCTTCCAGGAGACACCTCACTTGGCCTTCTTGGCATAAGTACAAAGTTCGGACAGTGGTTACAATAATGGCTGTCACGTTCCCTTAAAATCCTACAATGTCAAAGGTTGTCACTCTCACCCACAGAAGGTCCAAGCACAGCCATTCCTCCCCTCCCTTGTCTCTCTGGCTGTATCAATATAAGACATCTATGTGACACAGAGAAGGTAAATTTGAAGCTCCCCATCGTATCATTACACAAGAACAAGGGCAAGGAAGGTAAAGGATAGCAAATCAAGGATGGCCTGATCGGTACCACACTGTACCAGAAACCCACTGATCGCTATACTTACCTACAACCTTCTAGCTTCCATCCTGCACACATAACTAGATCCATTATTTACAGTCAAGCCCTTAGGTACAATGGCATTTGTTCTGATCCAACTGACAGTCCAAAAACTACAAGATCTTCACCAAATATTCATAAACTTGAATTACCCACCTGGAAAAATAAAAAAAAAACAAATCAACAGGGCCAGACAAATACCCAGAGATCAGCTACTCCAAGATAGGCCCAAAAAAGCCAAGAACAGAACACCACTGGTCATCACCTATAGCCCCCAACTCAAACCACCACAACAAATTATTAAAGACCTACAACCTATCCCGAATCAGGATGCCACACTCCTGAAGGCCCTGGGTGACAGGCCTGTTCTCTCCTACAGACAACCTCCAACCTTATGAGGATTCTAACCAACAGCCACAGTCTATACGCCAGGAGTACCAGTCCTGGAACCTTTCCCTGCAACAAAGCCCTCTGCCGGCTTTGTCCACATATCTTCTCTGGAAATACCATCACTGGACCTAACCAGGTTACTCACAGAATCACGGGCACTTTCTCATGCTCCTCTACTAACATCATATATGCCATCATGTCCCAACAATGCCCAGATGCTCTGTATATTGGACAGACTTCAAACTCTCTCAGACAAAGAGTTAATGGGCACAAAACAGACGTAAAAACACTCCTGATCCACAAACCAGTTAGTCTACATTTTAATGGAGAGGGCCATTCTGTTAATGACTGAAGAGTTTGCATCTTATTGAAGAAGAATTTTCAGTCTGCTTTAGAAAGAGAAGCTGCTGAACTCTCTTTCATATTCACATTCAACACATTAACCCATGGTTTGAACTGGGATGCAAATTTTCTGGGGCATTATAGGGGCTCTTTGGCATACTTTGCTTAATCTAATTTTTGACTCCCCCACCCCGCCCCTCTGCTCTCTGATTTGCTCACCCTGATCATTTTTTTCTGATTTGTCCTCCTTGCTTACTGTTTTTGGTTCTCTGTGCCTTAAATATTGAGTCTGTTCTGGTCTGGCTCTGGTCTGAAGAAGTGGGTCTGTCCCGTGAAAGCTCACCTCATAAACTATTTTGTTTGTCTTTAAAGTGCTACTTGACTGCTTTTTTTGTTTCAAATGAAAACTGGGACAAGGAAATTCTTCCCTACACAGAAGGTAGTCAGAGGCCAAAAACTTACCCAAATTCACAGGCCTGGGCATTTATATGGGTACAGAAACGCACATAGAGATACCAGAGTTAATGGCAAGAAACTTTTTGGAAGGCTGAGTGACTCCTCTGGCTCTGGGTTTAAGTCACTCTCTGATAAGGAAAAGGCTGGGCTGCAGTGTGGGTGGCAGGGTAAGAATTATTCCCCACCCCTGAGAGAGTCTCACAGCTTCTCCTGGAGCATCTGGCACTGGCCACTGCTGGGCCGGGTAGACCTTGTTCTGACCCACTCAAGGGAGGGGGTGCATGTTTCCCGGACAGGGGCAAAGCTGACGTGCTGCACGGCTCCTGTGTCCTGGGAGCTCCAATTTTTCATCCTCAATGGAGCTGGCCCCTTCCAATGGCTTTTCTAGCACCCTCTCTGGGACGTGCCTCAGCCCTGATTTCCTTGCCCTTGTGCCACTCCTTCCCCAGGGCTGCAACTTGCCCCCCGCATTCCCTCAGTCCCCAGCCCCACATCACTTCTTCCCTGTGGGTCCTGTGCTGGTAACACCCCTCTCCTCCAAGGTCCTGCCCATCATCACTTCGCCCTGCCCCTCCTCCTGTTGTGAAAGTGACAGGGCCATGGTCCTTGCCCCACTGGTCCAGAGAAACCGTCAGCCCTGTACATCAGCAACCACCTTGGACATGTGTGCCTTGAGCAAACGGACTGAGCTGAATGACACTTTCCCGTCCCTTCACTCCCACCTGTCCAAGATTCTCACTGGGACTGTCCCAGCCGTGTCCCAGGTGCGCCGGGGCCCTGATGGCTTCTGTCAGCCGAGGCCCAAGTCAGAGAATTCCTCCTCTCACCACAGACTTGATTGGCAGCAATGGCGCCGTCCCCAGGGCAGAAGCTCCCTCTGGCCTTTGTGACTCTGCCCCCATGGTGGTCTGGGCTCCAGGGACCACAGGTCTGGCACGTCGGTCACAGGCCCCTGAGGTGCTGGCACGCGTCCATCTGCCAGGGGCTGCTAGAACAGAAGGTCAAACCCCACCGAGGGGGACAGTACGGGAACTTGTTGGTCAGGGTACTAGGGGGCCGTGTTTGCTCCACAGGTCCTACAGAAACCGAGCTTAGGCATGGGAAGCTCTCCATGGCACTGGTATCCACCCTGTGTGTGTTATGTGCCTCCTGGTGCCCTGGCTTCATGTCCTTCCAGCCTCCTGCCACTGGAGTCCCAGTTTGCCTCAGGCCTGTCCGGGACTCTGACCTTCCAGTATCTCACCTGGCATGAGGTACAAACCTGCCCCTGACCTGCTTCCACTCCCCAACCTGGTTTCTCCCTCACAGAGTTGTTGGCCTTTGAGAGAATCGTAAGTGTCCCTTAGAGGACAGGTGCACACACACGAGCATCACAGAGTCATAGGGTCCTACTGCTGGAAGGGGCCTCAGGAGGTCATCTAGTCCAGCCCCCTGCTCCAAGCAGGATCAACCCCAACTAAGTCATCCCAGCCAGGACCTTGTCCAGCTGGGACTTAAAAACCTCCAGGGATGGAGAATCCACCACCACTCTAGGCAACGCATCCAGTGCTTCACACCCGCCTGGTGAAGTAATTCTTCCTACTATCTAACCTACACCTCTCCCTCTTCAACTTCAGGCCTTTACTCCTTGTTCTGCTGTCTGACACCACCATCCTGGAAGAGTCAAACACGAGCAACGCCGAGCCCATTATCACTCACCAACCACTTTGTTGGACTGGTTGTGTGGTTCGGATGTCTGATCCATGCCTCCCAGTACAGATTCTGTTTTCTGAACTGAAGGAAGGACGTAGGCATGCAGGGGTCAGAGCAAGTAATAAAGGGAAAGATCCTGACCTGTGTGTGCGGCTGGGGGGCGGAAGAACAGTCCCACTGTAAGGCAGAGGCAAACAGCCGGGAATGGCCAGTGCGTGCGAGTTGGTGGCGAAGGAGACTGTAAGATTCTCTGTCCAGGTGAAAGAAGAGACGAATTAGCAGGTGGCCCTGGCGCAGCACCTGTGACTGGTGCAGAGTCAGAGACACGCTACCCCCGGGGTGGTGATCCTAGGGTGGGGCGGACGTGAGCGTGAGGCACACAGCCACAGGGCAGCACCCTGAGGGAAAGGCTGTGTGTCTAGGAATGACTCCGGTCCCGATGACGTATGGCAGAGAACGGGAGGCAGGCGACAGTGGGCGAGAGGCTGGCCAGAAGAAGACACTCTGGAGGCTGGATTAAGCTAATTCCTGGAGGTGCCAGGGGACGAGGGGCGTCACATGCGGTTACGCTGCCTGGCGTGTCTGTGCTGGGCAGAGAAATTCTCTGACTTGGCCCCTGTCCCAGAGAACCAATCAGGGCCCCTGGGATGCTGACAGGACAATCCCAGTGAGAATCCCGGATGCGTGGGGACTGCAGGGAACCTCAACAGCCATCCAGTCCAGTCCCTGGGCTCCAGGAAAACACTGCACAATGTGGCTGCTGATTTAAAGGGGCTTGGAGGTGGCTGCAGGGGCACCACACTGCATTGGCAAAGGCCACAACCCCATCACTTTTAATAGGGTGGGCGTGGGGGGCTTTTCCATCTCATTTTCCACCAGCCGTGAGGGGGAATGATGGGGGGAGAGAGAATGGGGGGTGGAGGCATGGGAGACAGAGAGACAGGCAGCACAGGAGCGAAGGGCAGGGGAAGAGTGGCCTCCTGGGAAGGGGTGCTGCAAGGCTGAGGGCTCAGGAAGATGGATTGGTGGTGGCGGGGAGCAGGACATAGTTCATGCACTGGTGCCTCCACCATTTTGAGAGAACTTCTGCCACTATTTGGATGAGCAGCTTGAGCCATCCAGGACTTGGTGTTTCACAGCTGCCAAGCACCCCCTGCTCCAGTGCAAGTGAATGGAGCTCTGAGTGCTCGGCTCCTCCGGAAATCAGGGATCAGGCATGTCCCTGGGTGGGTGCTAGAAGAGACACCCCAAGCAGCAGGGAGCTGTTGAAAGGGACGGTGAAACATCAGCACTCACAGGGCGCAGGAGCCGTGCAGCACATCAGATACCTACACAAAAGGACAAGCCCTTTTTTGATTTTTGCTAAGATTTTGGCCACAATGAAATCCTGCAGCAGTGAGTTCCACACTCTGATTATTTGTTTCAAGGGGAGAATTTGTGGACCAGCCTTTCTTGCCAGCTTTTATTTTCCTTGCATGTCCATTGTTACTCGTTATGGAGCAGAAGCGCCTGATTTATCTTCTCTCAGGAATAACCCGTCTTCATTGTACACATCTAGGCTACGTCTACACGTGAAGCCTACATCAAAATAGCCTATTTCGATGTGGCGACATCGAAATAGGCTATTTCGATGAATAACGTCTACACGTCCTCCGGGGCTGGCAACGTCGATGTTCAACATCGACGTTGGGCAGCACCACATCGAAATTGGCCCTGCGAGGGAACGTCTAGACGCCAAAGTAGCACACATCGAAATAAGGGTGCCAGGCACAGCTGCAGACAGGGTCACAGGGCGGACTCAACGCAAGCCGCTCCCTTAAAGGGCCCCTCCCAGACACAATTGCACTAAACAACACAAGATCCACAGAGCCGACAACTGGTTGCAGACCCTGTGCATGCAGCATGGATCCCCAGCTGCAGCAGCAGCAGCCAAAAGCCCTGGGCTAAGGGCTGCTGCACACGCTGACCATAGATCCCCGCAGGGGCTGGAGAGAGAGCGTCTCTCAACTCCTCAGCTGATGGCCGCCATGGCGGACCCCGCTATTTCGATGTTGCGGGATGCGCAACGACTACACGTGCCCTACTTCGACGTTCAACTTCGAAGTAGGGCGCTATTCCCATCCCCTCATGGGGTTAGCGGCTTCGACGTCTTACCGCCTAACGTCGATGTTAACATCGAAATAGCGCCCAACACGTGTAGCCGTGACAGGCGCTATTTCAAAGTTAGTGCCGCTACTTCGCAGTAGCCGGCACGTGTAGATGCAGCTCTAGAGAGACAGGGCAGGGAAGGAAACATATTTACTGGACCAACTTCTGTAGGTGAGACAGGCAAGGTTTTGAGTCACATGGTTCAATTCTTCAGGGCAGGGAAATACTCACACAGCTCAATACCAGAGGGAACATAAAGTCCAAGGGAAAAAGTTGTTCTATTTTAAGAATTGAGAACAGCTCAGCAAACTTGCCTCGAAAAAATATTCCCTCCCCCTTCTCATCTCTTGAACACGGAGGGACAGCCAGGGTACGGTGACACATGAGACATGCATGACCACCACATAACAATGACCCTCATGCTTTGTTATCCTCAGTTTGTCTCTTGTCTCTGTTCAGCAGCAATCCTGGGTGTGATGCTCATTCACTACCTTCCATGGGATGCTGTTTTTTAAAGTTGTCGCTGAGGTATCCTCGGGATTGAGCCAGGCTGGACAATTGGCCGTGGCTAACGGAGGCAGAATGAGGACGGCCTCCTTGAATGGCCACTACCAAGACACACGGCCTGCAGCAATAACCTCCACAGAACAGTGCCTGGATCCCCATCTCTCTGCTCAGCTCTGACCTGCCCATTCCATCTGCAATGGCTGTGAATCTGGAGAAATGAAGAGTTTCCTGCAGACTCCTCACGTGCAAATCTTCAGCAGTAAATATTCTGGAAGACTTGGGTGTGGTGTGGTAAGTTGCCAGGTCTGAAATCAGAGAAATGACAAGATAAAACAGGGGAGAGGAAAGGGTTAATTCTCTGCTCATCTTCCCCACCTGCGCCAGTCCCACAGGCCAGGTCCCTGGGGCTCCCTGCTGGCTCTGAGCCCCCCTGGGATTCCCAGGGCAGCCGTATAAACATCCCTGAATCTCAGCCCCGCTCAGCGCAGATTCCCCACCACCTGCAGCTCCCGACCGAGTCCCAGGCAGCGATTGCTCATCCCCGGCTGGGGCAGGAGCCTGGTGAGGCCTTGGCAGGGAAGGAATCTGTCCGGGGCGGCCGCACACACCCGACACCGAGGCAGTGTTGGAAGGGGGGTGAGCTAGACTGGGGCTGCCTCACTGTGACTGCAGGGGCAGGATGGCAGCCCCCGGCACTGAGCCAATGCCCCCGGCCCTGCGCTGAGGGGCCATGTCAGGACGGGGCACTGTGGGATTTTATGCCTAGATTATGATCCATTCCCTTAGAAATTACCGGGGCTCCTGTTGAATCTGTGGTACTAGGCTGGGCCGTTCCTTTGAAATCTCCTCCCGGCCTGTCAGCTTCTAACCCTCAGCTCATCTCGCCTTCACGTGGGCAAAGCTTCCATCAAAGTCACTAAGGGGCTTGGGGCCAGGGCCATTCCACTTGGCAGACATCAGCAGGTTTCCAGCAGCCGGGCTGTGACTGTCCATACGTCTGTCCCCAGGGGCGGCTGATTCTCAGGCCTGCATTGACATCCATGGTCCGCCTGTTTTGTGCAGACGTGTTTCCCCAGGCTGAATACAGCACACTGGAAAGTCACCTGGGTAGCTGTATGCTTCTTATTTACCTTCCAGTCTTCAAGGCTTCAGCACTGCAATGGGGCTGGGGCTGACTGGATAACTAAAGGCACCTTCCCTGCCTGGTGCCACCCGCCCTCGGTGCCTGGCTGGTCCCAGCTCTCCTGTACTGGTGCTGAATGCTCCTGAGGGAACCTGGCGAGGGGAAGGGACCCTGGACGTGAGCAGGTCGCACGTCCCCAGATTTCTGGCAGGCTTCACACCGGAATGGGGCCACAGCAGCATTTTCACACTGCGTGGGACCGACAGGGCAGGAGCTGCCTCCAGCCACGGGTGGGAGAAGTGGGGAAAGGGACGATTTCTCTCACGTCTCCCCACAGCTCATCTCTTCTCGTTCCCACACCCCATTGTGCCTGGGACAGCTCGTCCCTGCCTGATCACACGGCATCCAAATGCAGCCAACACCTGCAGCCGATCGCTGCCCACCAACATAACCCAGCTGCTCCGGCCAGCCCACCGTAGAGCAGGCAGGAAGGGGTTAAGCCGTAGGGATGCATTTCACATCCGGGCTCAGGGTACCTGACCACAGGGGCTGCAGCAAACCTGGCCAGGGAGGTGGCTGAGCAGGGGAGGGGGTCTGTGCTAGGAACACGCCCAGGGTCTCCGGTGGCGGCACCCGGCTGGGGGCTGGGAGGTGCAGAGAGCGCTGGGCGGAGTGTCCCCCCTACTTTCTGCTGTCTGTGTGGGGATGAATTGTGCTGTGTGCCCAGCATGGGTGGGAGGGGCTCAGGGGTGGGACTGGGGGGAGGACTGCGGCTGGGGGTGCAGGCTGTGGGCTGCAGACGGGGATGAGGGGTTCGTGTGGAGGCTACCCCAAGGCTACGGCAGGTGGAGAGGACTCCCCCCAGCCCTTCCCTGCTGCAGCAGCTCTGGGACTGGCACCAGGGAAGAGAAGCAGTCCCAGGGCTGGGCCGTCTGTTCCCATTGTCTGTCTGCTGCGGCCCTGTATGCCCCAGGCTCCCCTCCCTCGCCCTCTGCCCCTTCTGGGCCCTGCGCCTCTCCCCTGGCCAGGCCCCCTGGCTGCACAGCTGAGTGGCTCTCCCCATCAGGTGCCTGGCCCCGGGTGGGTCCATGGGCAGGATGGAAATTGCTTCCAGACGCCAGCGGAGGAGGGAGGAGGTTTCCCTGTGCCGGCGCTGTGCAGAGCTGTGGCACTTACACGTCTCAGCCCCTCCTGGGCAACTCCCCAAGTCTGAGACTTTTCAGCTTCCCCAGGAGCCGGCTGAGCCAGAGGCAGGGCAGGAAGGAAGGGGTCTGCCTGCCAGGGCACTGAATGCTCTGCCCACGGGCCGGGTGCCAGAGCAATGGGAGCTGGATGTGCCCAGCTCGGTGTGATGTGGGGGAGCAGCAGGACTGGGTGACATAGGGGGTGACAGAGAAGAGGAGGAAAAGGACAGTGAGAAGGGGCCAATGACTGGGGGACCCAATGAAGGGCTGCAGTGTGGTCACTCTGCCCGGCTCCTGCCTCACCTCCCCAGCCACTGCAGCTCACACAGTTCCCAGAAGGACTGTCAGTAAATGGGATGGGGCAGGGCCCTGCTCTGCAAGAGCTGCCATGAACTGGGAGCTGTTCTAAGAGCAGCCCAGGGAGCAGCTTGTCCTGTAGGATGCAGCTTTGCCCCATCACCAGCCTTACACGCCCACCCCTACGGTGGAGTTTTGGATCCCCAAACACACTCACCGCAACGGGGCTGGCAGCTGTCCGGTGGCAGGAGAAGGAAAATGTAGGACAATTGGCTTGTTTCTAAGAAAATGTCAGAACCCCAACAGAAGGATGTAAATGTGGGACTGTACTTCTAAAAATGGGACAACTGGCCACCCTTCGTCTCCTGCTGCAGTAATTCTCCATAGCAGGGCTACACCAAGCAGCTGCACTGCTGCTCTGCCTTAACGAAGAGCTCCATGGAAACAGGAGAAAGGTCTCTCCTCTCGTCTCCTCCCCTCCCGGTGGCAACACGGTGCATTCCCCTAGCATCACTGAATCAGAGGTGGGGGTGGGAAAAGGACTCAGGAGCGGATACTTTCAGAGAACTCGCCACAATGACTCCTGAATCTTAGCATCATGGATGTTAGGCCTGGAAGACAACTCAGGAGGTCATCTAGTCCAACCCCCTTCTCAAAGCAGGACAACCACCAACTCAATCATCCCAGCCAGGCCCTTGTCAAGCCTGGTTTTAAAATCGTCTAAGGATGGAGATTCCACCTTCTCCCTATGAAACCCATTCCAGTGCTTCACTGACCTTCTCATGAAATATTTTTCCGAATTTCCAAGCTAGGCCTCCCCCACTTCATCTTGAGATCATTGCTCCTTGTTTTGCAATTTTTTACCACTGACAACAGCCTCTCTCTATCTTTTTCAGAACCCCACTTCAGGTAGTTGAGGCTGCTATCAAATCACCCTTCACTCTTCTCTTCTGTAGACTAAATAAGATCAGATCCCAAAGCTTATGTTCCTCATACGTCATGTACCCCAGCCCACTACTCATTTTCATTGCTCTCCACTGAACTCTGTCCAATTTCTCCACATACTTTCAGTAGTGTGGGGCTCAAAACTGTGCACAGTACTCCAGAAGTGGCCTCACCAGTGCCGAACAGAGGGGAATAATCACTTCCCTTGTTCTGCTGGAAATGTTCCTGCTAATGCAGTCCAACATGTCATTAGCCTTCTTGGAAACAAGTCACACTCAAATCGAGCTTCTCATCCACAGTACTCCCCAGATCTTTTTCTGCACATCTTCTGCTTGGCCAGTTGGTTTCCAGCTTGTAGCGGTGATGAGGAATCTCTTTTTGAAACACAGTGGTTGCTGGACCTGTGCAGAGAACCTGAAAATGGTTTCTGACGTCTATCTGCACCAGGGATTACCAGAGTTCTCTCCTTTTTTTTGCTCCTGGAGAACACATGCTCCCAATTTTCCTCCATGTTCTGCACTGCTCTCTTATGCTTCAGCATGCTGCACCTGCAGAGCCAAATGCTGACTTCTATCCAGAAAATCTTAATTTTCCTGGATGCAATGCAAGGTCGTGACTTGGGGCTCTACTCTTTCAACCTTCTCCTGCAGTGTGGAGACCCCCTTTCACTTCACTAAAAATACAGTTGTTCCTTTCCTCTGGGAGAAAGACAAACAAGGCGTATACTTTGCAAGCAACAAGAGCTGATCCCTCATTAGCCACGTTGTCCACCTTCAAGGAGCATCGTCAGATATATTTAATGCTCACATAAGCCTGAAAGTCACAGCTTTTCATGTCAGATCAGTGTAACTGCGCCCACTCGCAGGGCTGGATTTTTCACTTGCCTGAGCACTGTGGTTACCCTACAGACTGCAGTGTAGACTGCACCTCCCTTGATATTGGCCTGAATATTTTGGGTCTAATCCTAAAAAAATTACACTTTTTTCATCAGTGGGAGTTGACCCATGATTTTACTTCTGTGCTTGTGCTTTGGTCAGGTCAAAGCCTCAGAGCCTGAAGGAACCGGGAGAAATGAAGCACGTCTTGCTCTCATGCCATGAGGAACTGAAAGTGACTCCGCAGTAGTGACTGTGAAACCAGGGTAAGGGATAGAAGAATCAGTCACGTGGCTGTTTTAACTGCCTTCATGCTCACCATGTGAGCTCAGAAAATGGCTGTAGCAGATGTGGAGGTGCCATTCTTCTGTGGAGATGGAAAAGAGGAGGTGCACGTCTTGCTTACCCAGGGCCAGAACCATCCAACCATCATCCTTCTGTAGGACTGGAGACATTGTGTAGCAAGAGAGAGTTTCTGGATTTATGGTCCAACCTGACAGGCAGCTGGCACACAAGGAAGTGTTCTACGGTAGCTATGATGTAGTCTTTTATGCTGCACTTCATCTTCTTCACTGTGATATTATTATTATATGATTACGATAAAGTTATAACACAGGTGTTAGAAGATGAGTCATGTGAGGTGTCATTGGAGAAGTTTTGATTTGCTGAACAAGATTATCCTGTTTGTATCTATGTACCATTTTGGGAACTAAAGTTGTATGTGTAATTTGATTCTGGTCACACCTGGGCAATGCCCACTAGGCTAGATGTTTCAGTCTGGACAGCTGGTTAGCACGGTTCTGTTCAAGACAAAGAAACAAAAGGCTTTGGGAGAATCTTATCTTCCACCTGGTGAGCCTCCCTGAGAATGCACAACTCCCAGTAGAGCTTTGAAATGTGAATCCTGCCATACGCTAAAGCTCTATAAGGCATGGAGAGCCTTCATCTTATTTTTTTCATAGCCCCTGTCATGGCTTCTTCCCCACTCTAGCAAGATAAATGAAGAAGTGGGGGCCAGCAAAAGTTCCTCCAAAACCTAATCTACCAGGTTTTCATATAAACTTCCCCTCAAAAATCCTAAAAACCCTTTTGGGGTTAAAATTTTGGGGATAAAATTCGGTGCCACCGCCCAAGTAATAATAAGGAAACCAGGGAAAAACTACTTGGGACATCTCAGCCCAAAAGTAAAAAGCGGGACACAAATATTAACCAATACCAGGTTAATAAAAATTTAAAAAAACAACTTTTACTATTCCAACAATATTTGTGTTGCAAACCTCATAACTAGATGAAAAAGTCACAGAGTAAAACACATGGGGAGTCTCCACCATGGGCCTAAAACTTAGGTACAAGAAAAGGAAAAGAACGTTTCCAAAAAGTGCACAGACATCCAATCCCACTTCCCAAACCATAAAACAATAAAGCCTAACGGATCTATCTAAACTTTCCCCTACTTACAGAAGATTGGAGGGCTTGTTCTTGGACAAAGATATTCTGTGTCTCTTTCCCTCATGGCTGGAAAAAGAAAAAGAAACAAAGAACAGAAAAAGAAAAAAACAAAATTCAATTCTTACCCACATTCCTATGGGCCAACCCCACCTGGCTAAGGAGGTTAACCCTTTTACTCCCAGGCTGCTGGTTAACCCACATGATCATGACAGCCCCCCAGACAAAAAGACTGCTGCAAACAACAGAGGGTCAAAGACCAAACTGGGGGCAAGTGCTTGATCAAGGCTAAAGCAATTTCTAGCCTGTGCATGAAAACCGTGGGGATTCCAAGACATAAAGAAAGTGCAGCTTGTGTCTTGAAAATCAGCAGGAGGGCTTGTACCATTAGCCAGGGTGAGAATTTCCTTGCTGAGTTTTCTGTTTTGATCTATTTCCTCTCACTTATGATCATTTAAAATCTATGTTTTCTAGTTTGTGTACTCGTTTTTGCTTTCTCTCAATGACTGAGTTTCATTGGAGCCCAAGGGAAAATCATAGCTCAGGGGGAAAGTCACTGTATACTCCTCTCCAAAGGCAGGGAGGGAGGGAATTCTATGGCCCGATGCTGTATGGTTCTCAATGGCACATAAGGCGGTAACATTTTTGGTTTATCCTCCAGCAGGGTTGTGAGTCTGGGAAGCTTGGAATTAATTTGGCTGTGGTCTCCAGGGGCTCATATAATGGCAAAAAGTTGTGTCCGTACCTGTGCAAATGCTGGTGAATTAGTAAAACCAGGAGCATGTCTGTACCTTGTTCCAGAAACACACGGTGGGGGGGGACATGCTGGTGGGTCAGAGGGCTCGGTGGCATCTCACTTCCCAGGTGGCCTCCCAGAGGCAGCCTTCACTCTGTCACCAAATGCATTCCAGTCCCAGCTCACACTTGAGTTCTCACTGATTTTCACTTTTGCTGTTAGCTCCTGGAAATGGCATAAAAAGCTCCAAGGGATGGTACACGATGCCAGCCGACAATCAGACCTATTTTGCCCCTGTAAGCTTCATCCTGACCGGCATCGAAGGTACGGAGGAGTCGAACATCTGGATGGCCATCCCCTTCTGTCTGATGTACATTGCAGCACTTTCTGGCAACTCTCTCCTGCTATTCATCTTCGGGACAGAACAAAGCCTCCATGAGCCCATGTATCTTTTCCTCTCCATGCTGGCCACAGCTGATCTACTGCTATCGACCACCACAGTGCCCAAGATGCTGGATCTCTTCTGGTTCAGAGCAGGGGAAATTTCTTTTGCTGCCTGCCTCACCCAGTTGTTTTTCATCCATTTCAGTTTCATTGCCGAGTCGGCCATCCTGGTGGCCATGGCATTTGACCGGTATGTTGCCATCTGCAACCCCCTGAGATACAGCACTGTGCTAACCAAGGCTGTGATTGGTAAGATGGGGCTGGCCACTGTCACAAGAAGTTTCTGTGTTGTTTTCCCTGTTGTCTTGCTGGCGAAGAGACTGAAGTTCTGCAGGACCAACCTCCTGCCACACACCTACTGTGAGCAGAAGGGCATCGCCCGGCTGGCCTGCGACAACACCACAGCCAACACGGTGTTAGGCATCGTCATGGCTATGTTGGTATTTCTGTTGGATGCTGCGCTCATTGCTATGTCTTATGTGCTGATCCTCAGGGCCGTCTTCCGGCTCCCATCCAGCAACGCCCGGCTCAAAGCTCTGCGCACCTGCAGCTCCCACATCTCTGTCATACTTATGTTCTACCCACCCTCCCTTTTCTCCTCTTTTGCATACAGTTTAGGGCACATCCTCCCTGGTTATATACTCAACCTCCTGGCCCATCTCCATCTGCTCCTTCCTCCCATGTTAAACCCCATCATTTATAGGGTGACAACAAAAGCGGTGCTGAATAGGGTGATCAAGGTGTTTTATCGATGCTGCGGCAGAAGCTGCCTGCTGAGCTAAAGGAGGCAACAAAAATATTTTGACACTTAAAAATTAAAGCCAGATGTTCATTTGCACTGTAGGGATGTTGTAACTATGGGCTTCTAAAGTGTAAGCTTGAAACCGTGTCTCTGTCACCAATAAAAGTAATTTCCCCATCCACTGTAAGTCTCTGATCTCCTGAGACTGACATGGCTACAATGACGCTGCTCCGGAAGACGCAGCTGAGAGCTGCCGGAGGGGTACAAACATTAAATCCATGTGCCTCTGAAGGTTAGGAAGGGGGAAAGGGTCCAAAGAACAATTCCAGAAACTCTGGGCCTTACCGTGGCTGTGAGTAGTCAGACTGCCTCAAAGATGGTAAAGGTTGAACCACTATTGTCCTGCTCTCTCAGCCGGTAACACGCACGATTTGGCATCATTTTAGTTAGCAGGATGGCCACTTTCCAAGGGTGGGGCCAACTTTCCTGCGGTTGCACAGTTCTTCACAGCCACCTGTCCTGGCTGTCAGTGTTCTGAGCTGTTGTTTAGCTGTGATTTACCCCCAAAATGCATTGTAAGAGCCCAGCAAGCAGTGAAAGCTTTGGTAATGTGCAAGACAAAATTGACCTCCAATGGTGCAGCAAATTTTCTCCTTCAACACTGGTCAGGTCGTTGGGTGCCAGACTTGGGAGGTTCAACCTGTAATTAAAACCATATCTCATAGTAATGCTTCCCTTCGGCTCCTACCAAGAAATAATGTTGCATCTTATCACCTCAGGGAAATGAGTGCAAACAGGGCCTGACGTGTGAAAGTGGAAAGTGTGGTACACCACCTGATCAATTCACAAATAAGAAAAGTACGGAGGTAATTCTTCTGCTTTATTCCAAACAGCCAGGAGATGTGGAACAGGAAGGGAAATGTTAAACAATAGTATGTGTCTACTGGGGACTGAGAAATGTTTCTTTGTTTTTCAGACATTCAACAGGCCTACTTGCACCAGCAGGGTTGCACTAGTCCAACAAAAATTGTGTTGTGAGTTCTGTGCTGGTTTTGTGTTATTGCTGTTCTTTTGGTGGCTATTGTACAAGGGTGTTTATCACACACACCTTTAGGGAACATGATGGGCCTGAGGAGAAGCTGCTACCCCCCTGGGTGAGCCTTCCCGGGAACTCCCCACAGAGCCTGTAAATAACAGCAGCTGTGAGTCTCCAGGGGCAGGTGAGGAGATTCCAGAACTCTGGGCGCCATGTTAGAAAATCGGTGTTTTTCCACCCGCTGGTCTGAGACCCAAGACTGGAAACAAAGCGTTCCTGCCCTGCACTGAAGCCATAAAAGGGAAGGACTCAGCTCCTCACTTCCTCTTCACGGCCCACACAAGAGCACTCCTGGAAAGAGCTGAGAAATAAGGCTAAACTGGGGGGAAGGGCTGGACCCAACTGAAGGGATCTCAGCCTGTCTGTGGGCACCTGAGAAACCCAAACTGCAAATCAGCTGCAGCTCGTGCCTGGCCATTCTGCCAGTGTCCTGGTATCAGCAGTCAGGTGAGAACCTGCTCATCCATAATCCATCTAACTGGGGCCTTACGCTCACTGTGCCTCTTGGTGGGTTTGCCCATTAACCTGCTTCAATCTGTTTGCTAGCCCAGAAAATCAACTGTTAGTAGCTAATGAATGTGGGTGTAGTTTAACCTAAGCCGTGTGCCTCTACATGGAATATCGAGGGCAGGATCCCAGCCTGGTCACACACCTGTGGCTAATCCTCTGCACGCAGAGGGAGAGGCAAAGCCAGTTACAAGTTCCTCTGGGTCGGTGCTTTGAGCAGGGCCGGGCAGGGCAGTCGCAGTTCCTAGGCAGGGAGCTGGAGCTTTTCCTTTCTTGGTTACCACCAGAGCTGCTCAGAGACTCTGTGTGTAACTGCAGCTGGGCGTGTCCCTGCCTGAGCGAACACAAAAGAAGACTGGAATTTTGGTCCTGTGGCAGCTTAGGGGTCTTCTTAGCCTCCGTTTGGCACCAGAGAATTCAGACTGAACTGGGAGATTTATCTCCCAATTGGTTTCTCCTTGTGAGTATTTCAGTTTTCCTGTCTTTGTAAAATAGACCTGCCACTGGTCCTTTTTTTCTGTTATTCCAGGAGCTCTGCTCAGCTCATACATCCCATCAACACCAAGAAGTCTTGTAGCACCTTATAGACTAACAGATGTTTTGGAGCATGAGCTTTCCTGGGCAAAGACCTGTCTGTGGCTCATCCTTATCCTCCAAAATATCTGTTAGTCTATAAGGTGCCCCAAGAATTCTTGTTGTTCTCAAAGCTACAGACTAACATGGCTCCCTCTGCAATACTTATCCCATGAACACAGATTTCATTTGAGATCAAAAGGACTCTCTGAATTAATTTCCATTCAGATGAGACTTTCCCTTTCTTCTATTGCTTCGTTTTAGGGATCAGGAATTTTTTGGACTCTGTTATTTTCAGTTTGGAAGCAGTTCTTTTCCATGCAAGGGAATGACAACAAAATAGCCCAAGATGAGCAATAAAGCCCAGCCAGGCAGTAGGAGTGCAGAGCTCCATTTCCTGTGGGCAGTGAGGACTACCAATGGGAGGAATAACTGGAAAATATATGACAAAGGTTATAATCGTAGCTCAGAATATCTGAAGGAAGGGTGAGGACGAGGGTGCAGCTGGCACTAGATGATCGATGGGAAAAGGTAACACAGCACAGTGACAATGAAGTAATCAGATTTAGAAAAGATGAACACCTGCTCCAGCATGTGCCAAAAGTCTGAAAGAACATCACTGCTTGTCCAACCCCAGGGGAAAGAGAAAAAGTTCAGTAGTTCAGAGCAAAACATGCAGAATAAGGAGGAACACACGGATCTCCTGTTAAGAACATAGAGGATCAGACCCAAGGTCCATATACTCCAGTGTCCTTTCTTCTGACAGTGGCCAATGCTCGGTGCCCCGGAAGGAATGAATAGACCAGGTGATCATCAAGGGTTCATCTACACTAGGAACTAACTTCAAAGTAAACTTTGAAGTTGGGGACTACATTGAAGTAGCCAGCAGAGACTCTACACACATTTTCTATGACTTCAAAGTTAACTTCGAAGTAGGGAGCCCAACTTTCAAGCCTTTACTCCATTCCAAGTTCAAAGTAGGGTGTGTGTAGATGCTCTACTTCAAAGTAGCTTACAAAGTTACAAAATTAGCAACTCTGAAGTTATTTTTGTGGTGTAGACACAACCCAAGTGATCCATTTCCTATCACCCATTCCCAGCTCTGGGCAAGAGTGATTTCCATCCCAGGTCTTCTCCATGAATCAATCCAGTTTATTTGCGATCTGTGTGTGCACTCCATTATTCACCACATGTGTCTGATTGCTTGTAGAATTGTTCCAAAAAATTCAATGGCCTTTCTTCAGTGTGTGTGTGTGTGTGTTTGTGTGTGTGTGTGTGTGTTTTCTAGATTTCTATTTGCACTTCTCTCAGTGATCCTTTTCCGCTTGTGGGGAAGCCAGAGCTGGATCAGGTGCATTGCAAGTCAGTGGTTACAGCAGCAGGTGATAAGGACTTATCAACAAGCAATACAGGGAAAAACAAGTGGGAGATTGCAGATTTACGGGCTCTGGAGATATAACAACCTCTCTCTCACACAAACGCACACACTCACTCTCTCTCTATCTATTTTATCTCCTTTTATTTCTCCCTCCTGTTTTCTCTGGGTCTATTTTCATTTTATTTCTCTCTTGAGGAATTTTCATTTTTATCACACTTTATTTCTTCGTATGTGGTTAGATGTCAACATCACCTGTGCTCACGTACACGAGAGGAGGCTCGTGCAACTTATCCTGCTCTAAGTGAGAGGAGCAAGAAGCTGAGACAGACGCACCGACAAACAGGCAGACAGACACCCTCAAACACAGACAAACTAACACAAACGTATATACATGACAGAGGACAGCTGGACAGACTTTCATACAAACCACAGGCTGTTGAGTCTTTTGGTGTATGTCATAGGGGGGATGTCTATACAGGTTGAATCTTTCTCGTCTTGCACCTTCGGGAACTGTCCGGTGCCGAATGAGAGAATTTGCCAGACCACGGCAGGTCAATATTGTCTAGCACGTTACCAACACTTCCTCTGCTTACGGGGCTCTTGGAAGACACATAGGGGTAAATTGCAGCTAAATAACAGCACAGAGCACTGACAGCCAGGACTGGTGGCTGGAAGGAAATGGATGGGACCACAGAAAAACCTGGCTACAACCATGACAAGGGGTCATCCAGCTTCATAAAATCACGCCGGGTGATGGATTTTGCCGACTGAGAGAGTTTGGGATTCTAGAGGTTTGACCTGCACTTCACCTGGGCCATGAAATTCCCAGCTCCAGTTGACCCAAAGGCAGACTGAGCACCTGAGCTAAAAATAGCAGCGTAGCCTTGGCAGTACAGGCGACATGCAAGCCCAAGCCGATCTGAGAGCTCAGATAGGGACACAGTGCCTGTCCCACACTGCCGCTTGTGCTGCCCTGTTCTCACCGCTGCTATTGTCAACCCCTCATTCGCTCATCTGCTCAAGCTGGGAACTTAACCTCCCGGCTGCAGGGCCAGTGGGTAACTCAAAATACCTTCCACTGCCCAGTGGGGGGTTTGTCACATGTCCTCTGCATTTGGAGAGATGACAGGACCACGACGAAGCTATTTCCAATGCCCGTGTTTGAACTCGGAATAGCTCTCGTTTGCCAGCCAACGATTTCTGAGTTTTGTCTTCTCCAAGTCTCACTGCGGCACAGATACCAGAAAGATGTGTCGGAATCCCAGCCCCACCGTGGGATTTCAAGTGCAGCAGAGGTTGAACGAGAGAGAAGGGAGACGGGTGTAATTCACTGGGTTCCTGTGCTCTTGTTCTGACCATATTGGAAGCTCAGCATGTGTCTTCCTTTGACTCTTGACAACTTCGTTGTTGCAATGGAGAGAAGTTGTGATGTGAGGTTTCTGCCAGTACAGCTGACAGCACAGCCTGACCGTGCGCGCTCCATCAGTACTTCATGGTTTTCTTTTTGCAGATACACACTATGGAGAAAGCAGAAGGAAGAAATCAAACAGTCATCGTGGAATTCATCCTCTTGGGATTTGGGAATGGCCCTGAGCTGCAGCCCCTTCTCTTCCTCGTGTTTCTGGTGACCTACATTGCAACTGTGGCTGGGAATGGCCTCATCATTGCGCTAGTTGTGTCTGATCGGCACCTTCACACCCCCATGTACTACTTACTAGGGAACTTTTCCTTTCTGGAGATCATTTACACCTCCACCTTACTGCCCAGGCTGCTGGCCAGTCTCTTGACAAGGGACACACCCATTCCTGTTAAGGCTTGTATTGTGCAATTGTGTTTCTTTGGTTGCTTGTCCACTGTAGAAAATGTGCTGCTGGCGGTCATGTCTTATGACCGGTATTTAGCGATATGCCATCCCCTGCGTTACCCTGCTCTGATGAACGGCCGGGTGTGTGGCCAGCTAGTGGTAGGGTCCTGGATAATCAGCCCTGGGTTCACCATAATAGGAAACTCTTTCTTGTGGGAAATGCCATTCTGTGGTTCCAAAGAAATTGACCATTTCTTTTGTGATTATGCACCCATCATAAAGCTGTCCTGTGAGGACACCCGCACTGTGGAACTGCTGATATCTGTTGTTGCTGCCATAGGGTCACTTGTACCCTTGCTGCTGACTCTGGCGTTCTACAGTTGTACCATCGCTGCCATCCTGAGAATCCCTTCCACCACCGGGAGGCAAAAGGCCTTTTCCACCTGCTCCTCTCACCTCATTGTGCTGACCGTTTTCTATGTGTGCGTGATCAGTGTCTATGTGGTTCCAACAGCCAACACGCCCAAGGCCCTACAAAAACCGTTCTCTGTCTTCTACATAGTCCTGACTCCCTTGATCAACCCTGTCATCTACTGCCTCAGGAACAAGGAGGTCCAACAGTCCCTGCGGAAAGGGATTCGTAAAGTGGTTGCTTTCAGAAACCAATTGTCATGAGTGAACGTCTGTAATGGGGTAAAACCAGGGAGGGAGGTTCTCTGTAGGGGTTCTCTGTTGCTTTTTCAATATTTTGGAATTTTCTTTTTCCATATTTTTTTTTCAGTTTCTGCCTCAGGGGGAAAAGGACAATTCGCATCCTTGATAAGAGTTTTACCCCCTTTTCTTTTCCTTTCTTTCTCTCTTCCTTCCTTTCTTTCTTTCTTTCTTTCTTTTGCGATGCTACTTTTCTCCATTTGATCTGCAATGCATGATACACTCATTTCTTCATAAAATACTTGTTACAGTAAGAGATATTCCCCATGCAAATTACAATATTTTTCATGCTACACGTACAGCCAAAGCACTCTGCTTTTGTCACGTGTGAAATTGTGTCTAAATTGAACAAGGAGCTTTACATCTTTTCTGTTATTCTGGGCTCTTTCACTCCCGCTGTTGGCACTGATATTCATCTTCTGGTCAGGACCTTCTGTCATACATCAGCTTCTCAAAAGGAGGTGAAAAATGCTACATCCTAACAAGTGGAGAGCTTGGACTGGGTATTATACTTTGCAGATCTGCAGCTGGGGAAACAGAACTATGGCAGATTGTGTAGGACTGGGAATCTCAGTGTCCGCCATGTTTAATTTCCTTCCTGTTGCCGCAGCTTTTGCGGGATTAGGGAACATTAAAATAACTCCATCTAAATCAACTCCAATATCAATGTAGTTTCCGACAATGTCAACAAAAGATGTAGGGCCAAAATGGTCACAGCCAATAAAACCCAATTTCTCTCTCTGATTCAAACAAAGAGCAAAGAATGAACTCAAATCAATGGGAATCACAGAATCCTAGGGCTGGAAGGTACCTCAGCAGGTTACCTCGTCCAGCCGCCTGCTTCAAGCAGGATTAACCCCAACTAAGTCATCCCGGCCAGGACCTCGAGAGATGGAGAATTCACAACCGCTCTAGGTAACGCATTCCAGTGCTTCACCACCCTCCTGGTGAAGTCGTTTTTCTTAATATCCAGCCTACTCCTCTCCTTCTGTATCTTCAGACTATTGTTCCTTTTTCTGCCAACAGTCACGACTGAGAACAATTTCTCTCCATCCCTTTCAGAGCTCCCCTTCAGGAGGTTAAAAGCTGCTGTTAAATCTCTCCTCAGGCTTCTCTTCTGGAAACTAAATAAACCCAAATCCCTCAGCCTCTCCTCCCAGATCATGTGCTCCAGCCCCTTCATCATTTGTGTTACCCTCCGCTGAACCCCCTCCAGTACGTCCACATCCTTTGTATACTGGGGGGCCCAACACTAGATGCAAAACTCTCGATGTGGCCTCACCCGTTCTGAATAGAGGGGAATAACAACTTCTCTAGATCTGCTTGAAATGCTCCTCCTATGGACCCCAGGATGCTATTGGCCTTCTTGGCTACAAGGGCCCACTGTTTACTCATTTCCAGCCTTTCATCCATTATAATCCCTCTGTCCCGTTCTGCTGTACTGCTGCTGAGCCACTTGGTCCCCAGCCTGTAACAATGCTTGGGATTCTTCTGTCCCAGGTGCAGGACTCTGCACTTCTCCTTGTTGAACCTCATCAGATTTCTTTTGGCCCAATCCTTCCATTCATCCAGGTCATTCTGGATCCTATCTCGACTCTCCAACTTATCAACCTCTCTCCCTAGCTTGGTATCATCCACAGCCTTTCTGAGGTTGCAATCCTGTCCCTCATCCAGGTTATTAAATAAAGGTGATGAACAACACCGGCCCCAGAACCGAACCTTGGGACACTCCACTTGAAACCAACCACCATCCAGATATAAGGCCTTGACCACACCCCTTTGGGCCTGACCATCAGGCCCGCTTTCTGCCTATCTTATAGTCCATGGATCCAATTCATAGTTGCTTAACTTATGAGCAAGAATGTTGTGGGAGACGGTATCAGAAACTTTGCTGAAGTCAAGGTACATCACATCCACTGACTTCCTCATGTCCACAGACCCACAGAAGATAGTCAGATTGGTCAGACAGAACTTGCCATTGGTGAATCCATGTTGACGACTTTAGATCACTTGTCCCTCATTCAGGTGCTCCAAAATTGATTCCTTGAGGATCCCCTCCATTATCTTCCCTGGAACTGAGGTCAGGCTGACCAGTCTAAAGGTCACTGGATTTTTCTTCTTTCCTTTTTTGCTTGGGACCTTACACTGAAAGCCAGGGTGAGTCACTGAAATGGTCTCAGAAAAGGCTAGAAGATCTGTCCATGCTCTATATAAGTGGCTTTTGGCAGAAATGGAAGGAGCCACATGTGTTTAGCTCGTTGAAGTAAGGCGTAGGCAATAGCTTATTAGGAGTGTACACATTAAGGCAAGTTAAACACACTGATCAATTAATCATGGAAACAGTTTCCAATGGTGCATGGTGGATTCTCCATCATTGGCAAGTTTTAAAACAAGATTGGATTTCCCTCAATTCCTTAACTCAAAAGGAATTATTTTGGGGAAAGTTCACTGGCCAATTTTCTACAGGTGATCCAGCCAGATGACTGAAATGAGCCTTTTTGGCATTGGGATCTGTGGATTTTCTCTGATGAGAGAGGTGTCAGTTAGTTCGACTGAGAGAGTTTGGGATTACAGAGGTTCGACCTGCACTTCACTTGGGCCATGAAATTCCCAGCTCCAGTTGACCCAAAAGCAAAATGAGCACCTGGGCTAAAAATAGCAGCGTAGCCTTGGCAGCACAGGCGATGTGCCCAAGCACAAGCCAATCTGAGCGCTTAGATAGGGACACAGTGCCTGTCCCACACTGCTGCTTGTGCTGCCCTGTTCTCACCGCTGCTATTGTCAACCCCTCGTTGAGACTCTACAGGTGGGATTACTTTATAATCCCTTATTATCCTTAGAATGTTTGAATCTAGGAAAAGTTCACTCAGGACAATACAAACCATTGTCCCTGCCATTTCCTTTGGTTTATCTGAAAATCTCGGGGGTAAAGAATTATGGAAAATTTCTCAAAGAAAATGGGAGATGTGGTGTAGATATTAATGAATATGCTGGAGTGTTTAATTAGTGCTACTTTTTGGTGGTTTTAATTTGCTGATGAGTCACTGCACCTAAATTTCCATAAATACTCGAAATACATTCATACCTTCCCAGGCGAAAATGACTGAGTGTTAAATGAAGGAATGATGAGGAACAGGTCGGACTCCATTGGGAGTCACCAGTTCTCCCCATATTGACCTCACACAGGTCCTAGGCCTTGAACCATAGACAGGGCATTTCTTATAGTGTACATTGGGAACTATGCCAAAGCTACCAAACTGCCATTCACATTTTATCAGTATTTGGACAGTAGCAAAGGGACCCAGATTCATACGAGTAAAAGCCCAGCTTCATATTCCCCGCCCCTTTAGCTAACCTGTTTGCAACAACTGGGGAACTGGGGATTTAAACTCACACAAGAATAATTCAGTGGACTGTAAAGTTTCTCATTCCCCAGGGGAAGGATGGTTTGCAATTAGGCCCTCTGGGTATTAATTAACAGCAACATTAATTGAGTCATGGACCCTGAAATACTGCTAGGGAGTTGCAAGGAGTTTTCAGAAGCATGGGCCAAGCTGTTCCCTGGTGTAACCCCCTCTTGTCGGCGTGGTGACACCAGGGCTCTGCCTGAACCAGCGTGTGAAAAAAATATCATGTCTGACTTTTGCTGTTTTCAGTTGCATGTTGATGTCCTCTGGCGCCTCTGGTCGTCCCAGGCACAGTGATGCGGATTCAATTCTGCGCTGAAGAAGGATTTCCATGAAGCAAACCACTCACTGCACACTAATGTTCTGTGGCAACAGCCTGGTAAACAAGAGGAGAACAGGGCTGGCCAATGCCACTGAAGTTTATCCCTTTCATTCATCAAACCAGCCGAGCTTATTTTCCCTTTGCCTTAAATAAAAACCAAACACTTTGCCTCTTTTTTAACCCATCCACCTTTTCTGTTCCCTGTTCCATTGGGTGTTGGAAAAGGCCCTCCCTTTAGAGCCTCATCAGCCGCAGGGAAGCAAAGGCCTTTTCTCCCTGCTCCGCTCACCTCATGCTAGTCCCAGATATGCATGGGATCCTGATGGATGCACGTCCAACCCAAACATGGTACCCTAAAGAACGTACTCTCCATCCTCTGTACGCTCCAGACTCCCCTTCTCAGTCCCTCACCTTCACCCTGACAATCCAGGCTGTGCTTTGCTTCTCTGAGTTGAGGGCTCCGGTAGCAGCTTTCTTTGGAAGAAGAGTTAATTGTGATTCATGAATTTAACTCAAATCATGAAATATTTTCAACAAAGTTCAATCCCCATTTTGCAAGGCTGACGGGCTTGGCAGAGCCCCGCCCCCTTTCTAATGTGTCACCTGCTGGTTCGAACCCTGGTGTGGCTGGGGAGTGAGGATCACCCAACATCATTATCCCCTGCCTGGGGAGGAGAAGTCTTCTCTCTCCTGTATGCGAAGAAGATCACTGGCCTGTGGGACGCTCTTCTCTCTCTCACCTGTTACCGTGGTTCTATTTGGTATAAACGGTGACACTGCTATCGAAACAAGGAGTTGGACGTTCCTTCCCCCACACAGGCGCCTTCAAAACTGACAGATGTTTTGGAGGAAAAGCTTCAGATGCATGAGTGGGGGTGGGGTGGAGGGTTGCAGAGGGATATTTAAAGAGTGGGGTCCCAGTAAAAGGGAGGGCCAGAGCTGACAAGGTCTATTCAGTCAGGGTGGAAATGGCCCATTGTCAGTCATGTGTATCAAAAGAGGAAAAACCAGGTCAGATCAGACAGGGGCAAGTGGCCCATTTTCCGAGTCTAATGGGGAGATATTAACACCCAGGGCAGAGAAGCTGCTTTTGGAAGGGGCCGGCCACTCCCCGTCTCCATTTCATCCTTGGTTGATGGAGTCAAATTTACAAATAAATTGCAGCTCAGAGATTTCTCTCTCCATTTGATTTGTGAAATGACTTTGTTTTAGGACTGCTACTTTTAAATCTGCCACTGAGTGTCCAGGGAGATGCAAGTGTCTCCCACCGGCTTCTGTCCATTACCCTTCCTGGTGTCTGAGCTGTGTCCATCTATTCTTTTACGGAGAGACTGTCCAGTCTGGCCAGTGTAAATGGCAGTGGGGCATTGCTGGCACACGATGGCAGATATTCTATTCGTCGCTGTGCAGGTGAGGGAGTCCCTGGTGGTGTGGTTGATGTTAGGTGCTGTGATGGTGTCACTGGGGTAGATCTGTGAGCAGAGCTGGCAGCGAGGTTTGTTGCAGGGATCGGTCCCAGGGTTAGAGTTACTGTGTTGTGATCTGTCGTTGCTGGGGACGTGCTGTCTGGCCCAGTGCCTGGTCATTCCCTTGATGAATCACAAGGAGTGGTCGTTGGGCTCAGACAAGCAAACGAGATTGGCTTCCTAGCCAGTGCATCACAGCTGGGGCCAAGACTGCCGCACCCCCACCGGCCGGGTGGACCTGAGGTTGGAAGCAGCCCCAGTACAGCCGCAGCTGAACAGCTGCTCGGTCCCCTCTCCCCACAGCTGGGGCTGGTCCCTCCCCTCTGGGCGTTCAGGCTACAGGGGGGCCAGAGCCAGCACCAGTGAGGTGAGGTGGGGGCGGACCCATCTCTGGGGAGGCAGCAGAGCCAAGGCCACCCCAGGTAGTCACCACAGCCCCAGCTCTGGGGGAGAGAGGTTGAGCTCAGCTGCATGGTGCTCCAGGGGTAGCAAGCCCCATCTTCAGGAGGGGGAGGGACTGCAATGGAGGGTGGGGGGACCTGTCCCAGCCACCGCAGCACCCCTGAGAGCCGAGACTGGCCAGAATGGCACATTCTCCTCACCAAGGAGTTCAGGGGAATTCAATGATGGGGATCAGCCCTGCCCTCATGGCCCCCTGGCTCCCCTGGAGCTGGAGGCAGGACCCCAGATCAGCTCTGGGCTGGGCGCACGGCCCCCTGACACGGCCTTTGGCCAGGGTCAACGCACACGTCGTCACCTCACTTCCCACCAGAGCAGGGACTGCAGCTGGCCAACACGCCCCAACCACCCCCACTTTCTTGGATCACTCTGTGGCCGTGTCCAGCACCACGGCTCAGACCCAGCCCTCACAACCTCCCCGGCCTCCTAGCCCAGAGCTGGGGCAGAGGCCACCCCCACAACCCAGTGCTGCAGCTGGTTCCCCCACCGCCAGAGCTGGGTAGCTCCCCCAGCTGACATTGGGATGGGGCCCAGTTCTGCGGCCTCGCCCTGGACCCCATGTTACCCCCTCTTCTGCACCAGAGCTGGGGCCTGGGCCAGGAAAGCCACCTCAGATCACCTTGGCCCCGGGCAGAGAACCACAGCCCTGTCCTAACCCCCAGGTGCCACCAACCCCAGTCCTGTGGCTGAGGCCTGACATCCCCAAAGGGGGGCTGAGGTTGTCCACCACCACTCCAGTTCAACCTGGGCCTGGGACCAGCATCATGGGCTGCCCCACCCCTCTCCGCCAAGGATCCAGACTCCCCACGACCTGTGTAAAGGCCCCTCCTCTCCAAGAGCTAAAGTGGGCTGAAGAAGGCAGCCCCATCCGGAATTTCTCCCCAGGAACTGCAGCAGGGGTTCCCCCCACCCTGGGGAGATGCCAGGGCCAAGCAGCACCGCCCTGACTGCCCACGGACCAGCCTGCACCCCTTCCCCATTCTCAGCAACGCCCAGCCCCTCCTCCCTCCCCCTGGTGGGGACCTGTGGACAGGGACTGCCCCCCCTCCACGTTTTCCCCCCCGCCTGCCAGGGACACAGAGGTCCCCACCTCTGAGGTGGTGTGTGCACTTGGCACTCCCAGTCCAGAGAGCAGAGCCTGCTGGAAGGCTGACACGGGAACACGGCATTGTCTGCTGTCTGTAAAACAGAACTGAGCCTGGTTCTTTTCACCCCTGTTGTTCACGTAGATCTGCTCAGCTCACACATCAGACAGATGGGCTGGGGCTGCGCTACAGTGGCCTTCTGCTGACAGACCCAGGGAGCGTCCGCGCTACAGCTGCATTCTGTGGCTTTCCTGGCCCAGGCCCCAGCTCCGGTGCAGAAGAGGGGGAACATGGGGGCCAGGGCCAGGCCGCAGCACTGGGCCCCATCCCAAAGTTAGCTGGGGGAACACCCCAGCTCTGGGGGGTGGAGAACCAGCTGCAGCACTGGGTTGTGGGAGGAGGCTGGGAGTGGCCGGCCCCTTCCAAAAGCAGCTTCCCTGCCCTGGGTGTTAATATCTCCCCATTAGACTCTGACAATGGGCCACGTGCCCCTGTCTGATCTGACCTGTTAGTCTGTATCTTCGAGAACAGCAAAAAGTCCCGTGGCACCTTTTGCCTAACAGAGATTTTGGAGCAAAAGCTTTCATGGGCAAGGACCCGCTTCATGCATCTGATGCTGTAAACCAGGTTAGTCTATGAGGTGCTACAGGACTTCTTGTGCTTCTCGAATGTCAAACAAGGGTCCCCAGAGCAGCCTAGAGAGTGGGCGGATGCAGAGGCACTGATGTCCCTTGTGTGGCAGGACAAGCTGTACAAATGGTGTTCCAGGGGACAGACCAGCCCCACACAGGTGTCTCCTAGGCAGGGACCAGCCACCTGGGGCAAGTCTGTGCACGCTGTTGTGTTATCCTCTGTCCTTGTGCCACACCTGGAGTGCCACAACCTGGCAGCAGCTCTTTCTGGAGCCTGGCCTGGTCTTGCCCTAGCAGCTGGATGGTGGAGCAAATTGCTTAGTGGGGGACAGTTGACATTATGGACCCATTGAAGGTGTCCAGACCAGAGCTCTACAAGGCTGTCTGAGCCTTGAAAGACGTTTGGGAGCTCTAAGAGAAACAAGGACAAGGAGGAAAGGAGAGGGAGAGAGATTTTTTTCACAACATCCTCGAGCAAAGAGTCCCACAGGTTGCCTTTGTGCCATGTGAAGAAACGCTTCCCTTGGGTTGTTGTAAATCTGCTCCTTACGAATGTCATTTGGTCATCGGCTAGTTCTTGTGCTACGGCAAGAAGTAAATATCTCTTCTGGATTATGTTTCTCCATTGAGTAGAGGATTGTGATTTGCTGATATAAGGAACGTGAGATCCCACAACTCCCACACTGAGTGTCGGCATAAATTGTGATTTTACAAGAAATTGTTTACAATAGACAAAAATCTCATTGCTGACTTGCTACCCATCAGGCTTTGCCTGAAAGGTCTCACACATGCACCCTTTCCATTCTCATGCAGATGTCCTCTGGGAGACACATTCCTCCCAGCCTTCAGCAGCATTGCGTTCCTGCTGCCACATTTCTTACACACACACACACACACACACACACACACACACACAGAGCGCGGGGGGGGTCTGCCCTGGGGCGGGGCGGGGCATGCAGTGTGCATGCGCACACACACACACACACACACACACACACACACACACAGAGCGCGGGGTGGTCTCCCCTGGGGCGGGGCGGGGTATGTAGTGCGCATTCGCACACACACACACACACACACACACACACACACACAGGGAACATGGCAGCAGGAACGCAATGCTGCTGAAGGCTGGGAGGAATGTGTCTCCCAGAGGTCATCTGCATGAGAATGCAAAGGGTGCATGTGTGAGACCTTTCACGCAAAGCCTGACGGGTAGCAAGTCAGCCATGAGATTTGGTCTGTTGTAAAGACGTTGTTGTAAAATCACAATTGCAGCTGACACTCCGTGTGGGGGTTGTGGGATCTCACCAATGCTCTGGGTTGTTGTTGGGGACAGGGCAGTCGCCATGGGACATTGATTACGCAGGGCTCCCTGGTTTAAAGCTTTGTAAAGCAGAAGGGCAGCAGTAGTAGCTGAGTGAGCTTGCTGAGTGCCTTGGCCATCTGTTTATAAAACTGACTGGAGTAAGTCTCCCTGCCCGTTGACAGACAGAGCGGGATACTCGGGTGTTTGTGAAACTCCACGCTGGAGTTAAAAGAGCTGAAATCCCAGGGTCCTGCCTCAGAGCTGTCCCAAGCGGTGGGGTGTGGCTGGTAGGAGGAACAGCAGATGACAGTGGGTGGCTGGTAGGAGCAGAGGGAGGCTGCAGACAAGTGCACGGCTGCTATTGCCCTGGTGATGGATCTGGGCTCTGGGTTTGGGACTGCACCGCGAGAGGTGCCCCCTGTAACAGTGTGTGGGGTAAAGGGCCAAGAGCCCCAGCAAGAGACTTGGTTCTACTGCATATGGGGATGGGATCTTGTTAAAGGGGTTTGTCTCTTCTCTGCTTCGGTACACGGCATCTGTCGCTGTTCCCTGGGGGTAGGTTATGGTCTATGATACTATCTGCTCATGGGACTTCGAAGTAGGCGGGGTCCTTTCGAAAAGGAGCCCCGTCGGGACGAGCCGCGCGGCGGCGAGGCGCGTCAATTTCGAAGTGCTGCAGCCGCCCGCGTGCTAATGAAGCGCTGAATATGCATTTCAGTGCTTCATTAGTAAACTTCAAAATGGCCATTTGCGCGGCCATTTCAAAGTTTGGGGCTAGTGTAGACACGGCCTGGGAGACACATTCCTCCCAGCCTTCAGCAGCATTGCGTTCCTGCTGCCACATTCCCTACACACAGACACACAGACAGACAGACACCCGCCCACCCACAGCGAAGTGGGGGGTCTGCCCTGGGGAGGGGCCTGCAGTGCGCGCACACACACTTATACACACACACACACACACCTCTGTGCTCCCAGCATGGCTGTGGGGGGCGGGGCCTGGGGGGGCGGGGCTGAGCGGAGCCACAAGCACGGCCCCTGCCCCGCCCCACGTGTCCGGCCCCAGCCTGGAGTCTGGCGTGGCGCTTCCCCCCCGGCTGCACCGGCGGCTCCGGGAGTTACAGGGCGGGGGGGAGGGTGAAACCACGTGGGAGCGGGCGGTTTGGGGCATGATTCCAGCTGGCGTTGGGGGCGGTTTGGGGCGCGAGTTCCGGTGGGGGGCGGAGGGGGCAGTTTGGGGTGTGAGTTCTGGTGGGGAGGGTTTGGGGCATGAGCGCTGCCCCCACCCCTAGGAAATCAGCCCTGCGCACACACACGTGAGCAGCTTTTGGAGCAAAACCCCCGTGGGGCTCGTCTCAGCTGGGAAACGGGTTCTGCCCACTGAGTTCGTTGCTGTCAGTCTCTCAGGTGCCACCGGACCACTCGATGCCCCGTCTGAGTCCTTCCACCCAGCTCGCGGGATGGAGCCGCAGGAGTCAGGAGAATCTGAGCCCAGATCCCCGCCCGGCCCCGAGAGCGGCAGCAGCTCCGCACACATCTCAGGTGCCAGCTCAGAGCTGCCCAGAGGATTTGAGCACCCGCTTCCATTTCCTGTTAATAACAGGTGCCCAAACCACCTAGCTCACTTGGACAATCTCTGCCTCAGTCACTCTCCCCAGACTCAGGGGCGCACAGTGGGGCTTAAAGCCACCGGTTCCCTCCCTCTCCGGCGTGTGGTGACAGGGGGGACGTGGGCCTTCATTGCTCTACCCCGTCCAAGGCCAGGGCCCAAGCAGGGGTGGCCCTGGCTGCTGCTGGCAGCAGTGGGAATCTGGCCCTATGGTCTGGGCAGTGGGTCTGGGAGTGAGGGCTCCTGGGTTCTGGTCTCATCTCTGGCAGAAGAGTGGGGTGTAATCGTTAGAGCAGGTGGGAGTGGGAGTCAGAGCTCCTGGGCTCTCATCATGGCACGGAGACAAGAGTCTGAGCATCAGGAAACTGCAGCTGTGAGCCCTGGGGGTTGTACCTGCCCCAACTCTGGGGTGTTTTCCTGGGACAAATCAGTCCTCCTTGTAGGCAAAAGAGGTCAAATAATTTACCAGGAGAGCGAATCTCAGAATGATTTTAATTTAGAAAATACAGGTGAAGATGAGGATGACGATGATACAACTTCCTACAAACCGATTCTCTCAGTGACTTTTGTTTGTTGCAGCCTGAGGCAGTGTTGTTTTCCTCTGGGGAGCAGGGTAAGGAATTTGGCCTGAGGGACTTGGTCCCAGAAGCCAGTGAATGTAATAAACACACCTGTTTCCTTCAGCACGTCCAGCACCAGCAGCAGCTGGGAGATGGAACTGCCCATCCTGAACAAGGTAGGGAAAAGGAGCCTTCAGCCCCCAGCCATCCTCCCACTGCAACCCTCAGTGTTGTGCCCCACTCTGCAACGGGAGCCAAATCACCTCACTGGTTCCTTCATCTGAATTTTCTATATGTGTGTGGAGATCCTGAGTGATGTTCGTCCGTCTGTCTGTCTGTCTGTCTGTCTTGCATTCAGAATTTAGCTAATGTGGCTATCTGGGGTGAGGCCAAGTGCTAGATTTCAGGGCGTGGGGGTCATTGGCACTTGGTGAAGTTCTGGTCCCATCATTCCATAGTGCCCAGCAGAGTGACAGATGAGCCCCTCACCTCCTCCCCCCCATTCCTGATTCTTTTTGTGGTTGTGTTGTTGGTGTTTTTTCTTCTCACATCTCTCATATTTTCTCCACTCTGCTCCCCACCCTTCCTCCTCCGCCTCCTCCTCCTCCTCCTCCTCCTCATTATCCACTATCTCTTGAGTGTAACTTTTCTTTCATAAGGTGTGTGCTGTTTATGAATTTGAGCACAGTCGGCTGGGTGGGCTCCATCTGATCTCTTCTCATCAGAATAGCCACTCCTGAATATGCCCACGACACATGCTCCACAGGTGAAGCCCACTAATTTAGAGGTGGTCTCTCATAGCTGAATTTATCTGAGCCCTTTTGGTACATACTATGTGCTTTGTTAATTTATTGCATGGTCTCCTGTTTCTAAAGGGACTGTCTGGGTGACCTGAAGAGCACTGAAATTACCACTGAGCTTTCAATGATGAGATTCTCCCCGGACCTTATTCTCAGTGGTGAGTAAATCGTAGAATGCCAGGGCTGGAAGAGAACCCAGGAAGTCATTGAGTCCAGCCCCCTGCCTGAAGCAGGATCACCCCCAACTAAATCAACCCAGCCAGGACTTTGTGAAGCGGCGACTTAAAAATTTCTTGATATAGAGGTTCCATCAACTCTCTAGGTAACACATTTCTGTGCTTCCCCACCCTGCTGGGGAAATAGTTATTCTTAATATCCAACCTAGAGTTCCCCCACGGTAACTTAAAACCCTCGTTCCTCATTCTACCTTCTGTCACAGCCTCTCTCCACCTTCTTTAGATCCCCTCTTCAGGAAGTTGAAGGCTGCTATCAAATCCCCACCTCACTCTTCTCTTCTGCAAACTAAATAAGGCCAAATAATGAAATAATTCCATTTATTTAGAACCTGTCCAAATGTCAACTCAGAAATAAAAACAGAAACCAAAATCCATTCTGGAAAAGAATTCCTGTATATGGATGTTTTCCATCAGGAAACACTGAGAAAACATTTTGTGGTGGACGTTTGAGTTCATATGGACTCTTGTGAACTGTAATTTGGGTTTTTGCTGCTTCAACTTTTTGTATTGATTCAGTGTGAAAACACACACTGGCATTTCCCATGGGATGGAAATTCCATTTCTTGGCCAGCTCTGCACTTAGTGCCATGGTCGTGCTGAGGAAAGTCCTTCGTAATGTCAGTGAAGGTTCCTCAAAGGAGCTCTTTAGAGAGACACAAGAATTCTCACCACTTCTGTATGTTTAGAAAATATCACTCACAGCTGTTTGAAAAGGTTCTTTGATGTGCACTGGGCGTAGCTCAGCCCCACCCTTTCCTTTGCTCCTGTGATTTCATGTTCTCTCTTTGTTCTCTTGGACAGCGTGTGTCATTGAGAGTCAGAAGAACACAGTCTCCAGTTCTGGGTGTTCCCACTCAGTGTGTCTCTTCTGTCACTCTGGTTCCCACTTACAAGCTCACTGTTATTTGCTGCAGTCCTGTGAGAGCCCCATACTAAGGAAGTTAAGCGCAGGCAAAATCCATTTGTTGTGTCTCATTTTTAATTCTACTCTGTCACTTCACGGTCACACCTGCGATTATGAAGTTCCTTTTCAACAAATGAGCCTGAAGTAAAACGTGTAGGAAATGTCTCCGACATCATAGGATCTTTCTTGTGAAATTCCTTGTGTTACCATCATAGGAGAAAGCTTCAGAAGTGGAGCAACTCGCAGACTCATAGGATTGTAGAACATTAGAACTGGGAGGGACCTCGAGAGGTTGTTCCGTCCAGTCCCCTGCACTTCACAGACCGTCCCTGATAGATGTCTGTCTAACCTGCTCTTAAACATCCCCAGGGATGGAGATTCCACAGCCCCTCTAGGTAATTTATTCCAACATTTAACCACCCTGACAGCTGGGAAATTTTTCCTAATGTCCAACCTAAACCTCCCTTGCTGCAGTTTAAGCCCATTGCTCCTTGTTCTCAGTACAGCTCCTTTTACACCCCTGGCGTAGTTGCGATTTACACCAGGTAAGGAGCTGGCCCTGGGTCTCGTCTCTTATGTTGACACAAACCGATGTATTGCAGAACTGGCTGTGAGGGAGGCAGGAATGATTTGGGTCGTTCACTAACACTGAAGGAAGAATAACGCTGTGCAGAGCAAAAAGGCCAAAGTCCCCCACTGCTTTCAGACTCCAGGGGGCTTCTCCATCGGAAAACGGTTTCCAGCGTGTTGAGGCTCCGCAGTGTCCGTTTGCTGGTGTGAGGTGTCACTGCAGGGGAATCCGGGCATTGGTGTGATTATTCGTATCATTAACATACGAGTGAGAGGAGAATGTGCCCTCGTCTGAGAAATCGTATTTGGGAACTCGGCTGCGGTGACACTTTCACCCCCAGACTCTGCACTGACCTCCACACCTCACCCTCCATCTGGCTCCCTCCACCTCCTGCCCTGAGCTGCCCCGACCCTCGCAGACCCTGCACATACTCCATCACACCCCGGCAAGGATCCCCCCACCCAAATACCTGCCCTAACACCCCCCTCCAGCCCTCTGTCCTGAGCCCCCTCCCCTCACTCCACCCCCTCCACCTTTGTCCTGAGACCCCCCACAGCAAACCCTGCTGTGACATCTGCACCTCCACCTCCTGCCCTCAGCCCCGACCATCCCACCCCACAAACCCTCTGCCCCAACCCATCCCTGCCCTCATAGGCCCTTCCCTGTCGATAATCACCTCGCTGGTGTACAACCATCCAGCACCTCCCACCCCCTGCCCTGAGTCCCCCAACCCCTTGACTTCTGCACCCCCATCCCCTGCCCTTAACCACCACACGCAAAAAGGCCTCCCCCCCGTCCCCCTGCCCTCTCTGCAGCACCCTCTGCCCCCTGCCCTGGTCCCCCAGCCCTCCCAGCTTCTGCTCCCCCTCCTCCACACCCCACCCCTTCCTCTCCCCTCTCCCACAACCCAACACTCCTTCCCCCACTGCCTTCAGACACCCGCCTCCACCCCCACTGACATATCTTACACAGCCCATGGGGAGCCCCCCAAAGGGCCAGGGATGGCCATGCAAGAGTACCTCAAACACACAGCTGTTACCTTCACCCTTGGGCTGCGCAGGCTGATCCACAACCATGGGCTCAACCTACCGCACCATTCCTTCTCACCACGCCTTTCAGACCAGCGAGACAGCAGAGACGCAGAGCAGGAAATGCACTTTCCCACTGGAACTGGAAGTGGCACAACGTACACAGCGCCACATTCACTGAGGGAATTAGACCCCCGTCAAGTCCAGCTCCACCCCATTCGCACAGAACGGCTCCATCGAGAGCTGTTGGAAATGCAACAAACAGACAACATGGACTGGAAACACAGAGACAGAGACAAGCGGCTCTTCCATCAGATGAAAATGAAGAACTCTGGGAAACTCACCTTCACATGGACAGGAGAAGACAGTGAACATCTCAACCCAGTGACAGTGAGGAGCCCAGAGAAACCTGACTTCAAAGAGCCAGAACCAGACAGTCAACCCCTTGAGCACACAAACCAAATGTCCCTGACTCTGCTTAAAGCCCTGAGCAAGGCCGGGTCAGTCGCTGTTATTTACAGAGAAATTTCAGCAGGTGTTAGTCAGAAGGGTCCGAACAGGAAGGAAACCAGGACAAATGTTTTCTTTTGCAGTCACATTTCTGATGTGCCTCAGACCTCGTCTCTTTTTCCTCCTACAGATGACCTCTTCCGAGGGCGACCCTGGAGGGAACCAGACCATCTCCGATGTGTTCGTCCTGGTGGGCTTCTCGTACCTTAATGAGCTGCAAATTCTTCTGTTTGTGGTGCTTCTGGTCATCTACCTGCTCACCCTGATGGGGAACCTGCTCGTCATCTTGCTAATAAAGCTGAACCCCTCCCTTCACACCCCCATATATTTCTTCCTGGTGAACCTGTCTTCCTCAGAGATCTGCCTCACCAGCAGTGTGGTCCCTCAGCTGCTGGCTCACCTCCTGGTGGAGGAAAAGACCATCTCCATTGCAGCTTGTGCAGCAGGGTTGTATGTCAATGCCATTGTGGGCCTTATGCATTGCTGCCTCCTCGCAGCCATGGCCTACGACCGCTACGTGGCCATATGTCACCCCCTGCACTACACAGCCATCATGAGTGGCCAGGCGTGTGCTCTGCTCGTGGTGGCTTCCTGGGCTGCTGGCATCTCGGTGGAAGTTCCTCTGACAATGTGGGTCTTCAGCCTGCCCTTCTGTGGCCCCAACCGCATCCACCACTTCTTCTGCGACTTCCCACAATTGCTGAATTTGGCATGTGCCGAGACATCGCAGATTAAGGCTGTAGGTTCCATGGTGACAGTTCTGTTCATCCTGTGTCCTTTCCTGTTTATACTCCTGTCCTACGTCCGCATTATCTCCACCATCCTCAAGCTGCCGTCGGCGGAGGGAAGGCGTAAAGCCTTCTCCACCTGCTCCTCCCACCTCACGGTGGTGACTGTGTTCTATGGAACGGCCATTATCACCTACCTGGCACCCAACACTGGCTCCACTAAAGAGAGTGACCTATTGATTTCCCTGTTGAACACAATCATCTCTCCAGTGTTGAACCCCATAATTTACACTCTGAGGAACAAAGAGGTGAAAGGAGCCTTGAGAAAAACTGTACAGAAGAGCAGCTTTTCTCACCACTGGAGAAACTAGAGACTGAGCAGTCAAATTAGTCAATATTAGGGCACGGCGGGGGAGGCGCTAGTGAAGGGAAATTCATAAACATTTCATTGAATTTCTCCCAACGACTCTGATTTTTTTGTTCCTTTGAAAGACTTTGTCCTGTCTGGAAAATGGGAAGTGAAACCCTTGCTGCCAAATTACCCCAAAATTTTAAGTTGTTGGTTTTTTTTGAAGTTCAAAAGGCAGAACAGTTTCCCCTGATTTATAATTCATTGGAAAAAACAAACAAACAAACAAGGGACTTGGTTTAGTTTGGCCAAAGTCCGGTCCTGATTTTCAAACTTGAAAATGTCAAAGGAAAACAGAGCGTCCAAGGAGAGATGTTTCATTCAAGGTTCACCTCTGCCAACTGTGTCCTTCCCAGGTCAGACTATGAGAAGCAGTTTTCCTTCCTACTCCTTGCTCCTGACGCTACCATGTGGGATGCTGACAGGGAGAGGTGTGAGGGCGTCCTGATACTGAGGTCGTGTGCGGCAGAAGGAGACGAAAAGGGGTTGGTTGCACTGCCAGGCCTACCAGCAACAGATTAGAAGCAAGAGAAAGGCCAAGCACAGGGTTGGCCTGTTGTGCAGTGAGGAGCGAGGAACAACATCAAGAAAACTGGAAATGGCAGAGCTGCTTAATGACCTCTTTGTTCTGGTCTTCACCAACAAGTCTGTGGAGAAATTCCTGATGTGGTGAAAGCTCGTTGGGAGGGGGCAGGTTTAGAAGAGAAAATAAAAAAAAACAAAACGTAAAAATGACCGAGAAATGTTCACTGTTTGGAAGTCACCAGGACCTGATGAAATGCCTCCAAGAATCCTGGTGGAGCTTAAGGGATAGATATCTGAGCCTTTAGCTATCGTCTTTGAAAAGTCCTGGAAGTCGAGAGAGATTCCAGAAGACTGGAAGAGGCAAAAAAAGTGCCTGTCTCAAAAAAGGGAAATAAGGAAAACCCAGGAAGTGAGAAACCAGTTAGTTTAACTTCTGTGCCAGGAAAGGTAATGGAGCAAGTCATTAAGGAATTCATTTGGAAACATCTAGAAGAAAATAAGGGTCTGGGTAACAGCCAGCATGGATTTAGAGAGAAGAAATCATGGCCAACCAATTGGATCACTTTCTGTGATAGGATAATAAGACTTGTGGACAAGGGAGAAGGGGAGGATGTGGTGCACCTGTGGTTCAGGAAGGCATTTGATATGGTCTGGAATGTCTTCTTATCAATATACTCGGCAAATACGACTTAGATGGGGCTGCTGTAAGGTGGGTGCATAACTGGCTGTACAGCCGTTCTCAGAGGGTCGTTATGAATGGTTCCTGTCCACAGAGAGGCTCTGTGCCTGAGCAGTCCCCGCCCGCCGTGGGGAGAAGGGCCACGCCAGCCCAGCCGGGCAGGGGCACCTCTGTGCCGGGACTGGAGCTGTGCCCTGGCTGTGGAAGCCATTTCTGTCACCGGTGTGTAGAGCGGCACCGACCCTGGGGCTGGGGGGCCAAGTGAGGGGTCTGATGAAAGCTGGAGATGCCCTGAAGCTGGGTGTGACTTGTGTGTCGGTGCCGTGGTCGTGTGAGAAGTTACACACATTGGCTCTGTAGCTGTGTTAGAAATGTCTGAGTGCTGCGAGTCACACGAGGAGGTGTGACACAGAGAGAGAGAGAGAGAGAGAGAGAGAGAACCAGGTTGCTGGGCTGGACACCAGGCTCAGATGTCAAATACACATCTCAGGGAAGTGGGACTTGTCGTCCACAGCAGCCCAAGGGGTCAGGTGGCCTGGGCTGAGCAATGGGGTTGAAATCGGACGCCCAGACGTCCATCCCAGCTGCCATGTGACTGGACTGGGCCGTGCTGGGGAAACCAGCCACCGAGGGCAGTTTCCCACAGCGGCTCACCGGGGTCGGGTGACTCTGAGCCGCCAGTGCCTGTGGGAAGGAGAACGGACCATTCGCTCTCCCTCACCCCAGCCAGGCTCCCCCACTGCCCCAGCCCCTCCCAGGGTCCAGTTCAGCCCTGGGGAAGTGGGTCCCCCTGCACCACTGGAACGGGTGGAGCTGCCTTGGCCTGCGCCAGGCCTGGATTGGGCCCTCACAGCACAGGGTACGGCCAAGCGCCAACATCAGGCCAGACGCAGAGGGGACCCCGCCCCATGTGCCCTCCCTGCCCCCACCCCCTCCGCGCCTGCCCGGCTGGCTCCCCACGCACAGGGAGGAGAAGGTGTCCCTGTAACGGTGCCACAGGGGGATCCTGTCCCTGGGCCTCTCCTTCCCTCGGTGGGGGCAGCTGGGTGGCAGCGTGACCCCTCGTTGGCCTGCAGCCCCTTCTCACCCTCCGTCAGTACCAGCTCCTGGCAGTGCCCATAGGCCTGTCTCAGCTCCTGCTGCTGCAGTGGGATCAGCACGACACCCCAGGGTGCCCCCCACCCACAGGCTGCCCCCCGCCCTGCCCCCGAAGGGTCTGCCCCAGTGTCCTCCCAGTGGGTGGGACAATCCCAGGGGCAGGGCGAGCCCACCTGCCCCCTGCACACACCTCACCCTGCGCCCCAGGGATCTGGAGGGTGTGACGGCATCGGGGAGCCCCCGGCCCGGCTCCCCCCTCCGCAGCCAGATGTGGCGCCCAGCCGGCCGGGGGAGGAGAAGGGTTATTGCTTCTCAGACACCGCGCAGGGCACAGCAGCGGTGCGAGCACAGGCGCGAGGGGAGGCAGCCTGATTCCTCCGGTGGGGCCGGGCTCACGGGCCTGCTCCCACTTTCCTGCGCCCCGTCTGCTGTCCCCATCCTCCCCAGCCGAGAGGAACTGCACTGCCAGGCCCTGCCCCAGCCTGGGACCGTCCTTGCCTGGCCCCTGCGTCCCTCCCAGGGAACAGCCGCCTTGTCGGCTCAGGCTGGGACCGGGGTCTGCTCAGCGCGCGTGTGGGGCGACTCGTCGGGAACCAAACCAGCCAGGAGAGACCGGTGGGTGCAGGCAGACAGCTGGGGGGCCAGGGCTGAGCAGTTGGGGGGCCAGGGCTGGGGGACGAGGGGGCAGGGCTGGGGGAGCACGGCTGGGGGGTGCTGTCAGAGGGGAGGCTCAGCTGCCACCTCAGCCGCCGGGGGCCAGGAGACCGTGGATGGGAGGGACCAGCTGACACCTCTGTCCCTCGGGCTCCTCGCAGGGGCTGCTGCTCTCCTGCGCCCGGATCGTCCTCCCCTCCCTCGGCCCCTTCGCCCCAAGAAAGCGGAGCCGGCCGGGGACTCTGGGCGGGGGAGAGCTACGTGCTGCCGGTGTGGGGAACGCAGAGGGGGCCAGAACCTGCCGGCTGCCCTGGGAACTCGGCCCAGCACAGACCTGTGTGCGATGGATCGTACTGTGGGTAAGGGCTGCGGCTGAGTGACAGGACAGCAGCTTCCAGCCCAGCCCTGCCCTGCCGTGACTCGCTGGGCGACCTTGGCTGAGGCCCTGCCCCAGGTCTGGGCCTGTTTCCCCATCTGTCTCCCCGGGAGGTTACGGCTGGGAGATGCCATCCAGAGAGAGGAAAGCAGGGGTGAGGTTCAGCCCTTGTCCTCAGGCAATGGCCCCACCCTGCCATTCACCAGCCATGGAGTCTTTCTCACCCCAATGCTGCAGCACATGGCGGCGTTGCTGGGTGCTGTTATATAGCACCTCCGCCCCACCCCAGAAGTGGCTGCAGTTCAGCACTGGGACAGTGACTCAGGGCCAGCACTGCAGTGCGCTATCAGGCAGCCATTGCGTTCCACCCCAGAGGCAGCTGCATTGTAATGCTGGGTGGAGCAATTTCCACACAGCTCCATCGTGGGCCACTTGATTTTCACCACTTTGTGGGGGGAGGGGAATCCACTAGGAAACTAATCTCTGTGATGTCCTTAGTCTGCAGCAGCAGCAGCGACGGCAGCGGCACAGAAGGAGGGAGGCAAAGCTGCCCCAGGCCACCTGCCTTCCGCACGGCTCCCGCCGACAGCACTGACTGTCCGGCTGCCTGGCGGGAACAGTGGTGCCGCCGGCGGCGATGACAGAGAAGGAAGAAGGGCAGCACCATGCAGGGCCGCCCTCCCTTCTGCGCTAGGGACGTCAGACAGGAAGTCATTGAATAACGGTGTCAGCGCCTCAAACCGCAGCAACTCCACAATTATTCCACAGCTCCTGGGGGCGGGAGAGCTGGGTGGGAACCCACTTTCCATGTGCACCGGCTCCCGCCTGCTCCCCGACCCTCCCCATCGCTGCATCTCTGCCCCAGGCAGCAGTGCGGGGGCAGGAGACCAGGCAGCTCTGTGGGATCTGGGGCTCATGGGGCGGCTGCTTGAAAACCGGCTCCCCACAGGCACCAGCTCCCACACCCCCTGCTTCCTGCCTCTGATACTGCGGCCGCCGGGGGAGGGGTGTGCAGCCGACAGGATTAACCAAGCGGCCCAGGCGTATTGTTTAATCTTGTCATCGACGACACACGTTGACACCCCCAGTTTGTGCTGCTGCTGGCGCCGGCGCTGCCCTCTGTAGTATCCCCTGGCCAGTGGCACCCGCTCTCTGGTCGCCCCGTTTGGGAGTCAGGGCTGCCCCCAGCGGTGGTGCAGAAGGAAGTGCTGCAATCCCACCCCAACCCCCCTTCACATCCTGCTGCACCGCTGTTGGGAGCAGCACTGACTGCCCAGCGGGGCGGCCAGAGAGTCGTGGCTGCTGGTGAGACGCCCAGCTCGGAAGGCAGGGCCACCGCCAGCAGTGGCACAGACGTAGGAGTGACAATACCACACGATGCCCCCCCTCCTTCTGCGGTGCTGCTGGCAGGGACGCTGTCCTCTGAGCTGGGCCCCTGGCCAGCAGCCACTGCTCTGCGACCACCCAGCTCAGAAGGCAGCTCGCACTCAGCAGCAGTGCAGAAGGGAAGGGGGCAGGAACATATCCTGCCCCCTTCCCTATGTGCTGCGGCTGGTGGAGGCGCTGACTTCTGAGCTGGGTGACCCGCCAGCAGCTACTGCTCTGATGCGGCGCAGATCGAAAGGCAGCCCCACGCCAGCAGTGGTGCAGGAGGAGGGGTGGTGATACCGCACCAGGCCTCCCTTCCCCCTGTACTGCTGCTGGCAGTGACGCTGCCGTCCGAACCGGGTGCCCAGACCGTGGCCGCTGCTCTCCAGGCACTCAGCTGGGAAAGCCGGGAGAAATCTGACATTTTTAATATTTCCAAACATCTGCCCAGGGGAAGATTTGAGGCCCAAAGAGGAGGTCATGGCTGGGAACACCCGGACGGCCAGTGACCCTGCTCGTGAGCCACCTACCCTGCCCTGTGACCCCCTTGTGGGTTGGGAGCCCCAGCTGGAGAAAGGCTGCACTAGGGGAATCCCCAATGACCCTGAGATCCAACAGGGCAAAGAGTTTCTGGCAGACCCTTTCCCACCACTTCCATGGAACACGCCGTAACTCGGGCCCCATCGCGTTCCCCTGCCCCCTCGCCCATTTCACAGCCAGGCAGTTCCCACGCTGCTCCGGTTCCCCCTCTCGGGTGTTCTCGTGGGGAATCTCATGGCGCTCTGACTGTGCGTGTCCTGGACCGAAATAGGGTGTGTGTGGTGGGGGTGGGGGACGTACCAAGAATGACACTTTCACTCCCGAGCAGCCTGCGGGGCAGGGCCAGAGCAGTTCCACCCTCATTTCTCCTGCCTCTCAGGGTGGCGCTGATCTCCCCACCAGGCGTGGCCGTGAAGGGGAAGGACAACTCCTGTCCCATCCCAGCCTGGCCAGGTTAGCAGCTGGGCGCCCCAGGCTCCTCGCCACGTGGGGAGATCAGATTCCACCCCCGTCACACATCTCCTGGCTGTGAAATGGGTGGGGCCCTAGTCAGGTTCTCAGGGAACTTCCTCCCCCAACAAGCAGGGGTGGGTAACCTGTGTTGGGTCAGGGCCACTGACCACAGAGACAAATCATTCGGGGGCTGCACACAAGTGAGAGACAGCCCCCACCCCTCCCAGCGTGGGCTCCCCAGTGCAGGGGGGAGCACTGAGCTTCAGGGGCCGGATCCCCACAAGCCCGGGGGCTGCATCCGGCCCCCGCCCCTGAGGTTCCCCACTGCTGCCACAGCGCTGTGCACTGGATGGGAGTCTCCCTGGGAGGGGTCTGGCCAGGCCATGAGCGCCCAGGGCAGGGCTGTGACGCGCTGTATTTCTGAGGCTTCTCCGCCCAGCGCCGTGGCTGACGGGAGCCGCAGCCCAAGCTCGGGGTCTGGGGGACGCGGTGCGACGGGGAGGCCCCTTGGTGTGTTGAACTCTTCAGCAGGTCCCCGTGGTGCAGCCCCCGTCTGCTTCTCTGCCCTGGCCGGCAGGTTTCTCCTCCGCTGCCCTTGTCCCGTGTGTGACCTCGCAGGGCCCTGGCCGCTGGGCCGGCTGTTCAGCCTCCAACCTGCGCAGCGACCAGCCCCATCCCTGGGCTGGAATTCTCACAGTCGGGCCGCTGGGTCCAGCCCGCGCCTGGCTCTGAGAGGACGGCAGCTTCTCCCGCCACAAAGCCTGTGGGATCCGAGCTCCCCTCTGGCAGAACTGCCTTGGGGCAGGGCAGCCTAGTGAGCGGAGTCCATAACCCGCCTCTTTTCTCAGGGCAGTGCGGCCCAATGGCCAGAGTCGGTCCCTTGCCCCTTTTCTCAGGGCAGTGCGGCCCAATGGCCAGAGTCGGTCCCTTGCCCCTTTTCTCAGGGCAGTGCGGCCCAATGGCCAGAGTCGGTCCCGTGCCCCTTTTCTCAGGGCAGTGCGGCCCAATGGCCAGAGTCGCTCCCTTGCCCCTTTTCTCAGGGCAGTGCGGTCCACTGGCCAGAGTCGGTCCCTTGCCCCTTTTCTCAGGGCAGCGCTGCCCAATGGCTACAGTCCATAACCTGGCCCTGGCGCACAGGGCTGGGCAGGTCCCTGTGCGGGACAGGAGACGGGGGCGGTTCCATCCCCCGCGGGGGGCAGCCCCTCCCTCTCCACAGGAGCCCGGTCCAGGCTGCAGGTGGTGCTGTGGCTCCCGGCCCGGCGTGAGCGGGAAAAGCTGCGACCGAGGCGCTGACTCCCGCCGGCGGCTCCCTCCCTCCCCAGCAGCCGGCGCCTGCCCTGGCCCAGCCCCTGCCGAGCCGCGGGCACCTGGCGCCAGGCTGAGCCGGGGGAGCTGGCGCGTCCCCGTGGCCGGGCTGCTCCTGTCCCAAGAGAGCAACGGCCTGTCGGACGCGGGGCCCCGGGAACCAGGGCTCAGGGGGAGCCGGGCCCTGGGTTGGACTCAGCACCTCTCTAGTGCCCCCAGGGCCAGACCCCTCCCACCTATGGGCACAGGAGCTGCTGCCCCCGCCCCCGTCCCGCCCCCCAGCTGTTCTGTTCCCTGCAGCGTGCGGCTGCCCCAGGGCCTGGCTGGGGCTGGGTTCCCAGGGGGCTGCAGCCCTGGCCCCACAGAAGAGCCGGCGCCTTGGTGCTGGGGAGGGGCTGGTCCCACATGGAGCGGGGGTGGGGGTGGGGGGCAGACAGACGCCCCCTCCCGCGGGCCGGTCCCAGGGGCTCTGGCGCGTTGCGACCGGGCTCCCATTTCCCGGGGGGGGGACAGGCTGGGGGGCATTTCCGCAGGGCCCCGGCCTGGCGCCTGGCGGTGTCACTGCTCCAGGGGCCGGTGCCCAGCGGGTCCCTTACCTCTGGCGCAGCAGCAGTGGGGAGAGGGGTCCGGCACCTCCCTGGCCGGCCGCCCGGTGTCCTCGGCTGGGCCCTGAGGGACGGTCCCAGCTGGGCCCCCAGCTCCCTACTTGGGGACTGTGCTGAGCTGTGCTGGAAGGGAGGAGACGGGGCCCATCAGCGTCCTGCTGCCAGCCCCCAGCCCCCCCCAGGAGCCCCCTCCCCACGTCCCTCTGCTGCAGCCACTGGGGAGAGGGGCCGGACGAGACCCCCAGCTCCTGGGCAAAGGGCGCTGGGCAGGGCCCTCCATGGGGACTCCCCCCAGCGGCTCCAGGGGGCGAGGAGGGACCCAGGGCCGGGCAGGAGCCTGGCTGGAGCCGGGGCTGGAACATGGGCCCTGAAAGTGCCAGGGGCTCCCTGAGCCAGGAGCAGATGAGCTGGGCCCACGTCTGGCTCAGGCCCGGCTCTGACTCTGCCCCAGGGTCACTGCCAGACCAGGCCCTGCAGCTGCCGCCCTGCGGCCTGTGGGAGCCGCCTGCCCACGCCGGGGTCCGGGAGCCGGCTCAGAGGTCACTCGCGGGCAGTGCGGGTGGGGGGTGAGTTACAGCCGGGCTCCGCCGCTCCCCCAGGGAAACTGCCCCCCCACCCCCACGCTCCCCTCCCAGCTGTCCTGCTGCCCTCTGGGGCTCTGCCGCAGGTCCCCCGCAGGGCCGGCCCGAGGCCAGACCAGGCCCTGCAGAGCCTGCAGGGGAAGGGGGGGGATGGGGGGTCCCAGGTTTACATGATTTTTGCACAAAATGGCCGCGTGTCCAGTGCGGTTTTTTTGGCAAAAAAGCCTCTTTTGCAAAAAGTGTTTGACGGGGACATGCAAATGAGCGTGTGACATATGCTAATGAGCACTTCATTTGCATTTCCTCTTCCCCAGGAGGGCAGCAGTGCAGACACAGCCCCAGAGAGACTCGGGGACTGCGCCAAGGCAGGAACTGCAGAGAAGCAGCTCGACCCCCCAGCCCCTGCTGGCCTGGGACTGGTCGGTCTGGGCTGTGAATCCCACAACAGGAGACCTGGAAGGGACCTCGAGAGAACGTCGAGTCCAGTCCCCTGCGCTCGCGCCAGGACCCAGCACCGGCTGGAGCCTCCCTGACAGGTGTGTGTCCAACCTGCCCTGAGACGTCTCCAGGGATGGAGATTCCACAGCCCCTGGGCGATTTATTCCAGTGTTCGACCACCCGGCCAGGTGGGGAGTTTTCCTCACGTCCGACCTCAACCTCCCTGGGGGCCGGTTCAGCCCATTGCTCCTTGTCCTGCCCTCAGAGGCCCAGGAGAGCAACGTTTTTCCCTCCTCCTCAAGACACTCCTGAAAACACGCAAAAGGCCGGCCCAGGTCACCTCCGGCTCCCAGCGCTCCGCCAGCCCCAGCTCCGTGGGAGGCCTCCCGCCCCCACCCCAGCCCCCACCCACCCTGCTTGGCGGGGGGCCGGGAAAGGGGGCGGAGGCAGGAGGGGGCAGCCAGAGGGAGGGAAAGGGGCGAAGGGGAACCAGACCGAGCAGGCTCCAAACCCCTCGGAGGCTCCCACCTTCTCCCCGGGCCCAGCCCCACCGGCCGCAGGGAAGGAGAAAACGCCCACGAGGCTCCTCCGGCCCCGCCCGTCGGTCCCAGTTCTCCCTCCGGCCCCCGCAGAGACCCTGGGGAGGCGCCGGCTGCTGCCAAGCCGCGGGAATCTCTGAGCTTGTCCCCGCCTCGCGCCTCTGTCCTGATTGGCTGTTGTCAGGGTCTCTCTGTGAGGTCATCCCTGTCCTCCAATCGGCTGAGGTCCTGCCACAGGCCTTTGTGATGTCACTGCTACCCCCACCCCTCCCCCGCAAGGCTGGTGTCCTGGCCCTGGCCAGCCCCTCTGGAGGTTGGAGGGGTTCCCCTGGAGCCCCACTGAATAGCAGCTGGGTCTGGGGCGGAGCGGGCTGGGCAGTAACGTCCCAGGGGCTGCTCCCTTGGCCCCACCCAGCTTGTCAGTCCTTGGCAGACAGGCCAGTGTAACCGGGGAGGTGTTAAGCAGACACTGGCCTGAGCCCTGGCGTGGACACAAGGGCGCTGCTATTAAGGCCCCTTCTCTTGCTAGAGTGTATTGTACGTCCTCAGCTGGAACCACGGCCTGCTGGAGGCTCTGTCACACAGTTAGGACTGACTCTGAGGTCATCTCTTCAGCAGCACACAACCTACTTTCCAGAGGAGAGAAGGTCCATTATCCCCATTCTACAGATGGAGAAACTGAGGCACAGACAGGGGTGGGGCCTTGCCTGAAGTCACCAAGCTGGAAACTGGTGGGCCCAGACCTGCTGAGTCTCAGTCCAGGGCTGGACGTCCTCCCCTTGATCAGGAACGGCCATATTACTGCCCCTCTCAGTGGGATTCCCACAATACACCCGCTGCTGGTGCTGTGCAGTGGGGTCGCTCCGCCTGCGGGCCTGGGGACTCGCCTGGTTCCCATTCCAATGGCAGGACCTGCTGTCAGGGCAGTTCAGTCCCCAGAGTGAAGGGAGCAGCCACAGTCCTGCTCTGTAAAACCAGAATGAAATTCAGATCAATGGTTTTGTTCCTTCTCAACACTTCCTGTCCCACACTGGGTTTGTTCTGGTTGCAAAGCAGGTTTTCCCTGGGGAAACTGAACGTTTTCTGCTCCAGCCAATTGCTCAGAATAAACACTTCCAAGGCTGGAACAGTTTAACTTTCTCCACGTGGAAGACTAAAGGAGAAATTGCTGTCAGCGAAGCAAATCACAATCTTCAACTCAATGGAGAAACAGAATAGAGAAGAGTTATTTTCTTCTTCCCGTGGCACAAGGACTAGCCGGTGACCAAATGACATCAGCACGGAGCAGAGTTACAACAACCCAATTAAGTGTATCTTCACATGGCACAAAGTCAGCCTGCGGAAAGTTCCTAAAGTTACTAACGACGCCTCTTGTGGGCAAATTCCCAGAGCTCCAGAGCAACAACTTTCGTGATCGTTCCCAGTAAAGCTCCAGGGGATTTCAGCGTCTCGTCACGCCCAGCACCAGGCTTAGTGAACACTTAACGGGGAGATTTATGAGGCTCTCACCTCTTTGGAACTGGGTTGTCTTTGTCTGCTGGCCAGGACGGAAATGATCAGCTTGGACACCCCAGGATGCCCTCGATGGTTGGGAGGCAGCCGGCTCTGAGGTCACAGCCACGGCCAGTCGCAGCAGGTACGGACTTTTCCTTCACACAGTGTGCGGTGCGACGGTGGGGACTGGTTATTAGCATTAAGATGAGAGCTGCTCAGGGCTGCACTGCTCAGGAAAGAACAGCCTTAGCCGGGGAGGTAGCATCTGGCACTCACAGAGCGAGTGCTCCTCCAAAGGGATCTCCAGATGTTACCTGGAGTTCCCAGAGCAGTCTCAGCAGATAGGGGAAGGACAAACCACGGATGCTTTGCTCCCAGGATGGTCCGAGGTCTTTGTGCCTCTGGCTCTCCCAGACCAGGTCTGCAGGACTCAGCTAAGAGATGCCGGGGCAAGGTGGTGGTGTGAATGAAACCGAGAAAGAGCCAAGGGAGGTATCTGGGGCTGCAGATAAAACCAGAGTGAGATTGCCCGGGCGGCTGCTTGCTTGTAGAGAAGTTTACCCCTCTGTAGCTGTCTCGTGGCTTTACTCTGGAATTGCAAAGCCCCAGAATTTCAGTGGGAGCCGGACACACAACGCCTTTGTCTGCTGGGACCTGCCAGCCTCCAGTGTCCAAAAGCCACCTGTCCGACAAGGACTGGGGAGCATCCCGTACTATCCCTGTGAGTGTCTCTCTCCTGCTCATAGGCTGGCGCCTGGATGGAGCTTTAGGGGTCTCCTCCAGCAGCTGACCCAACAGCTGTGGGTGCTCAGCTCAGCCCAGAGGTGCTCAGGCTTTTACATCCAGCTGTCTGGAGCTGAGTCCTTGGGCGCGTCTTCAGCCTCCACTCCTGAGCAGCTGCAGTGAGTTCGGCAGCCTCTGAGGCTGACAGGAAAGTGGTGAGCAATGTCCTGTCCACTTTCACTGCCTTTGTCCCCAGGAGATCCACCTCCTCGCCCTTGTACCTGAGTGCTTCACGGTCGTCAGGGGACTGGCCCTCAGAGCCTTCCTACCAAGGCAGGGAGCTGCAGCATCGCCCTGTTTCACAAAGGGAAAGTGAGTCGCAGTCCCTGGTTTTTAAAGGGCCCTGGAGAGGTCAGGAGTGAGAGGATCGAGGGGAATTGGTCACCTACCTCCATTATTCTCCTTGGAAGAGCGCACACCAGGAGGGGGGGTGAATTGTTTATGGGCACAAAAGGGCTCCAGCTACACTCCAGTTGTGGAGACAAAACTGGGGTTTTGTTGGGTGTCGTTGACAAACCCTGTGAAGCGTCTACGTACAAAATGTGTTAAAAAGCCTTGTAGATGCGCCGGGGGTGGTGGTGGGGGGGCGGTTTGTTGACAGATCGGATGGAAAGATCGACCTGCTTTTATGTGCAGACACAATCTGTGGGTAGAAGTTTTGTCAGGACACCTCTTCCAGCAGTAACTGCTGTCAGCAGGTGATTCTAGTGTCGACGTAGCCAAGTTGTGTCTGGTGGGACAAAAACTGTATCTTGGTCTCTGCAGCCCAAGGTCAGTGGCTTTCCCACAAAACCATTCTCCTGAGTTTCTCACAGCAACTTCACCCTCTTCTCTGGAGTTGACATTTTTCTACAGAAACAATTGACTGTGCAAATACGTAATTCTGTCAACAAATTGTGGATGACAAGATCTCTCTTTAGTCATTTTTTTAAAAAAGTGATCTGAAATGTTAAGAGCGAAATATTTCTGTCATGGAATCCTGGGTCACAATTTTCAATCTTTACATTTTCAAGTAGTCAAAAAGTGAAATAAAACTAAACTTAAAAATTAAAATTATTTTCTCAACTTCTCATTCATTTTTCTCCCCTTTCTTTCCTCACCCCTCTTATTTTTCCAATGAGCAAACTTAAAACTGGGAGAAAATGCCTGGGAGTGTCTGGAGAGTATCCAAAAAAATAAAAATAAAAAACCCCTTGAATTCAGGTCTTTTTTCCAAAGACTGAATCCAAAGCAATATGTCATAAATAATGGGAAGATTTTGCTGAAAGATTTCGCTCAAGAGTTTCAAAATTTTCATGCAGATTAAGTGTCTACATCCTCTGGGTGTTTTAAATATTTTCTCCATCTTAAAACAGTTTCCAGCATGTTTAGGCTCCACAGTGTCCGTTTGCTGGTGTGAGGTGTCACTGCAGGGGAATCCGGGCACTGATGTGATTATTCGTATTATTAACATACGAGTGAGAGGAGAATGTGCCCTCGTTTGAGAAATCGTATTTGGGAAATTGGCTGCGGTGACACTTTCACCCCCAGACTCTGCACCGACCCTACAGCGCACCCTCCGTCTGGCTCCCTCCACCCCCTGCCCTGAGCTGCCCCAACCCTCCCGGACCCTGCACATACTCCATCACACCCCGGCAATGACAACCCACCCAAACACCTGCCCTAACGCCCCCCCTAACCCTCTGTCCTGAGCCCCCTCCCCTCACTCCGTCATCCTCCCCCTTTGCCCTGAGATCCCCCACACCAAACTCTGCTGTGACATCTGCACCTCCAGCTCCTGCCCTCACCCCCGACCCTCCCACACCCAAACCCTCTGCCCTGACCCATTCCTGCCCTCATAGGCCCTTCCCTGTCGGTAATCATCTCCCTGATGTACAACTACCCAGCACCTCCCACCCCCTGCCCTGTGTCCCCCCCAACCCTCTGACTTCTGCACCCCCATCCCCTTCCCTTAACCACCACATGCAATAAGGCCTCCCCCACAGCCCCCTGCCCTCACTGCAGCACCCTCTGCCCCCTGCCCTGGTCCCCCAATCCTTCCATCTTCTGCTCCACCTACTCCACCACCCACCTCTACCCCTCCACCGTCCCAAGCCCCAAGACTCCCTCGTCCCCCAGCCTTCAGCCACCCGCCTCCACCCCATTGACATATCTTACACAGCCCATGGGGAGCCCCCCAAGAGCTGGGGGTGCCCATACAAGTGTACGTAGAAGACATAGCTGTTACTATCACCCTTGGGCTGCACCAGGCTGATCCACAACAACGGGCTCAACCTACCACACCATTCCTTCTCACCACGCCTTTCAGACCAGCGAGACAGCAGAGACGCAGATCAGGAAATGCACTTTCCCACTGGAAGTGACACAACTTACACAGCGCCACATTCACTGAGGGAATTAGACCCCCGTCAGGTCCAGCTCCATCCCATTCACACAGAACAGCCCAATCAAGAGCTGTTGGAAATGCAACAGACACAACCTGGACTGGAAACACAGAGACAGAGACAAGCGGCTCTTCCATCAGATGAAAATGAAGAACTCCGGGAAACTCACCTTCCCATGGACAGGAGAAATCTTAACCCAGTGACAGGGAGGAGCCCAGAGAAACCTGACTTCAAGGAGACAGAACCAGACAGTCAACCCCTTGAGTGCACAAACCAAATGGCCCTGACTCTACTGAAAGCCCTGAGCAAGGCCGGGTCAGTTGCTGTTATTTACAGAGAAATTTCAGCAGGTGTTAGTCAGAAGGGTCCCAACTGGAAGGAAACCAGGACAAATGTTTTAATTTGCAGTCACATTTCTCATATGTCTCAGACACGGTCTCTTTGTCCCCCTGCAGATGACCTCTTCCGAGGGTGACCCTGGAGGGAACCAGACCATCTCCGATGTGTTCATCCTGGTGGGGTTCTCGTACCTTAACAAGCTGCAACTCCTTCTGTTTGTGGTGCTTCTGGTCATCTACCTGCTCACCCTGATGGGGAACCTACTCATTATCCTGCTGATAAAGCTGAGCCCCTCCCTCCACACCCCCATGTATTTCTTCCTGGTGAACCTGTCTGCCTCGGAAATCTGCTTCACCAGCAGTGTGGTCCCTCAGCTGCTGGCTCACCTCCTGGTGGAGGAAAAGACCATCTCCATTGCAGCTTGTGCAGTGGGGACGTACGTCAATGCCATCATGGGCCTCACGGAATGCTGGCTCCTCGCAGCCATGGCCTACGACCGCTACGTGGCCATATGTCACCCCCTGCGCTACACAACCATCATGAGCGGCCGGGCGTGTGCTCTGCTCGCGGGGGCTTCATGGGTTGCTGGCATCTCGGTGGGAGTTCCTCTGAACATGTGGCTTTTCAGCCTGCCCTTCTGTGGCTCCAACCGCATCCATCACTTCTTCTGTGATGCTCCACCATTGTTGAAAATGGTATGCGCTGACACATCAATGATTAAGGCTGTAGGCCGTATGGTGGCAGTTCTGTTCACCCTGGGCCCTTTCCTGTTGATACTCCTGTCCTACATCCGCATTATCTCCACCATCCTCAAGCTGCCATCGGCGGAGGGAAGGCGTAAAGCCTTCTCCACCTGCTCCTCCCACCTCACGGTGGTGACTGTGTTCTATGGAACGGCCCTCATCACCTACCTGGTACCCAACACTGGCTCCACTACACAGAGTGACCTATTGATTTCCCTATTGAACATAATTGTCTCACCAGTGTTGAACCCCATAATTTACACTCTGAGGAACAAAGAGGTGAAAGGAGCCTTGAGAAAAACTGTGCAGAAGAGCAGCTTTTCTCACCACTGGAGAAACTAGAGACTGAGAAGTCGAGTGAGTCAAAATTGGGCGGTGGGGATCCTGTTGAAGGGAAATGAATAAATATTTTACTGAATTTCTCCCAACGGCTCTCAATATTTTTTCGTTTCCTCTCAGGAAAATGGAAGAGAAACTTTTGTTGACAAATTACCCCAAAATTTTAAATTTCTATTTTTTTTTGCATCTGAGAGGTAGCCATCTTAGTCGGTACCTTCAAAACCAAGACGTCCTGTGGCACCTTTTTGACTATCTTCTCTTTATATATGTTTTATACATTTGAAAGGCAGAATGATTTCCCCGCATTTATAATTCATTGGGGGGAAAAAACCCCAAAGGAACAGATTTAGTCAAAGTATCTTCCTGATTTTTGACCTTCAAAATTGGAAATGTGAAAGGAAAACAAAGCTTCCCAGGAGAGGCGTTTCATTCCAGGTCCACCTCCGCCGTCCGTGTCCTTCCCAGGTCAGACTGTGCAAAGCTCTTTTCCTTACTACCCCTTTCTTCTGACAATGCCATGTGGGATGCTGACAGGGAGAGGTGTGAGGAAGTCCTGAAACTGAGGTTGTGTGAGGCAGAAGGAGGCGAAAAGATGTTGGTTGTACCGTCAGGCCAACCAGCAATACATGAGGAGCAAGAGAAAGGCCAAGCGCAGGGTAGGCCTGTTGCTCAGTGAGGAGCGAGGAACAGCATCGGGAACACTGGAAATGACAAAGCTGGTTCAGGACCTCTTTGTTCTGGGCTTCACCAAGACGTCTGATGGAGAAATGCCGGACGTGGTGAGTCCTAGCGGGGAGGGGGTGAGATTAGAAGATAAAATGAAAAAGGAACACATTAAAAATTACTTAGGGAAGTTAGATGTCTGTGAGTCACGAGGACCTGTTGAAATCCCTCTTAGAATAGTCGCGGAGCTGATAGAGGAAGTATCGGAGCCTTTAGCTGTCATCTTTGGAAAGTCAGGAGAGATTCCAGAAGACTGGAAAAGGGGAAATGAAGTGCCCATCTCTACAAAGGGAAATAAGAACAACCCAGGAAATTACAGACCAGTCAGTTTAACTTCTGTGCCAGGAAAGATAATGGAGCAAGTCATTAAGGAATCGATCTGCAAACATCTTAAAGAAGAAAAGGAGCTGGGTAACAGCCAGCATGGATGTGTAAAGTACAAATCATGTCCAACCAATCGGATAGCTTTCTGCCATAAGATAACAAGGCTTGTGGAGAAGGGGAGGATGTGGTGTACCTGTGTTTTAGGAAGGCATTTGTTGTGGTGTCACATGTCTTCTTATCAATATACTCGGCAAATACAACTGAGATGGGGCTGCTGTAAGGTGGGTGCATAACTGGCTGTACAGCCATTCTCAGAGAGTCGCTATTGATGGGTCTCAGCCCTGCTGGAAGGGCAGAACAAGGGGGGCTCTGCAGGGGTCTGTTTGGGACAGGCTCTGCTCAGTATCTTCGGCGATGTGGATCTGGGCGTGGAGCGTGTGCTGCTTACGTCTGTCGGTGATACCAAGCTGGGAGGGAGAACAGGGTCGTAACTCAGAATGATCCGGGCACACTGGAGAAACGGCCTGAGGTCAATGGGGTGAAGCTGAATGAGGACAAGTGCAAAGTGCTCCCCTGAGGAAGGGCCGATCCGTGTCACACCCAGCCGGGGAAGTGGCTGTCGAGGGAGGAGTCCTGCAGAAAGGGATCTGGGCTCAGGGCGGAGCACAAGCTCCAGAGGAGTCAACAGGGTGAGACTGTTGCCAGAAGCGCCAACCTGCTTGTGGGCGGCACTGCCGGGTGTTGGGAGCCAGCCAGGAGCAGCAATTCCTTCCCCCAGCTCTGCGCTGAGCAGCCTCCGTGGGGCTGTGCCCAGGGCTGGCCCCACATTTGCAGAAGGCTGTGGAGAAGGGGGAGCAGGTGCGGAGAAGAGCACAAGGCTGGTGGAAGGTGCAGAGAACATGAGCTGTGGGGGAGCCGGCCAGACCTGGGCTCCTTTCGCTCAGAAAAGAGAAAGCTCCCAGGGGCCAGGGGAGCGGGTCTCAAGCAGAGAGCTGCAAGGAAGAGGGATAACTGTGGTGCGACCCAGCCAGCCCCCAGCCCCTCTCACTCCCCACTGCCCCCTCTCCCCACCCAGGCTGTCCTGTATCAGGGAATCCCACAGGCTCTGGGGTGTCCTGATGGTGGAGATGTTTAAGACACAGAGAACCAAAAACAGTCAGCAAGGAGGACAAATCAGAAAAAGATAATCAAGGTGAGCAAATCACCATCACTGGACCTAACCAGGTTACTCACAGAATCACGGGCACTTTCTCATGCTCCTCTACTAACATCATATATGCCGTCGTGTGCCAACAATGCCCAGATGCTTTGTATATTGGACAGACTTTTAACTCCCTTAGACAAAGGGTCAATGGGCACAAAACAGACATCAAGACACTCCAGATCCACAAACCACTTAGTCAACATTTTAATGGAATGGGGCATTCTGTCAATGGCCTAAAGGTATGTGTGTTACTGAAGAATTATCATCGCACCGTTCTGGAAAGGGAAACATCTGAGCTGGCTTTTATATTCAAATTCAGCACATTAACACATGGTTTAAATTGTGATGGGAACTTTAAGTCACTATAGGGGCTCGTCTGCATACTTGGTTCGATCTAATTCTTGATCTTTCCCCCCCACCCCTCCACTCTCTGACTTGCTCACCTTGATTATCTTTTTCTGATTTGTCCTCCTTGCTTACTGTTTTTGGTTCTCTGTGCCTTAAATATTGAGTCTGTTCTGGTCTGGCTCTGGTCTGAAGAAGTGGGTCTGTCCCATGAAAGCTCACCTAATACACTATTTTGCTAGTCTTTAAAGTGCTACTTAACTGCTTTTTGTTTTGAAGCCAAAATGGTGTTTCTGTTTGTCAAAAATGTACAATTTCCATGGGAAGTCGAGTCACCTGTCTTGAAAAAGTTCATTTGGTCACAATATCAATTTTCCATCAAACCCAAACTGAAATGAGTGTCCTAAAAAGAAGATCAACCTTTGCTGTTCACTTCACTACCTGCTACTCTCACATCCGCTTGGGGGGCAGGAAATCAGTAGCAATAGCAGGAGAAGAGGAAGAACAAAACCACTTTCCGGGGTTTGGCTTCACATCCTGCCAGTGTCCCAGCCAAGTGCTGGGTGATTGCACTTTTAAGGGTTTTTACTGTGAGGCTTAGAACATCCGTTCTCCAGCGTTGGTACTCGCAGCCCCTTTCCCACAGCAAACCTCCTCCTGCCTCCCCCCGTCTCCACTACCGGCATTTTTAGATAATGAACCAGCCATAAATACTGGAGGCAAAGCAGGGCTTGTGTGGGGGCTGACAGCTCCCAACCACCCATTTCAAGAACCCCTGGGTTAGAATCATAGAATCCTAGGCCTGGAAGGGACCTCAGCGAGTCCAGCCCCCTGCCCAAAGCAGGATCAACCCTAATTAAATCACCCTAGTCCTGGCTTTGTCAAGCCAGGACTTTAAACCTCTAGGGATGGAGATTCCACCACCTCTCTGGGTAACACATTCCAGTGCTTCACCACCACCCAGGGAAAGAGTTTTTCCTCATATCCAACCTCCACCTTCCCTCCACGTCCTGGTAACTTGGGACCATTGCTCCTTGTTCTGCCGTCTGTCACTACTGAGAGCAGCCTCTCGCCCTCCTCTTAAAACCTCAGCAGGGCCAAATGAGGGGGAATAATAACTTCTCTAGATCTGATGGAAATGCTCCTCCTAATACACCCCAATGTGCCGTTAGCCTTCTTGGTGACAAGGACACACTGTTGACTCCTATCCAGCCTCTCATCCACTGTAATCCCCATGTCCTTTTCTGCTGCACTGCTACTTAGTGTCGGGGAAGCCACTTTTCCCTGGGGTACAGAGTTCCCCAAAGGTCCGAGGCTGGAGGTCAAAGCAGTGAGGCAAGAGAGAGATCCAAAAGGAAAGTTTATTTGCATATACGCAGGCTTCCAGCTTCCAGAGAAGTGGGAGCCCTGAGAATCAGTTTTCAGGCCTTTTTATACAGTTTGTTGAGATAGTTTGGTAATTAATTGTCTTCTTTAACATACCAAAGTCTCAGCCAAGTTATCCTGAGATCTGTCTGCAAACACCAGCTCTGCTGACTTCTGCTGGGTGCGGTGTCGCTGCAAGAGAGCAGAGACAGCGTGGGGGACCTGTAGGATAACACTCTGTCCTAATGCGATAGGTTGAGCTTTTTCAAGTAATTCAGCAGCAGCTGCAACTGCTCGTAGGCAGGGTGGAAACCCACGGGCTACTGAGTCCAGGGTTGCTGAAAAATAAGCTACTGGGCGGGGTGTGGACCCAAAGGGTTGGCAGAGAAGCCCTGATGCAATTCCATCCTGCTCATGACAAAATAGGGTAAAAGGTTTCAGATAGTCGGGTAACCCAAGTGCTGGGGGCTGTGAGAGAAGCGTTTTCAGAGAAAGGAAGGCAAATTCGCAATCTGTAGACCATTCCACAGGATCAGAGGCTGCATCTAAGAGTAGCTCAGTCAGGGGTCTGGTGAGCACAGAGAAATTAAGAATCCATTGTCTGCAATATCCAGCAGCAGCCAGAAATTTGCGTACCTGATGTTTGGTTAATGGGCGAGGAATGGAGAGTACTTGTGAGATCCGCTCAGGTGTTAACTGGCGGCCATCTCCTGAAAGTAAATGTCCCAAGTACTGAACCTGTTGTTTAGCAAATTGCAATTTGGCTTTGGAGGCCTTATGGCCTCTTTCAGCCAGGCATTTTAACACATGCAGAGTATCAGTTCTACAATCTTCCTTAGTCTTATTGGCAATTAACACGTGATCCACATACTGACCTAGTGCAGACCCACAGGGGAGAGTTATGGAATCAAGATCAGCTTTCAGAAACTGAGAAAACAGGGTAGGGCTTTCACAATAACCTTGGGGAAGACGAGTCCAGGTTAACTGACAACCCTGAAAAGAAAAGGGAAAGAGGAACTGGGAATCCTCATGCACTGGAATAGAGAAGAAGGCAGAACATAAATCTATTACAGAGAACCATTCAGATGTGGGTGGAACAGAGGAAAGAACAGTAGCAGGGTTAGGTACTACTGGAAACCTGGGGATTACAAATTTGTTGATGGCTCTCAGGTCTTGCACAAACCTATAGATTTGTTTACCCTGGTTATCAAATTTTCCTTCCTTTTTCACAGGTAGTACAGGTGTGTTACATGGTGAGGTTGTGGAAACAAGTATCCCTTGTTCAAGGAGGGAAGAGATTACAGGCTTAATGCCCTCTTCTGCCTCCCTAGACAACGGATACTGGGGTACCCTTGGGAAAGGCATGTTGTGTTTGTATGTTATTTGCACTGGTGTTGCAGAGGCTAGCAACCCAACTTCATTTGCATGGGCTGCCCACAATGTCTCTGGGATATCTGAGAGGTCCAGGAGGGGTGCATGTCCTGAGGCCTCATCAGATTCCTCTGAGAGCAGTAATGCCATCAAAGTTGGAGTCTGATAGGGAGGAAGGTCAACAAATATCCTTTCCTCTCTACAATAGAGGTTTGCTTCCAATTTACACAACAAGTCACGTCCCATAAGGTTTACAGGAGAACTGGGAGATAACAGGAAAGAATGCTCAGCTGATGAGGGTCCAACAGTCACTGACGTGGTTTCTGAGACTGGATGAGGAATACATTGACCTCCTATTCCCACAGCATTAATTACAGAAGGAGATTTTTGGAGGGAGGTTTCAGACTGTTTTAAAGTAGAAAGGGTAGCCCCAGTGTCAACCAAAAATGTGTGGGGTTGTCCATTCACAGTTATTGAAATGAAAGGTTCAGGAACTTGTGGGGAAGTCTGACGGGGTAATGTGAGGACCTCACGGCATTGTCAATAATTACAGGCATAATTTTGATCAGTTCCCAAGTGGCTAACACATGGGTTAGGCTGTGGAAGCAGATCTTGGCTGCTTGGGGGATCAGGCCAGGGAGCAGCAGCAGGATTGAGTTGGCTCTGCTGTTGTAAGAGACCCCGATTTTGTTGTGCCATGTCCTGCTGGCACTTGCGGCATTCATTTTTCCAGTGGCCATTTTTCCCACAGTAATGACACTGCCCAGTTCTTAGGGGTCCCCGGTGCTGAGATAGTGAGTGTTGCTGTTGTTGTTGGGGAAAGTTAGGTTGGCCAGAAAAAGGAATAAAGTTGCGACTTCTAGGTGGCAGTGGTGCACTAGTTGGGCGCCGTTTAGGGTTTTTCTTTTTCTGCAGATCTGCAATTTGCATGGCCATGAGAGTTGTTTTTAATTCCTTTTTCTTTGCTTTGTCAGCTTGCAAGTTTTCCCAAAACTGTGTAGCTGCCCCCTGAATTTGAAGGATTGTGTTCTCTCTCCAGCCTACAACATTGTTTTTAATCCTGTCTCTGATTTCAGGGAGGAGATTGTCCACTACAACTGCAATAATAATGGGACGATTACCTTCCACTTCTGGGTCAATTTGGGAGAATTTTCAAAAGGCAGACAGGAGGCGTTCAATGTATGAGACAGGAGGTTCATCTGGCTTTTGCTTTACAGCTTGTATTTTTGACCAGTCCTGCCGCACTGGGACAACCTGGCTACGTCTACACGTGAAGCCTACATCGAAAACGTCTACACGTCCTCCAGGGCTGGCAACGTCTATGTTCAACTTCGACGTTGAGCAGCACCACATCGAAATAGGCGCTGCGAGGGAACATCTACATGCCAAAGCGGCCCACATCGAAATAAGGGTGCCAGGCACAGCTGCAGACAGGGTCACAGGGCGGACTCAACAGCAAGCCGCTCCCTTAAAGGGCCCCTCCCAGACACACTTGCACTAAACAGCACAAGATCCACAGAGCCGACAACTGGTTGCAGACCCTGTGCCTGCAGCATGAATCCCCAGCTGCAGCAGCAGCAGCCAGAAGCCCTGGGCTAAGGGCTGCTGCCCACGGTGACCATAGAGCCCCGCAGGGGCTGGAGAGAGAGCGTCTCTCAACCCCTCAGCTGATGGTTGCCATGGCGGACCCCGCTATTTCGAAGTTGCGGGACGCGCAACGACTACACGGTCCCTACTTCAACGTTGAACGTCGAAGTAGGGCGCTATTCCCATCCCCTCATGGGGTTAGCGACTTCGACGTCTCGCCGCCTAACGTCGAAGTTAACTTCGAAATAGCTCCCGATGCGTGTAGCCGTGACGGGCGCTATTTCGAAGTTAGTGCCGCTACTTCGAAGTAGCGTGCACGTGTAGACACGTCTCCTCAGTGATTGCATTAAGGAGTCCCTTCAAGTCATTATTTAAAACATTTTGCTCATTATCGTTAGTGGGGGGGCCAGGGAGAGGATCATTTGGCCATTGAGCACCCTCATGATGTGGGACTGCTAATCGAGCCTTCCAAATTAAAGCTGCATAATCATGTGGAGGCAGATTACCTCAAAAGAGCCAGTCCATGTCCCGATGCATGGGGTTATCAATGTTAATAAGCCTTTGTACTTCCTCACGGAATCCTTGGGGGTCCTCTCAGAAAGGAGGCAAAATGCTCTTAAAATTTAAAATAGCAGCAGCAGTCCATGGTCCATGGATTTGCTGTGGAGCCTCTCCTGAAGCCCCTGGAAACATTCTAAGGGGGGCCTCTATGACTTGTGATGAGTTTCCCTGATCAGAAATATTGGTGGCTGGTGACAACTCTTGTGAGTTCTTAAATGAGGTCGGGAAGTAGCGTCGTTCAAAGGAAACTTTAGATGAGCGAGCTCCCTTCGCAATTGCAACAGGGTTTGTGTCAGTGTGGATTCCAGTTGGCTTCCAACCAGCTTTAAGCAATATAGGGTTAAGGCTATTAATCAACTCCTGAAGAGTATGTTCCTTAAGAGGCTTAATGGGTACAAAAGTTATATCAGGATGTTCTGGTTCAGGTAAGGTGAGGGATACTTCAACCTGGTGCAGAGATGGGGGCTGTTCTGGCTGATTAGGCAGTGTCTGGTTTATTCGTCAGGAAGAAGCAGTCTGATCTGGTGGAGGGGATGGATGTGTGGGAGGCAGGGGTGGCGGTAGCCAGCCTGTCCACATGTCCAAAAGGTCCTCTGGCAGGTCAGGGATAGGGGCTGGGGTAGCCTTATTCTCAGGCAACTGAGGATATAATGGTGCCGTTGCTGGGGAGAGTGGGGGCGCAGACGGCCATTCTGGGGAATCGGGCTGTTTCTTTAGAGTAGCCAATTGTTGCTGCAGGTTCTCAATAGAGTCTTTTTGGCTCGCCATTGTGCTTTGGTTCTTTTTCTTTTCTGCCACCTCCTGCCAGAGGTACCAATATTCCATCTGGTTAGGATGTGTTTCCTCCAGGAAACCTCGAAGGTGGGCAAGCTTTTCCAGATCAAAACTGCCCTCTAGTGGCCACTGTTTTCGGGGATTCCCATAAGTATCGCCATTCCAAATGTCCATCCATTTCTTGTCTCCTAAGTTGCAAACCTGCCGGCAATTTCCCCAGCTGACTGTAAATTCTTATAATCTGAGACAAGGGAGTCCCAGGCTGTGAGGAGCCTTTCCCCTGAGTTGGAGACAAACTGGAGGGAGCATTCCCACCCATGTTAGCACTGTCCTGTCCAAGGACAGCACAGGAGCCCAGCAGCGCTACCCTCTCCAAGGGCAGCACAGGCGTCCAGCAACACAACCCTCTCCAAGGACAGTGTGGGAGTCCAGACAAACTCTCAGCTTCACTCACACTTCTCACGCGCCGGAGAGAAACCGCCCTTGCTTTCGGCAGCTGTTCAGTAGCACTGACAGCGCCGGTGCAGCTACGGTTCTATTCCAGACTTCACTCACTCAAAACCATGTGCTTGGACTCGCCACCAGTCAGTCAGCAACAACCCAACCCCTATTTTGGCTATACCCAACCTTTTAAATCTCTCTCCAGCCTCCTGGAGAAAATTTAGGAACCAAAGATGACTCTTACCGCCAACCGGGTCAGCCAGCGAGGAGAACAGGGAGGCGGACCGGGGATTTTAAATGGATCCCTTACCCTTTAGGTGCGCGCTGTGGCCCGATCCTGTTCCCCGTCGTCAGCCTCTCCAGCTGGAGTTCCAAGCCGTCCCTTCGTGGTCGCCAAATTGTCGGGGAAGCCACTTTCCCCTGGGGTACAGTACTCCCCAAAGGTCCGAGGCTGGAGGTCAAAGCAGTGAGGCAAGAGAGAGATCCAAAAGGAAAGTTTATTTGCAGACATGCAGGCTGCCAGCTTCCAGAGAAGTGGGAGCCCTAAGAATCAGTTTTCAGGCCTTTTTATACAGTTTGTTTAGATAGTTTGGTAGTTAATTGTCTTCTTTAACATACCAAAGTCTCAGCCAAGTTCTCCTGAGATCTGTCTGCAAACACCAGATCTGCTGACTTCTGTTTACCCTACAAAGGTACATGATGACCAAAACAAAGGAGTCTTCAGGGTAAATTGTCTCTAAGTGACAAGGTAAGAACTTCAAAGAGGTGCAGATGACCCCCTAATTTCCTGTCACAGAGTGGGCTCTGGTTATTGTGGAAAAGTAAAAATTTTAACCCCTACAGCAGTTTTTCTTTTTCCTTTTTCCCCTACAAGGTGCTGCTCACAGGAGTTTAGTACCGACAGGACAGCACATCCCGCTGCAGAAACAGCAATACTCTCCCCAGGGATAGCAGGGAAGTGACAAGCCAGGTTCAGCAGAGTCAGGATGACAGCATGAGGGACAGCACCACACACAAGTTACGGGGGTGTCAGCCTAATACATTTAAGGATACACATGGGATACATAATTTGTGTGTGCCAGTGTGTAAAGGTGTATCTGCGAGAAGCCGTGTCGTCCAGCCTAGGGGAGGATGGAGCCTCCTTGCCGCCAACTGAGACGCGTCTGTTATCACAGTGTTTGAAGGTACCAGTGTAAACTGGTGACAGCTGGTGTAGATGCCCACGGTGCTGGAGTCCACGCGCTGTTTGGTAATAAACCTGGTTCCAGTTCATTCAGCCCTGAGCTAGTTCCTGGGGGCTTTTGGAAGTCTGGGGTGCAGGCCGACTGCACAGAGCCAGGGCAGCGTTCAGCGAGGGCACACGCAGGGAGCCCAACAGTTCTGGTAAAGGCAACCGCCCACCCGTGCTACAAGAGTCAGTGCCTGGGGGCAGGCGTGGTGTACGGCGCCCTGCTCACTCCTTCCATATGGGGGGTGCCTTTGCAGTTGGGGATGAGATTCCCTGAGGGCCACTGCACAGCATGCAGGGGTGCTGGCAGGAACAGCTGGGGGCTGGCGAGTGGTTTGGATCTTAGTTACAGGGAGGGCCTCAAGCATGGCAGCAGCGGGTGACTCAGGCACGTGTGAGCCTTGCCACGTTTACAAGGTGCGGCCCCTGGCTCCCAGGAGATTGGCCTTCGGGAAGGGGACAGCCTAATTCCCACTGCAACGGCCCTGCTGCCAGGGCCTTGGTTCTCCAGTTCTGCTTTTTACAGGAGCCCACCGTGAGTGCCCCCTGCCAGCCTGATCCTCAGCACGAGGACACGCAGAGAGCCGGGCTGTGCGCTCCACAGCTCCCAATGGCGCTCTGCGGTGCCATGCACGAGGGTTGCTTTGCCAGGGTGTTAGCCTGGGTGCTGTCCACCCCTTCTGAGCAGTGGGTGTGCACAGTGTGTGGAAATGGCCAAGCTGCCTGGAGCCAGCTGGAGTCCTGCCAGCCAGTGGCGGGAAGATGGTGCAAGGTGTGAGCAGAGACATCAGTGTGACTCAGGAGAAGGAGAGCGAAACTGTGGGGCTCTCTCAGGTTCTTTCTGACTGTGTGTGGTGTGGCCTGAGCTGCTCAAGGGTTGTGTGTGTTTTCTCTGGCTGACTGTGCCGGTAACGTCTGTGAGTGTACAAAGGAGCTCGGGAGGTTGTAAAGCTGGATTATTTCCCCACCAGCTGCTGTAAAGTGATGAGATGACTTTCACTCCCCGAGTTCCTTTGAGGACTAAACCAGGAGGAGGCTGACCCTGTGCACCTCGTACTGGAACTGCTTGCAGAGTGAACTCGGGGTCTCCTGCTACCTTCTAGGGGAATGGGGGCTTGTCTTTCAGGCATGGGGGAGGGCGGTGAAGTGCCCACCCTGGTCTACATAGACCCTCCCCTCTGGTTTCAGCCCCTCAGCACTGGCAGCGATCCCCGCACTCCAGAGATGCTCACACACTCGGCCTTGGCGCACACACCCTGCAGCCGACACCTGCGCTCCCAGCTGACTGCAGCGACCCCGGCATCTGCTCACACGCCGCACCCCCCCCCAGCCTATGCGCACCGCCAGCCAAGGGCACACGCTAGCACCGCACGTGGCGACAGGCTGACGTGGAAACCCCGCCGCCCGCACTCCTCAGAAAGCTGGTCCGCACGTCCACACACTCAGCCATTGGCCCCTCTCCCCAGCACCCCACACACAGCTCCCGAGCGCTGGCTGCGGGTTAGAGCCCATCCCTGGCCATGGGCGTGACACACACAGGTGTGCTGGGTGCTGGGTGTGGGGTCTCTGCTTTCCTCTGCCTGTGAGCCCCAAGCTGCCCAGTCCCCACCCAGCGGCCTTGGCCTGGGGCAGAGAGAGGCCAGGTGCCTGCAGGCAGAAGGGCAGAGAGCCAGTCCCTCCCTCGGGGATCCCCCTGCAGCCAAGCCCAGAGAGTTTGTATGTCCACAGGGCAGCTGAGCAGGGTACCAGCCTGAGCCCACCGTCACTACCCGCGTGGGGCTGGGCAACAGCACCTGGCTCCTGGCAGATTGGCCATGGGGAAGGGGACTGCTGAGGCCAAGTGTATCTGAGGACGGCGATTGTCCGTGTGTCTCCCAGCTCCCACCCCTGGTCACCCAGCCGCAAGATCTGGGGGGGGTCTGCCCCTTTTCCCAGCAATGTGAATGTTTTCAAAATGCCCAGCTTCGTTCCTAAGCCAATCGCTTTGCTGCTCCAGATCTTACCCACCACCTTCAGACTGGCTCTTGCCTTCGCTATTCCAGTCACTATTTCCTTCTTACAGTCTGACCGTACATCACGTTCCTCCCCAGATTCGTGACCTCCTCTACACTCTCTCGTTCGATCCCATCTACACTGATCCTCCTTCCTGTTTCCTTATCTCCAGACACCACTAGTTTTGTTTTATCGATGTTCATAATCTGTCCGTACCACGTCCTGTCCTCATTCAGCACCTGCACCGTTTTCTCTACCTTCTCCTTATCTTCCCCAATGATAACTAGATCATCCGCGAACCTCAACCTGTTAATTCTCATCCCACACACTGATGTCCCTTCTGCCTCTTCCTTGATCTTGCCCGTTGCTCTCTGTAGGTGTACGATGAAGATATGCAGCGATATCAGAGCTCCCTGTCTCGTACCTTTACTCATTCTAAACCAACTTCCCCACTCCCCACACATTCTCACCGCTGCCTTTGCATTGTTGTCGATATCCTTCAACAACCGTATCAGTCTGATAGCCACTCCGAACGGCTCCAACACTGCCCAAGTCCCTTTCTAATCTGTACTCTCCAATGCCTTTGGAAATTGATGGAGCAAGTGTAAATGTTCTTGTTCATTCAGTCTTAGTACTAATACCAGCTGTATGGTACCTCTATCTTTGCTGAAACCTGCTTGCTAATCCACTAGATGTTCTTCTACCTGCGACCTCAGTCTCTCCATCGGTATCAGCATCAGCAGCTTGCCTAGATGACTCGTTAGGGCAATCGTCCTGTAGTTCTTGCACTCCTACACACTTCCTTTCTTGTGCCTTGTCACTAACATGGATGTTGTGCATTGACTAGGTGCCTTCCCTGCTTTCCACCCTGTATTTCATACTGGGCGTATTTCCTGACTCGTGCTTTCTCTGCCGCGTTTCATCATCTCTCCGGTGTCTTATTTCCAGGGCTCTTGGTTTTACTCCTCCTTTTCGCTCCTAGAGTAGATTGTGATCAAAGAGGAGAACGAAGCTCTTGGCATACAAAGAGAATACGGGCAGAGTCGGAGAACAGAATGGGGGCTATCCTTTTTATTGTGCCCAGAGCAGCATGGCTGATTGCCTGCCCTCTGTGTGTGGGGTGTGGGGGTGGGGGTGTGCATTCTGAGAGAGGAGCTCCTGGCCCTCAGAGATCGGGTATGGGCTTTGGAGGCCAGGGCGGCTGAACCGGGGGAGCTAAGGGAGGCAGAGAGGTATCTAGATGAGGTTTTATGGCACACAGTAGGACAGTCCCACCTGTCATCATAGAGTCTCCGGGGGGGGGGGGGGGGGGTGGGTTGCCACCGCTTTGGAGGGGGCAGAGGTGCTGTGGGCACTCAGGTAAACTGGGGCATTTGCAGGAGGTTAGTGGGGAGCACGTCGTCCAGGCCTGGCCCCAGTTCTGGGAGGGGAGACCAGGGGAAGCCACACTTGGCCCAGCTCCAGAATGAGCCATGAGGGGCCTTTCCCAGCCACAACACTCAGGGGGCCCTGCCCCAGCGCTGGGGGAGAGGGGATGCCATAACACTGGGCCCGGCTCCAGGAGGAGGTGGGTGAGGGGGTCGGAGGGCTGTGGGGGCAGGGCTGGACCATGGCATTGGACCTGGCCCCAAGGACAGCCAACATGAGGGGCTGGTGCCCTCCCCTGCCAGAGCTGGGGCTGGGGCTGGGGCTGGGGCTGAGCTGGGAGCCACGGCCTAAGCTGGACCCCCAGCTGCGAGGAGAGGCCTGGGGGCTGGGTTCTGCAGCACAACCCCTGCGCCTGCCCCACCTGGGTCCGGTCGGGTAGCAGGAGCAGAAAAACCACTTCAGTTAAGCGCCTCTGCCACTCTGGGTACGACTGCTTCTGTGTGCGTGTGTGTGCGTGCGCATGTGTGTGTGTGTGCATCTGTGTGTAGGCGGTGCACCTGTCTGTGTGTGTGTGTGTGCTTGTGCATGTATGCATCTGTGTGTAGGCGGTGCACCTGTGTGTGTGTGTGTCGACAGTGCATCTGTGTGTGTAGGCGGTGCATCCGTCTGTGTGTGTGTGTGAACGTTCATGTGCGTGTGTGCGTCTGTGTGTAGGCAGTGCACCTGTCTCTGTGTGTGTGTGTGTGTGTGTGTGTGTGTGTGTAGACAGTGCATCTGTGTGTGTAGACAGTGCATCTGTCTGGCTACGTCTATACGTGCACGCTACTTCGAAATAGTTTATTTCAATGTAGCGACATCAAAATAGTCTATTTCGATGAATAACGTCTACACGTCCTCCAGGACCGGCAACGTCGATGTTCAACTTCGACGTTGGGCAGCACCACATCGAAATAGGCGCTGCGAGGGAGCGTCTACACGCCAAAGTAGCACACATCGAAATAAGGGTGCCAGGCACAGCTGCAGACAGGGTCACAGGGCGGACTCAACAGCAAGCCGCTCCCTTAAAGGGCCCCTCCCAGACACACTTGCACTAAACAGCACAAGATCCACAGAGCCGACAACGGGTTGCAGACCCTGTGCCTGCAGCATGGATCCCCAGCTGCCGCAGCAGCAGCCAGAAGCCCTGGGCTAAGGGCTGCTGCCCACGGTGACCATAGAGCCCCGCAGGGGCTGGAGAGAGCGTCTCTCAACCCCTCAGCTGATGGCCGCCATGGCGGACCCCGCTATTTCGACGTTGCGGGTCGCGGATTGGCTACACGTGTCCTACTTCGACGTTCAACTTCGAAGTAGGGCGCTATTCCCATCCCTTCATGGGGTTAGCGACTTCGACGTCTCGCCACCTAACGTCGATTTCAACTTCGAAATAGCGCCCGACGCGTGTCGCCGTGACGGGCGCTATTTCGAAGTTGGTGCCGCTACTTCGAAGTAGCGTGCACGTGTAGACACGGCCCCTCTGTGTGTGTGTAGGCCATGTGCCTCTGTGTGTGTGCGCGTGCGTGTGTGTGTGTGAGAGTAGGCGGTGCACCTGTCTGTGTGTGTGTTTGTAGACAGTGCATGTGCATGTGTGTGCATGTACACGTATGCCTGTGTGCGTGTGTGTGAGTAGGCCATGTACCTGTGTGTGCGTGTGTGTGTGTAGGCAGTGCATGTGTGCCTGTGTGTGTGTGTGTGTGTGTAGGCAGTGCACTTCTCTGTGTGCGTGTGTGTGTGTGTCTGTGTCTGTGTGTGCAGACAGCGTGTGGGGCCAGGCCGTACGCTCGGGGAGTTCAGGCTGCAGCAGGACTCGGCTAAGCTCAGCCCCAACAAGAATGAGGCGGGGAAGGGCCGGCCTGAGCCCCAGCCCCAGCCCCAGCCCCAGCCCCAGCCCCAGGACCAGGAAGGTGGTGCCGGGGGGCACGGCCCCAGCTACGAGCACGGAGAGCCAGACCCCTGGGGAGCTGAACCCCTCGGCAGTGGGCACCAGAGCCAGGAGTGCTGGGCCCAGCACTGCTGTGTGACAGGCCGGAAGTGGGATGAGGGGCTGGGCTGGGCTGGGCTGCGTGAGGGAAGCATCTGGGCCCCTCAGGAGTGACCCTGCCCTTCAGCAGACCTAACGGCTGTTCAAAGATAGCTCCCCGGGGCTTGGCTGCCCCCCGGCACGTCCCTCTCGGCTTGTCCTCTCGTCCCCGGTGGAGGTGTTGGGAGCCAGCAGCCCCCCCGGGCACATGACACTGCCCAGCCCCAAGGGGACTGGCTCCCGGGTACTTCTGCCAGGCCTGGGGCTCTATCACTGCAGGCTCCACTCTTAGCATACGGGCACATCACTGAGTTTCGTCATGGCATTGAATCTTCTGCATGGTCCTGGAGCTTCCCCAGCGTGGGCTGGGCACCGAGAGGAGTGTGACGGGAATGCTGAGCCCTGCTGTGACCCTGAGTGAAAGGTGCAGCATGGTAAGAAAACCAGCGCGTACCTTTGAAATGTCAAGTGTGCAGTGAAGCTTTTAGTTTCACAGCCACCCTGGTTGCATTTCCTGCAAATTGGAGAGTGTCTCTAACGAGAAAAATGCATCTTCTCTGGGAGTTTTTTGGGTGGTATTCAAAAAGCTGAGCTCAGAAAATGAAAATAGTCAGGAAAGCGAAAGCACAGTTGGAACTGCAGCTGGCAAGGGATGTGAAGAGTAACAAGAAGGGTTTCTACAGGCATGTGAACAATAAACGGGTCATCAGAGAAGGTGTGGGGCGCTTCCTGGATGAGGGAGGTAACCTAGTGACAGATGATGCAGGGAAAGCTGAAGTACTCAATGCTTTTTTTCCACACTCTACACAGACAAAGTCAACTTCCACATGATGGTCCTAGACGATGCAGTATGGGAAGGTGGAGGGCAGCCATCTGTGGGGAAGGAACAAGTTCTGAGCTATTTAGAAAAACTAGATGTGCACAAGTCCATGGGTCTGGATTTAATGCACCCCAGGGTACTGAGGGAATTGGCAGAGATCATTGCTGAACCTTTGGCCATGATCCTTGAAAACTCTTGGAGATCGGGAGAGATCCCGTATGACCAGAAAAAGGCAAACATAGTGCCCAGCTTTAAAAAAGGAAAGAAGGACAAATCATGGAAGTATAGAACGGTCACCCTGACCTCAATCCCCGGAAAATAATGGAGGGCGTCCCAAGGAATATATTTTGGAGCACTTAGAAGACAGAAAAGTGATCAAAAGTAGCCAACATAGATTCACTAGGGGCAAATCTTGCCGGACCAATCTGATTGGCTTCTATGACGAAGTAACAGGCGCTGTGGACATGTGGAAGTCAGTGGATGTGATCTACCTTGACTTCAGCAAGGCTTTTGATACGGTCTCCCACAACATTCTTGTCCATAAGTTAAGGAAATACGGATTGGATCCTTGGACTATAAGATGGATAGAAAGCTGGCTTGATGGTCGGGCCCAACGGGTAGTGGTCAATGGCTCAATATCTGGATGTTGGTCTGTTTCAAGTGGAGCGCCGCAAGGCTCGGTTCTGGGGCCGGTTTTATTTAACATCGTTATTAATGACCTGGATGAGGGACTGGGTTGCACCCTCAGCAAGTTTGCAGATGACACAAAACTAGGGGGAGAGGTAGATTCGTTGGAGGGTAGAAAGAATATCCAGTGGGACCTGGATAAATTGGAGGACTGGGCCAAAAGAAATCTGATGAGGTTCAACAAGGAGAAGTGTGGAGTCCTGCACCTGGGGCGGAAGAATCCCAAACATTGTTACAGGCTGGGGAGTGACTGGCTCAGCAGCAGTACGATGGAAAGGGACCTAGGGGTTATGGTGGATGAAAGGCTGGATATGATTAAACAGTGTGTCCTTGTAGCTGAGAAGGCTAATGGCACACTGGGGTGCATGAGGAGGAGCATTTCGAGCAGATCTAGAAAAGTAGTTCTTCCTCTTTATTCTGCACTGGTGAGGCCACATCTGGAATATTTTGTCCAATTTTGGGCCCCCCAGAATAAAAAGGATGTGGATTTGCTGGAGCAGGTTCAGCGAAGGGCAACAAAAATGATGAAGGGTCTGGAGCACAAGACCTATGAGGACAGGCTGAGGGATTTGGGCTTGTTTAGTTTACAAAAGAGAAGGCTTAGAGGCGATTTAATAGCAGCCTTCAACTTCCTGTAGGGGAGCTCTAAAGAGGAGGGTGAGAAACTGTTCTCAGTGGTGACAGATGGCAGGAAAAGGAGCAATGGTCTGAAGTTACGGGGAGCGGGGTGGGCTGCAGGTTGGGTATTAGGAAAAACTACTTCTCTAGGAGGGAGGTGAAGCACTGGGATGTGTTACCTAGAGAGGTGGTGGATTCTCCATCCCTGGAGGTTTTTAAGTCCTGGCTTGACAAGGTCCTGGCTGGGATGACGTAGTTGGAGTTGATCCTGCTTTGGGCAGGGGACTGGACTCGAGGATCTCCTGAGGTCCCTTCCAGCCCGAGGTTCTATGATTCTATGAAATTCAGGGAAGACCAGAACAAACCCAATGCACCACACTGGGCCGTTCATTGGCAAATCTCGGCTAATACCAGTTTCCTGCTGGGGCTTGTTCACAGCACAGCGCAGCACCCAGTGAAAAGCAGCCAAGCCCCAGGAGACCTGTCTCTGCACAGCCAGTAGGGCTGGTGAGGGGAAGTCTCGCGCCCAAGGGGCCCAGTGAATGCAAAAACAGAGCAGCTCGAGGGCCACAGGAGTGGCCGGTGTCTCCTCTGCGTCACGGACAGCTCGTGTCTAGAGGGTCTTGGGGCTCTGCTCCTCACCCTCTAATCTGAGCAAAAAGCCAATCCAGCAAGATCTCTCTGTGTGCTCCTTAGTTCAAACTCACAGTGCCCCATCTACATGGGGGCAGAGAGCTCATAGCACTTCTCAGCCTGTGACCTCAGCCCCTCAACCTTGCTCCAAACCCTGAAGCCTGGGCTGCCCAGCCCTACAGCTCTGGTCTTGGAACAATTCACCCCTCCCCCTAATTCCCTCTCTTCTGCTCTCTGGCTTCCAAGTTCTTGTTCTTCCCTTCTCCCTAGGCTTCTGCCCTGTCTGGGACGTTAGGATGCCAGCAGAGCTGTCTGAAGCCCTCGTCTTGGCCAACACACCTGTTCCATCTCCACTTCAAAGGTCGCCTCCCAGGTTATCTCCCTTCTGCTCCCAGTTCTTGGAAACCACATGACTGGCTTTGCTTGCTGAATGCAGCATTGTGTATCTCATTGGCAAACTGCCCAACAAGAGCCCATATAATGGATGGCAGAGCAGGAGGAGGCTCAGCATCTTTCATCTCAGCAGGGATCCACATCCATCTCTCGGACAGAAGCCCCAGCACAAGGACAAGGTGAGCTGATGGCCCAGCTGGGGCAAGGTGAGGAGGGGTCCCCAGTATTCAGCTGATATTCACCTGAATTCAAGAGTCTAAAGCTGGAGGAAGAGCCAGCACTGCCTGGACTCCTGTGGGACTCTGAGAACCCCCTGAGGCCAGCCTGTGAGCTGCTACTGCTGGAGGCCTTGGGCTGGGGTGTGCCGATGGGCCCAGGGCAGTTAGTGGCTCTCTGGTGGGACTTGGGCACCCACCTCTGGATGGCCCCTGTCAAAAGCCCAGCTCAGGGCCCCCAGCTGGCAGCTGGTGTGCCTGTGGGGATGGGCTGCGAGAGAGCTGGGAGCACAATGAGAGGGGGAGGGTCTCTCCAGGGACCAGTTCTGGGTGGGATCCACTGTCCAACTCATGAGGAAACTCAAGACCATTTTCTTCCTTGATGCGTCCCTTCTGTGTGCATTTGCATAAGGAGCTCTATAGGTCTGGGCTGTTCACACCCTGAAGTGCCTGAGATGAGTTTCCTCTGGCCACACAGATACCTAGATTTTCACATTAAACTAGAACAGGCCAGTCAGTCATCTGACCTGTGCTTGTGCGTCACTTGCTGAAGTGAGGTGTCTGAGGCTTTTAGTCCCCGGGGTAGGTTGCATGTGTGCCCGACTGTTCTGCAGTGACCTGAGGTGAACGCCTCAGTTTCCCTCGGCACAGCATCAGTGCACAGCAGGGAGGGGAGTTTCAGGGTGCTGACTTCTCACATGTACACAATGGCCCTTCAGGCTTTTTGTGATCTAGGCAACCAGGTGACCCATTTCGTCCCTGGGAAACAGGACAGAGGCGGAAGGAGGGGCCTGGCTGGTTGGAATTGGAACTGGGCTGGTGAGCGGGGCAGTCTGGCTGGGCTGGAGAGGGAGGAAGGGGGGCAGGGCCCTGGCTCGTGGACCCCCTCTGGGCCCCTCTCCCCAAGGTGGATTGTACTGACGGCTGCTGGTCCTGTGCTGACAAGTCTGTTCTATGCTGGGTCCCTGCGACCTAATAACCCTCCTGTTCTCCTGCTGAGTGAGAGTCACGTCTGCCTGCGGGGGGTGGGGGGGGCAGGGCTTAGGGACCCCCCCACTCTCTGTCACAGTCATACAGGACATCAAATTTCACCACCTTCCTTCAGCTCTGAGCCATCATTCAGGGAGAGTAGTTATCAAGGGCTCCCAGACGTGCTGGGCAGGCAGAACAACTGGGGTTCCCCAGGAGTCAGTTTTGGGGCCAGTTCCCTTCACCCTTCACCCGCCATTGCGGGGAGGGCAGAGAGGAGGTGAGTTACGTTTGCAGACGGTCCCAGGCTGGGGGGGCGAGTGCGCTGGAGGACTGGGGCAGAATTCAAACTGATCTGGGCACACTGGAGAAACGGCCTGAGGTCAATGGGGTGAAGCTGAACAAGGCCAAGTGCAAAGTGCTCCCCTGAGGAAGGCCCAATCCGTGTCACACCCAGCCGGGGAAGTGGCCGTCGAGGGAGGGGTCCTGCAGAAAGGGATCTGGGCTCAGAGCGGAGCACAAGCTCCAGAGGAGTCAACAGGGTGAGACTGTTGCCAGAAGCGCCAACCTGCTTGTGGGCAGCACTGCCGGGTGTTGGGAGCCAGCCAGGAGCAGCAATTCCTTCCCCCCGCTCTGCGCTGAGCAGCCTCCGTGGGGCTGGTGCCCAGGGCTGGCCCCACACTTGAGGGAAGATGGGGAGAATCTGCAGAGGGGCTGGAGAAGAGCCCAAGGCTGAGGAAAGGTGCAGAGAACATGAGCTGTGAGGGGAGGGGAAGAACTGGGCTGGGTGAGGCTGGGAAGGAGAAGACCGAGGGGGACGTGACAGCAGTTTTCAAGTATTTAAGAGCTTTTTAAGGAGGAGGGAAAAGCATCGTTCTCCTGGGCCTCTGAAGGCAGGACAAGGAGCAATGGGCTTAACCTGCAGCGAGGGAGGTTAAGGTTGGACATTAGGAAAAACTCCCCACCTGTCAGGGTGGTTAAACACTGGAATAAATTGCCCGGGGGGGTCGCGGAACCTCCATCCCTGGAAATGTATCAGAGCAGGTTGGACACACACCTGTCAGGGATGGTCTATATCAGAGGTGAGGAGCCTTTTCTGGGTGGAGGGATCACAGAGTCAGAAAAATTAAGAGTCACATGCAAGTGAGAAGATGAAATAAGTAAATAAATAAACCCAAACTGATCTGGCCGCCAAGTGAGGAAGAAACCAATCCCCATCAGATGTGGCCCGCAACTGAGAAACAGACAAAAAAAGACAGTGACCTCACTACATTCAAGTTGCACCTCAAACCGTGTGGAGACCAAGGCAAGTAGATTTTGTGGGGTTCCCCTAGACGCTGAGGTAGGGCCAAGCGTGACCGTTTCAGTAGATAGAAGGGGACTGCCAAGCAGCAGGCTGAGGAGGGGATGTTGGATTTGGGCAGGGGGCTGGGTGCAGGAGTGGGCTGACAGTGAAGGGGTCTAGTGAGAGTGATGTACAGGAGGCAGGAGGGAGGTGGGCGTGTAGGATCTCAACACATCCGATGCAGAAGCAGGATGGGTGGGCTCTTGGGTTTGGGTGGGAGGGAAGATTCAGGAGTGGGCTGGGGGTGGGAGAGGGTGAAGGAGAAAGGTCTGGAAAGGGGGTTGCAGTCATGGACTGGGTCTGGGTTTGGGATGGGGAGGGATGGAGGAGGAGTCTCAGTGGAGGGTCTAAGGAGGATCCCCAAGACGGCACAGTACCTGAGGGCTGGTGGGCAGGTGTTTGGGGCTGAGGGTCAGTCAGCTGGGCTCCAGGTTGGCAACACGGAGAGCCATGCTCCCAGCTGACCATTTTCTTCGCCCTCTGGCTGTACCTCTGTACTCACACTGCAGTATAGGTCTGTCTCCTCTGAAGCCCCTTTCCAAGTGATGGAAAACAATGGCCTTCCAAGTAAACCCCATTTTCCTGGCATAACTAAGTCCTGTCCTTGGCTCAGGAGAGGATAAGAGAAAGCAGCATACCAAAGGCTGTGTCGTTTGCTGTCCAACTGCCCATTGTGTAACACAGCCCCTTCCCTTACCTAACCTGGTGATCTTTCTACTTCCTCATCTTGCATGATGGAGGTGGAGGGATTTCTGGTTCTGTGCTGGGATGACCCGAATGCGGATTCCTTACCTCACTCCAATCTGCACACTGCCCAGGACTATAGCACCCCTGGCCACAGCGGTCTCATAAACGGGGCAGAGGGCGATGGGCACAGTGAGCTGGCAGGGAAGGCAAAGGGGCCCAGAAGGGTCCATGCAGTTGGCAGATCCCCTCCCTTGGCTGTCTCCATGAGCTTAGCCTTCTCCCCACTGCAGATCACAAGCATGGCTCCATGGGGTCCCTCCCCTACGCTCCTGCTGCTGCTGGTCGTGCTGGTTACAGGCCTGGCCCAGCTTGGTGCAGCCCAGTTTGTTGACTACCCCAGGACCGAGGTCTCAGGAAGCAATCAGTACTGCAATTACATGATGCAGTTGCGAGGCCTGACCACACCTGAGTGTAAATCTGTCCACATCTTCATCCATGCCGCTGAGAGTGAGGTGCAGAGTCTTTGTGATTCCGGTGGAAATCCCCAGGGTAACAACATCTACATCAGCAAGAAGCCTCTCCCCAGCACCACTTGCAAGCTGGAGTCTGGCTCGAAACCCGAGGCCTGTACTTACCAGATTAAAATGAACGACAACTTTATCCGTGCAACCTGTGTGAACAAGCAGGTTACTGATGTGCAGACAACAGACAAGGTAAGAGCCATGAGGAAGAGCGTCTCCGTTTTACTCCCCACAATTCCACGGCAGGTCTGGCAGCGGGCGCTCCCCAGCCCAGCACACGCACCCTCCGGAAAGCACCCGCCACTCCTGTGTTCCTCCGGACAGGCAGACTGGCCCCTAGCACAGCGTCCCGTTCCGAGGGCCACTTACCTGGCGGCACCAGTGGCCGGAACGGCATAATACTAGGAGAGCACAACGGCAACATTATGTCCTACACCAAGCCCTTCCCCCTGCTCCCTGCCCCCTGCCCCCAGTGCCCAATATACAGCACAGCCGCCCTTACCCTCCCCCGCCCTCTGCCCCCCTGTGCCCAATATACAGAACAGCCGCCCCCTCCCCTCCGCCGCCCCCTGCCCCCAGTGCCCAATATACAGCACAGACGCCCCTTCCCCTTCCCTCCCCCTGATCCCTGCCCCCAGTGCCCAATATACAGCACAGATGCCCCTTCCCCACCCCTGCCCCCAGTGCCCAATATACAGCACAGCCGCCCCTTCCCCTCCCCCACCCTCTGCCCCCAGTGCCCAATATACAGCACAGACGCCCCTTCCCCTCCCCCGCCCTCTGCCCCCAGTGCCCAATATACAGCACAGCCGCCCCTTCCCTCCCCCGCCCTCTGCCCCCAGTGCCCAATATACAGCACAGCCGCCCCTTCCCCTCCCCCGCCCTCTGCCCCCAGTGCCCAATATACAGCACAGCCGCCCCTTCCCCTCCCCCACCCTCTGCCCCCAGTGCCCAATATACAGCACAGACGCCCCTTCCCCTCCCCCGCCCTCTGCCCCCAGTGCCCAATATACAGCACAGACGCCCTTCCCTCCCCCGCCCTCTGCCCCCAGTGCCCAATATACAGCACAGACGCCCCTTCCCCTCCCCCGCCCTCTGCCCCCAGTGCCCAATATACAGCACAGCCGCCCCTTCCCCTCCCCCGCACTCTGCCCCCAGTGCCCAATATACAGCACAGCCGCCCCTTCTCCTTCCCCGCCCTCTGCCCCCCAGTGCCCATTGTACAGCACAGCCGCCCCTTCCCTCCCCCGCCCTCTGCCCCCAGTGCCCAATATACAGCACAGCCGCCCCTTCCCCTCCCCTGCCCTCTGCCCCCAGTGCCCAATATAGAGCACAGCCGCCCCTTCCCTCCCCCGCCCTCTGCCCCCAGTGCCCAATATACAGCACAGCCGCCCCTTCCCCTCCCCTGCCCTCTGCCCCCAGTGCCCAATATACAGCACAGCCACCCCTTCCCCTCCTCCGACCTCTGCCCCCAGTGCCCAATATACAGCACAGCCGCCCCTTCCCCTCCCCCGCCCTCTGCCCCCAGTGCCCAATATACAGCACAGCCGCCCCTTCCCTCCCCCACCCTCTGCCCCCCAGTGCCCAATATACAGCACAGCCGCCCCTTCCCCTCCCCCGCCCTCTGCCCCCAGTGCCCATTGTACATCACAGCCACCCCTTCTCCTTCCCCGCCCTCTGCCCCCAGTGCCCAATATACAGCACAGCCGCCCCTTCCCCTCCCCCGCCCTCTGCCCCCAGTGCCCATTGTACATCACAGCCACCCCTTCTCCTTCCCTACCCTCTGCCCCCCAGTGCCCATTGTACAGCACAGCCGCCCCTTACCCTCCCCCGCCCTCTGCCCCCCAGTGCCCATTGTACAGCACAGCCGCCCCTCCCCTCCCCCGCCCTCTGCCCCCAGTGCCCAGTATAGAGCACAGCCGCCCCTTCCCCTCCCCCGCCCTCTGCCCCCCAGTGCCCAATACACAGCACAGCCGCCCCTTCCCCTCCCCCGCCCTCTGCCCCCAGTGCCCAATATACAGCACAGCCGCCCCTTCCCTCCCCCGCCCTCTGCCCCCAGTGCCCAATATACAGCACAGCCGCCCCTTCCCCTCCCCTGCCCTCTGCCCCCAGTGCCCAATATAGAGCACAGCCGCCCCTTCCCTCCCCCGCCCTCTGCCCCCAGTGCCCAATATACAGCACAGCCGCCCCTTCCCCTCCCCTGCCCTCTGCCCCCAGTGCCCAATATACAGCACAGCCACCCCTTCCCCTCCTCCGACCTCTGCCCCCAGTGCCCAATATACAGCACAGCCGCCCCTTCCCCTCCCCCGCCCTCTGCCCCCAGTGCCCAATATACAGCACAGCCGCCCCTTCCCTCCCCCACCCTCTGCCCCCCAGTGCCCAATATACAGCACAGCCGCCCCTTCCCCTCCCCCGCCCTCTGCCCCCAGTGCCCATTGTACATCACAGCCACCCCTTCTCCTTCCCCGCCCTCTGCCCCCAGTGCCCAATATACAGCACAGCCGCCCCTTCCCCTCCCCCGCCCTCTGCCCCCAGTGCCCATTGTACATCACAGCCACCCCTTCTCCTTCCCTACCCTCTGCCCCCCAGTGCCCATTGTACAGCACAGCCGCCCCTTACCCTCCCCCGCCCTCTGCCCCCCAGTGCCCATTGTACAGCACAGCCGCCCCTCCCCTCCCCCGCCCTCTGCCCCCAGTGCCCAGTATAGAGCACAGCCGCCCCTTCCCCTCCCCCGCCCTCTGCCCCCCAGTGCCCAATACACAGCACAGCCGCCCCTTCCCTCTGCGCCCCGTCCCTGGGCTGCTGAGTGGCTCTGCACCTACTGCTTCTCTGTCGCTTTTCACGTTCTCTCAGGGCTGGGGCCAAGGCTGCGCTGGTGACTGGGTTTGCCGGTCCCCACGGCCGGATGGGGGTGGCAGCGCTGGTGGGGCTGGCTGGTGCTTAGGTTTGTGGGGTCCAAGCTTGTAACACAGGGTTGGACCTGGGCCGTGTGACAGGCGTGGAGGTGGCCCTGCTGCTCTCTGAGGCCTGCAGCCATGTTCCATGACACACGGGGTGGGGCGAAGACGAAGGGTCCGTGCAGGAGGCAGGTCCCCTCCCTTGGCTGTCTCCCTGAGCTGCCCCTTCTCCCCACTGCAGATCACAAGCATGGCTCCAAGCGCTCCCTCCCCTACGCTCCTGCTGCTGCTGGTCGTGCTGGTTGCAGGCCTGGCCCAGCTCGGTGCAGTCCACGTCGCTGACTCGCCCGGGAGCCAGGTCTCAGGGAGCCGTGTGCACTGACATCGGAGGATGGGGACGCGAGGCCCGACCTAACCTGCCTGCAAACCTCTCCACACCTTCCCCCACGCCCCTGAGCGCAGGGCCGGGACCGGCTCGTCTGGTGCCCGAGGCGGGAATACGAATCTGCCCCCCACCCCCGTTTGCAATACACAGTCGCATGTTGGCGGGAAAAGGAAAGTGAGAATTAATGAATGAAAAGGAGCAACCGAGACCCAGCTGCGGGTATGTCTTGGTGTTCCGCGGCCTCCTGCCTGCCCGGACCCTGGAGACACCAGCCGGGTAACATTGTCTGGAGAGTCCAGATCCGTGGGGGGGGTCCTCTGGCTCTGTGCCTCTTGGAAGGACTTTCATCCTGTCCTCAGGACTCAACGGTCTGGTCAGCGTTTGCCCTTCCTCAGGGTCATGGGCCGGATAGGGGAGCCGGGCCCTCCCTTTCCACCACTCTCCAGCCCAGTGGGCGGTGGGAACGTCTCCGCAGCCACCGGCTCGGCGGGGATCACACCGCCATGCGCTGAGCTCCAGGTTACCTCCCACTTCCCTGCCCCGGGCTGGACTGGGCTATTTCTGCCCTGTGCCAGACCCGGCTGCTGCTCCCACTCTGGCCGCTCCTCCTCGGACGGCAGCTGCTGCTTCCAGGTTCTCGCAGGGCTCCTTCCCCCCTGCAGAGCAGCCCCACTGCCTCGCCTCCCCCATCCTTACCCTGGGGCAGCCGCTGGAGCATGGCCAGCAGGGCCGGGGGCAAGGGCCTTTTCCAAGGCAACAGCTCATGGCTCCGGTCAAGGCTTGTGCACTCCTGGGGCAGTCCAGCCCAAATCCACCTCTGAGGCCTCCAGCTGCAGCACGAACGGTCTGGTCGAGTCAGGCTGGGCCAGGACGGCTCGTGGATCCATTGTTCTCAGAGTCCTAAACGCCATCTCACATTCCCCAGCCCCCCCACCTCTCGGGCTGCTGGTTTCTGGTCACTCAGTCCCTGGGACGGCCCAGGCGGAAACGTTGGAGATAAACCTGCGATAACACCCCACCAGTCCCAGGAACTGTTGCTCCTGGCACTTACTGGTGGGCCTGGGATAGTCCCGGAGGGCCTGTATCTTGTCAGTCGCTGGCCCTTTGCCTGTGTGTCCCAGGTAGGACACCACTGGCTGGCCCAGGCGGCACTAGGTGGGATTGGCTTTGGCAATGTGTAACCCTTCGATTGATGCCAGGTGCCTGCCAGAAGGGCCGGGTTCAGCTCCCAGGGGTTTCCTGTCAAGGACACAACCAACCGGCCCCAGCCCACACCCAGTGGCTTGGGACAATCTCACCCCACTTCCTGGGCACCTCTAAGGCAGTTCTTCAGCCAAAAGCACAGAGTCTGTGATGGAAACAGCTCATTTAACAAGGACAACCTAACCCAAGTTTACAGTGACAGATGCCGTACACCTAAGCAAAGGAGAGATGCGCCCCTCTGACAGGATACCAGCCCCACACCTTATAGTCCCACGTCTCTTGCTGGGGCTCTGTGCCGTTACCCCACACACAGTTACAGGGGGCACCTCCCCCGGTGCAGTCCCAGACCCAGAGCCCACAGACACATCACCAGGGCGGTACCAGCTGTCTGCTTGTCTGCAGCATCCCACTGACTGCTCCTCCTTCTGGCCTCCTGCCGGTCACGCCAGCCACTGCTCCCCCTACCAGCCACCTGCCAAGGGCACCCTCTGCTGTGGGTTGGGCCTGAAGCAAAACCCTGTGACCTCAGCTGCTGCTGTGACTTTGGTTCTTAAGAGCTGCGTCTACACGTGCACGCTACTTCGAAGTAGCAGCACCAACTTCGAAATAGCGCCCGTCACGTCTACACGCGTCGGGCGCTATTTCGAAGTTAACTTCGACGTTAGGCGGCGAGACGTCGAAGTCACTAACCTCATGGGCTACGTCTACACGTGCACCCAACTTTCGAAATAGTTTATTTCGATGTTGCGACATCGAAATAGGCTATTTCGATGAATAACATCTACACGTCCTCCAGGGCTGGCAACGTCGATGTTCAACTTCGACGTTGCTCAGCCCAACATCGAAATAGGCACAGCGAGGGAACGTCTACACGCCAAAGTAGCACACATCGAAATAAGGGAGCCAGGCACAGCTGCAGACAGGGTCACGGGGCGGACTCAACAGCAAGTCGCTCCCTTAAAGGGCCCCTCCCAGACACACTTTCATTAAACAGTGCAAGATACACAGAGCCAACAACTAGTTGCAGACCCTGTATATGCAGCACGGACCCCCAGCTGCAGCAGCAGCAGCCAGAAGCCCTGGGCTAAGGGCTGCTGCCCACGGTGACCACAGAGCCCCGCAAGGGCTGGAGAGAGAGTATCTCTCAACCCCCCAGCTGATGGCCGCCATGGAGGACCCCGCTATTTCGATGTTGCGGGACGCGGATCGTCTACACGTCCCTACTTCGATGTTGAACGTCGAAGTAGGGCGCTATTCCCATCCGCTCATGGGGTTAGCGACTTCGACGTCTCGCCGCCTAACGTCGATTTCAACTTCGAAATAGCGCCCAACACGTGTAGACGTGACGGGCGCTATTTCGAAGTTACTACCGCTACTTCGAAGTAGCGTGCACGTGTAGACGCAGCCATGAGGAGATAGGAATAGCGCCCTACTTCGACGTTCAACGTCGAAGTAGGGACAGTGTAGACGATCCGCGTCCCGCAACGTCGAAATTGCCGGGTCCTCCATGGCAGCCATCAGCTGGGGGGTTGAGAGACGCTCTCTCTCCAGCCCCTGCGGGGCTCTATGGTCACCGTGTGCAGCAGCCCTTAGCCCAGGGCTTCTGGCTGCTGCTGCGGCAGCTGGGGATCCATGCTGCAGGCACAGGGTCTGCAACCAGTTGTTGGCTCTGTGCATCTTGTGCTGTTTAGTGCAAGTGTGTCTGGGAGGGGCCCTTTAAGGGAGCGGCTGGCTGTTGAGTCCGCCCTGTGACCCTGTCTGCAGCTGTGCCTGGCACCCTTATTTCGATGTGTGCTACTGTGGCGTGTAGACGTTCCCTCGCTGCGCCTATTTCGATGTGGTGCTGCGCAACGTCGATGTTGAACATCGACGTTGCCAGCCCTGGAGGACGTGTAGACGTTATTCATCGAAATAGCCTATTTCGATGTCGCCACATCGAAACAGGCTACTTCGATGTAGGCTTCACGTGTAGACGTAGCCAAGATCTACCACCCCACAAGGCGGATAACAAAACAATAGTATCCAGCTCCTCTTTTTACACCCAAATGAGAACTATTCAAACCAGGCTGAGAACTCTGCACCCCAGGCCCAACACAAAGAAAAGACCTTTCCACATTGAGTCAACAAGTATATCTGCTTCTTTGCAATGCTTTAAACCAGGGAGCCCTGTGTAATCAATGTCTTATGCACCTGTGGCAACTGCCCTGTCCCCCACAACAACCCACGGCATCGGTGAGATCCCACAACTCCCACACTGAGTGTCAGCTTCAATTGGGATTTTACTACAATGTGTTTACAATAGACAAAACCTCATGGCTGACTTGCTACCCATCAGGCTTTGCCTGAAAGGTCTCACACATGCACCCTTTGCATTCTCATGCAAATGATCTCCGGGAGACACATTCCTCCCAGCCTTCAGCAGCATTGCCTTCCTGCTGCCACACTCCTGACACACACACACACACACACACACACTTACACAGACACACATACATACATACAGACACACACAAACAGATGTGCACACACTTACACACACATAGACATACACACAAACACACACACACAGAGGTTTGGGGCGTGAGTTCCGGTGGGGGGAGGGGGGCAGTTTGGGGCATGAGCTCTGGGTGGGGGCGGTTTGTGGCGTGAGTTCCGGGGGGGACGGTTGGACCATGAGCGCTGCCCCCACCCCGAGGAAATCCACCCTGTGCACCCACACGTGAGCACCTTTTGGAGCAAAACCCCCGTGGGGCTCGTCTCAGCTGGGAAACGGGTTCTGCCCACTGAGTTCGTTGCTGTCAGTCTCTCAGGTGCCACCGGACCACTCGCTGCCCCGTCTGAGTCCTTCCGCCCAGCTCACGGGATGGAGCCGCAGGAGTCAGGAGAATCTGAGCCCAGATCCCCGCCCGGCCCCGAGAGCGGCAGCAGCTCCGCACACATCTCAGGTGCCAGCTCAGAGCTGCCCAGGGGATTTGAGAACCCGCTTCCATTTCCTGTTAATAACAGGTGCCCAAACCACCTAGGTCACTTGGACAATCTCTGCCTCAGTCACTCTCCCCAGACTCAGGGGCGCACAGTGGGACTAAAAGCCACCGGTTCCCTCCCTCTCCAGTGTGTGGTGGGAGGGGGGACGTGGGCCTTCATTGCTCTACCCCGTCCAAGGCCAGGGCCCTAGCAGGGGTGGCCGTGGCTGCCCCTGGAGTCAGTGGGAATCCAGCCCTGTGGTCTGGGCAGTGGGTCTGGGCAGTGAGGACTCCTGGGTTCTGTTCTCATCTCTGGCAGAGGAGTGGGGTGTAATGGTTAGAGCAGGTGGGAGTGGGAGTCAGAGCTCCTGGGCTCTCATCATGGCTCTGAGACAAGAGTCTGAGCATCAGGAACCTGCAGCCATGAGCCTTGGGGGCTGTCCGAGCCCCAACTCTGGGGTGTCTTCCTGGGACAAATCAGTCCTCCTTGTAGGCAAAACAGGTCAAAAAATTTACCAGGAGAGCGAATCTCAGAATGATTTTAATTTAGAAAATACAGGTGAAGATGAGGGTGACGATGATACAACTTCCTACAAACCGATTCTCTGAGTGACTTGTGTTTGTTGCAGCCTGAGGCAGTGTTGTTTTCCTCTGGGGAATACGGCAAGAATTTTGGCCTGAGGGACTTGGTCCCAGAAGCCAGTGAATGTAATAAACACACCTGTTTCCTTCAGCACGTCCAGCACCAGCAGCAGCTGGGAGATGGAACTGCCCATCCTGAACAAGGTAGGGAAAAGGAGCCTTCAGTTCCCAGCCGTCCTCCCACTGCAACCCTCAGTGTTGTGCCCCACTCTGCAACGGGAGCCAAATCACCTCACTGGTTCCTTCATCTGAATTTTCCTTATGTCTGTGGAGAACCTGAGTGTCTGTCTGTCTGTCTGTCTTGAATTCAGAATTTAGGTAATGTAGCTATCTGGGGTGGGTCCAAGCGCTGGGTTTCAGGGCGTGGGGGTCATTGGCACAAGGTGAAGTTCTGGTCCCCTCATTCCACAGTGCCCAGCAGAGTGACAGATGAGCCCCACACCTCCTCCTCCCGCCCCCACCACGCCTGATTCTTTTTCTGGTGGTGATGTTGGTGTTTTTAATTCTCACATCTCTCGTCATTTGTCGACTCTGCTCCCCAGCCTTCCTCCTCCTCCTCCTCCTCCTCCTCATTATCCACCTACTCTGAGTGTAGCTGTTGTTTCGTAAGCTGTGTGCTGTTTATGAATTTGAGCACAGTCGGCTGGGTGGGCTCCATCTGATCTCTTCTCATGAGAATATCCACTCCTGAATACGACCTCGGCACATGCTTCACAGGTGAAGACCACTAATTTAGAGGTGGTCTCTCATAGCTGAATTTATCTGAGCCCTTTTGTTACACAATGGGGCTTTGTTAATTTATTGCATGGTCTCCTGTTTCTAAAGGGACTGTCTGGGTGACCTGAAGAGCACTGAAATTACCACTGAGCTTTCAATGACAAGAATCTCCCCAGACATTATTCTCAGTGGTGAGTAAATCGTAGAATGCCAGGGCTGGAAGAGAACCCAGGAAGTCATTTAGCTCAGCCCCCTGCCTAAAGCAGGATCACCCCCAACTAAATCATCCCAGCCAGGACTTTGTGAAGCGGCAACTTAAAAACTTCTTGATATACAGGTTCCATCAACTCTCTAGGTGACACATTTCTGTGCTTCCCCACCCTGCTGGGGAAATACTTTTTCCTTATATCCAACCTAGACTTCCCCCACTGTAACTGAAGACCCTTGCTCCTTGTTGTCCTATCTGTCACTACTGAGAACAGCCTCTCTCCACCCTCTTTAGAGCCCCTCTTCAGGAAGTTGAAGGCTGCTATCAAATCCCCACCTCACTCTTCTCTTCTACAAACTAAATAAGGCCAAATAAAGAAATAATTCTGTCTATTTAGAGCCTGTCCAAATGTCAACTAAGAAATAAAAACATAAATCAAAATCCATTCTGGAAGAAGAATTAATCAATATGGATGCTTACCATCAGTAAACACTGAGAAACATTTCGTGTTGGACGTTTGAGTTCATACAGACACTTGTGAACTGAAATTTGTGTTTTTTCTGCTCCAACTTTTCATATTGATTGAGGGTGAAAACACACACTGGCATTTCCCAGGAGATGGAAATTCCATTTCTCGGCCAGCTCTGCATTTAGTGCCATGGTCGTGCTGAGGAAAGTCCTTTGTATTGTCAGTGTAGGTTCCTCAAAGGAGCTCTTAAGAGAGACACAAGAATTCTCACCACTTCTGTATGTTTAGAAAACATCACTCACAGCTGTTTGAAAAGGTTCTGTGATGTGCACTGGGCGTAGCTCAGCCCCACCCTTTCCTTTGCTCCTGTGATTTCATGTTCTCTCTTTGTTCTCTTGGAGAGCGTGTGTCATTGAGAGTCAGAAGAACACAGTCTCCAGTTCTGGGCGTTCCCACTCAGTGTGTCTCTTCTGTTACTCTGGTTCCCGCTTACTGGCTCACTATTATTTGCTCCAGTCCTGTGAGAGCCCCATAGTGAGGAAGTTTCTGTCGCTTCACGGTCACACGTGCGATTATGAAGTTTCTTGTCAAACAATGAGCCTGAAGTAAAACATCTGTAGGAAATGTTTCCTGCGTCATAGGCTCTTTCTTGCAAATTTCCTTGTTAACATCACAGAACAAACCCCACGACTGGTGTAATTAGTACATTCATAGAACTCCAGAACTGGAAGGGGCCTTGAGAGGTCCTTGTGTCTAGTCTCCTGCACCGTACAGAGCATCCCTGGTACGTCTGTCTAACCTGCTCTGAAACATCTCCAGAGATGGAGATTCTACAGACCCGCTAGGTAATTTATTCCAGCGTTTAACCATCTGGACAGTGGAGAAGTTTTTCCTAATGTCCAGCTGAAACCTCCCTTGCTGCTGTTTAAGCCCATTGCTCCTTGTCCTCAGTACAGCTCCGTTTACACCCCTTGCGTTGTTACGATTTACACCACGTGTGGATCTGGCCCTGGGTCTCATCTCTTATGTGGACACAAACCAGTGTATTGCAGAACTGGCTGTGAGGGAGGCAGGAATGATTTGGGTCGTTCACTAACACTGAAGGAAGAATAACGCTGTGCAGGGCAAAAAGGCCAAAGTCCCCCACTACTTTCAGATTCCAGGGGGCTTCTCCATCGGAAAACGGTTTCCAGCGTGTTGAGGCTCCGCAGTGTCCGTTTGCTGGTGTGAGGTGTCACTGCAGGGGAATCCGGGCACTGGTGTGATTATTCGTATCATTAACATACGAGTGACAGGAGAATGTGCCCTCGTCTGAGAAATCGTATTTGGGAACTCGGCTGCGGTGACACTTTCACCCCCAGACTCTGCACTGACCCTCACACCGCACCCTCCATCTGGCACCCTCCTTCCCCTGCCCTGAGTTGCCCCAACCCTCCCAGACCCTGCACATATTCCATCACACCCCGGCAAGGACCCCCCCAACCCAAACACCTGCCTTAACACCCCCCCAACCCTCTGTCCTGAGCCCCCTCCCCTCACTCCATCCCCCTCCACCTTTGCCCTGAGACCCCCCACACCAAACCCTGCTGTGACACCTCCAGCTCCTGCCCTCAACCCTGACCCTCCCACCCCCGAAACCCTCTGCCTGACCCATCCCTTTCCTCATAGGCCCTTCCCTGTCAATAATCATCTCCCTGGTGTACAACTACCCAGCACTTCCCATCCCCTGCCCTGAGTCCCCCCAACCCCCTGACTTCTGCACCCCCATCCCCTGCCCTTAACCACTACACACAACGAGACCTCCCCCACAGCCCCTTGCCCTCAGTTCAGCACCCTCTGCCCCTTGCCCTGGTCCCCTAACCCTCCCAGCTTCTGCTCCCCCTCTTCCCCTCCCACCTCCTGCACCCCAACGCTTCCTCCCCCACAGCCTTCAGCCACCCGCCTCCACCCCCTCTGACATATCTTACACAGCCCATGGAGAGACCCCTAAGGGTGGGGGTGGGCATACAAGAGTACCTCAAACACACAGCCGTTACCTTCAGCCCTGGCCTGTGCCAGGGTGACCTACAACAATGGGCTCAACCTACCACACCATTCCTTCTCACCACGCCTTTCAGACCAGCGAGACAGCAGAGACGCAGAGCAGGAAATGCACTTTCCCCCTGGATGTGACACAACTTACACAGTGAAACATTCACTGAGGGAATTAGACCCCCATCAGGTCCAGCTCCATCCCATTCACACAGAACGGCCCAATCGAGAGTTGTTGGAAATGCAACAAACAGACAACATGGACTGGAAACACAGAGACAGAGACAAGCGGCTCTTCCATCAGACGGAAGAAAACAATGAACAGCTTCTTCCAATGACAATGAGGAGCCCAGAGAAACCTGACTTCAAAGAGACAGAAGAAGATATTCAACCCCTTGAGCACACAAACCAAATGTCCCTGAGTTTGCCGAAAGCCCTGAGCAAGGCTGAGTCTGTCGCTGTTATTTACAGAGAAATTTCAGCAGGTGTTAGTCAGAAGGGTCCCAACAGGAAGGAAACCAGGACAAATGTTTTAATTTGCAGTCACATTTCTGATATGCCTCATACCTGGTCTCTTTTTCCCCCTGCAGATGACCTCTTCCAAGAGCGACCCTGGAGGGAACCAGACCACCTCCGATGTGCTCGTCCTGGTGGGGTTCTCATACCTTAACGAGCTGCAAATCCTTCTGTTTGTGGTTCTTCTGTTCATCTACCTGCTCACCCTGATGGGGAACCTGCTGGTTATCCTGCTGATAAAGCTGAACCCCTCCCTCCACACCCCCATGTATTTCTTCCTGGTGAACCTGTCTGCCTCGGAAATGTGTTTCACCAGCAGTGTGGTCCCTCAGCTGCTGACTCACCTCCTGGTGGAGGAAAAGACCATCTCCATTGCAGCTTGTGCAGCGGGGACGTACGTTTTCGCCATCATGGGCCTCACACAATGCTTCCTCCTCACGGCCATGGCCTACGACCGCTACGTGGCCATATGTCACCCCCTGCACTACACAACCATCATGAGCGGCCGGGTTTGTGCTCTGCTCACGGGGGCTGCATGGGCTGTTGGCATCTCGGTGGAAGTTCCTCTGACCAAGTGGATCTTCAGCCTGCCCTTCTGTGGCTCCAACCACATCCAACACTTCTTCTGTGACTTCCCACAAGTACTGAATATGGCATGTGCCGACACGTCGCAGATAAAGGCTCTAGGTCCCATGCTGACAGTTATGTTCACCCTGAGCCCTTTCCTATTGATACTCCTGTCCTACGTCCGCATTATCTCCACCATCCTCAAGCTGCCATCGGCAGAAGGAAGGTGTAAAGCCTTCTCCACCTGCTCCTCCCACCTCACGGTGGTGACTGTGTTCTATGGAACGTCCCTCATCACCTACCTGGTACCCAACACTGGCTCCACTACAGAGAGTGACCTCTTGATTTCCCTATTGAACACAATCGTCTCTCCAGTTTTGAACCCCATAATTTACACTCTGAGGAACAAAGAGGTGAAAGGAGCCTTGAGAAAAACTGTACAGAACAGCAGCTTTTTTCACTACTGGAGAAATTAGAGACTGAGCAGTCAAATTAGTCAAAACTGGGGCCGGGGTGGGAGGCGCAAGTGAAGGGAAATTCATAAACATTTCACTGAACTTCTCATAATGACTCTGAATTTTTTTTGTTCCTTTGAAAGATTTTGTCCTGTCTGGAAAATAGGAAGTGAAACTCTTGTTGCCAAATTACCCCAAAATTTTAAATGTCTAAGTTTTTTTGAAATACGAAAGGCAGAACGGTTTCCCCTGATTTATAATTCATTGAGAAAAAAAAACAAAGGACTCCGTTGAGTGAAAGTCTGGTCCTGATTCTCAAACTTGAAAATTGGAAATGTCAGAAGAAAATAGAGCGTCCAAGGAGAGATATTTCATTGAAGGTTCACCTCTGTGAACTGTGTCCTTCCCAGGTCAGACTGTGAGAAGCTGTTTTCCTGACTACCCCCTTTGCTCCTGACGATACCATGCGGGATGCTGACAGGGAGAGGTGTGAGGGTGCTCTGATACTTATGTCGGAAGGAGGCAAGAAGGGGCTATTTGTACTGCCAGGCCCACCAGCAATATATTAGAAGCAAGAGGAAGACCAAGCACAGGGTAGGCCCATTGTTCAGTGAGGAGGGAGGAACAATATCAAGAAATTTGGAAGTGGCAGAGCTGCTGAATGACTTCGTTGTTTTGGTCTTCACCCAGAAGTCCGATGGAGAAATGCCTGACATGGTGAAAGCTCGTCGGGAGGGGGCGGGTTTAGAAGATTAAATTTAAAAAAAAAAGTTAAAAATGACCTAGAAATGTTCAATGTCTGCAAGTCACCAGGACCTGATGAAATGCTTCCTAGAATACTGGCAGAGATGAAAGGGGCCTTTAGCTATCACCTTTGAAAGTCTTGGAAGTTGGGAGAGATTCCAGGAGACTGAAAAAGGCAAATAAAGTGCCCATCTCTACAAAGGGAAATAAGAACAACCCAGGAAGTTACAGACCAGTCAGTTTAACTTCTGTGCCAGGAAAGATAATGGAGCAAGTCATTAAGGAATTCATCTGGAAACATCTAGAAGAAAATAAAGGGCTAGGTAACAGCCAGCATGGATTTGTAGAGAAGAAATCATGGCCAGCCAATCGGATAGCTTTCTGTAACAGAGGAACAAGGCTTGTGGACAAGGGAGAAGGGGTGGACGTGGTGTACCCTTGTTTTAGGAAGGCATTGGATATTGTCTAGCATGTCTTATCAATATACTCGGCAAATACAACTGAGATGGGGCTGCTGTAAGGTGGGTGCATAACTGGCTGTACAGCCATTCTCAGAGAGTCGTTATCAATGGTTCACAGCCCTGCTGGAAGGGCAGAACAAAGGGGGCTCTGCAGGGGTCTGTTCGGGGACAGGCTCTGCTCAGTATCTTCGGCGATGTGGATCTGGGCGTGGAGAGGGCGCTGCTTACGTCTGTAGGTGATACCAAGCTGGGAGGGAGAACAGGGTCGTAACTCAGAATGATCTGGGCACACTGGAGAAACGGCCTGAGGTCGATGGGATGAAGCTGAATAAGGCCAAGTGCAAAGTGCTCCCCTGAGGAAGGCCCAATCCGTGTCACACCCAGCCGGGGAAGTGGCTGTCGAGGGAGGAGTCCTGCAGAAAGGGATCTGGGCTCAGAGCGGAGCACAAGCTCCAGAGGAGTCAACAGGGTGAGACTGTTGCCAGAAGCGCCAACCTGCTTGTGGGCGGCACTGCCGGGTGTTGGGAGCCAGCCAGGAGCAGCAATTCCTTCCCTCCGCTCTGCGCTGAGCAGCCTCCGTGGGGCTCGTGCCCAGGGCTGGCCCCACATTTGCAGAAGGCTGTGGAGAAGGGGGAGCAGGTGCGGAGAAGAGCACAAGGCTGGTGGAAGGTGCAGAGAACATGAGCTGTGGGGGAGCCGGCCAGACCTGGGCTCCTTTCGCTCAGAAAAGAGAAAGCTCCCAGGGGCAGGGGAGCGGGTCTCAAGCAGAGAGCTGCAAGGGAGAGGGGTAACTGTGGTGCCCCCCAGCCAGCCCCCAGCCCCTCCCACTCCCCACTGCCCACTCTCCCCACCCAGGCTGTCCTGTATCAGGGAATCCCACAGGCTCTGGGGTGTCCTGATGGTGGAGATGGAACCTCATCCTGCTGCGGGGCTCATGCAGGGGCTGGGCCTTCCTGCAATTGGGAGAAGGGCCACGCCAGCCCAGCCGGGCAGGGGCACCTCTGTGCCGGGACTGGAGCTGTGCCCTGGCTGTGGAAGCCATTTCTGTCACCGGTGTGTAGAGCGGCACCGACTCTGGGGCTGGGGGTCCAAGTGAGGGGTCTGATGAAAGCTGGAGATGCCCTGAAGCTGGGTGTGACTTGTGTGTCGGTGCCGTAGGCGTGTGAGAAGTTACACACATTGGCTCTGTAGCTGTGTTAGAAATGTCTGAGCGCTGAGAGTCACACTAGGGGGTGTGACACACACACACACACACACACACACACACACAGAGGCAGGCTGCTGGGCTAGACACCAGGCTCAGACGTCGAATACACATCTCAGAGATGTGGGACTTGTTGTCCACAGCAGCCCAAGGGGTCAGGTGGCCTGGGCTGAGCAATGGGGTTGAAATCGGATGCTCAGACGTCCATCCCAGCTGTCGGAGAGACAGGCCAGGAACAGTTGGGGATGTGAATATTCGCTGGGGCAGGCTCAGTCCCCGCCTCAGCCCCAGGGCAGGATCAGCCTCCGTCTTAGCACCTGGGGCAGGTTCAGCTCCCTCCTCAGACACCTGGGGCCAGGACACCCTGGATGGGAGGGACCAGCTGACACCTCTGTCCCTCGGGCTCCTCGCAGGGGCTGCTGCTCTCCTGCGCCTGGATCGTCCTCCCCTCCCTCGGCCCCTTCGCCCCAAGAAAGCGGAGCCGGCCGGGGACTCTGGGCGGGGGAGAGCTACGTGCTGCCGGTGTGGGGAATGCAGAGCGGGCCAGACCCTGCCGGCTGCCCTGGGAACTCCGGGCCCAGCACAGACCTGTGTGCGATGGATCGCACTGTGGGTAAGGTCTGTGGCTGAGTGACAGGACAGCGGCTTCCAGCCCAGCCCTGCCCTGCCGTGACTCGCTGGGCGACCTTGGCTGAGGCTCTGCCCCAGGTCTGGGCCTGTTTTCCCATCTGTCTCCCCAGAAGGTTACGGCTGGGAGATGCCATCCGGAGAGAGGAAAGCAGGGGTGAGGTTCAGCCCTTGTCCTCAGGCAATGGCCCCACCCTGCAATTCACCAGCCACGGATTCTTTCTCACCCCGAAGCTGCAGCACACTGTGGCGTTGCTGGGTGCTGTTATATAGCGCCTCTGTGCCACCCCAGAGGTGGCTGCATTCCAGCACTGGGGAAGTGACTCTGGGGCAGCACTGCAGTGCGCTATCATTCAGCTGTCACGTCCCACCCCAGAGGTGGCTGCATTGTGATGCTGGGTGGAGCAATTTCCACACAACTCTATCGAGGGCAAGTTGATTGTCACCATTTGGGCAGGAGGGGCTGTTGGTGCTGAATGGGGCTGGGTGGCCGGCCTGGGGAAACGCCCCACTGACTAGTTGGAGCTCAGCAGAGCAATGGGACAGGGACCGTCCTGCCAGACGCCCACTGGGACTTGGAGGGGCTGAGTCGGGACGAGCCCCTTGCAGGCCTTGGCCTGGCCTCGCCGCCCTGCACAGAGCCCAGCCAGCCCAGAACGGTCCTGCCGGAGCCAGACGAGGAGCTGTGAATTCCCCCTGCCGCCTCTCTCGCCCTGCCAGCGACGGAGGGAGGGGTGAGCAGGAGGGCTGGGAGCCACTGGCCAGGACCCCGGCTTTCCCTGCCCATTGACTTCCCTTACTGCCGCCGCCGGGAGTGCAGACAATTACCCCACGCGGCTCACCCGTCCCCCAGCCCCTGCTCCAGGTGTTTCGTCTCCCTCTGCTTTGAGAGACCCAGACGGACCCGAACAGACTGGCCCCAGCTGTGCTTGGGGGGCTGGGAGCCTTGTGCCTGAACCCTGCCCCGAACCCCTCACACCTCACAGCTCCAGACGCCTGCAGCAGCAGACATCCCGTTACAGAGAATCGGGTGTCCCAGGGTTCGTTGATAAGAACATAAGAACGGCCACACTGGGTCAGACCAAAGGTCCATCCAGCCCAGTAGCCTGTCTGCCAACCATGGCCAGTGCCAGGTGTCCCAGAGGAGGGGACCGAAGACAATGATCATGCAGTTTGTCTCCTGCCATCTTTCTCCAGCTTCTGACAATCAGAGGCCAGGGACACCATTCCTACCCTTGGCTAACAGCCTTTTATGGACCTAACCTCCAGGAATTTATCTCGCTCGTTCTTACATTCTGTTACAATCCCAGGCTGCACAGTCTGCTCTGGCGAGGAGTTCCACAGGTTAAGTATGCGCCGAGTGAAGAACTTTCTTTTCTTAGTTTTAAACCTGCTACCCATTAATTTCATTTGGTGTTATCTAGTTCTTGTATTATGGGCACAAGTGAATAACTTTCCTTATTCACCCTCTCCGCACCACTCATAATGTTATATGCCTCGATCACGTCCCCCCTCAGCCTCCTCTTTTCTAAACCGAAAAGTCCCAATCTTTCTCGCCTTTCCTGATACGGGACCTGTTCCAAGCCCCTGATCATTTCAGTTGCTCTTTTCTGAACCTTTCCCAGTGCCAGGAGATCTTTTCTGAGGTGAGGAGACACCTCTGTTCACACTATTCAAGACGTGGGCGGACCATAGATGTATGTAGGGGCAGTAAGATACTCCTTGTCTTATTTTCTATCCCTTTTTTAATAATAACTAACACCCTATTTGCCTTTTTGACGGCCTCTGCACAGTCTGGATGTTTTCAAGGAACTGTCCACGATAACTCCCAGATCTCTTCCCTGATTAGTCATCGCTAAATTAGCCCCCATCGTATTGTGGGTACAGCTGGGGTTATTTTTTGCAGTGTGTGTTACCTTCCACTTATCCACAGGAAATTTCATTTGCCGTTTTGTTGCCCAATCACTCAGTTTGATGAGATCTTTTTGAAGGTCTTCACAGTCGGCCTTTGTCTTGACTATCTTGAACAGTTTCGTGTCCTCTGCACACTGAGCCACCTCACTGCTCACCCCCTTCTCCAGACCATTTATGAGTGAATTGAACAGGACTGGTCCTCGGACTGACCTTTGGGGGACACCACTAGTTCCCCCTCTCCATTCGCAAAATTCACCATTTATACCTACCCTTTGTTTCCTGGGTTTTAACCAGTTCTCAGTCCAGGAAAGGACCTTCCCTCTTATCCCAGGACAACTTCATTTACACAAGAGCCTTGTCAAAGGCTTTCTGGAAATCTAAGTGTGCTACATCCACTGGGTCTCCCCTGTCTGCATGTTTGTTAATCCCTTCCAAGAACTCTAACACATGAGTAAGACGTGATTTCCCTCTGCAGAAACCAGGTTGACTTTTGCCCATCAAATTATGTTCTTCTAGGTGTCTGACAATTTTATTCTTTACTATTGTTTCAACTAATTTGCCCAGAACTGACATTAGACTTAATGATCTAGAATTGCCAGGATCACCTCCAGAGCCCTTTTTAAATATTGGTGTCACATGAGCTGTTTTCCAGTCGTTAAACGTGGAAGCTGATCCAAAGGACAGGTTACAAACTAGCGTTAATAGTTCTGCAATTTAGCATTTGAGTTCTTTCAGAACTCTTGGATGAACGCCATCCTGTCCCGGTGATTTGTTAATATTAAGATCATCCATTTGTTCCAAAACCTCCTCTAATAACACTTCAATGCCAGACAGTTCCTCAATTTTATTTCCCACAAAAAACGGTGCAGGTCTGGGAATCTCTCCAACATCCTCAGCCGTGAAGACTGACTCAGAGAAATCATTTAGTCTGTCCACAATGGCTTCAGCATCCTTGATTGCTCCTTTTGTATTTGTATCATCTAGGGGACCCACTGGTTTTTTAGCAGGCTTCCTGATTCTAATGTATTTAAAAAACATTGTGTTATTACTTTTTGAGTTTTGGGCGAGCTGTTCCTCAAAATCTTTTTTGCCTTTTCTTATTTCACTTTTACACTTAACTTGGCAGTGTTTATGTTCCTTTCTATTTACCTCACTAGGATTTGCCTTCCGCTTTTTGAAAGATGCCTTTTTATCCCTCACGGCTTGTTTTACATGAGCGTTAACCCCTGGTGGCTCTTTTTTCAGTCTCTTAGTATGTTTTTTAATTTGGGGTCTACAGTTAAGTTGCCCCATGTTGTGGCAGGGACTCGGTGGCAGCGTCCCATGCGCAGTTCCCTGCTCCCGCCCCACCCCCCACGCCACCTGGGGGAGAAGGGGTTGGGCTTCAACTTGCAAGGGAGGCTGTGAGGTTTTGGGCCTTTGCAATGAGGAACCGCTCTGCCAGGAGCTAATATTTTGGATTTTGTACACAATCTGCAAAATACCTTTAGAGCCTCTTTAACCCTCCTGCAACAGAACTTGCAGCATGCTCCACCAGAGCAGAAGGCCTGGTGTGATAAACACTCCAGAGGATGGTCCTTCAGCGTAGATGAGCAAGTCATGGTCCTGAAGGCTACACAGGCCAATACAATGGAAGCATCCCGGGACAGACCGTTCACCTTCCAAGAGTGCCGAGGTGCAGTTAATTACCTCATAGCCATCCACACTCTGACCTTAAGCCGAAGGTGTAGCAGTGTAATTCTCTAAAGGCCTTTTATTCCCAAGAATTCAAGGTTCTTCAGCTTACTGCCCAATGGGAAGATGCTGAGTGGCCTGAAGAAGCCTGCTACAAAGGGAAAGGCCAGGGCAGAGCAGGAGAGGTAATCCTCTCCATGAGCCTTGGCCATTAACACTTCCATAACACAAGTTATGCTCACCCAGTCAGAGGCCAACCCCACCAAATGGCTCCTTCAGCCAAAGCTGCTGTAGAAATCAAGGACACATTAGAGATGGTTGTAATTTACCCCTCTGAAAGTGCACGGGCCTGTGTGGGGGGCCCTTTTCTCAAACCAAATGGAGAAATGTGCTTTGGCGTGGACCACCATGAATTAAATGCTGTAACTCATCCAAATTCCAAGCATGGATCAACTTTCGGAGAAACTGGGACACACCCAGTTCATTTTCATCTCACATTTAATCTAGAGATAATGGCAAGTACCTCTGGATGAGTCAGCCAAGGAGAGGTCCAGCCTTCATTGCACATGGTGGGTTGCACGAGTTTCAGGTTCCCCCTTTCAGGCTGTGCAATGCCCTTGACACCTTCCAATGGCTGATAGATAATGTGCTCGCTGGATCTGAGGAATCTACAGTAGCCTAGTGGTCACTGCTGGAGACCTTGGGGTCAGCACTCTTGACACCCAGCATCCCTCTTAATGCCCCCTTCACCTCCTGGTTCCTCAGGCAGTAAATGAAGGGGTTCAACATGGGGGTGGCAATGGTGTACACCACGGACACGAGCTTGTTGAGGTCGAAAGAGTGGATCCTCTGGGGCCGGGCGTACATGAAGAAGGCGGCTGAGAAGAAGATGATGACCACAGTGAGGTGGGAGGCGCAGGTGGAGAAGGCCTTCCTCCTGCCCTGGGCGGTGGGGATGCGCAGGATGGTGCCGATGATGCAGATGTAGGAGGTGACAGTGATGGAGAGGGGGATGAGGAGGACGACCAAGGCAAAGACAAAGTCCACCATCTCTGCCACTGTCATGTCAGAGCAGGAGAGGTTGAGCAATGGGGAGATGTCGCAGAAGAAGTGGTTGATGACGTTGGGGCCACAGTACGACAGCTGGGCGATGAAGAAGACGTTCAGTGTGGACATGAGGAAGCTGGTCAGCCAGGAGCCCACCGCCAGCTGCAGGCACAGCCGGTGGCTCATGATGGTTGAGTATCGCAGTGGGTTACAGATGGCCACATAGCGGTCATAGGCCATGACAGCTAAGAGGGCACATTCAGTGCCCGCCAGGGCAAGGAAGAAGTAGAGCTGGACCATGCAGCCCAGGAAGGAGATGCTCTTATTCACCATCAGGAGATTCACCAGCAGCTTTGGGACGGTGACCGAGATGTACCAAGCCTCCAGGAAGGAGAGGTGACTGAGGAAGAAGTACATGGGCTTGTGGAGGTGGAGGTCGGTCCAGATCAGGGCGATGATGACCATGTTCTGCAGGAGAGTCAGCAGGTACATGGTGAGGAACACCACAAAGAGCAGCACCTGCAGCTCCAGGATGGTTGGGAATCCCACAAGGATGAACTCCCGCACTCGGGTGTGGTTCTCCTGCTCCATCGTGAGCCCGGGGGTCTGCGAAGAAAGAAAGAAAGAAAGAAAGACAGAAGTCAGACATCCATTGCAAGAGATCTTTTTTACCACACCTCTCAACTTTGATATCTTTATTATTAGATTGCATCCCACGGAGGCCGAAAGCCTCAATGTTGTGGGGGAAATGAGTTTAAATACCTACATGAGAAACAGGTCTCTAATAATGGGCTCTGTGATGTAGCCAACAAAGCCTGACGCCCTCGTCCAGCACCCGAACGAGGAGATATAGTGGACGAGGGGAGGTCAGGGGAGGTCTGGCCCCCAGGCTGCCTGGAGGGGGGACACTCCTGTAGGGCTCCCCCACAGGGCTGCTGGGTTCTCCTTGCCCTGGCTGGGGTCCCAGGGCTGCAGGGCTGATGGCAGGGCTCCCAGCTGGGGCTGGGCTCCCCACAGTAAGGCTCCCCAACCCCAGCCAGGCTCCCAGCAGTGGGTCTCCCTGACCTGGCTGCCCGCCCCATGGCTGCCCCCCACGCTCCCCAGAGTAGGATTCCAGCAGGGGCTCCTTGCCAGCAGCAGGGCTCTGCTGCGACCCACACAGCTGGAGATCCCTGGCCCAGCAGCATCCATGGTCCTGCCGGATGCGGGAAGTTGCTGGACGAGAGAGTTTCAACCCGTCTGACACCATCCAACAGCTGAATTCTGAAGCGAGAGAAGTTCGAACCCGGAGCAATGGGGACGTCTTTCACAGTGAGGCTCAGGGGCTGCTCCATCACCTGCCATTTTTAAAGCCAGGTTGAGTTTTCCCCCTCACACACCTGCTCTCGTTCCAGCCTGGATTGGTCTGGTGAGGTTCTAAGGCCAGTGTCACGCAGGACTTCAGGCTAAACCAGCGGTGGACAACCTGTGGCCAGCAGGCTGCACCCAGCCCCTCAGGGACACCCATAGGTGGGCCACAAGGCCTTTTGCTGCTGCTGAATGTGCACAGGCCTGGCCCCGCAGCTCCCACTGACTACGATTCACCGTCCTGAGCCAGTGGGAGCTGTGGGAGGCAGCTCGGGCCTCGGGGTCGTGCTGGCTGCTACTTCCTGCAGCCCCCATTGGCTGAGAACTAACAACCACAGCCAGTGGAAGATCTGGGAGCCAGGCGTGTGGACGGTCAACCTCAGCTAAAGCTCTCACAGCCCCCAGGGAATGACCCTGATGGGCCGGGTGCAGCCGGACAACTGCAGTTTGCCCCCCACTGGGCTGGGATCTATGAAATGAGCCACTGCTGGGTCTGTGTCAATGCATCCCAATAAAAGCCCCGGCTGGGATGATTTACTTGGGGTTGGTCCTGCTTTGGGCAGTGGGCTGGACTTGATGACCACCTGAGGGTCCTTCCAGCTCTAGGGTTCTCTGACTCTGTGATTCTCTGAATAATCAAACCTAGTATCCCACTCTTCACCCAGCTGTCCCTGAGCCATTCAAACAGAGCTGGGCAGCGCTTTCAGAGGACCCCAAGGGATGAAATCTCAGGGGGATTTGTGGTCTTGGGCACACTAGAAAACAGTCGTGTAGGAACATGAATGGGGGCATTCAGGGGGTGTGTTCATACCACACTTTCCCTTTTCATGGGAACAGAAACTCCCAAAACTGGAAATTTTCAATTTTAAGCCAAAATGGTGTTTCTGTTTGTCAACGACGTACAATTTCCATGGGAAGTCGAGTCACCTGTCTTGAAAACGTTCATTTGGTCACAATATCAATTTTCCATCAAACCCAAACTGAAATGAGTGTCCTAAAAAGAAGATCAACCTTTGCTGTTCACTTCACTGCCTGCTACTCTCACATCCGCTTGGGGGACAGGAAATCAGGAGCAGTAGCAGGAGAAGAGGAAGAACAAAGCCACTTTCTGGGGTTTGGCTTCACATCCTGCCAGTGTCCCAGCCAAGTGCTGGGTGATTGCACTTTTAAGGGTTTTTACTGTGAGGCTAAGAACATCCGTTCTCCAGCGTTGGTACTCGCAGCCCCTTTCCCACAGCAAACCTCCTCCTGCCTCCCCCCGTCTCCACTACCGGCATTTTTAGATAACGAACCAGCCATAAATACTGGAGGCAAAGCAGGGCTTGTGTCGGGGCTGACGGCTCCCTACCACCCATTTCAAGAACCCCTGGGTTAGAATCATAGAATCACGGAATCCCAGGGCTGGAAGGGACCTCAGGAGCTCAGCGAGTCCAGCCCCCTGCCCAAGGCAGGATCAACCCTAATTGAATCACCCTAGTCCTGGCTTTGTCAAGCCAGGACTTTAAACCTCAGGGGATGGAGATTCCACCACCTCTCTGGGTAACGCATTCCAGTGCTTCACCAGAACCCAGGGAAAGAGTTTTTCCTCATATCCAACCTCCACCTTCCCCCCACGTCCTTGTAACTTGGGACCATTGCTCCTTGTTCTGCCATCTGTCACTACTGAGAGCAGCCTCTCGCCCTCCTCTTAAAACCTCACCAGTGCCAAATGAAGGGGAATAATAACTTCTCTAGATCTGATGGAAATGCTCCTCCTAATGCATCCCAATGTGCCGTTAGCCTTCTTGGCTACAAGGACACACTGTTGACTCCCATCCAGCCTCTCTTCCACTGTAATCCCCACGTCCTTTTCTGCTGCACTGCTACTTAGCCAGTCGGTCCCCAGCCTGTAACAATGCTTGGGATTCTTCCATCCCAAGGGCAGGGCTCTGCACTTCTCCATGCTGAACCTCATCAGGTTTCTTTTGGCCCAGTCTTCCAAATCTTTTAGGTCACTGTGGACCCTACCCCCACCTTCCAACGGAGCCACCTCTCCCCATACAAGAATTTGTGTTTTTATTAGGAAATCCCACCACATGATAAATGTACATTTCACCACATGCGTGCACAACGATGAAAAACTATTTCCACTGATAACTGAAACTTACAGCTTGGTGAAGTAGGACAAATGCTACTTGGGAACTTCCTCGTTTGAGTTCAGGCCATTTCCTTCACATAGACTGACGGGGCGTTCACAGCTGGTGTTTTACCAGTCACGCTGCTTTGATTCCCAATCTCAATGTCTAGGGTCATTCCAAAACTGAACACTTCAGGTGGTAACAATTGAAAAGGTTTAAAAACACCCGTTGAAATGATCTGTCGTGATTAAAAAATCACGTTGTGCTAAGCTGCTTATCCCCCGCCTTTTGCAAAGCCTGACTCTACGTCTACACGATGGAAACTGCAGTGGGCAGGTTCCTGGCCATGGCCCGAGCAGCACGGCACCAGCTACGCCAGGAGAAAGTTCTCTGTGAGTGTAGAAATACGACCTCCCCAAGTGAGAGGTGATGTGTCGAGGGAACCATTCTTCCATCAGCACAGGGATGGCCACTCTTTGGGGCTCTGCAGCATAGTTCTCTTAGTCAGGGATGTGGATTTTGCCCACCTCTGACCCATGTAGCTATGGTCACCCTTCTTTCAAGGGTTGACGACGCCTCAATCAAATGCTTGACTTACAACACAGGAGTCCCTTGCTCTCTTTAAGGGGTCACACCGGTGTCTTTTGGCTTTGGTGAATATTTCTGGGTTACAAACCTTTGATACAATAACAATACCTGTACTGTTTATTACTCGTATTTATCTTTGGTGTTATTGTGGTGGAGCCAAGCAGCCACAGGACACATCAACGCTAGCAACCAGACCTCCTCTGCGCTAGGCACTGCACAAACACAGAACTGGGAGACCCGGCCTTCCCTGAAGGCTGAACAGTTTCCGAGTACAACTAGAGACAACCGATGGAGGAGACAGAGCGATGGGAGAGTACAAGAAACCAGAGAGATAACAACATTTCATTGGGTTTCGCACCAGAGAGATTGATTAGAACCTCTCTAATCTGACCTCCTGCACAGCACAGGGTAGAAAATTGCCCTTAACTTCCCTTCCTCCCTCCACATTATTATTAGAGCTGTTTTGATTTGTCATTCGAGTCAGACCACACGACCGTACCAGTCTGCCCATCCTACCAAAAGCAGGTTGATTAAAATACAATACCACTGATTGAAAAGGGGAATCAGCTTTACCCGAGGCATTTCCTTCTGAATGCAAAACCCGGCAGAGAGACTGTCAATGGGGTCAGACTGATTTCGGAGCAGAAGTCCCCTGGGAAGGGAGTGTGACGCCTGCTCCTAGATCCTGTTGGGCGACAGATGTTCTGACCTCTGTTGCAGAGTGAGGAAGGAGAAGTGAAGCTGGGCTTTGAGGTAGAGGCCAAAACCCTGCTACCCCGGAGTTTTACTTGTGTGGGAAATGGTGATAATTCATTTTCCTTTTTTCCAACTCAGAACTATCAGAACTCAACGTCCCACAGCACAGACATTCCTGGTCCTCACCAGCTCACCTGCAAATTCCCTTTGACAATGTCAGCTTGGGGAAGCTGAGTCACCATTTCACAACAAGGCAGAGCTCAAGCAGTGGGTCTGTCCAACAAAAATCTCATCACCTGATAATCATTTTGTTAGTCTTTAAAGTGTCACATTTCTGCTGTTTGGTTTTGTTACAACAAGGCGCAGGTTAAGGAAGAGCTCGGCCAAGTCACTCATACAATCCTAGGACTGGAAGAGACCTCAGGAGGTGATTGAGTCCAGCCCTCTGCCCAAAGCATGTCCAAACCCAACTAAATCATCCCAGCCAATTAAATCATCATCATCATCAAGCTGGGAGTTAAAAACCTCTAGGGATGGAGATTCCACCAGCTCTCGAGGTAACACAGCCCAGTGCTTCACCACCGCCCGGGTGAAATAGCTTTCGTAATAGCCAACCTTCACCTCCCCCTCTGCAACTTCAGATCGTTGCTCCTTGTTCTGTCATCTGCCACTGCCGAGAACAGCCTCTCTCCATCTTTTTTAAAGCCCCCGTGAGGAAGATGAAGGCTGCTGTCAAATCCGCCCTCACTCTTCTCTTCTGCAAACTAAATAAGCCCAAATCCCTCAGCATCTCATCGTGGTTCATGTGCTCCAGCCCCGCAGCCATTTTCAGTTGCCCTTCGCTGGACCCTCTCCAACCCATCCACGTCCTTTCTACACTGGGGAGCCCAGAAATGGACACGAGACTCCAGGTGTGGCCTCACCAGTGCCGAGCAGAGGGGCAAAATAACTGCTCTGGACCTGCTGGAAATGCTCCTCGTGACACAACCCAAAATGCCGTTCGCCTTTTTGGCTGCAAGGGCACGAACTTGACTCACATCCAGCCTCTCATCCACTGTAACCCCCAGAGTGGGTCTGTCCCACGAAAGCTCATCACCTAATACATTATTTTGTGAGTCTTTAAAGTGCTGCTTGACCGGTATTTTGTTTTGACAGTGTGTAGACTCACACGGCTCCTTCTCTGCTCCTATCACCCCCAGGTCTTTTTCTGCCGCACTCTTATTTAGCCAGTCACTCCCCAGCCTGCAACAGCACTTGGGATTCTCCTGCACGCTGCACTTATCCTTCTTGACCCTCATCAGCTTCTTTTCGCCCAGCCCTGCAGTGGGTCTGAGTCACTCTGGACACAGCGACGTGTTCCCCTCTCCCCCAGCTGAGTGATGAACCTGGGAATGAGCAAACATGGCTCTTGGGGCGCGGCCCAAACACCCTTTGTGCTGCAGGGTTTTACCTGCACAGAAGGAGATTCGGGAGCACTTTTCTAGCCGGCTGAGGCTCACTTTGTGCCCCAGGGTTGGGAGATTGGTGTGAAAGGAAATGTGAAGGACAGGCCTAAAAACCACCAGAAAGGAGAGAAGTTGAGCCACAGGAAAAGGAGGCGCAGAAACGGCAGAAAAATAACAAAAAACAAAGTTCCCGAGGGCGTAGACCTGCGCTGATCTCCGAACTGAGAAACCAGTCTGCTGAGCTGACTGTCCCAGGAGTGTGCCGTCCCCTTCGCGCCGACAGAGCAGAGGCACAAACTTCCCTCGCCCCTTTGTGAATGTGCCAGATCAGCCCTGAGCCCAGATCCGGCCATTTCTGCTTTTCACTCAGCCGCGAGTCAGGCAAAGTCTCAGTGGAGGAGAGGGAAGATTTACCTCACGAAGGATTAGATCAAATCTGGGCAGTGAATTTGCTTTTGACTCGTGTTATCTGCCCAGCCTGACATGAATCTCTCTCACTTACCCAGGCTGGTTCTGTCTCTACACCCCTGTAGCTGAGATCTGCATGTGCTCCATAGCTCCGTCCTTCTGCCCAGAGATGCAGCTCTCCCATCTCTCTGCCTGCATTTATAGTCAGCTCTCGAATGTCGTTATCTAACTCGAGCTTCACCCTCCCCCTTCTCCAATTAAACTAACGAGGGGGCTGCCTGGGGAACGCCACACTGAGCCCTGGGGACGTTCCCAAAGCAGGAGAGAGGGACAGAAAGTTTTGCCCCATCACCGGTACAGCAGGTCAGCATCTCCGAGAACTTCTCACCCGCCTGTCCATAGCCAACCCCTTCCCCTGTGGATGGGCTGCCGGCCCATCAGGCTGGGGTCTGAGCTGACTCCTGAATTCAGACCAGCTTCCCCCAGGTGACAGCATTTCCCCCGCCCTGGCACGAGCCACTCACTCAGTATTGCTCGGCCTCCCCCAACTCTTCCTCCCATGTCCGGTCACCCACCTGGATGGGAGGGACTTTCCCCTCCACTTCCTTTCTAGTAACAGAGAGAGCCGTGCTAGTTGATGTACTGTCAAAACCAAACAGCAGCCCAGGAGCACTTTAAAGACGAAAAAAATAATTTATTAGGCAATGAGCTTTCGTGGGACAGACCCACTTCTTCAGCCCATCCATAGCCAGACCAGAACAGACTCAATATGTAAGGCACAGAGAACCTCTCTGCCCAGCTGTCGTGTGTGTCTGGCAATGCCCACACACCCCTCTGCCCGTCCATCGCCGTATTTCCCTCCCGCACGCCCGGCCTCTCTGCCCAGCTGTCGTGTGTGTCTGGCAATGCCCACACACCCCTCTGCCCGTCCATCGCCGTATTTCCCTCCCGCACGCCCGGCCTCTCTGCCCAGCTGTCGTGTGTGTCTGGCAATGCCCACACACCCCTCTGCCCGTCCATCGCTGTATTTCCCTCCCGCACGCCCGGCCTCTCTGCCCAGCTGCCCAGGGGGTCGCACTCCCTGCTCCCAGTCAGTGCTGCCAATGGGCTGAACAAACCCCCGGAGCACTGTCGAGCCCAGCCGCAGCCGCAGGTCCTGGGATCAGGGACTGGGGCCCAGCACCTTTAAGGCGTCATCAGGCTCCCCGGCCCGTGTGCACTGAACACAGCTGGGCTGGGCTGGGCTGGGCTGGCCAGAGGGAGAATCTCCTCCGCTCGGCCAAGCAGACGCCCCCCGGGGGTTCCCCCCACTGGGCAGCATGTGGCTGAGCCGGCCGGAGCCAGGTCCCACTGCCGGGGGCGGCCGGAGCGTGTCCCTGCCGCGAGACGCAGAGACTCCAGCTCTGCCTGGCCAAGGTGCCCCGGCCCTGTGAGCGAGGGGCTGGGGCGGGGCGGGGCGGGGGGCTGTGCCCACACCCAGGGAAACCTGCCCCAGCGCTGAGGAGCCCAGGCCGGTGCGGCCCAGAGCGGAGCTGGCGCCTGCGGACGCGGAGGGGCTGGAAGGAGCAGGCGGGTGGGCGCAGCCTGGCCGGGGGGAAGGACCCAGCCCCGGCCCAGCCCGGCCAGTGGGGCTGGGGGGTGGGGGGGCAGAACTGCCGCCTGCGCCTGCGTCCCAGGGAGGGAAACCCAGCGCTGGGAGAGGGAGTCTGGAGGGACCAGGCGGCACCAGCCGAGCGGCGGAGCTGGCGCCAGGCGGCGCTGCCCCCGGGAGGCAGGGAGCCTGCAGGAGAACCCAGCGCTCTGCTCTGCTCTGCTCTGCTCTGCTCTGCCCTGCCCAGCCCTCCCCAAGCAGTAGGGGTCTTCCCCTGAGGGAGCGTGTGGTGTGCAGAGACACACACACACAGACACACACAGACACACACACACAGACACACACCCCTGTGCTCCCGGCTCGGCCGTGGGGGCGGGGCCCGGTGGGGGGCAGGGCTGAGCAAAGCCAAACCCGCTGCCCCTCCCCCGCCCCCACATGACCGCCCCACCCCGGAGCCTGGCGCGGCTCTTCGCCCTCGGATGAACCGGCAGCTCCGGGAGTTACGGGGGGCGGGGAGGTGAAAGCAGCTGGGGGTGGGGGGGTTGGGACCGAGTTCCAGCCCCAGGAGTCCTCACTGCCCAGACCCACTGCCCAGAGCCACTGACCAGACCACAAGGCCAGATTCCCACTGACCCCAGGGGCAGCCAGGGCCACCCCTGCTCAGGCCCTGGCCTTGGACGGGGTAGAGCAGTGAAGCTCCACGTCCCCCCTGCCACCACACACTGGAGAGGGAGGGAACCGGTGGCTTTAAGCCCCACTGTGCGCCCCTGAGTCTGGGGAGAGTGACTGAGGCAGAGGGGGGCGGAGCCTGCACTGTACAGACACACACACACAGACACACACACGTACTTACACAGACAGACAGACACACACACGTACTTTCACAGACAGACACACAGACAGAAACACAAACTTACACAGACACACACACGTACTTCCACAGACAGACAGACACACATACATACACACACATACAGACATACACACCCAGAGACAGATATAGACATAAACACATATGTACCTACATAAAGACACACACATTTCCATGTGCGTGCACACCCCCACCCACACACTGGGGGCACATTAATTTACAGTGGGGTTGGGGCTGTGGAAGGTGAAGCCATGTGGAAGCGGTGTGGATGGTTTTGGGCGTGAGTTCTGGTAGGAGGAGAGGGGTGTGGTTTGAGGGGATTGGGGGGGTGGTCTGGGGCGTGAGTTCCGGTGGGGGGGGGAGTTTGGGGCGTGAGTTCTGGCGGGGAGGGTTTGGGGCATGAGCGCTGCCCCCGCCCCTAGGAAATCAGCCCTGCGCACACACACGTGAGCAGCTTTTGGAGCAAAACCCCCGTGGGGCTCGTCTCAGCTGGGAAACGGGTTCTGCCCACTGAGTTCGTTGCTGTCAGTCTCTTGGGTGCCACTGGACCACTTGCTGCCCCGTCTGAGTCCTTCCGCCCAGCTCGCGGGATGGAGCCGCAGGAGTCAGGAGAATCGTGAGCCCAGATCCCCATCCAACCCCGAGAGCGGCAGCAGCTCCGCACACATCTCAGGTGCCAGCTCAGAGCTGCCCAGGGGATTTGAGCACCTGCTTCCATTTCCTGTTAATAACAGGTGCCCAAACCACCTAGGTCACTTGGACAATCTCTGCCTCAGTCACTCTCCCCAGACTCAGGGGCGCACAGTGGGGCTTAAAGCCACCAGTTCCCTCCCTCTCCGGCGTGTGGTGGCAGGGGGAACGTGGGCCTTCATTGCTCTACCCTGTCCAAGACCAGGGCCCTAGCAGGGGTGGCCCTGGCTGCCCCTGGGGTCAGTGGGTATCTGGCCCTGTGGTCTGGGCAGTGGGTCTGGGAGTGAGGGCTCCTGGGTTCTGGTCTCACCTCTGGTGGAGGAGTGCGGTGTAATGGTTAGAGCACATGGGAGTGGGAGTCAGAGCTCCTGGGCTCTCAGCATGGCTCTGAGACAAGAGTCTGAGCATCATGAACCTGCAGCCTTGAGCCCTGGGGGTTGTCCCTGCCCCAGCTCTGGGGTGTCTTCCTGGGACAAATCAGTCCTCCTTGTAGGCAAAACGGGTCAAATAATTTACCAGGAGAGCAAATCTCAGAATGATTTTAATTTAGAAAATACAGGTGAAGATGAGGATGACGATGATACAACTTCCTACAAACCGATTCTCTCAGTGACTTTTGTTTGTTGCAGCCTGAGGCAGTGTTGTTTTCCTCTGGGGAATACGGCAAGAAATTTGGCCAGAGGGACTTGGTCCCAGAAGCCAGTGAATGTAATAAACACACCTGTTTCCTTCAGCACGTCCAGCACCAGCAGCAGCTGGGAGATGGAACTGCCCATCCTGAACAAGGTAGGTAAAAGGAGCCTTCAGCCCCCAGCCGTCCTCCCACTGCAACCCTCAGTGTTGTGCCCCACTCTGCAACGGGAGCCAAATCACCTCACTGGTTCCTTCATCTGAATTTTCCATATATGTGTGTGGAGAACCTGAGTGTCTGTCTGTCTGTCTGAATCTGTCATTCAGAATTTACCTAATGTAGCTATCTGGGGTGGGTCCAAGCGCTGGATTTCAGGGCGTGGGGGTCATTGGCACTACGTGAAGTTCTGGTCCCCTCATTCCACAGTGCCCAGCAGAGTGACAGATGAGCCCCACACCTCCTCCCCCTCCCCACGCCTGATTCTTTTTGTTGTTGTGTTGTTGGAATTTTTTCTTCTCACATCTCTCATCTTTTCTCCACTCTGCTCCCCAGCCTGCCTCCTCCTCCTCCTCCTCATCATCATTATCGACTGACTCTGAGTGTAACTGTTGTTGCGTAAGGTGTGTGCTGTTTATGAATTTGAGCACAGTTGTCTGGGTGGGCTCCATCTGATCTCTTCTCATGAGAATGTCCACTTTGAATACACCCCTGGCACATGTTCTGGAGGTGAAGCTGTGACAGTGTTCAGGGGTCCCCAAGCTGTGCACCCCCTCTGCAGGCAGGAGTGACTCTCACTCAGGAGTCAAGTATCGGAGGGGTAGCCGTGTTAGTCTGGATCTGTAACAGCAACAAAGGGTCCTGTGGCACCTTATAGACTAACAGAAAACTTTTGAGCATGAGCTTTCGTGAGCACAGACTCACTTCATCCGATGCACATCAGATGCCACAGGACCCTTAAGTGCTCTCACTCTGGAGGTAGAACAGGAAGTTTATGAGGAGACAGAGCCCAGCTCAGCACAGAGGGGTCAGTACAGCCGGCAGAGACAGTCATTCCAACCCATCCTGGGGAGAGGAGCCCGAGGGTGCCCCAGCTGGGGATTAGCTTCCCCCTTCAGCCAGGCTGGCTGCCTTCCAACTCTCTCTCCCCCAGCTTCGAACTGCTGCCTCCGATTCAAACCCAGCTCGGCTCCTCCCTGCTGTTTAAAAACAGAAAAGCAGTCAAGTGGCACTTTAAAGACTAATAAAAAAATTTATTAGGTGAGCTTTCGTGGGACAGACCCACTTCTTTAGCCCAAAGCCATAAGAACAGACTCAATATTTCAGGCACAGAGAACGAAAAACAGTAATCAAGGAGGACAAATCAGTAAAAAATGATCAAGGTGAGCAAATCAGAGAGTAGAGGGGTGGGGGTGGGACGGGAAGGTCAAGAATTAGATGAAGCCAAGTATGCAGACCAGCCCCTATAGTGACTCAGAAAATTCCCATTCCGGTTCAAACCACATGTTAATGTGCCAAATTTGAATGTAAAAGACAGCTCGGCTGTTTCCCTTTCAAGCATGGTGCAAAAATTTTTCTTCAGTAACAAGCAAACTCAGTAACAGAATGGCAATCCATTAAAATGTTGACTAACCGGTTTGTGGATCTGGAGCGTTTTTATGTCTGTCCCACAAAAGCTCATCTAATAAATTATTTTGTTAGTCTTTAAAGTGCTACTTGATGGCTTTTTTTTTTTTAATAGTATATAGACTAGCATGGCTCCCTCTCTGTTACTCTTCCCCCTGCTCTTTGTTCAGGTCAGAGGTGTTACCTGCCAGCTTAGGTTAGAGCCCCAGGGGGTCATCCTTAGCCCCCGGGAGCTACTCTGCCTGTCACACACACACATCCAGCCTGAGTCTCACATGCACTCCCCGCACTTCATCACAGAAGCCCACTAATTGAGAGGTGGTCTATCATAGCTAAATTTATCTGAGCCCTTTCGTTATACAAGTGTGCTTTGTTAATTTATTGCATGGTGTCCTATTTCTAAAGGGACTGTCTGGGTGACCTGAAGAGCACTGAAATTATCATTGAGCTTTCAATGACAAGAATCTCCCCAGACCTTATTCTCAGTGGTGAGTAAATCGTAGAATGCCAGGCCTGGAAGGGAACCCAGGAAGTCATTGAGTCCAGCCCTCTGCCTAAAGCAGGATCAACCCCAACTAAATCATCCCAGCCAGGACTTTGTCAAGCCGTGACTTAAAAATGTCTAGGGATGGAGGTTCCACCACCTCTCTCGGTAAAACATTCCAGTGCTGCACCACCCCCTGGTGAAATAATTTTTCCTTATATCCAACCTAGACTTCCCCCACTGTAACTTAAGACCCTTGCTCCTTGTTCTCCCATCTGTCACTACTGAGAACAGCCTCACTCCATCCTCTTTAGAGGTCTCCCCCACAGCCCCCTGCCCTCCCTGCAGCACCCTCTGCCCCCTGCCCTGGTCCCGAACCCTCCCAGCTCCTCCTCCCCGTTCTCCACAACCCACCCCAAACCCTCCAGCATCCCAAGCCCCAACACTCCCTCCCCCACTGCCTTCAGACACCCGCTTCCACACCACACTGACATATCTCACACAGCCCACGGGGAGACCCCCAAGGCCTGGGAGTGGCCATACAAGAGTACCTCAAACACACAGCCGTTACCTTCACCCCTGGGCTGCACCAGGGTAATCCACAACAATGGTCTCAACCTACCGCACCATTCCTTCTCACCACGCCTTTCAGACCAGCGAGACAGCAGAGACGCAGAGCAGGAAATGCACTTTCCCACTGGAAGTGACACAACTTACACCGCGCCACATTCACTGAGGGAATTAGACCCCCGTAAGGTCTAGCTCCATCCCATTCACACAGAACAGCCCCATCGAGAGCTGTTGGAAATGCAACGAACAGACAACACGGACTGGAAACACAGAGACAGAGACAAGCGGCTCTTCCATCAGATGAAAATGAAGAACTCCGGGAAACTCACCTTCATATGGACAGGAGAAGACAGTGAACATCTCAACCCAGTGACAGTGAGGAGCCCAGAGAAACCTGACTTCAAAGAGCCAGAACCAGACAGTCAACCCCTTGAGGACACGAACCAAATGTCCCTGACTCTGCTTAAAGCCTTGAGCAAGGCCGGGTCTGTCGCTGTTATTTATAGAGAAATTTCAGCAGGTGTTAGTCAGAAGGGTCCCAACAGGAAGGAAACCAGGACAAATGGTTTAATTTGCAGTCACATTTCTGATATGTCTCAGACCCGGTCCCTTTGTCCCCATACAGATGACCTCTTCTAAGAGCGACCCTGGAGGGAACCAGACCATCTCCGATGTGTTCGTCCTGGTGGGGTTCTCGTACCTTAACGAGCTGCAAATCCTTCTGTTTGTGGTGCTTCTGGTCATCTACCTGCTCACCCTGATGGGGAACCTGCTGGTTATCCTGTTGATAAAGCTGAGCCCCTCCCTCCACACCCCCATGTATTTCTTCCTGGTGAACCTGTCTGCCTCGGAAATCTGCTTCACCAGCAGTGTGGTCCCTCAGCTGCTGGCTCACCTCCTGGTGGAGGAAAAGACCATCTCCATTGCAGCTTGTGCAGCAGGGATGTACGTCAATGCCATTATGGCCCTCACACAATGCTGCCTCCTCGCAGCCATGGCCTACGACCGCTACGTGGCCATATGTCACCCCCTGCACTACACAACCATCATGAGCGGCCAGGTGTGTGCGCTGCTCGTGGGGGCTTCATGGGCTACTGCAATCTCGGTGGAAGTTCCTCTGACAATGTGGATCTTCAGCCTGCCCTTCTGTGGCTCCAACCGCATCCAACACTTCTTCTGCGACTTCCCACCAGTGGTGAATATGGCATGTGCCGACACGTCGCAGATTAAGACTGTTGGTCCCATGGTGACAGTTCTGTTCACCCTGTGCCCTTTCCTGTTGACACTCCTGTCCTACGTCCGCATTATCTCCACCATCCTCAAGCTGCCATCGGGGGAGGGAAGTCGTAAAGCCTTCTCCACCTGCTCCTCCCACCTCACCGTGGTGACTGTGTTCTATGGAACGACCCTCATCACCTACCTGGTGCCCAACACTGGCTCCACTACAGAGAGTGACCTATTGATTTCCCTATTGAACACAATCGTCTCTCCAGTGCTGAACCCCATAATTTACACTCTGAGGAACAAAGAGGTGAAAGGAGCCTTGAGAAAAACTGTACAGAAGAGCAGCTTTTCTCACCACTGGAGAAACTAGAGACTGAGCAGTCAAATTAGTCAAAATAGGGGTGGGGGGAGGCGCTAGTGAAGGGAAATTCATAAACATTTCTTTGAATTTCTCACAATGACTCTGAATTCTTTTGTTCTTTTGAAACACTTTGCCCTGTCTGGAAAATGGGAAGTGAAACTCTTGTTGCCAAATTACCCCAACATTTAAAATGTCTAAGTATTTTTGAAATACAAAAGGCAGAACGGTTTCCCCTGATTTATAATTCATTGAAAAAAATATCAAAGGACTTGGTTTCATGAAAGTCTGGTCCTGATTCTCAAACCTGAAAATTGGAAATGTCAAAGGAAAATACAGTGTCCAAGGAGAGATGTTTTATTCAAGGTTCACCTCTGTGAACTGTGTCCTTCCCAGGTCAGAGCATGAGAAGCTGTTTTCCTTACTACCCTCTTGCTCCTGACGATACCATGTGGGATGCTGACAGGGAGAGGTGTGAGGGTGCCCTGATACTGAGGTCAGAAGGAGGCGAGGAGGGGCTAGTTGTACCATCAGGCCTACCAGCAATATATTAGAAGCAAGAGGAAGACTAAGCACAGGGTAGGCCCATTATTCAGTGAGGAGGGAGAAACAATATCAAGAAAGTTGGAAATGGCAGAGCTGCTGAATGACTTCATTGTTTTGGTCTTCACCAAGAAGTCTGATGGAGAAATGCCTGAAATGGTGAAAGCTCGTCGGGAGGGGGCAGGTTTAGAAGACAAAATAAAAACAAAAAAAAGGTAAAAATGACCTAGAAATGTTCAATGTCTGCAAGTTACGAGGACCTGATGAAATGCCTCCTAGAATACTGGCAGAGCTTTCACCTTTGAAAGTCTTGGGAGAGATTCCAGGAGACTGGAAAAGGGCAAATAAAGTGCCCATCTCTACAAAGGGAAATAAGAACAACCCAGGAAGTTACAAACCAGTCAGTTTAACTTCTGTGCCAGGAAAGATAATGGAGCAAGTAATTCAGGAATTCATCTGGAAACATCTAGAAGAAAATAAGGTTAGGTAAGAGCCAGCATGGATTTGTAGAGAAGAAATCATGGCCAACCAATAGGATAGCTTCCTGTGACAGGATAACAAGGCTTGTGGACAAGGGAGAAGGGGAGGATGTGGTGTACCTGTGGTTTAGGAAGGCATTTGATATGGTCGAGCATGATCTTATCAATATACTCGGCAAATGCACCTGAGATGGGGCTGCTGTAAGGTGGGTGCATAACTGGCTGTACAGCCGTTCTCAGAGAGTTCTCAGAGGTGAAGCTGAATAGGTTGAAGCTGAATAAGGCCAAGTGCAAAGTGCTCCCCTGAGGAAGGGCCAATCCGTGTCACACCCAGCCGGGGAAGTGGCTGTCGAGGGAGGAGTCCTGCAGAAAGGGATCTGGGCTCAGAGCGGAGCACAAGCTCCAGAGGAGTCAACAGGGTGAGACTGTTGCCAGAAGCGCCAACCTGCTTGTGGGCGGCACTGCCGGGTGTTGGGAGCCAGCCAGGAGCAGCAATTCCTTCCCCCCGCTCTGCGCTGAGCAGCCTCCGTGGGGTTGTGCCCAGGGCTGGCCCCACATTTGCAGGAGGCTGTGCAGAAGGGGGAGCAGGTGCGGAGAAGAGCCCAAGGCTGGTGGAAGGTGCAGAGAACATGAGCTGTGGGGGAGCCGGACAGACCTGGGCTCCTTTCGCTCAGAAAAGAGAAAGCTCCCAGGGGCCAGGGGAGCGGGTCTCAAGCAGAGAGCTGCAAGGAAGAGGGGTAATTGTGGTGCTGAGGTGGGGGCTGATCCTGCCCTGGAGCTGAGGGAGGGGCTGATCCTGCCCTGGGGCAGAGTCAGGGGCTGTGGGGCAGAGGGCGCCGTGGGTCAGGGCTGGTGGAACTCAGCCGGCCCTGCAGCAGGTTCCCGTCCCCACAGAGGCTCTGCACCTCAGGGCCGACATCGCAGCCGGGGTGTTCTGCCGCCGGGGCCCTGAGCTCAGTGGTGCCCGAGCAGTCCCCGCCCGCCGTGGGGAGAAGGGCCACGCCAGCCCAGCCGGGCAGGGGCACCTCTGTGCCGGGACTGGAGCTGTGCCCTGGCTGTGGAAGCCATTTCTGTCACCGGTGTGTAGAGCGGCACCGACCCTGGGGCTGGGGGGCCAAGTGAGGGGTCTGATGAAAGCTGGAGATGCCCTGAAGCTGAGTGTGACTTGTGTGTCGGTGCCGTGGTCGTGTGAGGAGTTACACACATTGGCTCTGTAGCTGTGTTAGAAATGTCTGAGTGCTGAGAGTCACACTAGGGGGTGCGCACACACACACACACACACACACACAACACAGAACCAGGCTGCTGGGCTAGACACCAGGCTCAGGCGTCGAATACACATCTCTGGGTAGTGGGACTTGTCGTCCACACCAGCCCAAGGGGTCAGGTGGCCTGGGCTGAGCAATGGGGTTGAAATCGGACGCCCAGACGTCCATCCCAGCTGCCATGTGACTGGACTGGGCCGTGCTGGGGAAACCAGCCACCGAGGGCAGTTTCCCACAGCGGCTCACCGGGGTTGGGTGACTCTGAGCCGCCAGTGCCTGTGGGAAGGAGAAAGGACGTTCCCCCCCCCGTGGAAAGCCGTCAGATGCCCTGGCGGTGACCACCTCGCTCCCAGTTTGGGTTCCGGTTCCAGTGCTCCAGCGCCCAGTTCTCCAGTCTGCAGGAACTAAGCCAGTGTCCCCTGGGCTCCCGCCCCGTGGGGGGTGTTCAGAGACTTTCACGACATCAGCACAGGACGTGGCTGGCTGCATCAGTGGCCGTGGGGGACGTCTGGAATGCGCCACGTCCACCCACTCTCTGCCCAGGTCGGTCTGTCGGTGTTAACACACCTGTACACGTGGATGCTGAAGGCCAGGCCCAGCGTGCTGGTTGGTGAGAGCCAAGCCTGGATTGACCTGGGGCTGCGGCTGGACCCTTTGGGGCCGGAAGAAGCTGGGTGCAGCTGGTGACCCAGGTTTCAATGACCTCTCCCCCGAGCAGGGGCTGTCGGTCGGAGGTGGAGCAGCTGGAGAATCTGGGGGTTTGCCTGTGGGGCTTGTGGCTGCCGGAGGGGCTGGCAGAGGTACTTTTGTGGAACAAGCCGGCTGCTCCGCTCTCCCTCCGCACCTCCCTCCTGTGTAACTAATTCACTTCCTGCGGGTCTCGGCCTCCACCAAGACCTGTCCTACCCGACACCCGCTGAGTGTGTCTGCCCAGCTTTGAGCCCAAGCTTGATCAGGAACAGCCATATTACTGCACCTCTCAGTGGGATTCCCACAATACACCCGATGCTGTCGCTGTGCAGTGGGGTCACTGGGGCCAAGACTGCCACAAACCCACCGGCGGGTGGACCTGAGGTTGGAAGCAGCCCCAACACAGCACCGGCCGCACAGCTGCTCGGTCCCTCATCCCCACAGCTGGGATTGGTCCCTCCCCTCTGCTAGTTCAGACTACAGGGGGGCCAGAGCCAGCACCAGTGAGGTGAGGTGGGGGCGGAGCCATCTCTGGGGAGGCAGCAGAGCCCAGGCCACCCCAGGTACTCACTACAGCCCCAGCTGTGTGGAGAGAGGTTGAGCTCAGCTGCATGGTGCTCCAGGGGTAGCAAGCCCCATCTGCAGGAGGGGGAGGGACTGCAATGGAGGGTGGGGGGTACCTGTTCCAGCCACCGCAGCACCCCTGAGAGCCGAGACTGGCCAGAATGTCACACTCTTCTCACCAAGGAGTTCAGGGGAATTCAATGGTGGGGATCAGCCCTGCGCTCATGGCCCCCTGGCTCCCCTGGAGCTGGAGGCAGATCCCTAGATCAGCTCTGGGCTGGGCGCATGGCCCCCTGATACGGCCTTTGGCCAAGGTCAACGCACACGTCGTCACCTCACTTCCCACCAGAGCAGGGACTGCAGCTGGCCAACACGCCCCCATCTACCCCCACTTTCTTGGATCACTCTGTGGCCGTGTCCAGCACCACGGCTCAGCCCCAGCTCTCACGACCTCCCCGGCCTCCTAGCCCAGAGCTGGGGCAGAGGCCACCCCCACAACCCAGTGCTGCAGCTGGTTCCCCCACCCCTCAGAGCTAGGGAGCTCCCCCAGCTAACATTGGGATGGGGCCCAGTTCTGCGGCCTGGCCCTGGACCCCATGTTGCCCCCTCTTCTGCACCAGAGCTGGGGCCTGGGCCAGGAAAGCCACCTCGGATCACCTTGCCCCAGGCAGAGAACCACGGCCCCGTCCGAACCCACAGGTGCCACCAACCATAGTCCTGTGGCTGAGGCCTGACATCCCCAAAGGGGGGCTGAGGTTGTCCACCCACACGCCAGTTCAATCTGGGCCTGGGACCAGCATCATGGGCTGCTTTATCCCCACTCCGCCAAGGATCCAGACTGCCCACGACCTGTGTAAAGGCCCCTCCACTCCAAGAGCTAAAGTGGGCTGCAGAAGGCAGCCCCACCCGGAATTTCTCCCCAGGAACTGCAGCAGGGGTTCCCCCCACCCTGGGGAGATGCCAGGGCCAAGCAGCACCGCCCTGACTGCCCACGGACCAGCCTGAACCCCTTCCCCATTCTCAGCAACGCCCAGCCCCTCCTCCCTCCCCCTGGTGGGGACCTGTGGACAGGGAGTGCCCCCCCTCCACCTTCTCCCCCCCGCCTGCCAGGGACACCGAGGTCCCCACCTCTGAGGTGGTGTGTGGACTTGGCATTCCCAGTCCGGAGAGCAGAGCCGGCTGGAAGGCTGACATGGGAACATGGCATTGTCTGCTGTCTGTAAAACAGACCTGAGCCTGGTTCTTTTCACCCCTGTTGTTCACGTAGATCTGCTCAGCTCACACATCAGACAGACGGGCTGGGGCTGCGCTCCAGTGGCCTTCTGCTGACAGACCCAGGGAGCGTCCGCGCTACAGCTGCATTCTGTGGCTTTCCTGGCCCAGGCCCCAGCTCCGGTGCAGAAGAGGGGGCAACATGGGGGCCAGGGCCAGGCCGCAGCACTGGGCCCCATCCCAAAGTTAGCTGGGGGAGCACCCCAGCTCTGGGGGGTGGAGAACAAGCTGCAGCACGGGGTTGTGGGGGGAGGCTGGGAGTGGCCGGACCCTGCCAAAAGCAGCTTCCCTGCCCTGGGTGTTAATATCTCCCCATTAGACTCGGACAATGGGCCACTTGCCCCTGTCTGATCTGACCTGTTAGTCTGTATCTTCGAGAACAGCACAAAGTCCTGTGGCACCTTTTGACTAACAGAGATTTTGGAGCAAAAGCTTTCATGGGCAAAGACCCGCTTCATGCATCTGATGCTGTAAACCAGGTTAGTCTATGAGGTGCCACAGGACTTCTTGTGCTTCTCGAATGTCAAACAAGGGTCCCCAGAGCAGCCTCGAGAGTGGGCGGATGCAGAGGCACTGACGTCCCTTGTGTGGCAGGACAAGCTGTACAAATGATGTTCCAGGGGACAGACCAGCCCCACACAGGTGTCTCCTGGGCAGGGACCAGCCACCTGGGGCAAGTCTGCGCACGCTGTTGTCTTATCCCCTCTCCTTGTGCCACGCCTGGAGTGCCACAACCTGGCAGCAGCTCTTTCTGGAGCCTGGCCTGGTCTTGCCCTAGCAGCTGGGTGTTGGAGCAAATTGCTTAGTGGGGGACAGTTGACATCATGGACCCATTGAAGGTGTCCAGACCAGAGCTCTACAAGGCTGTCTGAGCCTTGACAGACGTTTGGGATCTATAAGAGAAACAAGGACAAGGAGGAAAGGAGAGGGAGAGAGATTTTTTTCACAACATCCTCCAGCAAAGAGTCCCACAGGTTGCCTTTGTGCCGTGTGAAGAAACACTTCCCTAGGATTGTTGTAAATCTGCTCCTTACGAATGTCATTTGGCCATCGGCTAGTTCTTGTGCCATTTCAAGAAGTAAATAACTCTTCTGGATTATGTTTCTCCATTGAGTAGAGGATTGTGATTTGCTGATGTAAGGAATGTGAGATCCCACAACTCCCACACTGAGTGTCGGCATAAATTGTGATTTTACAGCAATGTGTTTACAACAGACAAAATCTCATGGCTGACTTGCTACCTGTCAGGCTTTGCCTGAAAGGTCTCACACATGCACCCTTTGCATTCTCATGCAGATGATCTCTGGGAGACACATTCCTCCCAGCCTTCAGCAGCGTTGCCCTCCTGCTGCCACATTCCTTTTATACATATATATATATATATATACACACACACAGCGCGGGGGGGAGCTCTGCCCTGGGGCGGGGCATGCAGTACACACACACACACATGAAGTCGCACACACACACACACTTATACACACACACACAGACCCCCCCCCGTGTTCCCAGCACGGCCATGGGGTTGGGGCCAGCAGGGGGCGGGGCTGCGTGGAGCCACACCCATGGCCCCTCTCCTGCCCCACGTGTCCGGCCCCAGCCTGGAGCCTGATGTGGTGCTTCCCCCCGGCTGCGCCGGCGGCTCGAGGAGTTACGGGGGAGGGGGGTGAAACCACATGGGAGCGGGGGAGGCAGTTTGGGGTGTGAGTTCCTGTGGGGGGGGCGGTTTGGGTGTGAGCGCTGCCCCCGCCCCTAGGAAATCAGCCCTGCGCACACACACGTGAGCAGCTTTTGGAGCAAAACCCCCGTGGGGCTCGTCTCAGCTGGGAAACGGGTTCTGCCCACTGAGTTCGTTGCTGCCAGTCTCTCAGGTGCCACCGGACCACTCGCTGCCCCGTCTGAGTCCTTCCGCCCAGCTCGCAGGATGGAGCCGCAGGAGTCAGGAGAATCTGAGCCCAGATCCCCTCCCGGCCTTGAGAGCGGCAGCAGCTCCGCACACATCTCAGGTGCCAGCTCAGAGCTGCCTAGCGGATTTGAGCACCCGCTTCCATTTCCTGTTAATAACAGGTGCCCAAACCACCAAGGTCACTTGGACAATCTCTGCCTCAGTCACTCTCCCCGGACTCAGGCGCAGAGTGGAGCTTAAGGCCACCAGTTCCGTCCCCTTCCTGTATATGGTGGCAGGGGGGACGTGGGCCTTCATTCCTCTACCCCGTCCAAGGCCAGGGCCCTAGCAGGGGTGGCCCTGGCTTCCTCTGGCTCAGTGGGAAGCTGGCCCTGTGGTCTGGGCAGTGGCTCTGGGAGTGAGAACTCCTGGGTTCTGTTTTCATCTGTGGCAGAGGAGTTGGGTGTAATGGTTAGAGCAGGTGGGAATGGGAGTCAGAGCTCCGGGGATCTCATCATGGCTCTGAGAATAGAGTCGGAGCATCAAGAACCTGCAGCCATGAGCCCTGGGGGTTGTCCCAGGCCCAACTCTGGGGTGTCTTCCTGGGACAAATCAGTCCTCCTTGTAGGCAAAACAGGTCAAATAATTTACCAGGAGAGCGAATCTCAGAATGATTTTAATTTAGAAAATACAGGTGAAGATGAGGATGACGATGATACAACTTCCTACGAACCGATTCTCTGAGTGACTTTTTTTTGTTGCAGCCTGAGGCAGTGTTGTTTTCCTCTGGGGAATACGGCAAGAAATTTGGCCTGAGGGACTTGGTCCCAGGAGACAGTGAATGTAATAAACACACCTGTTTCCTTCAGCACCTCCAGCACCAGCAGCAGCTGGGAGATGGAACTGCCCATCCTGAACAAGGTAGGGAAAAGGAGCCTTCAGCCCCCAGCCGTCCTCCCACTGCAACCCTCAGTGTTGTGCCCCACTCTGCAACGGGAGCCAAATCACCTCACTGGTTCCTTCATCTGAATTTTCTACATATGTGTGTGGAGAACCTGAGTGTCTGTCTGTCTGTCTGTCTGTCTGTCTGTCTGTCTGTCTGTCTGTCATTCAGAATTGAGCATTTGCATTCAGAATTTACCTAATGTAGCTATCTTGGGTGAGGCCAAGCGCTGGATTTCAGGGCGTGGGGGTCATAGGCACTAGGTGAAGTTCTGGTCCCCTCATTCCATAGTGCCCAGCAGAGTGACAGATGAGCCCCACACCTCCCCCTCCCCCCCATGCCTGACTCTTTTTGTGGTGGTGATGTTGGTGTTTTTTCTTCTCACAGCTCTCGTCTTTTCTCCACTCTGCTCCCCAGCCTTCCTCCTCTTCCTCATCACCGTTATTACCCACTGAATGTGAGTGTAACTGTTGTTTTGTAAGCTGAACGGTAACAGAGAGACGGCCGTGTTAGTCTACATCCCATCAACACAAAAAAGCAGTCCAGGAGCACGAATAAATTATTTTGTTAGTCTTTAAAGCGCTACTGGACTGGTTTTTTGTTTTCTTTTGTAAGGTGTGTGCTGGTTATGAATCTGAGAGCAGTCAGCTGGGTGGGCTCCATCTGATCTCTTCTCATCAGAATATCCTCTCCTGAATACGACCACAGTACATGCTTCAAAGGTGAAGCCCAATAATTTAGAAGTGGTCTCTCATAGCTGAATTTATCTGAGCCCTTTCGTTACACAATGGGACTTTGTTAATTTATTGCATGGTCTCCTGTTTCTAAAGGGACTGTCTGGGTGACCTGAAGAGCACTGAAATTACCACTCAGCTTTCAATGACAAGAATCTCCCTGGACCTTATTCTCAGTGGTGAGTAAATCATAGAATGCCAGGGCTGGAAGAGACCTCAGGAAGTCATTGAATCCAGCCCCCTGCCTAAAGCAGGATCACCCCCAACTAAATCATCCCAGCCAGGACTTTGTCAACCTGGGATTTAACAACTTGTAGGGATGGAGGTTCCACCACCTCTCTTGGTAACTTATTCTAGTATTTCACGCCCCCCCGCCCCCCGTGAAATAGTTTTCCTAATATCCAACCTAGACTTCCCCCACTGTAACTTAAGACCCTCGTTCCTTGTTCTGCCGCCCGTCACTTCTGAGAAAAACCTCTCTCCATTCTCTTTAGAGCCCCCCTTCAGGAAGTTGAAGGCTGCTATCAAATCCCCAGTTCGCTCTTCTCTTCTGTAAACTAAATAATCCCAAATAATGAAGTAATTCCATTTCTTTAGAGCCTGTCCAGATGTCAACCAAGAAATAGACGTAAACCAAAATCCATTCTGGAAAAAGAAATTCATCAATATGGATGTTTTCCATGAGTAATTATGGATGTTGATGGCCGTTTTGTGTTGCACATTTGAGTTCCTACGGGCTCTTCTGAACTATAATTTGGGTTTTTGCTCCTTCAACGTTTCATATTGATTCAGGGTGAAAACACACACTGGCATTTCCCATGGGATGGAAATTCCATTTCCCAGCCAGCTCTGCACTTAGTGCGCAGGAAAGTCCTTTGTATTGTCAGTGGAGGTTCCCCAAAGAAGCTCTTAAGAGAGACACAAGAATTCTCACCGCTTCTGTATGTTTAGAAAATATCACTCACAGCTGTTTGAAAAGGTTCTGTGATGTGCACTGGGCGTAGCTCAGCCCCACCCTTTCCTTTGCTCCTGTGATTTCATGTTCTCTCTTTGTTCTCTTGGAGAGCGTGTGTCATTGACAGTCAGAAGAACACAGTCTCCAGTTCTGGGCGTTCCCACTCAGTGTGTCTCTTCTGTCACTCTGGTTCCCACTTACGAGCTCACTGTTATTTGCTGCAGTCCTGTGAGAGCCCCATAGTGAGGCAGTTCAGGCAGGCAAAATCTTTTATTGTGTCTCATTTTTAATTCACCTCTGTCACTTCACGGTCACACCTGCGATTATGAAGTTTCTTGTCAACAAATGAGCCTGAAGTAAAACATCTGCAGGAAATGTCTCCTGTGTCACAGGATCTTTCTTGCATATTTCCTTGTTAACATCACAGAACAAACCCCACGACTGATGTAACTTGTTGACCCATAGAACTCCAGAACTGGAAGGGGCCTTGAGAGGTCCTTGTGTCTTGTCCCCTGCACTGGACAGAACATCCCTGGTACATGTCTGTCTAACCTGCTCTGAAACATCTCCAGAGATGGAGATTCCACAGCCCCTTCAGGTAACTTATTCCAGCGTTTAACCATCTGGAAAGTGGAGAAGTTTTTTCCTAATGTCCAGCCTAAACCTCCCTTGGTGCAGCTTAAGCCCATTACTTCTTGTCCTCAGTTCAGCTCCTTTTACACCCCTGGCATTGTTTCGATTTACACCATGTAAGGAGCTGGCCCTGGGTCTCGTCTCTTATGTCGACACCAACCAATGTATTGCAGAATTGGATGTGAGGGAGGCAGGAATGATTTGGGTCGTTCACTAACACTGAAGGAAGAATAACGCTGTGCAGGGCAAAAAGGCAAAAGTCCCCCACTGTTTTCAGATTCCAGGGGGCTTCTCCATCGGAAAACGGTTTCCAGCGTGTTTTGGCTCCGGAGTGTCCGTTTGCTGGTGTGAGGTGTCACTGCAGGGGAATCCGGGCACTGGTGTGATTATTCGTATCATTAACATACGAGTGACAGGAGAATGTGCCCTCCTCTGAGAAATCGTATTCAGGAACTCGGCTGCAGTGACGCTTTCACCCCCAGACTCTGCACTGACCCCCACACCGCACCCTCTGTCTGGCACCCTCCACCCCCTGCCCTGATCTGCCCCTACCCTCCCACACCCTGCACATACTCCATCACACCCTGGCAAGGACCCCCCATCCAAACACCGGCCCTAACGCCCCCCCAACCCTCTGTCCTGAGCCCCCTCCCCTCATTCCATCCCCCTCCACCTTTGCCCTGAGGCCCCCCCACAGCAAACTCTGCTGTGACATCTGCACCTCCAGCTCCTGCCCTCACCCCAGACCCTCCCACCCCCCAAACCCTCTGCCCTGTCCCATCCCTGCTGTCATAGGCCCTTCCCTGTCAATTATCATCTCCCTGATGTACAACCACCCAGCACCTCCCAGCCCCTGCCCTGTGTCCCTGCAGCTCCTCTGACTTCTGCACCCCCATCTCCTGCTCTTCACCACCACGCACAACGAGGCCTCCTCCACAGCCCCCTGCCGTCACTGCAGCACCCTCTGCCGCCTGCGCTGGCCTCCCAACCCTCCCAGCTCCCCCTCCTCCTCCACCACCCACCTCTTCCCCTCCCACCTCCTGCTCCCCAAGGCTCCCTCCCCCACAGCCTTGTTTAGGGCTTGTTTAGTTTGGAAAAGAGAAGATTGAAGGGTGACATGGTAGCAGTTTTCAGGTATCTTAAAGGGTGTCATAAGGCAGAGGACGGGAACTTGTTCTTCCTTCCCTCTGAGGATAGAACAAGAGGCAATGGACTGAAATTGCAGCAGGGGAGGTTCAGGTTGGACATGAGGAAAAAGTTCCTAACTGTCAGGGTGATCAAACTCTGGAACGAATTGCCAAGGGAGGTGGTAGAATCTCCATCACTGGAGATATTTAAGAAGAGGTTAGACAGATGGCTTTCAGGGATGGTCTAGAAAGTGCTTGGTCCTACCATGAGGGCAGGGGGCTGGACTCGAAGGCCTCTCGAGGTACCTTCCAGTCCTACTCTTCTATGATTCTATGATTCAGCCACCTGCCTCCACCTCCACTGACATATCTTACACAGCCCGTGGGTTGGGGGTGGCCATACAAGAGTACCTCAAACACATAGTCGTTACCTTCAGCCCTGGGCTGCACCAGGGGGATCTACAGCAATGGGCAAAGCCGACCGCACCATTCCTTCTCACCACGCCTTTCAGACCAGCGAGACAGCAGAGACGCAGAGCAGGAAACGCACTTTCCCACTGGAAGTGACACAACTTACACAGCGCCACATTCACTGAGGGAATTAGACCCCCGTCAGGTCCAGCTCCATCCCATTCACACAGAACGGCCCCATCGAGAGCTGTTGGAAATGCAACAAACACAACATGGACTGGAAACACAGAGACAGAGACAAGTGGCTCTTCCATCAGACGGAAGAGAACAATGAACAGCTCGTTCGAACGACAATGAGGAGGCCAGAGAAACCTGACTTCAAAGAGCCAGAACCAGACAGTCAACCCCTTGAGCACACAAACCAAATGTCCCTGACTCTGCTTAAAGCCCTGAGCAAGGCCGGGTCAGTCGCTGTTATTTATAGAGACATTTCAGCAGGTTTTAGTCAGAAGGGTCCCAACAGGAAGGAAACCAGGATAAATGTTTTAATTTGCAGTCACATTTCTGATGTGCATCAGACCGGGTCTCTTTGTCCCCCTACAGATGACCTCTTCCAAGAGCGAAGCTGGAGGGAACCAGACCATCTCCGATGTGTTCATCCTGGTGGGGTTCTCGTACCTGAAGAAGCTGCAGATCCTTTTGTTTGTGGTACTTTTGTTCATCTACCTGCTCACCCTGATGGGGAACCTGCTCGTTATCCTGCTGATAAAGCTGAACCCCTCTCTCCACACCCCCATGTATTTCTTCCTGGTGAACCTGTCTTTCGTGGAAATCTGCCTCACCAGCAGTGTGGTCCCTCAGCTGCTGGCTCACCTCCTGGTGGAGGAAAAGACCATCTCCATTGCAGCTTGTGCAGCAGGGTTGTACGTCAATGCCATCATGGGCCTCACACAATGCTGCCTCCTCACAGCCATGGCCTACGACCGCTACGTGGCCATATGTCATCCCCTGCACTACACAACCATCATGAGTGGCCGGGCATGTGCTCTGCTCGTGGGGGCTGCATGGGCTGTTGGCGTCTCGGTGGATGTTCCTATGACCATGTGGTTCTTCAGCCTGCCCTTGTGTGGCTCCAACCGCATCCCCCACTTCTTCTGTGACTTCCCACCACTGCTGAATATGGCATGTGCCGACACGTCGCAGATTAAGGCTGTAGGTCCCATGCTGACAGTTATGTTCACCCTGTGCCCTTTCCTGTTGATACTCCTGTCCTACGTCCGCATTATCGCCACCATCCTCAAGCTGCCATCGGCGGAGGGAAGGCGTAAAGCCTTCTCCACGTGCTCCTCCCACCTCACGGTGGTGACTGTGTCCTATGTTATGGCCATTATCACCTACCTGGTACCTAAGTCTGGCTCCACTACAAAGAGTGACCTCTTGATTTCCCTATTGAACACGATCGTCTCTCCACTGTTGAACCCCATAATTTACACTCTGAGGAACAAAGAGGTGAAAGGAGCCATGAGAAAAACTGTACAGAAGAGCAGCTTTTCTCACCACTGGAGAAATTAGAGACTGAGCAGTCAAATTATTCAAAATTGGAGCAGGCGGGAGGCGCAAGTGAAGGGAAATTCATGAACATTTCATTGAATTTCTCACAAAGACTCTGAATTTTTTTGTTCCTTTGAAAGACTGTGCTGTCTGGAAAATGGGAAGTGAAACTGTTTTTGCCAAATTACCCCAAAAATTTAAATGTCTAAGTCTTTTAGAAATACTAAAGGCAGAACGGTTTCCCCTGATTTATAATTCATTGAGACAAAAAATAACAAAGGACTCCGTTGAGTGAAAGTCTGGTCCTGATTCTCAAACTTGAAAATTGGAAATCTCAAAAGAAAATAGAGCATTCAAGGAGAGATATTTCACTGAAGATTCACCTCTGTGAACTGTGTCCTTCCCAGGTCAGACTATGAGAAGGAGTTTTCCTTACTACCCCCTTGCTCCTGACGATACCATGCGGGATGGTGACAGGGCGAGGTGTTAGGGTATCCTGATACTGAGGTCAGAAGGAGGCAAGAAGGGGCTATTTGTACTGCCAGGCCTACCTGCAATATATTGGAAGCAAGAGGAAGACCAAGCACAGGGTAGGCCCATTGTTCAGTGAGGAGGGAGGAACAATATCAAGAAATTTGGAAATGGCAGAGCTGCTGAATGACTTCATTGTTTTGGTCTTCACCAAGAAGTCCGATGGAGAAATGCCTGACATGGTGAACGCTCGTCGGGAGGGGGCAGGTTTAGAAGATTAAATTAAAAAAAAAAAGTTAAAAATGACCTAGAAATGTTCAATGTCTGCAAGTCACGAGGACCTGATGAAATGCCTCCTAGAATACTGGCGGAGCTGAAAGGGGAGGTATCTGAGCCTTTAGCTATCACCTTTGAAAGTCTTGGAAGTTGGCAGAGATTCCAGGAGACTGGAGTAGGGCAAATAAAGTGCCCATCTCTACAAAGGGAAATAAGAACAACCAGGAAGTTACACACCAGTCAGTTTAACTTCTGTGCCAGGAAAGATAATGAAGCAAGTCATTAAGGAATTAATCTGGAAACATCTAGAAGAAAATAAGGGGCTGGGTAACAGCCGGCTTGGATTTGTAGAGAAGAAATCATGTCCAACCAATCGGATAGCTTTCTGTGACAGGATAACAAGCCTTGTGGGTAAGGGAGAAGGGGTGGATGTGGTGTACCTGTGTTTTAGGAAGGCATTGGATATTGTCTAGCATGATCTTATCAATATACTCAGCAAATACAACTGAGATGGGGCTGCTGTAAGGTGGGTGCATAACTGGCTGTTCAGCCGTTCTCAGAGAGTCGTTATTGATGGTTCACAGCCCTGCTGGAAGGGCACAACAAGGGGGGTTCTGCATGGGTCTGTTTGGGGACAGGCTCTGCTCAGTATCTTCGGCGATGTGGATCTGGGCATGGAGAGTGCGCTGCTTACGTCTGTCGGTGATACCAAGCTGGGAGGGAGAACAGGGTCGTAACTCAGAATGATCTGGGCACACTGGAGAAACGGCCTGAGGTCAATATGGTGAAGCTGAATAAGGCCAAGTGCAAAGTGCTCCCCTGAGGAAGGGCCAATCCGTGTCACACCCAGCCGGGGAAGTGGCTGTCGAGGGAGGAGTCCTGCAGAAAGGGATCTGGGCTCAGAGCGGAGCACAAGCTCCAAAGGAGTCAACAGGGTGAGACTGTTGCCAGAAGCGCCAACCTGCTTGTGGGCGGCACTGCCGGGTGTTGGGAGCCAGCCAGGAGCAGCAATTCCTTCCCCCCCCTCTGCGCTGAGCAGCCTCCGTGCGGCTGGTGCCCAGGTCTGGCCCCACATTTGCAGGAGGCTGTGGAGAAGGGGGAGCAGGTGCGGAGAAGAGCACAAGGCTGGTGGAAGGTGCAGAGAACATGAGCTGTGGGGGAGCCGGCCAGACCTGGGCTCCTTTCGCTCAGAAAAGAGAAAGCTCCCAGGGGCCAGGGGAGCGGGTCTCAAGCAGAGAGCTGCAAGGAAGAGGGGTAATTGTGGTGCCCCCCAGCCCCTCCCACTCCCCACTGCCCCCCTCTCCCCACCCAGCCCGTCCTGTAGCAGGGAGTCCTGCAGGCTCTGGGGTGTCCTGATGGCAGAGATGGGTCCTGATCCTGCCCTGGGGCTGAGCAGGGGCTGATCCTGCCCGCTGTGGGGAGAAGGGCCACGCCAGCCCAGCCGGGCAGGGGCACCTCTGTGCCGGGACTGGAGCTGTGCCCTGGCTGTGGAAGCCATTTCTGTCACCGGTGTGTAGAGCGGCACCGACTCTGGGGCTGGGGGGCCAAGTGAGGGGTGTGATGAAAGCTGGAGATGCCCTGAAGCTGTGTGTGACTTGTGTGTCGGTGCCGTGGTCGTGTGAGGAGTTACACACATTGGCTCTGTAGCTGTGTTAGAAATGTCTGAGTGCTGAGAGTCACACTAGGGGGTGTGACACACACACACACACACACACACACACACAGAGGCAGGCTGCTGGGCTAGACACCAGGCTCAGGCGTCGAATACACATCTCAGGGAAGTGGCACTTGTCGTCCACACCAGCCCAATGGGTCAGGTGGCCTGGGCTGAGCAATGGGGTTGAAATCGGATGCTCAGACGTCCATCCCAGCTGTCGGAGAGACAGGCCAGGAGCCGTTGGGGATGTGAATATTCGCTGGGGCAGGCCCAGTCCCCGCCTCAGCCCCAGGGCAGGATCAGCCTCCGTCTTAGCACCTGGGGCAGGTTCTTCTCCCTCCTCAGACACCTGGGGCCAGGAGACCGTGGATGGGAGGGACCAGCTGACACCTCTGTCCCTCGGGCTCCTTGCAGGGGCTGCTGCTCTCCTGCGCCCGGATCGTCCTCCCCTCCATCGGCCCCCTCGCCCCAAGGAAGCGGAGCCGGCCGGGGACTCTGGGCGGGGGAGAGCTACGTGCTGCCGGTGTGGGGAACGCAGAGGGGGCCAGACCCTGCCGGCTGCCCTGGGAACTCGGCCCAGCACAGACCTGTGTGCGATGGATCGTACTGTGGGTAAGGGCTGCGGCTGAGTGACAGGACAGCGGCTTCCAGCCCAGCCCTGCCCTGCCGTGACTCGCTGGGCGACCTTGGCTGAGGCCCTGCCCCAGGTCTGGGCCTGTTTCCCCATCTGTCTCCCTGGGAGGTTACGGCTGGGAGATTCCATCCGGAGAGAGGAAAACAGAGGTGAGGTTCAGCCCTTGTCCTCAGGCAATGGCCCCACCCTGCCATTCACCAGCCATGGAGTCTTTCTCACCCTGATGCTGCAGCGCACGGCGGCGTTGCTGGGTGCTGTTATATAGCGCCTCTGCCCCACCCCAGAAGTGGTTGCATTTCAGCACTGGGGCAGTGACTCCGGGGCAGCGCTGCAGTGCGCTGTCAGGCAACTGTCACGTCCCACCCCAGAGGTGGCTGCACTGTAATGCGGGGTGGAGCAATTTGATTTCCACCACTTGGCTGGGGAGGGGCAGTTGGTGCTGAATGGGGCTGGGTGGCCGGCGTGGGGAGACACCACACTGCCTTGTGGAAGTTCAGCAGAGTAACGAGACGGGGACCGTCCTGGCAGATGCCCACTCGGACTTGGAGGGGCTGAGTTGGGACGAGCCCCTTGCAGGCCCTGGCCTGGCCTGGCCTCGCCACCCTGTACAGAGCCCAACCAGCCCAGCCCCGTGCTGCCCGAGCCAGACAAGGAGCTGTGAACGCCCCCTGCCACCTCTCTCACCCTGCCAGCGACGGAGGGAAGGGTTTGCAGGAGGGCTGGGAGCCACTGGCCAGGACCCCGGCTTTCCCTGCCCATTGACTTCCCTTACTGCCGACGCCAGGAGTGCAGACAATTACCCCACGCGGCTCACCCGTCCCCGAGCCCCTGCTCCAGGTGTCTCGTCTCCCTCCGCTTTGGGAGAGCCAGACGGACCCTAACAGACTGGCCCTGGCTGTCCCTGGGGGGCTGGGAGCCTTGTGCCTGATCACTGCCCAGAGCCCCTCACACCCCACAGCTCCAGACACCTGCAGCAGCAGACGTCCCTTTATAGAGTATCGGGGAGGTCCAGGTTCATTGATAAGAACATAAGAACGACCATAATGGGTCAGACCAAAGGTCCATCCAGCCCAATAGCCTGTCTGCCAACCGTGGCCAGTGCCAGGTGCCCCAGAGGGGGGGACAGAAGACAATGATCAAGCGATTTGTCTCCTGCCATCTGTCTCCAGCCTCTGACAATCAGAGGCCAGGGACACCATTCCTCCCCTTGGCTAATGATAGCCTCTTATGGACCTAACCTCCAGGAATTTATCTCGCTCTTTCTTAAATTCTGTTACAGTCCCAGCCTGCACAGTCTGCTCTGGCGAGGAGCTCCACAGGTTAACTATGCCCTGAGTGAAGAAGAACTTTCTTTTCTTAGTTTTAAACCTGCTACCCATTAATTCCATTTGGTGTTATCTAGTTCTTGTATTATGGGCACAAGTGAATAACTTCTCCTTATTCACCCTCTCCACACCTGTCCTAATTTTATAGGCCTCTATCATGTCCCCCACTCAGACTCCTCTTTCCTAAACTGAAAAGTTCCAGTCTCTTTAGCCTCTCCTCAGATGGGACCTGTTTCAAACCACTAATCATTTAATTGCCCTTTTCTGAACCTTTCCCAGTGCCAGGAGATCTTTTTTGAGGTGAGGAGACCACCTCTGAACACACTATTCGAGACGTGGGCGGACCATAGATGTATGTAGGGGCAGTAAGATACTCCTTGTCTTATTTTCTACCCCTTTTCTAATAATACCTAACACCCTATTTGCCTTTTTGACGGCCTCTGAACACTGCATGGATGTTTTCAAGGAACTGTCCACGATAACTCCCAGATCTCTTCCCTGATTAGTCATCGCTAAATTAGCCCCCATCGTATTGTGGGTACAGCTGGGGTTATTTTTTGCAGTGTGTGTTACCTTCCCCTTATCCACAGAAAATTTCATTTGCCGTTTTGTTGCCCAATCACTCAGTTTGATGAGATCTTTTTGAAGGTCTTCACAGTCGGCCTTTGTCTTGACTATCTTGAACAATTTCGTGTCCTCTGCACACTGAGCCACCTCACTGCTCACCCCCTTCTCCAGACCATTTATGAGTGAATTGAACAGGATTGGTCCTAGGACTGACCCTTGGGGGACACCACTAGTTACCCCTCTCCATTCGCAAAATTCACCATTCGTACCTACCCTTTGTTTCCTGGATTTTAACCAGTTCTCAGTCCAGGAAAGGACCTTCCCTCTTATCCCAGGACAACTTCATTTACACAAGAGCCTTGTCAAAGGCTTTCTGGAAATCTAAGTGTGCTACATCCACTGGGTCTCCCCTGTCTGCATGTTTGTTAATCCCTTCCAAGAACTCTAACACATGAGTAAGACGTGATTTCCCTCTGCAGAAACCAGGTTGACTTTTGCCCATCAAATTATGTTCTTCTAGGTGTCTGACAATTTTATTCTTTACTATTGTTTCAACTAATTTGCCGAGAACTGACATTAGACTTAACGATCTAGAATTGCCAGGATCACCTCCAGAGCCCTTTTTAAATATTGGTGTCACATGAGCTGTCTTCCAGTCGTTAAACGTGGAAGCTGATCCAAAGGACAGGTTACAAACTAGCGTTAATAGTTCTGCAATTTAGCATTTGAGTTCTTTCAGAACTCTTGGATGAACGCCATCCTGTCCCGGTGATTTGTTAATATTAAGATCATCCATTTGTTCCAAAACCTCCTCTAATAACACTTCAATGCCAGACAGTTCCTCAATTTTATTTCCCACAAAAAACGGTGCAGGTCTGGGAATCTCTCCAACATCCTCAGCCGTGAAGACTGACTCAGAGAAATCATTTAGTCTGTCCACAATGGCTTCAGCATCCTTGATTGCTCCTTTTGTATTTGTATCATCTAGGGGACCCACTGGTTTTTTAGCAGGCTTCCTGATTCTAATGTATTTAAAAAACATTGTGTTATTACTTTTTGAGTTTTGGGCGAGCTGTTCCTCAAAATCTTTTTTGCCTTTTCTTATTTCACTTTTACACTTAACTTGGCAGTGTTTATGTTCCTTTCTATTTACCTCACTAGGATTTGCCTTCCGCTTTTTGAAAGATGCCTTTTTATCCCTCACGGCTTGTTTTACATGAGCGTTAATCCCTGGTGGCTCTTTTTTCAGTCTCTTAGTATGTTTTTTAATTTGGGGTCTACAGTTAAGTTGCCCCATGTTGTGGCAGGGACTCGGTGGCAGCGTCCCATGGCCAGTTCCCTGCTCCCGCCCCCCCCCACCGCATGGGGGAGAAGGGGTTGGACTTCAACTTGCGAGGGAGGCTGTGAGGTTTTGGGCCTTTGCAATGAGGAACCGCTCTGCCAGGAGCCGATATTTTGGATTTTGTACACAATCTGCAAAATACCTTTAGAGCCTCTTTAACCTTCCTGCAACAGAACTTGCAGCACGCTCCGCCAGAGCAGAAGGCCTGGTGTGATAAACACTCCAGAGGATGGTCCTTCAGCGTAGATGAGCAAGTCATGGTCCTGGAGGCTACACAGGCCAATACAATGGAAGCATCCTGGGACAGACCGTTCACCTTCCAAGAGTGCCGAGGTGCAGTTAATTACCTCATAGCCATCCACACTCTGACCTTAAGCCGAAGGTGTAGCAGTGTAATTCTCTAAAGGCCTTTTATTCCCAAGAATTCAAGGTTCTTCAGCTTACTGCCCAATGGGAAGATGCTGAGTGGCCTGAAGGAGCCTGCTACAAGGGGAAAGGCCAGGGCAGAGCAGGAGAGGTATCCTCTCCATGAGCCTTGGCCATTAACACTTCCATAACACAAGTTATGCTCACCCAGTCAGAGCCCAACCCCACTGAACGGCTCCTTCAGCCAAAGCTGCTGTAGAAATCAAGGACACGTTAGAGATGGTTGTAATTCACCCCTCTGAAAGTGCACGGGCCTGTGTGGGGGGCCCAGTTCTCAAACCAAATGGAGAAATGTGCTTTGGCGTGGACCACCATGAGTTAAATGCTGTAACTCATCCAAATTCCAAGCATGGATCAACTTTCGGAGAAACTGGGACACACCCAGTTCATTTCCATCTCAGATTTAACCTAGAGATAATGGCAAGTACCTCTGGATGAGTCAGCCAAGGAGAGGTCCAGCCTTGAGTGCACATGGTGGGTTGCACGAGTTTCAGGTTCCCCCTTTCAGGCTATGCAATGCCCTTGACACCTTCCAATGACTTATAGATAATGTGCTCGCTGGATCTGACGAATCTACAGTAGCCTAGTGGTCACTGCTGGAGACCTTGGGGTCAGCACTCTTGACACCCAGCATCCTTCTTAATGCCCCCTTCACCTCCTGGTTCCTCAGGCAGTAAATGAAGGGGTTCAACATGGGGGTGGCAATGGTGTACACCACGGACACGAGCTTGTTGAGGTCGAAAGACTGGATCCTCTGGGGCCGGGCGTACATGAAGAAGGCGGCTGAGAAGAAGATGATGACCACAGTGAGGTGGGAGGCGCAGGTGGAGAAGGCCTTCCTTCTGCCCTGGGTGGTGGGGATGCGCAGGATGGTGCCGATGATGCAGATGTAGGAGGTGACAGTGATGGAGAGGGGGATGAGGAGGACGACCAAGGCAAAGACAAAGTCCACCATCTCTACCACTGTCATGTCAGAGCAGGAGAGGTTGAGCAATGGGGAGATGTCGCAGAAGAAGTGGTTGATGACGTTGGGGCCACAGTACGACAGCTGGGCGATGAAGAAGATGTTCAGTGTGGACATGAGGAAGCCGGTCAGCCAGGAGCCCACCGCCAGCTGCAGGCACAGCCGGTGGCTCATGATGGTTGGGTATCGAAGAGGGTTACAGATGGCCACATAGCGGTCATAGGCCATGACAGCTAAGAGGGCACATTCAGTGCCCGCCAGGGCAAGCAAGAAGTAGAGCTGGACCATGCAGCCCAGGAAGGAGATGCTCTTATTCACCACCAGGAAATTCAGCAGCAGCTTTGGGACGGTGACCGAGATGTACCAAGCCTCCAGGAAGGAGAGGTGACTGAGGAAGAAGTACATGGGCTTGTGGAGGTGGAGGTTGGTCCAGATCAGGGTGATGATTACCATGTTCTGCAGGAGGGTCAGCAGGTACATGGTGAGGAACACCACAAAGAGCAGCACCTGCAGCTCCAGGATGGTTGGGAATCCCACAAGGATGAACTCCCGCACTCGGGTGTGGTTCTCCTGCTCCATCGTGAGCCCGGGGGTCTGCGAAGAAAGAAAGAAAGAAAGAAAGACAGAAGTCAGACATCCATTGCAAGAGATCTTTTTTACCACACCTCTCAACTTTGATATCTTTATTATTAGATTGCATCCCACGGAGGTTGAAAGCCTCAGTGTTGTGGGGGAAATGAGTTTAAATACCTACATGAGAAACAGGTCTCTAATAATGGGCTCTGTGATCTAGCCAACAAAGCCTGACGCCCTCGTCCAGCACCCGAACGAGGAGATATAGTGGACGAGGGGAGGTCAGGGGAGGTCTGGCCCCCAGGCTGCCTGGAGGGGGGAACACTCCTGTAGGGCTCCCCCACAGGGCTGCTGGGTTCTCCTTGCCCTGGCTGAGGTCCCAGGCTGCAGGGCTGATGGCAGGGCTCCCAGCTGGGGCTGGGCTCCCCACAGTAAGGCTCCCCAACCCCAGCCAGGCTCCCAGCAGTGGGTCTCCCTGACCTGGCTGCCCGCCCCATGGCTGCCCCCCACGCTCCCCAGAGTAGGATTCCAGCAGGGGCTCCTTGCCAGCAGCAGGGCTCTGCTGCAACCCACACAGCTGGAGATCCCTGGCCCAGCAGCATCCATGGTCCTGCCGGATGCGGGAAGTTGCTGGACGAGAGAGTTTCAACCCGTCTGACACCGTCCAACAGCTGAATTCTGAAGCGAGAGAAGTTCCAACCCGGAGCAATGGGGACGTCTTTCACAGTGAGGCTCAGGGGGTTCTCCATCACCTGCCGTTTTTAAAGCCAGGTTGAGTTTTCCCCCTCACACACCTGCTCTCGTTCCAGCCTGGATTGGTCTGGTGAGGTTCTAAGGCCAGTGTCACGCAGGACTTCAGGCTAAACCAGCGGTGGACAACCTGTGGCCAGCAGGCTGCACCCAGCCCCTCAGGGACACCCATAGGTGGGCCACAAGGCCTTTTGCTGCTGCTGAATGTGCACAGGCCTGGCCCCGCAGCTCCCACTGACTACAATTCGCCGTCCTGAGCCAGTGGGAGCTGTGGGAGGCAGCTCGGGCCTCGGGGTCGTGCTGGCTGCTACTTCCTGCAGCCCCCATTGGCTGAGAACTAACAACCACAGCCAGTGGAAGATCTGGGAGCCAGGCGTGTGGACGGTCAACCTCAGCTAAAGCTCTTACAGCCCCCAGGGAATGACCCTGATGGGCCGGGTGCAGCCGGACAACTGCAGTTTGCCCCCCACTGGGCTGGGATCTATGAAATGAGCCACTGCTGGGTCTGTGTCAATGCATCCCAATAAAAGCCCCGGCTGGGATGATTTACTTGGGGTTGGTCCTGCTTTGGGCAGTGGGCTGGACTTGATGACCACCTGAGGGTCCTTCCAGCTCTAGGGTTCTCTGACTCTGTGATTCTCTGAATAATCAAACCTAGTATCCCACTCTTCACCCAGCTGTCCCTGAGCCATTCAAACAGAGCTGGGCAGCGCTTTCAGAGGACCCCAAGGGATGAAATCTCAGGGGGATTTGTGGTCTTGGGCACACTAGAAAACAGTCGTGTAGGAACATGAATGGGGGCATTCAGGGGGTGTGTTCATACCACACTTTCCCTTTTCATGGGAACAGAAACTCCCAAAACTGAAAATTTTCAATTTTAAGCCAAAATGGTGTTTCCGTTTGTCAACGACGTACAATTTCCATGGGAAGTCGAGTCACCTGTCTTGAAAACGTTCATTTGGTCACAATATCAATTTTCCATCAAACCCAAACTGAAATGAGTGTCCTAAAAAGAAGATCAACCTTTGCTGTTCACTTCACTGCCTGCTACTCTCTCATCCACTTGGGGGACAGGAAATCAGTAGCAGTAGCAGGAGAAGAGGAAGAACAAAGCCACTTTCTGGGGTTTGGCTTCACATCCTGCCAGTGTCCCAGCCAAGTGCTGGGTGATTGCACTTTTAAGGGTTTTTACTGTGAGGCTAAGAACATCCGTTCTCCAGCGTTGGTACTCGCAGCCCCTTTCCCACAGCAAACCTCCTCCTGCCTCCCCCCGTCTCCACTACCGGCATTTTTAGATAACGAACCAGCCATAAATACTGGAGGCAAAGCAGGGCTTGTGTGGGGGCTGACGGCTCCCAAACACCCATTTCAAGAACCCCTGGGTTAGAATCATAGAATCACGGAATCCCAGGGCTGGAGGGGACCTCAGGAGCTCAGCGAATCCAGCCCCCTGCCCAAGGCAGGATCAACCCTAATTAAATCACCCTAGTCATGGCTTTGTCAAGCCAGGACTTTAAACCTCGAGGGATGGAGATTCCACCACCTCTCTGGGTAACACATTCCAGTGCTTCACCAGAACCCAGGGAAAGAGTTTTTCCTCATATCCAACCTCCACCTTCCCCCCACGTCCTTGTAACTTGGGACCATTGCTCCTTGTTCTGCCATCTGTCACTACTGAGAGCAGCCTCTCGCCCTCCTCTTAAAACCTCACCAGTGCCAAATGAAGGGGAATAATAACTTCTCTAGATCTGATGGAAATGCTCCTCCTAATGCATCCCAATGTGCCGTTAGCCTTCTTGGCTACAAGGACACACTGTTGACTCCCATCCAGCCTCTCTTCCACTGTAATCCCCACGTCCTTTTCTGCTGCACTGCTACTTAGCCAGTCGGTCCCCAGCCTGTAACAATGCTTGGGATTCTTCCATCCCAAGGGCAGGGCTCTGCACTTCTCCATGCTGAACCTCATCAGGTTTCTTTTGGCCCAGTCTTCCAAATCTTTTAGGTCACTGTGGACCCTACCCCCACCTTCCAACGGAGCCACCTCTCCCCATACAAGAATTTGTGTTTTTATTAGGAAATCCCACCACATGATAAATGTACATTTCACCACATGCGTGCACAACGATGAAAAACTATTTCCACTGATAACTGAAACTTACAGCTTGGTGAAGTAGGACAAATGCTACTTGGGAACTTCCTCGTTTGAGTTCAGGCCATTTCCTTCACATAGACTGACGGGGCGTTCACAGCTGGTGTTTTACCAGTCACGCTGCTTTGATTCCCAATCTCAATGTCTAGGGTCATTCCAAAACTGAACACTTCAGGTGGTAACAATTGAAAAGGTTTAAAAACACCCGTTGAAATGATCTGTCGTGATTAAAAAATCACGTTGTGCTAAGCTGCTTATCCCCCGCCTTTTGCAAAGCCTGACTCTACGTCTACACGATGGAAACTGCAGTGGGCAGGTTCCTGGCCATGGCCCGAGCAGCACGGCACCAGCTACGCCAGGAGAAAGTTCTCTGTGAGTGTAGAAATACGACCTCCCCAAGTGAGAGGTGATGTGTCGAGGGAACCATTCTTTCGTCAGCACAAGGATGGCCACTCTTTGGGGCTCTGCAGCATAGTTCTCTTAGTCAGGGATGTGGATTTTGCCCACCTCTGACCCATGTAGCTATGGTCACCCTTCTTTCAAGGGTTGACGACGCCTCAATCAAATGCTTGACTTACAACACAGGAGTCCCTTGCTCTCTTTAAGGGGTCACACCGGTGTCTTTTGGCTTTGGTGAATATTTCTGGGTTACAAACCTTTGATACAATAACAATACCTGTACTGTTTATTACTCGTATTTATCTTTGGTGTTATTGTGGTGGAGCCAAGCAGCCACAGGACACATCAACGCTAGCAACCAGACCTCCTCTGCACTAGGCACTGCACAAACACAGAACTGGGAGACCCTGCCTTCCCTGAAGGCTGAACAGTTTCCGAGTACAACTAGAGACAACCGATGGAGGAGACAGAGCGATGGGAGAGTACAAGAAACCAGAGAGATAACAACATTTCATTGGGTTTCGCACCAGAGAGATTGATTAGAACCTCTCTAATCTGACCTCCTGCACAGCACAGGGTAGAAAATTGCCCTTAACTTCCCTTCCTCCCTCCACATTATTATTAGAGCTGTTTTGATTTGTCATTCGGGTCAGACCACACGACCGTACCAGTCCGCCCATCCTACCAAAAGCAGGTTGATTAAAATACAATACCACTGATTGAAAAGGGGAATCAGCTTTACCCGAGGCATTTCCTTCTGAATGCAAAACCCGGCAGAGAGACTGTCAATGGGGTCAGACTGATTTCGGAGCAGAAGTCCCCTGGGAAGGGAGTGTGACGCCTGCTCCTAGATCCTGTTGGGCGACAGATGTTCTGACCTCTGTTGCAGAGTGAGGAAGGAGAAGTGAAGCTGGGCTTTGAGGTAGAGGCCAAAACCCTGCTACCCCGGAGTTTTATTTGTGTGGGAAATGGTGATAATTCATTTTCCTTTTTTCCAACTCAGAACTCTCAGAACTCAACGTCCCACAGCACAGACATTCCTGGTCCTCACCAGCTCACCTGCAAATTCCCTTTGACAATGTCAGCTTGGGGAAGCTGAGTCACCATTTCACAACAAGGCAGAGCTCAAGCAGTGGGTCTGTCCAACAAAAATCTCATCACCTGATAATCATTTTGTTAGTCTTTAAAGTGTCACATTTCTGCTGTTTGGTTTTGTTACAACAAGGCGCAGGTTAAGGAAGAGCTCGGCCAAGTCACTCATACAATCCTAGGACTGGAAGAGACCTCAGGAGGTGATTGAGTCCAGCCCTCTGCCCAAAGCATGTCCAAACCCAACTAAATCATCCCAGCCAATTAAATCATCATCATCATCAAGCTGGGAGTTAAAAACCTCTAGGGATGGAGATTCCACCAGCTCTCGAGGTAACACAGCCCAATGCTTCACCACCGCCCGGGTGAAATAGCTTTCGTAATAGCCAACCTTCACCTCCCCCTCTGCAACTTCAGATCGTTGCTCCTTGTTCTGTCATCTGCCACTGCCGAGAACAGCCTCTCTCCATCTTTTTTAAAGCCCCCGTGAGGAAGATGAAGGCTGCTGTCAAATCCGCCCTCACTCTTCTCTTCTGCAAACTAAATAAGCCCAAATCCCTCAGCATCTCATCGTGGTTCATGTGCTCCAGCCCCGCAGCCATTTTCAGTTGCCCTTCGCTGGACCCTCTCCAACCCATCCACGTCCTTTCTACGCTGGGGAGCCCAGAAATGGACACGAGACTCCAGGTGTGGCCTCACCAGTGCCGAGCAGAGGGGCAAAATAACTTCTCTGGATCTGCTGGAAATGCTCCTCCTGACACACCCCAAGATGCCGTTCGCCTTTTTGGCTGCAAGGGCACGAACTTGACTCACATCCAGCCTCTCCTCCACTGTAACCCCCAGAGTGGGTCTGTCCCACGAAAGCTCATCACCTAATACATTATTTTGTTAGTCTTTAAAGTGCTGCTTGACCGGTATTTTGTTTTGACAGTGTGTAGACTCACACGGCTCCTCCTCTGCTCCTATCACCCCCAGGTCTTTTTCTGCCGCTCTCTTATTGAGCCAGTCACTCCCCAGCCTGCAACAGCACTTGGGATTCTCCTGTACGCTGCACTTATCCTTCTTGACCCTCATCAGCTTCTTTTCGCCCAGCCCTGCAGTGGGTCTGAGTCACTCTGGACACAGCGACGTGTTCCCCTCTCCCCCAGCTGAGTGATGAACCTGGGAATGAGCAAACATGGCTCTTGGGGCGCGGCCCAAACACCCTTTGTGCTGCAGGGTTTTACCTGCAGAGAAGGAGATTCGGGAGCACTTTTCTAGCCGCGTGAGGCTCACTTTGTGCCCCAGGGTTGGGAGATTGGTGTGAAAGGAAATGTGAAGGACAGGCCTAAAAACCACCAGAAAGGAGAGAAGTTGAGCCACAGGAAAAGGAGGCGCAGAAACGGCAGAAAAATAACAAAAAACAAAGTTCCCGAGGGCGTAGACCTGCGCTGATCTCCGAACTGAGAAACCAGTCTGCTGAGCTGACAGTCCCAGGAGTGCGCCGTCCCCTTCGCGCCGACAGAGCAAAGGCACAAACTTCCCTCGCCCCTTTGTGAATGTGCCAGATCAGCCCTGAGCCCAGATCCGGCCATTTCTGCTTTTCACTCAGCCGCCAGTCAGGCAAAGTCTCAGTGGAGGAGATGGAAGATTTACCTCACGAAGGATTAGATCAAATCTGGGCAGTGAATTTGCTTTTGACTCTTGTTATCTGTCCAGCCCGACATGAATCTCTCTCACTTACCCAGTCTGGTTCTGTCTCTACACCCCTGTAGCTGAGATCTGCATGTGCTCCATAGCTCCGTCCTTCTGCCCAGAGATGCAGCTCTCCCATCTCTGTGCCTGCATTTATAGTCAGCTCTCGAATGTCGTTATCTAATTCAAGCTTCACCCTCCTCCCTTCTCCAATTAAACTAACGAGGGGGCTGCCTGGGGAACGCCACACTGAGCCCTGGGGACGTTCCCACAGCAGGAGAGAGGAATAGAAAGTTTTGCCCCATCACCGGTGCAGCAGGGCAGCATCTCCCAGAACTTCTCACCCGCCTGTCCATAGCCAGCCCCTTCCCCTGTGGCTGGGCTGCCGGCCCATCAGGCTGGGGTCTGAGCTGACTCCTGAATTCAGACCAGCTTCCCCCAGATGACAGCAGTCCCCCCGCCCCAGCACGAGCCACTCACTCAGTATTGCTCGGCCTCCCCCAAACTCTTCCTCCCATGTCCGGTCACCCACCTGGATGGGAGGGACTTTCCCCTCCACTTCCTTTCTAGTAACAAAGAGAGCCGTGCTCGTCTATGTACGGTCAAAACCAAACAGCAGCCCAGCAGCACTTTAAAGACGAAAAAAATAATTTATTAGGCGATGAGCTTTCGTGGGACAGACCCACTTCTTCAGCCCATCCATAGCCAGACCAGAACAGACTCAATATGTAAGGCACAGAGAACCTCTCTGCCCAGCTGTCGTGTGTGTCTGGCAATGCCCACACACCCCTCTGCCCGTCCATCGCCGTATTTCCCTCCCGCACGCCCGGTCTCTCTGCCCAGCTGTCGTGTGTGTCTGGCAGTGCCCACACACCCCTCTGCCCGTCCATCGCCGTATTTCCCTCTCGCACGCCCGGCCTCTCTGCCCAGCTGTCGTGTGTGTCTGGCAATGCCCACACACCCCTCTGCCCGTCCATCGCCATATGTCCCTCCCACACGCCCGGCCTCTCTGCCCAGCTGTCGTGTGTGTCTGGCAATGCCCACACACCCCTCTGCCCGTCCACCTCCGTATTTCCCTCCCGCACGCCCGGCCTCTCTGCCCAGCTGTCGTGTGTGTCTGGCAATGCTCACACACCCCTCTGCCCGTCCATCCCCGTATTTCCCTCCCGCACGCCCGGCCTCTCTGCCCAGCTGTCGTGTGTGTCTGGCAATGCCCACACACCCCTCTGCCCGTCCATCACCGTATTTCCCTCCCGCACGCCCGGCCTCTCTGCCCAGCTGTCGTGTGTGTCTGGCAATGCCCACACACCCCTCTGCCCGTCCATCGCCGTATTTCCCTCTCGCACGCCCGGCCTCTCTGCCCAGCTGTCGTGTGTGTCTGGCAATGCCCACACACCCCTCTGCCCGTCCATCGCCGTATTTCCCTCCCGCACGCCCGGCCTCTCTGCCCAGCTGCCCAGGGGGTCGCACTCCCTGCTCCCAGTCAGTGCTGCCAATGGGCTGAACAAACCCCCGGAGCACTGTCGAGCCCAGCCGCAGCCGCAGGTCCTGGGATCAGGGACTGGGGCCCAGCACCTTTAAGGCATCATCAAGCTCCCCGGCCCGTGTGTGCTGAACACAGCTGGGCTGGGCTGGGCTGGGCTGGGCTGGCCAGAGGGAGAATCTCCTCCGCTCGGCCAAGCAGACGCCCCCCGGGGGTTCCCCCCACTGGGGAGGATGTGGCTGAGCCGGCCGGAGCCAGGTCCCACTGCCGGGGGCGGCCGGAGCGTGTCCCTGCCGCGAGACGCAGAGACTCCAGCTCTGCCTGGCCAAGGTGCCCCGGCCCTGTGAGCGAGGGGCTGGGGCGGGGCGGGGCGGGGGGCTGTGCCCACACCCAGGGAAACCTGCCCCAGCGCTGAGGAGCCCAGGCCGGTGCGGCCCAGAGCGGAGCTGGCGCCTGCGGACGCGGAGGGGCTGGAAGGAGCAGGCGGGTGGGCGCAGCCTGGCCGGGGGGAAGGACCCAGCCCCGGCCCAGCCCGGCCAGTGGGGCTGGGAGGTGGGGGGCAGAACTGCCGCCTGCGCCTGCGTCCCAGGGAGGGAAACCCAGCGCTGGGAGAGGGAGTCTGGAGGGACCAGGCGGCACCAGCCGAGCGGCGGAGCTGGCGCCAGGCGGCGCTGCCCCCGGGAGGCAGGGAGCCTGCAGGAGAACCCAGCGCTCTGCTCTGCCCTGCCCTGCCCTGCCCTCCCCGAGCAGGAGGGGTCTGCCCCTGGGGGAGCCTGCGGTGTGCAGAGACACACACACACACACACACACAGAGACACACACCCACGCACACACGCAGAGACACAGACACACACACCGCTACACAGAGACACACACCCACACACACATGCAGAGACACACACACACACCCCGACACACAGACACACCCCCCCACAGACACACACACACACACACGCGCCCCTGTGCTCCCAGCACGGCTGTGGGGGCGGGGCCCGGTGGGGGGCGGGGCTGAGCAAAGCCAAACCCAGTGCCCCTCCCCCTCCCCCACATGACCACCCCACCCCGGAGCCTGGCGCAGCTCTTTGACCTCGGATGAACCGGCGGCTCCGGGAGTTACGGGGGGCGGGGCGGTGAAAGCAGGTGGGGGTGGGGGGGTTGGGACCGAGTTCCAGGCCCCAGGAGTCCTCACTGCTCCGACCCACTGCCCAGAACACAGGGCCAGATTCCCACTGACCCCAGGGGCAGCCAGGGCCACCCCTGCTACGGCCCTGGCCTTGGACGGGGTAGAGCAATGAAGCTCCACGTCCCCCCTACCACCACACACCGGAGACGGAGGGAACCGGTGGCTTTAAGTCCCACTGTGCGCCCCTGAGTCTGGGGAGAGTGACTGAGGCAGAGAGGGGCGGAGCCTGCACTGTACAGACACACACACGTACACACACAGACAGCCACACACACACACACAGACACACACACTTACTTACACAGACGGACACACACAGACAGACAGACATGTACTTACACAGACACACACACGTACTTTCACAAACAGACACACACAGACAGACACAAACTTACACAGACACACACACACACTTACACAGACAGACACACATACATACACACACACAGACACACACACATAGAAACATACACACACACAGACAGATATAGACATAAACACATATGTACCTACATAAAGACACAAACATTTGCACACATACCCATGTGCGTGCACACACACACACACACACACACAGACACTGGGGGCACATTAATTTAGAGTGGGGCTGTGGGGAGTGAAGCCATGTGCGAGTGGGGTGGAGGGTTTTGGGTGTGAGTTCTGGTGGGGACAGAGGCGTGTGGTTTGGGCAGCGGGAGGGACAGTTTGGGGCGTGAGTTCCGGTAAGGATTGGGGGGGTGGTCTGGGGCGTGAGTTCTGGTGGGGGGTGGTTTGGGGCATGAGCGCTGCCCCCGCCCCTAGGAAATCAGCCCTGCGCACACACACGTGAGCAGCTTTTGGAGCAAAACCCCCGTGGGGCTCGTCTCAGCTGGGAAACGGGTTCTGCCCACTGAGTTCGTCGCTGTCAGTCTCTCAGGTGCCACCGGACCACTCGCTGCCCCGTCTGAGTCCTTCCGCCCAGCTCGCGGGATGGAGCCGCAGGAGTCAGGAGAATCTGAGCCCAGATCCCCACCCGGCCCCAAGAGCGGCAGCAGCTCCGCACACATCTCAGGTGCCAGCTCAGAGCTGCCCAGGGGATTTGAGCACCTGCTTCCATTTCCTGTTAATAACAGGTGCCCAAACCACCTAGGTCACTTGGACAATCTCTGCCTCAGTCACTCTCCCCAGACTCAGGGGCGCACAGTGGGGCTTTAAGCCACCGATTCCCTCTCTCTCCAGCGTCTGGTGGCAGGAGGGACGTGGGCCTCCATTGCTCTACCCCGTCCAAGGCCAGGGCCATAGCAGGGGTGGCCATGGCTACCTCTGGGGTCAGTGGGAATCTTACCCTGTGGTCTGGGCAGTGGCTCTGGGAGTGAGGACTCCTGGTTCTGTTCTCATCTCTGGCAGAATAGTGGGGTGTAATGGTTAGAGCAGGCGGGAGTTGGAGTCACAGGTCCTGAGCTCTCATCATGGCTGTGAAACAAGAGTCTGAGCATCAGGAACCTGCAGCCGTGAGCCCTGGGGGTTGTCCCTGTCCTGACTCTGGGGTGTCTTCCTGGGACAAATCAGCCCTCCTTGTAGGCAAAGCAGGTCAAATAATTTACCAGGAGAGCAAATCTCAGAATGATTTTAATTTAGAAAATACAGGTGAAGATGAGGATGACGATGATACAACTTCCTACAAACCGATTCTCTCAGTGACTTTTGTTAGTTGCAGCCTGAGGCAGTGTTGTTTTCCTCTGGGGAATACGGCAAGAAATTTGGCCTGAGGGACTTGGTCCCAGAAGCCAGTGAATGTAATAAACACACCTGTTTCCTTCAGCACGTCCAGCACCAGCAGCAGCTGGGAGAGGGAACTGCCCATCCTGAACAAGGTAGGGAAAAGGAGCCTTCAGCCCCCAGCCGTCCTCCCACTGCAACCCTCAGTGTTGTGCCCCACTCTGCAACGGGAGCCAAATCACCTCACTGGTTCCTTCATCTGAATTTTCCATATGTGTGTGGAGAACCTGAGTGTCTGTCTGTCTGAATCTCTCCTTCAGAATTGAGCTAATGTAGCTCTCTTGGGTGAGGCCAAGTGCAGGATTTCAGGGCGTGGGGGTCATTGGCACTACGTGAAGTTCTGCTCCCCTCATTCCACAGTGCCCAGCAGAGTGACAGATGAGCCCCACACCTCCCCCTCCCCCCCACGCCTGATTCTTTTTGTTGTTGTGTTGTTGGAATTTTTTCTTCTCACATCTCTTGTCTTTTCTCCACTCTGCTCCCCAGCCTTCCTCCTCCTCCTCCTCCTTCTCATCATCATTATCAACTGACTCTGAGTGTAACTGTTCTTTCGTAAGGTGTGTGCTGTTTATGAATTTGAGCACAGTTGTCTGGGTGGGCTCCATCTGATCTCTTCTCATGAGAATGTCCACTTTGAATATAACCCTGGCACATGTTCTGGAGGTGAAGCTGTGATGGTGTTCAGGGGTTCCCAAGCTCTGCATCCCCTCTGCAGGCAGGAGTGACTCTCACTCAGGAGTCAAGTATCGGAGGGGTAGCCGTGTTAGTCTGGATGTGTAACAGCAACAAAGGGTCCTATGGCACTTTATAGACTAACAGAAAAGCTTTGAGCATGAGCTTTCGTGAGCACAGACTCACTTCATCAGATGCACACCAGCATCGGATGAAGTGAGTCTGTGCTCATGAAAGCTCATGCTCAGAACTTTTCTGTTAGTCTATAAGGTGCCACAGGACCCTTAATTGCTCTCACTAAGGAGGTAGAACAGGAAGTTTATGAGGAGACAGAGCCCAGCTCAGCACAGAGGGGTCAGTACAGCAGGCAGAGACAGTCATTCCAACCCATCCTGGGGAGAGGAGCCCGAGGGTGCCCCATCTGGGGAGTAGCTCCCCCTTCACCCAGGCTGGCTGCCTCCCAACTCTCTCTCCCCCAGCTTCGACCTGCTGCCTCCGATTCAAACCCAGCTCGGCTCCTCCCTGCTCTTTAAAAACAAAAAAGCAGTCAAGCAGCACTTTAAAGTCTAACAAAGTAATTTATTAGGTGAGCTTTCGTGGGACAGACTCACTTCTTCAGACCAGAGTCAGACCAGAGCAGACTCAATATTTCAGGCACAAAGACCGAAAAACAGTCATCAAGGAGGACAAATCAGAAAAAAATGATCAAGGTGAGCAAATCAGAGAGTAGAGGGGTGGGGGTGGGAGGGGAAGGTCAAGAATTAGATTAAGCCAAGTACGCAGACCAGCCCCTATAGTGACTCAGAAAATTCCCATTCGGGTTCAAACCACGTGTTAATGTGCTGAATTTGAATGTAAAAGACAGCTTGGCTGTCTCCCTTTCAAGAGTGGTGCAAAAATTTTTCTTCAGTAACACGCAAACTCAGTAACAGAATGTCCCACTCCATTAAAATGTTGATTAACCGGTTTGTGGATCTGGAGCGTTTTTTTGTCTGTTTTCTCCCCAACAGACATGTGTCTGTCCCACGAAAGCTCATCTAATACATTATTTTATTAGTCTTTAAAGTGCTACTTGACGGCTTTTTTGTTTTGATAATATATGGACCAGCACAGCTCCCTCTCTGTTGCTCTTCCCCCTGCTCTTTGTTCAGGTCAGAGGTGTTACCTGCCAGCTTAGGTTACAGCCCCAGGGGGTCATCCTTAGCCCCCGGGAGCTACTCTGCCTGTCACACACACACATCCAGCCTGAGTCTCACATGCACTCCCTCCACTCCATCACAGAAGCCCACTAATTGAGAGGTGGTCTCTCATAGCTAAATTTATCTGAGCCCTTTCGTTACACAATGTGTGCTTTGTTAATTTATTGCATGGTCTCCTGTTTCTAAAGGGGCTGTGTGGGTGACCTGAAGAGCACTGAAATTATCATTGAGCTTTCAATGACAAGAATCTCCCCAGACCTTATTCTCAGTGGTGAGTAAATCGTAGAATGCCAGGGCTAAAAGGGAACCCAGGAAGTCATTGAGTCCAGCCCCCTGCCTGAAGCAGGATCAACCCCAACTAAATCATCCCAGCCAGGACTTTGTCAAGCCGCGACATAAAAATGTCCAGGCATGGAGGTTCCACCACCTCTCTCGGTAAAATGTTCCAGTGCTGCACCACCCCCTGGTGAAATAATTTTTCCTTATATCCAACCTAGACTTCCCCCACTGTAACTTAAGACCCTTGCTCCTTGTTCTCCCATCCATCACTACTGAGAACAGCCTCTCTCCATCCTCTTTAGAGGTCTCCCCCACAGCCCCCTGCCCTCACTGCAGCACCCTCTGCCCCCTACCATAGTCCCAAAACCTCCCAGCTCCTCCTCCCTGTTCTCCACCACCCACCCCAACCCTTCCAGCGTCTCAAGCCCCAACACTCCTTCCCCCACTGCCTTCAGACACCCGCCTCCACCCCACACTGACATATCTCACACAGCCCACGGGGAGCCCCCCAAGGGCTGGTGGTGGCCATGCAAGAGTACCTCGAACACACAGCCGTTACCTTCACACCTGGGCTGCACCAGGGTGATCCACAACAATGAGCCCAACCTACCACACCGTTCCTTCTCACCACGCCTTTCAGACCAGCGAGACAGCAGAGTCGCAGAGCAGGAAATGCACTTTCCCACTGGAAGTGACACAACTTACACAGCGCCACATTCACTGAGGGAATTAGACCCCCATCAGGTCCAGCTCCATCCCATTCGCACAGAACGGCCCCATCGAGAGCTGTTGGAAATGCAAGAAACAGACAACGTGGACTGGAAACCCAGAGACAGAGACAAGCGGCTCTTCCATCAGATGAAAATGAAGAACTCTGGGAAACTCACCTTCACATGGACAGAAGAAGACAGTGAACATCTCAACCCAGTGACAGTGAGGAGCCCAGAGAAACCTGACTTCAAAGAGCCAGAGCCAGACAGTCAACCCCTTGAGCACATGAACCAAATGTTCCTGACTCTGCTTAAAGCCCTGAGCAAGGCCGGGTCAGTCGCTGTTATTTACAGAGAAATTTCAGTAGGTGATAGTCAGAAGGGTCCCAACAGGAAGGAAACCAGGACAAATGTTTTAATTTTCAGTTACATTTCTGATATGTCTCAGACCCGGTCTCTTTGTCCCCCTGCAGATGACCTCTTCTGAGGGCGACCCTGCAGGGAATCAGACCATCTCTGATGTGTTCATCCTGGTGGGGTTCTCGTACCTTAACGAGCTGCAAATCCTTCTGTTTGTGGTGCTTCTGGTCATCTACCTGCTCACCCTGATGGGGAACTTGCTGGTTATCCTACTGATAAAGCTGAACCCCTCCCTCCACACCCCCATGTATTTCTTCCTGGTGAACCTGTCTGCATCGGAAATCTGCTTCACCAGCAGCGTGGTCCCTCAGCTGCTGGCTCACCTCCTGGTGGAGGAAAAGACCATCTCCATTGCAGCTTGTGCAGCGGGGGTGTACGTTTTCGCCATCATGGGCGTCACGGACTGCTGCCTCCTCGCAGCCATGGCCTATGACCGTTATGTGGCCATATGTCACCCCCTGCACTACACAACCATCATGAGCGGCCAGGTCTGTGCTCTGCTTGCGGGGGCTGCATGGGCTATTAGCATCTTGGTGGAAGTTCCTCTGAACACGTGGCTCTTCAGCCTGCCCTTCTGTGGCTCCAACCGCATCCCTCACTTCTTCTGTGACATCCTACCAGTGTTGAAAATAGCATGTGCCGACACATCGCAGATTAAGGCTGTAGGTCCCATGGTGACAGTTGTGTTCATCCTGTGCCCTTTCCTGTTGATACTCCTGTCCTACGTCCGCATTATCTCCACCATCCTCAAGCTGCCATCGGTAGAGGGAAGGCGTAAAGCCTTCTCTGCCTGCTCCTCCCACCTCACTGTGGTCACTGTGTTCTATGGAACATCCCTCATCACCTACCTGGTACCCAACTTTGGCTCCACTACAGAGAGTAACCTATTGATTTCCCTATTGAACACAATCATCTCTCCAGTGTTGAACCCCATCATTTACACTCTGAGGAACAAAGAGGTGAAAGGAGCCTTGAGAAAAACTGTACAGAAGAGCAGCTTTTCTCACCACTGGAGAAATTAGGGAACGAAAAGCTGAGTTAGTCAAAATTGGGTGGTGGGGGTCCTGGTGAAGGGAAATTCATAAACATTTTATTGAATTTCTCACAGCGACTCTCAATATTTTTGTTCTTTTCCTCTAGGGAAAATGGGAAAGAAACTTTTGTTGCAATATTAGCCCAAAATTTCTAATTTCTACGTTTTTTGTATCTTAGTCTGTACCTTCCTAAACAGAACATCCTGTGGCACCTAATAGACTAAGAGGTGCCACAGGACTTTTCATGTTTTTTATATATATATGTGTGTGTGTGTGTGTGTGTGTATATGTAAATATAAAAAAGATGAAAGGCAGAACAGTTTCCCCAGATTTATAATTCACTGGGGGATGAAATCCCCAAAGGAATAGAAAAGCCGTCAAACAGCACTTTAAAGACTTACAAAATAATTTACTAGGTGAGGTTTCATGGGACAGACCCAGTTCTTCAGCCCAAAGCCAGACCAGAACAGCTGGTACACCTCTGCCAGCCACGTCCTTCCCAGGTCAGATTTTGTGCAAATCTTTTCCTTCCTACCCCTTGCTCCTGATGATACCATGTGGGATGCTGACAGGCAGAGGTGTGAGGGCGTCCCGATACTGAGGTCGTGTGCTGCAGAAGGAGGCAAAAAGGGCTTGACTGTCCGAGCAGATCCACCGGCAATGTATTAGAAGCAAGAGGAAGACCAAGCACAGGGTAGGCCCATTGCTCAGTGAGGAGGGAGGAACAACATCAAGAACACTGGAAGTGACACTGTGCCAAGAAAGAAACCAGAGCAAGTAATTCAGGAATTTACCTGCAAACATCTGAAAGACAATAAGGGGCTGGGGAACAGCCAGCATGGATTAGAAAAGTGCAAGTCATGTCCAACCAATCGGTTAGCTCTCTGTGACAGGATAACAAGGCTGTGGACAATGGAGAAGGGGAGGATGTGATGTACCTAGATTCTAGGAAGGCATTTGATATGGTCTCGCATATGTTCTGGCATGTCTTCTTGTTAATATACTCGGCAAATGCAATGAAGATGGGGCTGCTGTAAAGTGGGTGCATAACTGGCTGTACAGCCGTTCTCAGAGAGTCGTTACTGATGGGTCACAGTCCTGCTGGAAGGGCAGAACAAGGGGGGCTCTGCAGGGGTCTGTTTTGGGACAGGCTCTGTTCAGTATCTCCGGCGATGTGGATCTGGGCGTGGAGAGTGCGCTGCTTACGTCTGTAGGTGATACCAAGCTGGGAGGGAGAACAGGGTCGTAACTCAGAATGATCTGGGCACACTGGAGAATCGGCCTGAGGTCAATAGGGTGAAGCTGAATAAGGCCAAGTGCAAAGTGCTCCCCTGAGGAAGGCCCAATCCCTGTCACACCCAGCCGGGGAAGTGGCTGTCTAGGGAGGAGTCCTGCAGAAAGGGATCTGGGCTCAGAGCGGAGCACAAGCTCCAGAGGAGTCAACAGGGTGAGACTGTTGCCAGAAGCGCCAACCTGCTTGTGGGCGGCACTGCCGGGTGTTGGGAGCCAGCCAGGAGCAGCAATTCCTTCCCTCTGCTCTGCGCTGAGCAGCCTCCGTGGGGCTTGTGCCCAGGGCTGGCCCCACATTTGCAGAAGGCTGTGGAGAAGGGGGAGCAGGTGCGGAGAAGAGCACAAGGCTGGTGGAAGGTGCAGAGAACATGAGCTGTGGGGGAGCCGGCCAGACCTGGGCTCCTTTCACTCAGAAAAGAGAAAGCTCCCAGGGGCCAGGGGAGCGGGTCTCAAGCAGAGAGCTGCAAGGAAGAGGGATAAATTAGGTGCCCCCCAGCCAGCTCATCCTACTCCCCACTGCCCCCCCTCCCCACCCAGCCTGTCCTGTAGCAGGGAATCCCGCAGTCTCTGGGGTGTCCTGATGGCGGAGATGGGACCTGATCTTGCCCTGGTGCTCAGGCGGGGGCTGATCTCGCCCTGGGTCTGAGGCAGGGGCTGATCCTGCCTGCTGGAGGGAGAAGGGCCACGTCAGCCGACCCGGGCAGGGGCACCTCTGTGCCGGGACTGGATCTGTGCCCTGGCTGTGGAAGCCATTTCTGTCACTGGTGTGTAGAGCGGCACCAACCTGGGGCTGGGGGGCCAAGTGAGGGGTCTGATGAAAGCTGGAGATGCCCTGAAGCTGTGCGTGACTTGTGTGTCGGTGCCGTGGTTGTCTGAGAAGTTACACACATTGGTTCTGTAGGTGTGTTAGAAATGCTCTTGGGCTTCTCTCTTGGGCTTGTCCTGTAGTAAGAGGCTTCGTGGCACACGTCTGGCTCTGTTGATCTGTTTTTTCACTTCCTCAGGTGGGTATTGCAGTGTCAAGAATGCTTGGTAGAGATCCTGCAGGTGTTTGTCTCTGTCGGAGGGGTTGGAGCAAATGCGGTTATATCTTAGTGCTTGGCTGTGGACAATGGATCGTGTGGTGTGTCTGGGATGGAAGCTGGAGGAATGACGGTAGGTGTAGCGGTCAGTGGGTTTACGGTACAGGGTGGTATTGATGTGGCCATCGTGTATGAGCACCGTGTTGTCCAGGAAGTGGATCTCCTGTGTAGACTGTTCCAGGCTCAGGTTGATATTGCGGTGAAAGTTGTTGAAGTCCCAGTCGAATTCCTCCAGAGTCTCCTTCCCATGGGTCCAGATGATGAAGACGTCATCAATGTAGCATAAGTAGAGACGGGGTGTTAGTGGACGAGAGCTAAGGAAGCGCTGTTCCGGGTCAGCCATGAAAATATTGGCATGTTGAGGGGCCATGCGGGTACCCATAGCTGTGCCGCTGATTTGAAGGTATATATCGCCGCCAAATCTGAAATAGTTGTGTGTGAGGATAAAGTGACAGACCTCAGCCATCAGATGTGCTGTACCATCATCAGGGATACTGTTCCGGACAGCATTTATTCCATCTTTGTGTGGGATTTTGGTATAGAGAGCCTTTACATCCATGGTGGCTCGGATTGTGTTTTCTGGTAGGTCATCAATGTATTGCAATTTTCTCAGGAAGTCAGTGGTGTCTCGGAGATAGCTGGGAGCGCTGGCCGCATAGGGTCTGAGGAGAGAGTCCACATAACCAGACAGTCCTTCAGTGAGAGTGCCAATGCCTGAGATGATGGCGCATCCAGGATTTCCAGGTTTGTGGATATTGGGTAGTAGGTAGAATAGCCGCAGACGGGGCTCTAGAGGTGTGTTGGTATAAATCTGTTCTTGTGCTTGTGTAGAGAGCATCCTGAGCAGATGGTGTACTGTATTCCTCAGTGATCTGAGAAAATATTATCTGAGCCACCATATTTAATCTTAATATTGAAAGGTAACTATGAAAGGGTGTAAAAGTCCCTAACCAAACTGTCCATCTAAACCCAACTCACGGCCCTTTCAGAGTGGACAAGTTCCATTATATCGATTGGGTGTGAGTTTTAAGGATCAGAAGTGAATGTGGCTCCCAAATGCATTTGAAAGTCAAAGGCTTTGGGTGTAAAAATTTCTCAAATGCCACTGCAAAATACCCTGATACTGCCTGAGTCCATCACTTCTGCCTGTCTTCCTGCTCTTTTCCAAATGGGTGATAAGCTCATTCTCACAGGCTGTGTCTACATGACAACCTCACCTGAAAACAGGCTGTATCGGCATGTGGCTCTGTCTGACTGGTGCCACATGCCAAAATAAAGCCCTATGTCAAGGCATCCCTGTACTCCTCCTGCAATAATGTATTCAGGGATGTCAGAATAGCACGCCAGCTAGCTCCAAAAGCATTTCAAGACAATGGATGCATTTCTTAGACATGGGCAGCTTTTTTGGTATATGTGTCAGGCCTGCCTCCCCACTCTGACACTCCGATTGCAGAAATTGGGGTCCCACAAAACCTTACAGAATAACTTTCCTGCAATGGTCTTTTAAAAAAAAAACACCAAGGTCCCAGATTTCCTGTCCCTGGGCCGTAGCTGCCACCACCTAAGTGGAAAAAAAAAATTCCTTAACCCAGGAAGACGCACTTGGGATGGCTTCATGTGGGGGTTCCTTACATTCTGAACCTTCCTTTCAGAGAGAGCTTAGAAACAAAGACACAAGAAGGCTAATGTCATACTGGGCTCTTTATTAGGGACAATGCCAGCAGAGCTAGGGAACAGATTATTCCCCTTTATTTGGCACTGGTGAGGCCACATCTAGTATATTGTGTCTAATTCTGGGTCCCCTCTCTTTACAAAACGTATATGGACACACTCCAGAGAGTCCAGCAAAAGGCAACCAAAATGATCATGGGGCTGGAAGACATGATTTATGAGGCAATGCTGTGGGATTTAGACTTATTTAATCTCCAGAAGAGAAGACTGAGGGGAGAATTGGTAGCACACTTCAAATACTTGAAGTTGGAGTATAAAGAGGATGGAGAGAGGCTGTTTTCAGTGGAGACAGATGACAGAACATGAAGCTATGGTCTCAAATTGCAATGTTGGAGGCCTAGGTTGAATATTAGCTAAAAAAACCAACCTATTTCCCTAGGAGGCTGGTGAAGCCCTGGAATGCGTTACCAAGAGAGGTGGTAGAATCTCCATCCCTACAGGTCTTTAAGTTCTGGCTGACAAAGCCCTGGGTGGGATGATTTAGTCATAGAATCATAGACTCCTAGGGCTGTAAGGGACATCAGGAGGTCATCGAGTCCAGTCCTGTTCGGACCAACCCAAATTAAATCATCCCAGCCAGGACTTTGTCAAGCTGGGACTTAAAAACCTCCAGTGACGGAGATTTCAACACCTTTCTAGGCAATACATCACAGTGGTTCCCCACCTCCTGGTGAAATAGTTTTCCTAATGTCTAACATGCATCTCCCACTCTTGCCCCTTGTTCTGCCATCTCACTACTGATAACAGCCTCTCTCCATCTTCTTTCAAGCCCCCTTCAGGAAGTTGGAGGCTACTGCCAAATCCCCCCTCACTCTTCTCTTCTGCAACTTAAATAAACCCAGATTCCTCAGCCTCTCCTCACAGGTCACATCTTCCAGTCCCCTCATCATTTTGGTTGCTCTCTGCGGGACCTGATCCAATGTATCCACATCCTTTCCGTACTGTGGGGCCCAGAACTGGATGCAATACTCCAGATGTGGACTCACCCTGCCCTCTTCCCCGAGCTAAGTGTCACCTGCAAATTTCCTGAGGGTGCAATCCATCCCCTCTTCCAGATAATTAGTAAAAATGTTGAAAACTATCAGCCCCTGAACTGATCCATGGGGCCATCCACTAGAAACCGACCACCAACCAGACATTGAGCCATTGATCACTACCTTTTGGGCCCAACTACCTGGCCAACTTTCTATCTGCCTCACAGTCCCTGTATCCAATCCATACTTCCTTAACTTACGCGCAAGAATTTTGTCAGTCAGGTTTGGCCCTGCTTGGAGGATGGGGCTGGACTTGATGACATCCTGATTTCTCGTGCAGCTCTAGGAATCTATGACTGTATTATTCTACTGAATATTCTACCGCATCTGACGAAGCGGGTCTTTGCTCACGAAAGCTTACGCTCCAAAATATGGGGTTAGTGTATACAGTGCCACAAGACTTCCTGTTGTTCTCAAGGCTACAGACTAACACGGCGACCTCTCTGATATTATTCTACTGTTCTTCTCAACCCAACTCACGGCCCTTTCAGAGTGGAAGAGTTGGTCCATGTCAGTCAAAGTCATAGCCTGGGCTTTCTGTCTCTTTACAGGAACAAATGTCCCATGCTGTGCTTCTGAATGGTCTACACGAGGGCTGAACAGAGCAGAGCACAGCTTTTGAGAAATGTTAGGCCGAGGCAAGACACAGGGATCACTCGTGCAACAGATAAGTGAGTGACAGGGACCAGGGTGGAAGTGGGCACTAGGTAATATAGGCAAGGGAAGGTACTGCCTGCCCAAAAAGACCATGGGAAGCCCACCCACTGAGTGACCAGACGGTAAGGCTGGGACAGCACAAAAAATTCAGCACACACATACTCAGGATGCTGCCTGTGGTTTGTTATTTTATTTTATTTTTTTGCAGAGGAAAATAACAGAATATCACTGGCCATCACATACAGACCCCAGCTAAAACCTTTCCAGCGCATCACCAGTGATGATCCTTGTCTCTCACAGAGCTTGGGTGGCAGGCCAGTCCTTGCCTACCGACAGCCTGCCAACCTGGAACAAATCCTCACCGGCAACTATCGACCACACCACAGTAACTCTAAATCTGGAACCAGTCCCTGCAACAAACCTCACTGCCACCTCTGCCTCCATATCTCCAACCCCGACACCATCACAGGACCCAACACATCAACCACACCGTCAGGTGCTCATTCATCTGCGCATCTACTCATGTAATATAGGCCATTATGTGCCAGCAATGCCCCTCTGCCATATCCATTGGCCAAACTGGACAGTCTCAACATAAAAGAATAAATGGACACAGATCAGACGTCAGTACGAGTAGCACACACAAACCTGCCGGAGCACACTTCAGTCTCCCTGAACACTCAGTCACAGATTTAGAAGTCACAGTCCAACAACAAAAAAACTTCAAAACAGACTCCAAAGAGCAACTGCCGAGCTCCAATTCATCTGCAAATTTGACACCGTGAACAAAGAATTGAAGAGAGATGGGAAGTGGCTGGTCAACCACAAAAACAGATTCTCCTCCCTTGATGTTCACACCTCCACATTAGCTTCAAGATGAGGTCCACACCCTCCCTATAACTGAATTCACCTCATCAGCTCCAGACTCCCTCTTTTCCAGGAACCTGTATAATTAGACCTCTGGAATCTCCACAATGTACATCTGACAAAGTGGGTCTTTGCCCCCTATCTAAATGCTGGCAAAGAGTGCAGAGTAATTTGGTAGCTTTGACACATGTGCCTGGGCCAGGCACAGGGATCCTGTTCCCCTCCCACACCCACAGGCCAGGCTGCAGCTAGAGCCCCCAACAGCAGGGGCTCAGGCCATTGTACCATGGCCCCAGAACTGGTAGGGGACCAGCCTCAACCCATCCACCCCTCCCCAGAGCCCAGTCCCACCGTCCCTGAGTGCATCGCTCCTGGGGCAAAGCCCCCCTCAGTATCTGGGGCTGTGGTGGGGAGCCGGCCCAGCACCAGCCTCTACCCCTAACAGCCGGTTCTGGGATTGGGACTGGGACCAGATGGGGACTTGACCCGTCCCCTGAGGTCTTCAGGACACAGTGATGTTGGGCCCAGTGGTACAGATCAGCCCTGGACCCCACAGACCCACACTCAGATGCTGGGGCAGCCCCCACAGCTTTAGGGAACACGATGGGCGTTAGGAGAAGCTCCTACCCCCCGGGTGAGCCTTCCCGGCAACTCCCCACAGAGCCTGTAAATAACAGCAGCTGTGAATCTACAGGGGCAGGTGATGAGATCCCAGAACTCTGGGCGCCGTGTTAGGAAATCGGTATTTTTCCACCCGCTGGTCTGAGACCCAAGACTGGAAACAAAGCGTTCCTGCCCTGCGCTGAAGCTATAAAAGGGAGGGACTCAGCTCCTCACTTCCTCTTCGTGGCCCACACAAGAGAACTCCTGGAAAGAGCTGAGAAATAAGGCTAAACTGGGGGGAAGGGCTGAACCCGACTAAAGGGATCTCAGCCTGTCTGTGGGCACCTGAGAAACCCAAACCGCAAATCAGCTGCAGCTCGTGCCTGGCCATTCTGCCAGTTTCCTGGTATCAGCAGCCAGGGTGAGAACCTGCTAATCCGTAATCCATCTAACTGGGGCCTTACGCTCACTGTGCCTCTTGGTGGGTTTGCCCGTTAACCTGCTTCAATCTCTTTGCTAGGCCAGACAATCAACCATCAGTAGCAAATGAATGTGGGTGTAGTTTAACCTAAGCCGTGTGTCTCTACATGGAATATCGAGGGCAGAAGCCCAGCCTGGTCACACACCTGGGGCTAATCCTCTGCACGCAGAGGGAGAGGCAAAGCCGGTTACAAGCTCCTCTGGGTCGGTGCTTTGAGCAGGGCCGGGCAGGGCAGTCGCAGTTCCTAGGCAGGGAGCTGGAGCTTTTCCTTTCTTGGTTACCACCAGAGCTGCTCAGAGACTCTGTGTGTAACTGCAGCTGGGCGTGTCCCTGCCTGAGCGAACACAAAAGAGGACTGGAATTTTGGTCCTGTGGCAGCTCAGGGGTCTTCTTAGCCTCCGTTTGGCACCAAAGAATTCAGACTGAACTGGGAGATTTATCTCCCAATTGGTTTCTCCTTGTGAGTATTTCAGTTTTCCTCTTTTTGTAAAATAGACCTGCCAGTGGTCCTTGTTTTCTGTTGTTCCAGGAGCTCTGCTCAGCTCATACATTCCGTCAGCAACATGATGTCTTGTGGCACCTTATAGACTAACACAGATTTTGGAGCATGAGCTTTCCTGGGCTAAGACCTGTTCTGTGGCATGTAATGAAATGGGTCTTTGCCCACGAAAGCTTCTGCTCCAAAATCTCTGACTTGTTGTTCTTCTCAAAGCTACAGACTAACACGGCTCCCTCTGCAATACTTATCCCATGAACAGCGATTTCCTTTGAGATCAAAAGGTCCCTCTGCATTAATTTCCATTCAGATGAGACTTTCCCTTTCTTCTATTGCTTCGTCTTAGGGATCAGGAATTCTTTGGACTCTTGTTATTTTCAGTGTGGAAGCAGTTCTTTTCCATGCAAGGGAACGACAACAACATCACCCAAGATGAGCAATAAAGCCCAGCCAGGCAGTAGGAGCGCAGGGCTCCATTTCCTGTGGTCAGTGAGGACTAGCAATGGGAGGAATAACTGGAAAATAGATGGCAAAGGTTATAATCGTAGCTCAGAATATCTGAAGGAAGGGTGAGGACGAGGGTGCAGCTGGCACTAGATGATGGATGGAAAAGGTAACACAGCACAGTGACAATGAAGTAATCAGATTTGGAAAAGATGAAGACCTGCTCCAGCATGTGCCAAGTCTGAAAGAACATCACTGCTTGTCCAACCCCAGGGGAAGGAGAAAAAGTTCAGTAGTTCATAGCAAACCATGCAGAATAAGGAGGAACACACGGATCTCCAGTTTAGAACACAGAGGATCAGACCCAAGTTCCATATACTCCAGTGTCCTTTCTTCTGACAGTGGCCAATGGTCGGTGCCCCAGAAGGAATGAATAGAACAGGTGATCTTCAAGGGTTCATCTACACTAGGAACTAACTTCAAAGTAAACTTTGAAGTTGGGGATTACATTGAACTAGCCAGCAGAGCGTCTACACACATTTTCCGTGACTTCAAAGTTACCTGCTGGTCGGGTCAGGTGATTGTCTCCCGAGGTCCGCAACTGGGGACGCCCAACCTCGTATTCGTCTTTCTGTGGAATTGAGTGACCGATCCTGGCTTGGCTACGCAGGTATTGAGAGATGCAAGTAGGGTAAGATACACCCACATTAAGGTCTCCTTTTTGGTGTACACAGATAAAGAATTAGAGGTCTGTAACTAGATGTTGTTGTATTAAGGTATCATTGTGTAAATGGTAACACAAAGTTAACACGAAGTTAACTTTGAAGTAGGGAGCCCAACTTTCAAGTCTTTACTCCATTCCAGCTTCAAAGTAGGGTGTGTGTAGATGGTCTACTTCAAAGTAGCTTACAAAGTTACAAAGAAAGCAACTTTGAAGTTATTTTTGTCATGTAGACACAACCCAAGTGATCCATTTCCTCTCACCCATTCCCAGCTCCGGGCAAGAATGATTTCCATCCCAGCCATTCTCCATGAATCAATCCAATTTATTTGCGATCTGTGTGTGCACTCCATTATTCACCACGTGTTTGATTGCTTGTAGAATTGTTCCACCAACACCATGGTTTTACTTCTCTGTGTGTGTGTGTGTGCGTGTGCGTGTTTTTTCTAGATTTCTATTTGCACTTCTCTCAGTGATCCTGTTCCGTTCATGGGGAAGCCATAACTGGATCAGGTGCATTGTAAGTCAGTGACTATAGCAGGCGATAAGGACTTATCAACAAGTGATACAGGGGAAAAACCAGCAGGAGACTGTAGATTTACAGGCTCTGATACCTTTGAATTAACATCACGGCTCGGCAACGTCTCTTTAAACATATATCTATTTTCTTGTTCATAGCATTTGGAGACATAACAGCCTCTCTCTCACACAAACGCACTCGCTCACTCTCTGTCTCTCTATTTTATCTCCTTTTATTGCTCCCTCCTGTTTTCTCTGGGTCTATTTTCATTTTATTTCTCTCTTGAGGAATTTTCATTTTTATCACACTTTATTTCTTCGTATGTGGTTAGATGTCAACATCACTTGTGCTCACGTACATGAGAGGAGGCTCGTGCAACTTATCCTGCTGTAAGTGAGAGGAGCAAGAAGCTGAGACAGACGCACAGACAAACAGGCAGACAGACACCCTCACAGACAGACAAACTAACACAAACGTATATACATGACAGAGGACAGCTGGATAGACTTTCATGCAAACCACAGGCTGTTGAGTCTTTTGGTGTATGTCATAGGGGGGGATGTCTATACAGGTTGAATCTTTCTTGTCCGGCACCTTTGGGAACTGTCCGGTGCAGAATGAAAGAATTTGCCAGACCACGGCAGGTCAATGTTGTCTAGCATGTTACCAACACTTCCTCTGCTTCCGGGGCTCCTAGAAGACACGTAGGGGTAAACTGCAGCTAAATAACCGCACAGAGCACCGAGAGCCAGGACTGGTGGCTGGAAGGAAATGGATGGGACCACAGGAAACCTGGCTACAACCATAACAAGGGGTCATCCAGCTTCATAAAATCATGCCGGGTTATGGATTTTTCCAACAGAGAGAGTTTGGGATGATAGAGGTTCGACTTGTACTTCACCTGGGCCATGAAATTCCCAGCTCCAGTAGACCCAAAGGCAGACTGAGCACCTGAGCTAAAAATAGCAGCGTAGCCTTGGCAGCACAGGCGACGTGCCCAAGCCCAAGCCGATCTGAGAGTTCAGATAGGGACACAGTGCCTGTCCCACACTGTCGCTTGTGCTGCCCTGTTCTCACCGCTGCTATTGTCAACCCCTCGTTTGCTCATCTGCCCAAGCTGGGAACTTAACCTCCCGGCTGCAGGGCCAGTGGGTAACTCAAAATAGCTTCCACTGCCCAGTGGGGGATTTTCATACGTCTTCTCCATTTGGAGAGATGACAGGACCACATTGAAGCTATTTCCAATGCCCGTGTTTGAACTCGGAATAGCTCGTTTGCAAGCCAACAATTTCTGAGTTTTGTCTTCTCCAAGTCTCACTGCGGCAGAGATACCAGAAAGATGTGTCGGAATCCCGGCCCCACTGTGGGATTTCAAGTGCAGCAGGGGTTGAGGGAGAGTGAAGGTAGATGGGTGTAATTCAATGGGTTCCTGTGCTCTTGTTCTGACCATATTGGAAGCTCAGCACGTGTCTTCCTTCGACTCTCGACAACTTCGTTGTTTCAGTGGAGAGAAGTTGTGATGTGAGGTTTCTGCCAGTACAGCTGACAGCACAGCCTGACCGTGCGCGCTCCATCAGTACTTCATGGTTTTCTTTTTGCAGATACACACTATGGAGAAAGCAGAAGGAAGAACTCAAACAGTCATCGTGGAATTCATCCTCTTGGGATTTGGGAATGGCCCTGAGCTGCAGCCCCTTCTCTTCCTGCTGTTTCTAGTGACCTACATTGCAACTGTGGCTGGGAATGGCCTCATCATTGCGCTGGTCGTGTGTGATCAGCACCTTCACACCCCCATGTACTATTTCATAGGGAACTTGTCCTTCCTGGAGATTATTTACACCTCCTCCTTCCTGCCCAGGCTGCTGGCCAGTCTCCTGACTCGGGACACACCCATTCCTGTAAAGGCTTGTATTGTGCAATTGTGTTTCTTTGGTTGCTTGTCCACTGTAGAAATTGTGCTGCTGGCAGTCATGTCTTACGACCGGTATTTAGCGATTTGCCATCCCCTGCGTTACCCTGCTCTGATGAACGGCCGGGTGTGTGGCCAGCTCGTGGCAGGGTCCTGGATAATCAGCCCTGGGTTCACCATAATAGCAAACACTTTCTTGTGGGAAATGCCATTCTGTGGTTCCAAAGAAATTGACCATTTCTTTTGTGATTATGCACCCATCATAAAGCTGTCCTGTGAGGACATCCGCACTGTGGAACTGCTGACATCTGTTGTTGCTGCCATAGGGTCACTTGTTCCCTTGCTGCTGACTCTGACGTTCTACAGTTGTACCATCGCCGCCATCCTGAGAATCCCGTCCACCACCGGGAGGCAAAAGGCCTTTTCCACCTGCTCCTCTCACCTCATTGTGCTGACCGTTTTCTATGTGTGCGTGATCAGTGTCTATGTGGTTCCAACAGCCAACACGCCCAAGGCCCTTCACAAAACATTCTCTGTCTTCTACGTAGTCCTGACTCCCTTGATCAACCCTGTCATCTACTGCCTCAGGAACAAGGAAGTCCAACAGTCCCTGCGGAAAGGGATTCGTAAAGTGGCTGCTTTCAGAAACCAGTTGTCATGAGTGAACGTTTGTAATGGGGTAAAACCAGGGAGGGGGGTTCTCTGTTGGCCAGCTGCCAGGTGACCCCATGGGAAGAGAGAGGGATCTTTTGATTTGAAGCAGTTACCTGCAGTGGGGGCTCCTCTTTTGTGTGTGGCCGGGAGAGGAAGGTGGAGATGTTTAAGCCTGAGCAGGGATTAATGAACCCAGTAAATATCCAGGCCAGAGTGAGGTCTGGGCACACGGATATGAAAGGTGAAAGGAAATGTTTAGTCAGGTTATCACTCACTTTGGCCTTGGTGTGGGACTTCTCAGGTGGGTTGTTGCGACCTCCCATATGTTGTAACTTTTCAACACAATCCCACAGAAGTGATTTTTTCTGTGTTTATCTCCCCACTTTTTTAAAGCTGCTTTATAACAACTAGCAGGTGTGTGTGTTATCACTTTGTTTGCATATTTCATCTTTTGTTTTGTTAATAAATTACCATTTTTAAGGCAATGATTTGGTCCCTGTGTCCACTAGAAGAGTCTGCATATAATTATGGCAAAGACTGAAAGGTCACCTATGAGGTTGTAGCTGAATTTTTTGATGCTCTCTTTTAATTAGGGGGTTCAGAGCTTGGTGTTATCCCAGGGGAGGCATCCCAAGTTTGTCTTCCTGGGTTTTTAAATGGGCTTTTTCTCACTTGGGGGGTGGCAGGTACCTCCCAGGGTCAGGGAATCTCTGACCTTGGAGGGCTGTTAAGCAGAAAGCTAGAGAAGCGCAGTACGTTACTGGAATGTTTTGGGCCCCCACCTTCTGCTCTCAGGGTGTCAGAGTGGGGATCAGTTTTGACATGGTGGCGGTGCTGGTGATATCGTTTTGAACGAGGAGCACAGAGTTCAGGACTTTAAAGGGACACTTTTTTCTCTTTTGCTGTTTCAATATTTTGGAATTTTCTTTTTCTATTTTTTTTTTGAATTTCTGCCTGAGAGGGAAAAGGACCATTTGCATCCTTGATAAGAGCTTCACCCCGTTTTCTTTCTTTCTTTCTTTCTTTCTTTCTGTTACTCTGCTACTTTAATACAATTGATCTGCAATACATTTTACACACATTTCTTCATAAAAAACATGTCTCAGTAAGAGACATTCCCCATGAAAATTCCAATATTTTTCCAGATATTTTTCCAACTGTGGGATTTCAAGTGCAGCAGAGGTTGAGAGAGAGAGAAGGCTGGATATGAGGAAGCCTTTCATCCACCATAGCCCCCAGGTCCCTCTCCGCTGTACAGCTGCTTAGCCAGTCAGTCCCCAGCCTATAACTGTGCTTTGGATTCTTCCATCCCAAGTGCAGGACTCTACCTTCTCCTTTTTGAATCACACCAGATTTCTTTTAGCCCAATCCTGCAATTTTTCCAGGTCACTCTGGATACTGTCTCTCCCCTCCAACTTATCTACCTCTTCCCCTAGCTTTGTGTTGCCTGCAGACTTGCTGAGGGTGCAATCCAGTCCTTCATCCAGGTCATTAACAAAGATGTTGAACAACACCGGTTCCAGAATGAAGTCTTGGGGCAGTCCTCTTGAAACCGACTGCCATCCAGATGTTGAACCACTGACCACTAACTGCGGGGCCAGACCATCAAGCCAGCTTTCTATCCATCTGATAGTCCATGGATGCAATCCATACTTCCTTAACTATGGGCAAGAATGTTGTGGGAGACTGTGGTAAAAGCTTTCCTGAAGTCCAGGTATATCACATTCACTGACTTTCCCATGTCCATAGAGCCTGTTACCTCATCATAGAAATCAACCAGATTGATCAGGCATGACTTGCCCTTGGTGAATCCGTGTTGACTACTCTTGATCACTTCCCTTCTTCCAAGTGCTCCAAAATGGAGTCCTTGATGATCCCCTCCATTATTTTCTCAGGGATTGAGATCAAGCTGACCAGTCTATACTTCCCTGGATTGTCCTTCTTTCCTTTTTTTAAAGATGGACATTGCATTTGACTTTTTTCAGTCATCTGGCTTCTCTCCCAGTCTCCAAGTCTTCAAAGATAATGGCCAAAAGCTCGGCAATGACATCAACCAAGTCCCTCAGTACCCTTGGGTGCATTAAATCCAGACCTGTGGTTTTCTATACATCTAGTTTTTCTAGGTAGCTCTTAACTCATTCCTTCCCCACCGATGGCTGCCCTCCACCTTCCCATTCTGCATTGTCGAGCACTGTATGGTCGGAACTGTCCTTGTCCATGAAGACTGAGGCAAAAAAAAAAAAATCTTTGAGTACTTCAGCTTTTCTTACATCATCTGTCACTAGGTTACCTCTTTCACCTGTTAACAGCCCCACACCTTCCCTGATAACCCTCTTATTTTAACATGCCTGTAAAAGCCCTTCTTCTTACCCTTCACATCCCTTGCCAGCTGCAGTTCCAGTTTATTGAGACCTTATGGCTGGGTCTACACGAGCCCCTTCCTTTTGGAAACAAACTGAGAATTTTAAGGAGACGATCACACTATGTTTTAACTAATAATATTTAAACAATCTCCTGAATACTTACAGGCCCAAATCATTATTTTAGGACATGTGAGGTTGGCAATACTGTGCAGGTCAGTGACTTTCTCCTTTTTGTTTTTTTTTAAAATTCGTGGTTGGATTTGTCCCTAACAGTCAGGTCATATGATGTTCAAACCTCACTGATCTGCCTTGGGGTTTGAACTCTTCAGTCCTCTGGCATTTTTAAAAATCTCAACTTTGGATGACTTGTGTCAATAACCTGAGAAAATAGATTCAGGTGTAATATACAAAATAAGAAGTGTTAACACATGCTCGCCAGCTCGTTTTCCAGTCAAAGAGAATTAAACAAAGGCTCAGAACAGCAACTGGTGTAAATCAATGAATTGGCCCCACACCAATTTACACCCGTAGAAGATCTGGCCCTTTGGCTTCAATGGAGACTCAGCCATTGACTCCAGGTGGGGAGTGGGCCCAAACGAGTGCATTAGTCACATGTGATGGCAGGAAATATCTTGGTAGCATTCGAAAACCAGCTTCATTGTTTCTGAAAAGTGACACGTGAAACGATAGAACAAAGCCGCAGCACCGTGTGTCTCTGTTACAGCACAAACACGCATGTGTGATGGCAACAGCCTGGGAGGCAGACACAACATTTCCACTGATTCTTTCCACACGTGCATAACTGACTCCGCACCCGAAAGGAATCCCACGTGAGAGGAAAGCTGTGTGATGGGGTTCTGGGGTCCCCCAAGCTCTGCACCCTGTCCGCAGGCAGGAGAGTCTCTCACTCAGCAGGAAAACAGCGGGTTTATTAGCTGACAGGACACAGCATCGTACAGAGGAGTCAGTGCAGCCGGCAGAGACAGCCAGTCCCATCCATGTTGAGGAGAGGAGGCCCCGAGGGGCCCCCAGAGCTGGGGCCTGGCCCCCTCCTTAGTCTCCCTCTCCCTCAGCCCAGACTAACTGCTTCCAACTCCCAGTTCCAATTCAAACCCCTCAGGCTCCACCTCCTCCTTTGTCTACAGTACAAAGGTGTTACCTGGTTGTCAGGGTTACCCTCAGCAGGAGCCCCACACCCTCTGTGAGCCACTCACACACACACAGGTATCCCCCACTCCATCACAAGCTGCTGCAGTGAAACTTTGGCTCAGCCTTCAACACTTCGCCCAGTTTGCTTTATGTATTTTTGGTAAATCCCAGGCAGGCACAATTCCCGGAGCCACCTGCTGTTCCCCCTCTTTGGTTTCCCACGATCTACATTGTCACCCCAGGCAGGACTGGCCTCGGTGCAGTTCTGCTTGTGGCTGATCTGCTCTGTCACACTCACATGTGCTTGTAACTCATGAACTTTTACTTCTTGGAGACCAGCTACAGCTCCTCCCTCCTGCCCAGGATGCTGATGGAGCCACACAACGGGGGATGTGGTGCATTGTCCCACGTCAGGCTGCATTTAGAGCAGTGACACAGAGAAAGAAGGAGTCTCCTGTGCAGCCTGAGCTGAGAACCAGCTGGCTTTCAGCCCAAGCTGCGACGTCTCCTGCACTAGGCTGCAGAGGTTGGGATGACCTGAGACACAGTTTCAGCGGCGCTGGCCCCAGCCCCAGCTCTGCCATGGGTGGGGGGGGGGGGTCATGGGACCATTGCTGGGCCATAGAGCTGGGCCCAGCCCTTTGCTGAGCGGCAGGCTGGGCTCTGGCTCCAGGAAGCCTGGCCACAGTTTCAGGTGGGGAACCACTGGGGCTCAACCCAGGTCTGAGTGGGAGGAGTGCTGTGGGCTCTTGGGCTGGGCACCTCTCTGGGTCTGGCCCTGGGGTGGTGGTGAAGTTAGGGGGTAGGATGCTGACTAGCCCTGGCTCCAGCTCTAGTGGGGGAGAGGAGGTGCAATGGGGGCAAACCCTGGCAACAGCCAACGTGTGGGGGGCACGAACCCAGCTGAGAGGTGAGTTGGGGTGTCCCCCATGGCATCCCTTCCTCCCACAGCTCTCCCTACTCCCCGGGACATGGAACTGCTCCGAACTATCCCCCCACAGAGCACTGGGAAGCTGGGGATCAGCCCTCCAGCTGGCTGGGGCTATGACATGGACCAGGCCTGGGGTTGTATCTGGGACTGGAGCTGGCCTCAGCCCTTCTCCCCAGAGAGCCACAGAGCTGGAAGGGACCTCAGGAGGTCATTGAGTCCAGCCCCCTGCCCAACGTAGGATCATCCCCAACTAAGTCATCCCAGCCAGGACTTGTCAAGCTGGGACTTAAACACTCTCTAGGTAACACATTCCAGTGCAGCAAGAAGTCTTGTGGCACCTTCTAGCCTAACAGAGATTTTGTCAGTTCTTTTTGTTGGTTAGTTATGATATTTTGTTATATTTTCTGTTAGGCTAGAAGGTGCCACAAGACTCCTTGTTGTTCTCGAAGCTACAGACTATCACAGCTCCCTCTGTGACACATTCCAGTGCTTCACCACCCTCCTGTTGAAATCGTTTCTCTAATATCCAACTTACTCCTCTCCTTCTGTAACTTCAGACCATCACCCTTTGTTCTGCTGACTGTCACCCCTGAGAACAATTTCTCTCCATCCCTTTCAGAGCTCCCCTTCAGGAAGTTAAAGGCTGCTGTTAAATCACTCCTCAGTCTTCTCTTCTGGAAACTATATAAACCCAAATCCCTCAGCCTATCCTCCTCGATTATGTGCTCCAGCCCTTTCATCATTTGAGTTGCCCTCCACTGAACCAACTCCAGTACATCCACATCCTTTTTATACTGGGAGGCCCACAACTGGATGCAATACTCCAGATGTGTCCCCACCCGTTCTGAATAGAGGGGAACAACAACCCCTCTAGATCTGCTTGAAATGCTCCTCCTATGCACCCCAGTATGCTATTGGCCTTCTTGGCTACAAGGGCACACTCTTTACTCATATCCAGCCTTTCATCCATTATAATCCCTCTGTCCCGTTCTGCTGTACTGCTGCTGAGCCACTTGGTCCCCAGCCTGTAACAATGCTTGGGATTCTTCTGTCCCAGGTGCAGGACTCTGCACTTCTCCTTGTTGAACCTCATCAGATTTCTTTTGGCCCAATCCTTCTATTTATCCAGGTCACTCTGGAACCTACCTCTACTCTCCAACTTATCTACCTCTCTCCCTGGTTGGTGTCATCCACAGACTTTCTGAGGGTGCAATCCAGTCCCTCATCCAGGTCATTAATAAAAGTGTTGAACAATACCAGCTCCAGAACTGAGCCTTGGGACACTCCCTTGAAACAAACCACCATCCAGACATTAAGCCATTGACCACTACCTGTTGGGCCCAACCCGCTTTCTACCCATCTTATAGTCCATGGATCCAATTCATACCTGTTCAACTTATGAGGAAGAATGTTGTGGGAGACGGTATCAGAAGCTTTGCTGAAGTCAAGGTACATCACATCCACTGACTTCCTTATGTCCACAGAGCCACAGAAGATAGTCAGATTGGTCAGACAGAACTTGCCATTGGTGAATCCATGTTGACTACTTTTGATCATGTGTCCCTCACTCAGTTGCTCCAAAATGGATTCCTTGAGGATGCCCTCCGTTATTTTCCCAGGTACTGAGGTAAGGCTGACCAGTCTCAACTTCCCTGGATTGTCCTTGTTTCCTTTTTTGCTTGGGACTTTATACTGAAAGCCATGGTGAGTAACTGAAATGGTCTGAGAAAAGGCTAGGAGATCTATCCATATTCTAGGTAAGTGGTTAATGGCAGAAATGGAAGGAGCCACATGTATTTAGCTTAGTGAAGTAAAGGGTAGGCAATAACTTATTAGCGGTCTAGACATTAAGACAATTTAAACACACAGATTAGTTAATCATGGAAATAGTTTCTGGTGGCTCATGGTGGATTCTCCATCACTGGCAAGTTTTAAAACAAGATTGGATTTCCTTCGAGTTCTCCTCTAACTCAAAAGGAATTATTTTGGGGGAGTTTACTGGCCAATGCTCTACAGGTGATCCAGGCATATGACTGAACTGGGCCTTTTTGGCATTGGGATCTGTGAATCTTCTCTAATGAGAGAGGTGTTAGTTCTCTGAAAAGTATCCTCATTTTCAGTTCCACTTGCTGGGTTACATTCAGGAATCAGTTGAGAATCTACAGGTGGGATTACTTTTTAATCCCTTCTTGTCCTTAGAATGTTTGAATCTAGGAAAAGTTCACTCAGGACAATACAAACCATTGTCCCTGCCATTTCCTTTGGTTTATCTGAAAATCTCAGGGGTAAAGAATTATGAAAAACTTCTCAAAGAAGATGGGAGATGTGGTGTAGATATTAATGAATGTGCTGGAGTGTTTAATTAGTGCTACTTTTTCGTGATTTTAATTAGCTGATGATTCACTCTGCACCTAAATTTCCATAAATGCTCTAAATACATTCATACCTTCCCAGGCTAAAATTACTGAGTGTTGAATGAAGGAGTGATGAGGAACAGGTCGAACTCCATTGAGAGTCACCAGTTCTCCACCTATTGATCACACACAGATCCTAGGCCTTAAACCATAGACAGGGAATTGCTTGCAGTGTACATTGGGAAACATGCCAAAGCCACCAAATTGCCATTAACGTTTTATCAACATTTGGACAGTAGCAAAGGGACCCGGATTCATACTAGTAAAAGCCCAACTTAATATTCCCAGCCCCTTTCGCTAACCTGTTTGCAACAACTGTGGGACTGGGGATTTAAACTCACACAAGAATATTTCAGTGGACTGTAAAGATTCTCATTTCCCAGGGGAAGGATGGTTTGCAATTAGGCCCTCTGGGTATTAATTAACAGCAACATTAATTGAGTCATGGCCCCTGAAATACTGCTAGAAAGTTGCAAGGAGTTTTCAGAGGCATGGGCCAAGCTGTTCTCTAGTGTAACCCACTCTTGTCAGCGTGGTGACACCAGGGCTTTGCCTGAACCAGCGTGTGCAAAAAAATATTATGTCTGACTTTTGCTGTTTTCAGTTCCATGTTGATGTCCTCTGGCGCCTCTGGTCGTCCCAGGCACAGCGATGCGGATTCAATTCTGTGCTGAAGAAGGATTTCCATGAAGCAAACCACTCACTGCACGCTAATGTTCTGCGGCAACAGCCTGGTAAACAATAGGAGAACAGGGCTGGCCAATGCCACTGAAGTTTATCCCTTTCATTCATTAAACCAGCAGAGCTTATTTTCCCTTTGCCTTCAGTAAAAACCAAACACTTTGCCTCTTTTTTAACCCATCCACCTTTTCTCTTCCCTGTTCCATTGGGTGTTGGAATAGGCCCTCCCTTTAGAGCCTCATCAGCCTCAGGGAAGCAAAGGCCTTTTCTCCCTGCTCCACTCACCTCATGCTAGTCCCAGATATCCATGGGATCCTGATGGATGCACGGCCAACCCAAACATGGTACCCTAATGAACGTACTCTCCATCCTCCGTACGCTCCAGATTCCCCTACTCAATCCATCACCTTCTCGCTGACAATCCAGGCTGTGCTTTGCTTCTCTGAATTGAGGGCTCCGGTAGCAGCTTCCTTTGGAAGAAGAGTTGATTTGTGATTTCTGAATTTAACTCAAATCATTAAATATTTTCAGCAAAGTTCAATCCCCATTTTGCAAGGCTGACGGGCTTGGCAGAGCCCCGCCCCCTTTCTAATGTGTCACCTGCTGGTTCAAACCCTGGTGTGGTTGGGGGAGTGGGGATCACCCAACATCGTTATCCCCTGCCTGGGGAGGAGAAGTCTTCCCTCTCCTGTATGGGAAGAAGATCACTGGCCTATGGGACGCTCTTCTCTCTCTCACCTGTTACCATGGTTCTATTTGGTGTAAATGGTGACACTGCTATCGAAACAAGGCGTTGGACGTTCCTCCCCCCACAGGCACCTTCTAGACTGACAGATATTTTGGAGCAAATGCTCAGATGCATGAGTGGGGGTTGGGGGGGTTGCAGAGGGGGATTTAAAGAGTGGGATCCCAGTAAATAGGAGGGCCGGAGCTGACAAGGTCTATTCAGGCAGGGTGGAAATAGCCCATTGTCAGTCGTGTGTATCAAAAGAGGAAATACCAGGTCAGATCAGACAGGGGCAAGTTGCCCATTGTCAGAGTCTTATGAGGAGATATTAACACCCAGGGCAGAGAAGCTGCTTTTGGAAGGGGCCGGCCACTCCCAGTCTCTGTTTCATCCTTGGTTGATGGAGTCAAATTTGTGAATAAGTTGCAGCTCAAAGATTTCTGTCTCCATTTGATTTGTGAAATGACTTTGTTTTCGGACTGCTACTTTTAAATCTGCCACTGAGTGTCCAGGGAGATGGAAGTGTCTCCCACCGGCTTCTGTCCATTACCCTTCCTGCTGTCTGAGCTGTGTCCATCTTTTCTTTTACGGAGAGACTGTCCAGTCTGGCCAGTGTAAATGGCAGTGGGGCATTGCTGGCACACGATGGCAGATATTCTATTCGTTGCTGTGCAGTTGAGGGAGTCCCTGGTGGTGTGGTTGATGTTAGGTGCTGTGATGGTGTCACTGGGGTAGATCTGTGAGCAGAGCTGGCAGCGAGGTTTGTTGCAGGGATCGGTTCCAGGGTTGGAGTTACTGTGTTGTGATCTGTCGTTGCTGGGGACGTGCTGTCTGGCCCAGTGCCTGGTCGCTCCCTTGATGAATCACAAGGAGTGGGCATGGGGCTCAGAAAAGCAAACGAGATTGGCTTCCTAGCCAGTGCATCACAGCTGGGGCCAAGACTGCCGCATCCCCACCAGCCGGGTGCACCTGAGGTTGGAAGCAGCTCCAGCACAGCCCCAGCCGCAGAGCTGCTCGGTCCCCTCTCCCCACAGCTGGGGCTGGACCCTCCCCTCTGGGTGTTCAGGCTACAGGGGGGCCAGAGCCAGCACCAGTGAGGTGAGGTGCGGGCGGACCCATCTCTGGGGAGGCAGCAGAGCCGAGGCCACCCCAGGTAGTCACCACAGCCCCAGCTCTGGGGAGAGAGGTTGAGCTCAGCTGCATGGTGCTCCGGGGGTAGCAAGCCCCATCTTCAGGAGGGGGACGGACTGCAATGGAGGGTGGGGGGACCTGTCCCAGCCACCACAGCACTCCTGAGAGCTGATACTGGCCAGAAAGGCACATTCTCCTCACCAAGGAGTTCAGGGGAATTCAATGGTGGGGATCAGCCCTGCCTTCATCGCCCCCTGACTCCCCTGGAGCTGGAGGCAGAACCCTAGATCAGCTCTGGGCTGGGTGCATGGCCCCCTAACACGGCCTTTGGCCAGGGTCAACCCACACGTCGTCACCTCACTTGCCACCAGAGCAGGGACTGCAGCTGGCCAACACGCCCCCAACCACCCCACTTTCTTGGATCACTCTGTGGCCGTGTCCAGCACCACGGCTCAGCCCCAGCCCTCACAACCACCCCGGCCTCCTAGCCCAGAGCTGGGGCAGAGGCCACCCGCACAACCCACTGCTGCAGCTGGTTCCCCCACTCCCCAGAGCTCGGGAGCTCCCCCAGCTAACATTGGGATGGGGCCCAGTTCTGCGGCCTGGCCCTGGACCCCATGTTACCCCCCTGTTCTGCACCAGAGCTGGGGCCTGGGCTAGGAAAGCCACCTCAGATCACCTTGGCCCCGAGCAGAGAACCATGGCCCAGTCCTAACCCACAGGTGCCACCAACCCCAGTCCTATGGCTGAGGCCTGACATCCCCAAAGGGGGGCTGAGGTTGTCCACCCACACTCCAGTTCAACCTGGGTCTGGGACCAGCATCATGGGCTGCTCCACCCCCACTCCGCCAAGGATCCAGACTCCCCACAACCTGTGTAAAGGCCCCTCCACTCCAAGAGCTAAAGTGGGCTGCAGAAGGCAGCCCCACCCAGAATTTCTCCCCAGGAACTGCAGCAGGGGTTCCCCCCACCCTGGGGAGATGCCAGGGCCAAGCAGCACCGCCCTGACTGCCCACGGACCAGCCTGCACCCCTTCCCCATTCTCAGCAACGTCCAGCCCCTCCTCCCTCCCGCTGGTGGGGACCTGTGGACAGGGACTGCCCCGCCTCCACCTTCTCCCCCCTGCCTGCCAGGGACACCGAGGTCCCCACCTCTGAGGTGGTGTGTGCATTTGGCATTCCCAGTCCGGAGAGCAGAGCCAGCTGGAAGGCTGACACAGGAACATGGCATTGTCTGCTGTGTGTAAAACAGAACTGAGCGTGGTTCTTCTCACCCCTGCTGTTCACCTAAATCTGCTCAGCTCACACATCAGACAGACAGGCTGGCGCTGCGCTCCAGTGGCCTTCTGGTGACAGACCCAGGGAGTGTCCGGGCTACAGCTGCATTCTGTGGCTTTCCTGGCCCAGGCCCCAGCTCCAGTGCAGAAGAGGGGGCAACATGGAGGCCAGGGCCAGGCCGCAGCACTGGGCCCCATCCCAAAGTTAGCTGGGGGAGCACCCCAGCTCGGGGGGGGTGGAGAACCAGCTGCAGCACTGGGTTGTGGGGGGAGGCTGGGAGTGGCCGGCCCCTTCCAAAAGCAGCTTCCCTGCCACTGGTGTCTGCTAGGCAGGGACCAGCCACCTTAGGCAAGTCTGTACACGCTGTTGTGTTATCCTCTGTCCTTGTGCCACACCTAGAGTTCCACAACCTGGCAGCAGCTCTTTCTGGAGCCTGGCCTGGTCTTGCCCTAGCAGCTGGGTGGTGGAGCAAATTGCTTAGTGGGGGACAGTTGACATCATGGACCCATTGAAGGTCTCCAGACCAGAGCTCTACAAGGCTGTCTGAGCCTTGGAAGACGCTTGGGAGCTCTAAGAGAAACAAGAAAAAGGAGGAAAGGAGAGGGAGAGAGATTTTTTTCACAACATCCTCGAGCAAAGAGTCCCACAGGTTGCCTTTGTGCCATGTGAAGAAACACGTCCCTTGGGTTGCTGTAAATCTGCTCCTTACGAATGTCATTTGGTCATCGGCTAGTTCTTGTGCCGTGGCAAGAAGTAAATAACTCTTCTGGATTATGTTTCTCCACTGAGTAGAGGATTGTGATTTGCTGATGGAAGGAATGTGAGATCCCACAACTCCCACATGGAGTGTCGGCAAAATTGTGATATTACAACAATGTGTTTACAACAGACAAAAATCTCATTGCTGACTTGCTACCCATCAGGCTTTGCCTGAAAGGTCTCACACATGCACCCTTTGCATTCTCATGCAAATGATCTCTGGGAGACACATTCCTCCCAGCCTCAGCAGGGTCGCATTCCTGCTGCCACATTCCTTACACACACACACACACACACACACACAGAGCGCAGGGGTGTCTGCCCTGGGGCGGGGCATGCAGTGTGCGCACACACACACACACACACACACACACACACACACACAGACCGCCCCCGTATTCCCAGCATGGCCATGGGGGCAGGGTATTCCCAGCATGGCCATGGGGGCAGGGCCGGCGGGGGGGCGGGGCTGAGCGAAGCCACACACACGGCCCCTTCCCCGCCCCACGTGTCTGGACCCAGCCCGGAGCCTGGCATTGCGCTTCCCCCCCAGCTGCACCAGCGGCTCTGGGAGTTACAGGGTCGGGGCGGGGCGTGAAACCACGTGGGAGTGGGGGAGGCGGTTTGGGGCGTGAGTTCCGGTGGGGGGTGGTTTGGGGCATGAGTTCCGGCAGGGTGCTGGTTGGGGTGTGAGCGCTGCCCCCGCCCCTAGGAAATCAGCCCTGCGCACACACATGTGAGCAGCTTTAGGAGCAAAACCCCCGTGGAGCTCGTCTCAGCTGGGAAACGGGTTCTGCCCACTGAGTTCGTTGCTGTCAGTCTCTCTGGTGCCACCAGACCACTCGCTGCCCCGTCTGAGTCCTTCCGCCCAGCTTGCGGGATGGAGCCGCAGGAGTCAGGAGAATCTGTAGTCAGTGGGTGGCCCTGGTTGCCCCTGGGGTCTGGGTGGTGGGTCTGGGAGTGAGGATTCCTGGGTTCTGGTCTCATCTCTGGCAGAGGAGTGGGGTGTAATGGTTAGAGCAGGTGGGAGTGAGGGTCAGAGCTCCTGGGCTCTTACCATGGGTCTGAGCCTGCAGCCATGAGTCCTGGGGGTTGTCCCTGCCCTTACTCTGGGGTGTCTTCCTGGGACAAATCAGTCCTCCTGGTAGGAAAAACAGGTCAAATAATTTACCAGGAGAGCGAATCTCAGAATGTTTTTAATTTAGAAAGTACAGGTGAAGATGAGGATGATGATGATACAACTTCCTACAAACCGATTCTCTAAGTGACTTGTGTTTGTTGCAGCCTGAGGCAGTGTTGTTTTCCTCTGGGGAATACGGCAAGAAATTTGGCCTGAGGGACTTGGTCCCAGAAGCCAGTGAATGTAATAAACACACCTGTTTCCTTCAGCACGTCCAGCACCATCAGCAGCTGGGAGATGGAACTGCCCATCCTGAACAAGGTAGGGAAAAGGAGCCTTCAGCCCCCAGCCATCCTCCCACTGCAACCCTCAGTGTTGTGCCCCACTCTGCAACGGGAGCCAAATCACCTCACTGGTTCCTTCTTCTGAATTTTCTATATGTGTGTGGAGAACCTGAGTGTCTGTCTGTCTGTCTGTCTGTCTGTCTGTCTGTCTTGCATTCAGTATTTACCTCATGTAGCTATGTTGGGTGGGGACAAGTGCTGGATTTCAGGGCGTGGGGGTCATTGGCATGAGGTGAAGTTCTGGTCCCCTCATTCCATAGTGCCCAGCAGAGTGACAGATGAGCCCCACACCTCCTCCCCCCCACGCCTGATTCTTTTTGTGGTGGTGATGTTGGTGTTTTTTCTTCTCACACGTCTCGTCTTTTCTCCACGCTGCTCCCCAGCCTTCCTCCTCCTCCTCATCACCGTTATCACCCACTGAATGTGAGTGTAACTGTTGTTTCGTAAGCTGAACAGTAACAGAGTGAAGGCCGTGTTATTCTACATCCCATCAACACAAAAAAGCAGTCCAGGAGCGCTAATGAATTATTTTGTTAGTCTTTAAAGCGCTACTGAACTGCTTTTTTGTTTTGTTTCGTAAAGTGTGTGCTGTTCATGAATGTGAGCACAGTTGGCTGCATGGGCTCCATCTGATCTCTTCTCAGTGACCTGAAGAGCACTGAAATTACCACTGAGCTTTCAACGACAAGAATCTCCCCACACCTTATTCTCAGTGGTGAGTAAATCGTAGAATGCCAGGGCTGGAAGAGACCTCAGGAAGTCATTGAGCTCAGCCCCCTGTCTAAAGCAGGATCACCCCCAACTAAATCATCCCAGCCAGGACTCTGTCAAGCTGGGACTTAAGAACTTGTCGGGATGGATATTCTTCCACCTCTGTAGGTAATGCAACCCAGTTCTTCCCCACCCCCTGGTGCAATAGTTTTTCCTAATATCCAACCTAGACTGCCCCCCACTGTAACTTAAGACCCTTGTTGCTTGTTCTGCCATCCATCACTACTTAGTGCCATGGTTGTGCTGAGGAAAGTCCTTTGTAATGTCTCTGAAGGTTCCCCAAAGGAGCTCCTAAGAGAGACACAAGAATTCTCACCGCTTCTGTATGTTTAGAAAATATCATTCACAGCTGTTAGAAAAGGTTTTGTGATGTGCACTGGGCGTAGCTCAGCCCCACCCTTTCCTTTGGTCGTGTGATTTCATGTTCTCTCTTTGTTCTCTTGGAGAGGGTGTGTCATTGAGAGTCAGAAGAACAGAGTCTCCAGTTCTGGGAGTTCCAACTCAGTGTATCTCTTGTGTCACTCTGGTTCCCACTTACGAGCTCACTGTTATTTGCTGCAGTCCTGTGAGAGACCCACAGTGAAGAAATTAAGCACAGGCAAAATCTTTTATTGTGTCTCACCTTAAATTCAGCTCTGTCACTTCACGGTCACACGCCCGATTATAAAGTTTCATGTCAACAAATGAGTCTGAAGGAAAACATCTGTAGGAAATGTCCCCTGCATCGTAGAATCTTGCAAAATTCCTTATGTTAACATCATTGGACAACGCCCCAGAACTGGTGTAACTCATAGACTCGTAGAATTATGGAACTCTAGAACTGGAAGAGACCTTGAGAGGTTGTTGCATCCAGTCCCCTGCACTGTACAGACCATCCCTGACACATGACTATCTAACCTGCTCTTAAACATCTCCAGGGATGGAGATTCCACAGCCCCCCCTTGGCAGTTTATTCCACTGTTTAAGCACCCTGAGAGTTGGGAAGTTTTACCTCGTGTCCAACCTAAACCTCCCTTGCTGCAGTTTAAGCTTATTGCTTCTTGTCCTCACTGCATCTCCTTTTACACCCATGGCGTTATTACCATTTTCTCCACATATGGATCTGGCCCTCGGTCTCTCTTCTTATGTAGAGACAAACCAATGCATTGCAGAAATGGCTGTGAGGGAGGCAAGAATGATTTGGGTTGTTCACAAACACTGAAGGAAGAATAACACTGTGCAGTGCAAAAAGGCCAAAGTCCCCCACTGCTTTCAGATTCCAGGGGGATTCTCCATCGGAAAACGGTTTCCAGCGTGTTTAGGCTCCGCAGTGTCCGTTTGCTGGTGTGAGGTGTCACTGCAGGGGAATCCGGGCACTGGTGTGATTATTCGTATCATTAACATACGAGTGAGAGGAGAATGTGCCCTCGTTTGAGAAATCGTGTTTGGGAACTCGGCTGCGGTGACACTTTCACCCCAGACTCTGCACTGACCCCCAAACCGCACGCTCCATCTGGCACCCTCCATCCCCTGCCCTGAGCTGCCCCGACCCTCCCAGACCCTGCACATACTATATAACACCCCGGCAAGGACCCCACCACACCCAAACACCTGCTCTAACACCCCCCTCCAGCCCTTTGTCCTGAGCTCCCTCCCCTCACTCCATCCCCCTCCACCTTTGTCCTGAGACCCCCCACACCAAACCCTGCTGTGACATCTGCACCTCCAGCTCCTGCCCTCAGCCCCAACCCTCCCACCCCCAAAACCCTCTGTCCTGACCCATCCCTGCCCACATAGGCCCTTCCCTGTCGATAATCATCTCCCTGGTGTACAACCACCCAGCACCTCCCACCCCCTGCCCTGAGTCCCCCCAACCCCCTGACTTCTGCACCCCCATCCCCTGTCCTTCACCACCACACATAACTACGCCTCCCCCGCAGCCCCCTGCCCTCACTGCAGCACCCTCTGCCCCCTGCCCTGGTCCCCCAGCCCTCCCAGCTCCCCATATCCATCCTCCTCCACAACCCACCCATTCCTCTCCAGCCTCCCACACCCCAACACTCCCTCCCACCAGCCTTCAGACCCCTGCCAACACCCCCACTGACATATCTTACACAGCCCATGGGGAGCCCCCTAAGGGCCGGGGATGCCCATACAAGAGTAACTCAAACACACAGCCGTTACCTTCACCCCTGGGCTGTGCCAGGCTGATCCACAACCATGGGCTCAACCTACCGCACCATTCCTTCTCACCACGCCTTTCAGACCAGCGAGACAGCAGAGATGCAGAGCAGGAAATGCACTTTCCCACTGGAAGTGACACAACTTACACAGCGTCACATTCACTGAGAGAATTAGACCCCCGTCAGGTCCAGCTCCATCCCATTCACACAGAACGGCCCAATCGAGAGCTGTTGGAAATGCAACAAACACAACATGGACTGGAAACACAGAGAGGCTACGTCTACATGTGAAGCCTACATCGAAGTAGCTTATTTCGATGTAGCAACATCAAAATTGGCTATTTCGATGAATAACATCTACACATCCTCCAGGGCTGGCAACGTCGATGTTCAACTTCGACGTTGCGCAGCACCACATCGAAATAGGCGCTGCGAGGGAACGTCTACACGCCAAAGTAGCACACATCGAAATAAGGGTGCCAGGCACAGCTGCAGACAGCGTCACAGGGCGGACTCAACAGCAAGCCGCTCCCTTAAAGGGCCCCTCCAAGACACACTTGCACTAAACAACACAAGATCCACAGAGCCGACAACTGGTTGCAGACCCTGTGCCTGCAGCATGGATCCCCAGCTGCAGCAGCAGCAGCCAGAAGCCCTGGGCTAAGGGCTGCTGCCCACGGTGACCATAGAGCCCCGCAGGGGCTGGAGAGAGAGCGTCTCTCAACCCCTCAGCTGGTGGACGCCATGGCGGACCCCGCTATTTCGAAGTTGTGGGACGCGCAATGACTACACGGTCCCTACTTCGACGTTAAACGTCGAAGTCGGGCGCTATCCCCATCTCCTGATGAGGATAGCGACTTCGACATCTTGCCGCCTAACATCGAAGTTAACTTCGAAATAGCGCCCGACGCGTGTAGCCGTGACGGGCGCTATTTCGAAGTTAGTGCCGCTACTTCAAAGTAGCGTGCACGTGTAGACACGGCTAGACAGAGACAAGCGGCTCTTCCATCAGATAGAAGTGAAGAACTAAGAGTTAGTTCCAATGACAGTGAGGAGCCCAGGAAAACCTGACTTCAAAGAGACAGAATCAGTCAACCCCTTGAGCACACGAACCAAATGTGCCCGACTCTGCTCAAAGCCCTGAGCAAGACCGAGTCAGTCGCTGTAATTTACAAAGAAATTTCAGCAGCTGTTAGTCAGAAGGGTCTCAACAGAAAGGAAACCAGGGCAAATGTTTTAATTTGCAGTCACATTTCTGATGTGTTTCAGACCTGGTCTCTTTGTCCCCCTACAGATGACCTCTTCCAAGGGCGATGCTGGAGACAACCAGACCATCTCCGATGTGTTCGTCCTGGTGGGGTTCTCGTACCTTAATGAGCTGCAAATTCTTCTGTTTGTGGTGCTTCTAGTCATCTACCTGTTTACCCTGATGGGGAACCTGCTCATTATCCTGCTGATAAAGATGAGCCCCTCCCTGCACACCCCCATGTATTTCTTCCTGGTGAATCTGTCTGCCTCGGAAATCTGCTTCACCAGCAGTGTGGTCCCTCAGCTGCTGGCTCACCTTCTGGTGGAGGAAAAGACCATCTCCATTGCAGCTTGTGCAGCAGGGATATGCCTCAATGCCATTATGGCCCACACACAATGCTGCCTCCTCACGGCCATGGCCTACGACCGCTACGTGGCCATATGTCACCCCCTGCACTACACAACCATCATGAGCAGCCGGGTGTGTGCTCTGCTCTTGGGGGCTTCATGGGATACTGGCATCCCGGTGGATGCTCCTCTGACTATGTGGATCTTCAGCCTGCCCTTCTGTGGCTCCAACCGCATCCACCACTTCTTCTGTGACTTCCCACCAGTGGTGAATATGGCATGTGCCGACACTTTGCAGATTAAGGCTGTAGGTCTCACGGTGTCAGTTCTGTTCATCCTGTGCCCTTTCCTGTTGACACTCCTGTCCTATATCCGCATTATCTCCACCATCCTCAAGCTGCCATCGGCGGAGGGAAGGCGTAAAGCCTTCTCCACCTGCTCCTCCCACCTCACGGTGGTGACTGTGTTCTACGGAACGGCCCTCATCACCTACCTGGTGCCCAACACTGGCTCCACTACAGAGAGTAACCTATTGATTTCCCTATTGAACAAGATCGTCTCTCCAGTGTTGAACCCCATAATTTACACTCTGAGGAACAAAGAGGTGAAAGGAGCCTTGAGAAAAACTGTGCAGAAGAGCAGCTTTTCTCACTCCTGGAGAAATTAGAGACTGAGCACTCAAATTAGTCAAAATTGGGGCGGGGGTGGGGTCCTGGTGAAGGGAAATTCATAAACACTGTGGGGGAAAAAGGAAAAAGAAAAACTGCTGTAGGGGTTAAAATTTTTACTTTTCCACAATAACCAGACCCCACTCTGTGAGAGGAAATTAGGGGGTCATCTGCACCTCTGAAGTTGTTACCTTGTCACTTAGAGACAATTTACCCTGAAGACTCCTTTTTTTGGTCATCATGTACCTTTGTCGGGTAAACTGGAGTCAGCAGAGCTGGTGTTTGCATACAGATCTCAGGAGAACTTGGCTGAGACTTTGGTATGTTAAAGAAGACAATTAATTACCAAACTATCTAAACAAACTGTATAAAAAGGCCTGAAAACTGATTCTCAGGGCTCCCACTTCTCTGGAAGTTGGCAGCCTGCATATATGCAAATAAACTTTCCTCTTAGATCTCACTCTTGCCTCACTGCTTTGACCTCCAGCCTCGGACCTTTGGGGAGTACTGTTCCCCAGGGGAAAGTGGCTTCCCCAACAACTGGCGTCACGGACAGGATGGCTTGGAACACCAGCTGGAGAGGCTGATGACGGGGAACAGGATCGGGCCACAGCGCGCACCTAAAGGGTAAGGGATCCATTTAAAATCCCTGGTCCGCCTCCCTGTTCTCCTCGCTGGCTGAACCGGTTGGCGGTAAGAGTCATCTTTCGTTCCTAAATTTTCTCCAGGAGGCTTGAGAGAGATTTAAAACGTTGGGTACAGCCAAAATAGGGGTTGGGTTGTTGCTGACTGACTGGTGGCGAGTCCAAGCGCATGGTTTTGAGTGAGTGAAGTCCGGAATAGAACCGCAGCCGCACCGGCGCTGTCAGTGCTACTGAACAGCTGCCGAAAGCAAGGGCGGTTTCTCTCCGGCGCGTGAGAAGTGTGAGTGAAGCTGACAGTTTGTCTGGACTCCCACACTATCCTTGGAGATGGTGGTGTTGCTGGACACCTGTGCTGCCCTTGGAGAGGGTAGTACTGCTGGGCTCCTTTGCTGTCCTTGGACAGGACAGTGCTAACATGGGTGGGAATGCTCCCTCGAGTTTGTCTCCAACTCAGGGGAAAGGCAGCTCACAGCCTGGGACTCCCTTGTCTCAGATGATAAGAATTTACAGTGAGCTTGGGAAATTGCCGGCAGGTTTGAAACTTAGGAGACTTAAGAAATTGATGGACATTTGGAATGGCTATACTTATGGGAATCCCCAAAAACAGTGGCCACTAGAGGGCAGTTTTGATTTGGAAAAGCTTGCCCACCTTAGAGGTTTCCTCGAGGAAACACATCCTAACCGGATGGAATATTGGTACCTCTGGCAGGATGTGGCAGAAAAGAAAAAGAACCAAAGCATAACGGCTAGCCAAAAAGACTCTATTGAGAAGCTGCAGCAACTATTGGCTACTGTAAAGAAACAGCCCGGTTCCCCAGAATTGCCGTCTGCACCCCCACTCTACCCAGCAACAGCACAATTACATCCTCAGTTGCCTGAGAAAAAGGCTACCCCAGCCCCAATCCCTGACCCGCCAGAGGACCTTTTGGACATGTGGACAGGCTGGCTACCGCCACCCCTGCCTCCCACACATCCATCCCCTCCACCAGATCAGACTGCTTCTTCCTCATGAATAAACCAGACACTGCCTAATCAGCCAGAACAGCCCCCATCTCTGCGCCAGGTTGAAGTATTCCTCACCTTACCTGAACCAGACCATCCTGATATGATTTTTGTACCCATTAGGCCTCTTAAGGAACATACTCTTCAGGAGCTGATTAATAGCCTTAACCCTATATTGCTTAAAGCTGGTTGGAAGCCAACTGGAATCCACACTGACACAAACACTGTTGCAATTGCGAAGGGTGCTCGCCCATCTAAAGTTTACTTTGAGCGACGCTACTTCCCGACCTCATTTAAGAACCCACAAGAGTTGTCACCAGCCACCAATATTTCTGATCAGGGAAACTCATCACAAGTCATAAAGGCTCCCCTTAGAATGTTTCCAGGGGCTTCAGGAGAGGCTCCACAGCGAATCCATGTACCATGGACTGCTGCTGCTATTTTAAATTTTGAGAGCATTTTGCCTCCTTTCCAAGAGGACCCCCAAGGATTCCGTGAGGAAGTACAAAGGCTTATTAACATTTATAACCCCACACATCAGGACATGGACTGGCTCTTTAGAGGTAATCTGCCTCCACATGATTATGCAGCTTTAATTCGGCAGGCTCGATTAGCAGCCCCACATCATGTGGGTGCTCAATGGCCAAATGATCCTCTCCCTGCCCCCCCCCCACTTACGATAATGAGCAAAATGTTTTAAATAATGACTTGAAGGGACTCCTTGATGCAATCACTGAGGTTGTCCCAGTGCGGCAGGACTGGTCAAAAATACAAGCTGTAAAGCAAAAGCCAGATAAACCTCCTGTCTCATACATTAAACGCCTCCTGTCTGCCTTTCGAAAATTCTCCCAAATTGACCCAGAAGTGGAAGGTAATCGTCCCATTATTATTGCAGTTGTAGTGGACAATCTCCCTGAAATCAGAGACAGGATTAAAAACAACGTTGTAGGCTGGAGAGAGAACACAATCCTTCAAATTCAGGGGGCAGCTACACAGTTTTGGGAAAACTTGCAAGCTGACAAAGCAAAGAAAAAGGAATTAAAAACAACTCTCATGGCCATGCAAATTGCAGATCTACAGAAAAAGAAAAACCCTAAACGGCGCCCAACTAGTGCACCACCGCCACCTAGAAGTCGAAACTTTATTCCTTTTTTTTGGCCAACCTAACTTTCCCCAACAACAACAGCAACGCTCACTATCTCAGCCCTGGGGACCCCTAAGAACTGGGGAGTGTCATTACTGTGGGAAAAATGGCCACTGGAAAAATGAATGCCGCAAGCCCCAGCAGGACATGGCACAAGAAAATTGGGGTCTCTTACAACACCAGAGCCAACTCAATCCTGCTGCTGCTCCCTGGCCTGATCCCCCAAGCAGCCAAGATCTGCTTCCACAGCCTAACCCACGTGTTAGCCACTTGGGAACTGATCAAAATTATGCCTTTAATTATTGACAATGCCGTGAGGTCCTCACATTACCCCTTCAGACTTCTCCACAAGTTCCTGAACCTTTTATTTCAATAACTGTGAATGGACAACCCCACAAATTTTTGGCTGACACTGGAGCTACCCTTTCTAATTTAAGACAGTCTGAAACCTCCCTCCAAAAAACTCCTTCTGTGATTAATGCTGTGGGAATAGGAGGTCAATGTATTCCTCATCCAGTCTCAGAAACCACATCAGTGACTGTTGGACCCTTATCAGCTGAGCATTCTTTCCTGTTATCTCCCAGTTCTCCTGTAAACCTTATGAGATGTGACTTGTTGTGTAAATTGGGAGCAAACCTCTATTGTAGAGAGGAAGGGATATTTGTTGACCTTCCTCCCTATCAGACTCCAAATTTGATGGCATTACTGCTCTCAGTGGAATCTGATGAGGCCTCAGGACATGCACCCCTCCTGAACCTCTCAGATATCCCAGAGACATTGTGGGCAGCCCATGCAAACGAAGTTGGGTTGCTAGCCTCTGCAACACCAGTGCAAATAACATACAAACACAATAAGCCTTTCCCAAGGGTACCCCAGTATCTGTTGTCTAGGGAGGCAGAAGAGGGCATTAAGCTTGTAATCTCTTCTCTCCTTGAACAAGGGATACTTGTTTACACAACCTCACCATGTAACACACCTATACTACCTGTGAAAAAGGAAGGAAAATTTGATAACCAGGGTAAACAAATCTATAGGTTTGCGCAAGACCTGAGAGCCATCAACAAATTTGTAATCCCCAGGTTTCCAGTAGTACCTACTATTCCAGTAGTACCCTGCTACTATTCTTTCCTCTGTTCCACCCACATCTGAATGGTTCTCTGTAATAGATTTATGTTCTGCCTTCTTCTCTATTCCAGAGCATGAGGTTTCCAGTTCCTCTTTGCCTTTTCTTTTCAGGGTCATCAGTTAACCTGGACACGTCTTCCCCAAGGTTATTGTGAAAGCCCTACCCTGTTTTCTCAGTTTCTGAAAGCTGATCTTGATTCCATAACTCTCCCCTGTGGGTCTGCACTAGTTCAGTATGTGGATGACGTGTTAACTGCCAGTGAGACTGAGGAAGAATGTAGAACTGATACTTTGCAAGTGTTAAAATGCCTGGCTGAAAGAGGCCATAAGACCTCCAAAGCCAAATTGTAATTTGCTAAACAACAGGTTCAGTACTTGGGACATTTACTTTCAGGAGATGGCTGCCAGTTAACACCTGAGCGGATCTCACAAGTACTCTCCATTCCTCGCCCATTAACCACACGTCAGGTACGCAAATTTCTGGGTGCTGCTGGATATTGCAGACAATGGATTCTTAATTTCTCTGTGCTCACCAGACCCCTTACTGAGCTACTCTTAGATGCAGCCTCTGATCCTGTGGAATGGTCTACAGATTGCGAATTTGCCTTCCTTTCTCTTAAAACGCTTCTCTCACAGCCCCCAGCACTTGGGTTACCCGACTATGTGAAACCTTTTACCCTATTTTGTCATGAGCAGGATGGAATTGCATCAGGGGTTCTCTGCCAACCCTTTGGGTCCACACTCCGCCCAGTAGCTTATTTTTCAGCAACCCTGGACTCAGTAGCCCGTGGGTTTCCACCCTGCCTACGAGCAGTTGCAGCTGCTGCTGAATTACTTGAAAAAGCTCAACCTATCACATTAGGTCACAGTGTTATCCTACCGGTCCCCCATGCTGTCTCTGCTCTCTTGCAGCGACACCGCACCCAGCATCTGTCTGTTCAGAGACAGACCCGCTATGAAAACGTTCTCCTTCCTTCTCCACATGTTGTCATTCAAAGGTGTAATGTGCTTTACCCAGCTACTCTTTTTCCTTTACCCTCTGATGGTGAACCTCATATCCACAACTGTGAAGAGCTGCTTGAACACTGTGTTAAGCCTCGCCAAGATCTGTCTGATCAACCCCTGCAAAATGCAGATCTGGTATTGTACACTGATGGGTCATGTAAAAGAAATCCATTTGGTGAACTAGAGACTGGGTATGCAGTGGTTTCAGATAATGATGTTCTAGATGCATTTTCTCTCCCAGGTATCAGATCAGCTCAAGCAGCTGAACTTATCGCTTTAACCTGTGCATGTCTCCTGGCTTCTGGACAGTCTGCTGCTATTTACACTGACTCAAAATATGCTTTCTCTGTTTGTCATGCTACAGGACAACTTTGGAAACAGCGAGGTTTCCTTACCTCCTCCGGCTCTGCTGTCTCCCATGGTCCCCTTATCTTCCAACTTCTCCATGCCATTCAGCTCCCTATGTCCCTCTCCATTACCCATTGCCTGGCTCACACAGGTGCCACTAATCCTGTTTCTATGGGCAATGCAAGTGCTGATGCTGCGGCCAGACATGCAGCAGCACATGGACCTCCGGCTCCTTTTCAGATTCTGGTCTCTCTTTCTCTCCCTGTTTCTTTGCAGGACCTGATAGAGCTACAGAAGGCTGCTCCACCTGCAGAGAAAAATCTCTGGGAAAAAGCAGGCTGCTCCTTATCCCCAGCAGGGATCATGGTTGCACCTGATGGTCGCCCGGTCGCCCTGAGATCTCTTACACAAAAGCTTGCTCAGGTGTCTCACCAGATGACACACATGAGCAAAAGGGGGGTGGCCTCACAGATCCTAAAACAATGGTACGCCCCAGGCGTGCACATAGAAGCTGCAAGGATATTTAATTCATGTATGACTTGTAAGCAGTTTAATGTTGCAGGAGGAGAAACTACAGCTCCAAGCGCCACCCCATGGCCAGAAGGACCATTTCAGTATTTGCAAGTAGACTTTATTAAACTTCCAAAATGTACGATGTATCAGTATTGCCTTGTTATAGTGTGTTTGTTTAGTGGCTGGATTGACTGTTTCCCTTGCAGAAAAGCAGATGCTGTGACTGTAGCTAAGAAGTTGTTGACTGAGATCATTCCCAGATTTGGTGTGCCCTTACGAATTGATTCTGACCGAGGGAGCCACTTCACCGCGTCCCTTATGACTGCCATCTGCAAGGCTTTAAATGTCTCTCAGCAGTTCCATACCCCATACCACCCACAGGCCAGCGGCCACACAGAAAGAAGGAACCTTGACATAAAACGGCGGTTAGGGAAGATCTGTGCTAACACTGGACTGAAGTGGCCAGAAGCCCTACCCTTAGTGCTAATGCATCTTAGAAATACACCTAATAGAAAACACAACCTCACACCCCATGAAATAGTCTTTGGCCGACCCATGGCAGTGGGACTATCACCCCCTAGAGTTGTAAAAAGTTTAAGTGAGGAGTTTGACTCTTTAAACGAATTTGTTATCCAACTAACTAAGCTTGCTCCCAGCTTACATTTGCAGGTGAAAGAAGCCCTCCCAGTACCTACTGATGTACCGTGCCACAGCATCCGACCAGGTGACTACGTGCTTGTGAAGGAACATCGCAGAAAGAACTGCCTCGCAGCCCGGTGGGAAGGACCTTTCCAAGTGCTGCTTGTCACCCACACAACAGTGAAGGTAAAGGAGCGCCCCTCGTGGATCCACGCAAGTCATGTACGCCGAACTGTAGACCCGGCAGAGCTGATTGACCCCGTCACCCAGGACCCCTCCCTGGAGGAATCACCTGAGGACGAGGTTCAGCAGACCGAGGAGGCAGACTCCCAAGCCAGACTGCTACCAGACAGGCCTCCACCGGGAGCTTTAAGATATAAACTGAGAAGTAGAGCTGTGCCACCAAAGACCTGCAGGTGAGCCTAGCGCCCTGTAACTCTCACAAAAAGGAAACTCCCTGCAGTATTGAGTGAACTAAAACACTACGAAATCTGGAAGAGTGCCTGCAGAGGCAAGCCAAACAATACTAAATGACTGAGCTTTACTAAGGAGACTGTTGTGCTATTTGCTTACTGATTACTGTGCTATTACTATCCTTTCTATTTTAGAGCTTTAAGATACTATAATAAGATGGGTTAAGTAACTTAGCAAAAGAAGAACACCTAAGATTGTCCAAAATAGAATTAGAGTGATACTCCTGTGGAGTATCAAAGGCGGGATTTGTCGGGGAAAAAGGAAAAAGAACAACTGCTGTAGGGGTTAAAATTTTTACTTTTCCACAATAACCAGACCCCACTCTGTGAGAGGAAATAAGGGGGTCATCTGCACCTCTTTGAAGTTGTTACCTTGTCACTTAGAGACAATTTACCCTGAAGACTCCTTTGTTTTGGTCATCATGTACCTTTGTAGGGTAAACTGAAGTCAGCAGAGCTGGTGTTTGCAGACAGATCTCAGGAGAACTTGGCTGAGACTTTGGTATGTTAAAGAAGACAATTAATTACCAAACTATCTGAACAAACTGTATAAAAAGGTCTGGAAACTGATTCTCAGGGCTCCCACTTCTCTGGAAGTTGGCAGCCTGCATATATGCAAATAAACTTTCCTTTCAGATCTCACTCTTGCCTCGCTGCTTTGACCTCCAGCCTCAGACCTTTGGGGAGTACTGTTCCCCAGGGGAAAGTGGCTTCCCCAACACCTCTGTCGTACAGAAGATGGAGATTTATCACTAATGATTGGACGTTCTGTTCATTCCCTCAGAATCAACTAGCATTGGGGTCTATCAGAAGACAGGACACTGAACTGCATGGACCTTTGTCTCAGCCAGTTTGCCAGGTTTTATGTTCTAAATCTGAGAATCATTTATAGTTCTGTCATGGGAATATTTTTTTCTGTAGCTTTCATTTCCTTTCCCTAGGATGAAACAATCCTATTCTTTCTGACCAGGTGCGCCTGAACAGGTGATGGCATTTTCTAAATGGGATTAATTTATTTTTACTCGGCCAATTTACCTTTCATGCTGACAATCTATTGCTGGTCGCACCTTAACACTTACTCCTTCCTTCTGATTTTCTGATGGGAGACTGTAGTCTTTGCCGTACATTTCCCAGCGTCTCCTAGCATTGATTGTGTCCAGTTATCTCAGTGAAATGAGTGTTGGGCTCCCATTTGGAGATCTGTGACTTACAGAGTTCCTGGGTGTATTTCATTGTAATCCCCTTTTAAAACCCTGACTGGTCATTTCTCCAAGGCAGGAGATGATGCAATCACCCTGGAAATTTCTGCTGCTGGGAATTTGAAATTATTGAAGAGAGAAAAAATCATATTTGTTTTTAAAAAAGAAGAACAATGGAACAAGGACAGTCTTATTGCTAACCTCAAAGGAGAACTCGTAGAAATAAACTGATTTCAAAGGGGAAATAATAGAGACAGGAGAAATCCAAAGGAAATTAATGCAGACAGAACTTTCAGTTTCCCTGGATGTCTCTGGGCTTCACATGTGTTGGAGGAGTGGACCTGCTAGAATAATAGAAATAAGAACAAATATCAATTTTGTTTCACAGAAGGAAGAAAATCAAACGGTCCCAAGTTACTTAGTTGTTGGCCAAAGCTCCAAGGTCAGTCTGAGCTCCATATCTGGAACTCCAAACACCAGCCAGAAGACCCCTCAGTGGACATCTCTTTGTTGGTATTGGCTGTGATTTCAAAAGAAACCTAAGGGAGTTAGGCACCCAACTATTTGTGAAAGCCAAAGGGAGTTGAACACCTAAACTTTCTCTTCTCCTTTGCTATCTTAAGGCTTAATTTCCCCCTCACCCAACAAATTCTCTTTCGTTCACCCACTTTGGTTCATTAGGAAACAATCAAGAGACCAAATAACAAGGTCAGGGAAGTCTATTCTGTAAGCCAGTAGTTATATAGTACCCATAGAATAACCCAGAATTGCTCGTGTGTACGGATTTTTCGCTGTTTTGGAAAACACACATGGCTCATGTCAATGACTGTATTTTTGGAAAAAGAGAGAGGAAAGTTGCTTGCAGAAATGACATGCAGAGAGTAATCCACTGAGTGTCGCTGTGCTCCTCATAATTGTTCTTTGAAATGCTGGCACTGGGTTCTGTGGGGGGAGGGCGGCGGTTGGTAGGGGGTGGAAGTGGAGATGTCACAGCAGGGTTTTGGTGCTGGGGGTTCAGGCCAGAGGTGGAGGGTAGTGGAGTGAGGGCAGGGGATGGAGGTCAGCACCGTGCCACACGCTGGCTACAAACCCGGCCATTCACTGGAGCAGTGTAACGGAGCGGGTGGCATATCGCTAAGCACCGATCGTAGGACATCACTGTGAGGAGCAGAGATTTCATAGCTGCCATGAGACCAAAGATGCATAATTGCACACTCCAGCCCTTAAGCATAACGGCTCTGTCCCCAGTCAGGAGACGGGCCAGCAGCCTGAATAAGATGGTAGAGCTGTAGCAGGTCTCCAGGCAGAACAAGTTCCCCAGGAAGTAGTCCATGGGGGTGTGAAGGTGCTGGTCAGCCACCACTAGCACAATGATGAGGAGGTTCCCAGCCACAGTCACAATGTAGATAACTAGAAACAGGAGGAAGAGAAGGAGCGGCAGCTCAGGGCCATTCCCAAACCCTACGAGGATGAATTCTGTGACGGGTATTTGATTTCTTCCTTCCACTTTCTCCACAATATGTATCTAGAGAAATTAAAAACATTAAATATTGATGGAGTGCATGCAGTCAGGTTCTGCTGATGGTTCCAGTAGCAGAAACCTGATGTAAGTAACCTCCTATCTGTTCATCTCTCCATTGGATAATTTATGTTGCCAGTAAACAGTGGAAGACTCATATAAATAAGAGGTGGAGTTTTCAGTAAAGATGAACCCAAAGCATGGACAAGTCTTGAATTACAGAAATGTCTCGTCTAACTCCTTTAAGCTTTCTTATTCTTAAAGAATGGACGAGTATGCAGGGATTTTGAAATATTTTTATCATATCAGTGTCATACAGGTTGAAAAGCTCTCACTCGGTGTGTGTAAGTTTCCCTTGGTCCCGTAAAGTTTGTTTAACAACCCCATGCCTGGCTCTCAGTGGTCTGTGCTGTTATTTAGCTATAATTTACCCCTACCTGTTTTCCAAGAGCCCAGTAAGCAGTGGAAATGTTGGTAATACTGCTAGACAATATTCACCTCCCATGGTTTGGCAAATTCTGTTGTCCGACACTGGTCAGGTCCCAGTGCTGCTAGATTACAGAGGTTCAACCTGTATTAACCAATCTGAAAGACATAAGAAAAATCAACTGAATGCTATTGATAGTTGATACATGGGTCTGTCTGTGCCCCAGCTGGGAGGTGGCATGCATGCACTAACGTTTATCAAGCCATCAGGAGAAAAGTAGCCATGAGAAAAGCTCAGCACAGGCAGTGGCATTTGTCCTCACTTAGGATCTCAGTTGGGTTAAAGCTCAGGTAGCTAGCCCATGCTGCTGAGGCTACACTGCTGCTTTTAGAACAATAGTCTAATCATGGCCACTGCGTGCTGCTCTACCGGAGCAGGGAATTATGCTGCCCATACGCACTGGAGACATTGCACAAAGTGGAAATTCATTGGGCTAATGTGGATTTGCACATGCACAGCTTAGATCAAAATCCAAAACCTATGAAGACAGATACGAAAAAGAAAACACAAACACACACACAATGGAGAATGTCCCTGGACAAAATTAAAAATCGGGAGACAAAATGACTGCATTAGTGATAATGGTCGTCCATCGATCCGATGATGACAAATCTGTGCAGATCATCTGTTATTGGTCTTATGGTGTGCCTGCTGGTGACTGTATAAGCCAATTCTAGAGGTGCACATTTTGCCGCAGATGGTGCATGGGAAGTTTGCAATCTGTGGGTTGTGCATTGCTGATGCTCTGTGACGTCGTTCGCTTGCCTCTTGTAGACCCCGGCAGCGGTCTTCCTCAAAGGCAATTCAGGTATTTCTGACTGTTGCACACCACTGTGTTCTGTCACGGGTGACGTCCTTAACGTCCCCGGGTTTGATACTGCCATACTGCAGATTGGCTTTGATGGTATCCTTGTAGCGTTTCCGCGGATGCCCTATACGCCGGATGCCCTGGGATAGTTCACCATACAGAAGCTGGTGAGGGATTCTGTTGGCATCCATGTGGCTGACATGACCGGTCCAACGTAATTGTGACTTCATAATCATCATTTCGGTGCTTGTCATCTGGGCTGTCTCGAGGACCTCAAGATTGGGCACTTTGTCTTGCCAGCGGATCTTCATGATGTTACGGAGGCAGCACACGTGGAATGCTTCGAGCTGCTTGATGTGGCGCCGATATAGTGTCCATGTTTTGCACCCGTACAAAAGAGATGAGAGAATAACAGCTCTGTACACAAGCAGTTTTGTTGACATCCGGATGTTATGGTGGTTTAGAACTTTGATACGCAGACAGCCAAGTGCCTGGCTCGCTTTGGATATTTGCGCGTTGATCTCATTATCCAGTGATCCATCACTGGATATGACACTACCCAGGTATTTAAAGTTCTCCACTGCTTTAAGCCGAGTGCCATCCATGGAGATACTCGGGACAGGGGAATTTGATCCAGGTGCAGGTTGGTGGAGAACTTCTGTCTTTCCGAGGCTGATAGTTAGTCCAAAAAGTTACATAAGAACATAAGAACGGCCATACTGGGTCAGACCAAAGGTCCATCTAGCCCAATATACTGTCTGCCAACAGTAGCCAATACCTGGTGCCCCAGAGGAGGTGAACTGAAGACAATGATCAAGCGATTTGTCTCCTACCATCCATCTCCCGCCTTCCACAAAAGGCTGGGCACCATACCTTACCCCTTGCTGATAGCCATCTCTGGACCTAACCTCCAAATATTTATCGAGCTCTTTTTTAAACTCTGTTACAGTCCTGGCCTTCACAGAGTCCTCTGATAAGGAGTTCCACAGGTTGACTGTGAGCTGTGTGAAGAAAAACTTTCTTTTGTTAGTTTTGAACCTGCTACCCATTAATTTCATTTGGTGTCCTCTAGTTCTTATATTACGGGAACAAGTAAATAACTTTTCTGGGTTCACTTTCTCCACACCATTCATGATTTTATATACCTCTATCATATCGCCCCTCAGTCTCCTCTTTTCTAGACTGAAAAGTCCCAGTCTCTCTAGCCTCTCCTCATATGGGACCCGTTCCAAACCCTTAATCATTTTAGTTGCCCTTTTCTGAAACTTTTCTAACTCCAATATATCTTTTCTGAGGTGAGGAGACCACATCTGCACGCAGTACTCAAGATGTGGGCGTACCACAGTTTTACATAGAAGAAGTAAGATATTCTTTGTCTTATTCTCTATCCCTTTTTTGATTATTCCTAACTTCCTATTTGCTTTACTGACTGCCGCTGCACACTGCATGGATGTTTTCAGAGAACTAGCCACTAGAATTCCAAGATCCCTTTCCTGATCTGTTGTAGCTAAATTTGCCCCCATCATATTGTATGTATAATTGGGATTATTTTTCCCAATGTGCATTTCCTTACACTTACCCACATTAAATTTCACTTGCCATTTTGCTGCCCAATCACTCAGTTTGCTGAAATCTTTTTGAAGTTCTTCACAGTCTGCTTTGGTTTTGACTATCCTGAACAGTTTGGTGTCATCTGCAAACTTTGCCACCTCACTGCTAACCACTTTCTCAAGAGCATTGATGAATAAATTGAACAAGATTGGTCCCAGGACCGACCCTTAGGGAACGCCACTAGTTACCCCCTTCCATTGTGAAAATTTACCATTTATTCCGACCCTTTGTTTCCTGTCTTTTAACCAGTTCCCAATCCATGAAAGGATCTTTTATCTTATCCCATGACCACCTAATATACAGAAGAGCCTTTGGTGAGGGACCATGTCAAAGGCTTTCTGGAAATCTAAGTATACTTTGTCCACTGGATCCCCGCCGTCTGCATGCTTGTTAACCCCTTCAAAGAACTCTAATAGATTAGCAAGACACGACTTCCCTTTACAGAAGCCATGTTGACTTTTGCTCAACAAATCATGTTCCTCTACGTGTCTGACAATTTTATTCTTTACTATTGTTTCTACTAATTTGCCCAGTGCTGACGTTAGACTTACCGGTCTATAATTGCTAGGGTCTCCTTTACAGCCCTTTTTAAATATTGGTTTTATATTAGCTGTCTTCCAATCGTTGGGTACCGAAGCTGATTTAAAGGATAGGTTACAAACCACCGTTAATAGTTCCGCAATTTCACATTTGAGTTCTTTCAGAGCCCTTGGGTGAATACCATTTGGTCCTGGAGACTTGTGACTGTTTAGCTTATGAGTTAATTCCAAAACCGCCTCTAATGACACTTCAATCTGGGACAGTCCCTCAGATTTGTCACCTATAAAGGACGGCTCAGATTTGGGAATCTCTCTAACATCCTCAGCCGTGAAGACTGAAGCAAAGAAATCATTTAGTTTTTCTGCAATGGCATTATCTTCCATTATCTTCAATCTTCCTTGATTGCTCCTTATATGCCTCTATCGTCCAGGGGCCCCACTGCTTTTTTAGCAGGCTTCCTGCTTCTAAAGTACTTAAAAAATATTTTACTATTGTTTTTTGAATTTATGACTAACTGTTCCTCAAAATCTTTTTTGGCTTTTCTTATTACATTTTTACATTTAATTTGGCAGCGTTTATGTTCCTTTCTATTTGATCACGAGGATTTGACTTCCACTTTTTAAAAGATGCCTTTTTATCTCTCACTGCCTCTTTTACATGGTTGTGAAGCCATAGTGGCTCTTTTTTCGGTCTCTTAAGCCGTGTCTACACGTGCACGCTACTTCGAAATAGCGGCACTAACTTTGAAATAGTGCCCGTCACGGCTACACGTGTTGGGTGCTATTTCGATGTTAACATTCACGTTAGGCGGTGAGACGTCGAAGCCGCTAAACCCATGAGGGGATGGGAATAGCGCCCTACTTCGATGTTGAACGTCGAACTAGGGCACGTGTAGACGATCCGCGTCCCACAACATTGAAATAGCGGGGTCCGCCATGGTGGCCATCAGCTGAGGGGTTGAGAGACGCTCTCTCTCCAGCCCCTGCGGGGTTCTATGGTTATCGTGTGCAGCCCTTAGCCCAGGGCTTCTGGCTGCTGCTGCTGCAGCTGGTGATCCATGCTGCATGCACAGGGTCTGCAACCAGTTGTCAGCTCTGTGGATCTTGTGTTGTTTAGTGCAACTGTGTCTGGGAGGGGCCCTTTAAGGGAGCGGCTTGCTGTTGAGTCCGCCCTGTGACCCTGTCTGCAGCTGTGCCTGGCACCCTTATTTCGATGTGTGCTACTTTGGCGTGTAGACGTTCCCTCGCAGCGCCTATTTCGACGTGGTGCTGCCCAACGTCGATGTTGAATGTCGACGTTGCCAGCCCTGGAGGACGTGTAGACGTTATTCATCGAAATAGCCTATTTCAATGTTGCTACATCGAAATAAACTACTTCGATGTAGCGTGCACGTGTAGACGTAGCTTTACTGTGTTTTTTAATTTGGGGTAGACATTTAAGTTGGGCCTCTAATATGGTATCTCTGAAAAGTTTCCACGCAGTTTGCAGGGGTTTTTCTTTAACGATTCTACCTTTTAATTTCTGCTTAACTATCCTCCTCATTTATTCCATAGCCAGGGCACAGCTCCAGTCCCGGCACAGAGGTGCCCCTGCCTGGCTGGGCTGGTGTGGCCCTTCTCCCCACAGTGAGCGGGGACTGCTCAGGCGCCACCGACCTCAGGGCCCCAAAGGCAAAACACCCTGGCTGCGATGTCGGCCCTGGGGTGCAGAAACTCTGTGGGGATGGGAACCTGCTCCAGGGCCGGCTTAGTTCCACCAGCCCTGCCCCACGGCGCCCTCTGCCCCACGGCACCCTCTGCCCCACGGCTCCCTCTACCCCCCAAACCGAGTTCCTCTCTGCCCCCGACCTGAGTTCCTCTCTCAGCTCTGCCTCCCCAGCACCCACCCCCATCCTGCCCCATGTCCCAGCCCTGCTGCCTGAGGGGTCGGGGGAGGGGTGCAGGCGGCCCACAGAGGGGCACAGGGGACCCCCCGTTTATCAATTGAAACATTGGCAGGAGCCCAAGGGTCAGTGCCCATCCTGAGTGCTGCCGAGCACCACCTCTGGCTCTGCCCCTCCTCCAGCCCCTCTCTGCCCTCCCCCAGCTCCTGCCCCCCCTGCCCCTTGGGCTCCCGAGTCCCCCCCAGGGCATCCCTGCGCGGCCCCCAGCCAGGAGCTGCACCCACCAGTGCTGCCCTGGGAGACGCCGAAGATACTGAACAGAGCCTGTCCCAAAACAGACCCCTGCAGAGCCCCCCTTGTTCTGCCCTTCCAGCAGGACTGTGACCCATTAATAACGACTCTCTGAGAACGGCTGTACAGCCAGTTATGCACCCACCTTACAGCAGCCCCATCTCAGTTGTATTTGCCGAGTATAGTGATAAGAAGACATTCCAGACCACATCAAATGCCTTCCTAAAACACAGGTACACCACATCCAGCCCTTCTCCCTTACCCACAAGGCTTGTTATCCTGTCACAGAAAGCTATCCGATTGGTTGGACATGATTTCTTCTCTCCAAATCCACGCCGGCTGTTACCCAGCCCCTTATTTTCTTCTAGATGTTTCCAGATTAATTCCTTAATGACTTGCTCCATTATCTTTCCTGCCACAGAAGTTAAACTGACTGGTCTGTAACTTCCTGGGTTGTTCTTATTTCCCTTTGTAGAGATGGGCACTTTATTTGCCCTTTTCCAGTCTTCTGGAATCTCTCCCAACTTCCAGCACACTCAAAGACGATAGCTAAAGGCTCAGATATACCCCCTTTCAGCTCTATGATTATTCTAGGAGGCATTTCATCAGGTCCTGGTGACTTGCAGACATTCAACACTTCCACGTCATTTTTAACTTTTTTTTTTTCATCTTCTAAACCCGTCCCCTCCCGACGAGCTTTCAGCATGTCAGGCATTTCTCCATCAGACTTCTCGGTGGAGACCAAAACAACCAAGTCATTTCGCAGCTCTGCCATTTCCAGTTTTCTTGTTGTTCCTAGCTCGTCACTGCACAACAGGCCAACCCTGTGCTTGGCCTTTCTCTTGCTCCTCATTTATTGCTGGCAGACCTGGCAGTGCAACCAACCCCTTTTCACCTCCTTCCGCTGCACACGACCGCAGTGTCAGGACACCCTCACACCTCTCCCTGTCAGCATCCCACATGGTATCGTCAGGAGCAAGGGGGTAGTAAGGAAAATTGCTTCTCATAGTCTGACCTGGGAAGGACGCAGTTGGCAGAGGTGAACCTTGAATGAAACATCTCTCCTTGGACGCTCTGTTTTCCTTTGACATTTTCAAGTTTGAAAATCAGGACCGGACTTTGGCCAAACTAAACCTATTCCTTTGTTTGTTTGTTTGTTTTTTCAATGAATTATAAATCAGGGGAAACTGTTCTGCCTTTCGTACTTCAAAAAAACACAACAATTTAAAATTTTGGGGTAATTTGGCAACAAGAGTTTCACTTCCCATTTTCCAGAGAGGACAAAGTCTTTCAAAGGAACAAAAAAATCAGAGTCATTGTGAGAAATTCAATGAAATGTTTATGAATTTCCCTTCACTAGTGCCTACCCCCTGCCTCAAATTTGACTAATTTGACTGCTCAGTCTTTAGTTTCTCCAGTGGTGAGAAAAGCTGCTCTTCTGTACAGTTTTTATCAAGGCTCCTTTCACCTCTTTGTTCCTCAGAGTGTAAATTATGGGGTTCAACACTGGAGAGACGATTGTGTTCAATAGGGAAACCAATAGGTCACTCTCTGTAGTGGAGCCAAAATTGGGCACCAGGTAGGTGATGAGGGCCGTTACATAGAACACAGTCACCACAGTGAGGTGGGAGGAGCAGGTGGAGAAGGCTTTACGCCTTCCCTCCACCGATGGCAGCTTGAGGATGGTGGAGATAATGCGGACGTAGGACAGGAGTATCAACAGGAAAGGGCACAGGGTGAACACAACTGTCACCATGAGGCCTACAGCCTTAATCTGCGATGTGTCGGCACATGCCAAATTCAGCATTGGTGGGAAGTCACAGAAGAAGTGGGGGATGCGGTTGGAGCCACAGAAGGGCAGGCTGAAGATCCACATAATAAGAGGAACTTCCACTGAGATGCCAGCAGCCCATGAAGCCCCAACGAGCAGAGCACACACCCGGCCGCTCATGATGGTTGTGTAGTGCAGGGGGTGACATATGGCCACGTAGCGGTCATAGGCCATGGCTGCGAGGAGGCAGCCTTGCGTGAGGCCCATAATGGCATTGATGTACAACCCCGCTGCGCAAGCTGCAATGGAGATGTTCTTTTCCTCCTCCAGAAGGTGAGCCAGCAGCTGAGGGAGAACGCTGGTGGTGAAGCAGATTTCCGATGCAGACAGGTTCACCAGGAAGAAATACATGGGGATGTGGAGGGCGGGACTCAGCTTTATCAGCAGGATAACGAGCAGGTTCCCCATCAGGGTGAGCAGGTAGATGACCAGAAGAACCACAAACAGAAGGATTTGCAGCTCATTAAGGTACAAGAACCCCACCAGGATGAACACATCGGAGATGGTCTGGTTCCCTCCAGGGTCGCTCTTGGAAGAGGTCATCTGCAGGGGGAAAAAGAGACCAGGTCTGAGGCATATGAGAAACGTGACTGCAAATGAAAACATTTGTCCTGGTTTCCTTCCTTTTGGGACCCTTCTGACTAAAACCTGCTGAAATTTCTCTGTAAATAACAGTGACAGACCCGGCCTTGCTCAGGGCTTTAAGCAGAGTAAGGGACATTTGGTTTGTGCACTCAAGGGGATGACTGTCTTCTTCTGTTTCTTTGAAGTCAGGTTTCTCTGGGCTCCTCATTGTCGTTGGAGCTAGCTGTTCATTATTCACTTCCATCTGACGGAAGAACCACTTGTCTCTGTCTCTGTGTTTCCAGTCCATGTTGTCTGTTTGTTGCATTTCCAACAGCCCTCGATTGGGCCGTTCTGTGTGAATGGGATGGAGCTGGACCTGACGGGGGTCTAATTCCCTCAGTGAATGTGGCGCTGTGTAAGTTGTGTCACTTCCAGTGGGAAAGTGCATTTCCTGCTCTGCGTCTCTGCTGTCTCGCTGCTCTGAAAGGCGTGGTGAGAAGGAATGGTGCGGTAGGTTGAACCCATTGTTGTGGATCAGCCTGGCACAGCGCAGGGGTGAAGGTAACAGCTGTGTGTTTGAGGTACTCTTGTATGCCCATCCCTGGCCCTTGGGGGGCTCCCCATGGGCTGTGTAAGATATGTCAGTGTGGGTGGAGGCAGGGGTCTGAAAGGTGGCGGGAGGAAGCGTTGGGGCACAGGAGGTGGGAGGGGAAGAGGTGGGTGTTGAAGGGGGTGGGAGCAGAAGCTGGGAGGGTGGAGGGACCAGGGCAGGGGGCAGAGGGTGCTGCAGTGAGGGCAGGGGGTTGCGGGGGAGGCCTTGTTGTGTGTGGTGGTTAAGGGCAGGCGATGGGGGTACAGAAGTCAGAGGAGTTGGGGGGACTCAGGTCAGAGGGTGGAAGGTGCTGGAATGGTTGTGCACCAGGGAGATGATTATCGACAGGGAAGGGCCTGTGAGGACAGGGATGGGTCAGGGCAGAGGGTTTGAGGGGGTGGGAGTGTCAGGGTTGAGGGCAGGAGCTGGAGGTGCAGATGTCACAGCAGGGTTTGCTGTGGGGGGGTCTCAGGACAAAGGTGGAAGGGTATGGAGTGCGGGGAGGGGGCTCAGGACAGAGGGTTTTGAGGGGTGCGTTAGGGCAGGTGTTTGGGTGGGGGGGTCCTTGCCGGGGTGTGATGGAGTATGTGCAGGGTCTGGGAGGGTTGGGGCAGCGCAGGGCAGGGGATGGAGGGTGCCAGATGCCGGGTGCGGTGTGGGGGTCAGTGCAGAGTCTGGGGGTGAATGTTTCACCGCAGCTGAGTTCCCAAATACGATTTCTCAGACGAGGGCACATTCTCCTCTCACTCGTATGTTAATGATACGAATAATCACACCAGTGCCCGGATTCCCCTGCAGTGACACCTCACAGCAGCAAACGGACACTGCGGAGCCTAAACACGCGGGAAACCGTTTTCCGATGGAGAAGCCCCCTGAAATCTGAAAGCAGTGGGGGACTTTGGCCTTTTTGCCCTGCACAGCGTTATTCTTCCTTCAGTGTTAGTGAACGACCCAAATCATTCCTGCCTCCCTCGCAGCCAGTTCTGCAATACACTGGTTTGTGTCAACATAAGAGACGAGACCCAGGGCCAGCTCCTTACGTGGTGTAAATAGAAACAACGCCAGGGATGTAAAAGGAGTTGTACTGAGGACAAGAAGTAATGGGTTTAAACTGCAGCAAGGGAGGTTTAGGTTGGACACTAGGAAAAACTTCTCCACTGTTCAGGTGGTTAAATGCTGGAATAAGCTGTCGAGGGGAGCAGTGGAATCTCCATCCCTGGGGATGTTTCAGAGCAGGTTAGACAGACATGTACCAGGGATGTTCTGTACAATTCAGGGGTCTGGACACAATGATCTGTCAAGGTCCCTTCCAGTTCTGGACTTCTATGAGTCTACGAGTTACACCAGTCGTGGGGTTTGTTCTATGATGTTAACAAGGAAATTTGCAAAAAAGGTCCTGTGATGTAGCAGACATTTCCTACACGTTTTACTTCAGGCTCATTTGTTGACAAGGAACTTCATAATCGCAGGTGTGACCGTGAAGTGACAGAGTTGAATTTAAAATGAGACGCAATTAAAGATTTTGCCTGCCCAAAACTTCCTCACTTAGGGGCTCTCACAGGACTGCAGTAAATAATACTGAGTTAGTAGGCAGGAACCAGAGTGACAGAAGAGACACACTGAGTGGGAACGCCCAGAACTGGAGACTGTATTCTTCTGACTCTCAATGACACACGCTCTCCAAGAGAACAGAGAGAGAACATGAAATCACAGGAGCAAAGGAAAGGGTGGGGCTGAGCTACGCCCAGTGCGCATCACAGAACCTTTTCAAACAACTGTGAATTATATTTTCTAAACATACAGAAGCGGTGAGAATTCTTGTGTCTCTCTTAGGACCTCCTTTGGGGAACCTCCACTGACAATACAAAGGACTTTCCTGCGCAGTAAATGCAGAGCTGGCCGGGAGATGGAATTTCCATCCCGTGGGAAATGCCAGTGTGTGTTTTCACCCTGAATCACGATCAAAAGCTGAAGTAGCAAAAACCCAAATTACAGTTCAGAAGAGCCCGTAGGAACTCAAATGCCGAACACAAAACAGCCATCAGCATCCATGTTTACTCATGGAAAATATCCATATAGATGAATTCTTTTTCCAGAATGGATTTTGGTTTACGTCTATTTCTTGGTTGACATTTGGACAGGCTCTAAAGAAATGGAACTATTTCATTATTTGGGGTTATTTAGTTTGCAGAAGGGAAGAGTGAGGGGGGATTTGATAGCAGCCTTCAACTTCCTAAAGGGCAGCTCTGAAGAGGATGGAGAGAGGCTGTTCTCAGTAGTGACGGATGGCAGAATAAGGAGCAATGGTCTTAAGTTACAGTGGGAGAAGTCTAGGCTGGGATGATTTAGTTGGGGGCGATCCTGCTTTCGGCAGGGGGCTGGACTCAATGACTTCCTGGGTTCTCTTCCAGCCCCAGCATTCTATGATTTACTCACCACTGAGAATAAGGTCCGGGGAGATTCTTGTCTTCCAAAGCTCAGTGGCAATTTCAGTGCTCTTCAGGTCACCCAGACAGTCCCTTTAGAAATAGGAGACCATGCAAGAAATTAACAAAGCCCCATTGTGAAACGAAAGGCCTCAGATAAATTCAGCTGAGAAAGACCATCTCTAAAGTATTGGGCTTCGCCTGTGGAGCATGTTCTGTGGTCGTATTCAGGAGTGGATATTCTCATGAGAAGAGATCAGATGCAGCCCACCCAGCCGACTGTGCTCATATTCACAACCAGAACACACCTTACAAAAGAAAACAAAAAACCAGTCCAGTAGCACTTTAAAGACGAACACAATAATTTATTAGAGCTACTGGACTGCTTTTTTGTGTTGATGGGATATAGAGTAACATGTCCGTCTCTCTGTTACTGTTCAACTTATGAAACAACAGTTACACTCACATTCAGTGGGTAATAACGGTGAGGAGGAGGAGGAGGAGGAGGAAGTCTGGGGAGCAGTGTGGAGGAAAGACGAGAGCTATAATAAGAGAAAACACCAACATCACCACCACAAAAAGAATCAGGCGTGGGGGGGGAGGAGGAGGTGTGGGGCTCATCTGTCACTCTGCTGGGCACTATGGAATGAGGGGACCAGAACTTCACCAAGTGCCAAGACCCCCACGCCCTGAAATCCTGCGCTTGGTCTCACCCAAGATACCTACATTAGCTGAATTCTGAATGACAGATTCAGACAGACAGACACTCAGGTTCTCCACAAACATATAAAGAAAATTCAGATGAAGGAACCAGTGAGCTGATTTCGCTCCCATTGCAGAGTGGGGCACAACACTGAGGGTTGCAGTGGGAGGACGGCTGGGGGCTGAAGGCTCCTTTTCCCTACCTTGTTCAGGATGGGCAGTTCCATCTCCCAGCTGCTGCTGGTGCTGGACGTGCTGAAGGAAACAGGTGTGTTTATTACATTCACTGGCTTCTGGGACCAAGTCCCTCAGGCCAAATTTCTTGCCGTATTCCCCAGAGGAAAACAACACTGCCTCAGGCTGCAACAAGCAAAAGTCACTCAGAGAATCGGTTTGTAGGAAGTTGTATCATCGTCACCCTCATCTTCACCTGTATTTTCTGAATTAAAATCATTCTGAGATTCGCTCTCCTGGTAAATTATTGGACCTGTTTTGCCTACAAGGAGGACTGATTTGTCCCAGGAAGACACCCCAGAGTCAGGGCAGGGACAACCCCCAGGGCTCATGACTGTAGTTTCCTGATGCTCAGACTCTTGTCTTAGAGCCGTGATGAGAGCCCAGGAGCTCTGACTCCCGCTCCCGCCTGCTCTAACCATTACACCCCACTCCTCTGCCAGAGATGAGAACAGAACCCAGGAGTCCTCACTCCCGGAACCACTGCCCAGACCACAGGGCTGGATTCCCACCGAGCCCAAGGGCAGCCAGGGCCACCCCTGCTCGGGCCCTGGCCTTGGACGGGGTAGAGCAGTGAAGGCCCACGTCCCCCCTCCCACCACACGCCGGAGAGGGAGGGAACCGGTGGCTTTAAGCCCCACTGTGCGCCCCTGAGTCTGGGGAGAGTGACTGAGGCAGAGATTGTCCAAGTGACCTAGGTGGTTTGGGCACCTGTTATGAACAGGAAATGGAAGCGGGTGCTCAAATCCCCAGGGCAGCTCTGAGCTGGCACCTGAGATGTGTGCGGAGCTGCTGCCGCTCTTGGGGCTGGATGGGGATCTGGGCTCAGATTCTCCTGACTCCTGCGGCTCCATCCCGCGAGCTGGGCGGAAGGACTCAGACGGGGCAGCAAGTGGTCCGGTGGCACCTGAGAGACCGACAGCGACGAACTCAGTGGGCAGAACCCGTTTCCCAGCTGAGACGAGCCCCACGGGGGTTTTGCTCCAAAAGCTGCTCACGTGTGTGTGTGTGCAGGGCTGATTTCCTAGGGGGAGGGGCAGCGCTCACGCCCCGAACCACCCCCCCGCCACCGGAACTCACACCCCAAAAGGCCCCCACCCCCCACCGAAACTCATTTCCCAAACCGCCCCCCACCAGAACTCATGCCCCAAACTGCCCCCCCACTGGAACTCACTCCTCAAACCGCGCCCCCATAGAAGACAAGCCCCCAACTGCCCCCTGCCCCCACCAGAACTCACACCCTTAACCGCCCCCCCGTAGAACACAAGCCCCCAACTGCCCCCCATCCTCCACCAGAACTCACGTCCTAACCACCCCCCTCTCCCACCAGACCTCATGCCCCAAACCGCCTCCCCGCCCCCCGCCGGAACACATGCCTGAAACCGGCCTCCCGCCCCACACTGGAAGTCATGCCCCAAACCGCCCCCCTCCACTCCCACGTTGTTTCACACCCCCCCGCCCCCGTAACTCCCGGAGCTGCCAGTGCAGCAGGGGGGGAAGCGCCGTGCCAGGCTCTGGGCTGGGGCCAGCCACATGGTGCAGGGGAGGGGCCATGAGGGGCTCCGCTCAGCCCCACCCCCCACTGGGCCCCACCCCCCCGGCTGTGCTGGGAGCACAGCGGGGTGTCTGTGTGTGGGTGTGGGTGGGCATGTATAAGTATGTTTGTGTGTTAATCTCTGTGTGTGTGTGTGTGTGTACATGTGTTTATGTCTGTATGTCTGTATGTGCATGTGCCGAAGTGGCTCATTCGCATCCCCCTGCCGAAATGCAGGGGCGAGTGCAGCCACGGCCAAAGGGAATCATTTGGGGGAAGTTCTCTGGCCAGTGCTCTGTACGGGATCCAGCCCCACCATGGACAATGTCCTTTCTGGACTTGGGAGCTGCGAACACTCCTGTAACACATCCCAGAGAGATGCGTTATCTCCCCGCAAAGTGTCCTCGTCCGCAGCTCAGCTTGCTGGGGTGGGTTCAGGCACCGCCAGCTGAGATTCTCCAGGCGGGATCACCTCACAACCCCATCTTGTCCTCAGGCTGTAGGAATCCAGGCAAAGGTCACGCAGGAGAGAGCAACCCACTGTCCTTGCCCTCTGGCAGTGCACTGTTTCACCAACCATTCACTTGGAGTGGGATTTCCAAGTGCGATGCCGAATGACGTCTCAGTGCCCTTTCAGCCTCTCATTCCACAGGGTTTGTTGGAAAATCTCAGCTGGAAAGAACCACGAATGTCTCTCCAAAGAAGAGGACAGATATTAATGAATACGCTGGAGTGTTTAACTAGCACGGCCTTTGGTGGTGTTCGTCAGCTGACGAGTCACTCTCTGCACAGAAATTCCCACAGCTACTCTACATACGTTCATTCCTACTCAGTAGAAACTTATTGGGTGTGAAAAGAAGGAACGATGACGAACAGGTCGGACGCCACTGGAAGTCGAGAATTCTCCACCCATTGACCTCACACAGGTCTTAGGCCTGCAGCCGTAGTCAGGGCATTTCTCACTGTGCAGTGGGAAAGGCGTCAAAGCCACCAAATTGCCATTCATCCTTTATCAGCGCCGAGACAGCAGCAAAAGCCCCTGGATTCATCTCAGTAAAGCCCAGGGGAACGTTCCCAGCCCTTGAGCCAACCTGTCTGCAGTAACTAGGCAATCTGGGATTTCCACACACACAAAACTATTTCAGTGGACTCTAAACTTTGCCATCCCTCATGTATCCCATGGGGGGTGGATGGGTTTAATGAAGCCCTCTGGGAATTAATTAACAGCAACGTTAATTGTGTCATGTCCCCTGAAAACAGGGCAAGTTGAAGTGAGTTTTCAGTGGGACATGACACAATAAACGTTGCTGTTAATTAATTCCCAGAGGGCCTCATTAAAACCATCCACCCCCCATGGGATACATGGGACAAACTCCCTGGTGTAACTCCCCTCTTTGCAGGGCGGTGACACCAGGGCTGGGCCTGACCCAACATGTTCCAAAACATCTGGTGTCTGACTCTCCGTTGCTTTTCTGTAGTTCCATGTGGATGTGCTCAGGTACCTCTGGTCGTTCCAGGGACGGGGATGTGCATTGAATCACGTGGGAAAGGATTTTTGTGGAGCAACCCACTCACCTTACCTAACTTCCTGCTACAATGCCCTGGTTGCACAGGAGAACAAAGGAGGCCGAAGCCGCTAAAGTTTCTCCCCATCACTCATTAAACCTCCTCCACTGACTTCCCTTCCTCTGAAATAAAGAAAAGCCAAACCACCTTGCCCCTTGTCTCACTCCCCCTCCTTCTCTTCCCTGCTGTGTTGAGTGCTGGACGAGGCCGCACCCCCAGAATCTCAGCAGCCGGAGGGAAGCAAAGGCCTTTTCTCCCTGCTCCTCTCCCCCCAGGGTGGGTGCAGATTTATGGGGGCTCCAGGTGGCTGTTCACGTCCTACCCGAACGCGACACCCTAAAACTCCTGCTCTCCGTCTCCCACACAGTCTGGGCTCCCCGGTCGATCTCATCACCTACAGCCTGAGAATCCAGGCTGAGCGCTGCCCCCCGAGCGCCCCCACCCACCCGCTCTGCCCCGAGGCCGGGCTGCCCGGGCTGCACAGACGCAGGGGTACAGCTGAGGTCTCTGGCAGCAGCTTCCTTTGGGCCAAGAGCTGATTTGTGATTCGTACATTTAACTCAAGGGACGAAACATTTTCTGCACAGACCCATCACACTTGCGCAGGGCTCACAGGCTTGGCAGATCCCCGCTCCCTTTCTCCTCTGGCCCCTGCTGGTTAGACCCCTGGCGGGTGGGGGGGTGGATCACCCAGCATCCTTATCCCCCACCTGAAGAGTGGAAGGGAGATCACTGGCCTGTGGGACGCTTCTTCTCCCCCATGAGCCTGGCCCCCTTTGGTACCAACACGGCAATTGCCAAACACTTGGATTTGCAGCCCCACAGCCAAAGGGTGCACCTTGCGCTCTCCCAGCCAGCAGAGCCCCCCAGGGACGTGCCTGATGGCCCAGCGCCTCGTCCCCCTCGCAGTGACTCCCAGGGGTGGCCCTGGGCTCAGACAAGAACGGGAGAGTGACTCCTGGCCCAGAGCACCGCGGGTGGAGCCAAGGCCAGGTCTGGAGCGGAGGTGGGGGCAGGCGGCACTGACCCTCCTCCCAGCACCCGGGGCTGGTCCCTCCCCTCCGTCAGTCCAGGCTGCAGTGGGGCCAGACCCCACACCAGTGAGGTGAGCCGGGGGCAGGCCCATCCCCAGGGGGCAGCAGAACTGAGGCCATCCCAGGTCCCCCCAGCCCAGCTCCGAGGGAGAGCGGTTGGCCCCAGCCGCGTGGTGCTCCAGGGGGTAGCCAGCCCCAGCGTCAGGAGGAGGGATGGAGCGCAAGGCAGGGAGGGGCTGCCATGGGGGCCAGCCCCAGCCGTCACAGCCCTCCCCAGAGGTGGGGCTTGCTGGAGTGGCAACCGCTCCCCACTCAGGAGTTCTGGGGAGCTCATGGCTGGGCCCCAGCCCTGCCCCCATGGCCCCGACCCCAGAGGTGATGGCATTGCTGCCCCTCCCCCCTTTCCCTGGGTCCAGGCTCAGGCCATTACCCAGCCCCTATGGCCCCCCTCCCTCAGATCTGTGGGCAGCTCCCCTGGAGCCTTTGATTCACCTCTGGGCTGGGCCCATGGCCCACCCACCCTGGGCCTGTGGCCTGAGTTAGCTCACCCAGCATCACCTCACCCCCCTGGGGCTGGGACTGCAGCTGGCCATCACGCCTCTTCCTGGCTCACCCCTGAGCCATGCCCAGCACCACGGCCCAAGCCCGGCCCTCACAATCCCCTGTCCCGACTACAGAGCCAGGGCCACCCCCACAACCCAGAGCTGAAGCTGTTCACCCCGGAGCTGGGACAGTCCCACGGCTCACATTGGGGTGGGGCCCATCCATTGGCTTGGTCCTGCCCCCATATTGCCCCCCTCTCCCATCAGAGTTGGGGCCAGGGCCAGAAAAGGCTCCCCATGGCTTACCCTTGGCCCTGGGCAGAGCACCACAGCCCAGCCCTGACCCCCATGTTCTCCCCATCTGGACCTCTGGCTGGAGCGGGGCATCCAAAACCTGGGGCTGAGGTTCCCCACCCCTGCACTGCAAACTGGGGACCGGCCCACCCCTCCCACCAACAAGCCCACCCAACCAACAAACTGTGAACAGGCCCCTCCCTTCCAAGAGGTAAGGGTGGAGCTGCAGACGACAGCCTGGCCCAGCCCTTCTCCCCAGGAACTGCAGCACTGACCCCATTCCAAGGACATTCCAGGTCCCAGCAGCACAGCCCTGACCCCACCCCACATGGACCAGCTCACCCTCCTCCCCTGATCTCCAGGGATACCAGTTCCATCCTCTTCCAGCACCCACTGCAGTCTGGCAGCCCAAGAGCGCCTCCCCCTGCGCACCCTCCTGCCGCTGGAGACACTGAGGCCCCGGCCCTGCATCTGAGGCAATCTGACCCATTGGAGCTGGTGCCCCACAGAACCCAAGCCCTGAGCACCCTGAGCACAGGGCCTCCCATTAGAGGAGCCCCTCACCACCTTAGCTATGTCTACATCGAAATAAGCTATTTCGAAGAATAACATCTACACGTCCTCTAGGGCTGGTGCTGTCGACGTTCAACATCGACGTTGGGCAGTACCACATCGAAGTAGGCGCTGCAGGGGAGCGTCTACACACCAAAGCGGCCCACATCGAAATAAGGGTGCCAGGCACAGCTGCAGACAGGGTCACAGGGCGGACTCAACAGCAAGCCGCTCCCTTAAAGGGCCCCTCCCAGACACACTTGCACTAAACAGCACAAGATCCACAGAGCCGACAACTGGTTGCAGACCCTGTGCCTGCAGCGTGGATCCCCAGCTGCAACAGCAGCAGCCAGGAGCCCTGGGCTAAGGGCTGCTGCACACAGTGACCATAAAACCCCGCAGGGGCTGGAGAGAGAGCGTCTCTCAACCCCTCAGCTGATGGACGCCATGGTGGACCCCGCTATTTCGATGTTGCGAGACACAGATCGGCTACACGTTCCCTACTTCGACATTCAACGTTGAAGTAGGGCGCTATTCCCATCTCCTCATGAGGACAGTGACTTCGACGTCTCACCACCTTATCTCGATTCCAACTTCGAAATAGCGCTCGCCATGTGTAGACGTGGCGGGCGCTATTTCAAAGTTGGCGCGGCTACTTCGAAGTAGCCGGCACATGTAGATACGGTTCTTGGCTCCCAGCATTGCCCACCACACTTTGACATTCCCCCTCAGTTTCTTCCACACCCATCAACCAGTTTCCATGACCCCCTTGTAAATAAAGACATGGCTCATTTTCACAAAACATCTGTTTATTGAGTGGTGGGGGCAGCAGGGCAGGGGCATGGTGAGGAGCGGTGTAGCTGAAGCCCCCAATGGGGAGGCCCAGTGGAGCGTGTCACTGCTCGCACAGGGTGAAGCTCCCCCTCAGGGCTTCCTGGATGTGCATGACCCCTTGATGGGCCTGCAAGATGGCCACCATGCACAGCTGCCCATAGATCCTGGCCAGCTGCTAAGCCCGGGCCTCCCACACAGGCAAGAAGTCCCCAACCTTCCCTCCAGTCACACAAGTCATGCAGCACACAGCATGCGGCCACCACCTGTGGGAGGCAGCACTCCCTGAGGTCCAGGTGTTTGAGGAGACGTGGGAAACATCCCTTCAGGTGGCCGAAGGCTCCTCGACAGCCGTATGGGCTCTGACCAGCCTGGTATTGAACTTCTGCAGTGAGGGGTCAAGGTGGTCTGTACTGGGCTTCATGAGCCTTGGCAGCAGGGGTGGGTCATGTTCGCCCACCAGGCAGATGGACGTGTCTGTGTCCCTGACCCTGATGGAGCCGGCAGGGAAGAAGATCCCACCATGCAGCTCCTGGAACAGGCTGGAGTGCCTGAAGATGTGGGCATCACGTGCCTTCCCCAACCCCCTGAAATTTAGGTGGTCAGTGGTCATGGCCTGCAGGGCCCCCTCCCCAGAAGTATCTTTGGCACCTGATGTAGCTGAACGCTTGGTGGTCTGGGGCATGGATGGGGACGTGCGTCTGTCAGTACAACCCCCACACAGCTGGGGAAGCCCAGAGCACCACATCCCCCACTGACGGTGTCCACATCTGCCAAGGAGGGTGACTCTGTGCAGCAGGTTGCTGTTTATGGCCCTGACCACCTGCAGGTGGAGGGATGAGGCAGGACTCACCAGGGTACCAGGGCACCTGCCAGTCCCCTGACATTCACCCCTTCCCACTTCACCAGGTCAGCCCCCCACTCTCACCCCCATGTCTGGCTGGGCTTTGCAGGGGCAAGATGGAGGGAACTGCCCCCCCAGCAAGGCCTGGCATCACCACCCCCAGTTCTGCAGGGACGCCCATCCCATATGTGCCCTGTTGTGTGCGGGTGGCCTGGGAGCACCCTACCCAGAGTCACAGATCACAGAATCAAAGGGCTGGAAGGGACCTCAGGAGGTCATCTAGTCCAGCCCCCTGCTTGAAGCAGGATCAACCCCCACTAAGTCATCCCAGCCAGCACCTTGTCCAGCTGGGACTTAGAAACCTCAAGAGATGGAGAATCCACCACCTCTCTAGGCAACGCATTCCAATGCTTCACCAACCGCCTGGGGAAGTAGTTTTTCCTAATATCTAACCTACACCTCTCCCTCTTCAGCTTCTGACCATTACTCCTTGTTCTGCCATCTGACACCACTGAGAACAGTTTCTCACCCTCCTCTTTAGAGCTCCCCTTCAGGAAGTTGAAGGCTGCTCTTAAATCACCTCTAAGTCTTCTCTTCTGTAAACTAAACAAACCCAAATCCCTCAGTCTCTCCTCATAGGTCTTGTGCTCCAGACCCTTCATCATTTTTGTTACCCTTCGCTGAACCTGCTCTAGCAAATCCACATCCTTTTTATTCTGGGGGGCCCAAAACTGGACACAATATTCCAGATGTGACCTCACCAGTGCCGAATAAAGAGGAATAACTACCTCCCTAGATCTGCTCGAAATGTTCCTCCTAATGCACCCCAGTGTGCCGTCAGCTTTCTTGGCTACAAGGGCACAGTGTTTACTCATATCCAGCCTTTCATCCACCATAACCCCTAGGTCCCTTTCCATCATACTGCTGCTGAGCCAGTCAGTCCCCAGCCTGTAACAATGCTTGGGATTCTTCCGCCCCAGGTGCAGGACTCTACACTTCTCCTTATTGAACAGCATCAGATTTCTTTTGGCCCAGTCCTCCAATTTATCCAGGTCCCTCTGGATTCTCTCTCTACCCTCCAACATATCTACCTCTCCCCCTAGTTTTGTGTCATCCGCAAACTTGCTGAGGGTGCAACCCAGTCCCTCATCCAGGTCATTAATAAAGATGTTGAATAACACCGGCCCCAGAACCGAGCCTTGCAGCACTCCGCTTGAAACAGATCCACCATCCAGATATTGAGGCATTGACCACTACCCATAGAGCACGACCATCAAGCCAGCTTTCTATCCATCTTATACTCCAAGCATCCAATCCATATTTCCTTAACTTATGGACAAGAATGTTGCGGGAGACCGTATCAAAAGCCTTGCTGAAGTCAAGGTATATCACGGACACCGACTTCCCCATGTCCACAGAGCTTCTTACCTCGTCATAGAAGCTAATCAGATTGGTGAGGCAGGACTTGCCCCTGGTGAATCCATGTCGGCTACTTTTGATCACTTTCCCCTCTTCCAAGTGCTTCAAAATGGATTCCTTGAGGATCCCCTCCATTATTTTCCCAGGGATTGAGGTGAGGCTGACGGGTCTATAGTTCCCTGGATTGTCCTTCTCTCCTTTTTGAAAGATGGGCACCACTTTTGCCTTCTTCCAGTCATCCGGTATCTCCCCCGATCTCCAAGAAGCTTCAAGATTCACAGCTCCTTGTCTGGCTCCAGCAGCACCGGCCACCCAGCCCCATTCAGCACCAACAGCCCCTCCCTCCCAGAATCAACTGGCTCGCGATGGAGCTGTGTGGAAATTGCTCCACCCAGCATTACAATGCAGCCACCTCTGGGGTGCAACATGACAGCTGCCTCACAGCGCACTGCAGCGCTGCCCCGGAGTCACTTCCCCCAGTGCTGAAATGCAGCCACCTCTGGGGTGGGGCAGAGGCACTATATAACAGCACCCAGCAACGCCGCAGTGCGCTGTAGCATCGGGGTGAGAAAACATTTAATCGGTTCCCCACTGAAATCTGCCATTTCCTGGCTCACTGAGGACCTCACCCTGCACACCCCACTGCAGAGCATCCCCCCCAGGTAGGGGCACTCGGGTCCTCTGCACGCCGGGACTGGGGGGAGTTGGCTGGCCTGGGCAGGACCCCTGCCAGGGAGTCCCCCACCCCAGAGCCATGGGCTGGGCTTGGCCCTTCTCCCCGCAGCACGAGGACAGGGGCTGGAGAAGCTCTGCTGAGAGCAGCCGGCCCAGGAGAGCTGGAGGGGGAAAACGACACAGCCGGGTTGGAGAGCAGCTGAGACCTCAGGGCCCCGACGGCAGAACGCCCCTGCTGCAATGTTGGCCCTGGGGTGCAGAGCCACTGTGGGGATGGGGACCTGCTCCAGGGACACCTGCGTTCCACCAGCCCTGCCCCACGGCCCCCTCTTCCCCATGGCCCCCTCTGCCCCTAACTCCAGTTCCTCTCCACCCCCGACCTCACTTCCTCTCTGACCCTCCTCCAAGTCCTGACCCCCCGCCCCTCGAGCTCCCGAGTCCCCCCTGGATCCCTGCGCGGCCCCGAGCCAGGAGCTGCACCCACCAGTTCTGCCCTGGGAGATGCGGCACTGGGCAGTCTGGTCCCTGCTCTGCTGGGTGGGCGTGGGGCCCTGGCTGCCTGCCCCAGAGACCGACGGGCTGTGCAATGGGCACCCACAACCCCACAGACCCCAGGAGCCTCCGGCAGCCCTGGGAGTGAAAGCTGCCCCCAGCCCCACAAGAGACGCTCAGCCCCTGCCTCAGCCCCAGGGCAGGATCAGCTCCCATCTCTGCGATCAGGAGACCAAGAGCCTGAGGGACTCCCTGACACAGGAGGGGCTGGGTGGGGAGACGGGGGCAGTGGGAGGGACTGGGGGGCACCACATTTATCCCTCTTCCTTGCAGCTCTCTGCTTGAGACCCGCTCCCCTGGCCCCTGGGAGCTTTCTCTTTTCTGAGCGAAAGGAGCCCAGGTCTGGCCGGCTCCCCCACAGCTCATGTTCTCTGCACCTTCCACCAGCCTTGTGCTCTTCTCCGCACCTGCTCCCCCTTCTCCACAGCCTTCTGCAAATGTGGGGCCAGCCCTGGGCAAAAGCCCCACGGAGGCTGCTCAGCGCAGAGCGGGGGCAAGGAATTGCTGCTCCTGGCTGGCTCCCAACACCCGGCAGTGCCGCCCACAAGCAGGTTGGCGCTTCTGGCAACAGTCTCACCCTGTTGACTCCTGTGTAGCTTGTGCTCCGCTCTGAGCCCAGATCCCTTTCTGCAGGACTCCTCCCTCGACAGCCACTTCCCCGGCTGGGTGTGACACGGATTGGGCCTTCCTCAGGGGAGCACTTTGCACTTGGCCTTATTCAGCTTCACCCCATTGACCTCAGGACGTTTCTCCAGTGTGCCCAGATCATCCTGAATTACGACCCTGTTCTCCCTCCCAGCTTGGTATCACCTACAGACGTAAGCAGCGCCCTCTCCACGCCCAGATCCACATCGCCGAAGATACTGAGCAGAGCCTGTCCCAAAACAGACCCCTGCAGAGCCCCCCTTGTTCTGCCCTTCCAGCAGGGCTGTGACCCATTAATAACAACTCTCTAAGAACGGCTCTACAGCCAGTTATGCACCCACCTTACAGCAGCCCCATCTCAGTTGTACGTGCCTAGTATATTGAGAAGAAGACATGCCAGACCTTATCAAATACCTTACTAGAATCTAGGCTTACTTCATCCACCCCATCTCCCTTGTCCACAAGCCTTGTTCCTCTGTCACAGAAAGCTATCCGATTGGTTGGCCATGATTTTTTCTCTACCAATCCATGCTGGCTGGTACTTAACCTTATTTTCTTCCAGATGTTTCCAGATTAATTCCTTAATGACTTGCTCCATTATCTTTCCTGGTACAGAAGTTAAAGTGTCTGGTCTGTAACTTCCTGGGTTGTTCTTATTTCCCTTTGTAGAGATGGGCACTTTATTTGCCTTTTCCAGTCTCCTGGAATCTCTCCTGACTTCCAAGACTTTCAAAGGTGAAAGCTAAAGGCTCAGATACCTCCCCTTTCAGCTCCGCCAGTATTCTAGGACGCATTTCATCAGGTCCTGGTGACTTGCAGACATTCAACATTTCTTGGTCATTTTTAACTTTTTTTTTAAATTTTACCTTCTGATCCTGCCCCCTCCCGACGAGCTTTCACCATGTCAGGTATTTCTCCATCAGACTTCTTGGTGAAGACCAAAACAATGAAGTCATTCAGCAGCTCTGCCATTTCCAAATTTCTTGATATTGTTCCTCCCACCTCACTGAACAATGGGCCTATCCTGTGCTTGGTCTTCCTCTTGCTTCTAATATATTGCTGGTGGGCCTGGCGGTACAACTTGCCCCTTCTCGCCTCCTTCTGGCCTCAGTGTCAGGACACCCTCACACCTCTCCATGTCACCATCCCACATGGTATTGTCAGCAGGAAGGGGGTAGTAAGGAAAACAGCTTCTCATAGTCTGACGTGGGAAGGACGACGCAGTTCACAGAGGTGAACCTAGAATGAAACATCTCTCCTTGGACGCTCTGTTTTCCTTTGACATTTCCAATTTTCAAGTTTGAAAATCAGAACTAGACTTCGACTTAACCAAGTCTTCGTTTTTTTTTCCAATGAATTATAAATCGGGGGAAACTGTTCTGCCTTTCGTATTTCAAAAAAATTAGAAATTTAAAATTTTGGGGTAATTTGGCAACAAGAGTTTCACTTCCCATTTTCCACACAGGACAAAGTGTTTCAAAGGAACAAAAAAATTCAGAGTCATTATGAGAAATTCATTGAAGTGTTTTTGAATTTCCCTTCACCAGGACCCCACCCCCGCCCCAATTTTGACTAGTTTGAATGCTCAGTCTCTAATTTCTCCAGTGGTGAGAAAAGCTGCTTTTCAGTACAGTTTTTCTCAAGGCTCCTTTCACCTCTTTGTTTCTCAGAGTGTAAATTATGGGGTTCAACACTGGAGAGACGATTTTGTTCAATAGGGAAATCAATAGGTCACTCTCTGTAGTGGAGACAGTGTTGGGCACCAGATAGGTGATGAGGGCCGTTCCATAGAACACAGTCACCACCGTGAGGTGGGAGGAGCAGGTGGAGAAGACTTTACGCCTTCCCTCCGCCGATGGCAGCTTGAGGATGGTGGAGATAATGCGGACGTAGGACAGGAGTATCAACAGGAAAGGGCACAGGATGAACAGAACTGTGACCATGAGGCCTACAGCCTTAATCTGCGACGGGTCGGCACATGCCATATTCAGCACTGGTGGGAAGTCGCAGAAGAAGTGGGGGATGTGGTTGGAGCCACAGAAGGGCAGGCTGAAAAGCCACATGGTCAGAGGAGCATTCACCGAGATGCCAGTAGCCCATGAAGCCCCCGCGAGCAGAGCACACACCTGGCTGCTCATGATGGTTGTGTAGTGCAGGGGGTGACATATGGCCACATAGCGGTCGTAGGCCATGGCTGTGAGGAGGCAGCATTGTGTGAGGGCCATAATGGCATTGACGTACAAGCCCGCTGCACAAGCTGCAATGGAGATGGTCTTTTCCTCCACCAGAAGGTGAGCCAGCAGCTGAGGGACCACACTGCTGGTGAAGCAGATTTCCGAGGCAGACAGGTTCACCAGGAAGAAATACATGGGGGTGTGGAGGGAGGGGCTCAGCTTTATCAGCAGGATAACCAGCAGGTTCCCTGTCAGGGTGAGCAGGTAGATGAACAGAAGCACCACAAAGAGAAGGATTTGCAGCTCATTAAGGTACGAGAACCCCACCAGGATGAACACATCGGAGATGGTCTGGTTCCCTCCAGGGTCGCCCTCGGAAGAGGTCATCTGTAGGGGGACAAAGAGATCGAGTCTGAAACACATCAGAAATGTGACTGCAAATTAAAACATTTGTCCTGGTTTCCTTCCTTTTGGGACCCTTCTAACTAACAACTGCTGAAATTTCTCTGTAAATAACAGTGACTGACCCAGCCTTGCTCAGGGCTTTAAGCAGAGTCAGGGACATTTGGTTCATGTGCTCGAGGGGTTGACTGTCTGGTTCTGTCTCTTTGAAGTCAGGTTTCTCTGGGCTCCTCACTGTCATTGGAACTAGCTCTTCGTTCTTCACTTCTGTCTGATGGAAGATCCGCTTGTCTCTGTCTCTGGGTTTCCAGTCCATGTTGCCTGTTTGTTGCATTTCCAACAGCTCTCGATGGGGCCGTTCTGTGTGAATGGGACGGAGCTGGACCTGACGGGGGTCTAATTCCCTCAGTGAATGTGGCGCTGTGTAAGTTGTGTCACTTCCAGTGGGAAAGTGCATTTCCTGCTCTGCGTCTCTGCTGTCTCGCTGGTCTGAAAGGCGTGGTGAGAAGGAATGGTGCGGTAGGTTGAGCCCGTTGTTGTGGATCAGCCTGATGCAGCCTGGGAGTGAAGGTAACGGCTGTGTGTTTGAGGTACTCTCGTATGGCCATCCCTGGCCCTTGTGGGGCTCCCCATGGGCTGTGTAAGACATGTCAGTGGGGGTGGAGGCAGGGGTCTGAAGGCTGGAGGTGAAGGAGTGTTGGGGTGTGGGAGGGTGGAGAGGAAGAGGTGGGTTGTGGAGGAGGATGGAGACGGGGAGCTGGGAGGGCTGGGGGACCAGGGCTGAGGGCAGAGGGGCTGCAGTGAGGGCAGGGAGCCACAGGGGAGTCCTAGTTGTGTGTGGTGGTTAAGGGCAGGAGATGGGGGTTCAGAAGTCAGGGAGTTGGGGGGACTCAGGGCCGGAGGTGGGATGTGCTGGGTGGTTGTACACCAGAGAGATGGTTATCGACAGGGAAGGGCCTGTGAGGGCAGGGATGGGTCAGGCAGAGGGTCTGAGGGGTGGGAGGTTTGGGGGTGAGGGCAGGAGCTGGAGGTGCAGATGTCACAGCAGGGTTTACTGTGGGGGTCTCAGGGCAAAGATGGAGGGGGATGGAGTGAGGGGAGGGGTCTCAGGACAGAGGGTTAGGGGGGCGTTAGGGCCGGTGTTTGGGTGGGGAGGTCCTTGCCAGGGTATGATGGAGTGTGTGCAGGGTCCAGGAGGGTTGGGGAAGCTCAAGGCAGGGGGTGGAGGGAGTCAGACGGAGGGTGAGGTGTGGGGGTTGGTGCAGAGTCTGGGGGTGAAAGTGTCACCGCAGCCGACTTCCCAAATACGATTTCTCAGACGAGGGCACATTCTCCTCTCACTCGTATGTTAATGATACGAATAATCACACCAGTGCCCGGATTCCCCTGCAGTGACACCTCACACCAGCAAACGGACACTGTGGAGCTGAAACAAGCTGGAAACCGTTTTCCGATGGAGAAGCCCCCTGGAATCTGAAAGCAGTGGGGGACTTTGGCCTTTTTGCCCTGCACAGCGTTATTCTTCCTTCAGTGTTAGTGAACGACCCAAATCATTCCTGCCTCCCTCACAGCCAGTTCTCCAACACATTGGTTTGTGTCGACGTAACAGAAGAGACCCAGGGCCAGCTCCTTACGTGGTGTAAATCGTAACAACGCCAGGGGTGTAAAAGGAGCTGTACTGAGAACAAGGAGCAATGGGCTTAAACTGCAGCAAGGGAGGTTTACGTTGGACATGAGGAAAAATTTCCCAGCTGTCAGGGTGGTTAAACGCTGGAATAAATTACCTGGAGGGGCTGTGGAATCTCCATCCCTGGGGATGTTTAAGAGCAGGTTAGACAGACACCTATCAGGGACGGTCTGTACAGTGCAGGGGACTGGACGCAACGACCTCTCGAGGTCCCTCCCAGTTCCGATGGTCTATAATCCTGGGAGCCTCTGAGTTACACCAGTTCTGAAGCTTTCTCCTATGATGGTAACACAAGGAGTTTTACAAGAAACATCCCATGATGCAGGAGACATTTCCTACACATTTTACTTCAGGCTCATTAGTTGAAAAGGGACTTCATAATCGCAGGTGTGACCATGAAATGACAGAGTTGAATTAAAAACGAGTCACAGCAAGTGGATTTTGCCTGCCCTTAACTTCCTCAGTATGGGGCTCTCACAGGACTGCAGCAAATAACAGTGAGCTCGTAAGTGGGAACCAGAGTGACAGAAGAGACACACTGAGCGGGAACGCCCAGAACTGGAGACTGTTCTTCTGACTCTCAATGACACACGCTCTCCAAGAGAACAAAGAGAGAACATGAAATCACAGGAGCAAAGGAAAGGGTGGGGCTGAGCTACGCCCAGTGCACATCACAGAACCTTTTCAAACAGCTGTGAGTGATATTTTCTAAACATACAGAAGCCGTGAGAGTTCTTGTGTCTCTCTTAGGAGCTCCTTTGGGGAACCTCCACTGACATTAGGAAGGACTTTCCTCAGCACGACCATGGCACTAAGTGCAGAGCTGGCTGAGAAATGGAATTTGCATCCTGTGGGAAATGCCAGTGTGTGTTTTCACACTGAATCAATATGAAAAGTTGAAGCAGCAAAAACCTAAATTACAGTTCACAAGAGTCCATATGAACTCAAACGTCCAACACAAAATGTTTTCTCAGTGTTTATGTATGGAAAACATCCACACAGATTACTTCTTTTTCCAGAATGGATTTTGGTTTATGCTTTTATTTCTTGGCTGCCATTTGGACGGAATTATTTCATTATTTGGCCTTATTTAGTTTGCAGAAGCGAAGAGTGAGGGGGGATTTGATAGCAGCCTTCAACTTCCTGAAGAGGGGCTCTAAAGAGGGTGGAGAGAGGCTGTTCTCAGTAGTGACAGATGGTAGAACAAGGAGTCTAGGTTGAATATTAGGAATCAGGGTGGGGAAGCACAGAAATGCATTTCCGAGAGCGTCGATGGAACCTCCATATCAAGAAGTTCTTTAGTCCCAGCTTGACAAAGTCCTGGCTGGGATGATTTAGTTGGGGTGATCCTACTTTTGGCAGGGGGCTGGACTCAATGACTTCCTGGGTTCTCTTCCAGCCCCGGCATTCTACGATTTACTCACCACTGAGAATAAGGCCCGGGAGATTCCTGTCATTGAAAGCTCAGTGGTATTTTCAGTGCTCTTCAGCTCACCTAGACAGTCCCTTTAGAAACAGGAGACCATGCAATAAATTAACAAAGCCCCATTGTGTAATGAAAGGGCTCAGATAAATTCAGCTATGAGAGACCACCTCTAAATTAGTGGCCTTCACCTGTGGAGCATGTGCCATGGTCATGTTCAGGAGTGAATATTCTCATGAGAAGAGATCAGATGGAGCCCACCCAGCCAACTGTGCTCAAATTCATAAACAGCACACAGCTTATGAAACAACAGCTACACTCAGAGTTAGTGGATAATGAGGAGGATGAGGAGGAGGAAGGCTGGGGAGCAGAGTGGAAAAAAGACGAGCGATGTGAGAAGAAAAAACCCCAACATCACCACCACAAAAAGGAGGAGACGTGGAGAGGAGGAAGTGTGGGGCTCATCTGTCACTCTGCTGGGCACTATGGAATGAGGGGACCAGAACTTCACCTTGTGCCAATGACCCCCACGCCCTGAAATCCAGCGCTTGCCCTCATCCAAGATAGCAACATTTGGTAAATTCTGAATGACAGATCCACACAGACAGACACTAAGGTTGTCCACAGCCAGGATTGCAGTGGGAGGATGGCTGGGGTCTGAAGCTCCTTTTACCTACCTTGTGCAGGACAGGCAGTTCCATCTCCCAGCTGCTGGTGCTGGACGTGCTGAAGGAAACAGGTGTGTTTATTACATTCACTGGCTTCTGGGACCAAGTCCCTCAGGCCAAATTTCTTGCCGTATTCCCCAGAGGAAAACAACACTGCCTCAGGCTGCAACAAACAAAAGTCACTCAGAGAATCGGTTCGTAGGAAGTTGTGTCATCGTCATCCTCATCTTCACCTGTATTTTCTAAACTAAAATCATTCTGAGATTTGCTCTCCCGATAAATTATTTGCCATGTTTTGCCTACAAGGAGGACTGATTTGTCTCAGGAAGACACCCCAGAGTCGGGACAGGGACAACCCCCAGGGCTCATGGCTGCAGTTCCCTGAAGCTCAGACTCTTGTCTCAGAGCCGTGACGAGAGCCCAGGAGCTCTGACTCCCGCTTCTGCCTGCTCTAACCATTACACCCCACTCCTCTGCCAGAGATGAGACCAGAACCCAGGAGTCCTCAGTCTTAGACCCACTGCCCAGACCACAGGGCCAGATTCCCACTGACCCCAGGGGCAGCCAGGGCCACCCCTTCTAGGGCCCTGGCCTTGGACAGGGTAGAGCAATGAAGGCCCATGTCCCCCCTCACACCACACGCCGGAGAGGGAGGGAACCGGTGGCTTTAAACCCCACTCTGCACCGCTGAGTCTGGGGAGAGTGACTGAGGCAGAGATTGTCCAAGTGACCTAGGTGGTTTGGGCACCTGTTATTAACAGGAAATGGAAGCGGGTGCTCAAATCCCCTGGGGAGCTCGGAGGTGGCACCTGAGATGTGTGCGGAGCTGCTGCCGCTCTCGGGGCCGGGTGGGGATCTGGGCTCAGATTCTCCTCCGCGAGCTGGGCGGAAGGACTCAGACGGGGCAGCGAGTGGTCCGGTGGCACCTGAGAGACTGACAGCAACAAACTCAGTGGGCAGAACCCGTTTCCCAGCTGAGATGAACCCCACGGGGGTTTTGCTCCAAATCTGCTCACGTGTGTGTGCGCAGGGCTGATTTGCTAGGGGCAGGGGCAGCGCTCACACCCCAAACCGCCTCCCCCGACTGAAACTCACACCCCAAACTGGCCCCGCCCTGCTCCCACGTGGTTTCACCCCCGCCCCCCCGTAACTCCCAGAGCCGCCAGTGCAGCCGGGCGGGATGGGCTGCACCAGGCTCTGGGATGGGGTGGGACACGTGGGGTGGGGAAAGGGCCGTGGGTGTGGCTCCCGTCAGCCCTGCCCCCCGCCGGGCCCCGCCCCCACGGCCGTGCTGGGAGCACGGGGGTGTGTGTGCGGGGGGTGTCTCTATGTCTCTGTGTTGGGGGGGTGTGTGTGTCTGTGTGGGTGTGTGAGTGCGCACTGCACGCCCCACCCCAGGGCAGACCCCCCGCGCTGGGTGTGTGTGTGTGTGTGTGTGTGTGTGTGTGTGTGTGTGTCTACGCGCACTGCAGGCCCTGCCCCAGGGCAGACCCCCCGCGCTCTGTGTGTGTGTGTGTGTGCGCGCGCACGCGCACGCACGTGTGTGAACACTGCAGGCCCCGCCCCAGAGCAGACCCCCCGCGCTCTGTGTGTGTGTGTGTGTGTGTACGCGCACTGCAGGCCCCGCCCCAGGGCAGACCCCCCGTGCTCTGTGTGTGTGTGTGTGTGTGCGCGCGCGCATGTGTGTGAACACTGCAGGCCCCGCCCCAGGGCAGACCCCCCGCGCTGTGCGCGCACTCGGAGCTGGCCCCGCTGCCCGTGTGACACGCGCGCTGCAGGTGGGAGCGCTCTGGCCCCAGCAGACTCCGTGCACGTCCGGCTGCCCTGACTGGCCGGCTCGCTCCTCAGCCCCCTCATGCCCGGGAGTGTGCGGCTGTTCACACGAGCACTCAGCACAGCGCAGAGCCACGTGGTGCCACCAAGCCCCCGGCCAGGGACTCCCCGCGAGAGGACTTGGGGTGACGGGCGCTGATGCTGCACCTCCAGCGAGCCGCGGCTCCGGCTCACACAGATGCGCTGCTCCTGCCCCAAGTGTGGCTCCCAACGAGGAGAGACAGGGGAGTTGACGAGGGTCTCACGTCCCCCGGGTAACACTGCTGGGCCGGAGCTCACCCGCACCGTGTGTGTGTCCCTAACGAGCGGGCAGGATGCGCAGGGAAGTGTGACAGTGACTCTGGCTGCAATTCCCGCTGGTGAGCCCAGTCTCCAAACAACCCCTGGGGTTCTGGGATTATCTCAAAAATGCAGAAAATATGTGTGTGTGTGTGTGTGTGTATATATATATATATATATATATATAAAAGGAATGTGGCAGCAGGAACGCAACGCTGCTGAAGTCTGGGAGGAATGTGTCTCCCAGAGGACATCTGCATGCGAATGCAAAGGGTGCATGTGTGAGACCTTTCAGGCAAAGCCTGATGGGTAGCAAGTCAGCCATGAGATTTTGTCTATTGTAAACACATTGCTGTAAAATCACAATTTATGCCGACACTCAGTGTGGGAGTTGTGGGATCTCACATTCCTTACATCAGCAAATCACAATCCTCTACTCAATGGAGAAACATAATCCAGAAGAGTTATTTACTTCTTGCCATGGCACAAGAACTAGCCGATGACCAAATCACATTCGTAAGGAGCAGATTTACAACAACCCAAGGAAAGTGTTTCTTCACATGACACAAAGGCAACCTGTGGGACTCTTTGCTCGAGGATGTTGTGAAAAAAATCTCTCTCCCTCTCCTTTCCTCCTTTTTCTTGTTTCTCTTAGAGCTCCCAAACGTCTTCCAAGGCTCAGACAGCCTTGTAGAGCTCTGGTCTGGACACCTTCAATGGGTCCATGATGTCAACTGTCCCCCACTAAGCAATTTGCTCCAACACCCAGCTGCTAGGGCAAGACCAGGCCAGGCTCCAGAAAGAGCTGCTGCCAGGTTGTGGCACTCCAGGCATGGCACAAGGAGAGGGGATAACACAGAAGCGTGCACAGACTTGCCCCAGGTGGCTGGTCCCTGCCTAGGAGACACCAGTGGGGGGCTGGTCTGTCCCCTGGAACACCATTTGTACAGCTTGTCCTGCCACACAAGGGTCATCAGTGCCTCTGCATCCGCCCACTCTCGAGGCTGCTCTGGGGACCCTTGTTTGCCATTCGAGAAGCACAAGAAGTCCTGTGGCACCTCATAGACTAACCTGGTTTACAGCGTCAGATGCATGAAGCGGGTCCTTGCCCATGAAAGCTTTTGCTCCAAAATCTCTGTTAGTCAAAAGGTGCCACAGGACTTTTTGCTGTTCTCGAAGATACAGACTAACAGGTCAGATCAGACAGGGGCAAGTGGCCCATTGTCAGAGTCTAATGGGGAGATATTAACACCCAGGGCAGGGAAGCTGCTTTTGGAAGGGGCCGGCCACTCCCAGCCTCCCCCCACAACCCAGGGCTGCAGCTGGTTCTCCACCCCCAGAGCTGGGGTGCTCCCCCAGCTAACTTTGGGATGGGGCCCAGTGCTGCGGCCTGGCCCTGGCCCCCATGTTGCCCCCTCTTCTGCACCGGAGCTGGGGCCTGGGCCAGGAAAGCCGCAGAATGCAACTGTAGCATGGACGCTCCCTGGGTCTGTCAGCAGAAGGCCACTGGAGCGCAGCCCCAGCCTGTCTGTCTGATGTGTGAGCTGAGCAGATCTACGTGAACAACAGGGGTGAAAAGAACCAGGCTCAGTTCTGTTTTACAGACAGCAGACAATGCCGTGTTCCCGTGTCAGCCTTCCAGCCGGCTCTGCTCTCCAGACTGGGAGTGCCAAGTGCACACACCACCTCGGAGGTGGGGACCTCGGTGTCCCTGGCAGGCGGTGGGGAGAAGGTGGAGGGGGAGCACTCCCTGTCCACAGGTCCCCACCAGGGGGAGGAAGGAGGGGCTGGACGTTGCTGGGAATGGGGAAGGGGTTCAGGCTGGTCCGTGGGCAGTCAGGGCGGTGCTGCTTGGCCTGGCATCTCCCCAGGGTGGGGGGAACCCCTGCTGCAGTTCCTGGGGAGAAATTCTGGGTGGGGCTGCCTTCTGCAGCCCACTTTAGCTCTTGGAGTGGAGGGGCCTTTACACAGGTCGTGGGGAGTCTGGATCCCTGGCGGAGTCGGGGTGGAGCGGCCCATGATGCTGGTCCCAGGCCCAGGCTGAACTGGAGTGTGGGTGGACAACCTCAGCTCCCCTTTGGGGATGTCAGGCCTCAGCCACAGGACTAGGGTTGGTGGCACCTGGGGGTTAGGACTGGGCCATGGTTCTCCGCCTGGGGCCGAGGTGATCCGAGGTGGCTTTCCTGGCCCAGGCCCCAGCTCCGGTGCAGAAGAGGGGGCAACATGGGGTCCAGGGCCAGGCCGCAGAACTGGGCCCCATCCCAATGTTAGCTGGGGGAGCTCCCCAGCTCTGGGGGATGGGGGGAACCAGCTGCAGCACTGGGTTGTGGGGGTGACCTCTGCCCCAGCTCTGGGCTAGGAGGCCGGGGTGGTTGTGAGGGCTGGGGATGAGCCGTGGTGCTGGACACGGCCTCAGAGTGATCCAAGAAAGTGGGGGTAGATGTGGGCGTGTTGGCCAGCTGCTTTCCCTGCTCTGGTGGGAAGTGAGGTGACGACGTGTGGGTTGACCCTGGCCAAAGGCCGTGTCGGGGGCCATGCGCCCAGCCCAGAGCTGATCTGGGGTCCTGCCTCCAGCTCCAGGGGAGTCAGGGGGCCATGAGGGCAGGGCTGATGCCCACCATTGAATTCCCCTGAACTCCTTGGTGAGGAGAATGTGCCATTCTGGCCAGTCTCAGCTCTCAGGGGTGCTGCGGTGGCTGGGACAGTTCCCCCCACCCTCCATTGCAGTCCCTCCCCCTCCTGAAGATGGGGCTTGCTACCCCCGGAGCACCATGCAGCTGAGCTCAAACTCTCTCCCCCAGAGCTGGGGCTGTGGTGAGTACCTGGGGTGGCCTTGGCTCTGCTGCCTCCCCAGAGATGGGTCCGCCCCCACCTCACCTCACTGGTGCTGGCTCTGGCCCCCCTGTAGCCAAAACTCTCAGAGGGGAGGGACCAGCCCCAGCTGTGGGGAGAGGGGACCGAGCAGCTGTGTGGCTGGGGCTGTGCTGGGGCTGCTTCCAACCTCAGGTCCACCAGTCCAGCGGGGGTGCTGCAGTCTTGGCCCCAGCTGTGATGCACTGGCGAGGAAGCCAATCTCGTTTGCTTTTCTGAGCCCAACGACCACTCCTTGTTATTCATCAAGGGAGTGGCAAGGCACTGGGCCAGACAGCACGTCCCCAGCAACGATAGATCACAACACAGTAACTCTAACCCTGGAACCGATCCCTGCAAAAAACCTCGCTGCCAGCTCTGCTCACAGATCTACCCCAGTGACACCATCACAGCACCTAACATCAACCACACCACCAGGGACTCCCTCACCTGCACAGCGACCAATAGAATATCTGCCATCGTGTGCCAGCAATGCCCCACGGCCATTTACACTGGCCAGACTGGACAGTCTCTCCGTAAAAGAACAGATGGACACAGCTCAGACATCAGGAAGGGGAATGGACAGAAGCCAGTGGGAGACACTTCCATCTCCCTGGACACTCAGACACAGATTTAAAAGTAGCAGTCCGAAAACAAAGTCATTTCACAAATCAAATGGAGAGAGAAATCTCTGAGCTGCAATTTATTCATAAATTTGACTCCATCAACCAAGGATGAAACAGAGACTGGGAGTGGCCGGCCCCTTCCAAAAGCAGCTTCTCTGCCCTGGGTGTTAATATCTCCCCACTAGACTCTGACAATGGGCCACTTGCCCCTGTCTGATCTGACCTGGTTTTTCCTCTTTTGATACACACTACTGACAATGGGCCATTTCCACCCTGACTGAATAGACCTTGTCAGCTCTGGCCCTCCCTTTTACTGGGACCCCACTCTTTAAATACCCCTCTGCACCCCCCCACCCCACACCCACTCAGGCATGTGAAGCTTTTCTCCAAAATATCTGTCAGTCTAGAAGTTGCCTGTGGGGGGACGAACGTCCAACTCCTTGTTTCGATAGCAGTGTCACCGTTTTCACCAAATAGAACCACAGTAAAAGGTGAGAGACAGAAGAGCGTCCCACAGGCCAGTGATCTTCTTCCCATACAGGAGAGGGAAGACTTCTCCTCCCCAGGCAGGGGATAACGATGTAGGGTGATCCCCACTCCCCCAACCACACCAGGGTTCGAACCGGCAGGTGACAGATTAGAAAAGGGGCGGGGCTCTGCCAAGCCCGTCAGCCTTGCAAAATGGGGATTGAGCTTTGTTGAAAATATTTCATGATTCGAGTTTAATTCACGAATAACAAATCAACTCTTCTTCCAAAGGAAGCTGCTACCGGAGCCCTCAACTCAGAGAAGCAAAGCACAGCCCAGTATTTCCCTAGTAAATTGATAAGAAGATCATGCTCGACCATATCAAATGCCTGACTAAAATCTAGGTACACCACACCCTGCCCTTCTCCCTTGTCCACAAGCCTTATTATCCTGTCACAGAAAGGTATCCGATTGGTTGGACATGACTTGTACTTTACAGATATATGCTGGCTGTTACCCAGCCCCTCATTGTCTTCCAGATGTTTGCAGGTAAATTCCTTAATTACTTAAAAGACCCAATTCCTCAGCTGCTGGTGCTCCACGAAGTGGGTCTTTGCCCACGAAAGCTCATACACACACATTTCTGTTAGTCTATAAGGTGCCACAGGACCCCTGGTTGCTTTTGGAGATCCAGATTAACACGACTTCCAGGACTTTTCAAAGACGATAGCGAAAGGCTCAGATATCTCCTCTTTCAGCTCCGCCAGTATTCTAGGAGGCATTTCATCAGGTCCTTGTGACTTGCAGACGTCGAACATTTCCAAGTCATTTTTAACTTGTTCTTTCTTTATTTTATCTTCCATACCTACCCCCGCCCCGCTGGGACTCCCCATGTTCCCCATTTCTCCACCACACTCCTTGGTGAAGACTAAAACAAAGAGGTCACTAAGCAGCTCTGCCATTTCCAATTTTTGTTGGTATTGTTCCTCCCTCCTCACTGCGCAAGGAGCCTGCCCTGACCTTGGCCTTGCTCTTGCTTCTAATACACTGCTCGTGGGTCTTGATGTACAACCAACCCCTTCTCACATCCTCCTGCAGTATCAGGACAGCCCCCAACCCTCTCCCTGTCAGCATCCCACATGGTATCATCAGGAGCAAGGGGTAGTAAGGAAAAGAGCTTCGCACAGTCTGAGCTGGGAAGGACATGGCCGGCGGAGGTGGAACTGGAATAAAACATCTCTCCTTGGAGCTCTGTTTTCCTTTGACATTTCCAGGTTTGAAAGTTGAAAATCAGGACAATACTCTCACTAAACCTTTTCCTTTGGGAGGGGTGTGGGGGGGGTTCCCAATTAAGTATAAATCTGAGGAAACCGTTCTGCCTTTCGAATTTCAAAAAAGAGAGACTTTTTAAATTTTGGGGTAAATTGACAACAAAAGGTTCTCTTCCATTTTCCAGACAGGAAAAGGTGTTTCAAAAGAACAAAGTTGAGAGTTGTGAGAAATTCAATGAAATGTTCGTGAATTTCTGTTCACCAGGACCCCACACCCACCCCAACTTTTACTAATTTGACTGCTCAGTCTCTAGTTTCTCCAGTGGTGAGAAAAGCTGCTCTTCTGCACAGTTTTTCTCAAGGCTCCTTTCACCTCTTTGTTCCGCAGAGTGTAAATTATGGGGTTCAACGCTGGTGAGACAATTTTGTTCAATAGGGAAATCAATAGGTCACTCTCTGTAGTGGAGCCAGGATTGGGCACCAGGTAGGTGATGAGGTCCGTGACATAGAACACAGTCACCACAGTGAGGTGGGAGGAGCAGGTGGAGAAGGCTTTACGCCTTCCCTCTGCTGATGGCAGCTTGAGGATGGTGGAGATAATGCGGACGTAGGACAGGAGTATCAACAGGAAAGGGCACAGGGTGAACAGAACTATCACCATACGGCCTACAGCCTTAATCTGCGACGTGTCGGCACATGCCAAATTCAGCACTGGTGGGAAGTCGCAGAAGAAGTGGGGGATGCGGTTGGAGCCACACAAGGGCAGGTTGAAGATCCACATGGTCAGAGGAACTTCCACTGAGATGCCAACAGCCCATGAAGCCCCCGTGAGCAGAGCACACACCCGGCCGCTCATGATGGTTCTGTAGTGCAGGGGTTGACATATGGCCACGTAGCGGTCGTAGGCCATGGCTGTGAGGAGGCAGCATTGTGTGAGGCCCATGATGGCGAAAACGTACGTCCCCGCTGCACAAGCTGCAATGGAGATGGTCTTTTCCTCCACCAGGAGGTGAGCCAGCAGCTGAGGGACCACACTGCTGGTGAAGCAGATTTCTGATGCAGACAGGTTCACCAGGAAGAAATACATGGGGGTGTGGAGGGAGGGGGTCAGCTTTATCATCAGCATAACGAGCAGGTTCCCCATCAGGGTGAGCAGGTAGATGACCAGAAGCACCACAAACAGAAGGATTTGCAGCTCCCTAAGGTACGAGAACCCCACCAGGACGAACACATTGAAGATGGTCTGGTTCCCTCCAGGGTCGCTCTTGGAAGAGGTCATCTGTAGGGGGACAAAGAGACCGGGTCTGAGGCACATCAGAAATGTGACTGCAAATTAAAACATTTGTCCTGGTTTCCTCCCTGTTGGGACCCTTCTGACTAACACCTGCTGAAATTTCTCTGTAAATAACAGCGACAGACCCGGCCTTGCTCAGGGCTTTAAGCAAACTCAGGGACATTTGGTTCGTGTGCTCAAGGGGTTGACTGTCTTCTTCTGTCTCTTTGAAGTCAGGTTTCTCTGGGCTCCTCATTGTCATTGGAAGAAGCTGTTCCGTCTGATGGAAGAGCCGCTTGTCTCTGTCTCTGTGTTTCCAGTCCATGTTGTCTGTTTGTTGCATTTCCAACAGCTCTCGATTGGGCCGTTCTGTGTGAATGGGATGGAGCTGGACCTGACGGGGGTCTAATTCCCTCAGTGAATGTGGCGCTGTGTAAGTTGTGTCACTTCCAGTGGGAAAGTGAATTTCCTGCTCTGCGTCTCTGCTGTCTCGCTGGTCTGAAAGGCGTGGTGAGAAGGAACGGTGCGGTAGGTTGAGCCCATTGTTGGGGATCAGTCTGGTGCAGCCCAGGGGTGAAGGTAACGGCTGTGTGTTTGAGGTACTCTTGTATGGCTGCCCCCAGCCCTTGGGGGGCTCCCCATGGGCTGTGTGAGATATGTCAGTGGGGGTGGAGGCAGGTGTCTGGAAGCTGGTGGGACGGAGTATTGGGCCACAGGAGGCGGGAGGGGAAGAGATGGGTGGTGGATGGGGTAGCAGAAGCTGGGAGGGTTCGGGAGCAGGGCAGGGGGTAGAGGGTGCTGCAGTGAGTGCAGGGAGTTGCGGGGGAGGCCTTGTTGTGTGTGGTGGTTGAGGGTAGGGGGTGGGAGTGCAAAAGTCAGGGAGTTGGGAGCACTCAGGGCAGAGGGTGGGAGGTGATGGGTGGTTGTACACCAGGGAGATGATTATTGACAGGGAAGGGCCTATGAGAACAGGGATGGGACAGAGCAGAGGGTTTGGTGGGTGGGAGGGTCGGGGGTGAGGGCAGGAGCTGGAGGTGTCACAGCAGGGTTTGGTGTGGGGGGTCTCAGGACAAAGGTGGAGGGGGGTGGAGTGAGGGGAGGGGGATCAGGACAGAGGGTTTTGAGGGGGGTGTTAAGGCAGGTGTATGGGTGGGGGGATCCTTGCCGGGGTGTGATGGAGTATGTGCAGGGTCCGGAGGGTTGGGGCAGCTCAGGGCAGGGGGTGGAGGGTGCCAGATGGAGGGTGCAGTGTGGGGGTCGGTGCAGAGTCTGGGGGTGAAAGTGTCACTGCAGCCGAGTTCCCGAATACGATTTCTCAGACGAGGGCACATTCTCCTCTCACTCGTATGTTAATGATACGAATAATCACACCAGTGCCCGGATTCCCCTGCAGTGACACCTCACACCAGCAAACGGACACTGGGGAGCCTAAACACGCTGGAAACCGTTTTCCGATGGAGAAGCCCCCTGGAATCTGAAAGCAGTGGGGGACTTTGGCCTTTTTGCTCTGCACAGCGTTATTCTTCCTTCAGTGTTAGTGAACGACCCAAATCATTCCTGCCTCCCTCACAGCCAGTTCTGCAATACATCGGTTTGTGTCGACATAAGAGACGAGACCCAGGGCCAGCTCCTTACGTGGTGTAAATCGTAACAAGGCCAGGGGTGTAAAAGGAGCTGTACTGAGGACAAGGAGCAATGGGCTTAAACTGCAGCAAGGGAGGTTTAGTCTGGACATTAGGAAAAACTTCTCCACTGTCCAGATGGTTAAACGTTGGAATAAATTACCTAGCGAGGCTGTAGAATCTCCATCTCTGGAGATGTTTCAGAGCAGGTTAGACAGACATGTACCAGGGATGCTCTGTACGGTGCAGGGGACGAGACACAAGGACCTGTCAAGGCCCTTTCCAGTACTGGAGTTCTATGAGTGTACGAGTTACACCAGTTGTGGGGTTTGTTCTGTGATGTTAACAAGGAAATTTGCAAGAAAGATCCTCTGACGCAGGAGACATTTCCTACAGATGTTTTACTCCAGGCTCATTTGCTGACAAGAAACTTCATAATCACACGTGTGACTGTGAAGTGACAGAAACTTCCTCACTATGGGGCTCTCACAGGACTGCAGCAAAAAATAGTGAGCTAGTAAGTGGGAACCAGAGTGACAGAAGAAACACGCTGAGTGGGAGCGCCCAGAACTGGAGACTGTGTTCTTCTGACTCTCAATGACACACGCTCTCCAAGAGAACAAAGAGAGAACATGAAATCACAGGAGCAAAGGAGAGGGTGGGGCTGAGCTACGCCCAGTGCACATCACAGAACCTTTTCAAACAGCTGTGAATGATATTTTCTAAACATACAGAAGCGGTGAGAATTCTTGTGTCTCTCTTAAGAGCTCCTTTGGGGAACCTCCACTGACAATGCAAAGGACTTTCTTGCGCACTAAATGCAGAGCTGGCCGGGAAATGGAATTTCCATCCCGTGGGAAATGCCAGTGTGTGTTTTCACACAGAATCAATATGAAAAGTTGAAGCAGCAAAAACCCAAATTACAGTTCAGAAGACCCTGTAGGAACTCAAAGGCCCAACACAAAACGGCCATCAACATCCATGTTTACGCATGGAAAACATCCATAAAGATGCATTTCTTTTTCCAGAATGAATTTTGGTTTACGTCTATTTCTTGGTTGACATCTGGACAGGCTCTAAATAAATGGAAATATTTCATTATTTGGGGTTATTTAGTTTGCAGAAGAGAAGAGTGAGGGGGGGATTTGATAGCAGCCTTCAACTTCCTGAAGGGGGGCTCTAAAGAGGTTTGAGAGAGGTTTTTCTCAGTAGTGATGGATCACAGAACAAGGAGCAAGGTTCTGAAGTTACAGTGGGGGAAGTCTCGGTTGGATATTCGGAAAAACTATTTCACAGAGGGGTGGTGAAACACTAGAATGAGTTACCTAGAGAGGTGGTGGAACCTCCATCCCTACAAATTGTTGAGTCCCAGCTTGACAAAGTCCTGGCTGGGATGATTTAGTTGGGGTTGATCCTCCTTTAGGCAGGGGGCTGAGCTCAATGACTTCCTGGGTTGTCTTCCAGCCCTGGCATTCTACGATTTACTCACCACTGAGAATAAGGTCTGGGGAGATTCTTGTCATTGAGAGCTCAGTGGTAATTTCAGTGCCCTTCAGGTCACCCAGACAGTCCCTTTAGAAACAGGAGACCATGCAATAAATTAACAAAGCCCCATTGTGTAACGAAAGGGCTCGGATAAATTTAGCTGACAGAGACCACCTCTAAATCAGTGGCCTTCACCTGTGGAGCATGTGCCGTGGTCGTATTCAGGAGCTGATATTCTCATGAGAAGAGATCAGATGGAGCCCACCCAGCCGACTGTGCTCAAATTGATAACCAGCACACACCTTACGAAACAAAACAAAAAAGCAGCACAGTAGCGCTTTAAAGACTAACAAAATAATTTATTCGCGCTCCTGGACTGCTTTTTTGTGTTGATGGGATATAGACTAACGTGGCCGTCTCTCTGTTACTGTTCAACTTACGAAACAACAGTTACACTCACATTCAGTGGGTAATAACGGTGATGAGGAAGAGCAGGAAGTCTGGAGAGAAGAGTGGAGAAAAGACGAGAGCTGTGAGAAGAAAAAACACCAACATCACCACCACAAAAAGAATCAGGTGTGGGGGGGAGGAGGAGGTGTGGGACTCATCTGTCACTCTTCTGGGCACTATGGAATGAGGGGACCAGAACTTCACCTTGTGCCAATGACACCCACGCCCCGAGATGCAGCACTTGGACCCACCCCAGATAGCTACATTAGCTAAATTCTGAATGCAAGACAGACAGACAGACAGACAGACACTCAGGTTCTCCACACACATACAGAAAATTCAGATGAAGGAACCAGTGAGGTGATTTGGCTCCCGTTGCAGAGTGGGGCACAACACTGAGGGTTGCAGTGGGAGAATGGCTGGGGGCTGAAGGCTCCTTTTCCCTACCTTGTTCAGGATGGGCGGTTCCATCTCCCAGCTGCTGCTGGTGCTGGACGTGCTGAAGGAAACAGGTGTGTTTATTACATTCACTGGCTTCTGGGACCAAGTCCCTCAGGCCAAATTTCTTGCCGTATTCCCCAGAGGAAAACAACACTGCCTCAGGCTGCAACAAACACAAGTCACTCAGAGAATCGGTTTGTAGGAAGTTGTATCATCGTCACCCTCATCTTCACCTGTATTTTCTAAATTAAAATCTTTCTGAGATTAGCTGTCCTGGAAAATTATTTGACCTCTTTTGCCTACAAGGAGGACTGATTTGTCCCAGGAAGACACCCTAGAGTCAGGGTGGGGACAACCCCCAGGGGAACAGGTTCCTGATGCTCAGACTCTTGTCTCAGAACCACAATGAGAGCCCAGAAGCTCTGACTCCCACCTCTCTAACCATTGCACCCTACTCTTCTACTAGAGATGAGACCAGAACCCAGGAGTCCTCACTCCCAAGCCCACTGCCCAGACCACAGGGCCAGATTACCACTGACCCAAGGGGCAGCCAGGGCCACCCCTGCTCGGGCCCTGGCTTGGACGGGGTAGAGCAATGAAGGCCCACATCCCCCCTGCCACCAGACACCGGAGAGGGAGGGAACCAGTGGCTTTAAGCCCCACTGTGCGCCCCTGAGTCTGGGGAGAGTGACTGAAGCAGAGATTGTCCAAGTGACCTCGGTGGTTTGGGCACCTGATATTAACAGGAAATGGAAGCGGGTGCTCAAATTCCCTGGGCAGCTCTGAGCTGGCACCTGAGATGTGTGCGGAGCTGCTGCCGCTCTCGGGGCCGGGCGGGGATCTGGGCTCAGATTCTCCTGACTCCTGCGGCTCCATCCCGCGAGCTGGGCGGAAGGACTCAGACGGGGCAGCGAGTGGTCCGGTGGCACCTGAGAGACTGAAAGCAACGAACTCAGTGGGCAGAACCCGTTTCCCAGCTGAGACGAGCCCCACGGGGGTTTTGCTCCAAAAGCTGCTCACGTGTGTGTGCGCAGGGCTGATTTCCTAGGGGCGGGGGCAGAGCGCTCGCCCCAAACCGCCCCCCACCAGAACTCATGCCCCAAACTGCTCCCCCCACTGGAACTCACATCCCAAACCTCCCACACCCCCCACCGGAACTCACGCCCCAAACTGCCCCCCCGACTTCCACGTGGATTCACCCCCGCCCCCCCGTAACTCTCAGAGCCGCCGGTGCAGCCGGGGGGGGAAGGGCCGCACCAGGCTCCGGGATGGGGCCAGACATGTGGGGAGGGGGAGGGGCTGTGGGTGTGGCTCCCCTCATCCCCGCCCCCCACCAGGCCCCGCCCCCACGGCCGTGCTGGGAGCACAGGGGTGTGTGTGTGTGTAGGGAGTGTCTGTATGTGGGTGTGTCTGTATGTCTCTGTGTGTGTGGGTGTGTCTGTCTGGGGGTGTGTGTCTGTGTCTGTGTGTGTTTGTGTGTGTGTGTGTGTGTGTGTGTGTGCGTGCATGCGCATGCACTGCAGGTCCCGCCCCGCCCCAGGGCAGACCCCCCCCATCTTGTGTCTGTGTGTGTGTCTGTGTGCGCGTGCGGGCATGCACTGCAGGCCCCTCACCACCCCAGGGCAGACCCCTCCACACTCTGTGTGTGTGTGTGTGTGTCTGTGTGTATGCGCGTGTGCGCGCGCACTGCAGGCCCCGCCCTGCCCCAGGGCAGACCCCCCGCACTGTGTGTGTGTGTGTGTCTGTGTCTGTGTCTATGCATGTGTGTGTGTCTGTGTGTGTGTAAGTTTGTGTGTGTGTGTTTGTGTAAGGAATGTGGCAGCAGGAATGCAATGCTGCTGAAGTCTGGGAGGAATGTGTCTCCCAGAGGACATCTGCATGAGAATGCAAAGGGTGCATGTGAGAGACCTTTCAGGCAAAGCCTGATGGGTAGCAAGTCAGCCATGAGATTTTGTCTGTTGTAAACACATTGTTGTAAAATCACAATTTATGCCGACACTCCATGTGGGAGTTGTGGGATCTCACATTCCTTATATCAGCAAATCACAATCCTCTGCTCAATGGAGAAACATAATCCAGAAGAGTTATTTACTTCTTGTCATGGCACAAGAACTAGCCGATGACCAAATGACATTCGTAAGGAGCAGATTTACAACAACCCAAGGGAAGTGTTTCTTCACATGGCACAAAGGCAACCTGTGGGACTCTTTGCTAGAGGATGTTGTGAAAAAAATCTCTCTCCCTCTCCTTTCCTCCTTTTTCTTGTTTCTCTTAGAGCTCCCAAACTTCTTTCAAGGCTCAGACAGCCTTGTAGAGCTCTGGTCTGGACACCTTCAATGAGTCCATGATGTCAACTGTCCCCCACTAAACAATTTGCTCCACCACCCAGCTGCTAGGGCAAGACCAGGCCAGGCTCCAGAAAGAGCTGCTGCCAGGTTGTGGCACTCCAGGCGTGGCACAAGGAGAGGGGATAACACAACAGCGTGCGCAGACTTGCCCCAGGTGGCTTGTCCCACCTGAGGAGACACCTGTGGGGGGCTGGTCTGTCCCCTGGAACATCATTTGTACAGCTTGTCCTGCCACACAAGGGACATCAGTGCCTCTGCATCCGCCCACTCTCTAGGCTGCTCTGGGGACCCTTGTTTGACATTGGAGAAGCACAAGAAGTCCTGTGGCACCTCATAGACTTACCTGGTTTACAGCATCAGATGCATGAAGCGGGTCCTTGCCCATGAAAGCTTTTGCTCCAAAATCTCTGTTAGGCAAAATGTGCCACAGGACTTTTTGCTGCTCTCGAAGATACAGACTAACAGGTCAGATCAGACAGGGGCAAGTGGCCCATTGTCAGCGTCTAATGGGGAGATATTAACACCCAGGGCAGGGAAGCTGCTTTTGGAAGGGGCCGGCCACTCCCAGCCTCCCCCCACAACCCAGTGCTGCCGCTGGTTCTCCACCCCCCAGAGCTAGGGTGCTCCCCCAGCTATCTTTGGGATGGGGCCCAGTGCTGCGGCCTGGCCCTGGCCCCCATGTTGCCCCCTCTTCTGCACCGGAGCTGGGGCCTGGGCCAGGAAAGCCACAGAATGCAACTGTAGCGCGGACGCTCCCTGGGTCTGTCAGCAGAAGGCCACTGGAGCGCAGCCCCAGCCTGTCTGTCTGATGTGTGAGATGAGCAGATCTACGTGAACAGCAGGGGTGAAAAGAACCAGGCTCAGTTCTGTTTTACAGACAGCAGACAATGCCATGTTCCCGTGTCAGCCTTCCAGCTGGCTCTGCTCTCCGGACTGGGAATGCCAAATGCACACACCACCTCAGAGGTGGGGACCTCGGTGTCCCTGGCAGGCGGGGGGGAAAATGTGGAGGGGAGGCTTCTCTGCCCTGGGTGTTAATATCTCCCCATTAGACTCTGACAATGGGCCACTTGCCCCTGTCTGATCTGACCTGGTTTTTCCTCTTTTGATACACACGACTGATAATGGGCCATTTCCACCCTGACTGAATAGACCTTGTCAGCTCTGGCCCTCCCTTTTACTGGGCCCCCAATCTTTAAATACCCCTCTGCAACCCCCCACCCCACCCCCACCCTCCGCGACACCACTGACTTCCTGAGAAGACTGCAATATGTTGGTGACCTACCAGAAAACACTATCCTAGCAACCATGGATGTAGAGGCTCTGTATACCAACATCCCACACAAAGATTGAATAAATGCTGTCCGGAACAGTATCCCTGATGATGCTACAGCACATCTGGCGGCTGAGCTCTGCAACTTTATACTCACACACAACTATTTCAGATTCGGTGACAATATATACCTTCAAATCAGCGGCACAGCTATGGGTACCCGCATGGCCCCTCAATATGCCAATATTTTCATGGCTGACCTGGAACAGCGCTTCCTCAACTCTCGTCCACTAACACCCCGGCTCTATTTACGCTACATTGACGACATCTTCATCATCTGGACCCATGGGAAGGAGACTCTGGAGGAATTCCACCGGGACTTCAACAACTTCCACCCCAACATCAAGCTCAGCCTGGACCAATCTACACAGGAGATCCACTTCCTTGACACTACCGTGCTTATACACGATAGACACATCAGTACCACCCTGTACCGTAAACCCACTGACCGCTACTCCTACCTCCATGCCTCCAGCTTCCATCCCAGACACACCACACGATCCATCGTTTACAGCCAAGCACTTAGATATAACCGCATTTGTTCCAACCCCTCCGACAGAGACAAACACCTACAGGATCTGCACCAAGCATTCCTGAGACTGCAATACCCACCTGAGGAAGTGAGAAAACAAATCAACAGAGCCAGACGTGTGCCACGAAGCCTCCTACTACAGGACAAGCCCAAGAGAGAAACCAACAGAACACCACTAGCCATCACCGACAGTCCTCAGCTAAAACCTCTATAGCACATCATCAGGGATCTACAACCCATCCTGGACAATGATCCCCCACTTTCACAGGCCTTGGGAGGCAGACCAGTCCTCGCCCACAGACAACGTGCCAACCTAAAACAAATCCTAACAAGCAACTATACACCGCACCACAGTCACTCTATCTCAGGGACCCATCCATGCAACAAACCTCGTTGCCAGCTCTGCCCACATATACACACCAGCAACATCATTACAGGACCTAACCGGATCAGCCACACCATCGTGGGCTCATTCAGCTGCACATCTACCAATGTAATTTATGCCATCATGTGCCAGCAATGCCCCTCTGCCATATACATCGGACAAACTGGACAGTCTCTACGTAAAAGAATAAATGCACACAAATCAGATATCAGAAATGGCAATATACAAAAACCCATAGGAGAGCACTTCAATCTCCCAGGACACACAGTCGCAGGTTTAAAAGTAGCTATCCTGCAGCAAAGTAATTTCAAGAACAGACTCCAAAGAGAAATTGCTGAGCTACAATTCATCTGCAAATTCAATACTTTCAGCTCAGGATTAAACAAAGACTGTGAATGGCTGGCTAAATACAAAAGCAGCTTCCCCTCTCTTGGAGTTCACACCTCCAGATCTACTGATGACAATACAACTCAGCCTGCCTGACTGAGCTAACCTCGTTATCCCCAGCCTTGCTCTCGCCTATTTATACCTGGCCTTGCAGATTTCCAGGACCAGCATCTGAAGAAGTGAGTTAACTCACGAAAGCTCATGCTCTAAACTTTTCTGTTAGTCTATAAGGTGCCACAGGACCCTTGGTTGCTCTACAGATCCAGACTAACACGGCTACCCCTCTGATACTTGACACAATTAATGTTGCTGTTAATTAATACCAGAGGGCCTAATTGCAAAACGTCCTTCACCTGGGGAATGAGAAACTTTACAGTCCACTGAATTATTCATGTGTGATTTTAAATCCCCAGTTCCCCAGTTATTGCAAACACGTGAGCAAAAGGGGCTGGGAATATTAAGCTGGGCTTTTACTGATATGAATCCGGGTGCCTTTGCTACTGTCCAAATGGTGATAAAACGTGAATGGCAATTTGGTAGCTTTGGCATATTTCCCAATATACACGATAAGAAATGCCCTGTCTATGGTTCAAGGCCTAGGACCTGTGTGAGGTCAAAACGTGGAGAACTGGTGACTCCCAATGGAGTCCGACCTGTTCCTCATCATTCCTTCGTTTAACACTGAGTCATTTTCGCCTGGGAAGGTATGAATGTATTTTGAGTATTTATGGCAATTTAGATGCAGAGTGACTCATCAGCAAATTAAAACCACCAAAAAGTAGCACTAATTAAACACTCCAGCATATTCATTAATATCTATACCACATCTACTATCTTCTTTGAGAAGTTTTCCATAATTCTTTACCCCTGAGATTTTCAGATAAACCAAAGGAAATAACAAGGACAATGGTTTATATTGTCCTGAGTGAACTTTTCTGAGATTCAAACATTCTAAGGACAAAAAGGGATTAAAAAGTAATCCCACCTGTAGAGTTTCAACTGATTCCTGAATGTAATCCAGCAAGTGGAACTGAAAATGAGGATACTTCTCAGAGAACTAACACATCTCTCATTAGAGAAAATTCACAGATCCCAACAGGAAAAAGGCCCATTTCAGTCATCTGGCTGGATCACTTGTGGAGCATTGGCCAGTGAACTTCCCCCAAAATAATTCCTTTTGAGTTAGACGAGAAATTGAGGGAAATCCAATCTTGTTTTAAAACTTGCCAATGATGGAGAATCCACCATGAGCCACCGGAAACTGTTTCCATGATTAATTGATCAGTGTGTTTAAATTATCTTAAAGTCTAGACTGCTCATAAGTTATTGCCTCTCCTTTACTTCAATAAGCTAAATACATGTGGATCCTTCCATTTCTGCCATAAGCCATTTATCTAGAGAATGGATAGGTCTTCTAGCCTTTTCTGAGACCATTTCAGTGACTCACCCTGGCTTTCAGTGTAAGGTCCCAAGCAAAAATGGAAAGAAGGACAATCCAGGGAACTATAGACTGGTCAGCCTTACCTCAGTACCTGGGCAAATAATGGAGGGGATCCTCAAGGAATCAATTTTGGAGCACCTGAATGAGGGACAAGTGATCTAAAGTAGTCAACTTGGATTCACCGAGGGCAAGTTCTGTCTGACCAATCTGACTATCTTCTGTGGGTCTGTGGACATGAGGAAGTCAGTGGATGTGATGTACCTTGAGTTCAGCAAAGTTTCTGATACAGTCCCCCACAACATTCTTGCTCATAAGTTGAGCAACTATGAATTGGATCCATGGACTATAAGATAGATAGGTAAGATAGATAGATAACTATAAAATAGGTAGAAAGCAGGCCTGATGGTCAGGCCCAATGGAGAGTGGTCAAGGTCTTATATCTGGATGGTGGATGGTTTCAACTGGAGTGTCCCAAGGTTCAGTTCTGGGGCCGGTGTTGTTTATCACCTTTATTAATAACCTGGATGAGGGGCCAGATTGCACCCTCACAGAGGCTGTGGATGACACCAAGCTAGGGAGAGAGGTTGATAAGTTGGAGAGTAGAGATAGGATCCAGAGTGACCTGGATAAAGTGAAGGATTGGGCCAAAAGAAATCTGATGAGGTTCAACAAGGAGAAGTGCAGAGTTCTGCACCTAGGACAGAAGAATCCCAAGCGTGGTTATAGGCTGGGGACCAAGTGGCTCAGCAGCAGTACAGCAGAATGGGAGAGAGGGATTATAATGGATGAAAGGCTGGATATGAGTAAACAGTGGGCCCTTGTAGCCAAGAAGGCCAATAGCATCCTGGGGTGCATAGGAGGAGCATTTCAAGCAGATCTAGAGAAGTTGTTATTCCCCTCTATTTAGAATGGGTGAGGATATTGATATTGATATTGATATTGACATTGATATTGGAGTTCATTTAGATGGAGTTATTTTAATGTTCCCTAATCACGCAAAAGCTGCGGCAACAGGAAGGAAATTAAACATGGCAGACACTGAGATTCCCAGTCATACACAATCTGCCACAGTTCTGTTTCCCCAGCTGCAGCTCTGCAAAGTATAATACCCAGTCCAAGCTCTCCACTTAGGATGTAACATTTTTCACCTCCTTTTGAGAAGTTGATGTATGACAGAAGGTCCAGACCAGAGGATGAATATCAGTGCCAACAGCGGGAGTGAAAGAGCCCAGAATAACACAAAAGATGTAAAGCTCCTTGTTCAATTTAGACACAATTTCACATGTGACTGAAGCAGAGTGATTTGGCTGTACGTGTAGCATGAAAAATATTGTAATTTGCATGGGGAATATCTCTTATTGGAAAAAGTATTTTATGAAGAAATGTGTGTAAAATGCACTGCAGATCAAGTGGAGAAAAGTAGCATCGTAACAGAAAGAAAGAAAGAAAGAAAGAAAGAAAAGGGGGTAAAGATCTTATCAAGGATGCAAATGGTCCTTTTCCCCCTGAGGCAGAAACTGAAAAAAAAATATATGGAAAAAGAAAATTCCAAAATATTGAAACAGCAACAGAGAACCCCTACAGAGAACCCCCCTCCCTGGTTGTACCCCATTACAGACGTTCACTCATGACAATTGGTTTCCGAAAGCAACCACTTTACGAATCCCTTTCCGCAGGGACTGTTGGACCTCCTTGTTCCTGAGGCAGTAGATGACAGGGTTGATCAAGGGAGTTAGGACTATGTAGAAGACAGAGAACATTTTGTGTAGGGCCTTGGGCGTGTTGGCTGTTGGAACCACATAGACACTGATCACGCACACATAGAAAACGGTCAGCACAATGAGGTGAGAGGAGCAGGTGGAAAAGGCCTTTTGCCTCCCGGTGGTGGACGGGATTCTCAGGATGGCAGCGATGGTACAACTGTAGAACGTCAGGGTCAGCAGCAAGGGGACAAGTGACCCTATGGCAGCAATAACTGATATCAGCAGTTCCACAGAGCTGGTGTCCTCACAGGACAGCTTTATGATGGGTGCATAATCACAAAAGAAATGCTCAATTTCTTTGGAACCACAGAATGGCATTTCCCACAAGAAAGTGTTTCCTATTATGGAGAACCCAAAGCTGATTATCCAGGACCCTGCCACTAGCTGGCCACACACCCGGCCATTCATCAGAGCAGGGTAACGCAGGGGATGGCATATCGCTAAATACCGGTCGTAAGACATGACCGCCAGCAGCACAATTTCTACAGTGGACAAGCAACCAAAGAAACACAATTGCACAATACAAGCCTTAACAGGAATGGGTGTGGCCCTTGTCAGGAGACTGGCCAGCAGCCTGGGCAGTAAGGTGGAGGTGTAAACAATCTCCAGAAAGGACAAGTTCCCTAGTAAGTAGTACATAGGGGTGTGAAGATGCCGATCAGACACAACTAGCGCAATGATGAGGCCGTTCCCAGCCACAGTTGAAATGTAGATCACTAGAAACAGCAGGAAGAGAAGGGGCTGCAGCTCAGGGCCATTCCCAAATCCCAAAAGGATGAATTCCACGATGACTGTTTGATTTCTTCCTTCTGCTTTCGCCATAGTGTGTATCTGGAAAAAGAAAACCATGAAGTACTGATGGAGCGCGCACGGTCAGGCTGTGCTGTCAGCTGTACTGGCAGAAACCTCACCTCACAACTTCTCTCCACTGCAACAACGAAGTTGTCAAGAGTCAAAGGAAGACACATGCTGAGCTTCCAATATGGTCAGAACAAGAGCACAGGAACCCAATGAATTACACCCATCTCCCTTCTCTCTCCCTCAACCTCTGCTGCACTTGAAATCCCACGGTGGGGCTGGGATTCCGACACATCTTTCTGGTATCTGTGCCGCAGTGAGACTTGGAGAAGACAAAACTCAGAAATCGTTGGCTTGCAAACGAGCTATTCCGAGTTCAAACACGGGCATTGGAAATAGGTTCGTCGTGGTCCTGTCATCTCTCCAAATGGAGAGGACATGTGACAAAGCCTCCACTGGGCAGTGGAAGCTATTTTGAGTTACCCACTAGCCCTGCAGCCAGGAGGTTAAGTTCCCAGCTTGGGCAGATGAGCAAACGAGGGGTTGACAATAGCAATGGTGAGAACAGGGCAGCACAAGCGGCAGTGTGGGACAGGCACTGTGTCCCTATCTGAGCTCTCAGATCAGCTTGTGCTTGGGCACGTCGCCTGTGCTGCCAAGGCTACGCTGCTATTTTTAGCTCAGGTGCTCAGTCTGCCTTTGGGTCGACTGCAACTGGGAATTTCATGGCCCAGGTGAAGTGCAGGTCAAACCTCTAGAATCCCAAACTCTCTCAGTCCACAAAATCAATAACCCTGCGTGATTTTATGTAGCTGGACGACCCATTGTTGGTAACGTGCTAGACAATATTGACCTGTCGTAGTCTGGCAAATTCTCTCATTCCGCAAAGGACAGTTCCCGTAGGTGCTGGACAAGAAAGATTCAACCTGTATAGACATCCCCGCCTATGACATACACCAAAAGACTCAACAGCCTGTGGTTTGTATGAAAGTCTGTCCAGCTGTCCTCTGTCATGTATATACGTTTGTGTTAGTTTGCCTGTCTTTGAGGGTGTCTGTCTGTCTGTTTGTCTGTGTATCTCTCTCAGCTTCTTGCTCATCTCACTTACAGCAGGATAAGTTGCACGAGCCTCCTCTCATGTACATGAGCACAAGTGATGTTGACATCTAACCACATACGAAGAAATAAAGAGTGATAAAAAGGAAAATTCCTCAAGAGAGTAATAAAATGAAAATAGACCCAGAGAAAACAGGAGGGAAAAATAAAAGGAGATAAAATAGAGAGAAAGAGAGTGAGCGTGTGCGTTTGTGTGAGAGAGAGGCTGTTATGTCTCCAAATGCTATGAACAAGAAAATAGATACGTGTTTAAAGAGAAGTAGCTGAGCCGTGATGTTAATGCAAAGGTATCAGAGCCCGTAAATCTGCAATCTCCTACTTTTTTTTCCCTGTATCACTTGTTGATAAGTCCTTATTGCCTGATGCTATAGTCACTGACCTACAATGCAACTTATCCACCTCTGGCTTTCCCATGAGCAGAAAAGGATCACTGAGAGAAGTACAAATAGAAATCTAGAAAACACACACACACACACACACACACACACACACAGAAGAAAGAATGGTATTGGTGGAAAAATTCTACAAGCAATGAAATGTGGTGAATAATGGAGTGCACACACAGAAAGCAAATAAACTGGATTGATTCATGGAGAATAGCTGGGATGGAAATCACTCTTGCCAAACTTCAAAGTTAGCTTTGAAGTTAGTTCCTAGTGTCAATGAACCCTTGATGATCACCTGGTCTATTCATTCCTTCTGGGGCACCGAGCATTGGCCACTGTCAGAAGAAAGGACACTGGAGTATATGGACCTTGGGTCTGATCCTCTACGTTCTTAACGGGAGATCCGTGTGTCCCTCCTTATTCTGCATGTTTTGCTATGAACAACTGAACTTTTTCTCTTTCCCCTGCGGTTGGACAAGCAGTGATGTTCTTTCAGACTTGGCACATGGTGGAGCAGGTCTTCATCTTTTCTAAATCTGATTACTTCATTGTCACTGTGCTGTGTTACCTTTTCCATCCATCATCTAGTGCCAGCTGCACCCTCGTCCTCACCCTTCCTTCAGATATTCTGAGCTAAGATTATAACCTTTGCCAAATATTTTCCACTTATTCCTCCCATTGCTAGTCCTCACTGCCCACAGGAAATGGAGCTCTGCGCTCCTACTGCCTGGCTGGGCTTTAGTGCTCATCTTGGGCTATTTTGTTGTCATTCCCTTGCATGGAAAAGAACTGCTTCCAAACTGAAAATAACAGAGTCCAAAAAATTCCTGATCCCTAAGACGAAGCAATAGAAGAAAGGGAAAGTCTCATCTGAATGGAAATTAATTCAGAGCGTCCTTTTGATCTCAAATGAAATCGCTGTTCATGGGATAAGTATTGCAGAGGGAGCCGTGTTAGTCTGTAGCTTTGAGAACAACAAGAATTCTTGTGGCAATTGTGACGAACAGAGATTTTGGAGCAGAAGCTTTCGTGGGCAAAGACCCATTTCATCACATGCCACAGAACAGGTCTTAGTCCAGGAAAGCTCATGCTCCAAAACATCTGTGAGTCTATAAGGTGCCACAAGACTTCTTGTTGTTGATGGGATGTATGAGATGAGCACAGCTCCTGGAATAACAGAAGAAAAGGACCAGTGGCAGGTCTATTTTACAAAAAGAGGAAAACTGAAATACTCACAAGGAGAAACCAATTGTGAGATAAATCTCCCATTTCAGTCTGAATTCTTTGGTGCCAAACAAAGGCTAAGAAGACCCCTGAGCTGCCACAGGACCAAAATTCCAGTCGTCTTTTGTGTTCGCTCAGGCAGGGACACGCCCAGCTGCAGTTACACACAGAGTCTCTGAGCAGCTCTGGTGGTAACCAAGAAAGGAAAAGCTCCAGCTCCCTGCCTAGGAACTGCGACTGCCCTGCCCGGCCCTGCTCAAAGCACCGACCCAGAGGAACTTGTAACCGGCTTTGCCTCTCCCTCTGCGTGCAGAGGATTAGCCACAGGTGTGTGACCAGGCTGGGATTCTGCCCTCGATATTCCATGTAGAGACACACGGCTTAGGTTAAACTACACCCACATTCACTTGCTACTAACTGTTGATTTTCTGGGCTAGCAAACAGATCGAAGCAGGTTAATGGGCAAACCCACCAAGAGGCACAATGAGTGTAAGGCCCCAGTTAGATAGATTATGAATTAGCAGGTTCTCACCCTGGCTGCTGATACCAGGACACTGGCAGAATGGCCAGGCACAAGCTGCAGCTGATTTGCGGTTTGGGTTTCTCAGGTGCCCACAGACAGGCTGAGATCCCTTTAGTCGGGTTCAGCCCTTCCCCCCAGTTTAGCCTTATTTCTCACCTCTTTCCAGGAGTCCTCTTGTGTGGGCCGTGAAGAGGAAGTGAGGAGCTGAGTCCCTCCCTTTTATAGCTTCAGCGCAGGGCAGGAACGCTTTGTTTCCAGTCTTGGGTCTCAGACCAGCGGGTGGAAAAACACCGATTTCCTAACACGGCGCCCAGGGTTCTGCGATTTCATCACCTGCCCCTGTAGACTCACAGCTGCTGTTATTTACAGGCTCTGTGGGGAGTTGCCGGGAAGGCTCACCCGGGGGGGTAGGAGCTTCTCCTAAGGCCCATCATGCTCCCTAAAGCTGTGGGGGCTGCTCCAGCATCTGAGTGTAGGTCTGTGGGGTCCAGGGCTGATCTGTAACACTGGGCCCAACGTCACTGTGTCCTGAAGACCTCAGGGGCCGGATCAAGTCCCCGTCTGGTCCCAGTCCCAATCCCAGAACCGGCTGTTAGGGGTAGAGGCTGGTGCCGGGCCAGCTCCCCACCATAGCCCTAGGTACTGAGGGGGGCTTTGCCCCAGGAGCGATGCACTCAGGGATGGTGGGACTGGGCTCTGGGGACAGGTGGGCACACTGAGGCTGGTCCACTACCAGTGATGGGGCCATGGTACAATGGCCTGATCCCCTGCTGTGGGGAGCTCTGGGGCTCCAGCTGCAGCCTGGCCTGTGGGTGTGGGAGGGGGACAGGATCCCTCTTCCTGGCCCAGGCACATGTGTCAAAGCTACCAAATTACTCTTCACTCTTTGCCAGCATTTAGACAGGGGGCAAAGACCCACTTTGTTAGATGTGCATCGTGGAGATTCCAGAGGTCTAATTACACAGGTTCCCGGAAAAGGGGGTGTCCGGAGCTCACAAGGTGGAGTCAGTCACAGGAAGGGTGTGGACCACGTCCAGAAGCTAATGGGAGGTGTGAACATCAAGAGAGGAGAAGCTGTTTTTGTGGTTGACCAGCCACTCCCCTTCTCTCTTCAATTCTTTGTTCATGGTGCCAAATTTGCAGATGAATTGGAGCTCGGCAGTTGCTCTTTGGAGTCTGTTTTGAAGTTTTTTTGTTGTAGGACTGCGACTTTTAAATCTGTGACTGAGTGTTCAGGGAGACTGAAGTGTGCTCCGGCAGGCTTGTGTGCGTTACTCGTCCTGATGTCTGATCTGTGTCCATTTATTCTTTTGTGCACAGACTGACCAGGTTGGCCAATGGACATGGCAGAGGGGCATTGCTGGCACAAAAGGGCCTATATTACATGAGTAGATGTGCAGATGAATGTGCACCTGACGGTGTGGTTGATGTGATTGGGTCCTGTGATGGTGTCGGGGTTGGAGATATGGAGGCAGAGGTGGCAGCGAGGTTTGTTGCAGGGACTGGTTCCAGATTTAGAGTTCCTGTGGTGTGGTCGATAGTTGCCGGTGAGGATTTGTTCCAGGTTGGCAGGCTGTCGGTAGCCGAGGACTCGCCTGCCTCCCAAGCTCTGTGAGAGAGAAGGATCATTGTCCAGGATGGGTGGTAGATCACCGGTGATGCGCTGGAGAGGTTTTAGCTGGGGGCTGTGTGTGACGGCCAGTGATACTCTGTTATGTTCTTTGTTGGGTCTGTCGTGTATCTTGTGGCTTCTGGATACCCGTCTGGCTCTGTCGATCTGTTTCTGCACTTCCTTAGCTGGGGGTTGTAGTTTTGGAAAGCTTGGGAAAGGGCTTGTGGGAGTTTGCCTCAGTCTGAAGGACTGGAGCAAATGCGGCTGTACCTCAGTGCTTTGCTGTGTACAATGGATCGTGGGGTGTACCCTGGATGGAAGCTGGAGGCACGTTGGTCAGACATGGAGGTGAAAGAGCTGCTTGGAGACCCCTCCCCACTCCTCAGCCAGAGCCAGGGGACAAATCAATGCGCACTGACAAAGAAAGAGCAGATCAGTAGCACTTTAAGGACTAACAAAATCATGTCTGAGGTGATGAGCTTCAGATCTGAAGAAGTGGGTCTGTCCCACGAAGCTCATCACCTCAGACATTATTTTGTTAGTCCTTAAAGTGCTGCTGGACGGCTTTTTGGTGTCGATCGTATATAGACTAGCACGACTGTCTCTCTGTTACAGTGCGCACTGCTGTCACATTTGACGGAGAACCAAGCCCCAAAAGGGGTTGTGCCACTGCCTGTCCTTCAACACTGGTGTCCTGAATGCTCTGCAAAAAAATAAAATAAAATAAAATATTAACACACCACAGGCAGCGTCCTGAGTATGTGTGTGCTGAGTTTTCTGTGTTGTCCCAGCCTTGCCTCTGGTCACTGAGTGGGTGGGTTTCCCATGGTCTTTTTGGGCAGGCAGTGCCTTCCCTGGCCTATGTTACCTACTGCCCATGTTCACCCTGGTCCCTGTCACTCACTTATCCGTTGCACGAGTGATCCCTGCGTCTTGCCTCGGCCTAACATTTCTCAAAAGCAGTGCTCTGCTCTGTTCAGCCCTGGTGTAGACCATTCAGAAGCACAGCATGGGACATTTGCTCCTGTAAAGAGACAAAAAGCCCAGGCTATGACTTTGACTGCCATGGACCAACTCTTCTACTCTGAAAGGGCCGTGAGTTGGGTTGAGAGGAACAGTAGAATAATATCAGAGAGGAGCCGTGTTGGTCTGTAGCTTTGAGAACAACAAGAAGTCGTGTGGCACCTCATGGACTAACAGATAGTTTGGAGCAAAAGCTTTTGTGGGCAAAGACCCACTTAATCAGATGTGTTCAAATATTCATTAGAAGAATAGAATCGTAGACTCCTAGAGCTGAATGAGAAATCAGGAATTCATCAAGACCAGCCCCCTGCTCACAGCAGGGCCAACCGTGACAAACAAAATTCTTGTGTGTAAGTTAAGGCAGTATGGATTGGATACAGGGACTGTAAGGTGGATAGAAGCTGGCCAGGTGGTCGGGACCAAAAGGCCGTGATCACTGGCTCAATGTCTGGTTGGTGGTCGGTTTCTCGTGGATTGCCCCATGGATCAGTTCTGGGGCTGACAGTTTTCAACATCTTTACTAATTATCTGGAAGAGGGGATGGATTGCACCCTCAGCACATTTGCAGGTGACACTGAGCTGGGGAAGAGAGTAGGGTGAGTCCACATCTGGAGTACTGGATCCAGTTCTGGGCCCCACAGTACAGAAAGGATGTGGATACATTGGATCAGGTCCTGTGGAGAGCAACCGAAATGATGAGGGGACTGGAACATGTGATGTATGAGGAGAGGCTGAGGGATCTGGGTGTACTTAAGTTGCAGAAGAGAAGAGTGAGGGGGGATTTGGCAGCAGCCTTCAAATTCCTGAAGGGGGCTCGAAAGAAGATGGAGAGAGGCTGTTCTCAGTAGTGAGATGGCAGAACAAGGGACAAGAGTGGGAGGTGCATGTTAGACATTAGGGCTACGTCTGCACGTGAAGCCTACATCGAAGTAGCTTATTTCGATGTAGCGACATCGAAATTGGCTATTTCTATGAATAACGTCTACACGTCCTCCAGGGCTGGCAACGTCGACGTTCAACATCGACGTTGGGCAGCACCACATCGAAATAGGCGCTGCGAGGGAACGTCTACACGCCAAAGTGGCACACATCGCAATAAGGCTGCCAGGCACAGCTGCAGACAGGGTCACAGGGCGGACTCAACAGCAAGCCGCTCCCTTAAAGGGCACCTCCCAGACACACTTGCACTAAACAACACAAGATCCACAGAGCCGACAACTGGTTGCAGACCCTGTGCATGCAGCATGGATCCCCAGCTGCAGCAGCAGCAGCCAGAAGCCCTGGGCTAAGGGCTGCTGAACACAGTGACCATAGAGCCCCGCAGGGGCTGGAGAGAGCGTCTCTCAACCCCTCAGCTGATGGCCGCCATGGCGGACCCCGCTATTTCTATGTTGCGGGACGCGGATCAGCTACACGTGCCCTACTTCGATGTTCAACTTCGAAGAAGGGCGCTATTCCCATCCCCTCATGGGGTTAGCGGCTTCGACGTCTCACCGCCTAACGTCGATGTTAACATCGAAATAGCACCCAAAACGTGTAGCCGTGACGGGCGCTATTTCGAAGTTAGTGCCGCTACTTCGAGGTAGCGTGCATGTGTAGACACGGCTTTGGAAAACTATTTCACCAGGAGGGTGGGAACCACTGTGATGTATTGCCTAGAAAGGTGGTGAGATCTCCATCCCAAGAGGTTTTTAAGTCCCAGCTTGACAAAGTCCTGGCTGGGATGATTTAATTTGGGTTGGTCCAAACAGGACTGGACTAGATGACCTCCTGATGTCCCCTACAGCCCTAGGAGTCTATGATTCTATGACTAAATCATCCCACCCAGGGCTTTGTCAGCCAGAACTTAAAGAGATCTCGGGATGAAGGCTCCACCACCTCTCTAGGTCACACATTCCAGTGCTTCACCAGCCTCTGAGGGATTTAGTTTTTTTTCCTAATATCCAACCGACACCTCCAACATTACAATTTGAAACCATTGCTTCATGTTCTGTCATCTGTCTCCGCTGAAAACACCCTCTCGCCATCCTCTTTGTACTCCAACTTCAAGTATTTGAAGGGTGCTATCTATTGTCCCCTCAGTCTTCTCTTCTGGAGACTAAATCAGTCTAAATCCCACAGCATTGCCTCGTAAATCATGTGCTCCAGCCCCCCGATCATTTTGGTTGCCCTCTGCTGGACTCTCTGGAGTGTGTCCACATACTTTTTGGAATGGGAGGGGACCCACAATTAGACACAATATTTGAAATGTGGCCTCACCCGTGTCAAATAAAGGGGAATAATCTCTTCCCTAGCTCTGCTGGCATTGTCCCTAATAAAGAGCCCAGTATGCCATTAGCCTTCTTGTTTCTTTGTTTCTAAGCTCTCTCTGAAAGGAAGGTTCAGAATGTGAGAACCCCCACGTGAAGCCATCCCAAGTGCGTCTTCCTGGGGCAAGGGACTTTTTTTTTTTTTTTCGCATTTTGGTGGTGGCAGCTACTGCCCAGGGACAGGAAATCTGTGACCTTGGGGAGATTTTTTTTTTTAAAGAAGAGCATTGCAGGAAAGTTATTTTGTAAGATTTTGTGGGACCCCAATTTCTGCAATCAGAGTGTCAGAGTGGGGGGCAGGCCTGACACAGATACCAAAATAGCTGCCCAGGTCTAAGAAACGCATCCATTGGCTTGAAACGCTTTTGGAGGGAGCGGGTGTACTATTCCAACATCCCTGAACACTTTATTGCAGGAGGAGTACAGGGGTGCCTTGACATTGGGCTTTATTTTGGCATGTGGCACCAGTGAGACAAAGCCACATGCTGTCATGCAGACAAAGCCTGTGAGAATGAGCTTATCACCCATTTGGAAAGAGCAGGAAGACAGGCAGAAGTGATGGACTCAGGCAGTATCAGGGTATTTTGCAGAGGCATTTGAGAAGTTTGTACACCCAAAGCCTTTGACTTTCAAATGCATTTGGGAGCCACATTCACTTCTGGTCCTTAAAACTCGTCCACTCTGAAAGTGCCCTGAGTTGGGTTGAGATGAACAATCGCTGAGGGACTTTTACACCCTTTCACAGTTACCATTCAATATTAATTACCATTAAACAGACGAGCACGGCTTCCTCTCTGGTACTAGTAGAACAAACCCGGTTGGGACAGGAAGTGTTTCGAAGGAACAAAATCATTGATTTGAATTTCATTCTGGTTGTACAGAGGAGGACTGTGGCTGCTCCCTTCGCTCTAGGGACTGAACTGCCCTGACAGCAGGTCCTACCATGGGAACGGGAAGCAGGCGAGTCCCCAGGCCTGCAGGCGGAGCGACCCCACTGCACAGCGCCAGCAGCGGGTGTATTGTCGGAACAGGGGAATCCCACTCCTCCAGCCACGTGTTTCTGCACTTTCGCCCTTTGCTAAATGCCCCTCAGATCCCTTGTCAGCTGCTTGGGCTCTAAGCTGGACAGAGCCACTCCAGGCGCTTTGTCAGCCCTGCTCCACTGCTCGGAAAGTTTTCCGCTTCCCCCAGGGCCCTTTACTTGAAGTCAACAGCCTCTAGAGACTGAAGAGCCCCTGCTCAGAGAGAAGTGTCAGAGAGGGGCCGACTGAGTCTGTATCTTCAGAAACAACAAGAAGTCCTGTGGCACCTTATAGACTAACATGCTCAGAGGGGCACTAATAGGGCCGTTCCTGATCAAGGAGAGCATGTCCAGCACTGGACTGAGACTCACCGGGCCTGGGCCTATCACTTTCCTGCCTGGTGACTTTAGGCAAGGCCATGCCCCTTTCTGTGCCTCAGTTTTTCCACCTGTAGAATGGGGATAATGAACCTGGGAGTCAGTCCTAACTGTGTGACAGAGCCTCCAGAAGGCCAAGAGTCCAGCTGAGGATGTACAATACACTCTAGCAAGAGAAGGGGCCTTAACAGCAGCGCCCTTGTGTCCACGCCAGGGCTTAGACCAGTGTCTGGTTAACACCTCTCCGCTTCCACTGGTCTGTATGCTGAGGACTGAAGAGCTGGGTGGGGCCGAGGGAGCAGCCCCTGGGGCATTGCTGCCCAGCCTGCTCTGCCCCAGACCCAGCTGCCATTCAGTGGGGCTCCAGGGGAACCCCTCCAACCTCCAGAGGGGCTGGCCAGGGCCAGGACACCAGCCTTGGGCGGGAAGGGTGGGTGTGGCAGTGACATCACAAAGGCCTGTGGCAGGACCTCAGCCTATTGGAGGACAGGGATGACCTCACAGAGAGACCCTGACAACAGCCAATCAGGACAGAGGCGCGAGGCGGGGACAAGCTCAGAGATTCCCGCGGCTTGGCAGCAGCCGGCGCCTCCCCAGGGTCTCTGCGGGGGCCGGAGGGAGAACTGGGACCGACGGGCGGGGCCGGAGGAGCCTCGTGGGCGTTTTCTCCTTCCCTGCGGCCGGTGGGGCTGGGCCCGGGGAGAAGGTGGGAGCCTCCGAGGGGTTTGGAGCCTGCTCGGTCTGGTTCCCCTTCGCCCCTTTCCCTCCCTCTGGCTGCCCCCTCCTACCTCCGCCCCCTTTCCCGGCCCCCCGCCAAGCAGGGTGGGTGGGGGCTGGGGTGGGGCGGGAGGCCTCCCACGGAGCTGGGGCTGGCAGAGCGCTGGGAGCCGGAGGTGACCTGGGCCGGCCTTTTGCATGTTTTCAGGAGTGTCTTGAGGAGGAGGGAAAAACGTTGCTCTCCTGGGCCTCTGAGGGCAGGACAAGGAGCAATGGGCTGAACCTGCCCCCAGGGAGGTTGAGGTCGGACGTGAGGAAAACTCCCCACCTGGCCGGGTGGTCGAACACTGGAATAAATCGCCCAGGGGCTGTGGAATCTCCATCCCTGGAGACGTCTCAGGGCAGGTTGGACACACACCTGTCAGGGAGGCTCCAGCCGGTGCTGGGTCCTGGCGCGAGCGCAGGGGACTGGACTCGACGTTCTCTCGAGGTCCCTTCCAGGTCTCCTGTTGTGGGATTCACAGCCCAGACCGACCAGTCCCAGGCCAGCAGGGGCTGGGGGGTCGAGCTGCTTCTCTGCAGTTCCTGCCTTGGCGCAGTCCCCGAGTCTCTCTGGGGCTGTGTCTGCACTGCTGCCCTCCTGGGGAAGAGGAAATGCAAATGAAGTGCTCATTAGCATATGTCACACGCTCATTTGCATATCCCCTTCAAACACTTTTTGCAAAAGAGGCTTTTTTGCCAAAAACACGCACTGGACACGTGGCCATTTTGTGCAAAAATCATGTAAACCTGGGACCCCCCATCCCCCCCCTTCCCCTGCAGGCTCTGCAGGGCCTGGTCTGGCCTCGGGCCGGCCCTGCGGGGGACCTGCGGGCAGAGCCCCAGAGGGCAGCAGGACAGCTGGGAGGGGAGCGTGGGGGTGGGGGGGCAGTTTCCCTGGGGGAGCGGCGGAGCCCGGCTGTAACTCACCCCCCACCCGCACTGCCCGCGAGTGACCTCTGAGCCGGCTCCCGGACCCCGGCGTGGGCCAGTCTGTTTGGGTCCGTTCGGGTCTCCCAAAGCGGAGGGAGACGAGACACCTGGAGCAGGGGCTGGGGGACGGGTGAGCCGCGTGGGGTAATTGTTTTCACTCCCAGCGGCGGCAGTAAGGGAAGTCAATGGGCAGTGAAAGCCGGGGTCCTGGCCAGTGGCTCCCACCCTCCCGCTCACCCCTCCCTCCATCGCTGGCAGGGCGAGAGAGGCGGCCGGGCGCATTCACATCTCCTTGTCTGGCTCCAGCAGCACCGGGCTGGGCTGGCTGGACTCTGTGCAGGGCGGCGAGGCCAGGCCAGGGCCTGCAAGGAGCTCGTCCCGACTCATCCCCTCCAAGTCCCAATGGGCATCTGGCAGGACGGTCCCTGTCCCATTGCTCTGCTGAACTTCTACTGCTCAGTGGTGAGGCCCTCTGGGCCGGCCACCCAGCTCCAGTCAGCACCAACAGCCCCTCCCACTCCAAGTGGTGAGAATCAAATTGCTCCACCCAGCATTACCATGCAGCCACCTCTGGGGTGGGACGTGACAGCTGCCTGACAGCGCACTGCAGTGCTGCCCCAGAGTCACTGCCCCAGTGCTGAAATGCAGCCACTTCTGGGGTGGGGCAGAGGTGCTATATAACAGCACCCAGCAACGCCGCTGTCCACTGCAGCATGGGGGTGAGAAAGACTCCATGGCTGGTGAATGGCAGGGTGGGGCCATTGCCTGAGGACAAGGGCTGAACCTCACCCCTGCTTTCCTCTCTCCGGATGGCATCTCCCAGCCGTAACCTCCTGGGGAGACAGATGGGGAAACAGGCCCAGATCTGGGGCAGAGCCTCAGCCAAGGTCGCCCAGCGAGTCACGGCAGGGCAGGGCTGGGCTGGAAGCCGCTGTCCTGTCACTCAGCCGCAGCCCTTACCCACAGTACGATCCATCGCACACAGGTCTGTGCTGGGCCCGGAGTTCCCAGGGCAGCGGGCAGGGTCTGGCCCCCTCTGCGTTCCCCACACCGGCAGCACGTAGCTCTCCCCCGCCCAGAGTCCCCGGCCGGCTCCGCTTTCTTGGGGCGAAGGGGCCGAGGGAGAGGAGGACGATCCGGGTGCAGGAGAGCAGCAGCCCCTGCGAGGAGCCCGAGGGACAGAGGTGTCAGCTGGTCCCTCCCAGCCACGGTCTCCTGGCCTCCGGCGGCTGAGGCAGGAGCTGAGCCTGTCCCCGCGGCTTAGGCTGGAGCTGAGGCTTCCCAGGTGGCTGAGGCAGGTATAACCCTTCTGGGTCTGGCCTGATGTTGGCGCATGGCCGTATCCTGTGCTGTGAGGGCCCAATCCAGGCCTGGCGCAGGCCAAGGCAGCTCCACCCGTTGCAGTGGTGCAGGGGGACCCACTTCCCCAGGGCTGAACTGGACCCTGGGAGGGGCTGGGGCAGTGGCGGAGCCTGGCTGGGGTGAGGGAGAGCGAATGGCCCAGGGGGTGTCGGGTAGGACAGGTCTGGGTGGAGGCCGAGACCCGCGGGAAGTGAGTTAGTTACACAGGAGGGAGGTGCGGAGGGAGAGCGGAGCAGCCGGCTGGTTCCACAAAAGTACCTCTGCCAGCCCCTCCGGCAGCCACAAGCCCCACAGGCAAACCCCCAGATTCTCCAGCTGCTCCACCCCCCGACCGACAGCCCCTGCTCGGGGGAGAGGTCATTGAAACCTGGGTCACCAGCTGCACCCAGCTTCTTCCGGCCCCAAAGGGTCCAGCCACAGCCCCAGGTCAGTCCAGGCTTGGCTGTCACCAACTAGCACGCTGGGCCTGGCCTTCAGCATCCACGTGTACAGGTGTGTTAACACCGACAGACAGACCCGGGCAGAGAGTGGGTGGAGGTGGCGCATTCCAGACGTCCCCCACGGCCACTGATGCAGCCAGCCACGTCCTGTGCTGATGTCCTGAAAGTCTCTGAACACCCCCCACGGGGCGGGCGCCCAGGGGACACTGGCTTAGTTCCTGCAGACTGGAGAACTGGGCGCTGGAGCACTGGAACCGGAACCCAAACTGGGAGCGAGGTGGTCACCGCCAGGGCATCTGACGGCTTTCCACGGGGAGGGGAACGTCCTTTCTCCTTCCCACAGGCACTGGCGGCTCAGAGTCACCCGACCCCGGTGAGGTGCTGTGGGAAACTGCCTTCGGTGGCTGGTTTCCCCAGCACGGCCCAGTCCAGTCACATGGCAGCTGGGATGGACGTCTGGGCGTCCGATTTCAACCCCATTGCTCAGCCCAGGCCACCTGACCCCTTGGGCTGGTGTGGACGACAAGTCCCACTTCCCTGAGATGTGTATTCGACGCGTGAGCCTGGTGTCTAGCCCAGCAGCCAGGTTCTCTGTGTGTGTATGTGTGAGAGAGACACCCCCAGTGTGACTGTCAGCACTCAGACATTTCTAACACAGCTACAGATTCAATGTGTGTAACTTCTCACACAACCATGGCTACGGCACCGACACACAAGTCACACCCAGCTTCAGGGCATCTCCAGCTTTCATCAGACCCCTCACTTGGCCCCCCAGCCCCAGGGTCGGTGCCGCTCTACACACCGGTGACAGAAATGGCTTCCACAGGCAGGGCACAGCTCCAGTCCCGGCACAGAGGTGCCCCTGCCCGGCTGGGCTGGTGTCGCCCTTCTCCCCACGGCGGGCGGGGACTGCTCAGGCACAGAGCCTCTCTGGGGAGAGGAACCTTCTCCAGGGCCAGCTGAGCTCCCCCAGCTCTCCCGCACGGTGCCCTCTGCCCCCCAACCCCAGTTCCTCTCTGCCCTGTGACTCCAGTTCCCCTGCTCCTGGCTGGCTCCCAACACCCGGCAGTGCCGCCCACAAGCAGGTTGGCGCTTCTGGCAACAGTCTCACCCTGTTGACTCCTCTGGAGCTTGTGCTCTGCTCTGAGCCCAGATCCCTTTCTGCAGGACTCCTCCCTCGACAGCCACTTCCCCGGCTGGGTGTGACACGGATTGGGCCTTCCTCAGGGGAGCACTTTGCACTTGGCCTTATTCAGCTTCACCCTATTGACCTCAGGCCGTTTCTCCAGTGTGCCCAGATCATTCTGAGTTACGACCCTGTTCTCCCTCCCAGCTTGGTATCACCTACAGACGTAAGCAGCGCACTCGCCATGCCCAGATCCACATCACCGAAGATACGGAGCAGAGCCTGTCCCAAAACAGACCCCTGCAGAGCCCCCCTTGTTCTGCCTGATCCATAGGACTGTAAACCGTCAATAACAACTCTCTGGAAACTGCTTTCCAGCCAGTTTTGCACCCACAGTACAGCAGCCCCATCTAAGTTGTAATTGCCTAGTATATTGATAAGAGAACATGCAAGATTATATCAAATGCCTGACTAAAACATAGGTACACCACATCCTCCCCTTCTCCCTTCTCCACAAGGCTCATTATCCTATCACAGAAAGCTGTCCAATTTGTTGTCCATGATTCTTCTCTCTAAATCCATGCTGGCTGTTACCTAGGCCCTTATTTTCTTCTAGATGTTTCCAGATGAATTCCTTAATGACTTGCTCCATTATCTTTCCTGGCACAGAAGTTAAACTAACTGATCTGTAACTTCCTGGGTTGTTCTTATTTCCCTTTGTAGAGATGGGCACTTTATTTGCCTTTTCCAGTCTTCTGGAATTTCTCCCGACTTCCAGGACTTTTCAAAGACGATAGCTAAAGGCTCAGAGACCTCCCCTTTCAGCTCTGCCTGTATTCTAGGAGGCATTTCATCAGGTCCTGCTGACTTGCAGACAGTGAACATTTCTCGGTCATTTTTACCCTTTTTTTTTGTTTTATCTTCTTAACCTGCCCCCTCCCGACAAGCTTTCACCACGTCAGGCATTTCTCCATCAGACTTCTTGGTGAAGACCAAAACAAAGAGGTCATGAAGCAGCTCTGTCATTTCCAAATTTCTTGATATTTTCCTAGCTCCTCACTGTGCAACAGGCCTACCCTGTGCTTGGCCTTTCTCTTGCTTCTAATCTATTACTGGTAGGCCTGGCAGTGCAACCAACCCCTTTTCGTCTCTTTCCGCTGCACACAACTTCAGTATCAGGACACCCTCACACCTCTCCCTGTCAGCATCCCACATGGTATCGTCAGGAGCAAGGGGGTAGTAAGGAAAACTGCTTCTCATAGCCTGGCTTGGGAAGGACACATTTGGCAGAGGTGAACCTCGAATGAAACATCTCTCCTTGGACGCTTTGTTTTCCTTTGACATTTTCAAGTTTGAAAATCAGGACCGGACTTTGGTTATACTAAACCAAGTCCTCTGTTTGTTTGTTTGTTTTTCAATGAATTATAAATCGGGGGAAACTGTTCTGCCTTTCGAATTTCAAAAAAACATAGCAATTTAAAATTTTGGGGTAATTTGGCAACAAGAGTTTCACTTCCCATTTTCCAGACAGGACAAAATCTTTCAAAGGAACAAAAAAATTCAGAGTTGTTGTCAGAAATTCAATGAAATGTTTATGAATTTCCCTTCATCAGTGCCTCCCCGCCGCCCTAATTTTGACTAATTTGACTGCTCATTCTCTAATTTCTCCAGTGGTGAGAAAAGATGCTCTTCTGTATAGTTTTTCTCAAGGCTCCTTTCACCTCTTTGTTCCTCAGAGTGTAAATTAGGGGGTTCAACACTGGAGAGATGATTGTGTTCAATAGGGAAATCAATAGGTCACCCTTTGTAGTGGAGCCAGGCTTGGGCACCAGGTAGGTGATGAGGAACGTTACATAGAATACAGTCACCACCGTGAGGTGGGAGGAGCAGGTAGAGAAGGCTTTACGCCTTCCCTCCTCCGATGGCAGCTTGAGGATGGTGGAGATAATGCAGACGTAGGACAGGAGTATCAACAGGAAAGGACACAGGATGAACAGAACTGTCACCATGGAACCTACAGCCTTAATCTGCGACGTGTTGGCACATGCCATATTCAGCAATGGTGAGAAGTCGCAGAAGAAGTGTTGGATGTGGTTGGAGCCACAGAAGGGCAGGCTGAAGACCCACATTGTCAGAGGAACTCCCACCGAGATGCCAGCAGCCCATGCAGCCCGCATGAGCAGAGCACACACCCGGCCACTCATGATGGTTGTGTAGTGCAGGGGGTGACATATGGCCACGTAGCGGTTGCAGGCTATGGCTGCGAGGAGGCAGTAGAGCGTGAGGCCCACAATGGCATTGACACACAACTCCACTGCACAAGCTGCAATGGAGATGGTCTTTTCCTCCACCAGGAGGTGAGCCAGCAGCTGAGGGACCACACTGCTGGTGAGGCAGATTTCCGAGGCAGACAGGTTCACCAGGAAGAAATACATGGGGGTGTGGAGGGAGGGGCTCAGCTTTATCAGCAGGATAACGAGCAGGTTCCCCATCAGGGTGAGAAGGTAGATGACTAGAAGAACCACAAACAGAAGAAGTTGCAGCTCGTTAAGGTACGAGAACCCCACCAGTACAAACACATCGGAGATGGTCTGGTTCCCTCCAGAGTCGCACTCGGAAGAGGTCATCTGTGGGGGTACAAAGAGACTGGGTCTGAGGCACATCAGAAATGTGACTGCAAAATAAAACATTTGTCCTGGTTTCCTTCCTGTTGGGACCCTTGTCACTAACACCCGCTGAAATTTCTCTGTAAATAACGGTGACTGACCCGGCCTTGCTCAGGGCTTTAAGCAGCGTCAGGGACATTTGGTTCGTGTGCTCAAGGGGTTGACTGTCTGGTTCTGGCTCTTTGAAGTCAGGTTTCTCTGGGCTCCTCACTGTCACTGGGTTGAGATGTTCACTGTCTTCTCCTATCCATATGAAGGTGAGTTTCCCGGAGTTCTTCATTTTCATCTGATGGAAGAGCCGCTTGTCTCTGTCTCTGTGTTTCCAGTTCGTGTTGTCTGTTCGTTGTATTTCCAACAGCTCTTGATGGGGCCGTTCTGTGTGAATGGGATGGAGCTGGACCTGACGGGGGTCTAATTCCCTCAGTGAATGTGGCGCTGTGTAAGTTGTGTCACTTCCAGTGGGAAAGTGCATTTCCTGCTCTGCGTCTCTGCTGTCTCGCTGGTCTGAAAGGCGTGGTGAGAAGGAATGGTGCGGTAGGTTGAGCTCATTGTTGTGGATCAGCCTGGAGCAGCCCAGTGGTGAAGGTAATGGCTGTGTGTTTGAGGTACCCTTGTATGGCCACCACCAGTCCTTAGGGGGCTCCCCATGGGCTGTGTGAGATATGTCAGTGGGGGTGGAGGCAGGGTTCTGAAGGCTGGAGATGAGGGAGCGTTGGGGTGGGGGAGGACAGAGGAGAAGAGGTGGGTGGAGAAGGAGGGGGAGCTGGGAAAGTTGGGGGACCAGAGGCAGAGGGTGCTGCAGTGAGGGCAGGGGGCCACAGGGGAGGCCTTGTTGTCTGTGGTGGTGAAGGGCTCGGGATGGTGGTGCAGAAGTCAGGGGGTTGGGGGGACTCAGGGCAGGGGGTGGGAGGTGCTGGGTGGTTGTGCACCAGGGAGATGATTATCGACAGGGAAGGGCCTGTGAGGACAGGGATAGGTCAGGGCAGAGGGTTTGGGGGGTGGGAGGGTCGGGGTGAGGGCAGGAGCTGGAGGTGCAGATGTCAGAAGAAGGTTTGCTGTGGGGGGTCTCAGGGCAAAGGTGGAGGGGAATGGAGTGATGGGAGGGGGCTCACGACAGAGGGTTGGGGAGCGTTAGGGCAGGTGTTTGGGTGGGGAGGGTCCTTGCTGGGGTGTGGTGGAGTATGTGCAGGGCATGGGAGGGTTGGGGCAGCTCAGGACAGGGGGTGGAGTTTGCCGGACGGAGGGTGCGGTGTCGGGGTCGGTGCAGAGTCTGGGGGTGAAAGTGTCACCACAGCCGACTTCCCAAATACGATTTCTCAGACGAGGGCACATTCTTCTCTCTCACTCGTATGTTAATGATACGAATAATCACACCAGTGCCCGGATTCCCCTGCAGTGACACCTCACACAAGCAAACGGACACTGGGGAGCCGAAACACGCTGGAAACCGTTTTCCAATGGAGAAGCCCCCTGGCATCTGAAAGCAGTGGGGGACTTTGGCCTTTTTGCACTGCACAGCGTTATTCTTCCTTCAGTGTTAGTGAACGACCCAAATCATTCCTGCCTCCCTCACAGCGAGTTCTGCAATACGTTGGTTTGTGTCAACGTAAGAGATGAGACCAAGGGCCAGCTCCTTACGTGGTGTAAATCGTAACAACGCCAGGGGTGTGAAAGGAGCTGTACTGAGGACAAAGAGCAATGGGCTTTAAGTACGGCAAGGGAGGTTTAGGTTGGACATTTGGAAAAATTTCCCTCCTGTCAGGGTGGTTAAACACTGGAATAAATTACCTGGAGGGGCTGGGGAATCTGCATCCCTGGGCATCTTTAACAGCAGGTTAGACAGACATCTGTCAGGGATGGTCTGTGCAGTGCAGGGGACTGGACGGAACAACCTCTTGAGGTCCCTCCCCGTTCTAATGTTATATAATCCTATGAGTCTCTGAGTTACACCACTTGTGAAGCTTTCTCCTATGATGGTAACACAAGGAATTTTACAAGAAAGATCCTACGACACAGGAGACATTTCCTACACGTTTTACTTCAGGCTCATTTGTTGAAAAGGAACTTCATAATTGCAGGTGTGACTGTGAAGTGACAGAGTTGAATTAAAAATGAGACACAACAAATGGACTTTGCCTGCACTTAACTTCCTCACTATGGGGCTCTCACAGGACTGCAGCAAATAATAGTGAGCTCGTAAGTGGGAACCAGAGTGACAGAAGAGACACACTGAGTGGGAACACCCAGAACTGGAGACTGTGTTCTTCTGACTCTCAATGACACAAGCTCTCCAAGAGAACAAAGAGAGAACACGAAATCACAGGAGCAAAGGAAAGGGTGGGGCTGAGCTACGCCCAGTGCACATCACAGAACCTTTTCAAACAGCTGTGAGTGATATTTTCTAAACATACAGAAGTGGTGAGAATTCTTGTGTCTCTCTCAAGAGCGCCTTTGGGGAACCTCCACTGACATTACGAAGGATTTTCCTCAGCACGACCGTGGCACTAAGTGCAGAGCTGGCCGAGAAATCGAATTTGCATCCCGTAGGAAATGCCAGTGTGTGTTTTCACACTGAATCAATATGAAAAGATGAAGCCACAAAAACCCAAATAACAGTTCACAAGAATCTATATGAACTCAAACATCCAACACAAAATGTTTTCTCTGTGGTTACTGATGGAAAACATCCGTATAGATGAATTCTTTTTCCAGAATGGATTTAAGTTTCTGTTTTTATTTCTGAGTTGACATTTGGACAGGCTTTAAATAAATGGAATTATTTCATTATTTGACCTTATTTAGTTTGCAGAAGAGAAGAGTGAGGTGGGGATTTGATAGCAGCCTTCAACTTCCTGAAGAGGGGCTCTAAAGAGGGTGGAGAGAGGCTGTGACAGATGGTAGAATGAGGAATAAGTTACAGTGGGGGAAGTCTAGGTTGGATATTAGGAATAAGTATTTCTGCAGCAGGGTGGGAAGCACAGAAATGCGTTTCCTAGAGAGCTGATGGAACCTCTATATCAATAAGTTTTAAAGTCGCCGCTTCACAAAGTCCTGGCTGGGATGATTTAGTTGGGGTTGATCCTGCTTTAGGCAGGGGGCTGGACTCAATGACTTCCTGGGTTCTCTTCCAGCTCTGGCATTCTACGATTTACTCACCACTGAGAATAAGGTCCAGGGAGATTCTTGTCATTGAAAGCTCAGTGGTAATTTCAGTGCTCTTCCGGTCACCCAGCCAGTCCCTTTAGAAACAGGAGACCATGCAATGAATTAACAAAGCCCCATTGTGTAACGAAAGGGTTCAGAGAAATTCAGCTATGAGAGACCCCCTCTAAATTAGTGGGCTTCACCTGTGGAGCATGTGCCGTGGTCGTATTCAGGAGTGGGTATTCTCATGAGAAGAGATCAGATGGAGCCCACCCAGCCAACTGTGCTCAAATTCATAAACAGCACACACCTTACAAAAGAAAAGTTACACTCAACAGATAGTGGATAATGAGGAAGAGGAGGAGGAGGAAGGCTGGGGAGCAGAGTGGAGAGAAGACGAGAGATGTGAGAAGAAAAAACACCAACAACACAACAACAAAAAGAATCAGGCATGGGGGGGAGGAGGAGGAGGTGTGGGGCTCATCTGTCACTCTGCTGGGCACTATGGAATGAGGGGACCAGAACTTCACGTACTGACAATGACCCCCACGCCCTGAAATCCAGAGCTTGGCCTCACCCCAGATGGTTACATTAGCTAAATTCTGAATGCAAGACAGACAGACAGACAGACAGACACTCAGGTTCTCCACACACATATAGAAAATTCAGATGAAGGAACCAGTGAGGTGATTTCGCTCCCGTTGCAGAGTGGGGCACAACACTGAGGGTTGCAGTGGGAGGATGGCTGAGGGCTGAAGGCTCCTTTTACCTACCTTGTTCAGGATGGGCAGTTCCACGTCCCAGCTGCTGCTGGTGCTGGACGTGCTGAAGGAAACAGGTGTGTTTATTACATTCACTGGCTTCTGGGACCAAGTCTCTCAGGCCAAATTTCTTGCCGTATTCCCCAGAGGAAAACAACACTGACTCAGGCTGCAACAAACAAAAGTCACTCAGAGAATCGGTTTGGAGGAAGTTGTATCATCGTCATCCTCATCTTCACCTGTATTTTCTGAATTAAAATAATTCTGAGATTTGCTCTCCTGGTAAATTATTTGACCTGTTTTGCCTACAAGGAGGACTGATTTGTCCCAGGAAGACACCCCAGAGTCGGGGCAGGGACAACGCCCAGGGCTCATGGCTGCAGTTTCCTGATGCTCAGACTCTTGTCTCAGAGCCATGATGAGAGCCCAGGAGCTCTGACTCCCACCTGCTCTAACCATTACTCCCCACTCCTCTGCCAGCGATAAGAACAGAACTGAAGAGTCCTCACTGCCCAGACCCCACTGCCCAGACCATAGGGCCAGATTCCCACTGACCCCAGGGGCAGCCAGGGCCACCCCTGCTAGGGCCCTGGCCTTGGAGGGGGTAGAGCAATGAAGGCCCACGTCCCCCCTGCCACCAGACGCCGGAGAGGGAGGGAACCGGTGGCTTTAAGCCCCACTGTGCGCCCCTGAGTCTGGGCAGAGTGACTGAGGCAGAGATTGTCCAAGTGACCTAGGTGGTTTGGGCACCTGTTATTAACAGGAAATGGAAGCAGGTGCTCAAATCCCCTGGGCAGCTCTGAGCTGGCACCTGAGATGTGTGCGGAGCTGCTGCCTCTCTCGGGGCCGGGTGGGGATCTGGGCTCAGATTCTCCTGACTCCTGCGGCTCCATCCCGCGAGCTGGGCGGAAGGACTCAGATGGGGCAGCGAGTGGTCCGGTGGCACCTGAGAGACTGACAGCGACGAACTCAGTGGGCAGAACCCGTTTCCCAGCTGAGATGAGCCCCACGGGGGTTTTGCTCCAAAAACTGCTCACGTGTGTGTGCGCAGGGCTGATTTCCTAGGGGCGGGGGCAGCAGTCAGGCCCCAAACCACCCCCCACCAGAACTCACGCCCCAAACCGCTCCACCCACCCCCCGCCAGAACTGGTTCCCCAGCATGGCCCAGTCCAGTCACATGGCAGCTGGGATGGACGTCTGGGCGTCCGATTTCAACCCCATTGCTCAGCCCAGGCCACCTGACCCTTTGGGCTGGTGTGGACGACAAATCCCACTTCCCTGAGATGTGTATTCGACGCCTGAGCCTGGTGTCTAGCCCAGCAGCCTGGTTCTTTGTGTGTGTGTGTGTGTGTGTGTGTGTGTGTGTGTCACACACCCAGTGTGACTCTCAGCACTCAGACATTTCTAACACAGCTACAGAGCCAATGTGTGTAACTTCTTACACGACCACGGCACCGACACACAAGTCACACCCAGCTTCAGGGCATCTCCAGCTTTCATCAGACCCCCTCACTTGGCCCCCCAGCCCCAAGGTCGGTGCCGCTCTACACACCGGTGACAGAAATGGCTTCCACAGCCAGGGCACAGCTCCAGTCCCGGCACAGAGGTGCCCCTGCCCAGCTGGGCTGGCGTGGCCCTTCTCCCCACGGCGGGTGGGGACTGCTCAGGCGCCACCGACCTCAGCGCCCCGGCGGCAGAACACCCTGGCTGCGATGTCGGCCCTTTGGTGCAAAGACTCTCTGGGGATGGGAACCTGCTCCAGAGCCATCCGAGTACCCCCAGCCCAGCCCCACGGTGCCCTCTGCCCCACGGCACCTCCTGCCCCACAGCACCCTCTGCCCCCCAAACCGAGTTCCTATCTACCCCCGACCCGAGTTCCTCTCTCAGCTCTGCGTCCCCAGCACCCACCCCCATCCTGCCCCATGTCCCAGCCCTGCTGCCTGAGGGGGCGGGGGAGGGGTGCTGGCGGCCCCACAGGGGCACACGGGGACCCCCCATTTCGCAATTGAAGTGCTGGCAGGAGCCCAAGGGGCAGTGCCTGTCCTCAGTGCTGCCGAGCACCACCTCTGGCTCTGCCCCTCCCCCAGCCCCCCTCTGCCCTCCCCCAGCTCCTGCCCCCCCCGCCCCTCGGGCTCCCGAGTCCCCCCAGGACATCCCTGCGCGGCCCCCAGCCAGGAGCTGCACCCACCAGTGCTGCCCTGGGAGACGCGGCACTCGCGTGTCTGGTCCCTGCTCCGCTGGGTGGGTGTGGGGCACTGGCTGCCTGCCCCAGAGACCGAGGGGCTGCACAATGGGCACCCACAGCCCCACAGAGCCCAGGAGCCTCCGGCAGCCCTGGGAGTGAAAGCTGCCCCCAGCCCCACCAGAGACGCTCAGCCCCTGCCTCAGCCCCAGGGCAGGATCGACTCCCGCCTCAGCCCCAGGGCAGGGTCAGCCCCCAACCTGAGTCCCAGGGTAGGGTCAGCCTCTGCCTCAGCCCCAGGGCAGGTTCAGCCCCTCCCTCAGCCCTAGGGCAGGATCAGGTCCCACCTCTGCCATCAGGACACCCCAGAGCCTGCGGGACTCCCTGCTACAGGACGGGCTGGGTGGGGAGAGGGGGGCAGTGGGGAGTGGGAGGGGCTGGGGGGCACCACAATTACCCCTCTTCCTTGCAGCTCTCTGCTTGAGACCCGCTCCCCTGGCCCCTGGGAGCTTTCTCTTTTCTGAGCGAAAGGAGCCCAGGTCTGGCCGGCTCCCCCCCAGCTCATGTTCTCTGCACCTTCCACCAGCCTTGTGCTCTTCTCCGCACCTGCTCCCCCTTCTCCACAGCCTCCTGCAAATGTGGGGCCAGCCCTGGGCACAACCCCACGGAGGCTGCTCAGCGCAGAGCGGGGGGAAGGAATTGCTGCTCCTGGCTGGCTCCCAACACCCGGCAGTGCCGCCCACAAGCAGGTTGGCGCTTCTGGCAACAGTCTCACCCTGTTGACTCCTCTGGAGCTTGTGCTCCGCCCTGAGCCCAGATCCCTTTCTGCAGGACCCCTCCCTCGACAGCCACTTCCCCGGCTGGGTGTGACACGGATTGGGCCTTCCTCAGGGGAGCACTTTGCACTTGGCCTTATTCAGCTTCACCCCATTGACCTCAGGCCGTTTCTCCAGAGTGCCCAGATCATTCTGAGTTACGACCCTGTTCTCCCTCCCAGCTTGGTATCACCTACAGACGTAAGCAGCGCACTCTCCACGCCCAGATCCACATCGCCGAAGATACTGAACAGAGCCTGTCCCCAAACAGACCCCTGCAGAGCCCCCCTTGTTCTGCCCTTCCAGCAGGGCTGTGACCCATTAATAACGACTCTCTGAGAACGTCTCTACAGCCAGTTATGCACCCACCTTACAGCAGCCCCATCTCAGTTGTATTTGCCGAGTATATTGATAAGAAGACATGTGACACTATAACAAATGCCTTCCTAAAACACAGGTACACCACATCCTCCCCTTCTCCACAAGCCTTGTTATCTTATGGCAGAAAGCTATCCGATTGGCTGGACATGATTTGTACTTTACAAATCCATGCTGGCTGTTACCCAGCTCCTTTTTTCTTTAAGATGTTTGCAGATCAATTCCTTAATTACTTGCTCCATTATCTTTTCTGGCACAAAAGTTAAACTGACTGGTCTGAAATTTCCTGGGTTGTTCTTATTTCCCTTTGTGGAGATGGGCACTTTATTTCCCCTTTTCCAGTCTTCTGGAATCTCTCCTGACTTTCCACAGATGACAGCTAAAGGCTCAGATACTTCCTCTATCAGCTCCGCGACTATTCTAAGAGGGATTTCAACAGGTCCTCGTGACGCACAGACATCTAACTTTCCTAAGGAATTTTTCATGTGTTCCTTTTTCATTTTATCTTCTGATCTCACCCCCTCCCAACTAGGACTCACCACGTCCGGCATTTCTCCATCAGACGTCTTGGTGAAGACCAGAACAAAGAGGTCATGAAGCAGCTTTGTCATTTCCCCTCGCTCCTCACTGAGCAACAGGCCTACCCTGCGCTTGGCCTTTCTCTTGCTTCTCATGTATTGCTGGTTGGCCTGATGGTACAACCAACATCTCTTCGCCTCCTTCTGCCTCACACAACCTCAGTTTCAGGACTCCCTCACACCTCTCCCTGTCAGCATCCCACAGGGCATTGTCAGAAGAAAGGGGTAGTAAGGAAAAGAGCTTTGCACAGTCTGACCTGGGAAGGACACGGCCGGCGGAGGTGGACCTGGAATGAAACACCTCTCCTGGGAAGCTTTGTTTTCCTTTCACATTTCCAATTTTGAAGGTCAAAAATCAGAAAGATACTTTGACTAAATCTGTTCCTTTGGGGTTTTTTCCCCCAATGAATTATTAATCTGGGGAAATCATTCTGCCTTTCAAATGTAAAAAACATATATAAAGAGAAGACAGTCAAAAAGGTGCGATAGGACGTCTTGATTATGAAAGTACCGACTAAGACGGCTACATCTCAGATGCAAAAAAAAAATTGAAAATTTTGGGGTAATTTGTCAACAAAAGATTCTCTTCCATTTTCCTGAGAGGAAAAGAAAAAACTATTGAGAGCTGTTGTGGGAAATTCGGTAAAATATTAATGAATTTCCCTTCACCAGGACCCCCACCACCCAATTTTGACTCATTCGACTTCTCAGTCTCTAGTTTCTCCAGTGCTGAGAAAACCTGCTCTTCTGTACAGTTTTTCTCAAGGCTCCTTTCACCTCTTTGTTCCTCAGAGTGTAAATTATGGGGTTCAATGCTGGAGAAATGATTGTGTTCAAAAGGGAAATCAATAGGTCACTCTCTGTAGTGGAGCCAGTGTTGGGCACCAGGTAGGTGATGAGGGCCGTTCCATAGAACACAGTCACCACCGTGAGGTGGGAGGAGCAGGTGGAGAAGGCTTTACGCCTTCCCTCTGTTGTTGGCAGCTTGTGGATGGTGGAGATAATGCGGACGTAGGACAGGAGTGTCAACAGGAAAGGGCACAGGGTGAACAGAACTACCACCATGGAACCCACAGTCTTAATCTGTGACGTGTTGGCACATGCCAAATTCAGCACTGGTGAGAAGTCGCAGAAGAAGTGTTGGATGCGGTTGGAGCCACAGAAGGGCAGGCTGAATAGCCACATGGTTAGAGGAGCATCCACCAAGATGCCAACAGCCCATGAAGCCCCCGCGAGCAGAGTGCACACCCGGCCAGTCATGGCGGTTGTGTAGTGCAGGGGGTGACATATGGCCACATAGCGGTCGTAGGCCATGGCTGCGAGGAGGCAGCAGAGCGTGAGACCCACAATGGCACTGATGTACGTCCCGGTTGCACAAGCTGCAATGGAGATGGTCTTTTCCTCCACCAGGAGGTGAGCCAGCAGCTGAGGGACCACACTGCTGGTGAAGCAGATTTCCGATGCAGACAGGTTCACCAGGAAGAAATACATGGGGGTGTGGAGGGAGGGGCTCAGCTTTATCAGCAGGATAACCAGCAGGTTCCCCGTCAGGGTGAGCAGGTAGATGACCAGAAGCACCACAAACAGAAGAATTTGCAGCTCGTTTAGGTACGAGAACCCCACCAGGACGAACACATCGGAGATGGTCTGGTTCCCTCCAGGGTCTCCCTCGGAAGAGGTCATCTGTAGGGGGACAGAGACCGGGTCTGAGGCACATCAGAAATCTGACTGCAAAATAAAACATTTGTCCTGGTTTCCTTCCTGTTGGGACCCTTCTGACTAACACCTGCCGAAATTTCCCTGTAAATAACAGCGACGGACCCGGCCTTGCTCAGGGCTTTAAGCAGAGTCAGGGACATTTGGTTCGTGTGCTCAAGGGGTTGACTGTCTGGTTCTGGCTCTTTGAAGTCAGGTTTCTCAGGGCTCCTCACTGTCACTGGGTTGAGATGTTCACTGTCTTCTCCTGTCCATATGAAGGTGAGTTTCCCGGAGTTCTTCATTTTCATCTGATGGAAGAGCCGCTTGTCTCTGTCTCTGGGTTTCCAGTCCATGTTGTCTGTTCGTTGCATTTCCAACAGCTCTCGATGGGGCCGTTCTGTGTGACTGGGATGGAGCTGGACCTGACGGGGGTCTAATTCCCTCAGTGAATGTGGCACTGTGTAAGTTGTGTCACTTCCAGTGGGAAAGTGCATTTCCTGCTCTGCGTCTCTGCTGTCTCGCTGGTCTGAAAGGCGTGGTGAGAAGGAATGGTGCGGTAGGTTGAGCCCATGGCTGTGGATCAGCCTGGCACAGCCCAGGGGTGAAGGTAACAGCTGTGTGTTTGAGGTACTCTTGTATGGCCACCACCAGCCCTTGGGGGGCTCCTCATGGGCTGTGTAAGATATGTCAGTGAGGGTGGAGGTGGGTGGCTGAAGGCTGGGGGGGAGGGAGCGTTGGGGCGCAGGAGGTGGGAGGGGAAGAGGTGGGTGGAGGAGGGGGAGCAGAAGCTGGGAGGGTTGGGGAACCAGGGCAGGCAGCAGAGGGTGCTGCAGTGAGGGCAGGAGGCCGTGGGGGAGGCCTTGTTGTGTGTGGTGGTTAAGGGCAGGGGATGGGTGTGCAGAAGTCAGGGGGCTGGGGGGACTCAGGGCAGGGGGTGGGAGGTGCTGGGTGGTTGTACACCAGGGGGATGATTATCGACAGGGAAGGGCCTGTGAGGGCAGGGGTGGTTCAGGGCAGAGGGTTTGGGGGGTGGGAGGGTCGGGGGTGAGGGCAGGTACTGGAGGTGCAGATGTCAGAGGACGGTTTGGTGTTGGGGGTCTCAGGACAAAGGTGGAGGGGGATGGAGTGAGGGGAGGGGGCTCAGGACAGAGGGTTGGGGGGGCGTTAGGGCAGGTGTTTGGGTGGGTTGTCATTGCCGGGGTGTGATGGAGTGTGTGCAGGGTCTGGGAGGGCTGGGGCAGCTCAGGGCAGGGGTTGGAGGGTGCCAGACGGAGGGTGAGGTGTAGGGGTCAGTGCAGAGTCTGGGGGTGAAAGTGTCACCGCAGCCGAGTTCCCCAAATACGATTTCTCAGACGAGGGCACATTCTCCTCTCACTCGTATGTTAATGATACGAATAATCACACCAGTGCCCGGATTCCCCTGCAGTGACACCTCACACCAGCAAACGGACACTGTGGAGCCTAAACACGCTGGAAACCGTTTTCCGATGGAGAAGCCCCCTGGAATCTGAAAGTAGTGGGGGACTTTGGCCTTTTTGCACTGCACAGCGTTATTCTTCCTTCAGTGTTAGTGAACAGCCCAAATCATTCCTGCCTCCCTCACAGCCAGTTCTGCAATACATTGGTTTGTGTCGACATAACAGAAGAGACCCAGGGCCAGCTCCTTACGTGGTGTAAATCGTAACAATGCCATGGGTGTAAAAGGAGCTGCACTGAGGACAAGGAGCAATGGGCTTAAACTGCAGCAAGGGAGGTTTAGTTTGGACATTAGGAAAAAATTTCCCAGCTGTCAGGGAGGTTAAACGCTGGAATAAATTACCCGGAGGGGCTGTGGAATCTCCATCCCTGGGGATGTTTAAGAGCAGGTTAGACAGACATCTATCAGGGATGGTCTGTGCAGTGCAGGGGACTGGACGGAACAACCTCTCGAGGTCCCTCCCAGTTCTAATGCTCTATAATCCTATGAGTCTCCGAGTTACACCACTGGTGAAGCTTTCTCCTATGACGGTAACACATGGAATTGTACAAGAAAGATCCTACGATGCAGGAGACATTTCCTACACGTTTTACTTCAGGCTCATTTGTTGAAAAGGAACTTCATAATCGCAGGTGTGACCGTGAAGTGAGAGTTGAATTAAAAATGAGACACAACAAATGGATTTTGCCTGCGCTTAACTTCCTCACTATGGGGCTCTCACAGGACTGCAGCAAATAACAGTGAGCTCGTAAGCGGGAACCAGAGTGACAGAAGAGACACACTGAGTGGGAACGCCCAGAACTGGAGACTGTGTTCTTCTGACTCTCAATGACACACGCTCTCCAAGAGAACAAAGAGACAACATGAAATCACAGGACCAAAGGAAAGGGTGGGGCTGAGCTACGCCCAGTGCACATCACAGAACCTTTTCAAACAGCTGTGAATGATATTTTCTAAACGTACACAAACGGTGAGAATTCTTGTGTCTGTCCTAAAAGCTCCTTTGAGAAACCTTCACTGACATTACGAAGGACTTTCCTCAGCACAACCATGGCACTAAATGCAGAGCTGCCCAGGAAATGGAATTTGCATCCCGTGGGAAATGCCAGTGTGTGTTTTCACACTGAATCAATGTGAAAAGTTGAAGCATCAAAAACCCAAATTACAGTTCACAAGAGTCCATATGAACTCAAACATCCAACACAACATGTTTTCTGATGGAAAACATCCCTATAGATTAATTCTTTTTCCAGAATGGATTTTGGTTTCTGTTTTTAGTTCTGAGTTGACATTTGGACAGGCTCTAAATAAATGGAATTATTTCATTATTTGGCCTTATTTAGTTTGCAGAAGAGAAGAGTGAGGTGGGGATTTGATAGCAGCTTTCAACTTCCTGAAGAGGGGCTCTAAAGAGGGTGGAGAGAGGCTGTGACAGATGGTAGAATGAGGAACAAGGTTTTAAGTTACAGTGGGGGAAGTCTAGGTTGGATATTAGGAATAACTGTTTCCCCAGCAGGGTGGGAAGCACAGAAATGTGTTACCTAGAGAGTTGATGGAACCTCTATGTCAAGAAGTTTTAAAGTCGCCGCTTCACAAAGTCCTGGCTGGGATGATTTAGTTGGGGGTGATCCTGCTTTAGGCAGGGGGCTGGACTCAGTGACTTCCTGGGTTGTCTTCCAGCCCTGGCATTCTATGTTTTACTCACCCCTGAGAATAAGGTCCCGGGAGATTCTTGTCATTGAAAGGTCAGTGGTAATTTCAGTGCTCTTCAGGTCACGCAGACAGTCCCTTTAGAAACAGGAGACCATGCAATACATTAACAAAGCACACATTGTGTAACGAAAGGGCTCGGATAAATTTAGCTAAGAGAGCCCACCTCTAAATTAGTGGCCTTCACGTGTGGAGCATGTGCCGTGGTCGTATTCAGGAGTGGATAGTCTGATGAGAAGAGATCAGACGGAGCCCACCCAGCCAACTGTGCTCCAATTTGTAAACAGCACACAGCTTACGAAACAACAGCTACGCTCAAGAGTTAGTAGATAATGAGGAGGAGGAGGAGGAGGCGGAGGAGGAAGGCTGGGGAGGAGAATGGAGAAAAGATAAGAGATGTGAGAAGACAAAACACCAACAACACAACAACAAAAAGAATCAGGCGTGGGCGGGAGGGGGAGGTGTGGGGCTCATCTGTCACTCTGCTGAGCACTGTGGAATGAGGGGACCAGAACTTCACGTAGTGCCAATGACCCCCACACCCTGAAATCCAGCGCTTGGCCCCACCCAAGAGAGCTACAAGAGGTAAATTCTGAATGCAAGACAGACAGACAGACAGACAGACAGACACTCAGGTTCTCCACACACATAGAAAATTCAGATGAAGGAACCAGTGAGGTGATTTGGCTCCCGTTGCAGAGTGGGGCACAACACTGAGGGTTGCAGTGGGAGGACGGCTGGGGGGCTGAAGGCTCCTTTTCCCTACCTTGTTCGGGATGGGCAGTTCCATCTCCCAGCTGCTGCTGGTGCTGGACGTGCTGAAGGAAACAGGTGTGTTTATTACATTCACTGGCTTCTGGGACCAAGTCCCTCAGGCAAAATTTCTTGCCGTATTCCCCAGAGGAAAACAACACTGCCTCAGGCTGCAACAAACAAAAGTCACTCAGAGAATCGGTTTGTAGGAAGTTGTATCGTCGTCATCCTCATCTTCACCTGTATTTTCTAAATTAAAATCATTCTGAGATTTGCTCTCCTGGTAAATTATTTGCCATGTTTTGCCTACAAGGAGGACTGATTTGTCCCAGGAAGACACCCCAGAGTCGGGGCAGGGACAACTCCCAAGGCTCATGGCTGCAGTTCCCTGAAGCTCAGACTCTTGTCTCAGAGCCGTGATGAGAGCCCAGGAGCTCTGACTCCCACTTCTGCCTGCTCTAACCATTACACCCCACTGCTCTGCCAGAGATGAGACCAGATCCCAGGAGTCCTCAGTCTTAGACCCACTGCCCAGACCACAGGACCAGATTCCCACTGACCCCAGGGGCAGCCAGGGCTACCCCTTCTAGGGCCCGGGCCTTGGACGGGGTAGAGCAATGAAGGCCCATGTCCCCCCTCCCACCACACGCCGGAGAGGGAGGGAACCGGTGGCTTTAAACCCCACTCTGCACCCCTGAGTCTGGGGAGAGTGACTGAGGCAGAGATTGTCCAAGTGACCTAGGTGGTTTGGGCACCTGTTATTAACAGGAAATGGAAGCGGGTGCTCAAATCCCCTGGGGAGCTCGGAGTTGGCACCTGAGATGTGCGCGGAGCTGCTGCCGCTCTCGGGGCCGGGCAGGGATCTGGGCTCAGATTCTCCTCCGCGAGCTGGGCGGAAGGACTCAGACGGGGCAGCGAGTGGTCCGGTGGCACCTGAGAGACTGACAGCAACAAACTCAGTGGGCAGAACCTGTTTCCCAGCTAAGATGAACCCCACGGGGGTTTTGCTCCAAATCTGCTCACGTGTGTGTGCGCAGGGCTGATTTGCTAGGGGCAGGGGCAGCGCTCACACCCCAAACCGCCCCCCCCGACTGAAACTCACACCCCAAACTGGCCCCGTCCTGCTCCCACGTGGTTTCACCCCCGCCCCCCCGTAACTCCCAGAGCCGCCGGTGCAGCCGGGCGGGATGGGCTGCACCAGGCTCTGGGCTGGGGTGGGACACGTGGGGTGGGGGAGGGGCCGTGGGTGTGGCTCCCCTCAGCCCTTCCCCCCGCCGGGCCCCGCCCCCACGGCCGTGCTGGGACCACGGGGGGGGTGTGTGGGGGGTGTCTCTATGTCTCTGTGTTGGGGGGGTGTGTGTGTCTGTGTGGGTGTGTGAGTGCGCACTGCACGCCCCACCCCAGGGCAGACCCCCCGCGCTGTGTGTGTGTGTGTGTGTGTGTGTGTGTGTGTGTGAGTGCTCACTGCAGGCCCCGCCCCAGGGCAGACCCCCCGCGCTGTGTGTGTGTGTGTGTGTGAGTGCTCACTGCAGGCCCCGCCCCAGGGCAGACCCCCCGCGCTGTGTGTGTGTGTGTGTGTGTGTGTGTGTGTGTGTGTGTGTGTGAGTGCTCACTGCAGGCCCCGCCCCAGGGCAGACCCCCCGCGCTGTGTGTGTGTGTGTGTGTGTGTGAGTGCTCACTGCAGGCCCCGCCCCAGGGCAGACCCCCCGCGCTGTGTGCACACTCGGAGCTGGCCCCACTGCCCGTGTGACACGCGCCCTGCAGGTGGGAGCGCTCTGGCCCCAGCAGACTCCGTGCATGTCCGGCTGCCCTGACTGGCCGGCTCGCTGCTCAGCCCCCTCGTGCCCGGGAGTGTGCGGCTGTTCACACGAGCACTCAGCGCAGCGCAGAGCCACGTGGTGCCACCAACCCCCGGCCAGGGACTCCCCGCGAGAGGACTTGGGGTGACGGGCGCTGATGCTGCACCTCCAGCGAGCCGCGGCTCCGGCTCACACAGATGCGCTGCTCCTGCCCCAAGTGTGGCTCCCAACGAGGAGAGACAGGGGAGGCGACGAAGGTCTCACGTATCCCGGGTAACACTGTTGGGCCGGAGCTCACCCGCACCCTGTGTGTGTCCCTAACGAGCGGGCAGGATGCGCAGGGAAGTGTGACAGTGACTCTGGCTGCAATTCCCGCTGGTGAGCCCAGTCTCCAAACAACCCCCGGGGTTCTGGGATTGTCTCAAAAATGCAGAAAATATGTGTGTGTGTGTGTGTATATATATATAAAAGGAATGTGGCAGCAGGAGGGCAACGCTGCTGAAGGCTGGGAGGAATGTGTCTCCCAGAGGCCATCTGCGTGCGAATGCAAAGGGTGCATGTGTGAGACCTTTCAGGCAAAGCCTGATGGGCAGCAAGTCAGCCATGAGATTTTGTCTATTGTAAACACATTGTTGTAAAATCACAATTTATGCCGACACTCAGGCTGTGTCTACACGTGCCCCAAACTTCGAAATGGCCATGCAAATGGCCATTTCGAAGTTTACTAATGAAGCGCTGAAATGCATATTCAGCGCTTCATTAGCATGCGGGCGGCAGCGGCACTTCGAAATTGACGAGTGTTGCCGCCGCGCGGCGCGTCCAGACGGGGCTAGTGTGGGAGTTGTGGGATCTCACATTCCTTACATCAGCAAATCACAATCCTCTACTCAATGGAGAAACATAATCCAGAAGAGTTATTTACTTCTTGCCATGGCACAAGAACTAGCCGATGACCAAATCACATTCGAAATGTTGGCACGGGAAACATTATTATTTCTGATCTCATAGAGACATTGTTTTGTAAATGAATGCTTATTGATGTTCTCATAAGGTTCAATATTGAATTTAGCATTGTTAGTGAATCCTCCTTAATTTTCAGTATTGTTTTGTTAATGAAGATCCTGTTCATGTTCTATACGACCGAATCACTCTACCTTCCTGTAATTTACTTTTTGTTAATAATCTATTGGTATGTGACCTCCTGCTCAATAGGGAATTACCAGAGCGGAATGGCATAAGACCAGTAAGAATTCAGTTTAAGCTGGGGGAGTGGATATGAGAGAGACTCTCCCCTGGTTTGTGGGGAGGGGGTGAACGAAGGAGAGAGGTATAAGTATTGCACACTGCTTGTTGCAAGGTGTGCAGGCTTTGAGGAGAGATCCCCCTGCACCTCACTTGGCATGCCAAATAAAGATTCTTCTTCCACTCTCAGTGTGTTATTGGGCCAGCGTTGCATACCGGGCACGAACTGCCACTGTGCCACCTTGAGAAGGAGGCAACAGTTTGGAGCAGATTTACAACAACCCAAGGGAAGTGTTTCTGCACATGGCACAAAGGCAACCTGTGGGACTCTTTGCTCGAGGATGTTGTGAAAAAAATCTCTCTCCCTCTCCTTTCCTCCTTTTTCTTCTTTCTCTTAGAGCTCCCAAACGTCTTCCAAGGCTCAGACAGCCTTGTAGAGCTCTGGTCTGGACACCTTCAATGGGTCCATGATGTCAACTGTCCCCCACTAAGCAATTTGCTCCAACACCCAGCTGCTAGGGCAAGACCAGGCCAGGCTCCAGAAAGAGCTGCTGCCAGGTTGTGGCACTCCAGGCGTGGCACAGGGAGAAGGGATAACACAGCAGCGTGCACAGACTTGCCCCAGGTGGCTGGTCCCTGCCTAGGAGACACCAGTGGGGGGCTGGTCTGTCCCCTGGAACACAATTTGTACAGCTTGTCCTGCCACACAAGGGACATCAGTGCCTCTGCATCCGCCCACTCTCGAGGCTGCTCTGGGGACCCTTGTTTGACATTTGAGAAGCACAAGAAGTCCTGTGGCACCTCATAGACTAACCTGGTTTACAGCGTCAGATGCAAGAAGCGGGTCTTTGCCCATGAAAGCTTTTGCTCCAAAATCTCTGTTAGTCAAAAGCTGCCACAGGACTTTTTGCTGTTCTCGAAGATACAGACTAACACGTCAGATCAGACAGGGGCAAGTGGCCCATTGTCAGAATCTAATGGGGAGATATTAACACCCAGGGCAGGGAAGCTGCTTTTGGAAGGGGCCGGCCACTCCCAGCCTCCCCCCACAACCCAGGGCTGCAGCTGGTTCTCCACCCCCCAGAGCTGGGGTGTTCCCCCAGCTAACTTTGGGATGGGGCCCAGTGCTGCGGCCTGGCCCTGGCCCCCATGTTGCCCCCTCTTCTGCACCGGAGCTGGGGCCTGGGCCAGGAAAGCCACAGAATGCAACTGTAGCGCGGACTCTCCCTGGGTCTGTCAGCAGAAGGCCACTGTAGCGCAGCCCCAGCCTGTCTGTCTGATGTGTGAGCTGAGCAGATCTACGTGAACAATGGGTGAAAAGAACCAGGCTCAGGTCTGTTTTACACACAGCAGACAATGCCATGTTCCCGTGTCAGCCTTCCAGCTGGCTCTGCTCTCCGGACTGGGAATGCCAAGTGCACACACCACCTCAGAGGTGGGGACCTCGGTGTCCCTGGCAGGCGGGGGGGAAAAGGTGGAGGGGGGGCACTCCCTGTCCACAGGTCCCCACCAGGGGGAGGGAGGAGGGGCTGGGCATTGCTGGGAATGGGGAAGGGGTGCAGGCTGGTCCGTGGGCAGTCAGGGCGGTGCTGCTTGGCCCTGGCATCTCCCCAGGGTGGGGGGAACCCCTGCTGCAGTTCCTGGGGAGGAGTTCTGGGTGGGGCTGCCTTCTGCACCCCACTTTAGCTCTTGGAGTGGAGGAGCCTTTACACAGGTCGTGGGGAGTCTGGATCCTTGGCGGAGTGGGGGTGGAGCAGCCCATGATGCTGGTCCCAAGCCCAGGTTGAACTGGAGTGTGGGTGGACAACCTCAGCCCCCCTTTGGGGATGTCAGACCTCAGCCACAGGACTAGGGTTGGTGGCACCTGTGGGTTAGGACTGGGCCATGGTTCTCTGCCCGGGGCTGAGGTGATCTGAGGTGGCTTTCCTGGCCCAGGCCCCAGCTCTGGTGCAGAAGACGGGGCAACATGGGGTCCAGGGCCAGGCCGCAGAACTGGGCCCCATCCCAATGTTAGCTGGGGGAGCTCCCCAGCTCTGGGGGATGGGGGGAACCAGCTGCAGCACTGGGTTGTGGGGCTGGCCTCTGCCCCAGCTCTGGGCTAGGAGGCCGGGGAGGTTGTGAGGGCTGGGGCTGAGCCGTGGTGCTGGACACGGCCACAGAGTGATCCAAGAAAGTGGGGGTGGTTGGGGGCGTGTTGGCCAGCTGCAGTCCCTGTTCTGGTGGGAAGTGAGGTGACGACGTGTGGGTTGACCCTGGCCAAAGGCCGTGTCAGGGGGCCATGCGCCCAGCCCAGAGCTGATCTGGGGTCCTGCCTCCAGCTCCAGGGGAGTCAGGGGGCCATGAGGGCAGGGCTGATCCCCACCATTGAATTCCCCTGAACTCCTTGGTGAGGAGAAAGTGCCATTCTGGCCAGTTTCAGCTCTCAGGGGTGCTGCGGTGGCTGGGACAGGTCCCCCCACCCTCCATTGCATTCCTCCCCCTCCTGAAGATGGGGCTTGCTACCCCCGGAGCACCATGCAGCTGAGCTCAACCTCTCTCCCCAGAGCTGGGGCTGTGGTGAGTACCTGGGGTGGCCTTGGCTCTGCTGCCTCCCCAGAGGTGGGTCCGCCCCCACCTCACCTCACTGGTGCTGGCTCTGGCCCCCCTGTAGCCTGAATGCCCAGAGGGGAGGGACCAGCCGCAGCTGTGGGGAGAGGGGACCGAGCAGCTGTGCGGCTGGGGCTGTACTGGGGCTGCTTCCAACCTCAGGTCCGCCCAGCCGGTGGGGGTGCGGCAGTCTTGGCCCCAGCTGTGATGCACTGGCTAGGAAGCCAATCTCGTTTGCTTTTCTGAGCCCAACGACCACTCCTTGTGATTCATCAAGGGAGTGACCAGGCACTGGGCCAGACAGCACGTGCCCAGCAACGGCAGATCACAACACAGTAACTCCAACGCTGGTACCGATCCCTGCAACAAACCTCACTGCCAGCTCTGCTCACAGATCTACCCCAGTGACACCATCACAGCACCTAACATCAACCACACCACCAGGGACTCCCTCACCTGCACAGCGACGAATAGAATATCTGCCATCGTGTGCCAGCAATGCCCCACTGCCATTTACACTGGCCAGACTGGACAGTCTCTCTGTAAGAGAATAGATGGACACAGCTCAGACAGCAGGAAGGGTAATGGACAGAAGCCGGTGGGAGACACTTCCATCTCCCTGGACACTCAGTGGCAGATTTAAAAGTAGCCGTCCAAAAACAAAGTCATTTCACAAATCAAATGGGGAGAGAAATCTCTGAGCTGCAATTTATTCGTAAATTTGACTCCATCAACCAAGGATGAAACAGAGACTGGGAGTGTCCGGCCCCTTCCAAAAGCAGCTTCTCTGCCCTGGGTGTTAATATCTCCCCATTCGACTCTGACAATGGGCAACTTGACCCGTCTGATCTGATCTGGTTTTTCCTCTTTTGACACACACTCCTGACAACGGGCCATTTCCACCCTGACTGAATAGACCTTGTCAGCTCTGGCCCTCCCTTTTACTGGGACCCCACACTTTAAATACTCCTCTGCAACCGCCCCACCCCACACCCACTCATGCATCTGAAGCTTATGCTCCAAAATATCTTTCAGTCTAGAAGATGCCTGTGGGGGGAGGAACGTCCAACTCCTTGTTTCGATAGCAGTGTCACCGTTTATACCAAATAGAACCACGGTAACAGGTGAGAGAGAGAAGAGCGTCCCATAGGCCAGTGATCTTCTTCCCATACGGGAGAGGGAAGACTTCTCCCCCCCAGGGAGGGGATAACGATGTTGGGTGATCCCCACTCCCCCAACCACACCAGGGTTCGAACCAGCAGGTGACAGATTAGAAAGGGGGTGGGATTCTGCCAAGCCCATCAGCCTTGCAAAATGGGGATTGAACTTTCTTGAAAATATTTAATGATTTGAGTTAAATTCATTAATCACAAATCAACTCTTCTTCCAAAGGAAGCTGCTACCGGAGCCCTAAACTCAGAGAAGCAAAGCACAGCCTGGATTGTCAGGGTGAAGTTGAGGGATTGAGCAGGGGAGTCTGGAGCGTACGGAGGATGGAGAGTAGGTTCTTTAGGGTATCGTGTTTGGGTTGGACATGCATCCATCAGGATCCCATAGATATCTGGGACTAGCATGAGGTGAGTGGAGCAGGGAGAAAAGGCCTTTGCTTCCCTGCGGCTGATGAGGTTCTAAAGGGAGGGCCTATTCCAACACCCAATGGAGCAGGGAACAGAAAAGGTGGATGGGTGAAAAAGAGGCAAAGTGTTCGGTTTTTATTGAAGGCAAAGGGAAAATAAACTCGGCTGGTTTAATGAATGAAAGGGATAAACTTCAGTGGCATTGGCCAGCCCTGTTCTCCTCTTGTTTACCAGGCTGTTGCCGCAGAACATTAGCGTGCAGTGAGTGGTTCGCTTCCTGAAAATCCTTCTTCAGCACAGAATTGAATCCGCATCACTCTGCCTGGGAAGACCAGAGGCACCAGAGGACATCAACATGGAACTGAAAACAGCAAAAGTCAGACATCATATTTTTTTGAACACTCTGGCTCAGGCAAAGCCCTGGTGTCACCACACTGACAAGAGGGTTTTCACCAGGGAACAGCTTGGCCCATGGCTCTGAAAACTACTTGCAACTTTCTGGCAGTATTTCAGGGGTCATGACACAATTAATGTTGCTGTTAATTAATACCCAGAAGGCCTAATTGCAAACCATCCTTCCTCTGGGGAAGAAGAAAGTTTGGAGTCCACTGAACTATTCTTGTGTGAGTTTAAATCCCCAGTTCCCCAGTTGTTGGAAACAGGTTAGGGAAAGGGGCTGGGAATATTAAACTGGGCTTTTACACGTATCAATCAGGGTCCCTTTGCTGTTGTCCAAATGTTGATAAAACGTGAATGACAATTTGGTATCTTTGACATATTTCCCAATGTACACTATAAGAAATGCCCTGTCTATGGTTCAAGGCCTAGGACCTGTGTGAGGTCAATAGGTGGAGAATTGGTGACTCCCAATGGAGTACGACCTGTTCCTCATCATTCCTTCATTTAACACTCAGTAATTTTAGCCTGGGAAGGTATGAATGTATTTAGAGCATTTATGGAAATTTAGGTGCCGAATGACTCATCAGACAATTAAAACCACCAGAAAGTAGCACTAATTAAACATTCCAGCACATTCATTAACATCTATACCACATCTACCATCTTCTTTGAGAAGTTTTCCATAATTCTTTACCCCTGAGATTTTCAGATAAACCAAAGGAAATGGCAAAGATAATGGTTTGTATTGTCCCGAGTGAACTTTTCCAAGATTCAAACATTCTAAGGACATTAAGGGATTATAAAGTAATCCCACCTACAGAGTCTCAATTGATTCCTGAATGTAACCCAGCAAGTGTAACTGAAAATGAGGATACTTTTCAGAGAACTAACATATCTTTCACTAGAGAAAATTCACAGATCCCAACGCCAAAAAGGCCCAGTTCAATCATCTCGCTGGATCCCCTGTAGAGCATTGTCCACCGAACTTCTCCAAAAATAATTCTTTTTGAGTTAGATGAGAACTTGAAGGAAATCCAATCTTGTTTTAAAACTTGCCAATGATGGAGAATCCACCATGAGCCACCAGAAATTGTTTCCATGATTAATTAATCTGTGTATTTAAATTGTCTTAATGTCTAGACTAGCTAATAAGTTATTGCCTACCATTTACTTCAATAAGCTAAATATATGTGGCTCCTTCCATTTCTGCCAAAAGCCACTTATCTAGAGCATGGATAGATCTTCTAGCCTTTTCTGAGACCATTTCAGTTATTCACCAAGGCTTTCAGTGTAAGGTCTCAAGCAAAAATGGGAAGAAGGAAAATCCAGGGACCTTTAGACAGGTCAGCCTTACCTCAGTACCTGGGAAAATAACGGAGGGGATCCTCAAGGAATCCATTTTGGAGCACCTGAATGAGGGACCAGTGATTGAAAGTAGTCAACATGGATTCACCAATGGTAAGTTCTGTCTCACCAATCTGACTATCTTCTATGGCTCTGTGGACATGAGGAAGTCAGTAGATGTGATGTACCTTGAGTTCAGCAAAGCTTCTGATACCGTCTCCCACAACATTCTTGCTCATAAGTTGAGCAGGTATGAATTGGATCCATGGACTATAAGAGAGATAGAAAGCTGGCCTGATGGTCAGGCTCAACAGATAGTGCTCAATGGCATAATATCTGGATGGTGGTTGGTTTCAAGCGGAGTGTCCCAAGGTTCGGTTCTGGGGCTTCTGTTGTTCAACACCTTTATTAATGACTTGGATGAGGGATGGGATTGCACCCTCAGAAAGTCTGTGCATGACACCAAGCAAGGAGAGAGGTAAATAAGTTTGAGAGCAGACATAGGATCCAGAGTGAGCTGGATAAATGGAAGGATTGGGCCAAAAGAAATCTGATGAGGTTCAACAAGAAGAAGGGCAGAGTCCTGCACCTGGGACAGAAGAATCCCAAGCATTGTTATAGGCTGGGGACCAAGTGGCTAAGCAGCAGTACAGCAGAACAGGACAGAGGGATTATAATGGATGAAAGGCTGAATATGAGTAAAGAGTGTGCCCTTGTAGCCAAGAAGGCCAGTAACATACTGGGGTGCATAGGAGGAGCATTTCAAGCAGATCTAGAGAGGCTGTTGTTCCCCTCTATTAAGAACAGGTGAGTCCACATCTGGAGTATTGCATCCAGTTTTGGGCCCCCCAGTATAGAAAGGATATGGATGTACTGCAGCGGGTTCAGTGGAGTGTAACACAAATGATTAACAGCAACAAAGGGTCCTGTGGCACCTTATAGACGAACAGAAAAGTTTGGAGCATGAGCTTTCGTGAGCACAGACTCACTTCATCAGATGCATCAGTGGCATCCTATGAAGTGAGTCTGTGCTCACGAAAGCTCATGCTCAAAACTTTTCTGTTAGTCTTTAAGGTGCCACAGGACCCTTCATTGCTGTTACAGATCCAGACTAACACGGCCACCCCTCCGACAAATGATTAAGGGGCTGGAGCACACGATAGGCTGAGGGATTTGGGTTTATTTGGTTTCCAGAAGAGAAGACTGAGGAGTGATTTAACAGCAGCCTTTAACTTCCTGAAGGGGAGCTCTAAAAGGGATGGAGAGAAATTGTTCTCAGTCATGACTGTTGTCAGAAAAAGGAACAATGTTCTGAAGTCACAGAAGGAGAGGAGTAGGCTGGATATTAAGAAAAATGACTTCACCAGGAGGGTGGTGAAGCTCTGGAATGCGTTACCTAGAGAGGTTGTGAATTCTCCATCTCTAGAGTTTTTAAAGTTCTGGCTTGATAATGTCCTGGCTGTGGTGACTTAGTTGGGGTTGATCCTCCTTGAAGCAGGCGGTGGATGAGGTAACCTCCTGAGGTCCCTTCCAGCCCTAGGATTCTGTAATTCCCATTGGTTTGAGTTTACTCATTGCGCTTTGCTTGAATCAGAGAGAGAATTTGGGTTTTATTGGCTGTGACCATTTTGGCCCGACATCTTTTGTTGACGTTGTCGGTATCTGTATTGATATCGGAGTTGATTTAGATGGAGTTATTTTAATGTTCCCTCATCCCCCAAAAGCTGCAGGAACAGGCAGGAAATTAAACATGGCAGACACTGAGATTCCCAGTCCTACACAATCTGCCATAGTTCTGTTTCCCCAGCTGCAGATCTGCATCGTATAATACCCAGTCCAAGTTCTCCACTTGTTAGGATGTAACGTTTTTCACTTCCTTTTGAGAAGTGGATGTATAACAGAAGGTCTTAACCAGAGGATGAATATCAGTGCCAACAGAGGGAGTGAAAGAGCCCAGCATAACACAAAAGATGTTAAGCTGCTTGTCGAATTTAGACACAATTTCACATGTGACTGAAGCAGAGTGCTTTGGCTGTACGTGTATCTGGAAAAATATCGTAATTTTCATGGGAAATATCTCTTACTGGAACAAGTTTTTTTGAAGAAATGTGTGTATAATGCATTGCAGATCAAATGGAGAAAAGTAGCATCGTAACAGAAAGAGAGAAAGAAAGAAAGAGAGAGAGAAAGAAAGAAAAGGGGGTAAAGCTGTTATTGCGTATGCAAATGGTCCTTTTCCCCCTGAGGCAGAAATTGAAATAAATCTGGAAAAAGAAATTTCCAAAATATTGAAACAGCAACAGAGAACCCCTACAGAGAACCCCCCTCCCTGGTTTTACCCCATTACAGACATTCACTCATGACAATTAGTTTCCGAAAGCAACCACTTTACGAATCCCTTTCCGCAGGGACTGTTGGACCTCCTTGTTCCTGAGGCAGTAGATGATAGGGTTGATCAAGGGAGTCAGGACTATGTAGAAGACAGAGAATGTTTTGTGTAGGGCCTTGGGCGTGTTGGCTGTTGGAACCACATAGACACTGATCACGCACACATAGAAAACGGTCAGCACAAAGAGGTGAGAGGAGCAGGTGGAAAAGGCCTTTTTCCTCCCGGTGGTGGACGGGATTCTCACGATGGCGGCGATGGTACAACTGTAGAACGTCAGAGTCAGCAGCAAGGGTACAAGTGACCCAATGGCAGCAACAACAGATGTCAGCAGTTCCACAGTGCGGGTGTCCTCACAGGACAGCTTTATGATGGGTGCATAATCACAAAAGAAATGGTCAATTTCCTTGGAACCACAGAACGGCATTTCCCACAAGAAAGTGTTTGCTATTATGGAGAACCCAAAGCTGATGATCCAGGACCCTGCCACTAGCTGGCCACACACCCGGCCGTTCATCAGAGCAGGGTAACGCAGGGGATGGCATATCGCTAAATACCGGTCGTAAGACATGAGCGCCAGCAGCACAGGTTCTACAGTGGACAAGCAACCAAAGAAACACAATTGCACAATACAAGCCTTAACAGGAATGGGTGTGTCCCTAGTCAGGAGACTGGCCAGCAGCCTGGGCAAGAAGGTGGAGGTGTAAACGATCTCCAGGAAGGACAAGTTCCCTAGTAAGCAGTACATGGGGGTGTGAAGGTGCTGATCGCACACGACCAGTGCAATGATGAGGCCGTTCCCAGCCACAGTTGCAATGTAGGTCACCAGAAACAGCAGGAAGAGAAGGGGCTGCAGCTCAGGGCCATTCCCAAATCCCAAGAGGATGAATTCCACGATGACTGTTTGATTTCTTCCTTCTGCTTTCTCCATGGTGCGTATCTGCAAAAAGAAAACCATGAAGTACTGATGGAGCGCGCACGGTCAGGCTGTGCTGTCAGCTGTACTGGCAGAAACCTCACATCACAACTTCTCTCCATTGCAACAATGAAGTTGTCAAGAGTCAAAGGAAGACACATGCTGAGCTTCCAATGTGGTCAGAACAAGAGCACAGGAACCCAGTGAATTACACCCGTCTCCCTTCTCTCTCCCTCAACCCCTGCTGCACTTGAAATCCCACGGTGGGGCTGGGATTCCAACACATCTTTCTGGTATCTGTGCCGCAGTGAGACTTGGAGAAGACAAAACTCAGAAATCGTTGGCTGGCAAACGAGAGCTATTCCGAGTTCAAACCCGGGCATTGGAAATAGGTTCGTCGTGGTCCTGTCATCTCTCCAAATGCAGAGGACATGTGACAAACCCCCCACTGGGCAGTGGAAGCTATTTTGAGTTACCCACTGGCCCTGCAGCCGGGAGGTTAAGTTCCCAGCTTGGGCAGATGAGCAAACGAGGGGTTGACAATAGCAGTGGTGAGAACAGGGCAGCACAAGCGGCAGTGTGGGACAGGCACTGTGTGCCTATCTGAGCTCTCAGATCGGCTTGGGCTTGGGCATGTCGCCTGTACTGCCAAGGCTACGCTGCTATTTTTAGCTCAGGTGCTCAGTCTGCCCTTGGGTCGACTGCAGCTGGGAATTTCATAGCTCAGGTGAAGTGCAGGTCAAACCTCTAGAATCCCAAACTCTCTCAGTCCACAAAATCAATAACCCTGCGTGATTTCATGGAGCTGGACGACCCATTGTCATGGTTGTAGCCAGGTTTTTCTGTGGTCCCATCCATTTCCTACCAGCCACCAGTCCTGGGTCTCAGTGCTCTGTGCTGTTATTTTGCTGCAATTTACCCCATGTGTCTTCTAAGAGCCCCGGAAGCAGAGGAAGTGTTGGTAACGTGCTAGACAATATTGACCTGCCGTGGTCTGGCAAATTCTCTCATTCGGCACCGGACAGTTTCCGAAGGTGCCGGACGAGAAAGATTCAACTTGTATAGACATCCCCCCTATGACATACACCAAAAGACTCAACAGCCTGTGGTTTGTATGAAAGTCTGTCCAGCTGTCCTCCGTCATGTATATACGTTTGTGTTAGTTTGTCTGTCTTTGAGGGTGTCTGTCTGTCTCTTTGTCTGTGCGTCTGTCTCAGCTTCTTGCTCCTCTCACTTACAGCAGGATAAGTTGCACAAGCCTCCTTTCATGTACGTGAGCACAGGTGATGTTGACATCTAACCACATACGAAGAAATAAAGTGTGATAAAAAGGAAAATTCCTCAAGAGAGAAATAAAATGAAAATAGACCCAGAGAAAACAGGAGGGAGAAATAAAAGGAGATAAAATAGAGAGACAGAGAGTGAGAGTGTGCGTTTGTGTGAGAGAGAGATTGTTATATCTCCAAATGCTATGAACAAGAAAAAAGATATATGTTTAAAGAGATGTAGCCGAGCCGTGATGTTAATGCAAAGGTATCAGAGCCTGTAAATCTGCAATCTCCTACTTGTTTTTCCCTGTATCACTTGTTGATAAGTCCTTATCGCCTGCAAAAGTCACTGACTTACAATGCACCTGATCCAGCTCTGGCTTCCCCACGAACGGAAAAGGATCACTGAGAGAAGTGCAAATAGAAATCTAGAAAGCGCGCGCGCACGCACACACACACACACACACACACACAGAAGAAAGACCATGGTATTGGTGGAACAATTCTACAAGCAATGAAACGTGGTGAATAATGGAGTGCACACAGAGAGCAAATAAACTGGATTGATTCCTGGAGAGTAGCTGGGATGGAAATCACTCTTGCCAAACTTCAAAGTTAGCTTTGAAGTTAGTTCCTAGTGTAGCTGAACCCTTGATGATCACCTGGTCTATTCATTCCTTCTGGGGCACCGAGCATTGGCCACTGTCAGAACAAAGGACAGTGGAGTATATGGACGTTGGGTCTGATCCTCTATGTTCTTCATGGGAGACCCGTGTGTTCCTCCTTATTCTGCATGTTTTGCTATGAACTACTGAACTTTTTCTCCTTCCCCTGGGGCTGGACAAGCAGTGATGTTCTTTCAGACTTGGCACATGCTGGAGCAGGTCTTCATCTTTTCTAAATCTGATTACTTCATTGTCACTGTGCTGTGTTACCTTTTCCATCCATCATCTAGTGCCAGCTGCACCCTCGTCCTCACCCTTCCTTCAGATATTCTGAGCTACGATTATAACCTTTGCCAGATATTTTCCAGTTATTCCTCCCATTGCTAGTCCTCACTGCCCACAGGAAATGGAGCCCTGCGCTCCTACTGCCTGGCTGGGCTTTATTGCTCATCTTGGGCGATGTTGTTGTCGTTCCCTTGCATGGAACAGAACTGCTTCCAAACTGAACATAACAGAGTCCAAACAATTCCTGATCCCTAAGACGAAGCAACAGAAGAAGAGGAAAGTCTCATCTGAATGGAAATTAATGCAGAGGGACCTTTTGATCTGAAAGGAAATCGCTGTTCATGGGATAAGTATCGCAGGGGGAGCTGTGTTAGTCTGTAGCTTCGAGAACAACAACAAGTCTTGTGGCACCTTATAGACGAACAGAGATTTTGGAGCAGAAGCTTTCGTGGGCAAAGACCCATTTCATCACATGCCACAGAACAGGTCTTAGTCCAGGAAAGCTCATGCTCCAAAACATCTGTGAGTCTATAAGGTGCCACAAGACTTCTTGCTGTCGATGGGATGTGTGAGCTGAGCAGAGCTCCTAGAATAACAGAAAACAAGGACCACTGGCAGGTCTATTTTACAGAAAGAGGAAAACTGAAATACTCACAAGGAGAAACCAATTGTGAGATAAATCTCCCAGTTCAGTCTGAATTCTCTGGTGCCAAACAGAGGCTAAGAAGACCCCTGAGCTGCCACAGGACCAACATTCCAGTCCTCTTTTGTGTTCGCTCAGGCAGGGACACGCCCAGCTGCAGTTACACACAGAGTCTCTGAGCAGCTCTGGTGGTAACCAAGAAAGGAAAAGCTCCAGCTCCCTGCCTAGGAACTGCGACTGCCCTGCCCGGCCCTGCTCAAAGCACCGACCCAGAGGAGCTTGTAACCGGCTTTGCCTCTCCCTCTGCGTGCAGAGAATTAGCCACAGGTGTGTGACCAGGCTGGGATTCTGCCCTAGATATTCCATGCAAAGACACCTGGTTTAAGTTAAACTACACCCACATTCATTCGCTGCTAACGGTTGATTTTCTGGTCTAGCAAACAGATTGAAGCAGGTTAACAGGCAAACCCACCAAGAGGCACAGTGATCATAAGGCCCCAGTTAGATGGATTACGGATTAGCAGGTTCTCACCCTGACTGCTGATACCGGGAAACTGGCAGAATGGCCAGGCACAACCTGCAGCTGATTTGCGGTTTGGGTTTCTCAGGTGCCCACAGACAGGCTGAGATCCCTTTAGTTGGGTCCAGCCCTTCCCCCCAGTTAAGCCTTTTTTCTCAGCTCTTTCCAGGAGTCGTCTTGTGTGGGCCGTGAAGAGGAAGTGAGGAGCTGAGTCCCTCCCTTTTATAGCTTCAGCGCAGGGCAGGAACGCTTTGTTTCCAGTCTTGGGTCTCAGACCAGTGTGTGGAAAAACACCGATTTCCTAACATGGCGCCCAGAGTTCTGGGATTTCATCACCTGCCCCTGGAGATTCTCAGCTGCTGTTATTTACAGGCTCTGTGGGGAGTTGCCGGGAAGGCTCACCCGGGGGGGTAGGAGCTTCCCCTAAGGCCCATCGTGTTCCCTAAAGCTGTGGGGGCTGCCCCAGCGTCTGAGTGTAGGTCTATGGGGTCCAGGGCTGATCTGTAGCACTGGGCCAAACATCACTGTGTCCTGAAGTCCTCAGGGGCCGGGTCAAGTCCCCGTCTGGTCCCAGTCCCAATCCCAGAACCGGCTGTTAGGGGTAGAGGCTGGTGCCGGGCCAGCTCCCCACCACAGCCCCAGATACTGAGGGGGGCTTTGCCCCAGGAGCGATGATGCACTGAGGGATGGTGGGACTGGGCTCTGGGCTCAGGTGGACAGGCTGAGGCTGGTCCACTAGCAGTGATGGGCGGTGGTACAATGGCCTGAGCCCCTGCTGTGGGGAGCTCTGGGGGTCCAGCTGTAGCCTGGTCTGGGGGTGTGGGAGGGGGACAGGATCCCTCTGCCTGGCCCAGGCACATGTGTCAAAGCTACCAAATGACTCTTCACTCTTTGCCAGCATTTAGATAGGGGGCAAAGACCCACTTTGTCAGATGTATGTCGTGGAGATTCCAGAGGTCTAATTATACAGGTTCCCGGAAAAGGGGGAGTCCGGCATCGACGAGGTGGATTGAGTCACAGGGAGGGTGCGGACCACATCCAGAAGCTAATGTGGAGGTGTGAACATCAAGAGAGGAGAAGCTGTTTTTGTGGTTGACCAGCCACTCCCCACCTCTCTTCAATTCTTTGTTCACGGTGTCAAATTTGCAGATGAATTGGAGCTCGGCAGTTGCTCTTTCGAGTCTGTTTTGAAGATTTTTTTGTTGTAGGAGTACGACTTTTAAATCTGTTACCGAGTGTTCAGGGAGACTGAATTGTGCTCCGGCAGGCTTGTGTGCATTACTCGTCCTGATGTCTGATCTGTGTCCATTTATTCTTTTATGTCGAGCCTGGTCAGTTTGGCTAATGGATATGGCAGAGGGGCATTGCTGGCACATAATGGCCTATATTACATGAGTAGATGTGCAGATGAATGAGCACCTGATGGTGTGGTTGATGTGATTGGGTCCTGTGATGGTGTCGGGGGTGGAGATATGTCGGCAGAGGTGGCAGCGAGGTTCGTTGCAGGGACTGGTTCCAGATTTAGAGTTCCTGTGGTGTGGTCGATAGTTGCCGGTGAGGATTTGTTCCAGGTTGGCAGGCTGTCGGTAGGCGAGGACTGGCCTGCCTCCCAAGCTCTGTGAGAGAGAAGGACCATTGTCCAGGATGAGTGGTAGATCACCGGTGATGCACTGGAGAGGTTTTAGCTGGGGGTTGTGTGTGATGGCCAGTGATACTCTGTTATGTTCCTTGTTGGGCCTATCATGTATCTTGTGGCTTCTGGATACCCGTCTGGCTCTGTCGATCTGTTTCTGCACTTCCTTAGCTGGGGGTTGTAGTTTTGGGAAAGCTTGGGAAAGGGCTTGTGGGAGTCTGAAGGATTGGAGCAAATGCGGCTGTACCTTAGTGCTTTGCTGTGTACAATGGATCGTGGGGTGTACCCTGGATGGAAGCTGGAGGCACGTCGGTCAGACATGGAGGTGAAAGAGATGCTTGGAGACCCCTTCCCCACTCCTCAGCCAGAGCCAGGAGACAAATCAATGCGCACTGACAAAGAAAGAGCAGTCCGGTAGCACTTTAAGCACTAACAAAATCGTCTGAGGTGATGAGCTTCAGATCTGAAGAAGTGGGTCTGTCCCATGAAGCTCATCACCTCAGACATTATTTTGTTAATCCTTAAAGTGCTACTGGACGGCTTTTTTGTGTTGATCGTATATAGACTAGCACGGCTGTCTCTCTGTCACTGTGCGCACTGCTGTCACATTTGAGGGAGAACCCAGTCCCAAAAGGGGTTGTGCCCCTGCCTGTCCTTCAACACTGGTGTCCTGAATGCTCTGCAAAAAAATAAAATACAATAAATTATTAACACACCACAGGCAGCGTCCTGAGTATGTGTGTGCTGAGTTTTCTGTGTTGTCCCAGCCTTGCCGTCTGGTCAGTGAGTGCGTGGGCTTCCCATGGTCTTTTTGGGAAGGCAGTGCCTTCCCTGGCCTATGTTACCTACTGCCCAAGTTCACCCTGGTCCCTGTCACTCACTTATCCATTACACGAGTGATCCCTGCCTCTTGCCTCGGCCTAACATTTCTCAAAAGCAGTGCTCTGCTCTGTTCAGCCCAGGTGTAGACCATTCAGAAGCACAGAAGGGACATTTTCTCATGTAAAGAGACAAAAAGCCCAGGCTATGACTTTGACTGCCATGGACCAACTCTTCCACTTCGAAAGGGCCGTGAGTTGGGTTGAGAAGAACAGGAGAATAATATCAGAGAGGTCACCGTGTTAGTCTGTCGCTCTGAGAACAACAGGAAGTCTTGTGGCACCTTATAGACTAACAGGTATTTTGGAGCATAAGCTTTTGTGGGCAAAGACCTGCTTTTTCAGTTGTTGTAGAATATTCAGTAGAATAATTGAGCCATAGACCCCTAGAGCTGGACGAGAAATCAGGATGTCATCAAGTCCAGCCCCCTGCTCCAAGCAGGACCAACCCAGACTGACAAAATTCTTGCGCATAAGTTAAGGAAGTATGGATTGGATACAGGGACTGTAAGGTGGAGAGAAAGCTGGCCGGGTGATCGGGCCCAAAAGGTAGCGATAAATGGCTTAATGTTTGTTTGGTGATCGGTTTCTAGTGGATTCCCCCACAGATCAGTTCTGGGGCTTATAGTTTTCACCATCTTTACTAATGGTCTGGAAGAGGGGATGGATTGCACCCTCAGCACATTTGTGGGTGACACTGAGCTGGGGAAGAGGGTAGGGTGAGTCCACATCTGGAGTATTGCATCCAGTTCTGGCCCCACAGTACAGAAAAGATGTGGATACATTGGAGCAGGTCCCGCAGAGAGCAACCGAAATTATGAGGGGACTGGAACACGTGACGTACGAGGAGAGGCTGAGGGATCTGGGTGTATTGAAGTTACAGAAGAGAAGAGTGAGGGGGGATTTGGCAGCAGCCTTCAGCTTCCTGAAGGGGGCTCTAAAGAAAATGGAGAGAGGCTGTTCTCAGTAGTGAGATGGCAGAACAAGGGGCAACAGTGGGAGGTGCATATTATATATTAGGAAAACTATGTCACCAGGAGGGTGGGGAACCACAGTGGTGTATTGCCTAGAAAGGTGGTGAGATCGTCTTCCGTAGAGGTTTTTAAGTCCCAGCTCGACAAAGTCCTGGCTGGGATGATTTATTTAGGGTTAGTCCGAACGGGACCGGACTAGATGACCTCCTTATGTCCCCTAGAAACCTAGAGTCTATGATTCTCTGACTAAATCATCCACCCAGGGCTTTGTCAGCCAGAACGTAAAGACCTCTAGGGATGGAGATTCTACCACCTCTCTCGGTAACACATTCCAGTGCTTCACCAGCCTCCTAGGGAAATAGTTTTTTTCCTAATATCCAACCTACACCTCCAACATTGCAATTTGATACCATTGCTTCATATTCTGTCATCTGTCTCCACTGAAAACAGCCTCTCTCCATCCTCTTTATACTCCAGCTTCATTTATTTGAAGGGTGCTATCAATTGTCCCCTCAGTCTTCTCTTCTGGAGACTAAACAAGTCTCAATCCCACAGCATTGTCTCGTAAATCATGTGCTCCAGCCCCCAGATCATTTTGGTTGCCCTCTGCTGGACTGTCTGGACTGTGTCCACATACTTTTTGTAATGGGAGGGGATCCAGAATTAGACACAATATTCTAGATGTGGCCTCACCAGTGTCAAATAAAGGGGAATAATCTCTTCCCCAGATCTGGCATTGTCCCTAATAAAGAGCCCAGTGTGCCATTAGCCGCCTTGTTTCTTTGTTTCTAAGCTCTCTCTGAAAGGAAGGTTGAGAATGTGAGGACCCCCCACGTGAAGCCATCCCAAGTGCGTCTTCCTGGGGTAAGGGATTTTTTTTTCCACTTAGGTGATGGCAGCTACTACCCAGGGCCATGAAATCTGGGACCTCGGGGAGTTTTTTTTTTGAGGAGAGCATTGCAGCAAAGTTATTTTGTAAGGTTTTGTGGGACCCCAATTTCTGCAATCAGAGTGTCAGAGTGCGGGGCAGGCCTGACACGTATACCAAAATAGCTGCCCAGGTCTAAGAAACGCATCCATTGGCTTGAAACACTTTTGGAGGGAGCGGACGTGCTATTCCGACATCCCTGAACACCGTATAGCAGGAGGAGTACAGGGACGCCTTGACATAGGGCTTTATTTTGGTATGTGGCACCAGTGAGACAGAGCCACATGCTGATACACCCTGTTTTCAGGTGAGGTTGTCTCATAGACACAGCCTGTGAGAATGAGCTTATCACCCATTTGGAAAGAGCAGGAAGACAGGCAGAAGTGATGGACTCAGGCAGTATCAGGGTATTTTGCAGAGGCATTTGAGAAGTTTGTACACCCACAGCCTTTGACTTTCAAATGCATTAGGGAGCCACATTCACTTCTGGTCCTTAAAACTCAAAGCCAATATACACAATGGAACTTGTCCACTCTGAAAGGGCCGTGAGTTGTGTTGAGATGAACAGTAGCTGAGGGACTTTTACACACTTTGGCTACGTCTACATGAGAACCCTACATCGATGTAGCCTATTTCAATGTGGCGACATCGAAATAGGCTATTTCAATGAATAACGTCTACACGTTCTCCAGGGCTGGCAACGTCGATGTTCAACATCGACGTTGCGCAGCACCACATCGAAATAGGCGCAGCGAGGGAATGTCTACACGCCAAAGTAGCACACATCGAAATAAGGGTGCCAGGAACAGCTGCAGACAGGGCACAGGGCGGACTCAACAGCAAGTCGCTCCTTTAAAGGGCCCCTCCCAGACACACTTTCATTAAACAGTGCAAGATACACAGAGCCGACAACTAGTTGCAGACCCTGGGCATGCAGCATGGATCCCCAGCTGCAGCAGCAGCAGCCAGAAGCCCTGGCCTACGGGCTGCTGCACACGGTGACCACAGAGCCCCGCAAGGGCTGGAGAGAGAGTGTCTCTCAAACCCCCAGCTGATGGCCGCCATGGAGGACCCCGCTATTTCAATGTTGCGGGACGCAGATCGTCTACACGTTCCCTACTTCGATGTTGAACGTCGAAGTAGGGCGCTATTCCCATCCCCTCATGGGGTTAGCGACTTCGACGTCTCGCCGCCTAACGTCGATTTCAACTTCGAAATAGCGCCCAATACGTGTAGCCGTGACGGGCGCTTTTTCGAAGTTGGCGCTGCTACCAGGCCCGCAGGCAGAGCGACCCCACTGCACAGCGCCAGCAGCGGGTGTATTGTCGGAACAGGGGAATCCCACTCCTCCAGCCACGTATTTCTGCACTTTCGCTCTTTGCTAAATGCCCCTCAGATCCCTTGTCAGCTGCCTGGGCTCTCAGCTGGACAGAGCCTCTCCAGGAGCTTTGTCAGCCCTGCTCTCCTGCTCGGAAAGTTTTCCGCTTCCCCCAGGGCCCTTTACTTGAAGTCAACAGCCTCTAGAGCCTGAAGAGCCCATGCTCAGAGAGAAGTGTCAGAGAGGGGCCGACTGAGTCTGTATCTTCAGAAACAACAAGAAGTCCTGTGGCACCTTATAGACTAACATGCCCAGAGGGGCACTAATAGGGCCGTTCCTGATCAAGGAGAGCATGTCCAGCACTGGACTGAGACTCACCGGGCCTGGGCCTTTCACTTCCCTGCCTGGTGACTTTAGGCAAGGCCATGCCCCTTTCTGTGCCTCAGTTTTTCCACATGTAGAATGGGGATAATGAACCTGGGAGTCAGTCCTAACTGTGTGACAGAGCCTCCAGAAGGCCAAGAGTCCAGCTGAGGATGTACAATACACTCTAGCAAGAGAAGGGGCCTTAACAGCAGCACTGTTGCGTCCACGCCAGGGCTTAGACCAGTGTCTGGTTAACACCTCTCTGCTTCCACTGGTCTGTATGCTGAGGGCTGAAGAGCTGGGTGGGGCTGAGGGAGCAGCCCCTGGGGCATTGCTGCCCAGCCCGCTCTGCCCCAGACCCAGCTGCCATCAGGTGGGGCTCCAGGGGATCCCTCCAACCTCCAGAGGGGCTGGCCAGGGCCAGGACACCAGCCTTGGGGGGGGGGGGGGGGGTAGCAGTGACATCACAAAGGCCTGTGGCAGGACCTCAGCCTATTGGGGGACAGGGATGACCTCACAGAGAGACCCTGACAACAGCCAATCAGGACAGAGGCGCGAGGGGGACAAGCTGAGAGATTCCCGCGGCTTGGCAGCAGCCGGCGCCTCCCCAGGGTCTCTGCGGGGGCCGGAGGGAGAACTGGGACCGACGGGCGGGGCCGGAGGAGCCTCGTGGGCGTTTTCTCCTTCCCTGCGGCCGGTGGGGCTGGGCCCGGGGAGAAGGTGGGAGCCTCCGAGGGGTTTGGAGCCTGCTCGGTCTGGTTCCCCTTCGCCCCTTTCCCTCCCTCTGGCTGCCCCCTCCTGCCTCCGCCCCCTTTCCCGGCCCCCCGCCAAGCAGGGTGGGTGGGGGCTGGGGTGGGGCGGGAGGCCTCCCACGGAGCTGGGGCTGGCAGAGCGCTGGGAGCCGGAGGTGACCTGGGCCGGCCTTTTGGACGTCTGCTGAGACCCCTCCGCCCCCGCGCCCGGAGTCTGGCTGCTGCCTGGCCGAGCGGTGGTCACCGGCAGGGGAGATTCCCTCCCGCTTCTGTTCTCCTCCCGCCGCTCTCAGGGACTCGTCAGTGACGGTTCCCAGCCGGGCGGGACGGGCCCAACCCGTGGGGCTGCGCAGGGGCTCTGCTTGGACCAGATCGTGCACGTCTGTGACACCAGCCCCCGCCCCGGCTTCCCCTGCAGACTCTGCAGGGCCTGGTCTGGCCTCGGGCCGGCCCTGCGGGGGACCTGCGGGCAGAGCCCCAGAGGGCAGCAGGACAGCTGGGAGGGGAGCGTGGGGGTGGGGGGGCAGTTTCCCTGGGGGAGCGGCAGAGCCCGGCTGTAACTCACCCCCACCCGCACTGCCCGCGAGTGACCTCTGAGCCGGCTCCCGGACCCCGGCGTGGGCAGGCGGCTCCCACAGGCCGCAGGGCGGCAGCTGCAGGGCTGCGCCTGGGAGTGACCCTGGGGCAGAGTCAGAGCCGGGCCTGAGCCAGACGTGGGCCCAGCTCATCTGCTCCTGGCTCAGGGAGCCCCTGGCACTTTAAGGGCCCATGTTCCAGCCCCGGCTCCAGCCAGGCTCCTGCCCGGCCCTGGGTCCCTCCTCGCCCCCTGGAGCAGCTGGGGGGAGTCCCCATGGAGGGCCCTGCCCAGCGCCCTTTGCCCCAGGAGCTGGGGGTCTCGTCCGGCCCCTCTCCCCAGTGGCTCCAGCAGAGGGACGTGGGGAGGGGGCTCCTGGGGGGGGCTGGGGGCTGGCAGCAGGACGCTGATGGGCCCCGTCTCCTCCCTTCCAGCACAGCTCAGCACAGTCCCCAAGTAGGGAGCTGGGGGCCCAGCCGGGACCGTCCCTCGGGGCCCAGCCGAGGACACCGGGCGGCCGGCCAGGGAGGTGCCGGACCCTCTCCCCACTGCTGCTGCGCCAGAGGTAAGGGACCCGCTGGGCACCGGCCCCTGGAGCAGTGACACCGCCAGGCGCCAGGCCGGGGCCCTGCGGAAATGCCCCCCAGCCTGTCCCCCCCCCGGGAAATAGGAGCCCGGTCGCAACGCGCCAGAGCCCCTGGGACCGGCCCGCGGGAGGGGGCGTCTGTCTGCCCCCCACCCCACCCCCCCCCCGCTCCATGTGGGACCAGCCCCTCCCCAGCACCAAGGCGCCGGCTCTTCTGTGGGGCCAGGGCTGCAGCCCCCTGGGAACCCAGCCCCAGCCAGGCCCTGGGGCAGCCGCACGCTGCAGGGAACAGAACAGCTGGGGGGCGGGACGGGGGCGGGGGCAGCAGCTCCTGCGCCCATAGGTGGGAGGGGTCTGGCCCTGGGGGCACTAGAGAGGTGCTGTGTCCATCCCAGGGCCCGGCTCCCCCTGAGCCCTGGTTCCCGGGGCCCCGCGTCCGACAGGCCGTTGCTCTCTTGGGACAGGAGCAGCCCGGCCACGGGGACGCGCCAGCTCCCCCGGCTCAGCCTGGCGCCAGGTGCCCGCGGCTCGGCAGGGGCTGGGCCAGGGCAGGCGCCGGCTGCTGGGGAGGGAGGGAGCCGCCGGCGGGAGTCAGCACCTCGGTCGCAGCTTTTCCCGCTCACGCCGGGCCGGGAGCCACAGCACCACCTGCAGCCTGGACCGGGCTCCCGTGGAGAGGGAGGGGCTGCCCCCCGCGGGGGATGGAACCGCCCCCGTCTCCTGTCCCGCACAGGGACCTGCCCGGCCCTGTGAGCCACGGCCAGGTTATGGTCTGTAGCCATTGGGCCGCACTGCCCTGAGAAAAGGGGCAAGGGACCGACTCTGGCCATTGGGCCGCACTGCCCTGAGAAAAGGGGCACGGGACCGACTCTGGCCATTGGGCCGCACTGCCCTGAGAAAAGGGGCAAGGGACCGGCTCTGGCCATTGGGCCGCACTGCCCTGAGAAAAGGGGCAAGGGACCGACTCTGGCCATTGGGCCGCATTGCCCTGAGAAAAGAGACGGGTTATGGACTCCGCTCACTAGGCTGCGCTGCCCCAAGGCAGTTCTGCCAGAGGGGAGCTCGGATCCCACAGGCTTTGTGGCGGGAGAAGCTGCCGTCCCCTCAGAGCCAGGCGCGGGCTGGACCCAGCGGCCCGACTGTGAGAATTCCAGCCCAGGGACGGGGCTGGTCACTGCGCAGATGGGAGGCTGAACAGCCGGCCCAGCGGCCAGGGCCCTGCGAGGTCACACACGGGACAAGGGCAGCGGAGGAGAAACCTGCCAGCCAGGGCAGAGAAGCAGACGGGGGCTGCACCACGGGGACCTGCTGAAGAGTTCAACACACCAAGGGGCCTCCCCGTCGCACCGCGTCCCCCAGACCCCGAGCTCGGGCTGCGGCGCCCGTCAGCCACGGCGCTGGGCGGAGAAGCCACAGAAATACGGCGCATCGCAGCCCTGCCCTGGGCGCTCATGTCCTGGCCAGACCCTTCCCAGGGAGACTCCCATCCAGTGCACAGCGCTGTGGCAGCGGTGGGGAACCTCAGGGGCGGGGGGCCGGATGCAGCCCCTGGCTTGTGGGGATGCAGCTGCTGAAGCTCAGTGCTCCCCCCCTGCACTGGGGAGCCCACGCTGGGAGGGGTGGGGGTTCCCTCTCAGTTGTGTGCAGCCCCCAAGTGATTTATCTGTGGGTCAGTGGCCCTGACCCAACACAGGTTCCCCACCCCTGCTCTTGGGGGGAGGAAGGTCCCTGAGAACCTGACTAGGGCCCCACCCATTTCACAGCCAGGAGATGTGTGACGGGGGTGGAATCTGATCTCCCCACACGGCGCGGAGCCTGGGGGGCCCAGCTGCTAGCCTGGCCAGGCTGGGATGGGGCAGGAGTTGTCCTTCCCCGACACGGCCACGCCTGGTGGGGAGATCAGCGCCACCCTGAGAGGCAGGAGAAATGAGGGTGGAACTGCTCTGGCCCTGCCCCGCAGGCTGCTCAGGAGTGAAAGTGTCATTCTTGATACGTCCCCCACCCCCACCACACACACCCTATTTCGGTCCAGGACACGCACAGTCAGAGCGCCGTGAAATTCCCCATGGGAACAGCCGAGAGGGGGAACCGGAGCAGCGTGGGAACTGCCTGGCTGTGAAATGGGCGAGGGGCAGGAGAACGCGATGGGGCCCTAGTTACGGCGTGTTCCATGGAAGTGGTGGGAAAGGGTCTGCCAGAAACTCTTGGCCCTGTTGGATCTCAGGGTCATTGGGGAATCCCCTAGTGCAGCGTTTCTCCAGCTGGGGCTCCCAACCCACAAGGGGGTCACAGGGCAGGGTAGGGGGCTCATGAGCAGGGTCACTGGCCATCCGCATGTTCCCAGCCATGACCTCCTCTTTGGTCCTCAACTCTTCCCCTGGGCGGATGTTTGGAAATATTAAAAATGACGGATTTCTCCCGGCTTTCCCAGCTGAGTAGCTGGAGAGCAGCGGCTACTGTCTGGGCGCCCGGTTCGGACGGCAGCGCCACTGCCAGCAGCAGCACAGGGGGAAGGGAGGCCTGGTGCGGTATCACCACCCCTCCTGCTGCACCGCTGCTGGCGTGGGGCTGCCTTTCGATCTGCGCCGCATCAGAGCAGTAGCTGCTGGCAGGTCACCCATCTCTGAAGTCAGCGCCTCCCCCAGCCGCAGCACAGAGGGAAGGGGGCCGGATATGTTCCTGCCACCTTCCCTTCTGCACTGCTGCTGAGTGCGAGCTGCCTTCTGAGCTGGGTGGTGGCAGAGCAGTGGCTGCTGGCCAGGGGCCCAGCTCAGACGACAGAGTCCCTGCCAGCAGCAGCGCAGAAGGAGGGGTGGCATCATGTGGTATTGTCACTCCTACGTCTGTGCCACTGCTGGCGGTGGCCCTGCCTTCCGAGCTGGGCAACTTACCAGCAGCCACGACTCTCTGGCCGCCCCGCTGGGCAGTCAGTGCTGCTGCTAACAGCGGTGCAGCAGGATGTGAAGGGGGGTTGGGGTGGGATTGCAGCACTTCCTTCTGCCCCACGGCTGGGGGCAGCCCTGACTCCCAAACGGGGGGACCAGAGAGCGGGTGCCACTGGCCAGGGGCTACTACAGAGGGCAGCCGGCGCCAGCAGCAGCACAAACTGGGGGTGTCAACGTGTGTCGTTGACGACAAGATTAAACAATACGCCTGGGCCGCTTGGTTAATCCTGTCGGCTGCACACCCCTCCCCCGGCGGCCGCAGTATCAGGGGCAGGAAGGGGAGGGGAGGTGGGAGCTGGTGCCTGTGGGGAGCCGGTTTTCAAGCAGCCGCCCCATGAGCCCCAGATCCCACAGAGCTGCCTGGTCTCCTGCCCCCGCACTGCTGCCTGGGACAGAGATGCAGCGATGGGGAGGGTCGGGGAGCAGGCGGGAGCCGGTGCACATGGAAAGTGGGTTCCCACCCAGCTCTCCCGCCCCCAGGAGCTGTGGAATAACTGTGGAGTTGCTGCGGTTTGAGGCGGTGACACCGTTATTCAATGACTTCCTGTCTGACGTCCCTAGCGCAGAAGGGAGGGCGGCCCTGCATGGTGCTGCCCTTCTTCCTTCTCTGTCATCGCCGCCGGCGGCACCACTGTTCCCGCCAGGCAGCCGGACAGTCAGTGCTGTCGGCGGGAGCCGTGCGGAAGGCAGGTGGCCTGGGGCAGCTTTGCCTCCCTCCCTTCTCTGCCGCCGCCACCGTCGCTGCTGCTGCTGCAGACTAAGGACGTCACAGAGATTCGTTTCCTAGTGGATTCCCCTCCCCCGGCAAAGTGGTGAAAATCAAGTGGCCCGCGATGGAGCTGTGTGGAAATTGCTCCACCCAGCATTACAATGCAGCCACCTCTGGGGTGGAACACGACGGCTGCCTGATAGCGCACTGCAGTGCTGGCCCTGAGTCACTTCCCCAGTGCTGAACTGCAGCCACTTCTGGGGTGGGGCAGAGGCGCTATATAACAGCACCCAGCAACGCCGCCGTGCGCTGCAGCATGGGGGTGAGAAAGACTCCATGGCTGGTGAATTGCAGGGTGGGGCCATTGCCTGAGGACAAGGGCTGAACCTCTCCCCTGCTTTCCTCTCTGCGGATGGCATCTCCCAGCCGTAACCTCCCGGGGAGACAGATGGGGAAACAGGCCCAGACCTGGGGCAGAGTCTCAGCCAAGGTCGCCCAGCGAGTCACGGCAGGGCAGGGCTGGGCTGGAAGCCGCTGTCCTGTCACTCAGCCGCAGCCCTTACCCACAGTACGATCCATCGCACACAGGTCTGTGCTGGGCCGAGTTCCCAGGGCAGCCGGCAGGGTCTGGCCCCCTCTGCGTTCCCCACACCGGCAGCACGTAGCTCTCCCCCGCCCAGAGTCCCCGGCCGGCTCCGCTTTCTTGGGGCGAAGGGGCCGATGGAGGGGAGGACGATCCGGGCGCAGGAGAGCAGCAGCCCCTGCGAGGAGCCCGAGGGACAGAGGTGTCAGCTGGTCCCTCCCATCCACGGTCTCCTGGCCCCCAGCGGCCGGGGTGGCAGCTGAGCCTCCCCTCTGACAGCACCCCCAGCCCTGTCCCCCCAGCTATGCTCCCCTAGCCCCCCAGCTGTGCTCCCCAGCCCTGCCCCCCTCGTCCCCCAGCTCTGGCCCCCCAACCGCTCAGCCCTGGCCCCCCTGTCTTGGCCCCCCAGCTCTCTGCCTGCACCCACCGGTCTCTCCTGGCTGGTTTGGTTCCCGACGAGTCGCCCCACACGCGCGCTGAGCAGACCCCGGTCCCAGCCTGAGCCGACAAGGCGGCTGTTCCCAGGGAGGGACGCAGGGGCCAGGCAAGGACGGTCCCAGGCTGGGGCAGGGCCTGGCAGTGCAGTTCCTCTCGGCTGGGGAGGATGGGGACAGCAGACGGGGCGCAGGAAAGTGGGAGCAGGCCCGTGAGCCCGGCCCCACCGGAGGAATCAGGCTGCCTCCCCTAGTGACTGTGCTCGCACCGCTGCTGTGCCCTGCGCGGTGTCTGAGAAGCAATAACCCTTCTCCTCCCCCGGCCGGCTGGGCGCCACATCTGGCTGCAGAGGGGGGGAGCCGGGCCGGGGGCTCCCCGATGCCGTCACACCCTCCAGATCCCTGGGGCGCAGGGTGAGGTGTGGGCAGGGGGCAGGTGGGCTCGCCCTGCCCCTGGGATTGTCCCACCCGCTGGGAGGACACTGGGGCAGACCCTTCGGGGGCAGGGCGGGGGGCAGCCTGTGGGTGGGGGGCACCCTGGGGTGTTGTGCTCATCCCACTGCAGCAGCAGCAGCTGAGACAGGCCCATGGGCACTGCCAGGAGCTGGTACTGACGGAGGGTGAGAAGGGGCTGCAGGCCAACGAGGGTTCACGCTGCCACCCAGCTGCCCCCACCAAGGGAAGGAGAGGCCCAGGGACAGGATCCCCCTGTGGCGCCGTTACAGGGACACCTTCTCCTTCCTGTGCGTGGGGAGCCAGCCGGGCAGGCGCGGAGGGGGTGGGGGCAGGGAGGGCACATGGGGCGGGGTCCCCTCTGCGTCTGGCCTGATGTTGGCGCATGGCCGTACCCTGTGCTGTGAGGGCCCAATCCAGGCCTGGCGCAGCCCAAGGCAGCTCCACCCGTTGCAGTGGTGCAGGGGGACCCACTTCCCCAGGGCTGAACTGGACCCTGGGAGGGGCTGGGGCAGTGGGGGAGCCTGGCTGGGGTGAGGGAGACCGAATGGCCCAGGGGGTGTCGGGTAGGACAGGTCTTGGTGGAGGCCGAGACCCGCGGGAAGTGAGTTAGTTACACAGGAGGGAGGTGCGGAGGGAGAGCGGAGCAGCCGGCTGGTTCCACAAAAGTACCTCTGCCAGCCCCTCCGGCAGCCACAAGCCCCACAGGCAAACCCCCAGATTCTCCAGCTGCTCCACCCCCCGACCGACAGCCCCTGCTCGGGGGAGAGGTCACTGAAACCTGGGTCACCAGCTGCACCCGGCTTCTTCCGGCCCCAAAGGGTCCAGCCGCAGCCCCAGGTCAGTCCAGGCTTGGCTCCCACCAACCAGCACGCTGGGCCTGGCCTTCAGCATCCACGTGTACAGGTGTGTTAACACCGACAGACAGACCCGGGCAGAGAGTGGGTGGAGGTGGCACAATCCAGACGTCCCCCACGGCCACTGATGCAGCCAGCCACGTCCTGTGCTGATGTCCTGAAAGTCTCTGAACACCCCCCATGGGGCGGGAGCCCAGGGGACACTGGCTTAGTTCCTGCAGCCTGGAGAATTGGGCGCTGGAATACTGGAACCAGAACCCAAACTGGGAGCGAGGTGGTCACCGCCAGGGCATCTGACGGCTTTCCACGGGGAGGGAAACGTCCTTTCTCCTTCCCACAGGCACTGGCGGCTCAGAGTCACCCGACCCCGGTGAGCCGCTGTGGGAAACTGCCCTCGGTGGCTGGTTTCCCCAGCACGGCCCAGTCCAGTCACATGGCAGCTGGGATGGACGTCTGGGCGTCCGATTTCAACCCCATTGCTCAGCCCAGCCCACCTGACCCCTTGGGCTGGTGTGGACGACAAGTCCCACTTCCCTGAGATGTGTATTCGACGCCTGAGCCTGGTGTCTAGCCCAGCAGCCTGGTCCTCTGTCTGTGTGTGTGTGTGTGTGTGTGTGTGCGCACACCCCTTAGTGTGAGTCTCACCACTCAGACATTTCTAACACAGCTACAGAGCCAATGTGTGTAACTTCTCACACGACCACGGCACCGACACACAAGTCACACACAGCTTCAGGGCATCTCCAGCTTTCATCAGACCCCTCACTTGGCCCCCCAGCCCCAGGGTCGGTGCCGCTCTACACACCGGTGACAGAAATGGCTTCCACAGCCAGGGCACAGCTCCAGTCCCGGCACAGAGGTGCCCCTGCCCGGCTGGGCTGGCGTGGCCCTTCTCCCCACGGCGGGCGGGGACTGCTCCGGCACCACCGACTTCAGGGCCCCAGCGGCAGAACACCCCGGCTGCGATATCGGCCCTGGGGCGCAGAGACTCTGTGGGGAAGGGAACCTGCTCCAGGGCCGGATGAGTTCCACCAGCCCTGCCCAACGGCACCATCAGCCCCACGGCTCCCTCTGCCCACTAAACCGAGTTCCTCTCTGCCCCCGACCAGAGTTCCTCTCTCAGCTCTGCCTCCCCATCCCCATCCTGCCCCATGTCCCAGCCCTGCTGCCTGAGTGGGCGGGGGAGGGGCGCAGGCGGCCCCCAGAGGGGCACACGGGGACCCCCCGTTTAGCAATTCAAACGCTGGCAGGAGCCCAAGGGGCAGTGCCCGTCCCGAGTGCTGCTGAGCACCACCTCTGTCTCTGCCCCTCCCCCAGCCCCCTCTGCCCTCCCCCAGCTCCTGCCCCCCCCTGCCCCTCGGGCTCCCGAGTCCCCCCAGGACGTCAATGCGCGGCCCCCAGCCAAGAGCTGCACCCACCAGTGCTGCCCTGGGAGACGCGACACTCAGGAGTCTGGTCCCTGCTCCGCTGGGCGGGTGTGGGGCACTGGCTGCCTGCCCCAGAGACCGAGGGGCTGCGCAATGGGCACCCACAGCCCCACAGAGTCCAGGAGCCTCCGGCAGCCCTGGGAGTGAAAGCTGCCCCAGCCCCACCAGAGACGCTCAGCCCCCGCCTCAGCCCCAGGGAAGGATCAGCCCCTCCCTCAGCCGCAGGGCAGGATCAGGCCTTGCCTCAGCCCCAGGGCAGGATCAGGCCCCACCTCAGCCCCAGGGCAGGATCAGCCCCTCCCTCAGCCCCAGGGCAGGATCAGGTCCCGTCTCTGCAATCAGGACACCCCAGAGCCTGTTGGACTCCCTGCTACAGGACAGGCTGGGTGGGGAGAGGGGGGCAGTGGGGAGTGGGAGGGGCTGGGGGCTGGCTGGGGGGCACCACAATTACCCCTCTTCCTTGCAGCTCTCTGCTTGAGACCCGCTCCCCTGGCCCCTGGGAGCTTTCTCTTTTCTGAGCGAAAGGAGCCCAGGTCTGGCCGGCTCCCCCACAGCTCATGTTCTCTGCACCTTCCACCAGCCTTGTGCTCTTCTCCGCACCTGCTCCCCCTTCTCCACAGCCTTCTGCAAATGTGGGGCCAGCCCTGGGCACAGCCCCACGGAGGCTGCTCAGCGCAGAGCGGGGGGAAGGAATTGCTGCTCCTGGCTGGCTCCCAACACCCGGCAGTGCCGCCCGCAAGCAGGTTGGCGCTTCTGGCAACGGTCTCACCCTGTTGACTCCTCTGGAGCTTGTGCTCCGCTCTGAGCCCAGATCCCTTTCTGCAGGTCTCCTCCCTAGACAGCCACTTCCCCGGCTGGGTGTGACACGGATTGGGCCTTCCTCAGGGGAGCACTTTGCACTTGTTCTTATTCAGCTTCACCCTCTTGACCTCAGGCCGTTTCTCCAGTGTGCCCAGATCATTCTGAGTTACGGCCCTGTTCTCCCTCCCAGCTTGGTATCACCTACAGACGTAAGCAGCGCCCTCTCCATGCCCACATCCACATCGCCGAAGATACTGACCAGAGCCTGTCCCAAAACAGACCCCTGCAGAGCCCCCCTTGTTCTGCCCTTCCAGCAGGACTGTGACCCATTAATAACGACTCTCTGAGAACAGGTATCCAGCCATTTATGGACCCACCTTACAGCAGCCCCATCTAAGTTGTATTTGCCTAGTTTATTGATAAGAAGTTATGCCAGACAACATCAAATGCCTTCCTAAAACACAGGTACACCACATCCACCCTTTGTCCACAAGGCTTGTTATCCTGTCACAGAAAGCTATCTGATTGATTGGACATGATTTGTTCCTTACATATCCATGCTGGCTGTTACCCAGCTCCTTATTTTCTTTCAGATGTTTGCAGATGAATTCCTAAATTATTTGCTCCATTATCTTTCCTGGCACAGAAGTTAAACTGACTGGTCTGTAACTTCCTGGGTTGTTCTTATTTCCTCTTTTTGTCAATGAGAACAGTTTTGCCCTTTTCCAGTCTTCTGGAATCTCTCCTGACTTCCAGGACTTTTCAAAGGTGAAAGTGAAAGGCTGAGATACCTCCCCTTTGAGCTCCGCCAGTATTCCACGGGACATTTCATCAGGTCCCGGTGACCTGCAGACATTGAACATCTCTAGGTTATTTTTTACTTCTCTTTTTATGCTATTTTCTAAACCTGCCCCCTCCGTCCCTCGGATTCACTTTTGCTTTATTTTCCTTTGGGATTTTCAATTTTGACCTTTGAAAATCAGGTCCATACTTTCTCTAAACCTGTTCCTTTGGGCTTTCCTTTTTTCAATGAACTTTAAATCCAGGGAAACCATTTGACATTTTGTATTTCAAAAATATATAGAAATTTAAAATTTTGGGATAAACTGACAAGAAGAGTTTTTCTTCCTGTTTAACCGACAGGACAAAGTCTTTCAAAACAACAAAAATATTCAGAGTCGTTGGGAGAAATTCAATAAAATGTTTATGAATTTCCCTTCACCACGACCCCCACCACCCAATTTTGACTTAGTCGACATTACATTGTCTAATTTCTCCAGTGGTGAGAAAAGCTGCTCTTCTGTACAGTTTTTCGCAAGGCTCCTTTCACCTCTTTGTTCCTCAGAGTGTAAATTATGGGGTGCGACACTGGACAGATGATTGTGTTCAACAGGGAAATCCACAGGTTACTCTTTGTAGTGGAGTTGGGCACCAGGTAGGTGATGAGGGACGTTCCATAAGACACAGTCACCACCATGAGGTGGGAGGAGCAGGTGGAGAAGGCTTTACTCCTTCCCTCCGCTGATGGCAGCTTGAGGATGGTGGAGATAATGCGGATGTAGGACAGGAGAATCAACAGGAAAGGGCACAGGGTGAACAGAACTATCAATATGCGGCAAACAGCCTTAATCTGTGTCATGTTGGCACATGCCATATTCAGCAGTAGTGGGAATTTGCAGAAGAAGTGTTGGATGCGGCTGGAGCCACAGAAGGGCAGGCTGAAGATCGACATGGTCAGAGGAACTCCCACTGAGATGCCAACAGTCCATGCAGCCCCCATGAGCAGAGCACACACTCGGCCGCTCATGATGGTTGTGTAGTGCAGGGGGTGACATATGGCCACATAGCGGTCGTAGGCCATGGCTGTGAGGAGGCAGCATAGCGTGAGGCCCACGATGCCACTGACGTACATCCCCGCTGCACAAGCTGCAATGGAGATGGTCTTTTCCTCCACCAGGAGGTGAGCCAGCAGCTGAGGGACCACACTGCTGGTGAAGCAGATTTCCGAGGCAGACAGGTTCACCAGGAAGAAATACATCGGGGTGTGGAGGGAAGGGCTCAGCTTTATCAGCAGGATAACGAGCAGGTTCCCCATCAGGGTGAGCAGGTAGATGACCAGAAGCACCACAAACAGAAGGATTTGCAGCTCGTTAAGGTACGAGAACCCCACCAGGATGAACACATCGGAGATGGTCTGGTTCCCTCCAGGGTCGCCCTTGGAAGAGGTCATCTGTAGGGGGACAAAGAGACTGGGTCTGAGACATATCAGAAATGTGACTGCAAATTACAACATTTGTCCTGTTTTCCTTCCTGTTGGGACCCTTCTGACTAAAACCTGCTGAAATTTCTCTGTAAATAACAGCAACTGACCTGGCCTTGCTCAGGGCTTTGAGCAGAGTCAGGGACATTTGGTTCATGTGCTCAAGGGGTTGATTCTCTGGTTCTGTCTCTTTGAAGTCAGGTTTCTCTGGGCTCCTCACTGTCACTGAGTTGTGATGTTCACTGTCTTCTCCTGTCCATATGAAGGTGAGTTTCCCGGAGTTCTTCATTTTCATCTGATGGAAGAGCCGCTTGTCTCTGTCTCTGTGTTTCCAGTCCGTGTTGTCTGTTTGTTGCATTTCCAACATTTCCTTGCACTTGGCCTTATTCAGCTTCACCCTATTGACCTCAGGCCGTTTCTCCAGTGTGCCCAGATCATTCTGAGTTACGACCCTGTTCTCCCTCCCAGCTTGGTATCACCTACAGACGTAAGCAGCGCACTCTCCATGCCCAGATCCACATCGCCGAAGATACTGACCAGAGCCTGTCCCAAAACAGACCCCTGCAGAGCCCCCCTTGTTCTGCCCTTCCAGCAGGACTGTGAACCATTAATAACGACTCTCTGAGAACGGCTGTACAGCCAGTTATGCACCCACCTTACAGCAGCCCCACCTCAGTTGTATTTACCGAGTATATTGATAAGAAGATCATGCTAGACCATATCAAATGCCTCCCTAAAACACAGGTACACCACGTCCTCCCCTTCTCCCTTGTCCACAAGACTTGTTATCCTGTCACAGAAAGCCATCCTATTGGTTTGACATGACTTGTACTTTACAGATCTACGCTGGCTGTCACCAGCCCCTGATTGTCTTCCAGATGTTTGCAGGTAAATTCCTTAATTACCTGCTCTGTCCTTTCCTGGCACAGAAGTTAAACTGACTGGTCTGAAATTTCCTGGGTTGTTCTTATTTCCCTTTTTAGAGTTAAAGCAATGAGGGGTCTTGTGGCACCTCACAGACTAATAGAAATATGTGAGCATGAGCTTTCATGGGCAAAGAGCCACTTCCTCAGCTGCTGGTGCTCCATTAAGTGGGTCTTTGCCCACAAAAGCTCATATGCATCCATTTCTGTCAGTCTATAAGGTGCCACAGGACCCCTCGTTGCTTTTGCAGGTCCAGACTAACACGAGTTGCAGGACTTTTCAAAGTTTTCCCCATGTTGCTTCTAATACATTGCTGGTGGATCTGGAGGTACAACCAACCCCTTCTCACATCCTCCTGCAGTATCAGGACGGCCCCCAACCCTCTCCCTCTCAGCATCCCACACGATATCATCGGGAGCAAGGGGTAGTAAGGAAAAGAGCTTCGCACAGTCTGACCTGGGAAGGACATGGCCGGCGGACGTGGAACTGGAATGAAACGTCTCTCCTTGGAAGCTCTGTTTTCCTTTGACATTTCCAGTTTTGAAAGTTTAAAGTCAGGACCATACTTTGACTAAACCTTTTCCTTTGTGGGGGGCAGGGGGGTTCCCAATCAATTATAAATCTGAGGAAACTGTTCTGCCTTTCGAATTTCAAAAAATAGAGACATTTTAAATTTTGGGGTAAATTGGCAACAAAAGTTTCTCTTCCATTTTCCAGACAGGACAAAGTCTTTCAAAAGAACAAAGAAGCTGAGAGTTGTGAGAAGTTCAATAAAATGTTTATGAATTTCTGTTCACCAGGACCCCCACCACCCAACCTGATTAACTCGACTTCTCAGTCTCTAGTTTCTCCAGTGGTGAGAAAAGCTGCTCTTCTGTACAGTTTTTCGCAAGGCTCCTTTCACGTCTTTGTTCCTCAGAGTGTAAATTATGGGGTTCAACGCTGGTGAGACGATTGCATTCAATAGGGAAATCAATAGGTCACTCTCTGTAGTGGAGCCAGTGTTGGGCACCAGGTAGGTGATGAGGGCCGTTCCATAGAACAGAGTCACCACCGTGAGGTGGGAGGAGCAGGTGGAGAAGGCTTTACGCCTTCCCTCCGCCGATGGCAGCTTGAGGATGGTGGAGATAATGCGGACGTAGGACAGGAGTGTCAACAGGAAAAGGCACAGGGTGAACAGAACTGCCACCATACGGACTACAGCCTTAATTATTGATGTGTCGGCACATGCCATTTTCATCACTGCTGGAGCATCACAGAAGAAGTGTTGGATGCGGTTGGAGCCACAGAAGGGCAGGCTGAAGATTGACATGGTCAGAGGAACTCCCACCGAGATGCCAGCAGCCCATGAAGCCCCCGCGAGAAGCGCAGACACCCGGCCGCTCATGATGGTTGTGTAGTGCAGGGGGTGACATATGGCCACGTAGCGGTCGTAGGCCATGGCTACGAGGAGGCAGCATTGTGTAAGGCCCATGATGGCTAAAACGTACATCCCCGCTGCACAAGCTGCAATGGAGATGGTCTTTTCCTCCACCAGGAGGTGAGCCAGCAGCTGAGGGACCACACTGCTGGTGAAGCAGATTTCTGAGGCAGACAGGTTCACCAGGAAGAAATACATGGGGGTGTGCAGGGAGGGGCTCAGGTTTATAAGCAGGATAACCAGCAGGTTCCCAATCAGGGTGAGCAGGTAGACGACCAGAAGTACCACAAACAGAAGGATTTGCAGCTCGTTAAGGTACGAGAACCCCACCAGGACGAACACATCGAAGATGGTCTGGTTCCCTCCAGGGTCGCTCTTGGAAGAGGTCATCTGTAGGGGGACAAAGAGATGGGGTCGGAGACATGTCAGAAATGTGACTGCAAATTAAAACATTTGTCCTGGTTTCCTCCCTGTTGGGACCCTTCTCACTAACACCTGCTGAAATTTCTCTGTAAATTACAGCCGACTGATCTGGGCTTGCTCCAGGCTTTAAGCAGAGTCAGGGACATTTGGTTCGTGTGCTCAAGGGGTTGACTGTCTGGTACTGTCTTCTTCTGTCTCTTGCAAGTCAGGTTTCTCTGGGCTCCTCACTGTCACTGGGTTGAGATGTTCACTGTCCTCTCCTGTCCATAAGAAGGTGAGTTTCCCAGAGTTCTTCATTTTCATCCGATGGAAGAGCCGCTTGTCTCTGTCTCTGTGTTTCCAGTCCATGTTGTCTGTTTGTTGCATTTCCAACAGCTCTCAATTGGGCCGTTCTGTGTGAAGGGGATGGAGCTGGACCTGACGGGCGTCTAATTCCCTCAGTGAATGTGGCGCTGTGTAAGTTGTGTCACTTCCAGTGGGAAAGTGCATTTCCTGCTCTGTGTCTCTGCTGTCTCGCTGGTCTGAAAGGCGTGCTGAGAAGGAACGGTGTGGTAGGCTTAGCCCATTGTTGTGTATCAGCCTGGAGCAGCCCAGGGGTGAAGGTAACAGCTGTGTGTTTGATGTACTCTTGTATGGCCACCCGCACTGCTTGTGGGGTTCCCCATGGGCTGTGTAAGATCTGTCAGTGGGGGTGGAGGCAGGGGTCTGAAAGCTGGGGGGAGGGAGCGTAGGGGTGCGGGAGGGCAGAGGGGAAGAGGTGGATGGAGAAGGAGGGGGAGCTGGGAAAGTTGGGGGACCAGAGGCAGAGGGTGCTGCAGTGAGGACAGGGGGCTGCAGGGGAGGCCTTGTTGTCTGTGGTGGTGAAGGGCAGGGGATGGGTGTGCGTAAGTCAGGGGGCTTGGGAGAGTCAGGGCAGGGGGTGGGAAGTGCTGGGTGGTTGTACACCAGGCAGATGATTTTCAGCAGGGAAGGGCCTATGAGGGCACGGATGGGTCAGGCAGAGGGTTTGGGGGATGGGAGGCTTGGGGGTGAGGGAAGGAACTGGAGGTGCAGATGTCTCAGAGGGGTTTGCCGTGGGGGGGTCTCAGAGCAAACGTGGAGGGGGATGGAGGGAGGAGGGGGGCTCAGGATAGAGGGTTGGGGTGGCATTAGGGCAGGTGTTTGGGTGGGGGGGGTCCTTGCCGGGGTGTGATGGAGTGTGTGCAGGGTCCGGGAGGGTTGTGGCAGCTCAGGGCAGGGGGTGGAGGGAGCCAGATGGAGGGTGCGGTGTGGGGGTCAGTGCAGAGTACGGGGGGTGAAAGTGTCACCCAAATACGATTTCTCAGACGAGGGCACATTCTCCTCTCTCTCGTATGTTAATGATACGAATAATCACACCAGTGCTCGGATTCCCCTGCAGTGACACCTCACACCAGCAAACGGACACTGCGGAGCCTAAACAAGCTGGAAACTGTTTTCCGATGGAGAAGCCCCCTGGAATCTGAAAGCAGTGGGGGACTTTGTCCTTTTTGCACTACACAGTGTTATTCTTCCTTCAGTGTTAGCGAACAACCCAAATCATTCCTGCCTCCCTCACAGCCAGTTCTGCAACACATTGGTTTGTGTTGACGTAACAGAAGAGACCCAGGGCCAGCTCCTTAAGTGGTGTAAATCGTAACTACGCCAAGGGTGTAAAAGGAGCTGCACTGAGGACAAGGAGCAATGGGCTTAAACTGCAGCAAGGGAGGTTTACGTTGGACATTAGGAAAAAACTTACCAGCTGTCAAGGTGGTTAAACGCTGGAATAAATTACCTAGAGGGGCTGTGGAATCTCCATCCCTGGGGATGTTTAAGAGCAGGTTAGACAGACATCTATCAGGGATTTCCTACACGTTTCACTTAAGGCTCATTTGTTGAAAGGGAACTTCATAATCGCAGGTGTGACTGTGAAGTGACAGTGTTGAATTAAAAATGAGACACAACAAAAGGATTTTGCCTGCACTTAACTTCCTCACGATGGGGCTCTCACAGGACTACAGCAAATAACAGTGAACTCGTAAGTGGGACTGACAGGACTGCAGCAAATCATTGTGAGCTGGAAAGTGGGAACCAGAGTGACAGAAGAGACACACTGAGTGGGAACGCCCAGAACTGGAGACTGTGTTCTTCTGACTCCAAATGACACACGCTCTCCAAGAGAACAAAGAGAGAACATGAAATCACAGGAGCAAAGGAAAGGGTGGGGCTGAGCTACGCCCAGTGCACATCACAGAACCTTTTCAAACAGCTGTGAGTGACACTTTCTAAACATACAGAAGTGGTGAGAATTGTTGTGTCTCTCTTCAGAACTCCTTTGGGGAACCTCCACTGACAATACTAAGGACTTTCCTCAGCACGACCATGGCACTAAATGCAGAGCTGGCTGGGAAATGGAATTTCCATCCCGTGGAAAATGCCAGTGTTTGTTTTCACACTGAAGCAATATGAAAAGTTGAAGCAGCAAAAACCCAAATTACAGTTCACAAGTGTCCATATGAACTCAAACATCCAACACAAAATGTTTTCTCAGTGTTTCCTGATGGAAAACATCCATATAGATTAATTCTTTTTCCAGAATGGATTTTGGTTTCTGTTTTTATTTCTTAGTTGACATTTGGACAGGCTCTAAATAAATGGAATGATTTCATTATTTGGCCTTATTTAGTTTGCAGAAGAGAAGAGAGAGTTGGGGATTTGATATCAACCTTCAACTTCCTGAAAAGGGGCTCGAAAGAGCGTGGAGAGAAGCTGTTCTCAGTAGTGACAGATAGGACAACAAGGAACAAGGGTCTTAAATTACAGTGGGGGAAGTCTAGGTTGGGTATTAGGAATAACTATTTCCCCAGCAGGCTGGGGAAGCACAGAAATGCGTTTCCTAGAGAGCTGATGTAACCTCTATATCAAGAAGTTTTTAAGTCGCCACTTCACAAAGTCCTGGCTGGGATGATTTAGTTGGGGGTGATCCTGCTTTCGGCAGGGGGCTGAGCTAAATGACTTCCTGGGTTGTCTTCCAGCCCTGTCATTCTACGATTTACTCACCACTGAGAATAAGATCTGGGCAGATTCTTGTCATTGAAAGCTCAGTGGTAATTTCAGTGCTCTTCAGGTCACCCAGACAGTCCCTTTAGAAACAGGAGACCATGCAATAAATTAACAAAGCACACATTGTGTAACGAAAGGACTCAGATAAATTCAGCTATGAGAGACCCCCTCTAAATTAGTGGGCTTCACCTGCGGAGCACGTGCCGTGGTCGTATTCAGGAGTGGATATTCTCATGAGAAGAGATCAGATGGAGCCCACCCAGCCGACTCTGCTCAAATTCATAAACAGCACACAGCTTACGAAACAACAGTTTCACTAAAGAGTGAGCTGATAATGAGGAGGAGGAGGAAGGATGGGGAGCAGAGTGGAGAAAAGACAAGAGATGTGAGAAGAAAAAACGCCAACAACACAATCACGAAAAGAATCAGGCGTGGGGGCGGGAGGAGGAGGTGTGGGGCTCATCTGTCACTCTGCTGGGCACTGTGGAATGAGGGGACCAGAACTTCTCCAAGTGCCAATGACCCCCACGCCCTGAAATCAAGCGCTTGGCCACACCGAAGATACCCAATTTCGTTAAATTCTGAATGCAAGACAGACAGACAGACAGACACTCAGGTTCTCCACACACATATACAAAATTCAGATGAAGGAACCAGTGAGGTGATTTCGCTCCCGTTGCAGAGTGGGGTACAACACTGAGGATTGCAGTGGGAGGACGGCTGGGGGCCGAAGGCTCCTTTTCCCTACCTTGTTCAGGATGGGCAGTTCCATCTCCCAGCTGCTGCTGGTGCTGGACGTGCTGAAGGAAACAGGTGTGTTTATTACATTCACTGACTTCTGGGACCAAGTCCCTCACGCCAAATTTCTTGCCGTATTCCCCAGAGGAAAACAACACTGCCTCAGGCTGCAACAAACAAAAGTCACTCAGAGAATCGGTTTCTAGGAAGTTGTATCATCGTCACCCTCATCTTCACCTGTATTTTCTAAATTAAAATCATTCTGAGATTTGCTCTCCTGGTAAATTATTTGACCTGTTTTGCCTCCAAGGAGGACTGATTTGTCCCAGGAAGACACCCGAGAACCAGGGCAGGGACAACCGCCAGGGCTCACAGCTGCAGGTTCCTGATGCTCAGACTCTTGTCTCAGAGCTGTGATGAGAGCTCAGGAGATCTGACTCCCACCTGCTCTAACCATTACACCCCACTCCTCTGCCAGAGATGAGAACAGAACCCAGGAGTCCTCACTGCCCAGACCCACTGCCCAGAACACAGGGCCAGATTCCCACCAACCCTGGGGGCTGCCAGGGCCACCCCTACTAGGGCCCTGGCCTTGGACAGGGTAGAGCAATGAAGCTCCACATCCCCTCTGCCACTGCACGCCAGAAAGGGAGGGAATCAGTGGCTTTAAGCCCCACTGTGCACCCCTGAGTCTGGGGAGAGTGACTGAGGCAGAGATTGTCCAAGTGACGTAGGTGGTTTGGGCACCTGTTATTAACAGGAGATGGAAGCAAGTGCTCAAATCCCCAGGGCAGCTCTGAGCTGGCACCTGAGATGTGTGCGGAGCTGCTGCCGCTCTCGGGGCCGGGTGGGGATCTGGGCTCAGATTCTCCTGACTCCTGTGGCTCCATCCCGCGAGCTGGGCAGAAGGTCTCAGACAGGGCAGCGAGTGGTCCGGTGGCACCTGAGAGACTGACAGCAACGAACTCAGTGGGCAGAACCCGTTTCCCAGCTGAGACGAGCCCCACGGGGGTTTTGCTCCAAAAGCTGCTCACGTGTGTGTGCGCAGGGCTGATTTCCTAGGGGCGGGGGCAGCGCTCACGCCCAAACCACCCCCACCCCCTCAGAACTCACACCCCGAACCGGCCCCCTGCCGGAACTCACGCCCCAAACCGCCCCCCCACCCACCACCGAAACTCACACCCCAAACCGCCCCCCAGCCCCCCACCGGAACTCACACCCCAAAGTACCCCAACCGGAACTCATGCTCCAAACTGCCCCGCCACCGGATTTCACAACCCAAACTGCCCCCCTGCAGGAACTCACACCCCAAACTGCCCCCACCCCCCACCAGAACTCACGCCCCAAACCACCCCCCCACCGGAACTCAAGTCCGAAAACGCCCCCCACCAAAACTCACCCCAAACCTCCCACCTTCCTCCACTGGAACTCACGCCCCAACCGCCCCCCTGCCTCTGACCAGAACTCACACCCCAAACCACCCACTTTCCCCCGACCAGAACTCAAGCCCCAAACTGTCACCCCCCCACCGGAACTCACACGCCAAACCGTCCCCCTACCCCCCACCAGAACTCACACCCAAAACCGCCCACCCCACCCCCGACCAGAACTCATGCCCCAAACCGCCCCCCACCAGAACTCACACCCCAAACCGCCCCCCAACCCCCCACCAGAACTCACACCCCAAAACATCACCCCACCGGAACTCACGCCCCAAACTGCCCCTCCGCCCCACCACCAGGACTCACACCCCAAACCACCCCCGCCACCGTAACTCACGCCCCAAACCACCCCAAACTGCCCCCCCGCCCCCCACCTGAACTCATGCCCCAAACTGCCCCTGCCCCCACTGGAACTCACGCCCCAACCGCCCCCCTGCCCCTGACCAGAACTCACACCCCAAACCGCCCACTTTCCCCCGACCAGAACTCAAGCCCCAAACTGCCACCCCCGCACCGGAACTCACACCCCAAACCGTCCCCCTGCCCCCCACCAGAACTCACACCCGAAACCGCCCACCCCACCCATGACCAGAACTCATGCCCCAAACCGCCCCCCACCGGAACTCACACCCCAAACCGCCCCCTCTCCCCCACTGCAACTCATGCCCCAAACCACCCCCCGCCCTCCACTGGAACTCACACCCCAAATCACCCCCACCACCGGAACTCATGCCCCAAACCGCCCCCCCGCCCCCCACCGGAACTGACGCCCCAATCCGCCCCCTCCGCCACTGCAACTCATGCCCCAAACTGCTCCCCACTGGAACTCACGCCCCAAACCGCCCACCACTGAAACCCACGCCCCAAATCGCCCCCCACCAGAAATCACGGCCCAAACTGCCCCCCCGCCCCCCACCAGAACTCACACCCCAAACTGCCCCCCACCGGAATTCACGCCCCAAACCACCCCCCTGCCCCCCACCAGAATTCATGCCTAAACTGACCCCCACCACCTACCAGAACTCACGCCCCAAACCGCCCCCCCGCACCCCCACCGGAAATCACTCCCCAAACCACCCCCCAGGCCCCCCACCAGAACTTACACCCCAAACCGCCCCCCAACTGGAACTCACGCCCCAAACAGTTCCTCCGCCCCCCAACAGAAGTCATGCCCCCAACCACCACCCAACCGGAACTCACGCCCCAAACCGTTCCCCCGCCCCGCAACAGAAGTCATGCCCCCAACCACCACTCAACCGGAACTCATGCACCAAACCGCCCCCCAGCCCCCCCACCAGAAATTACACCCCAAACCGACCCCCAACCGGAACTCACGCCCCAAACCGTTCCCCCACCCCCCAACAGAAGTCATGCCCCCAACCACCACTCAACCGGAACTCATGCACCAAACCTCCCCCCAGCCCCCCCACCAGAAATTACACCCCAAACTGACCCCCAACCGGAACTCATGCCCCAAACCGTTCCCCCACCCCCCAACAGAAGTCATGCCCCCAACCACCACCCCACTGGAACTCACGCCCCAAACCGCTCCCCCCCCGCCTCTCCACCTGAACTCATGCCCCAAACTGCCCCCTGCCCCCACCAGAACTCACGCCCCAAACCGCCCACCACCGAAACCCACGCCCCAAACTGCCCCCCCACTAGAACTCACGCCCCAGAACACCCACCCATCCCCCACTGGAACTCACACCCCAAACCACCCCCATCCCTCCACTGGAACTCACACCCCAAACCGCCCCCACTCTCACATGGTTTCACCCCCAGCGGCTGTGCTGGGAGCACAGGGGTGTGTGGAGGGGGGTGTACGTATGTTTGTGTGTTTGTCTCTATGTGCCTGGATGTGCATGTGCCGAATTGGCTCACTCGGTTCAAAAGGCTCAAAGGGCCGACTGCTAAACACACACTGCTCGTGTGGGGAGGGGCCTTTGAAAGGCCCCCCGGCTTCGACAGCCCCCCCGCCCATTCGACTGTGGGACGAAGGACTTTCGAAAGGCCCCTGTCCACACGGGCAGCAAGTGCTCAGGAAGAGGCACATGACCATTATTATGCTAATGAGGTGCTGCATATTCATGACAGCGCCTCACTGGCATCTGCCAAAGTGGCTAATTCGCATCCCACTGCCGAAATGCAGGGTCGAGTGCAGCCACGGCCAAAGGGAATCATTTGGGGGAAGTTCTCTGGCCAGTGCTCTTTACGGGATCCAGCCCCACCATGGACATTGTCCTTTCTGGCCTTGGGAGCTGCGAACGCTCCTGTAACACACCCCAGAGAGACGTGTTATCTCCCCGCAAAGTGTCCTCGTCCGCAGCTCAGCTTGCTGGGGTGGGTTCAGGCCCCGCCAGCTGAGATTCTCCAGACGGGATCACCTCACAACCCCGTCTTGTCCTCAGGCTGTAGGAGTCCAGGCAAAGATCACGCAGGAGAGAGCAACCCACTGTCCTTGCCCTCTGGCAATGCACTGTTTCACCAAACATTCACTTGGAGTGGGATTTCCAAGTGCGACGCCGAATGACATCTCAATGCCCTTTCAGCCTCTCACTCCACAGGGATTGTTGGAAAATCTCAGCTGGAAAGAACCACGAATGTCTCTCCAAAGAAGAGGACAGATATTAATGAATACGCTGGAGTGTTTAACTAGCACGGCCTTTGGTGGTGTTCGTCAGCTGACGAGTCACTCTATGCACAGCAATTCCCACAGCTACTCTACATATGTTCATTCCTACTCAGAAGAAACTTATTGGGTGTTAAACGAAGGAACGATGACGAACAGGTCGGACTCCGCTGGAAGTCGAGAATTCTTCACTCATTGACCTCACCCAGGTCTTAGGCCTGGAGCTGTAGTCAGGGCATTTCTCACTGTGCAGTGGGAAAGGTGCCAAAGCCACCAAATTGCCATTCATCCTTTACCAGCGCCGAGACAGCAGCAAAAGCCCCTGGATCCATCTCAGTAAAGCCCAGGGGAACGTTCCCAGCCCTTGAGCCAACCCGTTGCAGTAACTGGGCAATCTGGGATTTCCACACACACCAAACTATTTCAGTGGACTAAACTTTGCCATCCCTCATGTATCCCATGGGGGGTGGATGGGTTTAATGAGGCCCTCTGGGAATTAATTAACAGCAACATTAATTGTGTCATGTCCCCTGAAAACAGGGCAAGTTGCAGTGAGTTTTCAATGGGACACGACACAATTAATGTTGCTGTTAATTAATTCCCATAGGGCCTCATTAAAACCATCCACCCCCATGGGATACATGGGACAAACTCCCTGGTGTAACTCCCCTCTTTGCAGGGCGGTGACACCAGGGCTGGGCCTGACCCAACATGTTCCAAAACATCTGGTGTCTGACTCTTGGTTGCTTTTCTGTAGTTCCATGTGGATGTGCTCAGGTACCTCTGGTTGTTCCAGGGATGGGGATGTGCATTCAATTATGTGGGAAAGGATTTTTGTGGAGCAACCCACTCACCTCAGCTAACGTCCTGCTACAACGCCCTGGTTGCACAGGAGAACAGAGGAGGCCGAAGCTGCTAAAGTTTATCCCCATCACTCATTAAACCTCCTCCACTGACTTCCCTTCCTCTGAAATAAAGAAAAGCCAAACCACCTTGCCCCGTGTCTACCTCCCCCTCCTTCTCCTCCCTGCTGCGTTGAGTGCTGGACGAGGCCGCACCCCTCGAATCTCAGCAGTCGGAGGGAAGCAAAGGCCTTTTCTCCCTGCTCCTCTCCCCCCAGGGTGGGTCCAGATTTCTGAGGGCTCCCGGTGGCTGTTCACATCCTACCCGAACGCGACACCCTAAAGCTCCTGCTATCCGTCTTCCACACAGTCTGGGCTCCCCGGTCGATCTCATCACCTACAGCCTGAGAATCCAGGCTGAGCGCTGCCCCCCTGAGCGCCCCCACCCACCCGCTCTGCCCCGAGGCCGGGCTGCCCGCGCTGCACAGACGCAGGGGTACAGCTGAGGTCTCTGGCAGCAGCTTCCTTTGGGCCAAGAGCTGATTTGTGATTCGTACATTTAACTCAAGGGACGAAACATTTTCTGCACAGACCCATCACACTTGTGCAGGGCTCACAGGCTTGGCAGATCCCCACCCCCTTTCTCGTCTGGCCCCTGCTGGTTAGACCCCTGGGGGGTGGGAGGGGTGGATCACCCAGCATCCTTATCCCCCACCTGAAGAGTGGAAGGGAGATCACTGGACTGTGGGACGCTTCTTCTCCCCCATGAGCCTGGCCCCCTTTGGTACCAACACGGCAATTGCCGAACACTTGGATTTGCAGCCCCACAGCCAAAGGGTGCACCTTGCGCTCTCCCAGCCAGCAGAGCCCCCCAGGGACGTGCCTGATGGCCCAGCGCCTCGTCCCCCTCGCAGTGACTCCCAGGGGTGGCCCTGGGCTCAGACAAGAAAGGGAGAGTGACTCCTGGCCCAGAGCACCGCGGGTGGAGCCAAGGCCAGGTCTGGAGCGGAGGTGGGGGCAGGCGGCACTGACCCTCCTCCCAGCACCCGGGGCTGGTCCCTCCCCTCCGTCAGTCCAGGCTGCAGTGGGGCCAGACCCCACACCAGTGAGGTGAGCCGGGGGCAGGCCCATCTCCAGGGGGCAGCAGAACTGAGGCCATCCCAGGTCCCCCAGCCCAGCTCCGAGGGAGAGCGGTTGGCCCCAGCCGCGTGGTGCTCCAGGGGGTAGCCAGCCCCAGCGTCAGGAGGAGGGATGGAGCGCAAGGCAGGGAGGGGCTGCCATGGGGGCCAGCCCCAGCCGTCACAGCCCTCCCCAGAGGTGGGGCTTGCTGGAGTGGCAACCGCTCCCCACTCAGGAGTTCTGGGGAGCTCATGGCTGGGCCCCAGCCCTGCCCCCGTGGCCCCGACCCCAGAGGTGATGGCATTGCTGCCCCTCCCCCCTTTCCCTGGGTCCAGGCTCAGGCCATTACCCAGCCCCTATGGCCCCCCTCCCCCACATCTGTGGGCAGCTCCCCTGGAGCCTTTGGCTCACCTCTGGGCTGGGCCCATGACCCACCCACCCTGGGCCTGTGGCCTGAGTTAGCTCACCCAGCATCACCTCACCCCCCGGGGCTGGGACTGCAGCTGGCCATCGCGCCTCTTCCTGGCTCACCCCTCAGCCATGCCCAGCACCACGGCCCGAGCCCGGCCCTCACAATCCCCTGCCCGACTACACAGCCAGGGCCACCCCCTCAACCCAGAGCTGAAGCTGTTCACCCCGGAGCTGGGCAGTCCCACGGCTCACATTGGGGTGGGGCCCATCCATTGGCTTGGTCCTGCCCCCATATTGCCCCCCTCTCCCACCAGAGTTGGGGCCAGGGCCAGAAAAGGCGCCCCATGGCTTACCCTTGGCCCTGGGCAGAGCACCACAGCCCAGCCCCGACCCCCTTGTTCTCCCCATCTGGACCTCTGGCTGGAGCCGGGCATCCAAAACCTGGGGCTGAGGTTCCCCACCCCTGCACTTCAAACTGGGACCGGCCCACCCCTCCCACCAACAAGCCCACCCTACCCACAAACTGTGAACAGGCCCCTCCCTTCCAAGAGGTCAGGGTGGAGCTGCAGACGACAGCCTGGCCCAGCCCTTCTCCCCAGGAACTGCAGCATTGACCCCATCCCAAGGACATTCCAGGTCCCAGCGGCACAGCCCTGACCCCACCCCACATGGACCAGCTCACCCTCCTCCCCTGATCTCCAGGGATGCCAGTTCCATCCTCTTCCTGCACCCACTGCAGTCTGGCAGCCCAAGAGAGCCTCCCCCTGCGCACCCGCCTGCCGCTGGAGACACTGAGGCCCCGGCCCCGCATCTGAGGCAATCTGACCCATTGGTGCTGGTGCAGTTTCCATGACCCCCTTGTAAATAAAGACACGGCTCATTTTCACAAAACATCTGTTTATTGAGTGGTGGGGGCAGCAGGGCAGGGGCAGGGTGAGGAGCGGCGTAGCTGAAGCCCCCAGTGGGGAGGCCCAGCAGAGTGTGTCACTGCTCACACAGGGTGAAGCTCCCCCTCAGGGCTTCCTGGATGTGCATGACCCCTTGATGGGCCTGCCAGATGGCCACCGTGCACAGCTGCCCACAGATCCTGGCCAGATGCTAAGCCCGGGCCTCCCACACAGGCCAGGAGGCCTCAACCTTCCCTCCAGTCACACAAGTCCTGCAGCACACAGCATGCAGCCACCACCTGTGGGAGGCAGCACTCCCTGAGGTGCAGGTGGTTGAGGAGACGTGGGAAACATCCCTTCAGGTGGCCGAAGGCTCCTCGACAGCCGTACGGGCTCTGACCAGCCTGGTATTGAACTTCTGCAGTGAGGGGTCAAGGTGGTCTGTACTGGGCTTCATGAGCCTTGGCAGCAGGGGTAGGTCATGTTCGCCCACCAGGCAGATGGACGTGTCTGTGTCCCTGACCCTGATGGAGCCAGCAGGGAAGAAGATCCCACCATGCAGCTCCTGGAACAGGCTGGAGCTCCTGAAGATGTGGCATCACGTGCCTTCCCCAACCCCCTGAAATTTAGGTGGTCAGAGGTCATGGCCTGCAGGGCCCCCCCAGAATTATCTTTTGCACCTGATGTAGCTGAACGCTTGGTGGTCTGGGGCAGGGATGGGGACGTGCGTCTGTCAATACAACCCCCACACAGCTGGGGAAGCCCAGAACACCACATCCCCCACTGATGGTGTCCACCTCTGCCAAGGCGGGTGACTCTGTGCAGCAGGTTGCTGTTTATGGCCCTGACCACCTGCAGGTGGAGGGATGAGGCAGGACTCACCAGGGTACCAGGGCACCTGCCAGTCCCCTGACATTCACCCCCTCCCACTTCACCAGGTCAGCCCCCCACACTCACCCCCAGGTCTGGCTGGGCTTTGCAGGAGCAAGATGGAGGGAACTGCCCCCCAGCAGGGGCTGGCATCACCACCCCGAGTTCTGCAGGGACGCCCATCCCATATCTGCCCTGTTGTGTGCTGGTGGCCTGGGAGCACCCTACCCAGAATCACAGAATCACAGAATCAAAGGGCTGGTAGGGACCTCAGGAGGTCATCTAGTCCAGCCCCCTGCTTGAAGCAGGATCAACCCCCACTAAGTCATCCCAGCCAGCACCTTGTCCAGCTGGGACTTAGAAACCTCAAGGGATGGAGAATCCACCACCTCTCTAGGCAACGCATTCCAGTGCTTCACCAACCGCCTGGGGAAGTAGTTTTTCCTAATATCTAACCTACACCTCTCCCTCTTCAACTTCTGACCATTACTCCTTGTTCCGCCATCAGACACCACTGAGAACAGTTTCTCACCCTCCTCTTTAGAGCTCCCCTTCAGGAAGTTGAAGGCTGCTCTTAGATCACCTCTAAGTCTTCTCTTCTGTAAACTAAACAAACCCAAATCCCTCAGCCTCTCCTCATAGGTCTTGTGCTCCAGACCCTTCATCATTTTTGTTGTCCTTCGCTGAACCTGCTCTAGTAAATCCACATCCTTTTTATTCTGGGGGGCCCAAAACTGGACACAATATTCGAGATGTGGCCTCACCAGTGCCAAATAAAGAGGAATAACTACTTCCCTAGATCTGCTCGAAATGCTCCTCCTAATGCACCCCAGTGTGCCGTTAGCCTTCTTGGCTACAAGGACACACTGTTTACTCACAGCCAGCCTTTCATCCACCATAACCCCTAGGTCCCTTTCCATTGTACTGCTGCTGAGCCAGTCAGTCCCCAGCCTGTAACAATGTTTGGGATTCTTCCGCCCCAGGTGCAGGACTCTACACTTCTCCTTATTGAACCGCATCAGATTTCTTTTGGCCCAGTCCTCCAATTTATTCAGGTCCCTCTGGATTCTCTCTCTACCCTCCAACATATCTACCTCTCCTCCTAGTTCTGTGTCATCTGCAGCCTTGCTGAGGGTGCAGCCCAGTCCCTCATCCAGGTCATTAATAAAGATGTTGAATAACACCGGCCCCAGAACCGAGCCTTGCAGCACTCCGCTTGAAACAGATCCAACATCCAGATATTGAGCCATTGACCACTACCCGTAGGGCCCGACCATCAAGCCAGCTTTCTATCCATCTTATACTCCAAGCATCCAATCCATATTTCCTTAACTTATGGACAAGAATGTTGCGGGAGACCGTATCAAAAGCCTTGCTGAAGTCAAGGTATATCACGGACACCGACTTCCCCATGTCCACAGAGCTTCTTACCTCGTCATAGAAGCTAATCAGATTGGTGAGGCAGGACTCGCCCCGGTGAATCCATGTCCGCTACTTTGGATCACTTTCCCCTCTTCCGAGTGCTTCAAAATGGATTCCTTGAGGATCTCCTCCATTATTTTCCTGGGGATTGAGGTGAGGCTGACGGGTCAATAGTTCCCTGGATTGTCCTTCTTTCCTTTTTGAAAGATGGGCACCACGTTTGCTTCTTGCAGTCATCCGGTATCTCCCCCGATCTCCAAGAAGCTTCAAGCTTCACAGCTCCTCATCTGGCTCCAGCAGCACTGGCCACTCAGCCCCATTCAGCACCAACAGACCCTCCCCCCCAGGTGGTGAGAATCAACTGGCCTGCGATGGAGCTGTGTGGAAATTGCTCCACCCAGCATTACAATGCAGCCACCTCTGGGGTGGGACGTGACAGCTGCCTCACAGTGTACTGCAGCGCTGCCCTGAAGTCACTTCCCCCAGTGCTCAAATGCAGCCACCTCTGGGGTGGGGCAGAGGCGCTATATAACAGCACCCAGAAACGCTGCAGTGCGCTGCAGCATCAGGGTGAGAAACCGTTTAATCAGTTCCCCACTGAAATCTGCCATTTGCCAGCTCACTGAGGGCCTACCCTGCACACCCCACTGCAGAGCATCCCCTCCAGGGAGGGGCACTCGGGCCCGTTGCACACTGGGACTGGCCGGAGTTGGCTGGGCCAGGCAGGACCCCAGCCAGGGAGTCCCCCACCCCAGGGCCATGGGCTGGGCTTGGCCTTTCTCCCCGCAGCACGAGGACGGGGACTGGAGAAGCTCTGCTGAGAGCAGCCGGCCCAGGAGAGCCAGAGGGGGAGAAGGACACGGCCGGGCTGGAGAGCTGCTGAGACCTCAGGGCCCCGGTGGCAGAACGCCCCGGCTGCAATGTTGGCCCTGGGGTGCAGAGCCACTGTGGGGATGGGGACCTGCTCCAGGGACACCTGAGTTCCACCAGCCCTGCTCCACGGCCCCCTCTGCCCCATGGCCCCCTCTGCCCCTAGCCCCAGTTCCTCTCCACCCCCGACCTCAGTTCCTCTCCGCCCCTCCCCCAAGTCCTGACCCCCCACCCCTTGAGCTCCCGAGTCCACCCTGGATCCCTGAGTGGCTCTGAGCCAGGAGCTGCACCCACCAGTCCGAGCATCCAATCCATATTTCCTTAACTTATGTACAAGAATGTTGTGGGAGACCATATCAAAAGCCTTGCTGAAGTCAACGTACATCACGTCCACCGACTTCCCCATGTCCACAGAGCTTCCCTGGGAGACGCGGCGCTCGGGAGTCTGGTCCCTGCTCCCACTGGGTGGGGGTGGGGCACTGACTGCCTGCCCCAGAGACCGAGGGGCTGTGCAATGGGCACCCACAGCCCCACAGAGCCCAGGAGCCTCCAGCAGCCCTGGGAGTGAAAGCTGCCCCCAGCCCTACCAGAGACGCTCAGCCCCTGCCTCGGCCCCAGAGCAGGATCAGCCCCTCCCTCAGCCCCAGGGCAGGATCAGGTCCCATCTCTGTGATCAGGAGACCCAGAGACTGGGGGACTCCCTGACACAGGAGGGGCTGGATGGGAAGACGGGGCCAGTGGGAGGTACTGGGGGGCACCACAGTTATCCCTCTTCCTTGCAGCTCTCTGCTTGAGACCCGCTCCCCTGGCCCTGGGAGCTTTCTCTTTTCTGAGCGAAAGGAGCCCAGGTCTGGCCGGCTCCCCCCCAGCTCATGTTCTCTGCACCTTCCACCAGCCTTGGGCTCTTCTCCGCACCTGCTCCCCCTTCTCCACAGCCTTCTGCAAATGTGGGGCCAGCCCTGGGCACAACCCCACGGAGGCTGCTCAGCGCAGAGCCGGTGGAAGGAATTGCTGCTCCTGGCTGGCTCCCAACACCCGGCAGTGCCGCCCACAAGCAGGTTGGCGCTTCTGGCAACAGTCTCACGCTGTTGACTCCTCTGGAGCTTGTGCTCCGCTCTGAGCCCAGATCCCTTTCTGCAGGACTCCTCCCTCGACAGCCACTTCCCCGGCTGGGTGTGACACGGATTGGGCCTTCCTCAGGGGAGCACTTTGCACTTGGCCTTATTCAACTTCACCCCATTGACCTCAGGCCGTTTCTCCAGTGTGCCCAGATCATTCTGAGTTACGACCCTGTTCTCCCTCCCAGCTTGGTATCACCTACAGACGTAAGCAGCGCACTCTCCATGCCCAGATCCACATCGCCGAAGATACTGAGCAGAGCCTGTCCCAAACAGACCCCTGCAGAACCCCCCTTGTTCTGCCCTTCCAGCAGGGCTGTGACCCATTAATAACGACTCTCTGAGAACGGCTGTACAGCCAGATATGCACCCACCTTACAGCAGCCCCATCTCAGTTGTATTTGCCTAGTTTATTGATAAGAATTTATGCCAGACAATATCAAATGCCTTCCTAAAACATAGGTACACCACATCCACCCTTTCTCCCTTGTCCTCAAGCCTTATTATCCCATCACAGAAAGCTATCCGATTGGTTGGACATGATTTGTACTTTACATATCCATGCTGGCTGTTACCCAGCTCCCAATTTTCTTTGAGATGTTTGCAGATGAATTTCTTAATTATTTTGCTCCATTATCTTTCCTGGCACAGAAGTTAGTAAACTGACTGGTCTGTAACTTCCTGAGTTGTTTTTTTTCCCCCTTTTTAGAGATGAGCACTTTATTTGCCCTTTTCCAGTCTTCTGGAATCTCTCCAGACTTCCAGGAGTTTTCAACCATGAAAGCGAAAGGCTCAGGTGCCTCCCCTTTGAGCTCCGCCAGTATTCTAGGAGGCATTACATCAGGTCCCAGTGACCTGCAGACATTGAACATTTCTAGGTTATTTTTGCCTTCTTTTTTTATTTTATCTTCTAAACCTGCTCCCTCCCCACTGGGACTCACTATGTCAGGCATTTCTCCATCAGACTTCTTGGTGAAGACCAAAATAAAGAGGTCATTAAGCAACTCTGCCATTTCCAAATTTCTTTGTATTGTTCCTCTCTCTTCACTGATCAATGAGCCTACCCTGTCCTTGGCCTTCCTCTTGTTTCTAATACACTGCTGGTGCTACTACCGACCCATTCTTGCCTCCTTCTGCAGCACATGTCCTCAGCATCGGATGTTCCCCCAAACCTTTCCCTGTCAGAATCCCACATGTCATCGTCAGGAGCAAGGGGGTAGTAAGGAAACAGCTTCACAGAATCTGACCTGGGAAGGACATGGCCGGCAGAGGTGAACCTGCAATGACACATCCCTCCTTGGACGCTCTGTTTTCCTTTGAGATTTCCAATTTTGGCAGTTGAAAATCAGGACCAGACTTTGACTAAACCTGTTCCTCTGGGCTTTCTTTTTTTCAACAAATTATAAATCCAGGGAAATTGTTCTACCTTTCGTATTTTAAAAAAATATAGAAATTTAAAATTTTGGGGTACATTGGCAACAGGTCTTCTTCCTATTTAACCAACAGCATAAAGGCTTTCAAAACAACAAAAAAATTGAGCGCTGTTGTGAGAAATTCAATAAAATGTTAAGAATTTCCTTTCACTGGGACCCCCACCTCAATTTTGACTAATTTGACTTTTCATGCTCTAGGTTCTCCAGTGGTGAGAAAAGCTGCTCTTCTGTAAAATTTTTCCCAAGGCTCCTTTCACCTCTTTGTTCCTCAGAGTGTAAATTATGGGGTTCAACACTGGAGAGACAATTGTGTTCAACAGGGAAATCAATAGGTCACTCTCTGTAGTGGAGCCAAAGTTGGGTACCAGGTAGGTGATGAGGGCCGTGACATAGGACACAGTCACCACGGTGAGGTGGGAGGAGCAGGTGGAGAAGGCTTTACGCCTTCCCTCCGCCGATGGCAGCTTGAGGATGGTGGAGACAATGCGGATATAGGACAGGAGTATCAACAGGAAAGGGCACAGGATGAACAGAACTGTCACCATGGGACCTACAGCCTTAATCTGCGACGTGTCAATACATGCCATATTCAGTACTGGTGGGAAGTCGCAGAAGAAGTGGGGGATGCGGTTGGAGCCACACAAGGGCAGGCTGAAGATCCACGTGGTCAGAGGAACTTCCACCAAGATGCCAGCAGCCCATGCAGCCCCCGTGAGCACAGCACACACCCGGCCGCTCATGATGGTTGTGTAGTGCAGGGGGTGACATATGGCCACGTAGCGGTCGTAGGCCATGGCTGTGAGGAGGCAGCATTGTGTGATGCTCATAATGGCATTGACATACATCCCCGCTGCACAAGCTGCAATGGAGATGGTCTTTTCCTCCACCAGGAGGTGAGCCAGCAGCTGAGGGACCACACTACTGGTGAAGCAGATTTCCAGGAATGACAAGTTCACCAGGAAGAAATACATGGGGGTGTGGAGGGAGGGGCTCAGCTTTATCAGCAGGATAACGAGCAGGTTCCCCATCAGGGTGAGCAGGTAGATGACCAGAAGCACCACAAACAGAAGAATTTGCAGCTCATTAAGGTACGAGAACCCCACCAGGACGAACACATCGGAGATGGTCTGGTTGCCTCCAGGGTCTCCATTGGAAGAGATCATCTGTAGGGGAACAAAGAGACTGGGTCTGAGGCATGTCAGAAATGTGACTGCAAATTAAAACATTGGTCCTGGTTTCCTTCCTGTTGGGACCCTTCTGACTAACACCTGCTGATTTTCTCTATTTTATAATTTCTCAATAGAAAACAGCAACTGACCAGGCCTTGCTCAGGGCTTTAAGCAGAGTCAGGGACATTTAGTTCATGTGCTCAAGGGGTTGATTGTCTTCTTCTGTCTCTTGGAAGTCAGGTTTCTCTGGGATCCTCACTGTCTTTCGGTTGAGATGTTCACTGTCTTCTTCTCTCCATATGAAGGTGAGTTTCCCGGAGTTCTTGATTTTCATCTGATGGAAGAGCCGCTTGTCTCTGTCTCTGTGTTTCCAGTCCATGTTGTCTGTTGCATTTCCAACAGGTCTCGACTGGGCCGTTCTGTGTGAATGGGATGGTGCTGGAGCTGACGGGGGTCTAATTCCCTCAGTGAATGTGGCGCTGTGTAAGTTGTGTCACTTCCAGTGGGAAAGCGCATTTCCTGCTCTGCGTCTCTGCTGTCTCGCTGGTCTGAAAGGCGTGGTGAGAAGGAATGGTGTGGTAGGTAGAGCCCATGGTTGTGGATCAGCCTGTCACAGCCCAGGGGTGAAGGTAACAGCTGTGTGTTTGAGGTCCTCTTCTATGGCCACCACCATCCCTTGTGGGGCTCCCCATAGGTTGTGAAAGATATGTCAGTGGGGGTGGAGACAGATGGCTGAAGGCTGGGGGTGAGGGACTGTTGGAGCGTGGGAAGGTGGAGGGGAAGGGGTGGGTGGTGGAGGACGAGCAGCATAAGCTGGGAGGGCTGGGGGACCAGAGGCAGAGGGCAGAGGGTGCTGCAGTGAGGGCAGGGGGTTACGGGGGAGGCCTCGTTGTGTGTGGTGGTTAAGGGCTGGGGATGGGGGTGCAGAAGTCGGGAGCTGGGGGGACTCAGGGCAGGGGGTGGGAGGTGCTGGGTGGTTGTACACAAGGGAGATGATTATCGACAGGGAGGGGCCTATGAGGGCAGGGATGGGTCAGGGCAGAGTATTTGCTGGTTGTGAGGGTCTGGGGTGAGGGCAAGAGCTGAAAGTGCAGGGTTTAGTGTGGGGAGTCTCAGGGCAAAGGTGGAGGGGGATGGAGTGAGGGGAGGGGCTCAGGACAGAGGGTTTGGGGGGGCGTTAGGGCAGGTGTTTGGGTGGGGGGGTCCTTGCCGGGGTGTGATGGAGTATGTGCAGGGTCCAGGAGGGTCGGGGCAGCTCAGGGCAGGGGAAGGAGGGAGCCAGACGGAGGGTGAGGTGTGGGGGTCAGTGCAGAGTCTGGGGGTGAAAGTGTCACCGCAGCCAAGTTCCCAAATACGATTTCTCAAACGAGGGCACATTCTCCTCTCACTCGTATGTTAATGATGCGAATAATCACACCAGTGCCCGGATTCCCCTGCAGTGACACCTCACACCAGCAAACGGACACTGCGGAGCCGAAACACGCTGGAAACCGTTTTCCGATGGAGAAGCCCCCTGGAATCTGAAAGCAGTGGGGGACTTTGGCCTTTTTGCTCTGCACAGTGTTATTCTTCCTTCAGTGTTAGTGAACGACCCAAATCATTCCTGCCTCCCTCACAGCCAGTTCTGCAGTATTGCAGAATGTATATTCGTTTGTGTCAGCATGAGAGACGAGACCCAGGGCCAGCTCCTTACGTGGTGTAAATTGTAACAACGCCATGGGTGTAAAAGGAGCTTCTACTGAGGACAAGGAGCAATGGGCTTAAACTGCAGCAAGGGAGGTTTAGGTTGGACATTAGGAAAAATTTCCCAGCTGTCAGGGTGGTTAAACGTTGGAATAAATTACCTGGAGGGGCTGTGGAATCTCCATCCCTGGGGATGTTTAAGAGCAGGTTAGACAGACATCTATCAGGGATGGTCTGTGGAGTGCAAGGGACTGGACGGAACAATGTCTCAAAGTCCCTCCCCGTTCGAATGTTCTGTAATCCTATGAGTCTCTGAGTTGCACCACTTGTGAAGCTTTCTCCTATGATGGTAACACAAGGAATTTTACAAGAAAGATCCGACGATGCAGGAGACATTTCCTACACGTTTTACTTCAGGCTCATTTGTTGAAAAGGAACTTCATAATCGCAGGTGTGACCGTGAAGTGACAGAGTTGAATTAAAAATGAGACACAACAAATGGATTTTGCCTGCGCTTAACTTCCTTAGTATGGGGCTCTCACAGGACTGCTGCAAAAAACAGTGAGCGAGTAAGCGGGAACCAGAGTGACAGAAGAGACACACTGAGTGGGAACGCCCAGAACTGGAGACTGTGTTCTTCTGACTCTCAATGACACACGCTCTCCAAGAGAACAGAGAGAGAACATGAAATCACAGGAGCAAAGGAAAGGGTGGGGCTGAGCTACGCCCAGTGCACATCACAGAACCTTTTCAAACAGCTGTGAGTGATATTTTCTAAACATACAGAAGTGGTGAGAATTCTTGTGTCTCCCTTAAGAGCTCCTTTGAGGAACCTCCACTGATATTACGAAGGACTTTCCTCAGCATGACCATGGCACTAAGTGCAGAGCTGGTCGGGAAATGGAATTTCCATCCCGTGGGAAATGCCAGTGTTTGTTTTCACACTGAATCAATATGAAAAGTTGAAGCAGCAAAAACCCAAATTACAGTTCACAAGAGTCCGTATGAACTCAAACATCCAACACAAAATGTTTTCTCAGTGTTTCCTGATGGAAAACATCCATATAGATTAATTCTTTTTCCAGAATGGATTTTGGTTTCTTTCTTTAGTTCTGAGCTGACATTTGGACAGGCTCTAAATGAATGGAATGATTTCATTATTTGGCCTTATTTAGTTTGCAGAAGAGAAGAGTGAGGTGGGGATTTGATAGCAGCCTTCAACTTCCTGAAGAGGGGCTCTAAAGAGGATGGAGAGAGGCTGTGACAGATGGTAGAATGAGGAATGAGGGTTTTAAGTTACAGTGGGGGAAGTCTAGGTTGGATATTAGGAATAAGTATTTCCCCAGCAGGGTGGGGAAGCACAGAAATGTGTTACCAAGAGAGTTGATGGAACCTCTATATCAAGAAGTTTTTAAGTCGCCACTTCACAAAGTCCTGGCTGGGATGATTTAGTTGGGGGTGATCCTGCTTTAGGCAGGGGGCTGGACTCAATGACTTCCTGGCTTCTCTTCCAGCCCTGGCATTCTACGATTTACTCACCACTGAGAATAAGGTCCGGGGAGATTCTTGTCATTGAAAGCTCAGTGGTAATTGCAGTGCTCTTCAGGTCACCCAGACAGTCCCTTTAGAAACAGGAGACTGTGCAATAAATTAACAAAGCACACATTGTGTAATGAAAGGGCTCAGATAAATTCAGCTATGAGAAACCACCTCTAAATTAGTGGGCTCCACCTGTGGAGAATTTACTGTGGTCGTATTCAGGGGTGGATATTCTGATGAGAAGAGATCAGATGGAGCCCACCCAGCCGACTGTGCTCAAATTCGTAAACAGCACACACCTTACAAAAGAAAAGTTACACTCAACAGATAGTGGATAATAAGGAAGAGGAGGAAGGCTGGGGAGCAGAGTGGAGAAAAGACGAGAGACATGAGAAGAAAAAACACCAACAACACAACAACAAAAGAATCAGGCGTGGGGAGGAGGAGGTGTGGGGCTCATCTTTTACTCTGCTGGGCACTATGGAATGAGGGGACCAGAACTTCACCTTGTGCCAATGACCCCCACGCCCTGAAATCCATCTCTTGGCCTCACCCCAGATAGCTACATAAGCTAAATTCTGAATGCAAGACAGACAGACAGACACACACTAAAGTTCTCCACAGACATGTGGAAATTTCAGATGAAGGAACCAGTGAGGTGATTTTGCTCCTGTTGCAGAGTTCAGGATTGCAGTGGGAGGATGGCAGGGGGCTGAAGGCTCCTTCTCCCTACCTTGCTCAGGATGGGCAGTTCCATCTCCCAGCTGCTGCTGGGGCTGGACGTGCTGAAGGAAACAGGTGTGTTTATTACATTCACTGGCTTCTGCTGGGACCAAGTCCCTCTGGCAAAATTTCTTGCCGTATTCCCCAGAGGAAAACAACACTGCCTCAGGCTGCAACAAACAAAAGTCACTGAGAGAATCAGTTTGTAGGAAGTTGTATCATCGTCATCCTCATCTTCACCTGTATTTTCTAAATTAAAATCATTCTGAGATTCACTCTCCTGCTAAATTATTTGACCTGTTTTGCCTTCAAGGAGGACTGATTTGTCCCAGGAAGACACCCCAGAGTTGGGCTGGGACAACCCCAAGGGCTCACGGCTGTAGGTTTCTGAGGCTCAGACTCTTGTCTCAGAGCCATGATGAGAGCTCAGGAGCTCTGACTCCCACTACCACCTGCTCTAACCATTACACCCCACTCCTCTGCCAGAGATGAGACCAGAACCCAGGAGTTCTCACTCCCAGACACACTGCCCAGACCATAGGGCCAGATTCCCACTGACCCCAGGGGCAGCCAGGGCCATCCCTGCTATGGCCCTGGCCTTGGACGGGGAAGAGCAATGAAGGCACATGTCCCCCCTGCCAGCACACGCAGGAGAGGGAGGGAACCGGTGACTTTAAGCCCCACTGTGCACCCCTGAGTCTGGGGAGAGTGACTGAGGCAGAGATTGTCCAAGTGACCTAGGTGGTTTGGGCACCTGTTATTAACAGGAAATGGAAGTGGGTGCTCAAATGCCCTGGGCAGCTCTGAGCTGGCACCTGAGATCTGTGCGGAGCTGCTGCCGCTCTCGGGGCCGGGCAGGGATCTGGGCTCAGATTCTCCTGACTCCTGCGGCTCCATCCTGCGAGCTGGGCGGAAGGACTCAGACGGGGCAGCGAGTGGTCCGGTGGCACCTGAGAGACTGACAGCAACGAACTCAGTGGGCAGAACCCGTTTCCCAGCTGAGACGAGCCCCACGGGGGTTTTGCTCCAAAAGCTGCTCATGTGCGTGTGCGCAGGGCTGAGTTCCTAGGGGCGGGGGCAGCGCTCACGCCCCAAACTGCCCCGACCGGAACTCACACCCCAAACCACCACCCCAGCTCCCACTTGGTTTCACCCCCCTGCCCTGTAACTCCCAGAGCCGCCAATGCAGCCCGGGGGGGAAGTGCCACACCAGATTCCGGGCTGGAGCCGGACACGTGGGGTGGGGGAGGGGCTGTGGGGGTGGCTCCGGTCAGCCCCGTCCCCCGCTGGGCCCCGTCCACCACGGCCGTTCTGGGAGCACAGGGGTGTGTGTGTGTGTGCGCGCGCGCACTGCAGGCCCCACCCCAGGGCAGACCGCCCCCTTCGCTGTGGGTGGGTGGGTGTCTGTCTGTCTGTGTGTCTGTGTGTATGGAATGTGGCAGCAGGAACGCAATGCTGCTGAAGGCTGGGAGGAATGTGTCTCCCAGGCCGTGTCTACACTAGCCCCAAACTTTGAAATGGCCGCGCAAACGGCCATTTCGAAGTTTACTAATGAGGTGCTGAAATGCATATTCAGCGCTTCATTAGCATGCGGGCGGCCGCGGCACTTCGAAATTGACGCGCCTCGCCGCCGCGCGGCTCGTCCCGACGGGGCTCCTTTTCGAAAGGACCCCGCCTACTTTGAAGTCCCCTTATTCCCGAAAAGGAGCCCCGTGCTTGCGGGGGCTGGGGGGAGAACCGCCTTACAGGCACCCAGCACAGGGGTGAAATTGTCCCAGGCCACCGGATGGGGGCTGGAAGCCGGTTGGTTGTATCCTTGACAGGAAACTCCTGGGAGCTGAACAGGCAGGCACCTGGCATCAGTAGAAGGGTTACATAAGTGGGAGCTCATCCAGGATACAACCAACTGGCTCGAGCCCCCACCCAGCATCTGAAGAAGTGAGTTAACTCACGAAAGCTCATGCTCTAAACTTTTCTGTTAGTCTATAAGGTGCCACAGGACCCTTCGTTGCTCTACAGATCCAGACTAACACGGCTGCCCCTCTGATAGATGCCGTACACCGAAGCAAAGAAGAGACAAACCCCTTTACCCAGATCCCATCCCCGTGTGCAGTAGAACCAAGTCTCTTGCGGGGGCTCTTGGCCCTTTACCCCACACACAGTTACAGGGGGCACCTCCCGCGGTGCCTTCCCGAACCCAGAGCCCACGGACACATCAGCAGGGCAGTAGCAGCTGTGCACTTGTCTGCAGCCTCCCTCTGCTCCTACCAGCCGCCCACTGGCATCTGCTGTTCCGCCGACCAGCCACCCCCCACCCCACTGCTTGGGACGGCTCTGAGACAGGACCCTGGGATTGCAGCTCTTTTAACTCCAGTGTGGAGTTCCATAAACACCCGAGTATCCCGCTCTGTCTTTCAACGGGCAGGGAAAGTTACTCCAGTCAGTTTTATAAACAGATGGCCAAGACATAGGCAAGGCCAACGTACTCCCCAAGCTGACTTCGACTTCGACTTCGACTTCGACTTCGACTTCGACTTCGACTTCGACTTCGACTACCTCCCAGCCCCCAACCTTTCTGCTTTATAATGCTTTAAACCAGGGAGCCCTGTGTAATCAATGTCATGTGCAGCCATGGCAAATGCCCTGTTCCCCACAACAACCCAGAGCATTGGTGAGATCTCACAACTCCCACACAGAGTGTCAGCTTCAATTGTGCTTTTACAACTACCTGTTTACAATAGACCAAATCTCATGGCTGACTTAATACCCATCAGCTTTGCCTGAAAGGTCTCACACATACACCCTTTGCATTCTCATGCAAATGACCTCTGGGGGACACATTCCTCCCAGCCTTCAGCAGCATTGCATTCCTGCTGCCGCGTTCCCTACGTGTGTGTGTGTATATGTGTGTGTGTGTGTGTGTGCGCGCGTGCGTGCACTGCATGACCCACCCCGCCCCAGGGCAAACACCCCATGCTGTGTATGTGTCTGTGTGTGTATTTGTGTGTAAGGGTCTGTGTGTGTATACAAGTGTGTGTGTGTGTGCGCACTGCATGCCCCACCCCAGGGCAGACCCCCCCACGTGCTCTGTGTGTGTGTGTGTGTGTGTGTGTGTGTGTATGTGTAAGGAATGTGGCAGCAGGAATGCAATGCTGCTGAAGGCTGGGAGGAATGTGTCTCCCAGAGATCATTTGCATGAGAATGCAAAGGGATGCATGTGTGAGACCTTTCAGGCAAAGCCTGATGGGTAGCAAGTCAGCAATGAGTTTTTGTCTATTGTAAACACGTTGTAAAATCACAATTTATGCCGACAGTGTGGGAGTTGTGAGATCTCACATTCCTTACATCAGCAAATCACAATCCTCTACTCAATGGAGAAACATAATCCAGAAGAGTTATTTACTTCTTGCCATGGCACAAGAACTAGCCGATGGCCAAATGACATTCGTAAGGAGCAGATTTACAACAACCCAAGGGTAGTGTTTCTTCACATGGCACAAAGGCAACCTGTGGACTCTTTGTTTGAGGATGTTGTGAAAAAAATCTCTCTCCCTCTCCTTTCCTCCTTTTTCTTGTTTCTCTTAGAGCTCCCAAGAGTCTTCCAAGGCTCAGACAGGCTTGTAGAGCTCTGGTCTGGAGACCTTCAATGGGTCCATGATGTCAACTGTCCCCCACTAAGCAATTTGCTCCACCACCCAGCTGCCAGGGCAAGACCAGGCTGGACTCCAGAAAGAGCTGCTGCCAGGTTGTGGCACTCCAGGCGTAGCACAAGGACAGAGGATAACACAGCAGCGTGCACAGACTTGCCCCAAGTGGCTGATCCCAGCCGAGGAGACACCTGTGGGGGGCTGGTCTGTCCCTTGGAACACCATTTGTACAGCTTGTCCTGCCACACAAGGGACATCAGTGCCTCTGCATCCGCCCACTCTCTAGGCTGCTCTGGGGACCCTTGTTTGACATTCGAGAAGCACAAGAAGTCCTGTGGCACCTCATAGACTAACCTGGTTTACAGCATCAGATGCATGAAGCGGGTCCTTGCCCATGAAAGCTTTTGCTCCAAAATCTCTGTTAGTCAAAAGGTGCCACAGGACTTTTTGCTGTTCTCGAAGATACAGACTAACAGGTCAGATCAGACAGGGGCACGTGGCCCATTGTCAGAGTCTAATGGGGAGATATTAACACCCAGGGCAGGGAAGCTGCTTTTAGAAGGGGCCAGCCACTCCCAGCCTCCCCCCACAACCCAGTGCTGCAGCTGGTTCTCCACCCCCAGAGCTGGGGTGCTCCCGCAGCTAACTTTGGGATGGGGCCCAGTGCTGCGGCCTGGCCCTGGCACCCATGTTGTCATGTTGTTTACCCCTGATGCTGGTCCCAGGCCCAGGTTGAACTGGAGTGTGGGTGGACAACCTCAGCCCCCCTTTGGGGATGTCAGGCCTCAGCCACAGGACTGGGGTTGGCGGCACCTGTGGGTCAGGACTGGGCCATGGTTCTCTGCCCAGGGCCGAGGTGATCTGAGGTGGCTTTCCTGGCCCAGGCCCCAGCTCTGGTGCAGAAGAGGGGGCAACATGGGGGCCAGGGCCAGGCCACAGCACTGGGCCCATCCCAATGTTAGCTGGGGGAGCTCCCCAGCTCTGGGGGTGGGGGAACCAGCTGCAGCACTGGGTTGTGGGGGTGGCCTCTGCCCCAGCTCTGGGCTAGGAGGCCGGGGAGGTTGTGAGGGCTGGGGCTGAGCCGTGGTGCTGGACACGGCCACAGAGTGATCCAAGAAAGTGGGGGTGGTTGGGGCGTGTTGGCCAGCTGCAGTCCCTGCTCTGGTGGGAAGTGAGGTGACGATGTGTGGCTTGACCCTGGCCAAAGGCTGTGTCAGGGGGCCATGCGCCCAGCCCAGAGCTGATCTGGGGTCCTGCCTCCAGCTCCAGGGGAGTCAGGGGGCCATGAGGGCAGGGCTGATCCCCACCACTGAATTCCCTGAACTCCTTGGTGAGGAGAATGTGCCATTCTGGCCAGTCTCAGCTCTCAGGGGTGCTGCGGTGGCTGGACAAGTCCCCCCACCCTCCATTGCAGTCCCTCCCCCTCCTGAAGATGGGGCTTGCTACCCCCAGAGCACCATGCAGCTGAGCTCAACCTCTCTCCCCAGAGCTGGGGCTGTGGTGAGGACCTGGGGTGGCCTTGGCTCTGCTGCCTCCCCAGAGATGGGTCCGCCCCCACCTCACCTCACTGGTGCTGGCTCTGGCCCCCCTGTAGCCTGAACGCCCAGAGGGTAGGGACCAGCCCCAGCTGTGGGGAGAGGGGACCGAGCAGCTGTGCAGCTGGGGATGTACTGGGGCTGCTTCCAACCTCAGGTCCACCCAGCTGGTGGGGATGCGGCAGTCATGGCCCCAGCTGTGATGCACTGGCGAGGAAGCCAATCTCGTTTGCTTTTCTGAGCCCAACGACCACTCCTTGTGATTCATCAAGGGAGTCACCAGGCACTGGGCCAGACAGCACGTCCCCAGCAACGACAGATCACAACACAGTAACTCTAACCCGGGAACCGATCCCTGCAACAAACCTCGCTGCCAGCTCTGCTCACAGATCTACCCCAGTGACACCATCACAGCACCTAACATCAACCACACCACCAGGGACTCCCTCACCTCCACAGCGACCAATAGAATATCTGCCATTGTGTGCCAGCAATGCCCCACTGTCATTTACACAGACCAGACTGGACAGTCTCTCCGTAAAAGAATAGATGGACACAGCTCAGACATCAGGAAGGGTAATGGACAGAAGCCGGTGGGAGACACTTCCATCTCCCTGAACACTCAATGACAGATTTAAAAGTAGCAGTCCTAAAACAAAGTCATTTCAGAAATCAAATGGAGAGAGAAATCTCTGAGCTGCAATTTTTTCGTAAATTTGACTCCATCAACCAAGGATGAAACAGAGAGTGGGAGTGGCCAGCCCCTTTCAAAAGCAGCTTCTCTGCCCTGGGTGTTAATATCTCACATTTAGACTCTGACAATGGGCCACTTACCCCTATCTGATCTGACCTGGTTTTTCCTCTTTTGATACACACTCCTGACAATGGGCCATTTCCACCCTGACTGAATAGACCTTGTCAGCTCCGGCCCTCCCTTTTACTGGGACCCCACTCTTTAAATACCCCTCTGTGTTTGGTTTTTATAGAAGGCAAAGGGCAAATAAGCTCGGCTGGTTTAATGAACGAAAGGGATAAACTTCAGTGGCATTGGCCAGCCCTGTTCTCCTCTTGTTTATCAGGCTGTTGCTGCAGAACATTAGCGTGCAGTGAGTGGTTTGCTTCATGGAAATCCTTCTTCAGCACAGAATTGAATCTGCATCACTGTGCTTGGGACGACCAGAGGCGCCAGAGGACATCAACATGCAACTGAAAACAGCAAAAGTCAGACATGATATTTTTTTGAACACTCTGGCTCAGGCAAAGCCCTGGTGTCACCATGCTGACAAGAGGGGGTTACACCATGGAACAGCTTGGCCCATGGCTCTGAAAACTTCTTGCAATTTTCTAGCAGTATTTCAGGGGCCATGACACAATTAATGTTGCTGTTAATTAATACCCAGAGGGCCTAATTGCAAACCATCCTTCCCCTGGGGAATAAGACACTTTGGAGTCCACTGAACTATTCTTGTGTGAGTTTAAATCCCCTGTTCCCCTGCTGTTGCAAACAGGTTAGCTAAAGGGGCTGGGAATATTAAGCTGGGCTTTTACACGTATGAATCCGGATCCCTTTGCTGCTGTCCACATATTGATAAAACGTGTCATGGCAATTTGGTAGCTTTGGCATATTTCCCAATGTACATGATAAGAAATGCCCTGTCTATGGTTCAAGGCCCAGGACATGTGTGAGGTCAATAGGTGGAGAACTGGTGACTCCCAATGGAGTCTGACCTGTTCCTCACCATTCCTTCATTTAACACTCAGTGGCTACGTCTACACGTGCAGCCAACATCGAAATAGCTTATTTCAATGTTGCGACATCGAAATAGTCTATTTCGATGAATAACGTCTACACGTCCTCCAGGGCCGGCAACGTCGATGTTCAACTTCGACCTTGCTCAGCCCAACATCGAAATAGGCGCAGCGAGGGAACGTCTACACGTCAAAGTAGCACACATCGAAATAGGGATGCCAGGCACAGCTGCAGACAGGGTCACAGGGCGGACTCAACAGCCAGCTGCTCCCTTAAAGGGCCCCTCCCAGACACAGTTGCACTAAACAACACAAGATCCACAGAGCTGACAACTGGTTGCAGACCCTGTGCCTGCAGCATAGATCCCCAGCTGCCGCAGAAGCAGCCAGAAGCCCTGGGCTAAGGGCTGCTGACCACGGTGACCATAGAGCCCCGCAGGGGCTGGAGAGAGAGCATCTCTCAACCCCCCAGCTGATGGCCGCCATGGAGGACCCGGCAATTTCGACTTCGAAGTAGCGTGCACGTGTAGACGCAGCTAGTAATTTTAGCCTGGGAAGGTATGAATGTATTTTGAGCATTTATGGAAATTTAGGTGCAGAGTGACTCATCAGCGAATTAAAACCACCAAAAAGTAGCACTAATTAAATACTCCAGCACATTCATTAATATCTATACCACATCTACCATCTTCTTTGAGAAGTTTTCCATAATTCTTTGCCCCTGAGATTTTCAGATAAACCAAAGGAAATGACAAGGACAATGGTTTGTATTGTCCCGAGTGAACTTTTCCAAGATTCAAACATTCTAAGGACATTAAGGGATTATAAAGTAATCCCACCTGCAGAGTCTCAATTGATTCCTGAATGTAACCCAGCAAGTGGAACTGAAAATGAAGATACTGTTCAGAGAACTAACACATCTTTCGTTAGAGAAAAGTCACAGATCCCAACGCCAAAAAGGCCCAGTTCAATCATCTGGCTGGATCACCTGTAGAGCGTTGGCCAGTGAACTTCCCCAGAATAATTCCTTTTGAGTTAGAGGAGAACTTGAAGCAAATCCAATCTTGTTTTAAAACTTGCCAATGATGGAGAATCCACCATGAGCCACTGGAAATTGTTTCCATGATTAATTAATCTGTGTATTTAAATTGTCTTAATGTCTAGACTGATAATAAGTTATTACCTACAATTTACTTCAATAAGCTAAATATAAGTGGCTCCTTCCATTTCTGCCAAAAGCCACTTATCTAGAGCATGGATAGATCCTTTAGCATTTTCTGAGACCATTTCAGTTATTCACCAAGGCTTTCAGTGTAAGGTCTCAAGCAAAAATGGAAAAAAGGAAAATCCAGGGATCTTTAGTCTGGTCAGCCTTACCTCAGTACCTAGGAAAATAACAGAGGGGATCCTCAAGGAATCCATTTTGGAGCACGTGAATGAGGGACAAGTGATTGAAAGTAGTCAACATGGATTCACCAATGACAAGTTCTGTCTGACCAATCTGACGATCTTCTATGGCTCTGTGGATATGAGGAAGTCAGTGGATGTGATGTACCTTGAGTTCAGCAAAGCTTCTGTTACAATCTCCCACAACATTCTTGCTCATAAGTTGATCAGGTATGAATTGGATCCATGGACTATAAGAGAGATAGAAAGCTGGCCTGATGGTCAGGCCCAACAGATAGTGCTCAATGGCATAATATCTGGATGGTGGTTGGTTTCAAGCAGAGTGTCCCAAGGTTCGGTTCTGGGGCTGCTGTTGTTCAACACCTTTATTAATGACTTGGATGAGGGATGGGATTGCACCCTCAGAAAGTGTGTGGATGACACCAAGCAAGGAGAGAGGTAAATAAGTTTGAGAGCAGACATAGGATCCAGAGTGAGCTGGATAAATGGAAGGATTGGGCCAAAAGAAATCTGATGAGGTTCAACAAGGAGAAGTGCAGAATCCTGTGCCTGGGACAGAAGAATCCCAAGAAAGAGAGAAAGAAAGAAAAGGGGGTAAAGCTCTTATTAAGGATGCAAATGGTCCTTTTCCCCCTGAGGCAGAAATTGAAAAAAATCTGGAAAAACAAAATTCCAAAATATTGAAACAGCAACAGAGAACCCCAACAGAGAACCCCCCTCTCTGGTTTTACCCCATTACAGACGTTCACTCATGACAATTGGTTTCTGAAAGCAACCACTTTACCAATCCCTTTCCGCAGGGACTGTTGGACCTCCTTGTTCCTGAGGCAGTAGATGATAGGGTTGATCAAGGGAGTCAGGACGATGTAGAAGACAGAGAATGTTTTCTGTAGGGCCTTGGGCGTGTTGGCTGTTGGAACCACATAGACACTGATCACGCACACATAGAAAACGGTCAGCACAATGAGGTGAGAGGAGCAGGTGGAAAAGGCCTTTTGCCTCCCGGTGGTGGACGGGATTCTCAGGATGGCGGCGATGGTACAACTGTAGAACGTCAGAGTCAGCAGCAAGTGTGCAAGTGACCCAATGGCAGCAACAACAGTTGTCAGCAGTTCCACAGTGCGGGTGTCCTCACAGGACAGCTTTATGATGGGTGCATAATCACAAAAGAAATGGTCAATTTCTTTGGAACCACAGAATGGCATTTCCCACAAGAAAGTGTTTGCTATTATGGAGAACCCAAAGCTGATGATCCAGGACCCTGTCACTAGCTGGCCACACACCCGGCCATTCATCAGAGCAGGGTAACGCAGGGGATGGCATATCGCTAAATACCGGTCGTAAGACATGACCGCCAGCAGCACAGGTTCTACAGTGGACAAGCAACCAAAGAAACACAATTGCACAATACAAGCCTTAACAGGAATGGGTGCGTCCCTAGTCAGGAGACTGGCCAGCAGCCTGGGCAAGAAGGTGGAGGTGTAAATGATCTCCAGGAAGGACAAGTTCCCTAGTAAGTAGTACATGGGGGTGTGAAGCTGCTGATCACACACGACCAGTGCAATGATGAGGCCATTCCCAGCCACAGTTGCAATGTAGATCACCAGAAACAGCAGGAAGAGAAGGGGCTGCAGCTCAGGGCCATTCCCAAATCCCAAGAGGATGAATTCCATGATGACTGTTTGATTTCTTCCTTCTGCTTTCTCCATGGTGCGTATCTGGAAAAAGAAAACCATGAAGTACTGATGGAGCGCGCACGGTCAGGCTGTGCTGTCAGCTGTACTGGCAGAAACCTCACATCACAACTTCTCTCCACTGAAACAATAAAGTTGTCAAGAGTCAAAGGAAGACACATGCTGAGCTTCCAATGTGGTCAGAACAAGAGCACAGGAACCCATTGAATTACACCCGTCTCCCTTCTCTCTCCCTCAACCTCTGCTGCACTTGAAATCCCACGGTGGGGCTGGGATTCCGACACATCTTTCTGGTATCTCTGCCGCAGTGAGACTTGGAGAGGTCAAAACTCAGAAATCGTTGGCTTGCAAACGAGAGCTATTCCGAGTTCTAACACGGGCATTGGAAATAGCTTCGTCGTGGTCCTGTCATCTCTCCAAACGGAGAAGACATATAAAAAAATCCCCCACTGGGCAGTGGAAGCTATTTTGAGTTACCCACTAGCCCTGCAGCCGGGAGGTTAAGTTCCCAGCTTGGGCAGATCAGCAAACGAGGGGTTGAAAATAGCAGTGGTGAGAACAGGGCAGCACAAGCGGCAGTGTGGGACAGGCACTGTGTCCCTATCTGAGCTCTCAGATTGGCTTGGGCTTGGGCATGTCGCCTGTGCTGCCAAGGCTACGCTGCTATTTTTAGCCCAGGTGCTCATTTTGCCTTTGGGTCGACTGCAGCTGGGAATTTCATGGCCCAGGTGAAGTGCAGGTCAAACCTCTAGAATCCCAAACTCTTTCAGTCGGCAAAATCCATAACCCGGTGTGATTTTATGAAGCTGGATGACCCCTTGTCGTGGTTGTAGCCAAGTTTCCTGTGGTCCCATCCATTTCCTTCCAGCCACCAGTCCTGGGTCTCAGTGCTCAGTGCTGTTATTTAAGTGTAATTTACCCCTACGTGTCTTCTAAGAGCCCCGTAAAATCGAAAATTCCTCAAGAGAGAAATAAAATGAAAATAGACCCAGAGAAAACAGGAGGGAGCAACAAAAGGAGATAAAACAGAGAGACAGAGAGTGAGCGTGTGCGTTTGTGTGAGAGAGAGGTTGCTGTATCTCCAAATGCTATGAACAAGAAAATGGATACAAGTTTAAAGAGAAGTAGCTGAGCAGTGATGTTAATGCAAAGGTATCAGAGCCCGTAAATCTGCAATCACCTGCTTGTTTTTCCCTGTATCACTTGTTGATAAGTCCTTATCGCCTGCTGCTATAACCACTGACTTACAATGCACCTGATCCAGCTCTGGCTTCCCCATGAGCGGAAAAGGATCACTGAGAGAAGTGCAAATAGAAATCTAGAAAACACACACACACACACACACACACCGAAGAAAGACCATTGTATTTGTTGGAACAATTCTACAAGCAAAGAAACACATGTGGTGAATAATGGAGTGCACACACCGATAACAAATAAACTGGATTGATTCATGGAGAATAGCTCGGATGGAAATCAGTCTTTCCCAGAGCTGGGAATGGGTGAGAGGAAATGGATCACTTGGGTTGTATCTACTCGACAAAAATAACTTCAAAGTTGCTTACTTTGTAACTTTGTAAGCTACTTTGAAGTAGAGCATCTACACACACCCTACTTTGAACTTGGAATGGAGTAAAGACTTCAAAGTTGGGCTCCCTACATCGAAGTTAACTGTGAAGTCGTGGAAAATGTGTGTAGACTCTCTGCGGACAATTCAGAGAAGTGCACAACTTCAAAGTTGGCTTTGAAGTTAGTTCGTAGTGCAGCTGAACCCTTGATGATCACCTGTTCTATTCATTCCTTCTGGGGCACCGAGCATTGGCCACTGTCAGAAGAAAGGACACTGCAGTATATGGACCTTGGGTCTGACCCTCTACGTTCTTAACGGGAGATCCGTGTGTTCCTCCTTATTCTGCATGTTTTGCTGTGAACTACTGAATTTTTCTCCTTCCCCTGGGGCTGGACAAGCAGTGATGTTCTTTCAGACTTGGCGCATGCTGGAGCAGGTCTTCATCTTTTGAAAATCTGATCACTTCATTGTCACTGTGCTGTGTTACATTTTCCCATCGATCATCTAGTGCCAGCTGCACCCTCGTCCTCACCCTTCCTTCAGATATTATGAGCTACGATTATAACCTTTGCCATATATTTTCCAGTTATTCCTCCCATTGCTAGTCCTCACTGCCCACAGGAAACGGAGCTCTGCCTTCCTACTGCCTGGCTGGGCTTTATTGATCATCTTGGGCTATTTTGTTGTCATTCCCTTGCATGGAAAAGAACTGCTTCCAAACTGGAAATAACAGAGTCCAAAGAATTCCTGATCCCTAAGACGAAGCAATAGAAGAAAGGGAAAGTCTCATCTGAATGGAAATTAATGCAGAGAGACCTTTTGATCTCAAATGAAATCGCTCTTCATGGGATAAGTATCGCAGGGGGAGCCGTTTTAGTCTGTAGCTTTGAGAAGAAGAAGAAGCCATGTGGCACCTGAAAGACTAAGAGATATTTTGGAGCAGAATCTTTCGTGGGCAAAGACTCATTTCATCATATGCCACAGAACAGGTCTTTGCCCAGGAAAGCTCGTGCTCCAAAATATCTCTTGGTCGAAAAGTTGCCACAAGACATCTTGTTGTTGATGGGATGTGTGAGCTGGACAGAGCTCCTGGAACAACAGAAAACAAGGACCACTGGCAGGTCTATTTTACAAAAAGAGGAAAACTGAAATACTCACAAGGAGAAACCAATTGTGAGATAAATCTCCCAGTTCAGTCTGAATTCTTTGGTGCCAAACGGAGGCTAAGAAGACCCCTGAGCTGCCACAGGACCAAAATTCCACTCCTCTTTTGTGTTCGCTCAGGCAGGGACACGCCCAGCTGCAGTTACACAGAGAGTCTCTGAGCAGCTCTGGTTGTGACCAAGAAAGGAAAAGCTCCAGCTCCCTGCCTAGGAACTGCGACTGCCCTGCCCGGCCCTGCTCAAAGCACCGACCCAGAGGAACTTGTAACCGGATTTGCCTCTCCCTCTGCGTGCAGAGGATTAGCCACAGGTGTGTGACCAGGCTGGGATTCTGCCCTCGATATTCCATGCAAAGACACACGGCTTAAGTTAAACTACACCCACATTCATTAGCTACTAACGGTTGATTTTCTGGTCTAGCAAACAGATCGAAGCAGGTTAACGGGCAAACCCACCAAGAGGCACAGTGAGCGTAAGGCCGCAGTTAGATGGATTATGGATTAGCAGGTTCTCACCCTGACTGCTGATATCAGGAAACTGGCAGAATGGCCAGGCACGAGCTGCAGCTGATTTGCGGTTTGGGTTTCTCAGGTGCCCACAGACAGGCTGAGATCACTTTAGTCGGGTCCAGCCCTTCCCCCGCAGTTTAGCCTTATTTCTCACCTCTTTCCAGGAGTCCTCTTGTGTGGGCCGTGAAGAGGAAGTGAGGAGCTGAGTCCCTCCCTTTTATAGCTTCAGCGCAGGGCAGGAAAGCTTTGTTTCCAGTCTTGGGTCTCAGACCAGCGGGTGGAAAAACACCGATTTCCTAACATGGCGCCCAGAGTTCTGGGATCTCATCACCTGCCCCTGTAGACTCACAGCTGCTGTTATTTACCTGCTCTGTGGGGAGTTGCCGGGAAGGCAAACCCTGGGGGGTAGGAGCTCCTCCTAAGGCCCATCATGTTCCCTAAAGCTGTGGGGGCTGCCCCAGGGTCTGAGGGTAGGTCTGTGGGGTCCAGGGCTTATCTGTAACACTGGGCCCAATATCACTGTGTCCTGAAGTCCTCAGGGGCTGGGTCAAGTCCCCATCTGGTCCCAGTCCCAATCCCAGAACCGGCTGTTGGGGGTAGAGGCTGGTGCCGGGCCAGCTCCCCACCACAGCCCCAGATACTGAGGGGGGCTTTGCCCCAGGAGCGAAGCACTGAGGGATGGTGGGACTGGGCTCTGGGGAAGGGTGGACAGGCTGAGGCTGGTCCACTACCAGTGATGGGGCCATGGTACAATGGCCTGAGCCCCTGCTGTGGGGAGCTCTGGGGCTTGAGCTGCAGCCTGGCCTGTGGGTGTGGGAGGGGGACAGGATCCCTCTGCCTGGCCCAGGCACATGTGTCAAAGCTACCAAATTCCTCTTCACTCTTTGCCAGCATTTAGATAGGGGGCAAAGACCCACTTTGTCAGATGCACGTCATGGAGATTCCAGCGGTATAATTATACAGGATCACCGGTGATGCGCTGGAGAGGTTTTAGCTGGGGGCTGTGTGTGATGGCCAGTGATACTCTGTTATTCTCCTTGTTGGGTCTGTCGTGTATCTTGTGGCTTCTGGATACCCGTCTGGCTCTGTCGATCTGTTTCTGCACTTCCTTAGCTGGGGGTTGTAGTTTTTGGAAAGCTTGGGAAAGGGCTTGTGGGAGTTTGCCTCAGTCTGAAGGATTGGAGCAAATGCGGCTGTACCTTAGTGCTTTGCTGTGTACAATGGATCGTGGGGTGTACCCTGGATGGAAGCTGGAGGCACGTCGGTCAGACATGGAGGTGAAAAAGCTGCTTGGAGACCCCTCCCCACTCCTCAGCCAGAGCCAGGAGACAAATCAATGCGCACTGACAAAGAAAGAGCAGTCCAGTAGCACTTTAAGCACTAACAAAATCATGTCTGAGGTGATGAGCTTCAGATCTGAAGAAGTGGGTCTGTCCCACGAAGCTCATCACCTCAGACATTATTTTGTTAGTCCTTAAAGTGCTCCTGGACGGCTTTTTTGTGCAGATCGTATATAGACTAGCACGGCCGTCTCTCTGTCACTGTGCGCACTGCTGTCACATTTGAGAGAGAAGCCAGCCCCAAACGGGGTTGTGCCACTGCCTGTCCTTCAACACTGGTGTCCTGAATGCTCTGCAAAAAAATAAAATAAAATAAAATATTAACACACCAGAGGCAGCGTCCTGAGTATGTGTGTGCTGAGATTTCTGTGTTGTCCCAGCCTTGCCTCTGGTTAGTGAGTGGGTGGGCTTCCCATGGTCTTTTTGGGCAGGCAGTGCCTTCCCTGGCCTATGTTACAGACTGCCCACATTCAGCCTGGTCCCTGTCACTCACTTATCCATTGCACGAGTGATCCCTGCGTCTTGCCTCGGCCTAACATTTCTCAAAAGCTGTGCTCTGCTCTGTTCAGCCCTGGCGTAGACCATTCAGAAGCACAGAAGGGACATTTGCTCCTGTAAAGAGACAAAAAGCCCAGGCTACGACTTTGACTGCCATGGACCAACTCTTCCACTCTGAAAGGGCCGTGAGTTGGGTTTAAAAAAACAGGAGAAAAATATCAGAGAGGGAGCCGTGTTAGTCTGTAGCTTCGAGAACAATAAGAAGTCGTGTGGCACCTTATGGAATAACAGATATTTTGGAGCATAAGTTTTTGTGGGCAGAGACCCACTTTTTCAGTTGTTGTAGAATATTCTGAAGAACAATAGAGTCATAGACTCCTAGAGCTGGATGAGAAATCAGGATGTCATCAAGTCCAGCCCCCTGCTCCAAGCAGGACCAACCCTGACGAACAAAATTCTTGTGCATAAGTTAAGGACGTATGGATTGGTTACAGGGACTGTAAGGTGGATAGAAAGCTGGCTGGGTGGTCAGGCCCAAAAGGTAGCGATCAATGGCTCAATGTCTGTTTGGTGGTCGGTTTCTAGTGGATTGTCCCACGGATCAGTTCTGGGGCTGATAGTTTTCACCATCTTTACTAATGGTCTGGAAGAGGGGATGGATTGCACTCTCAGCACATTTGCAGGTGAGACTAAGCTCAGGGGAGAGGGTAGGGTGAGTCCACATCTGGAGTATTGCATCCAGTTCTGGCCCCACAGTACAGAAAGGATGTGGATACATTGGAGCAGGTCCCACAGAGAGCAACCGAAATGATGAGGGGACAAGAACATGTGACGTATGAGAAGAGGCTGAGGGATCTGGGTTTATTTAAGTTGCAGAAGAGAAGAGTGAGGGGGGATTTGGCAGCAGCCTTCAGCTTCCTGAAGGGAGCTCGAAAGAAGATGGAGAGAGGCTGTTCTCAGTAGTGAGATGGCAGAACAAGGGACAAGAGTGGGAGGTGCATGTTAGACATTAGGAAAACTGTTTCACCAGGAGGGTGGGGAACCACTGTGATGTATTGCCTAGAAAGGTGGTGAAATCTCCATCCCTAGAGGTTTTTAAGTCCCAGCTTGACAAAGTCCTGGCTGGAATAATTTAATCTGCGTTGGTCAGAACAGGACTGGACTAGATGACCTCCTGATGTCCCCTACAGCCCTAGGAGTCTATGATTCTGTGACTAAATCATCCCACCCAGGGCTTTTTCAGCCAGAACTTAAAGACCTCTAGGGAAGGAGATTCCACCACCTCTCTAGGTAACACATTCCAGTGCTTCACCAGCATCCGAGGGAAATAGCGTTTTTTTTTTCCTAATAGCCAACCTACACCTCCAACATTACAATTTGAGACCATTGCTTCATGTTCTGTCATCTGTCTCCGCTGAAAACACCCTCTTGCCATCCTCTTTATACTCCAACTTCAAGTATTTGAAGGGTGCTATCAATTGTCCCCTCAGTCGTCTCTTCTGGAGACGAAATAAGTCTAAATCCCACAGCATTGTCTCGTAAATCATGTGCTCCAGCCCCCTGATCATTTTGGTTGCCCTCTGCCGGACTGTCTGGAGTGTGCCCACATACTTTTTGTAATGGGAAGGGACCCGGAATTAGACACAATATATTAGATGTGGCATCACCAGTGTCAAATAAAGGGGAATAATCTCTTCCATAGATCTGCTGGCATTGTCCCTAATGAAGAGCCCAGTATGTCATTAGCCTTCTTGTTTCTCTGTAAACTCTCTCTGAAAGGAAGGTTGAGAATGAGAGGAACCCCCACGTGAAGCCATCCCAAGTGCGTCTTCCTGGGGTAAGGGATTTTTCTTTCCACTTAGGTGGTGGCAGCTACAGCCCAGGGACAGGACATCTGTGACATTGGGGAGTGGTTTTTTTTTGTTTGTTTTTTTGAGGAGAGCATTGCAGGGAAGTTATTTTGTAAGGTTTTGTGGGACCCCAATTTCTGCAATCAGAGTGTCAGAGTGGGGGGCAGGGCTGACACGTGCACCAAAATAGAGGCCAAGGTCTTAGAAATGCATCCATTGGCTTGAAACGCTTTTGGAGGGAGCGGATGTGCTCTTCCGACATCCCTGAACACGTTATTGCAGGAGGAGTACAGGGATGCCTTGACATAGGGCTTTATTTTGGCATGTGGCACCAGTGAGACAGAGCCACATGCTGATACACCCTGTTTTGTGGTGAGTTTGTCCAGTCAACACAGCCTGTGAGAATGAGCTTATCGCCCATTTGGAAAGAGCAGGAAGACAGGCAGAAGTGATGGACTCAGGCAGTATCAGGGTATTTTGCAGAGGCATTTGAGAAGTTTGTACACCCAAAGCCTACCATTAAAGTTACCATTAAATATTGCCATTAAATAGACGAGCACGGCTTTCTCTCTGGTACTGTTAGAACAAACCCAGTGTGGGACAGGAAGTGTTTAGAAGGAACGAAACCATTGATCTGAATTTCACTCTGGTTTTACAGAGCAGAACTGTGGCTGCTCCCTTCGCTCTAGGGACTGAACTGCCCTGACTGCAGGTCCTGCCATGGGAACGGGAACCAGGCGAGTCCCCAGGCCCGCAGGCGGAGCGACCCCACTGCACAGCGCCAGCAGCGGGTGGAAAGTGGGAATGGGGGAATCCCACTCCTCCAGCCACGTGTTTCTGCACCTTTCGCCCTTTGCTAAACGCCCCTCAGATCCCTTGTCAGCTGCCTGGGCTCTCAGCTGGACAGACACACCCAGTGGGTGTCGGGTAGGACAGGTCTTGGTGGAGGCCGAGACCCGCGGGAAGTGAATTAGTTACACAGGAGGGAGGTGTGGAGGGACAGCGGAGCAGCCGGCTTGTTCCACAAAAGTACTTCTGCCAGCCCCTCCAGCAGCCACAAGCCCCACAGGCAAACCCCCAGATTCTCCAGCTGCTCCACCCACCCGACCGACAGCCCCTGCTCGGGGGAGAGGTCATTGAAACCTGGGTCACCAGCTGCACCCAGCTTCTTCCGGCCCCAAAGGGTCCAGCCGCAGCCCCAGGTCAATCCAGGCTTGGCTCTCACCCAACCAGCATGCTGGGCCTGGCCTTCAGCATCCACGTGTACAGGTGTGTTAACACCGACAGACAGACCCGGGAGAGAGTGGGTGGAGGTGGCACATTACAGACGTCCCCCACGGCCACTGATGCAGCCAGCCACGTCCTGTGCTGATGTCCTGAAAGTCTCTGAACACCCCCCACGGGGCGGGAGCCCAGGGGACACTGGCTTAGTTCCTGCAGGCTGGAGAACTGGGCGCTGGAGTACTGGAACCGGAACCCAAACTGGGAGCGAGGTGGTCACCGCCAGGGCATCTGACGGCTTTCCACGGGGAGGGAAACGTCCTTTCTCCATCCCACAGGCACTGGAGGCACAGAGTCACCCGACCCCGGTGAGCCGCTGTGGGAAACTGCCCTCGGTGGCTGGTTTCCCCAGCACGGCCCAGTCCAGTCACATGGCAGCTGGGATGGACGTCTGGGCATCCGATTTCAACCCCATTGCTCAGCGCAGGCCACCTGACCCCTTGGGCTGGTGTCGACGACAAGCCCCACATCCCTGAGATGTGTATTCGACGCCTGAGCCTGGTGTCTAGCCCAGCAGCCTGGTCCTCTGTCTGTGTGTGTGTGTGCACGCGCGTGTGTCACACCTCCTAGTGTGACTCTCAACACTCAGACATTTCTAACACAGCTACAGAGCCAATGTGTGTAACTTCTCACATGACCACGGCACCGACACACAAGTCACACCCAGCTTCAGGGCATCTCCAGCTTTCATCAGACCCCTCACTTGGCCCCCCAGCCCCAGGGTCGGTGCCGCTCTACACACCGGTGACAGAAATGGCTTCCACAGCCAGGGCACAGCTCCAGTCCCGGCACAGAGGTGCCCCTGCCCGGCTGGGCTGGCGTGGCCCTTCTCCCCATGGCGGGTGGGAACTTCTCCGGCGCCACCGACCTCAGGGCCCCGGCGGCAGAACGCCCCGGCTGCGATGTCGGCCCTGGGGCGCAGAGACTCTGTGGGGATGGGAACCTGCTCCACAGACAGCCGAGTTCCCCCAGCCCTGCCCCACGGCGCCCTCTGCCCCACAGCACCTCCTGTCCCACAGCACCCTCAGCCCCACGGCGCCCTCTGCCCCCGAAACCGAGTTCCTCTCTCAGCTCTGCCTCCCCAGCACCCATCCCCATCCTGCCCCATGTCCCAGCCCTGCTGCCTGAGGGGGCGGGGGAGGGGTTCAGGTGGCCCACAGAGGGGCACACGGGGACCCCCCGTTTAGCAATTGAAATGTTGGCAGGAGCCCAAGGGGCAGTGCCCGTCCCGAGTGCTGCCGAGCACCACCTCTGGCTCTGCCCCTCCCCCAGCCCCTCTCTGCTCTCCCCCAGCTCCTGCACCCCCTGCCCCTTGGGCTCCTGAGTCCCCCCAGGACGTCCCTGCGCGGCCCCCAGCCAGGAGCTGCACCCACCAGTGCTGCCCTGGGAGAAGCGGCACTCGGGAGTCTGGTCCCTGCTCCGCTGGGTGGGTGTGGGGCACTGGCTGCCTGCCCCAGAGACCGAGGGGCTGCGCAATGGGCACCCACAGCCCCACAGAGCCCAGGAGCCTCCGGCAGCCCTGGGTGTGAAAGCTGCCCCAGCCCCACCAGAGACGCTCAGCCCCTGCCTCAGCCCCAGGGCAGGATCAGCCCCCGCCTCAGCCCCAGGGCAGGATGAGCCCCCGCCTCAGCCCAGGGTAGCTGCCTGGGGGGCACCACATTTATCCCTCTTCCTTGCAGATCTCTGCTTGAGACCCGCTCCCCTGGCCCCTGGGAGCTTTCTCTTTTCTGAGCGAAAGGAGCCCAGGTCTGGCCGGCTCCCCCACAGCTCATGTTCTCCGCACCTTCCACCAGCCTTGTGCTCTTCTCCGCACCTGCTCCCCCTTCTCCACAGCCTTCTGCAAATGTGGGGCCAGCCCTGGGCACCAGCCCCACGGAGGCTGCTCAGCGCAGAGCGGGGGGAAGGAATTGCTGCTCCTGGCTGGCTCCCAACACCCGGCAGTGCCGCTCACAAGCAGGTTGGCGCTTCTGGCAACATTCTCACCCTGTTGACTCCTCTGGAGCTTGTGCTCCGCTCTGAGCCCAGATCCCTTTCTGCAGGACTCCTCCCTCGACAGCCACTTCCCCGGCTGGGTGTGACACGGATTGGGCCTTCCTCAGGGGAGCACTTTGCACTTGGCCTTATTCAGCTTCACCCCATTGACCTCAGGCCGTTTCTCCAGTGTGCCCAGATCATTCTGAGTTACGAACCTGTTCTCCCTCCCAGCTTGGTATCACCGACAGACGTAAGCAGCGCACTCTCCATGCCCAGATCCACATCGCCGAAGATACTGAGCAGAGCCTGTCCCCAAACAGACCCCTGCAGAGCCCCCCTTGTTCTGCCCTTCCAGCAGGACTGTGACCCATCAATAACGACTCTCTGAGAACGGCTGTACAGCCAGTTATGCACCCACCTTACAGCAGCCCCATCTCAGTTGTATTTGCTGAGTATATTTATGAGAAGACATGCCAGACCATATCAAATGCCTGACTAAAACATAGGTACACCACATCCTCCCCTTCTCCTTTGCCCACAAGCCTTATTATTCTTTCACAGAAAGCTATCCGATTGGTTGGACATGATTTCTCCTCTCCACATCCATGGTGGCTGTTACAGAGCCCCGAAGTTTCTTCTAGATGTTTCCAGATGAATTCCTTAATTACTTCCTCCATTATCTTTCCTGGCACAGAAGTTAAACTGACTGGTCTGTAACTTCCTGGGTTGTTCTCTTATCCCTTTGTAGAGATGGGTGCTTTATTTGCCCTTTTCCAGTCTTCTGGAATCTCTCCCGACTTCCAGGTCTTTCAAAGATGATAGCTAAAGGCTCAGATACCTCCCCTTTCAGCTCTACAATTATTCTAGGAGGCATTTCATCAGGTCCTGCTGACTTGCAGACATCAAACAGTTCTAGGTCATTTTAAACTTTTTACTTTTTTTTCTTTTATCTTCTAAACCTGCCCCCTCCCGACAAGCTTTCACCATGTCAGGCATTTCCCCATCGCACTTCTTGGTGAAGACCAAAACAACAAAGACATTAAGCAGCTCTGTCATTTCAAATTTTCTTGATATTGTTCCTCCCTCCTCACTGTGTAATAGGCCTACTCTGTGCTTGGTCTTTCTCTTGCTTCTAATCTATTGCTGGTGGGCCTGGCAGTGCAACCAACCCCTTTTCATCTCTTCCCACTACACACAACCTCACTATCAGGACACCCTCACACCTCTCCCTGTCAGCATCCCACATGGTATCGTCAGGAGCAAAGGGGGTAGTGAGGAAAACAGTTTCTCATAGTCTGACCTGGGAAGGACACAGTTCACAGAGGTGAACTTTGAATGAAACATCTCTCCTTGGACGCTCTGTTTTTCTTTGACACTTCCAGTTTTCAAGTTTGACTTAACATAGTTCTTTGTTTTTTTGTTTTTATTTTCAATGAATTATAAATCGGGGGAAACCGTTCTGCCTTTCGTATTTCAAAAAAACAGAGACATTTAAAATTTTGGGGTAATTTGGCAACAAGAGTTTCACTTCCCATTTTCCAGACAGGACAAAGTCTTTCAAAGCACCAAAAAACCTCAGAGTCGTTGTGAGAAATTCAATGAAATGTTTTTGAATTTCCCTTCACCAGGACCCCCCGCCCAATTTTGACCAATTTGACTGCTCAGTCTCTAGTTTCTCCAGTGGTGAGAAAAGCTGCTCTTCTGTAAAGTTTTTCTCAAGGCTTCTTTCACCTCTTTGTTTCTCAGAGTGTAAATTATGGGGTTCAACGCTGGAGAGACAATTGTGTTCAATAGGGAAATCAAAAGGTCACTCTCTGTAGTGGAGCCAGGCTTGGGCACCAGGTAGGTGATAAGGGCCGTTCCATAGAACACAGTCATCACGGTGAGGTGGGAGGAGCAGGTGGAGAAGGCTTTACGCCTTCCCTCGGCCGATGGCAGCTTGAGGATGGTGGAAATAATGCGGACGTAGGACAGGAGTGTCAACAGGAAAGGGCACAGGGTGAACAGAACTATCACCATGGAACCCACAGTCTTAATCTGTGACGTGTCGGCACATGCCAAATTCAGCACTGGTGGAGCATCACAGAAGAAGTGCTGGATGCGGTTGGAGCCACAGAAGGGCAGGCTGAAGATCCACATGGTCAGAGGAACTTCCACTGAGGTGCCGGCAGCCCATGAAGCCCCCACGAGCATAGCACACACCTGGCCGCTCATGATGGTTGTGTAGTGCAGGGGGTGACATATGGCCACGTAGCGGTCGTAGGCCATGGCTGCGAGGAGGCAGCATTGTGTAAGGCCCATGATGGCACTGAGGTACATCCCCACTGCACAAGCTGCAATGGAGATGGTCTTTTCCTCCACCAGGAGGTGAGCCAGCAGCTGAGGGACCACACTGCTGGTGAAGCAGATTTCCGAGGCAGACAGGTTCACCAGGAAGAAATACATGGGGGTGTGGAGGGAGGGGCTCAGCTTTATCAGCAGGATAACGAGCAGGTTCCCCATCACGGTGACCAGGTAGATGACCAGAAGCACCACAAACAGAAGGATTTGCAGCTCCTTAAGGTATGAGAACCCCACCAGGACGAACACATCGAAGATGGTCTGGTTCCCTCCAGGGTCGCTCTTGGAAGAGGTCATCTGTAGGGGGACAAAGGGACCGGGTCTGAGGCACATCAGAAACGTGACTGCAAATTAAAACATATATCCTGGTTTCCTCCTTGTTGGGACCCTTCTGACTAACACCTGCTGAAATTTCTCTGTAAATAACAGCGACTGACCCGGCATTGCTCAGGGCTTTAAGCAGAGTCAGGGACATTTGGTTCATGTGCTCGAGGGGTTGACTGTCTTCTTCTGGCTCTTTAAAGTCAGGTTTCTCTGGGCTCCTCACTGTCACTGGGTTGTGATGTTCACTGTCTTATTCTGTCCATATGAAGGTGAATTTCCCAGAGTTCTTCATTTTCATCTAATGGAAGAGCCGCTTGTCTCTGTCTCTGTGTGTCCAGTCCGTGTTGTCTGTGTGTTGCATTTTCAGCAGCTCTGGATTGGCCCGTTCTGTGTGAATGGGATGGAGCTGGACCTGACGGGGGTCTAATTACATCCGTGAATGTCGCTCTGTGTAAGTTGTGTCACTTCCAGTGGGAAAGTGCATTTCCTGCTCTGCGTCTCTGCTGTCTCGCTGGTCTGAAAGGCGTGGTGAGGAGGAACGGTGCGGTAGGTTTAGCCCGTTCTTGTGGATCACCTGGTGCAGCCCAGGGGTGAAGGTAACAGCTGTGTGTTTGAGGTACTCTCGTATGCCCATACCTGGCCCCTGGGGGGCTCCCCATGGGCTGTGTAAGATATGTCGGTGGGGGTGGAGGCAGGCGTCTGAAAGCTGGCAGGAAGGAGCGTTGGGGTGGGGGAGGACAGAGGAGAAGAGGTGGGTGGAGAAGGAGGGGGAGCTGGGAGAGCTGGGGGACCAGGGCAGGGGGCAGAGGGTGCTGCAGTGAGGGCAGGGGGCCGTGGGGGAGGCCTTGTTTTCTGTGGTTATTAAGGGCAGGGGATGGTGGTGCAGAAGTCAGAGGGGTTGGGGGGACTCAGGGCAGGGGGTGGAAGGTGCTGGGTGGTTGTACACCAGGGAGATGGTTATCGTCAGGGAAGGGCCTGTGAGGGCAGAGATGGGTCAGGCAGAGGGTATGGGGGGTGGGAGGGTCGGGGGTGAAGGCAGGAGCTGGAGGTGCAGATTTCACAGCAGGGTTTGCTGTGGGGGCTCTCAGGACAAAGGAGGAGGGGGATGGAGTGAGGGGAGGGGGCTCAGGACAGAGGGTTGGGGGGAGCTTTAAGGCAGGTGTTTGGGTTGGGGGGTCCTTGAAAGGGTGTGATGGAGTATGTGCAGGGTCCGGGAGGGTTGGGGCAGCTCAGGGCAGGGGAAGGAGGGTGCCAGACTGAGGGTGCGGTGTGGGGCTCAGTGCAGAGTCTGGGGGTGAAAGTGTCACTGCAGCCGAGTTCCCAAATATGATTTCTCAGACGAGGGCACATTCTCCTCTCACTCGTATGTTAATGATACGAATAATCACACCAGTGCCCAGATTCCCCTGCAGTGACACCTCACACCAGCAAACGGACACTGCGGAGCCTAAACATGCTGGAAACCGTTTTCCGATGGAGAAGCCCCCTGGAATCTGAAAGCAGTGGGGGACTTTGGCCTTTTTGCACTGCACAGCGTTATTCTTCCTTCAGTGTTAGTGAACGACCCAAATCATTCCTGCCTCCCTCACAGCCAGTTCTGCAGTACACTGGTTTGTGTCAACATAAGAGACCCAGGGCCAGCTCCTTATGTGGTGTAAATCGTAACAATGCCAGGGATGTAAAAGGAGCTGTACTGAGGACAAAAAGTAATGGGCTTAAACTGCAGCAAGGGAGGTTTAGGTTGGACACTAGGAAAAACTTCTCCACTGTCCAGGTGGTTAAACGCTGGAATAAGCTGTCGAGGGGAGCAGTGGAATCTCCATCCCTGGGGATGTTTCAGAGCAGGTTAGACAGACATGTACCAGGGATGTTCTGTACAATTCAGGGGTCTGGACACAAGGACCTGTCAAGGTCCCTTCCTGTTCTGGAGTTCTATGAGTCTTCGAGTTACACCAGTCGTGGGGTTTGTTCTATGATGTTAAAAAGGAAATTTGCAAAAAAGGTCCTTTGATGTAGCAGACATTTCCTACACGTTTTACTTCAGGCTCATTTGTTGACAAGGAACTTCATAATCGCAGGTGTGACCGTGAAGTGACAGAGTTGAATTTAAAATGAGACACAATTAAAGATTTTGCCTGCCCAAAACTTCCTCACTATGGGGCTCTCACAGGACTGCAGCAAATAATACTGAGTTCGTAGGCAGGAACCAGAGTGACAGAAGAGACACACTGAGTGGGAACGCCCAGAACTGGAGACTGTGTTCTTCTGACTCTCAATGACACACGCTCTCCAAGAGAGCAAAGAGAGAACATGAAATCACAGGAGCAAAGGAAAGGGTGGGGCTGAGCTACGCCCAGTGCACATCACAGAACCTTTTCAAACAGCTGTGAATGATATTTTCTAAACATACAGAAGCGGTGAGAATTCTTGTGTCTCTCTTAGGAGCTCCTTTGGGGAACCTCCACTGACAATACAAAGGACTTTCCTCCGCAGTAAATGCAGAGCTGGCCGGGAGATGGAATTTCCGTCCCGTGGGAAATGCCAGTGTGTGTTTTCACCCTGAATCAAGATCAAAAGCTGAAGTAGCAAAAACCCAAATTACAGTTCAGAAGAGCCCGTAGGAACTCAAATGCCGAACACAAAACGGCCATCAGCATCCATGTTTACTCATGGAAAACATCCATATAGGTGAATTCTTTTTCCAGAATGGATTTTGGTTTACGTCTATTTCTTGGTTGACATTTGGACAGGCTCTAAAGAAATGGAACTATTTCATTATTTGGGGTTATTTAGTTTGCAGAAGGGAAGAGTGAGGGGGGATTTGATAGCAGCCTTCAACTTCCTAAAGGGCAGCTCTAAAGAGGATGGAGAGAGGCTGTTCTCAGTAGTGACGGATGGCAGAATAAGGAGCAATGGTCTTAAGTTACAGTGGGAGAAGTCTAGGCTGGGCTGATTTAGTTGGGGGTGATCCTGCTTTCGGCAGGGGGCTGGACTCAATGACTTCCTGGGTTCTCTTCCAGCCCCAGCATTCTATGATTTACTCACCACTGAGAATAAGGTCCGGGGAGATTCTTGTCTTCCAAAGCTCAGTGGCAATTTCAGTGCTCTTCAGGTCACCCAGACAGTCCCTTTAGAAATAGGAGACCATGCAAGAAATTAACAAAGCCCCATTGTGAAACGAAAGGCCTCAGATAAATTCAGCTGAGAAAGACCATCTCTAAAGTATTGGGCTTCACCTGTGGAGCATGTTCTGTGGTCGTATTCAGGAGTGGATATTCTCATGAGAAGAGATCAGATGGAGCCCACCCAGCCGACTGTGCTCAAATTCACAACCAGAACACACCCTACGAAAGAAAACAAAAAACCAGTCCAGTAGCACTTTAAAGACGAACACAATAATTTATTAGTGCTACTGGACTGCTTTTTTGTGTTGATGGGATATAGAGTAACATGGCCGTCTCTCTGTTACTGTTCAACTTATGAAACAACAGTTACACTCATATTCAGTGGGTAATAACGGTGAGGAGGAGGAGGAGGAGGAGGAGGAGGAGGAGGAAGGCTGGGGAGCAGAGTGGAGAAAGGATGAGAGCTGTAATAAGAGAAAACACCAACATCACCACCACAAAAAGAATCAGGCGTGGGGGGGAGGGGGAGGTGTGGGGCTCATCTGTCACTCTGCTGGGCACTGTGGAATGAGGGGACCAGAACTTCACCAAGTGCCAAGACCCCCACGCCCTGAAATCCTGCGCTTGGTCTCACCCAAGATACCTACACTAGCTGAATTCTGAAGGAGAGATTCAGACAGACAGACACTCAGGTTCTCCACAAACATATAAAGAAAATTCAGATGAAGGAACCAGTGAGGTGATTTGGCTCCCGTTCCAGAGTGGGGCACAACACTGAGGGTTGCAGTGGGAGGACGGCTGGGGGCTGAAGGCTCCTTTTCCCTACCTTGTTCAGGATGGGCAGTTCCATCTCCCAGCTGCTGCTGGTGCTGGACGTGCTGAAGGAAACAGGTGTGTTTAGTACATTCACTGGCTTCTGGGACCAAGTCCCTCAGGCCAAATTTCTTGCCGTATTCCCCAGAGGAAAACAACACTGCCTCAGGCTGCAACAAGCAAAAGTCACTCAGAGAATCGGTTTGGAGGAAGTTGTATCATCGTCATCCTCATCTTCACCTGTATTTTCTGAATTAAAATCATTCTGAGATTCGCTCTCCTGGTAAATTATTTGACCTGTTTTGCCTACAAGGAGGACTGATTTGTCCCAGGAAGACACCCCAGAGTCAGGGCAGGGACAACCCCCAGGGCTCATGGCTGTAGTTTTCTGATGCTCAGACTCTTGTCTCAGAGCCATGAGGAGAGCCCAGGAGCTCTGACTCCTGCTTCTGCCTGCTCTAACCATTACACCCCACTCCTCTGCCAGAGATGAGAACAGAACTGAGGAGTCCTCACTGCCCAGACCCACTGCCCAGACCACAGGGCTGGATTCCCACCGAGCCCAGGGGCAGCCAGGGCCACCCCTGCTCGGGCCCTGGCCTTGGACAGGGTAGAGCAGTGAAGGCCCACGTCCCCCCTACCACCACACGCCGGAGAGGAAGGGAACCGGTGGCTTTAAGCCCCACTGTGCGCCCCTGAGTCTGGGGAGAGTGACTGAGGCAGAGATTGTCCAAGTGACCTAGGTGGTTTGGGCACCTGTTATGAACAGGAAATGGAAGCGGGTGCTCAAATCCCCAGGACAGCTCTGAGCTGGCACCTGAGATGTGTGCGGAGCTGCTGCCATTCTCGGGGCCGGGCGGGGATCTGGGCTCTGATTCTCCTGACTCCTGCGGCTCCATCCCGCGAGCTGGGCGGAAGGGCTCAGACGGGGCAGCGAGTGGTCCGGTGGCACCTGAGAGACCGACAGCAACGAACTCAGTGGGCAGAACATGTTTCCCAGCTGAGACGAGCCCCACGGGGGTTTTGCTCCAAAAGCTGCTCACGTGTGTGTGCGCAGGGCTGATTTCCTAGGAGCGGGGGCAGCGCTTACGCCCCGAACCGCGCCCCCGCCACCGGAACTCACACCCCATAAGGCCCCCACCCCCCACCGAAACTCATTTCCCAAACCGCCCCCCACCAGAACTCATGCCCCAAACTGCCCCCCCACTGGAACTCACTCCTCAAACCGCGCCCCCATAGAAGACAAGCCCCCAACTGCCCCCTGCCCCCACCAGAACTCACGCCCTTAACCGCCCCCCCGTAGAACACAAGCCCCCAACTGCCCCCCATCCTCCACCAGAACTCACGTCCTAACCACCCCCCTCTCCCACCAGAACTCATGCCCCAAACCGCCTCCCCGCCCCCCGCCGGAACACATGCCTGAAACCGGCCTCCCGCCCCACACTGGAAGTCATGCCCCAAACCGCCCCCCTCCACTCCCACGTTGTTTCACACCCCCCCGCCCCCGTAACTCCCGGAGCTGCCAGTGCAGCAGGGGGGGAAGCGCCGTGCCAGGCTCTGGGCTGGGGCCAGCCACATGGTGCAGGGGAGGGGCCATGAGGGGCTCCGCTCAGCCCCACCCCCCACTGGGCCCCACCCCCACGGCTGTGCTGGGAGCACAGCGGGGTGTCTGTGTGTGGGTGTGGGTGGGCATGTATAAGTATGTTTGTGTGTTAATCTCTGTGTGTGTGTGTGTGTGTACATGTGTTTATGTCTGTATGTCTGTATGTGCATGTGCCGAAGTGGCTCATTTGCATCCCTCTGCCGAAATGCAGGGGCGAGTGCAGCCACGGCCAAAGGGAATCATTTGGGGGAAGTTCTCTGGCCAGTGCTCTGTACGGGATCCAGCCCCACCATGGACATTGTCCTTTCTGGCCTTGGGAGCTGCGAACGCTCCTGTAACACACCCCAGAGAGACGTGTTATCTCCCCGCACAGTGTCCTCGTCCGCAGCTCAGCTTGCTGGGGTGGGTTCAGGCACCGCCAGCTGAGATTCTCCAGACGGGATCACCTCACAACCCCATCTTGTGCTCAGACTGTAGGAGTCCAGGCAAAGATCACGCAGGAGAGAGCAACCCCCTGTCCTTGCCCTCTGGCAATGCACTGTTTCACCAACCATTCACTTGGAGTGGGATTTCCAAGTGCGACGCCGAATGACGTCTCAATGCCCCTTCAGCCTCTCATTCCACAGGGTTTGTTGGAAAATCTCAGCTGGAAAGAACCACGAACGTCTCTCCAAAGAAGAGGACGGATATTAATGAATACACTGGAGTGTTTAACTAGCACGGCCTTTGGTGGTGTTCGTTAGCTGACGAGTCACTCTATGCACAGAAATTCCCACAGCTACTCTACATATGTTCATTCCTACTCAGTAGAAACTTATTGGGTGTGAAAAGAAGGAACGATGACGAACAGGTCGGACGCCACTGGAAGTCGAGAATTCTCCACCCATTGACCTCACACAGGTCTTAGGCCTGCAGCCGTAGTCAGGGCATTTCTCACTGTGCAGTGGGAAAGGCGCCAAAGCCACCAAATTGCCATTCATCCTTTATCAGCGCCAAGACAGCAGCAAAAGCCTCTGGATCCATCTCAGTAAAGCCCAGGGGAACGTTCGCACCCCTTGAGCAAACGTGTCTGCAGTAACTAGGCAATCTGGGATTTCCACACACACAAAACTATTTCAGTGGACTCTAAACTTTGCCATCCCTCATGTATCCCATGGGGGGTGGATGGGTTTAATGAAGCCCTCTGGGAATTAATTAACAGCAACGTTAATTGTGTCATGTCCCCTGAAAACAGGGCAAGTTGAAGTGAGTTTTCAGTGGGACATGACACAATAAACGTTGCTGTTAATTAATTCCCAGAGGGCCTCATTAAAACCATCCACCCCCCATGGGATACATGGGACAAACTCCCTGGTGTAACTCCCCTCTTTGCAGGACGGTGACACCAGGGCTGGGCCTGACCCAACATGTTCCAAAACATCTGGTGTCTGACTCTCCGTTGCTTTTCTGTAGTTCCATGTGGATGTGCTCAGGTACCTCTGGTCGTTCCAGGGACGGGGATGTGCATTGAATCACGTGGGAAAGGATTTTTGTGGAGCAACCCACTCACCTTACCTAACTTCCTGCTACAATGCCCTGGTTGCACAGGAGAACAAAGGAGGCCGAAGCCGCTAAAGTTTCTCCCCATCACTCATTAAACCTCCTCCACTGACTTCCCTTCCTCTGAAATAAAGAAAAGCCAAACCACCTTGCCCCTTGTCTCACTCCCCCTCCTTCTCTTCCCTGCTGTGTTGAGTGCTGGACGAGGCCGCACCCCCAGAATCTCAGCAGCCGGAGGGAAGCAAAGGCCTTTTCTCCCTGCTCCTCTCCCCCCAGGGTGGGTGCAGATTTATGGGGGCTCCAGGTGGCTGTTCACGTCCTACCCGAACGCGACACCCTAAAACTCCTGCTCTCCGTCTCCCACACAGTCTGGGCTCCCCGGTCGATCTCATCACCTACAGCCTGAGAATCCAGGCTGAGCGCTGCCCCCCGAGCGCCCCCACCCACCCGCTCTGCCCCGAGGCCGGGCTGCCCGGGCTGCACAGACGCAGGGGGTAGAGCTGAGGTCTCTGGCAGCAGCTTCCTTTGGGCCAAGAGCTGCTTTGTGATTCGTCCATTTAACTCAAGGGACGAAACATTTTCTGCACAGACCCATCACACTTGAGCAGGGCTCACAGGCTTGGCAGATCCCCGCCCCCTTTCTCCTCTGGCCCCTGCTGGTTAGACCCCTGGCGGGTGGGGGGGTGGATCACCCAGCATCCTTATCCCCCACCTGAAGAGTGGAAGGGAGATCACTGGCCTGTGGGACGCTTCTTCTCCCCCATGAGCCTGGCCCCCTTTGGTACCAACACGGCAATTGCCAAACACTTGGATTTGCAGCCCCACTGCCAAAGGGTGCACCTTGCGCTCTCCCAGCTAGCAGAGCCCCCCAGGGACGTGCCTGATGGCCCAGCGCCTCGTCCCCCTCGCAGTGACTCCCAGGGGTGGCCCTGGGCTCAGACAAGAACGGGAGAGTGACTCCTGCCCAGAGCACCGCGGGTGGAGCCAAGGCCAGGTCTGGAGCGGAGGTGGGGGCAGGCGGCACTGACCCTCCTCCCAGCACCCGGGGCTGGTCCCTCCCCTCCGTCAGTCCAGGCTGCAGTGGGGCCAGACCCCACACCAGTGAGGTGAGCCGGGGGCAGGCCCATCTCCAGGGGGCAGCAGAACTGAGGCCATCCCAGGTCCCCCCAGCCCAGCTCCGAGGGAGAGCGGTTGGCCCCAGCCGCGTGGTGCTCCAGGGGGCAGCCAGCCCCAGCTTCAGGAGGAGGGATGGAGCGCAAGGCAGGGAGGGGCTGCCATGGGGCCAGCCCCAGCCGTCACAGCCCTCCCCAGAGGTGGGGCTTGCTGGAGTGGCAACCGCTCCCCACTCAGGAGTTCTGGGGAGCTCATGGCTGCGCCCCAGCCCTGCCCCCGTGGCCCCGACCCCAGAGGTGATGGCATTGCTGCCCCTCCCCCCTTTCCCTGGGTCCAGGCTCAGGCCATTACCCAGCCCCTATCGCCCCCCTCCCCCAGATCTGTGGGCAGCTCCCCTGGAGCCTTTGATTCACCTCTGGGCTGGGCCCACGGCCCACCCACCCTGGGCCTGTGTCCTGAGTTAGCTCACCCAGCATCACCTCACCCCCTGGGGCTGGGACTGCAGCTGGCCATCGCGCCTCTTCCTGGCTCACCCCTCAGCCATGCCCAGCACCACGGCCCGAGCCCGGCCCTCACAATCCCCTGCCCCGACTACAGAGCCAGGGCCACCCCCACAACCCAGAGCTGAAGCTGTTCACCCCGGAGCTGGGTCAGTCCCACGGCTCACATTGGGGTGGGGCCCATCCATTGGCTTGGTCCTGCCCCCATATTGCCCCCCTCTCCCACCAGAGTTGGGGCCAGGGCCAGAAAATGCGCCCCATGGCTTACCCTTGGCCCTGGGCAGAGCACCACAGCCCAGCCCCGACCCCCATGTTCTCCCCATCTGGACCTCTGGCTGGAGCCGGGCATCCAAAACCTGGGGCTGAGGTTCCCCACCCCTGCACTTCAACCTGGGGACCGGCCCACCCCTCCCACCAACAAGCCCACCCTACCCACAAACTGTGAACAGGCCCCTCCCTTCCAAGAGGTAAGGGTGGAGCTGCAGACGACAGCCTGGCCCAGCCCTTCTCCCCAGGAACTGCAGCATTGACCCCATCCCAAGGACATTCCAGGTCCCAGCAGCAGAGCCCTGACCCCACCCCACATGGACCAGCTCACCCTCCTCCCCTGATCTCCAGGGATGCCAGTTCCATCCTCTTCCTGCACCCACTGCAGTCTGGCAGCCCAAGAGAGCCTCCCCCTGCGCACCCTCCTGCCGCTGGAGACACTGAGGCCCCGGCCCTGCATCTGAGGCAATCTGACCCATTGGAGCTGGTGCCCCACAGAACCCAAGCCCTGAGCATCCTGAGCACAGGGCCTCCTATTAGAGGAGCCCCTCACCACCTTAGCTATGTCTACATCGAAATAAGCTATTTCGAAGAATAACATCTACACGTCCTCTAGGGCTGGTGCTGTCGACGTTCAACATCGACGTTGGGCAGTACCACATCGAAGTAGGCGCTGCAGGGGAGCGTCTACACACCAAAGCGGCCCACATCGAAATAAGGGTGCCAGGCACAGCTGCAGACAGGGTCACAGGGCGGACTCAACAGCAAGCCGCTCCCTTAAAGGGCCCCTCCCAGACACACTTGCACTAAACAGCACAAGATCCACAGAGCCGACAACTGGTTGCAGACCCTGTGCCTGCAGCGTGGATCCCCAGCTGCAACAGCAGCAGCCAGGAGCCCTGGGCTAAGGGCTGCTGCACACAGTGACCATAAAACCCCGCAGGGGCTGGAGAGAGAGCATCTCTCAACCCCTCAGCTGATGGACGCCATGGTGGACCCCGCTATTTCGATGTTGCGAGACACAGATCGGCTACACGTTCCCTACTTCGACATTCAACGTTGAAGTAGGGCGCTATTCCCATCTCCTCATGAGGACAGTGAATTCGACGTCTCACCACCTTATCTCGATTCCAACTTCGAAATAGCGCTCGCCATGTGTAGACGTGGCGGGCGCTATTTCAAAGTTGGCGCGGCTACTTCGAAGTAGCCGGCACATGTAGATATGGTTCTTGGCTCCCAGCATTGCCCACCACACTTTGACATTCCCCCTCAGTTTCTTCCACACCCATCAACCAGTTTCCATGACCCCCTTGTAAATAAAGACATGGCTCATTTTCACAAAACATCTGTTTATTGAGCGGTGGGGGCAGCAGGGCAGGGGCATGGTGAGGAGCGGTGTAGCTGAAGCCCCCAGTGGGGAGGCCCAGCGGAGCGTGTCACTGCTCGCACAGGGTGAAGCTCCCCCTCAGGGCTTCCTGGATGTGCATGACCCCTTGATGGGCCTGCAAGATGGCCACCATGCACAGCTGCCCATAGATCCTGGCCAGCTGCTAAGCCCGGGCCTCCCACACAGGCAAGAAGTCCTCAACCTTCCCTCCAGTCACACAAGTCCTGCAGCACACAGCATGCGGCCACCACCTGTGGGAGGCAGCACTCCCTGAGGTCCAGGTGTTTGAGGAGACGTGGGAAACATCCCTTCAGGTGGCCGAAGGCTCCTCGACAGCCGTATGGGCTCTGACCAGCCTGGTATTGAACGTCTGCAGTGAGGGGTCAAGGTGGTCTGTATTGGGCTTCATGAGCCTTGGCAGCAGGGGTGGGTCATGTTCGCCCACCAGGCAGATGGACGTGTCTGTGTCCCTGACCCTGATGGAGCCAGCAGGGAAGAAGATCCCACCATGCAGCTCCTGGAACAGGCTGCAGTTCCTGAAGATGTGGCATCACGTGCCTTCCCCAACCCCCTGAAATTTAGGTGGTCAGAGGTCATGGCTGCAGGGCCCCCTCCCCAGAAGTATCTTTTGCACCTGATGTAGCTGAACGCTTGGTGGTCTGGGGCATGGATGGGGATGTGTGTCTGTCAGTACAACCCCCACACAGCTGGGGAAGCCCAGAACACCACATCCCCCACTGACGGTGTCCACATCTGCCAAGGAGGGTGACTCTGTGCAGCAGGTTGCTGTTTATGGCCCTGACCACCTGCAGGTGGAGGGATGAGGCAGGACTCACCAGGGTACCAGGGCACCTGCCAGTCCCCTGACATTCACCCCTTCCCACTTCACCAGGTCAGCCCCCCACACTCACCCCCATGTCTGGCTGGGCTTTGCAGGGGCAAGATGGAGGGAACTGCCCCCCCAGCAAGGCCTGGCATCACCACCCCCAGTTCTGCAGGGACGCCCATTCCATATCTGCCCTGTTGTGTGCGGGTGGCCTGGGAGCACCCTACCCAGAATCACAGATCACAGAATCAAAGGGCTGGAAGGGACCTCAGGAGGTCATCTAGTCCAGCCCCCTGCTTGAAGCAGGATCAACCCCCACTAAGTCATCCCAGCCAGCACCTTGTCCAGCTGGGACTTAGAAACCTCAAGAGATGGAGAATCCACCACCTCTCTAGGCAACGCATTCCAATGCTTCACCAACCGCCTGGGGAAGTAGTTTTTCCTAATATCTAACCTACACCTCTCCCTCTTCAACTTCTGACCATTACTCCTTGTTCTGCCATCTGACACCACTGAGAACAGTTTCTCACCCTCCTCTTTAGAGCTCCCCTTCAGGAAGTTGAAGGCTGCTCTTAAATCACCTCTAAGTCTTCTCTTCTGTAAACTAAACAAACCCACATACCTCAGTCTCTCCTCATAGGTCTTGTGCTCCAGACCCTTCATCATTTTTGTTACCCTTCGCTGAACCTGCTCTAGCAAATCCACATCCTTTTTATTCTGGGGGGCCCAAAACTGGACACAATATTCCAGATGTGACCTCACCAGTGCCGAATAAAGAGGAATAACTACCTCCCTAGATCTGCTCGAAATGTTCCTCCTAATGCACCCCAGTGTGCCGTCAGCTTTCTTGGCTACAAGGGCACAGTGTTTACTCATATCCAGCCTTTCATCCACCATAACCCCTAGGTCCCTTTCCATCATACTGCTGCTGAGCCAGTCAGTCCCCAGCCTGTAACAATGCTTGGGATTCTTCCGCCCCAGGTGCAGGACTCTACACTTCTCCTTATTGAACAGCATCAGATTTCTTTTGGCCCAGTCCTCCAATTTATCCAGGTCCCTCTGGATTCTCTCTCTACCCTCCAACATATCTACCTCTCCCCCTAGTTTTGTGTCATCCGCAAACTTGCTGAGGGTGCAACCCAGTCCCTCATCCAGGTCATTAATAAAGATGTTGAATAACACCGGCCCCAGAACCAAGCCTTGCAGCACTCCGCTTGAAACAGATCCACCATCCAGATATTGAGGCATTGACCACTACCCATAGAGCACGACCATCAAGCCAGCTTTCTATCCATCTTATACTCCAAGCATCCAATCCATATTTCCTTAACTTATGGACAAGAATGTTGCGGGAGACCGTATCAAAAGCCTTGCTGAAGTCAAGGTATATCACGGACACCGACTTCCCCATGTCCACAGAGCTTCTTACCTCGTCATAGAAGCTAATCAGATTGGTGAGGCAGGACTTGCCCCTGGTGAATCCATGTCGGCTACTTTTGATCACTTTCCCCTCTTCCAAGTGCTTCAAAATGGATTCCTTGAGGATCCCCTCCATTATTTTCCCAGGGATTGAGGTGAGGCTGACGGGTCTATAGTTCCCTGGATTGTCCTTCTCTCCTTTTTGAAAGATGGGCACCACTTTTGCCTTCTTCCAGTCATCCGGTATCTCCCCCGATCTCCAAGAAGCTTCAAGATTCACAGCTCCTTGTCTGGCTCCAGCAGCACCGGCCACCCAGCCCCATTCAGCACCAACAGCCCCTCCCTCCCAGAATCAACTGGCCCGCGATGGAGCTGTGTGGAAATTGCTCCACCCAGCATTACAATGCAGCCACCTCTGGGGTGCAACATGACAGCTGCCTCACAGCGCACTGCAGCGCTGCCCCGGAGTCACTTCCCCCAGTGCTGAAATGCAGCCACCTCTGGGGTGGGACAGAGGCACTATATAACAGCACCCAGCAACGCCGCAGTGCGCTGTAGCATCGGGGTGAGAAAACATTTAATCGGTTCCCCACTGAAATCTGCCATTTCCTGGCTCACTGAGGACCTCACCCTGCACACCCCACTGCAGAGCATCCCCCCCAGGTAGGGGCACTCGGGTCCTCTGCACGCCGGGACTGGGGGGAGTTGGCTGGCCTGGGCAGGACCCCTGCCAGGGAGTCCCCCACCCCAGAGCCATGGGCTGGGCTTGGCCCTTCTCCCCGCAGCACGAGGACAGGGGCTGGAGAAGCTCTGCTGAGAGCAGCCAGCCCAGGAGAGCTGGAGGGGGAAAACGACACAGCCGGGTTGGAGAGCAGCTGAGACCTCAGGGCCCCGACGGCAGAACGCCCCTGCTACAATGTTGGCCCTGGGGTGCAGAGCCACTGTGGGGATGGGGACCTGCTCCAGGGACACCTGCGTTCCACCAGCCCTGCCCCACGGCCCCCTCTTCCCCATGGCCCCCTCTGCCCCTAACTCCAGTTCCTCTCCACCCCCGACCTCACTTCCTCTCTGACCCTCCTCCAAGTCCTGACCCCCCGCCCCTCGAGCTCCCGAGTCCCCCCTGGATCCCTGCGCAGCCCCGAGCCAGGAGCTGCACCCACCAGTTCTGCCCTGGGAGAAGCGGCACTGGGCAGTCTGGTCCCTGCTCTGCTGGGTGGGCGTGGGGCCCTGGCTGCCTGCCCCAGAGACCGACGGGCTGTGCAATGGGCACCCACAACCCCACAGACCCCAGGAGCCTCCGGCAGCCCTGGGAGTGAAAGCTGCCCCCAGCCCCACAAGAGACGCTCAGCCCCTGCCTCAGCCCCAGGGCAGGATCAGCTCCCATCTCTGCGATCAGGAGACCAAGAGCCTGAGGGACTCCCTGACACAGGAGGGGCTGGGTGGGGAGACGGGGGCAGTGGGAGGGACTGGGGGGCACCACAGTTATCTCTCTTCCTTGCAGATCTCTGCTTGAGACCCGCTCCCCTGGCCCCTGGGAGCTTTCTCTTTTCTGAGCGAAAGGAGCCCAGGTCTGTCCGGCTCCCCCACAGCTCATGTTCTCTGCACCTTCCACCAGCCTTGGGCTCTTCTCCGCACCTGCTCCCCCTTCTCCACAGCCTTCTGCAAATGTGGGGCCAGCCCTGGACACCAGCCCCACGGAGGCTGCTCAGCGCAGAGCGGGGGGAAGGAATTGCTGCTCCCGGCTGGCTCCCAACACCCGGCAGTGCCGCCCACAAGCAGGTTGGCGCTTCTGGCAACAGTCTCACCCTGTTGACTCCTCTGGAGCTTGTGCTCCGCTCTGAGCCCAGATCCCTTTCTGCAGGACCCCTCCCTCGACAGCCACTTCCCCGGCTGGGTGTGACACGGATTGGGCCTTCCTCAGGGGAGCACTTTGCACTTGGCCTTATTCAGCTTCACCCCATTGACCTCAGGACGTTTCTCCAGTGTGCCCAGATCATCCTGAATTACGACCCTGTTCTCCCTCCCAGCTTGGTATCAGCTACAGACGTAAGCAGCGCCCTCTCCACGCCCAGATCCACATCGCCGAAGATACTGAGCAGAGCCTGTCCCAAAACAGACCCCTGCAGAGCCCCCCTTGTTCTGCCCTTCCAGCAGGGCTGTGACCCATTAATAACGACTCTCTCAGAACGGCTCTACAGCCAGTTATGCACCCACCTTACAGCAGCCCCATCTCAGTTGTACGTGCCTAGTATATTGAGAAGAAGACATGCCAGACCTTATCAAATACCTTACTAGAATCTAGGCTTACTTCATCCACCCCATCTCCCTTGTCCACAAGCCTTGTTCCTCTGTCACAGAAAGCTATCCGATTGGTTGGCCATGATTTTTTCTCTACCAATCCATGCTGGCTGGTACTTAACCTTATTTTCTTCCAGATGTTTCCAGATTAATTCCTTAATGACTTGCTCCATTATCTTTCCTGGTACAGAAGTTAAACTGTCTGGTCTGTAACTTCCTGGGTTGTTCTTATTTCCCTTTGTAGAGATGGGCACTTTATTTGCCTTTTCCAGTCTCCTGGAATCTCTCCTGACTTCCAAGACTTTCAAAGGTGAAAGCTAAAGGCTCAGATACCTCCCCTTTCAGCTCCGCCAGTATTCTAGGACGCATTTCATCAGGTCCTGGTGACTTGCAGACATTCAACATTTCTTGGTCATTTTTAACTTTTTTTTTAAATTTTACCTTCTGATCCTGCCCCCTCCCGACGAGCTTTCACCATGTCAGGTATTTCTCCATGAGACTTCTTGGTGAAGACCAAAACAATGAAGTCATTCAGCAGCTCTGCCATTCTGCCATTTCCAAATTTCTTGATATTGTTCCTCCCACCTCACTGAACAATGGGCCTATCCTGTGCTTGGTCTTCCTCTTGCTTCTAATATATTGCTGGTGGGCCTGGCGGTACAACTTGCCCCTTTTCACCTCCTTCTGGCCTCAGTATCAGGACACCCTCACACCTCTCCCTGTCAGCATCCCACATGGTATTGTCAGCAGGAAGGGGGTAGTAAGGAAAACAGCTTCTCATAGTCTGACGTGGGAAGGACGACGCAGTTCACAGAGGTGAACCTAGAATGAAACATCTCTCCTTGGACGCTCTGCTTTCCTTTGACATTTCCAATTTTCAAGTTTGAAAATCAGGACAATACTTCGACTTAACAAAGTCTTCGTTTTTTTTCCAATGAATTATAAATCAGGGGAAACCGTTCTGCCTTTCGTATTTCAAAAACACTTAGAAATTTAAAATTTTGGGGTAATTTGGCAACAAGAGTTTCACTTCCCATTTTCCACACAGGACAAAGTGTTTCAAAGGAACAAAAAAATTCAGAGTCATTATGAGAAATTCATTGAAGTGTTTTTGAATTTCCCTTCACCAGGACCCCACCCCTGCCCCAATTTTGACTAGTTTGAATGCTCAGTCTCTAATTTCTCCAGTGGTGAGAAAAGCTGCTTTTCAGTACAGTTTTTCTCAAGGCTCCTTTCACCTCTTTGTTTCTCAGAGTGTAAATTATGGGGTTCAACACTGGAGAGACGATTTTGTTCAATAGGGTAATCAATAGGTCACTCTCTGTAGTGGAGCCAGTGTTGGGTACCAGGTAGGTGATGAGGGCCGTTCCATAGAACACAGTCACCACCGTGAGGTGGGAGGAGCAAGTGGAGAAGGCTTTACGCCTTCCCTCCACCGATGGCAGCTTGAGGATGGTGGAGATAATGCGGACGTAGGACATGAGTATCAACAGGAAAGGGCACAGGATGAACAGAACTGTGACCATGAGGCCTACAGCCTTAATCTGCGACGTGTCGGCACATGCCATATTCAGCACTGGTGGGAAGTCGCGGAAGAAGTGGGGGATGCGGTTGGAGCCACAGAAGGGCAGGCTGAAAAGCCACATGGTCAGAGGAGCATTCACCGAGATGCCAACAGCCCATGAAGCCCCCGCGAGCAGAGCACACACCTGGCTGCTCATGATGGTTGTGTAGTGCAGGGGGTGACATATGGCCACATAACGGTCGTAGGCCATGGCTGTGAGGAGGCAGCATTGTGTGAGGGCCATAATGGCATTGACGTACAAGCCCGCTGCACAAGCTGCAATGGAGATGGTCTTTTCCTCCACCAGGAGGTGAGCCAGCAGCTGAGGGACCACACTGCTGGTGAAGCAGATCTCCGATGCAGACAGGTTCACCAGGAAGAAATACATGGGGGTGTGGAGGGAGGGGCTCAGTTTTATCAGTAGGATAACCAGCAGGTTCCCTGTCAGGGTGAGCAGGTAGATGAACAGAAGCACCACAAAGAGAAGGATTTGCAGCTCATTAAGGTACGAGAACCCCACCAGGATGAACACATCGAAGATGGTCTGGTTCCCTCCAGGGTCGCCCTCGGAAGAGGTCATCTGTAGGGGGACAAAGAGATCGAGTCTGAAACATATCAGAAATGTGACTGCAAATTAAAACATTTGTCCTGGTTTCCTTCCTTTTGGGACCCTTCTGACTAACAACTGCTGAAATTTCTTTGTAAATTACAGCGACTGACCCGGCCTTGCTCAGGGCTTTAAGCAGAGTCAGGGACATTTGGTTCGTGTGCTCAAGGGGTTGAATGTCTGGTTCTGTCTCTTTGAAGTCAGGTTTCTCTGGGCTCCTCACTGTCATTGGAACTAGCTCTTCGTTCTTCACCTCTGTCTGATGCAAGATCTGCTTGTCTCTGTCTCTGGGTTTCCAGTCCATGTTGTCTGTTTGTTGCATTTCCAACAGCTCTCGATGGGGCCGTTCTGTGTGAATGGGATGGAGCTGGACCTGACGGGGGTCAAATTCCCTCAGTGATTGTGGCGCTGTGTAAGTTGTGTCACTTCCAGTGGGAAAGTGCATTTCCTGCTCTGCGTCTCTGCTGTCTCGCTGGTCTGAAAGGCGTGGTGAGAAGGAATGGTGCGGTAGGTTGAGCCCGTTGCTGTGGATCACCCTGATGCAGCCTGGGAGTGAAGGTAACGGCTGTGTGTTTGAGGTACTCTCGTATGGCCATCCCTGGCCCTTGGGGGGCTCCCCATGGGCTGTGTAAGACATGTCAGTGGGGGTGGAGGCGGGTGTCTGAAGGCTGGAGGTGAAGGAGTGTTGGGGCATGGGAGGGTGGAGAGGAAGAGGTGGGGTGTGGAGGAGGATGGAGACGGGGAGCTGGGAGGGTTTAGGGACCAGGGCTGAGGGCAGAGGTGCTGCAGTGAGGGCAGGGAGCCACAGGGGAATCCTAGTTGTGTGTGGTGGTTAAGGGCAGGAGATGGGGGTGCAGAAGTCAGGGAGTTGGGGGGACTCAGGGCCGGAGGTGGGAAGTGCTGGGTGGTTGTACACCAGGGAGATGGTTATCGACAGGGAAGGGCCTGTGAGGGCAGGGATGGATCAGGCAGAGGGTTTGGGGGGTGGCAGGGTCGGGGATGAGGGCAGGAGCTGGAGGTGCAGATGTCACAGCAGGGTTTGCTGTGGGGGTCTCAGGGCAAAGGTGGAGGGGGATGGAGTGAGGGGAGGGGGCTCAGGACAGAGGGTTTGGGAAGCGTTAGGGCAGGTGTTTGGGTGGGGCGGTCCTTGCCGGGGTGTGATGGAGTATGTGCAGGGTCCAGGAGGGTTGGGGCAGCTCAGGGCAGGGAGTGGAGGGTGCCAGACGGAGGGTGCGGTGTGGGGGTCAGTGCAGAGTCTGCGGGTGAAAGTGTCACTGCAGCCGAGTTCCCAAATACGATTTCTTAAACGAGGGCACATTCTCCTCTCACTCGTATGTTAATGATACGAATAATCACACCAGTGCCCGGATTCCCCTGCAGTGACACCTCACACCAGCAAACGGACACTGCGGAGCCAAAACACGCTGGAAACCGTTTTCCGATGGAGAAGCCCCCTGGAATCTAAAAGCAGTGGGGGGCTTTGACCTTTTTGCACTGCACAGCGTTATTCTTCCTTCAGTGTTAGTGAACGACCCAAATCATTCCTGCCTCCCTCACAGCCAGTTCTGCAACACATTGGTTTGTGTCGACGTAACAGAAGAGACCCAGGGCCAGCTCCTTACGTGGTGTCAATTGTAACTACGCCAGGGGTGTAAAAGGAGCTGTACTGAGGACAAGGAGCAATGGGCTTGAACTGCAGCAAGGGAGGTTTAGGTCAGACATGAGGAAAAATTTCCCAGCTGTCAGGGTGGTTAAACGCTGGAGTAAATTGCCAAGAGGGGCTGTGGAATCTCCACCCCTGGGGATGTTTAAGAGCAGGTTAGACAGACATCTATCAGGGACGGTCTGTACAGTGCAGGGGACTGGACGCAACGACCTCTCCAGGTCCCTCCCAGTTCTGATGGTCTATAATCCTGGGAGTCTCTGAGTTACACCAGTTCTGAAGCTTTCTCCTATGATGGCAACACAAGGAATTTTACAAGAAAGATCCCATGATGCAGGAGACATTTCCTACACATTTTACTTCAGGCTCATTAGTTGAAAAGGAACTTCATAATCGCAGGTGTGACCGTGAAATGACAGAGTTGAATTAAAAACGAGACACAGCAAGTGGATTTTGCCTGCCCTTAACTTCCTCAGTATGGGGCTCTCACAGGACTGCAGCAAATAATAGTGAGCTAGTAAGTGGGAACCTGAGTGACAGAAGAGACACACTGAGTGGGAACACCCAGAACTGGAGACTGTGTTCTTCTGACTCTCAATGACACAAGCTCTCCAAGAGAACAAAGAGACAACATGAAATCACAGGACAAAAGGAAAGGGTGGGGCTGAGCTATGCCCAGTGCACATCACAGAACCTTTTCAAACAGCTGTGAGTGATATTTTCTAAACATACAGAAGTGGTGAGAATTCTTGTGTCTCTCTTAAGAGCTCCTTTGGGGAACCTACACTGACATTAGGAAGGACTTTCCTCAGCACGACCATGGCACTAAGTGCAGAGCTGGCTGAGAAAAGGAATTTGCATCCTGTGGGAAACGCCAGTGTGTGTTTTCACACTGAATCAATATGAAAAGTTGAAGCAGCAAAAACCCAAATTACAGTTCACAAGAGTCCATATGAACTCAAACGTCCAACACAAAATGTTTTCTCAGTGTTTATGTATGGAAAACATCCACATAGATTACTTCTTTTTCCAGAATGGATTTTGTTTTTTGTTTTTATGTCTTGGCTGCCATTTGGACGGAATTATTTCATTATTTGGCCTTATTTAGTTTGCAGAAGGGAAGAGTGAGGGGGGATTTGATAGCAGCCTTCAACTTCCTGAAGAGGGGCTCTAAAGAGGGTGGAGAGAGGCTGTTCTCAGGAGTGACAGATGGGAGAACAAGGAGTCTAGGTTGGATATTAGGAATCAGGGTGGGGAAGCACAGAAATGCATTTCCGAGAGCGTCGATGGAACCTCCATATCAAGAAGTTCTTTAGTCCCAGCTTGACAAAGTCCTGGCTGGGATGATTTAGTTGGGGGTGATCCTGCTTTAGGCAGGGGGCTGGACTCAATGACTTCCTGGGTTCTCTTCCAGCCCTGGCATTCTACGATTTACTCACCACTGAGAATAAGGCCCGGGAGATTCCTGTCATTGAAAGCTCAGTGGTAATTTCAGTGCTCTTCAGGTCACCCAGACAGTTCCTTTAGAAACAGGAGACCATGCAATAAATTAACAAAGCACACATTGTGTAATGAAAGGGCTCAGATAAATTCAGCTATGAGACACCACCTCTAAATTAGTGGCCTTCACCTGTGGAGCATGTGCCATGGTCATGTTCAGGAGTGAATATTCTGATGAGAAGAGATCAGATGGAGCCCACCCAGCCGACTGTGCTCAAATTCATAAACAGCACACAGCTTACGAAACAACAGCTACACTCAGAGTTAGTGGATAATGAGGAGGAGGAGGAGGAGGAAGGCTGGGGAGCAGAGTGGAGAAAAGACGAGAGATGTGAGAAGAAAAAACACCAACATCACCACCACAAAAAGAAGGAGGCATGGAGAGGAGGAGGTGTGGGGCTCATCTGTCACTCTGCTGGGCACTATGGAATGAGGGGACCAGAACTTCACCTTGTGCCAATGACCCCCATGCCCTGAAATCCAGCGCTTCCCCTCATGCAAGATAGAGACATTAGGTAAATTCTGAATGACAGATTCACACAGACAGACACTAAGGTTGTCCACAGACAGGATTGCAGTGGGGGGATGGCTGGGGGCTGAAGCTCCTTTTCCCTACCTTGTTGAGGATGGGCAGTTCCATCTCCCAGCTGCTGGTGCTGAACGTGCTGAAGGAAACAGGTGTGTTTATTACATTCACTGGCTTCTGGGACCAAGTCCCTCAGGCCAAATTTCTTGCCGTATTCCCCAGAGGAAAACAACACTGCCTCAGGCTGCAACAAACAAAAGTCACTCAGAGAATCGGTTTCTAGGAAGTTGTATCATCGTCATCCTCATCTTCACCTGTATTTTCTAAATTAAAATCATTCTGAGATTTGCTCTCCTGCTAAATTATTTGACCTGTTTTGCCTACAAAGAGGACTGATTTGTCCCAGGAAGACACCCCAGAGTCGGGGCAGGGACAACCCCCAGGGCTCATGGCTGCAGGTTCGTGATGCTCAGACTCTTGTCTCAGAGCCATGATGAGAGCCCAGGAGCTCTGACTCCCACTCCCACCTGCTCTAACCATTACACCCCACTCCTCTGCCAGAGATGAGAGCAGAACCCGAGTCCTCACTGCCCAGACCCACTGCCCAGACTACAGGGCCGGATTCCCACTGACCCTGGGGGCTGCCATGGCCGGCCCTGGCCTTGGACCGGGTGGAGCGATGAAGGCCCACGTCCCCCCTGCCACCACACGCCGAAGAGGGAGGGAACCGGTGGCTTTCAGCGCCACTGTGCGCCCCTGAGTCTGGGGAGAGTGACTGAGGCAGAGATCGTTCAAGTGACCGAGGTGGTTTGGGCACCTGTTATAAAAAGGAAATGGAAGCGGGTGCTCAAATCCCCTGGGCAGCTCTGAGCTGGCACCTGAGATGTCTGCGGAGCTGCTGCCGCTCTCGGGGCCGTGCGGGGATCTGGGCTCAGATTCTCCTGACTCCTGTGGCTCCACTCAAGCCCCAAACCGCCTCCTGTCTCCTGCCATCCACTGGAACTGATGCCTCAATCTGCCCAATCCCCCACCGGAACTCACACCCCAAACCTTCCCCCAACCCCCCACCAGAACTCACACCCCAAACCTCCCCCTGTCCCTCCTCTGGAACTCACACCCCAAACCTTCCCCCAACCCCCCACCAGAACTCACGCCCCAAACCTCCCCCCAACCCCCCACCAGAACTCACGCCCCAAACCCCCCCACCTTTGCAAAGGGCCCCCACTTGTGTAACTCTTCTATTGATGCCAGGTGCCTGCCAGAAGGGCCGGGTTCAGCTCCCAGGGGTTTCCTGTTAAGGCTACAACCAACCAGCTTGAGCCCCCACCCAATGGCCTCGGACAATCTCACCCCACTTGCTGGGTGCCTGTAGGGCAGTTCTCCCCCTGCCTCCTCGCAAGCACAGAGTCTAAGATAGAAACAGCTCGTTTAATAACAATAACCTGCCCCGAGTTCACAGGGACAGATGCCGAATATCTAAGCAAAGAAGAGACAAAGCCCTTTAACAAGGTACCAGCCCCACACACTGCAGAACCACATCTCTTGCTGGGGTTCTTGGCCTTTCCCCACACACAGTTACAGGGGGCACCTCCCACGGTGCAGTCCCAAACCCAGAGCCCAGGGCAGTACTTGCTGTCCACTTGTCCGCAGCATCCCATCAACTGCTACTTGCTGTTCACTTCTCCTACCAGCCACGCACCATTGACCACTGGGGGAATCACCCGAACACAGAACCCTGTGATTTCAGCTCTTCACGTTGGGACTGTAAAAACTTATGAAAACGCTGGGGTCCAACTCTGTCTTTCAACAGATGGGGATGGCCAATCAAACCGGGCTTTGAACTGCACTACCAAGATATAGGAAAGGCCACCAAACTCAAAAACCTGCTTCAACTAACAGCAACGAAGGGTCCTGTGGCACCTTATAGACTAACAGAAAAGTTTTGAGCATGAGCTTTCGTGAAGAAAGACTCACTTCATCAGATGCTGGTCTTGGAAATCTGCAGGGCCAGGTATAAATAAGCCAGAGAAAGGCTGGGGAAAACAAGGTTAGCTCAGTCAGGGAGGGTGAGGCTTACTACCAGCAGTTGATCTGGAGGTGTGAACACCAAGGGAGGGGAAGCTGCTTTTGTATTGAGCCAGCCATTCACAGTGTTTGTTTAAGCCTGAGCTGAGGGCGTCGAATTTGCAGATGAATTGTAGCTCAGCAATTTCTCTCTGGAGTCTGGTCTTGAAATTTCTTTGCTGCAGGATACCTACTTTTAAGTCTCCTACTGTGTGGCCTGGGAGATTGAAGTGCTCTCCTATGGGTTTTTGTATATTGCCATTTTGGATGTCTGATTTGTGTGCGTTCATTCTTTTATGTAGAGACTGTCCAGTTTGTCCGATGTATACAGCAGAGAGGCATTGCTGGCACGTGATGGCATAAATTATATTGGTAGATGTGCAGCTGAATGCACCCACAATGATGTGGCTGATCTGGTTAGGTCCTGTAATGGTGTTGCTGGTGTAGATATGTGGGCAGAACTGGCAACGAGGTTTGTTGCATGGATGGGTCCCTGAGTTAAGCAACATCTACACGTGCACGCTACATCAAAATGGCTTATTTCCATGTAGCAACATAAGGCTACAAAACACAAAATAGGCTATTTCGATGAATAGCGTCTACATGTCCTCCAGGGCTGGCAACGTTGACGTTCAGCGTCGACGTTGCGCAGCACCACATCAAAATAAGCGCTGCGAGGGAACGTCTATACGCCAAAGTAGCACACATCGAAATAAGGGTGCCAGGCACACCTGCAGACAGGGTCACAGGGCGGACTAGCGCTTCCAGGGCAACAGCTAGCCGCTCCCTTAAAGGGCCCCTCCCAGACACACGCAGCCTGCACAGCACTTGGTCTGCAGAGCAATAGGCACGCACACCTCGAGCGACGCAGTCATGGACCCCCAGCAGCAGCAGCAGCAGCAGCAGCAGCCAGAGGTCCACCCAGCCGCCCCTGTAGGAGCAGGGCTCGCCCTGATCCATGCCATGCAAGAGGCAGCTGAGCACCTCCTTGCCACAGAGGAGGAGCTGCCCGCAGGGGAGGAGGACACAACCCCCAACCCTGCAGCACCCCCCACACCCGCCGCACACGCCGCCGGCTGTGGAGCTACCCCACGAGCACCGACTGGTGGGAGCGTCTGGTGCTTGGGGAGTGGGACGACGACCGCTGGCTCCAGAACTTTCGCATGAACCCGCAGACATTTCCGGAGCTCTGCCAGTGGCTCACCCCCGCACTCAGGCAGCAGGACACCGCCATGCGGCGTGCCCTCAGTGTTGAGAAACGGGTCGGCATCGCTGTCTGGAAGCTGGCCACTCCAGACAGCTACTGATCCGTGGGGCAGCAGTTATGCGTCGGCAAGGCCACCCCCGGGGCTGTCCTCATGGAGGTAAGAGGACCCACGGGGGGAGGGGGAGGCAGCCCTGGCAGGGGAGGGGAGGGGGGCCCTGGCGGGGGTGGGCCACACACACCCTGCACACCCCTCATTGGTGCTCTCCCATGTGCTTCCCCTGCAGGTCGTCCGTGCCATCAACACCCTCCTCCTCCACAGGCTCATGATTATTGGGGACCCGGATGCCGCCATCGCGGGCTTTGCCACCCTGGGCTTCCCCAATTGCTTCGGGGCTCTGTATGGGACCCACATCCCCATCCGCGCCCCGGAGCACAGTGGAGGACGCTACCTAAACAGGAAGGGCTACCACTCAGTGGTCCTCCAGGCCTTGGTGGACAGCCGGGGCCGCTTCCTGGACATGTATGTGGGCTGGCCTGGCAGCACCCACGACGCCCGGGTATTCCGGAACTCGGGCCTGTGCCGCCGGCTGGAGGCGGGGACCTACATCCCCCAGCGGGAGATCCCTGTGGGGGACACCACCATGCCCCTCTGCATCATCGCCGATGTGGCATACCCCCTCCGGTCCTGCCTCATGCACCCGTACACGGGCCATCTGTCTGCCAGCCAGGAGCGCTTCAACCAGCGCCTGAACCACGCGCGCCAGGTGGTGGAGCGCACATTTGGCCGCCTCAAGGGGCGCTGGAGGTGTCTCCTCACCCGCCTCGATGCGGGCCCCCCAACATCCCCCAGATTGTGGGTGCGTGCAGCGCCCTGCACAACCTGGTGGAGAGCAAGGGGGAGACCTTCTTCCAGGGCTGGGCTGTGCAGGCCGGCAGGGCCAATGTGCAGCCACCTGCTGCCCCCAGTCGCCAGGTGGACCCCGAAGGGACCCCGGTCCAGGAGGCCCTGTGGGTCCAGTTCGATGAGGCCGTGGGGTGAACGCTGGCAGGCCTCCCACTGCACCCCCCCCATCCTCCACAACACTCCCTGCACCTATGCCCACACCACAGAGCACCCAACAGCACACCCCACACCCCCACTTTTCTTGTAAATAAAAACAGACATGTTTTTCGTGAAACCAGAATATATATGTTGAACTCTTATTATTATATCATAACTATGTACAGCCAAAATAAATATTATACATATGCGTATTATAAGATGAAAGGAAAAAAAGGGGAAGACAAGGAAGGGGAGAACTATTTACATGGGGGGGCAGGTATCATCATAACATAACAAAACAGGGGTCTAATACAAACTATTTACAAAAGATAGGTGAAGGGGATATATACAAAGGGGGAGGGGGGGAGCCATGTCCTGGGCCCCACACCCCCTAATGTCCAGCGCTGGCGGTGGGTGGCCATGACCTGCGCCTCGGCCGCAGCCCACGCCGGGGCTAGCTGGGGGCCGGGCAGACTGGGAGATAAGGCCGGCAGGTGTCAGCTGGCCCCAGGTCCCCCTCGGCAGAAGGCCCCTCGGTGGAGGACGGCGGTGCAATGGCGGGTGGAGCGGAGGGTGGAGCAAGCAGGGCGGGCAGAGCAGTGGCCGGCACAGCATGGGGGGCCAGGTAGTCTGCGATGCGCTCAAATGTGCGAATAAAGGCCCCCCATGCCTCCTGGCGCCAGGCCAGCGCCCGCTCCTGTAGTTGGAGGCGCCGCTCCTCCACCCGCAGGCGCTGATCGGAGACCTCCAGCTGCCGACGGAGGATGGTCAGCAGCTGGGGGGTCCGTTCCCGTCCTTGGATGGTGCTGGCTCCACCGTCGTCCCCTCCTTGGGGCCGGTCGGTGCTCCGCCGAGGGGCTGGCCTGGAGTGATGGCCCTGGTGGGCTCTCCGGGACCACTGACACCTCGCTGGCGCTCTCTGGTCCCTCCTATGGTGCAGCTGCGGAACATGGCGGGGAAGAAGAGTGGAGACAGCCGTTAGTGTGGGCCCCGAGCCGTGGCCCTTGTCTCCCCACCCCTCTGCTGCAGCTTTCCCATCCCCGTGAGATGCTGCTTCTGATGATGATGGGTGTCCCACCCCCTCCCCCCGGGGGACCCTAGGTTCCGCTCCCCCCATCCCCAGGGATGGGGCATGGCACTGTCATGCTGGGGGGGCAGGGGCTGATGCACTCTTCTGAGGGACATGCCACTGCTGTCCTTGGGGCCATGGTCATCTGGGCATGTGGAGGGCCCTGGTCATATCTATTTCCCCCACCCCTCAACCCCAGGGGTGTGCACCAGGGGGGTACACACCTGATGGTCCACTCCCACGGTCGGGGGACACCCGGTGGGTGGGCACCCTGCTGGAGCTCTGGGATGGGATGTGGATCCAGAGACATGCATTGCTGGAGGAGGGCTCCCCCTTCTCCTCCTCCTCCGGTGCCCCGGGGGTGGGCTCCTTGGGGGGCCCCCGGGGTGCAGGGCTTACCTCCGGGGCACACTCCGGCTGCAGGGCCTGCTGGGGCTCGTCGGCCAAGGTATCAAGGGTGGCCGGAGGGGAGGAGGTGTGCTGGGGGCCCAGGATGGCCCTGAGCTCCCTGTAAAATGGGCAAGTGACGGGGGCAGCCCCAGATCGGCCGCTTGCATCCCGGGCCCGGGCGTAACCCTGCTGCAGCTCCTTCACCTTACTCCTGACGTGGTCAGGAGTGCGGGCAGGGTGAACCCGGGCAGCCAGGCCCTCGGCCAGCCAAGCAAATGCATCCACGTACCGCCTCTTGCTCCCCATTACCTGGAGCACCTCCTCCTCACTCCCAAGCCCCAGCAGGTCCCAAAGCTCGGCCTCCGTCCAGGAGGGGCCCCGCTGCCGCTTCCCAGCCTGGCTTCCAGTCTGGGAGCCCTGGCTCCCCTTGGGGGGGTGCCCTGGGGGCGCTTAGGGGGCTGGGGGGCGGCCATCGCAGCGGTGGGGGGTTGATGTGGCTGCTCAGAGATGTGCAGGCTGGCCGCATGGCTGCGCTGCCGCCTGCACGCTCTCTCAGCTTCCTGCACAGGAAGGCAGGGGGCGGGGACCTTTAAGGTGCCGCTGCACGCTGCGACCATCGAGCTCAGGGGCTGGAGAGAGCGTCTCTCAACCCCTCAGCTGATGGCCACCATGGCGGACCCCGCTATTTCGATGTTGCGGGACGTGCAATGGCTACATGTTCCCCACTTCGACGTTGAATGTCGAACTGGGCGCTATTCCCATCTCCTGATGGGGATAGGGACTTCGACGTCTTGCCACCTCACATCGATGTCAACTTCGAAATAGCGCCCGCCACATGTAGCCGTGACGGGCGCTATTTCGAAGTTGGCGCCGCTACTTCGAAGTAGCCGGCACGTGTAGATGCGGCTCCTGTGTGATACTGGCATCTAATTAGACAAGGCGCTATTGAGCACTGCCCATTGAGCCTGGTGATCTAGCCAGCTTTTTATCCACCTTGTAGACCATTCTTCCAATCCGTGCTTCTTTAACTTGCTGGCAAGAACACTTAGTACTGAAGGTGAGGTGTGTTCAGCCATAGATATGCAAGACCATAATTAAATTTACAATGTCAATTAACTTTGGCCTTTTAAAAAACATGTTTCCAAACATGTTCACCATCTGGAGTCTTGACTGAACCGTTGGGGTGGCTACCAGCAGGAAGAAACCAGAACTGAAATTATCACTGTTTCACATGGATGTTAGATTTCTAATTGCATCATTTCTTTTATTTACCCCAGATGAAACCCACAACAAACACACTGGTGGGAAATGAAATGACCATCATGGAATTCATCCTCTTGGGATTTCAAGACCTCGGTAACCTAAATGCTGTTTCTTGCGATCTATCTGGCAACTATGGCTGGGAACAGCCTCCTCGTGGTGCTCGTTGTGGCTGATCATCACCTCCACACCCCTATGTACTTCTTCCTGGGGAACTTGTCCTGCTTGGAGATCTGCTACAGCTCTACCATCCTGCCCAGGCTGCTGGCCAGCCTCCTGACTGGGGACAGAGCCGTCTCTGTGCCCGGCTGCATCGTGCAATTGTATCTCTTTGGTTCTCTGGCAGGCACTGAATGTTGTCTGCTATCTGTGATGTCCTACGATCGATATCTAGCAATATGCAAGCCTCTGCACTATGCAGCCCTTATGAATGGCAGGCTGTGCCTCCAGCTAGAGGCTGGGCTGTGGATAGGTGGGTTTCTGTTTGTGTCTATCTTTGTTTTTTTGATGTCACAATTAACGTTCTGTGGCCCCAGTGAAATCGACCATTTCTTTTGTGATTTTCGCCCAATAATAAAGCTCTCCTGCACTGACACCCACATGGTGGAAATTACTAGTTTTATGTCTTCTTCCCTATTCACTCTCCCTCCCTTTCTGTTGACACTAGCATCTTACGTTTGCATCATCTCCAGCATCCTGAGAATCCCGTCCACCACTGGGAGAAAAAAGGCCTTTTCCACCTGCTCCTCTCACCTCATCGTGGTGACAATTTTCTATGGGACCCTCATCATGGTTTATTTGGTCCCAGAGTCTGATACATTGGGGGACCTTAACAAAGTGTTTTCTGTCTTCTATGGAGTCCTGACTCCTCTGGTCAACCCCCTCATCTACAGCCTCAGAAACAAGGAGGTGAAGGAAGCCTTGAGGAAAGCTTTCCTTCCATTTTTGTCTTTTAAATGAACACAGGGTTTTAGGAGTGTCTTTTCAATAGTATGAAAATCAGAACTTCATGACTCTACCAGTGGCGTCTGCATGGTGCCTACCTGGGGTCATTGGAATCATTCTGGGGGAAAATTAAGACACGCAGCCAAATGTTCCCTGCACCCTTTACTCACACAGGACTGTGAAGCTTCCATGAGTTTGAATTATTCTCTTTTGGCAGTGGATGAATGTTGAAGAACTTAATTAGTTCATGGAAATAAAATAATTAAAACAAACTTCTTAAGAAACCTAGCATTTGTCTTCAGTAACTTTGTCCCCACTGGGATTAAAATTGAGCTACCGCATACACTGGGCACTTTCTAAATGTTAGAACTCATTTAAAATATGTGTGCACATTGGAAAAAATAACCCCAGCTATACGTACAATACGATGGAGGTTAATGTAGCTGTAACAAATCAGGAAAAAGATCTTGGAGTTATCGTGGCTATTTCCTTGAAACCATCCACGCAGTGTGCGGCGGCCGCCAAAAAGGCAAAGAGGATGTTAGGTATTAGAAAAGGGATAGAAAATAAGACAAGGAGTATCGTACTTCCCCTATATAAATCTATGGTACGCCCACATCTTGAATGCTGCGTACAGAGGTGGTCTCCTCACCTAAAGAAAAGATGTCCTGGCAGTGGAAAAGGTTCAGAAAAGGACAACAAAAATGATGAGGGGCTTGGAATAGGTCCCATATCAGGAAAGGCTAAAAAGATTGGGACTTTTCAGTTTAGAAAAGAGGCGGCTGAGGGGGAACATGATAGAGGTCTAATAAATTACAAGTGTGGGGAGGGTGAAGAAGGAGAAGTTATTTACTTGTGCCCCTAATACAAGAACTAGAGGACACCAAATGAAATTAATGGGTAGCAGGTTTAAAACTAAGAAAATAAAGTTCTTCTTCATTCAGGGCAGAGTTAACCTGTGGAACTCCTGGCCAGAGCAGACTGTGAAGGCTGGGACTATAACAGAATGTAAGAAAGAGCTAGATAAATTCCTGGAAATTAGGTCCATAAAAGGCTATTAGCCAAGGGTAGGAATGGTGTCCCTGGCCTCTGATTGTCAGAGGCTGGAGAAGGATGGCAGGAGACAAATCGCTTGATCATTGTCTTCGGTCCACCCCTTCTGGAGCATCTGGCACTGGCCACTGTCGGCAGACAGGCTACTGGGCTGGATGGACCTTTGGTCTGACCCAGTATGGCTGTTCTTATGTTCTTAAGTTCTTACCTTGTACTGGGACCCTGGTGACATGCAAGGCAAGTCAACCTATCTGTTCTAATGTCATCCCTCTGATGGACGCGAGAGGAAACCTCGTGCGTTGCTGGGAAGCTGGCTTTCTTGCTATTTGTTGCCAAGGTGCTTCAGCTTGCCTGGCAACATAGACAGTTAATTCTCTTTGGGAACCATTGTCATGGGGCCACCAAATCATACAGACGTGATTGATGCCAAAAGAGATATGGCTTCCTTTATTGATATTATGTGCCCATAAATTAAGGAAGTATGGATTGGATACATGGAGTGCAAGGTGGATAGATACTTGCAGATACTCATACTTGTAAGATGGATAGAAAGCTGGCTTGATGGTTTGGCCCAGCGTGTCAATGGCTCAATATCTGGATGATGATCGGTTTCAAGTGGAATTTCCCAAGGCTCGGTTCTGGGGCTGGTGTTCTTCAATGTCTTTATTAATGACCTGGACGAGGGGATGGATTGCACCCTGAGCAAGTTGCGGATGACACTAAGCTTGGGAGTCAGGTAGATTTTTTTTCTCTTCTGCCCTTCAAATCAGCTCTAATACCTTCTGGGTGAATTCTCTGAAGAAAGTAAAAAAATGGATAAGGACAAGTCTCCTGACAGCCGTTCTGACCTGCCCTGCAAGTGGTGTGTTTGTTTTCCTCCTGGAGGATAGAAGGGATTTCATACATACAAGGGAAAGAAACAGGAGGAATTAGAGGCCCTGGCACAGTCAAGGAGGTATGAGATGGTTGGAATAACAGAGACTGGGTGGGATGACTCGCATAACTGGAGCACTGTCACCGAAAGGTATAAACTGTTCAGGAAGAACAGGAGGGGAGAAAAGGAGGAGTTGTGATTTATATGAGAGAGCAACAAGATTGTCAGAGCTCCAGTTTATGGGAGAGAAGAGACAACAGAGGGTCTTTGGGTTAAGCTTGGAAGTGGACGCAGAAGAGGAGATGTTGTGTTTGGTGTCTGCAACAGGCCACCAGATCAGGTAGATGAGGTAGACGAGAATTTCTTCAGACAAGTACGAGAAGCTTCCAAATCACAGGTGCTGGTTCTCATGGGAGACTTTAATCACCCAGACATTTGTTGGGAGACCAATATGGCAGCACAGAGATAAGCCAGGAAGTTTTTGGAGAACGGGGATTACTTCTTGGCACAAGTGATGAAGGAACCGACCAGGGGACGTGTGCAGCTGAACCTGCTGCTCACAAACAGGGAAGAACTGGTCGGAGAAGTGGAAGTGGGTGTCAACCTGGGCTGCAGTGACCATGAGATGGTGGATTTCAGGATCCTGACACAAGCAAGAAAGGTGAGAAGTAACATACAGACCCTTGATTTCAGTGGAGCAGACTTCGACTCTCTGAGAGAAGCGATGGGCGGGATCCCCTGGGAAGCTCATATAAAGGAGAAAAGGAGTTCAGGAGAACTGGCAGGATTTTCAAGAAGTCTTATTGAAGGCACAGGAACAAACCATCCTGATGCACAGTCAGAAAAGCAAATATGGGAGGCAACCCAGCTTGGCTTACAAGGGAAGTCCTTGGTGAGGTTAAATGGATGCGTACAAGAAATGGAAATGAGGACAGCTGACTGAGGAGGAGTATAAACATACAGCTGGAGAATACTGGGGGGTCATCGGGAAAGCGAAAGCACAATTGGAACTGCAGCTGGCAAGGGATGTGACGGGTAACAAGAAGGGCCACCACAGGGTCACGTGTGCCCTTGCTGCTGACCCTGACGTTCTACAGTTGTACCATCAGTGCCAGCCTGAGAATCCCGTCCACCACCGGGAGGCAGAAGGCCTTTTCCACCTGCTCTTCTCACCTCATTGTGCTGACCGTTTTCTACGTGTGCGTGATCAGTGTCTATGTGGTTCCAACAGCCACCACGCCCAAGGCCCTTCACAAAACGTTCACTGTCTTCTACACAGTTCTGACTCCCTTGATCAACCCTGTCATCTGCTGCCTCAGGAACAAGGAGGTCCAGGAGTCCCTGCGGAAAGGGACTCGTAAAGTGGTTGCTTTCAGAAAACAATTGGCATGAGTGAACGTCTGTATTGGGGTGAAACCAGAGAGGGGGGTTCTCTGTTGGCCAGCTGCCAGGTGAGCCCCTGGGAAGAGGGAGGGATCTTTCCATTTGAAGCAGTTACCTGCAGTGGGGGCTCTTTCTTTGTGTGGCCGGGAGAGGAAGACGGAGATGTTTAAGCCTGGGCAGGGCTTAACGAATCCAGTCAATATCCAGGCCAGAGCGAGGTCTGGGCATGCAGACATGGAAGCTGAAAGGAAATAGTTAGTCAGGTTGTCATTCCTGTTGGCCTTGGTGTCGACTTCTCAGGAGGCCTGGTGCACCCCCCGTACATTGTAACTTTTCAACAGAATCCCAGGGAAGTGATTTGCTCTGTGTTTATCTCCCCCCTTTTTCAAAGTTGCTTGAGAACAACCAGCACGTGTGTGTTATCGCTTTGCATATTTTGCCTTTTGTTTCATTAATAGATCACCCTTTTCAAGGCAATGATTTGACCTGTGTCCTCAGGAGGGGGCTGTGTACAATAGTGGCAAAGACTGAAAGGTCACCTGTGAGACTGCAGCTGATTTTTGTGCTCTCTTGTAATTGGGGTTCAGATCTTGGTGTTATCCCACAGGTCCCCCCGTGGCGAGGCAGCACCCTGGAAGTTTGGAGACTCACCTCTGAGCTCGGCCTGCAGCCGTATTGCAGCCCATGGGAGGGACGTACGTATGGACTGGGCCTCTGTGCCGTTTGTCTCTGGAGGGAGAGGGGACTCACTTCACAACGAGGCCTCTGGGCCCCATTGCCTCTACCCGAGGGGACCCAGTGGAGCGCAAGGCTGCGGAGTTGAGCAGGTGTTAGCAGATGTATCTGTGGATTTGGGCCGAGTGGCCGGGTGAGCACCGAGTGTGGGGAGCGAGCAGGGCCTTGGAGAAAAGGCCGAGCAACACCCTGGGAAGGGCTCGTCTCTAGGGGAGCCACCCCCCGGCCGTGCCCCTCGACACAGGGGCTCAGGGGAATGGGTGTGAACGTGAGCGTTTGTGCCGCCAGCTGCGACCGGCGGCCGCTGAACTCACTTGCGCGGGAGGAATTTCCCAGCTGCCCCCCACTCGGCAGTGGGAAATGTGGCCCCCCCGTGCTGAGCTGCTCCAGACAATTCTTTCCCGGCGCTCGGCTGGGGGCTCTGGCCAAACACTCCTGCTCTGAGCGACCCCGTGTCTGGGCTGGGAAGGGAGATTCAAGGGGTCGGATGTGCAGAGCCCATGGGGTGGGGGATGAGGCTCCCTCCCTCTGCAGCGGGGGGCAGGGTCCCGGGCTGGGTTCCAGTCATGTCAATGGGGGATTCTCCATCCCTGGCCATCGCTCAGCTGTGCTGCGAGAGCGTCAGTAACTCAGCCGGGGTGAGTGGGGGCAGCAGGGGCTGGGGGAGATCTGGGGCCTGCCAGGTACAGGTCAGAGCGGTTGCCCTTGACGGTCCTTTGTGCCCTGCAAGTCTGAGCCAATAAGACCTGCCTATTGGCTGCTCTGCGACTCCTGTCCCCGGCTCTGACACCCGCCGCTGTGACTGCCCCAGCCAGGAGCCAGGCAGGGCTTTGCCTGGGGAGGGGCTCTTGTCTCGGCAACAGAAACACTCCTGGGCGTGTGGGCTGCAGCCCCGGGAAATCCTCAGAAAAAGACCCCACACGAGAGTTCTCTTTATTTCACCCTCCAGATCCCTGGGGCGCAGGGTGAGGTGTGTGCAGGGGGCAGGTGGGCTCGCCCTGCCCCTGGGATCGTCCCACCCGCTGGGAGGACAATGGGGCAGACCCTTCGGGGGCAGGGCGGGGGCAGCCTGTGGGTGGGGGGCACCCTGGGGTGTCGTGCTGATCCCACTGCAGCAGCAGGAGCTGAGACAGGCCCATGGGCACTTCCAGGAGCTGGTACTGATGGAGGGTGAGAAGGGGCTGCAGGCCAGCGAGGGGTCACGCTGCCACCCAGCTGCCCCCACCAAGGGAAGGAGAGGCCCAGGGACAGGATCCCCCTGTGGCACCGTTACAGGGACACCTTCTGCTCCCTGTGTGTGGGGAGCCAGCCGGGCAGGCGCGGAGGGGGTGGGGGCAGGGAGGGCACATGGGGCGGGGTCCCCTCTGCGTCTGGCCTGATGTTGGCGCATGGCCGTACCCTGTGCTGTGAGGGCCCAATCCAGGCCTGGCGCAGCCCAAGGCAGCTCCACCCGTTGCAGTGGTGCAGGGGGACCCACTTCCCCAGGGCTGAACTGGACCCTGGGAGGGGCTGGGGCAGTGGGGGAGCCTGGCTGGGGTGAGGGAGAGCGAATGGCCCAGGGGGTGTTGGGTAGGACAGGTCTTGGTGGAGGCCGAGACCCACGGGAAGTGCGTTAGTTACACAGGAGGGAGGTGCGGAGGGAGAGCGGAGCAGCCGGCTTGTTCCACAAAAGTAACTCTGCCAGCCCCTCCGGCAGCCACAAGCCCCACAGGCAAACCCCCAGATTCTCCAGCTGCTCCACCCCCGACCGACAGCCCCTGCTCGGGGGAGAGGTCACTGAAACCTGGGTCACCAGCTGCACCCGGCTTCTTCCGGCCCCAAAGGGTCCAGCCGCAGCCCCAGGTCAATCCAGGCTTGGCTCTCACCCAACCAGCACGCTGGGCCTGGCCTTCAGCATCCACGTGTACAGGTGTGTTAACACCAACAGACAGACCCGGGCAGAGAGTGGGTGGAGGTGGCGCATTCCAGACGTCCCCCACGGCCACTGATGCAGCCAGCCACGTCCTGTGCTGATGTCCTGAAAGTCTCTGAACACCCCCCACGGGGCGGGAGCCCAGAGGACACTGGCTTAGTTCCTGCAGCCTGGAGAACTGGGCGCTGGAGCACTGGAACCGGAACCCAAACTGGGAGCGAGGTGGTCACCGCCACAGCATCTGACGGCTTTCCATGGGGAGGGGAACGTCCTTTCTCCTTCCCACAGGCACTGGCGGCTCAGAGTCACCCGACCCCGGTGAGCCGCTGTGGGAAACTGCCCTCGGTGGCTGGTTTCCCGAGCACGGCCCAGTCCAGTCACATGGCAGCTGGGATGGAGGTCTGGGCGTCCGATTTCAACCCCATTGCTCAGCCCAGGCCACCTGACCCCTTGGGCTGGTGTGGACAACAAGTCCCACTTCCCTGAGATGTGTATTCGACGCCTGAGCCTGGTGTCTAGCCCAGCAGCCTGGTTCTGCATGTGTCTGTGTGTGTGTGTGTGTGTGCGCACACCCCCTAGTGTGACTCTCAGCACTCAGACATTTCTAACACAGCTACAGAGCCAATGTGTGTAACTTCTCACACGACCACGGCACCGACACACAAGTCACACACGGCTTCAGGGCATCTCCAGCTTTCATCAGACCCCTCACTTGGCCCCCCAGCCCAAGGGTCGGTGCCGCTCTACACACCGGTGACAGAAATGGCTTCCACAGCCAGGGCACAGCTCCAGTCCCGGCACAGAGGTGCCCCTGCCCGGCTGGGCTGGCGTGGCCCTTCTCCCCACGGCGGGCGGGGACTGCTCGGGCACCACTGACCTCAGGGTCCCGGCGGCAGAACACCCCAGCTGCGATGTTGGACCTGGGGTGCAGAGCCTCTGTGGGGACAGGAACCTGCTCCAGGGCCGGCTGAGTTCCACCAGCCCTGCCCCACGGCGCCCTCTGCCCCACAGCCCCCGACTAAGCCCCAGGGCAGGATCAGCCCCTCCCTCAGCCCCAGGGCAGGATCAGCCCCCACCTCAGCCACAGGGCAGGATCAGCCCCCACCTCAGACCTAGGCCAGGATCAGGTCCCATCTCTGTGGTCAGGACACCCAGAGCCTGTGGGACTCCCTGCTACAGGACGGGCTGGGTGGGGAGAGGGGGGCAGCGGGGAGTGGGAGGGGCTGGGGGCTGGCTGGGGGCACCACAATTACCCCTCTTCCTTGCAGCTCTCTGCTTGAGACCCGCTCCCCTGGCCCCTGGGAGCTTTCTCTTTTCTGAGCGAAAGGAGCCCAGGTCTGGCCGGCTCCCCCACAGCTCATGTTCTCTGCACCTTCCACCAGCCTTGGGCTCTTCTCCGCACCTGCTCCCCCTTCTCCACAGCCTTCTGCAAATGTGGGGCCAGCCCTGGGCACGAGCCCCACGGAGGCTGCTCAGCGCAGAGCGGGGGGAAGGAATTGCTGCTCCTGGCTGGCTCCCAACACCCGGCAGTGCCGCCCACAAGCAGGTTGGCGCTTCTGGCAACAGTCTCACCCTGTTGACTCCTCTGGAGCTTGTGCTCCGCTCTGAGCCCAGATCCCTTTCTGCAGGACTCCTCCCTCGACAGCCACTTCCCCGGCTGGGTGTGACACGGATTGGGCCTTCCTCAGGGGAGCACTTTGCACTTGGCCTTATTCAGCTTCACCCCATTGACCTCAGGACGTTTCTCCAGTGTGCCCAGATCATTCTGAGTTACGACCCTGTTCTCCCTCCCAGCTTGGTATCACCTACAGACGTAAGCAGCGCACTCTCCATGCCCAGATCCACATCGCCGAAGATACTGAGCAAAGCCTGTCCCCGAACAGACCCCTGCAGAGCCCCCCTTGTTCTGCCCTTCCAGCAGGACTGTGACCCATTAATAACGACTCTCTGAGAACGGCTGTACAGCCAGTTATGCACCCACCTTACAGCAGCCCCATCTCAGTTGTATTTACCAAATATATTGATAAGAAGATCATGCGAGACCATATCAAATGCCTTCCTAAAACACAGGTACACCACATCCACCCCTTCTCCCTTGCCCACAAGCGTTGTTACACTTTCACAGAAAGCCATCCGATTGGTTGGACGTGACTTGTAGTGTACAGATCTACGCTGGCTGTTACCCAGCCCCTGATTGTCTTGCAGATGTTTGCAGGTAAATTCCTTACTTACTTGCTTTGTCCTTTCCTGGCACAGAAGTTAAACTGACTGGTCTGAAATTTCCTGGGTTGTTCTTATTTTCCTTTTTAGAGTTAAAGCAATGAGGGGTCCTGTGGCACCTCACAGACTAACAGAAATGTGTGAGCATGAGCTTTCATGGGCAAAGACCCACTTCCTCAGCTGCAGGTGCTCCATGAAGTGGGTCTTTGCCCACAAAAGCTCATGCGCATCCATTTCTGTTAGTCTATAAGGTGCCTCAGGACCCCTCGTTGCTTTTGCAGATCCAGACTAACACGAATTCCAGGACTTTTCAAAGACGATAGCAAGAGGCTCAGATATTTCCTCTTTCAGCTCCTCCAGTATTCTAGGAGGCATTTCATCAGGCCCTTGTGTCTTGCAGACATCGAACATTTCTAGGTCATTTTTAACTTGTTCTCTCTTTATTTTATCTTCCATATCTATCCCCTCCCCACTGGGACTCCCCGTGTTTGCCATTTCTCCAGCAGACTCCTTGGTGAATACCAAAACAAAGAGGTCATTAAGCAGCTCTGCCATATCCAACTTTTGTTGATATTGTTCCTCCCTCCTCACTGCACAAGGAGCCTACCCTGTCCTTGGCCTTGCTCTTGCTTCTAATACACTGCTGGTGGATCTGGATGTACAACCAACCCCTTCTCACTTCCTTCTGCAGTATCAGGATAGCCCCCAACCCTCTCCCTGTCAGCATCCCACATGGTATCGTCAGGAGCAAGGGGTAGTAAGGAAAAGAGCTTCACATAGTCGGACCTGGGAAGGACATGGCTGGCGGAGGTGGAACTGGAATGAAACGTCTCTCCTTGGAAGCTCTGTTTTCCTTTGACATTTCCAGTTTTGAAAGCTGAAAGTCAGGACCATACTTTGACTAAACCTTTTCCTTTTGGCGGGGGGGGGGGGGCGGGATGTTCCCAATGAATTATAAATCCGAGGAAACCATTCTGCCTTTTGAATTTCAAAAAATAGAGACATTTTAAATTTTGAGGTAAATTGGCAACAAAAGTTTCTCTTCCATTTTCCAGACTGGATATAGTCTTTCAAAAGAACAAAGAAGTTGAGCGTTGTGAGAAATTCGATAAAATCTTTTTGAATTTCTGTTCACCAGGACCCCACCACCCAATTTGATTAATTCGACTTTTCAGGCTCTAATTTCTCCAGTGGTGAGAAAAGCTGCTCTTCTGTACAGTTTTTCTCAAGGCTCCTTTCACCTCTTTGTTCCTCAGAGTGTAAATTATGGGGTTCAATGCTGGTGAGACGATTGTGTATAATAGGGAAATCAATAGGTCACTCTCTGTAGTGGAGCCAGTGTTGGGCACCAGGTAGGTGATGAGGGCTGTTCCATAGAACACAGTCACCACCGTGAGGTGGGAGGAGCAGGTGGAGAAAGCTTTACGCCTTCCCTCCACCGATGCCAGCTTGAGGATGGTGGAGATAATGCGGATGTAGGACAGGAGTATCAACAGGAAAGGGCCCAGGGTGAACAGAACTGCCACCATACGGCATACAGCCTTAATTATTGATGTGTCAGCGCATGCCATTTCCAAAAATGGTGGAGCATCACAGAAGAAGTGGTGGATGCGGTTGGAGCCACACAAGGGCAGGCTGAAGATCCACATGGTCAGAGAAACTCCCACCGAGATGCCAACAGCCCATGAAGCCCCCGCGAGCAGAGCACACACCCGGCCGCTTATGATGGTTGTGTAGTGCAGGGGGTGACATATGGCCACGTAGCGGTCGTAGGCCATGGCTGCGAGGAGGCAGCCTTCCGTGAGGCCCGTGATGGCTAAAACGTACATCCCCGCTGCACAAGCTTCAATGGAGATGGTCTTTTCCTCCACCAGGAGGTGAGCCAGCAGCTGAGGGACCACACTGCTGGTGAAACAGATTTCCGAGGCAGACAGGTTCACCAGGAAGAAATACATGGGGGTGTGGAGGGAGCGGCTCAGCTTTATCAGCAGGATAACGAGTAGGTTCCCCATAAGGGTGAGCAGGTAGATGACTAGAAGCACCACAAACAGAAGGATTTGCAGCTCGTTAAGATGTGAGAACCCCACGAGGACAAACACATCGAAGATGGTCTGGTTCCCTCCAGGGTCGCTCTTGGAAGAGGTCATCTGTAGGGGAACAAAGAGACCAGGTCTGAGACACATCAGAAATGTGACTGCAAAATAAAACATTTGTCCTGGTTTCCTTCCTGTCGGGACCCTTCTGACTAACAACTGCTGAAATTTCTCTGTAAATTACAGCCCACTGATCTGGGCTTGCTCCAGGCTTTAAGCAGAGTCAGGGACATTTGGTTCGTGTGCTCAAGGGGTTGATTGTCTTCTTCTGTCTCTTGCAAGTCAGGTTTCTCTTGGCTCCTCACTGTCATTGGGTTGAGATGTTGACTTCTGTCCATATGAAGGTGAGTTTCCTGGAGTTCTTCATTTTCATCTGATGGAAGAGCCGCTTGTCTCTTGTCTCTGTGTTTCCAGTCCGTGTTGTCTGTTCGTTGCATTTCCAACAGCTCTCGATTGCGCCGTTCTGTGTGAATGGGATGGAGCTGGAGCTGACGGTGGTCTTTTTTCTATTGGCATTTTGTGAAAAAGTCCCTCAGTGAATGTGGCGCTGTGTAAGGTGCGTCACTTCCAGTGGGAAAGTGCATTTCCTGCTCTGCATCTCTGCGGTCTCGCTGGTCAGAAAGGTGTGGTGAGAAGGAATGGTGTGGTAGGTTTAGCCCATTGTTGTGTATCAGCCTGGCGCAGCCCAGGGGTGAAGGTAACAGCTGTGTGTTCTACGTTCTCTTGTATGGCCCCCCATGGGCTGTGTAAGAGATATCAGTGGGGTGGCTGAGGGTGGCTGAAGGCTGGGGGTGGGGGAGTGTTTGGGCTTGGGATGGTGGAGGGGAAGAGGTGGGTGGTGGAGGAGGTGGAGCAGAAGATGGAAGGGTTGGGGGACCAGGGCAGGGTGCAGAGGGTGCTGCAGTGAGGACAGGGGGCTGTGGGGGAGGCCTCATTGCATATGGTGGCTAAGGGCAGGGGTTGGGTATGCAGAAGTCAGGGACCTGGGGGGACCAGGGCAGGGGGTGGGAAGTGCTGGGTGGGTGCACACCAGGGAGATCATTATCGACAGGGAAGGGCCTATGAGGGCAGGGAGAGGTCAGGGCCGAGGTTTTGGGAGGTGGGAGGGTCGGGGGTGAGGGCAGGAGCTGGAGGTGCAGTTGTCACAGCAGGGTTTGGTGCGGGGGGTCTCAGGGTAAAGGTGGAGGGGGATGGAGTGAGGGGACGGGGCTCAGGACAGAGGGTTGGGGGGGCGTTAAGGCAGGTGTTTGGGTGGGGGGGTCCTTGCCAGGGTGTGATGGAGTATGTGCAGGGTCCAGGAGGGATGGGGCAGCTCAGGGCAGGGGATGGAGGGAGCCAGATGGAGGGTGAGGTGTGGGGGTCAGTGCAGAGTCTGGGGGTGAAAGTGTGACTGCAGCCGAGTTCCCGAATACGATTTCTCAGACGAGGGCACATTCTCCTCTCACTCGTATGTTAATGATACGAATAATCACACCAGTGCCCGGATTCCCCTGCAGTGACACCTCACACCAGCAAACGGACACTGCGGAGCCAAAACACGCTGGAAACCTTTTTCCGATGGAGAAGCCCCCTGGAATCTGAAAGCAGTGGGGGACTGTGGCCTTTCTGCTCTGCACAGCGTTATTCTTCCTTCAGTGTTAGCGAACGACCCAAATCATTCCTGCCTCCCTCACAGCCAGTTCTGCAATACATTGGTTTGTGTCCACATAAGAGACGAGACCCAGGGCCAGCACCTTACATGGGTGTAAAAGGAGCTGCACTGAGGAAAAGGAGCAAAGAGCTTAAACTGCACCAAGGGAGGTTTAGGTTGGACATTAGGAAAAATTTCCCAGCTGTCAGGGTGGTTAAACGCTGGAATAAATTACCTGGAGGGGCTGTGGAATCTCCATCCCTGGGGATGTTTAAGAGCAGGTTAGACAGACATCTATCAGGGACGGTCTGTGCAGTGCAGGGGACTGGACGGAACAACCTCTCGAGGTCCCTCCCAGTTCTAATGTTCTATAATCCTATGAGTCTCCGAGTTACACCACTTGTGAAGCTTTCTCCTGTGATGGTAACACAAGGAATTTTACAAGAAAAATCCCATGATGTAGGAGACATTTCCTACATGTTTTATTTCAGGTTTATTTGTTGAAAAGGAACTTCATAATCACGTGTGTGACCGTGAAGTGACAGAGTTGAATTAAAAATGAGACACAACAAATGGATTTCGCCTGTGCTTAACTTCCTTGCTATGGGGCTCTCACAGGACTGCAGCAAATAACAGTGAGCTCGTAAGCGGGAACCAGAGTGACAGAAGAGACACACTGAGTGGGAACGCCCAGAACTGGAGACTGTGTTCTTCTGACTCCAAATGACACACGCTCTCCAAGAGAACAAAGAGAGAACATGAAATCACAGGACCAAATGAAAGGGTGGGGCTGAGCTACGTCCAGTGCACATCACAAAACCTTTTCAAACGGCTGTGAGTGATATTTTCTAAACATACAGAAGTGGTGAGAATTCTTGTGTCTCTCTTAAGAGCTCCTTTGAAAAACCTTCACTGACATTACGAAGGACTTTCCTCAGCACGACCATGGCACTAAATGCAGAGCTGGCTGAGAAATGGAATTTGCATCCCGTGGGAAATGCCAGTGTGTTTTTTCACACTGAATCAATGTGAAAAGTAGAAGCAGCAAAAACCCAAATTAAAGTTCACAAGAGCCTTTATGAACTCAAACATTCAACACAAAATGTTTTCTCTGTGTTTACTGATGGAAAACATCCATATAGATTAATTCTTTTTCCAGAATGGATTTTGGTTTCTGTTTTTATTTCTGAGCTGACATTTGGACAGGCTCTAAATAAATAGAATTGTTTCATTATTTGGCCTTATTTAGTTTGCAGAAGAGAAGAGTGAGGTGGGGATTTGATAGCAGCCTTCAACTTCCTGAAGAGGGGCTCTAAAGAGGGTGGAGAGAGGCTGTGACAGATGGTAGAATGAGGAACGAGGGTTTTAAGTTGCAGTGGGGGAAGTCGAGGTTGGATATTAGGAAAAACTATTTCCCCAGCAGGGTGGGAAGCACAGAAATGTGTTACCTAGAGAGTTGATGGAACCTCTATATCAAGAAGTTTTTAAGTCACCGCTTCACAAAGTCCTGGCTGGGATGATTTAGTTGGGGGTGATCCTGCTTTAGGCAGGGGGCTGAGCTCAATGACTTGCTGGGTTCTCTTCCAGCCCTGGCATTCTACGATTTACTCACCCCTGAAAATAAGGTCCGGGGAGATTCTTGTCATTGAAAGCTCAGTGGTAATTTCAGTGCTCTTCAGGTCACCCAGACAGTCCCTTTGGAAACAGGAGACCATGCAATAAATTAACGAAGTACACATTATGTACCAAAAGGGCTCAGATAAATTCAGCTATGAGAGACCCCCTCTAAATTAGTGGGCTTCACCTGTGGAGCATGTACCGTGGTCGTATTCAGGAGTGGATAGTCTGATGAGAAGAGATCAGATGCAGCCCATCCACCTGACTCTGCTCAAATTTGTAAACAGCACACACCTTATAAAACAACAAAGAGGAAGCTGTGCTAGTCTATACACTATCAAAACAAAAAGCAGCCAAGTAGCACTTTAAAGACTAGCAAAATGGTTTATTAGGTGAGCTTTCGTGGGACAGACCCACTTCTTCAGACCATAGTCAGACCAGACCAGACCAGACTCAATATTTAAGGCACAGAGAACCAAAAACAGTAAGCAAGGAGGACAAATCAGAAAAAAGATAATCAAGGTGAGCAAATCAGAGAGTGGAGGGGTGGGGGGGGAAGGTCACAAATTAGACTGAGCCAACTATGCAGACAAGCCCCTCCAGTGACTTAGAAAGTTCCCTTCACGATTTAAACCATGTGTTAATGTGCCGAATTTGAATATAAAAGCCAGCTCGGCTGTTTCTCTTTCCAAAACGGTGCGATAATTCCTTATCTGTAACACACATACCTTGAGGTCATTGACAGAATGCCCCATTCCATTAAAATGTTGACTAACTGGATTGTGGATCTGGAGTGTTTTGATGTCTGTTTTGTGCCCATTGACCCTTTGTCTAAGGGAGTTAGAAGTCTGTCCAATATACAAAGCATCTGGGCATCTGGGCATTGTTGGCACATGATGGCATATATGATGTTCGTAGAGGAGCATGAGAAAGTGCCCGTGATTCTGTGAGCAACCTGGTTAGGTCCAGTGATGGTATTTCCAAAGAAGATATGTGGACAAATTTGGCAGTGGGAAAGTGCATTTCCTGTTCTGCGTCTCTGCTGTCTCGCTGGTCTGAATGGTGTGGTAGGTTGAGCCCGTTGTTGTGGATCAGCCTGGTGCAGCCCAAGGGTGATAGTAACAGCTATGTCTTCTACGTTCACTTGTATGGGCACCCCCAGCTCTTGGGGGGCTCCCCATGGGCCGTGTAAGATATGTCAGTGGGGTGGAGGTGGGTTCCTGAAGGCTGGGGACGAGGGAGTCTTGGGGCTTGGGACGGTGGAGGGGTAGGAGTGGGTGGTGGAGTAGGTGGAGCAGAAGATGGAAGGATTGGGGGACCAGGGCAGGGGGCAGAGGGTGCTGCAGTGAGGACAGGGGGCTGTGGGGGAGGCCTTATTGCATGTGGTGGTTAAGGGAAGGGGATGGGGGTGCAGACGTCAGGGGGTTGGGGGGACACAGGGCAGGGGGTGGGAAGTGCTGGGTGGTTGTACACCAGGGAGATGATTACCGACAGGGAAGGGCCTATGAGGGCAGGAATGGGTCAGGGCAGAGGGTTTGGGGGGTGGGAGGGTCGGGGGTGAGGGCAGGAGCTGGAGGTGCAGATGTCACAGCAGAGTTTGGTGTGGGGGATCTCAGGGCAAAGGGGGAGGATGATGGAGTGAGGTGAGGGGGCTCAGGACAGAGGGTTTGGGGGGCGTTAGGGCAGGTGTTTGGGTTGGAGGGGTCTTTACCGGGGTGTGATGTAGTATGTGCAGGGTCCGGGAGGGTCGGGGCAGCTCAGGGCAGGGGGTGGAGGGTGCCAGACGGAGGGTGCGGTGTGGGGGTCATTGCAGAGTCTGGGGGTGAAAGTGTCACCGCAGCCAATTTCCCAAATACGATTTCTCAAACGAGGGCACATTCTCCTCTCACTCGTATGTTAATGATACGAATAATCACACCAGGGCCCGGATTCCCCTGCAGTGACATCTCACACCAGCAAACGGACACTGGGGAGCCTAAACACGCTGGAAACCTTTTTAAGACGGAGAAGATATTTAAAACACCCAGAGGATGTAGAAACTGAATCTCCATGAAAATTTTGAAACTCTTGAGAAAAATCTTTTAGCAAAATTTTCCCATTATTAATGACATATTGCTTTTGATTCAGTCTTTGGAAAAAAAACCTGAATTCAAGGGGCTTTTTATTTTTATTTTTTTTGATACTCTCCAGACACTCCCAGGCATTTTCTCCTGGTTTTAAGTTTGCTCATTCGAAAAATAAGAGGGGTGCGGAAAGAAAGGGGAGAAAAATGAATGAGAAGTTCAGAAAATAATTTTAATTTTTAAGATTAATTTTATCTCACTTTTTGACTACTTGAAAATGTAAAGATTGAAAATTTTGACCCAGGATTCCATGAAAGAAATATTTTGCTCTTAACATTTCAGATCTCTTTTAAAAAAATGACTAAAGACAGATCTTGTCATCCACAATTTGTTGACAGAATTATGTACTTGCAGAGTCAATTGTTTCCGTAGAAAAATGTCAACTCCAGACAAGAGGGTGAAGTTGCTGTGAGAAACTCAGGAGAATGGTTTTGTGGGAAAGCCACTGACCTTGGGCTGCAGAGACCAAGATACAGTTTTTGTCCCACCAGAGACAACTTGGCTACGTCGACACTAGAATCACCTGTTGACAGCAGTTACTGCTGGAAGACGTGTCCTTACAAAACTTCTACCCACAGATTGTGTCTGCACATAAAAGCAGCTCGATCTTTCAATCCGATCTGTCAACAAACAGCCCCCCCGCCCCCAGAGCATCTACAAGGCTTTTTAACACATTTTGCACGTAGACGCTTCACAGCTTTTGTCAACGACACCCATCAAAACCCCAGGTTTGTCTACACAACTGTAGGGTAGATGGAGCCCTTTTGTGCCCATAAACAATTCACCCCCCCTCCTGGTGTGCGCTCTTCCAAGGAGAATAATGGAGGTAGGTGACCAATTCCCCTTGATCCTCTCACTCCTGACCTCTCCAGGGCCCTTTAAAAACCAGGGACTGCGACTCACTTTCCCTTTGTGAAACAGGGCGATGCTGCAGCTCCCTGCCTTGCTAGGAAGGCTCTGAGGGCCAGTCCCCTGACGACCGTGGAGCACTCAGGTACAAGGCCAGGAGGTGGATCTCCTGGGGACAAAGGCAGTGAAAGCGGACGGGACATTGCTCACCACTTTCCTGTCAACCTCAGAGGCTGCCGAACTAACTGCAGCTGCTCAGGAGTGGAGGCTGAAGACACGCCCAAGGACTCAGCTCCAGACAGCTTGATGTAAAAGCCTGAGCACCTCTGGGCTGAGCTGAGCACCCACAGCTGTTGGGTCAGCTGCTGGAGGAGACCCCTAAAGCTCCATCCAGGTGCCAGCCTATGAGCAGCAGAGAGACACTCACAGGGATAGTACGGGATGCTCCTCAGCCCTTGTTGGACAGGTGGCTTTTGGACACTGGGGGCTGGCAGGTCTCAGGAGACGAAGGGTGTTCGGTGTCCGGCTCCCACTGAAATTCTGGGGCTTTGCAATTCCAGAGTAAAGCTACGAGACAGCTACAGACGGGTAACCTTCTCGACAAGCAAGCAGCCGCCCGGGCAATCTCACTCTGGTTTCATCTGCAGCCCCAGATACCTCCCTTGGCTCCTTCTCGGTTTCATTCTCACCACCACCTTGCCCCGGCATCTCTTAGCTGAGTCCTGCAGACCTGGTGTGGGACAGCCAGAGGCACAAAGACCTCGGACCATCCTGGGAGCAAAGAATCTGTGGTTTGTCTTTCCCCTAATCTGCTGAGAGTGCTCTGGGAACTCCAGGTAACATCTGGAGATCCCTTTGGAGGAGCACTCGCTCTGTGAGTGCCAGATGCTACCTCCCCGGCTAAGGCTGTTCTTTCCTGAGCAGTGCAGCCCTGAGCAGCTCTCATCGTAATGCTAATAACCAGTCCCCACCGTCGCACCGCACACTGTGTGGAGGAAAAGTCCGTACCTGCTGCAACTGGCCATGGCTGTGAGCTCAGAGCCGGCTGCCTCCCAACCATCTAGGGCGTCCTGGGGCATCCGAGCTGATCATTGCCGTCCTGGCCAGCAGATGAAGACAACCAAGTTCCAAAGAGGTGAGAGCCTCATAAATCTCCCCGTTAAGTGTTCACTAAGCCTGGTGGCTGGGCGTGAAGAGATGCTGAAATCCCCTGGAGCTTTACTAGGAACGATCATGAAAGTTGTTGTTCTGGAGCTCTGGGGATTTGCCCACAAGAGGCGTCGTTAGTAACTTTCGGAACTTTCCACAGGCTGACTTTGTGCCATGTGAAGAAACATTTCCCTTAGGTTGTTGTAACTCTGCTCCGTGCTGATGTCATTTGGTCACCGGCTAGTCCTTGTGCCACGGGAAGAAGTAAATAACTCTTCTCTATTCTGTTTCTCCATTGAGTAGAGGATTGTGATTTGCTTCGCTGACAGCAATTTCTCCTTTAGTCTTCCACGTGGAGAAAGTTAAACTGTTCCAGCCTTGGAAGTGTTTATTCTGAGCAATTGGCTGGAGCAGAAAACGTTCAATTTCCCCAGGGAAAACTTGCTTTGCAACCAGAACAAACCCAGTGTGGGACAGGAAGTGTTTAGAAGGAACAAAACCATTGATCTGAGTTTCATTCTGGCTGTACAGAGCAGGACTGTGTCTGCTCCCTTCACTCTGGGGACTGAACTGCCCTGACAGCTGGTCCTGCCATGGGAACAGGAACCAGACGAGTCCCCAGGCCGGCAGGCAGAGCGACCCCACTGCACAGCACCAGCAGCAGGTGTATTGTGGGAATCCCACTGAGAGGGGCAGTAATATGGCCGTTCCCGATCAAGGGGAGGACGTCCAGCCCTGGACTGAGACTCAGCAGGTCTGGGCCCACCAGTTTCCAGCTTGGTGACTTTAGGCAAGGCCCCACCCCTGTCTGTGCCTCAGTTTCTCCATCTGTAGAATGGGGATAATGGACCTTCTCTCCTCTGGAAAGTAGGTTGTGTGCTGCTGAAGAGATGACCTCAGAGTCAGTCCTAACCGTGTGACAGAGCCTCGAGCAGGCCGTGGTTCCAGCTGAGGACGTACAATACACTCTAGCAAGAGAAGGGGCCTTAATAGCAGCGCCCTTGTGTCCACGCCAGGGCTCAGGCCAGTGTCTGGTTAACACCTCCCCGGTTACACTGGCCTGTCTGCTCAGGACTGAGAAGCTGGGTGGGGCCGAGGGAGCAGCCCCTGGGACGTTACTGTCCAGCCCGCTCTGCCCCAGACCCAGCTGCCATTCAGTGGGGCTCCAGGGGAACCCCTCCAACCTCCAGAGGGGCTGGCCAGGGCCAGGACACCAGCCTTGCGGGGGAAGGGGTGGGGGTAGCAGTGACATCACAAAGGCCTGTGGCAGGACCTCAGCCTATTGGAGGACAGGGATGACCTCACAAAGAGACCCTGACAACAGCCAATCAGGACAGAGGCGCGAGCGGGACAAGCTCAGAGATTCCCGCGGCTTGGCAGCAGCCGGCGCCTCCCCAGGGTCTCTGCGGGGGCCGGAGGGAGAACTGGGACCGACGGGCGGGGCAGGAGGAGCCTCGTGGGCGTTTTCTCCTTCCCTGCGGCCGGTGGGGCTGGGCCCGGGGAGAAGGTGGGAGCCTCCGAGGGGTTTGGAGCCTGCTCGGTCTGGTTCCCCTTCGCCCCTTTCCCTCCATCTGTCTTGTCCCCCTTTCCCGGCCCCCCACCAAGCAGGTGGTGCCTTGGGGCAGTCCCTGAGTCTCTCTAGGGCTGTGTCTGCAATGGCGCCCTCCTGCGGAAGAGAAAATGCACATGAGGTGCTCATTAGGATATGTCACAATCTCATTTGCATATCTTCTTCTGATGCTTTCGCAAAAGAGAGTTGTGTTGATGGGGCCATTTTGTGCAAAATAAAACTTCTGCTCTGGAACCCTGAAAACCTGAGACACCCGACGCCGCAGGGGACCTGCGGGCAGAGCCCCAGAGGGCACCAGGACAGCTGGGAGGGGAGCGTGGGGGTGGGGGGGCAGTTTCCCTGGGGCAGCGGCAGAGCCCGGCTGTAACTCACCCCCACCCGCACTGCCCGCGAGTGACCTCTGAGCCGGCTCCCGGACCCCGGCGTGGGCAGGCGGCTCCCACAGGCCGCAGGGCGGCAGCTGCAGGACTGCACCTGGGAGTGACCCTGGGGCAGAGTCAGAGCCGGGCCTGAGCCAGACGTGGGCCCAGCTCATCTGCTCCTGGCTCAGGGAGCCCCTGGCACTTCAAGGGCCCATGTTCCAGCCCCGGCTCCAGCCAGGCTCCTGCCCGGCCCTGGGTCCCTCCTCGCCCCCTGGAGCAGCTGGGGGGAGTCCCCATGGAGGGCCCTGCCCAGCGCCCTTTGCCCAGGAGCTGGGGGTCTCGTCCGGCCCCTCTCCCCAGTGGCTCCAGCAGAGGGACGTGGGGAGGGGGCTCCTGGGGGGGCTGGGGGCTGGCAGCAGGACGCTGATGGGCCCCGTCTCCTCCCTTCCAGCACAGCTCAGCACAGTCCCCAAGTAGGGAGCTGGGGGCCCAGCCGGGACCGGCCCTCAGGGCCCAGCCGAGGACACCGGGCGGCCGGCCAGGGAGGTGCCGGACCCCTCTCCCCACTGCTGCTGCGCCAGAGGTAAGGGACCCGCTGGGCACCGGCCCCTGGAGCAGTGACACCGCCAGGCGCCAGGCCGGGGCCCTGCGGAAATGCCCCCCAGCCTGTCCCCCCCCCGGGAAATGGGAGCCCGGTCGCAACGCGCCAGAGCCCCTGGGACCGGCCCGCGGGAGGGGGCGTCTGTCTGCTCCCCACCCCCACCCCCGCTCCATGTGGGACCAGCCCCTCCCCAGCACCAAGGCGCCGGCTCTTCTGTGGGGCCAGGGCTGCAGCCCCCTGGGAACCCAGCCCCAGCCAGGCCCTGGGGCAGCCGCACGCTGCAGGGAACAGAACAGCTGGGGGGTGGGACGGGGGCGGGGGCAGCAGCTCCTGCGCCCATAGGTGGGAGGGGTCTGGCTCTGGGGGCACTAGAGAGGTGCTGTGTCCATCCCAGGGCCCGGCTCCCCCTGAGCCCTGGTTCCCGGGGCCCCGCGTCAGACAGGCCCTTGCTGTCTTGGGACAGGAGCAGCCCGGCCACGGGGATGCGCCAGCTCCCCTGGCTCAGCCTGGCGCCAGGTGCCCATGGCCCGACTGTGAGAATTCCAGCCCAGGGACGGGGCTGGTCGCTGCGCAGATGGGAGGCTGAACAGCCGGCCCAGCGGCCAGGGCCCTGCAAGGTCACACATGGGACAAGGGCAGTGGAGGAGAAACCTGCCGGCCAGGGCAGAGAAGCAGACGGGGGCTGCACCACGGGGACCTGCTGAAGAGTTCAACACACCAAGGGGCCTCCCCGTCGCACCGCATCCCCCAGACCCCGAGCTCGGGCTGCGGCACCCGTCAGCCATGGCGCTGGGCGGAGAAGCCACAGAAATACGGCGCGTCACAGCCCTGCCCTGGGCGCTCATGTCCTGGCCAGGCCCTTCCCAGGGAGACTCCCATCCAGTGCACAGCGCTGTGGCAGAGGGAGGGAACCTCAGGGGCAGGGGCAGGGGCCGGATGCAGCCCCCAGCTTGTGGGGATCCGTCCCCTGAAGCTCAGAGCTCCCCCCTGCACTGGGGAGCCCTCGCTGGGAGGGGTGGGGGGGGCTCTCTCAGTTGTGTGCAGCCCCCAAATGATTTGTCTACGGGTCAGTGGCCCTGACCCAACACAGGTTCCCCACCCCTGCTCTTGGGGGGAGGAAGGTCCCTGAGAACCTGACGAGGGCCCCACCCATTTCACAGCCAGGAGATGTGTGACGGGGGTGGAATCTGATCTCCCCACCCAGTGAGGAGCCTGGGGGGCCCAGCTGCTAGCCTGGCCAGGCCGGGATGGGACAGGAGTTGTCCTTCCCCGACACGGCCACGCCTGGTGGGGAGATCAGCGCCACCCTGAGAGGCAGGAGAAATGAGGGTGGAACTGCTCTGGCCCTGCCCTGCAGGCTGCTCGGGAGTGAAAGTGTCATTCTTGGTACGTCCCCCACCCCCACAGCACACACCCTATTTCAGGCCAGGGCCTGCACGGTCAGAGCGCCATGAAATTCCCCACGGGAACAGCTGAGAGGGGGAACCGGAGCAGCGTGGGAACTGCCTGGCTGTGAAATGGGCGACGGGGCAGGAGAACGCGATGGGGCCCTAGTTACGGCGTGTTCCATGGAAGTGGTGGGAAAGGGTCTGCCAGAAACTCTTGGCCCTGTTGGATCTCAGGGTCATTGGGGAATCCCCTTGTGCAGCCTTTCTCCAGCTGGGACTCCCAACCCACAAGGGGGTCACAGGGCAGGGTAGGGGGCTCATGAGCAGGGTCACTGGCCATCCAGGTGTTCCCAGCCATGACCTCCTCCATGGGCCTCAAATCTTCCCCTGGGCGGATGTTTGGAAATATTAAAAATGTCGGATTTCTCCCGGCTTTCCCAGCTGAGTGGCTGGAGAGCAGCGGCCACTGTCTGGGCACCCGGTTTGGATGGCAGCGCCACTGCCAGCAGCAGCACAGGGGGAAGGGAGGCCTGGTGTGATATCACCACCCCTCCTCCTGCACCACTGCTGGCGTGGGGCTGCCTTTTGATCTGCGCCGCATCAGAGCAGTAGCTGCTGGCAGGTCACCCAGCTCAGAAGTCAGCACCTCCACCAGCCGCAGCACAGAGGGAAGGGGGCCGGATATGTTCCTGCCACCTTCCCTTCTGCACTGCTGCTGAGTGCGAGCTGCCTTCTGAGCTGGGTGGTGGCAGAGCAGTGGCTACTGGCCAGGGGCCCAGCTCAGACGACAGCGTCCCTGCCAGCAGCAGCGCAGAAGGAGGGGTGGCATCGTGTGGTATTGTCACTCCTACGTCTGTGACACTGCTGGAGGTGGCCCTGCCTTCTGAGCTGGGCGTCTCACCAGCAGCCACGACTCTCTGGCCGCCCCGCTGGGCAGTCAGTGCTGCTCCTAACAGCGGTGCAGCAGGATGTGAAGGGGGGTTGGGGTGGGATTGCAGCACTTCCTTCTGCCCCACGGCTGGGAGCAGCCCTGACTCCCAAACGGGGGGACCAAAGAGTGGGTGCCACTGGCCAGGGGCTACTACAGAGGGCAGCGCCGGCGCCAGCAGCAGCACAAACTGGGGGTGTCAACGTGTGTCGTCGACGACAAGATTAAACAATACGCCTGGGCCGCTTGGTTAATCCTGTCGGCTGCGCACCCCTCCCCCGGCGGCCGCAGTATCAGAGGCAGAAAGGGGAGGGGAGGTGGGAGCTGGTCCCTGTGGGGAGATGGTTTTTAAGCTGCCTCCCCATGAGCCCCAGATCCCACAGAGCTGCCTGGTCTCCTGCCCCCACACTGCTGCCTGGGACAGAGAGGCAGCAATTGGGAGGGTCGGGGAGCAGGCGGGAGCTGGTGCACATAGAAAGTGGTTTCCCAACCGGCTTTCCCGCCCCCAGGAGCTGTGGAATAATTGTGGAGTTGCTGAGGTTTGGGGCGGTGACACCGTTATTCAATGACTTCCTGTCTGACGTCCCTAGCGCAGAAGAGCTCTGTCTGCCCATGTGGGCGGCGGGAAAGGCAGCGCCACCCCAGCAGCAGCGCAGAGGGCAGGGTGGCCTGGCGAGCCATTGCCTCCCTTCCTTGTGCACCCTGCTGGTGGCACTGCCTGACGGGGGCTGGGGCAGTAGGATTGGGTCCGGTGCCCAACCTGGATGGCAACCCCACTGCCAGCAGCAGCGCCGGGGGGAGGGAGGGAGGCCTGGGCTGGAATTGCCTCTCTCCCTTCTGTGCCGCTGCTGGCGCAGCCTCTCACTGCTCAGCTGGGCGGCAAGAGAGAGCGGTCGCCATGTGCACAAGGTGTCTGCCCCCAGCAGAGGCACAGAAGGTCTGTGAGTGCAACCCCACCTCTGTGCCACTGCTGGGGCAGCCTGGTTCCCCCCCCGCAAGGGGCCGGAGAGAGTCAGGGACTGGCAGGGCGCCCACGGCTGAAGTCAGCTCCACCGCCAGCAGCAGCGCAGGAGGAAGGGGCCTGGTACGGTATCGCCCCCCTTCCTTCTGCCCCAGTGCAGGCGGTGGCACTGCCTTTGGCCCGGGGCGGCAGCAGAGCGGTGGCAGCTGTTGTGGTTCCCAGCGTGGAGGGTGGCTGCACTGAGCAGCAAGGGAGGGGTGGTCATAGGCAGGACACCCAGCTCTGAAGCCAATGGCGCCGCCAATATCAGCGCAGGAGGCGGAGTGGCCTGCCAGTGACCACGGCTCCTGCACTGCTCAGTGGGGCCACCCTCCAAGCCGGGAACCACAACAGCTCCCACTGCTCTGCTGCTGGATGCCAGCGCCCAGCTCGGATGGCAGCACCGCTACCAGCAGCAGCACAGAAGGGCCTCATGGACCCACCCCCGCCTCCTAGGAACAGTCCCTCCCTCTCACAGGTGCTGGGAGACAGGCCAGGCCTTGCCCACACACAGCCCCTACCCGACGCTGACACTCGCCAGCAGCCGCACCCCACAGCACAGAAACCCCAACCCTAGAACCGGCCCCTGCCCGACACCCCGACATTGGCAGCTCTGCCCTCACTGCTACTCCAGCCACAACATCTCACCCGCCTGCCCACGTGGGGCATCCCGACTCAGCCTCTCCAAGTCCAAGTGGGCGTTTGGCTGGACAGTCCCTGTCCCATTGCTCTGCTGAGCTCCCAGTAGTTGGTGCGGTGTCACCCCGGGCCGGTCACCCAGCCCCATTCAACACCAAAAGCCCCTCCCCACCCCACAAGTGGTGAGAATCAACTTGCCCTCAATGGAGTTGTGTGGAAATTACTCCAGCCAGCATCACAATGCAGCCACCTCTGGGGTGGGACATGACAGCTGCCTGACAGCGCACTGCACCACTGCCCTGGAGTCACTTCCCCAGTGCTGAAGTGCAGCCACTTCTGGGGTGGGGCAGAGGCGCTATATAACAGCACCCAGCAACGCCGCCGTGCGCTGCAGCATGGGGGTGAGAAAGACTCCATGGCTGGTGAATGGCAGGGTGGGGCCATTGCCTGAGGACAAGGGCTGAACCTCACCCCTGCTTTCCTCTCTCCGGATGGCATCTCCCAGCCGTAACCTCCCGGGGAGACAGATGGGGAAACAGGCCCAGACCTGGGGCAGGGCCTCAGCCAAGGTCGCCCAGCGAGTCACGGCAGGGCAGGGCTGGGCTGGAAGCCGCTGTCCTGTCACTCAGCCGCAGCCCTTACCCACAGTACGATCCATCGCACACAGGTCTGTGCTGGGCCGAGTTCCCAGGGCAGCCGGCAGGGTCTGGCCCCTCTGCGTTCCCCACACCGGCAGCACGTAGCTCTCCCCCGCCCAGAGTCCCCGGCCGGCTCCGCTTTCTTGGGGCGAAGGGGCCGATGGAGGGGAGGAAGATCCGGGCGCAGGAGAGCAGCAGCCCCTGCGAGGAGCCCGAGGGACAGAGGTGTCAGCTGGTCCCTCCCATCCACGGTCTCCTGGCCCCCGGCGGCTGAGGTGGCAGCTGAGCCTCCCCTCTGACAGCACCCCCAGCCCTGTCCCCCCAGCCGTGCTCCCCCAGCTATGCTCCCCTAGCCCCCCAGCTGTGCTCCCCCAGCCCTGCCCCCTCGTCCCCCAGCTCTGGCCCCCCAACTGCTCAGCCCTGGCCCCCCAGCCTTGGCCCCCCAGCTGTCTGTCTGCACCCACCGGTCTCTCCTGGCTGGTTTGGTTCCCGACGAGTCGCCCCACACACGCGCTGAGCAGACCCCGGTCCCAGCCTGAGCCGACAAGGCGGCTGTTCCCAGGGAGGGACGCAGGGGCCAGGCAAGGACGGTCCCAGGCTGGGGCAGGGCCTGGCAGTGCAGTTCCTCTCGGCTGGGGAGGATGGGGACCGCAGACGGGGCGCAGGAAAGTGGGAGCAGGCCCGTGAGCCCGGCCCCACCGGAGGAATCAGGCTGCCTCCCCTCGCGCCTGTGCTCGCACCGCTGCTGTGCCCTGCGCGGTGTCTGACAAGCAATAACCCTTCTCCTCCCCCGGCCGGCTGGGCGCCACATCTGGCTGCGGAGGGGGGAGCCGGGCCGGGGGCTCCCCGATGCCGTCACACCCTCCAGATCCCTGGGGCGCAGGGTGAGGTGTGGGCAGGGGGCAGGTGGGCTCGCCCTGCCCCTGGGATTGTCCCACCCGCTGGGAGGACACTGGGGCAGACCCTTTGGGGGCAGGGTGAGGGGCAGCCTGTGGGTGGGGGGCACCCTGGGGTGTCGTGCTGATCCCACTGCAGCAGCAGCAGCTGAGACAGGCCCATGGGCACTGCCAGGAGCACTGCCAGGAGCCAAGCCCGTCAGACTTGCAAAATGGGGATTGAACTTTGTTGAAAATATTTCATGATTTGAGTTAAATGCACTAATCACAAATCAACTCTTCTTCCAAAGGAAGCTGCTACCAGAGCCCTCTACTCAGAGAAGCAAAGCACAGCCTGGATTGTCAGGGTGTAGGTGAGGGATTGAGCAGGGGAGTCTGGAGCGCACAGAGGATGGAGAGTACGTTCATTAGGGTACCATGTTTGGGTTGGACATGAATCCATCAGGATCCCATGGATATCTGGGACTAGCATGAGGTGAGTGGAGCAGGGAGAAAAGGCCTTCGCTTCCCTGCGGCTGATGGGGTTCTGGAGGGAGGGCCTATTCCAACACCTAATGGAACAGGGAACAGAAAAGGTGGATGGGTTAAAAATAGGCAAAGCGTTTGGTTTTTATAGAAGGCAAAGGGAAAATAAGCTCAGCTGGTTTAATGAACGAAAGGGATAAACTTCAGTGGCATTGGCCAGCCCTGTTCTCCTCTTGTTTACCAGGCTGTTGCCGCAGAACATTAGCGTGCAGTGAGTGGTTTGCTTCATGAAGATCCTTCTTCAGCACAGAATTGAATCCGCATCGCTGTGCCTGGGACGACCAAAGGCACCAGAGGACATCAACGTGGAACTGAAAACAGCAAAATTCAGACATAATATTTTTTTGAACACGCTGGCTCAGGCAAAGCCCTGGTGTCACCACACTGACAAGAGGGGGGTTACACCAGGGAACAGATTGGCCCATGCCTCTGAAACTCCTTGCAACTTACCAGCAGTATTTCAGGGGCCATGACACAATTAATGTTACTGTTAATTAATACCCAGAGGGCCTAATTGCAAACCATCCTTCCCCTGGTGCATGAGAAACATCACAGTCCACTGAACTATTGTGTGAGTTTAAATCCCCAGTTCCCCAGTTGTTGCAAACAGGGTAGCTAAAGGGGCTGGGAATATCAAGCTGGGCTTTTATTGATATGAATCCGGGTCCCTTTGCTACTGTCCAAATGCTGATAAAACATGAATGGGAATTTGGTAGCTTTGGCATAGTTCCCAATGTACACGATAAGAAATGCCCTTTCTATGGTTCAAGGCGCAGGACCTGTGTGAGGTCAATAGGTGGAGAACTGGTGACTCCAAATGGAGTCCGACCTCTTCCTCATCATTCCTTCGTTTAACACTCAGTAATTTTAGCCTGGGAAGGTATGAGTATATTTTGAGTATTTATGGAAATTTAGGTGCAGTGACTCATCAGCTAATTAAAACCACCAAAAAGTAGCACTAATTAAACATTCCATCACATTCATTATTATCTATACCACATCTACCGTCTTTTTTGAGAAGTTTTCCATAATTCTTTACCCCTGAGATTTTCAGATAAGCCAAAGGAAATGACAAGGACAGTGGTTTGTATTGTCCTGAGTGAACTTTTCCTAGATTCAAACATTCTAAGGACAATAAGAGCTTATAAAGTAATCCCACCTGTAGAGTCTCAACTGATTCCTGAATGTAACCCAGCAAGTGGAACTGAAAATGAGGATACTTCTCAGAGAACTAACACCTCTCTCATTAGAGAAAATTCACAGATCCCAACACCAAAAAGGCCCATTTCAGTCATCTGGCTGGATCACCTGTAGAGCATTGGCCAGTGAACTTCCCCCAGAATCATTCCTTTTGAGTTAGACGAGAACTTGAGGGAAATCCAATCTTGTTTTAAAACTGCCAGTGATGGAGAATCTACCATGAGCCACCGGAAACTGTTTCCATGATTAATTAATCAGTGTGTTTAAATTGTCTTAATGTCTCGACTGCTAATAAGTTATAGCCTACCCTCTACTTCAATAAGCTAAATACATGTAGCTGCTTCCCTTTCTGCCATAAGCCACTTATCTAGAGCATGGATAGATCTTCTAGTCTTTTTTGAGACCATTTCAGTGACTCACCCTGGCTTTCAGTGTAAAGGCCCAAGCAAAAAAGGAAAGAAGAACAATCCAGGGAACCAAAGACAGGTCAGCCTGACCTCAGTACCAGGGAAAATAACGGAGGGGATCCTCAAGGAATCCATTCTGGGGCACCTGAATGAGCGACAAGTGATCAAAAGTAGTCACCATGGATTCACCAAGGGCAAGTTCTGTCTGACCAATCTGACTATCTTCTGTGGGTCTGTGGACATGAGGAAGTCAATGGATGTGATATACCTTGAGTTCAACAAAGTTTCTGATACCGTCTCCCACAACATTCTTGCTCATAAGTTGAGCAACTATGAATTGGATCCATGGACTATAAGATAGATAGATAAGATAGATAGATAACTATAAGATAGGTAGAAAGCAGGTCTGATGGTCAGGCCCGATGGAGAGTGGTCAAGGTCTTATATCTGGATGGTGGTTGGTTTCAAGTGGAGTGTCCCAAGGTTCAGTTCTGGGGCCGGTGTTTTCCCCTTTATAAATAACTTGGATGAGGGGCCGGATTGCACCCTCAGAAAGGCTGCGGATGACACCAAGCAAGGAGAGAGGTAGATAAGTTGGAGAGTAGAGACAGGATCCAGAGTGACCTGGATAAAGTGAAGGATTGGGCCAAAAGAAATCTGATGAGGTTCAACAAGGAGAAGTGCAGAGTCCTGCACCTGGGACAGAAGAATCCCAAGCATGTTACAGGCTGGGGACCAAGTGGCTCAGCAGCAGTACAGCAGAACGGGACAGAGGGATTATAATGGATGTAAGGCTGGATATGAATAAAGAGTGGGCCCTTGTAGCCAAGAAGGCCGATAGCATCCTGCGGTCCATAGGAGGAACATTTCAAGCAGATCTAGAGAAGCTGTTATTCCCCTGTATTTAGAATGGGTGAGGATATTGATATTGATATTGATATTGGAGTTGATTTAGATGGAGTTATTTTAATGTTCCCTAATCACGCAAAAGCTGTGGCAACAGGAAGGAAATTAAACATGGCAGACACTGAGATTCCCAGTCATACACAATCTGCCATAGTTCTGTTTCCCCAGCTGCAGCTCTGCAAAGTATAATACCCAGTCCAAGCTCTCCACTTAGGATGGAACATTTTTCACCTCCTTTTGAGAAGTTGATGTATGACAGAAGGTCCTGACCAGAGGATGAATATCAGTGCCAACAGCGGGAGTGAAAGAGCCCAGAATAACAGAAAAGATGTAAAGCTCCTTGTTCAATTTAGACACAATTTCACATGTGACTGAAGCAGAGTGCTTTGGCTGTACGTGTAGCATGAAAAATATTGTAATTTTCATGGGGAATATATCTTACTGTAACAAGTTTTTTATGAAGAAATGTGTGTATAATGCATTGCAGATCAAATGCAGAAAAGTATCATCGTAACAGAAAGAAAGAAAGAAAGAAAGAAAGAAAGAAAGTAAAGGGGGTAAAAATCTTATCAAGGATGCAAATGGTCCTTTTCCCCCTGAGGCAGAAACTGAAAAAAAAATATGGAAAAAGCAAATTCCAAAATATTGAAACAGCAACATAGAACCCCTACAGAGAACCCCCCTCCCTGGTTTTACCCCATTACAGACGTTCACTCATGACAATTGGTTTCTGAAAGCAACCACTTTACGAATCCCTTTCCGCAGGGACTGTTGGACCTCCTTGTTCCTGAGGCAGTAGATGATAGGGTTGATCAAGGGAGTCAGGACTATGTAGAAGACAGAGAACGTTTTTTGTAGGGCCTTGGGCGTGTTGGCTGTTGGAACCACATAGACACTGATCACGCACACGTAGAAAACAGTCAGCACAATGAGGTGAGAGGAGCAGGTGGAAAAGGCCTTTTGCCTCCCGGTGGTGGACGGGATTCTCAGGATGGCGGCGATGGTACAACTGTAGAACGTCAGAGTCAGCAGCAAGGGGACAAGTGACCCTATGGCAGCAATAACTGATATCAGCAGTTCCACAGAGCCGGTGTCCTCACAGGACAGCTTTATGATGGGTGCATAATCACAAAAGAAATGGTCAATTTCTTTGGAACCACAGAATGGCATTTCCCACAAGAAAGTGTTTCCTATTATGGAGAACCCAAAGCTGATTATCCAGGATCCTGCCACTAGCTGGCCACACACCCGGCCATTCATCAGGGCAGGGTAACGCAGGGGATGGCATATTGCTAAATACCGGTCGTAAGACATGACCGCCAGCAGCACAATTTCTACAGTGGACAAGCAACCAAAGAAACACAATTGCACAATACAAGCCTTAACAGGAATGGGTGTGTCCCTAGTCAGGAGACTGGCCAGCAGCCTGGGCAATAAGGTGGAGGTGTAAACAATCTCCAGGAAGGACAAGTTCCCTAGTAAGTAGTACATGGGGGTGTGAAGATGCCGATCAGACACAACTAGCACAATGATGAGGCCATTCCCAGCCACAGTTGAAATGTAGATCATGAGAAACAGCAGGAAGAGAAGGGGCTGCAGCTCAGGGCCATTCCCAAATCCCAAGAGGATGAATTCCACGATGACTGTTTGATTTCTTCCTTCTGCTTTCTCCATAGTGCGTATCTGCAAAAAGAAAACCATGAAGGACTGATGGAGTGCGCACGGTCAGGCTGTGCTGTCAGCTGTACTGGCAGAAACCTCACCTCACAACTTCTCTCCATTGCAACAACGAAGTTGTCAAGAGTCAAAGGAAGACGCATGCTGAGCTTCCAATGTGGTCAGAACAAGAGCACAGGAACCCAGTGAATTACACACGTCTCCCTTCACACTCCCTCAACCTCTGCTGCACTTGAAATCCCACGGTGGGGCTGGGATTCCGACACATCTTTCTGGTATCTGTGCCGCAGTGAGACTTGGAGAAGACAAAACTCAGAAATCGTTGGCTTGCAAACGAGAGCTATTCCGCGTTCAAACACGGGCATTGGAAATAGCTTCGTCGTGGTCCTGTCATCTCTCCAAATGCAGAGGACATGTGACAAAGCCTCCACTGGGCAGTGGAAGCTATTTTGAGTTACCCACGGGCCCTGCAGCCAGAAGGTTAAGTTTCCAGCTTGGGCAGATCAGCAAACGAGGGGTTGACAATAGCAATGGTGAGAACAGGGCAGCACAAGCGGCTGTGTGGGACAGGCACTGTGTCCCTATCTGAGCTCTCAGATTGGCTTGGGCTTGGGCACGTCGCCTGTGCTGCCAAGGCTATGCTGCTATTTTTAGCTCAGGTGCTCAGTCTGCCTTTGGGTCGACTGCAGCCGGGAATTTCATGGCCCAGGTGAAGAACAGGTCAAACCTCTAGAATCCCAAACTCTCTCAGTCCACAAAATCAATAACCCAGTGTGATTTTATGTAGCTGGACGACCCATTGTCGTGGTTGTAGCCAGGTTTCCTGTGGTCCCATCCATTTCCTACCAGCCACCAGTCCTGTGTCTCGGTGCTCTGTCCTGTTATTTAGCTGCAATTTACCCCATGTGTCTACTAAGAGCCCCGGAAGCAGAGGAAGTGTTGGTAACATGCTAGACAATATTGACCTGCCGTGGTCTGGCAAATTCTCTCATTCGGCACCGGACAGTTCCCAAAGGTGCCGGACAAGAAAGATTCAACCTGTATAGACATCCCCCCTATGACATACACCAAAAGACTCAGCAGCCTGTGGTTTGTATGAAAGTCTGTCCAGCTGTCCTCTGTCATGTATATACGTTTGTGTTAGTTTGCCTGTCTTTGAGGGTGTCTGTCTGTCTGTTTGTCTGTGTATCTCTCTCAGCTTCTTGCTCATCTCACTTACAACAGGATAAGTTGCACGAGCCTCCTCTCATGTACATGAGCACAAGTGATGTTGGCATCTAACCACATACGAAGAAATAAAGTGTGATAAAAAGGAAAATTCCTCAAGAGAGAAATAAAATGAAAATAGACCCAGAGAAAACAGGAGGGAGAAATAAAAGGAGATAAAATAGAGAGACAGAGAGTGAGCGTGTGCGTTTGTGTGAGAGACAGATTGTTATATCTCCAAATGCTAAGAACAAGAAAATAGATACGTGTTTAAAGAGAAGTAGCTGAGCCGTGATGTTAATGCAAAGGTATCAGAGCCCATAAATCTGCAATCTCCTACTTTTTTTTCCCTGTATCACTTGTTGACAAGTCCTTATTGCCTGATGCTATAGTCACTGACTTACAATGCAACTTATGCAGCTCTGGCTTCCCCACGAGCGGAAAAGGATCACTGAGAGAAGTGCAAATAGAAATATAGAAAGCGCACACACACAAACACACACACACACACAGAAGAAAGACCATGGTATTGGTGGAACAATTCTACAAGCAATGAAACGTGGTGAATAGTGGAGTGCACACAGAGAGAGCAAATTAACTAGATTGATTCCTGGAGAATAGCTGGGATGGAAATCACTCTTGCCAAACTTCAAAGTTAGCTTTGAAGTTAGTTCCTAGTGTCAATGAACCCTTGATGATCACCTGGTCTATTCATTCCTTCTGGGGCACTGAGCATTGGCCAATGTCAGAAGAAAGGACACTGGAGTATATGGACGTTGGGTCTGATCCTCTACGTTCCTAACGGGAGATCCGTGTGTTCCTCCTTATTCTGCATGTTTTGCTATGAACTACTGAACTTTTTCTCTTTCCCTTGGGGCTGGACAAGCAGTGATGTTCTTTCAGACTTGGCACATGCTGGAGCAGGTCTTCATCTTTTCTAAATCTGACTACTTCAATGTCACTGTGCTGTGTTACCTTTCCCATCGATCATCTAGTGCCAGCTGCACCCTGGTCCTCACCGTTCCTTCAGATATTCTGAGCTAAGATTATAACCTTTGCCATATATTTTCCAGTTATTCCTCCCATTGCTAGTCCTCACTGCCCACAGGAAATGGAGCCCTGCACTCCTACTACTTGGCTGGGCTTTAGTGCTCATCTTGGGCTATTTTGTTGTCATTCCCTTGCATGGAAAAGAACTGCTTCCAAACTGAAAATAACAGAGTCCAAAGAATTCCTGATCCCTAAGACAAAGCAATAGAATAAAGGGAAAGTCTCATTTGAATGGAAATTAATGCAGAGAGACCTTTTGATCTCAAAGGAAATCGCTGTTCATGGGATAAGTATCACAAGGGGAGCCGTGTTAGCCTGTAGCTTTCAGAACAAGAAGAATTCTTGTGGCACCTAAAAGACTAAGAGATATTTTGGAGCAGAAGCTTTCATGGGCAAAGACCCAGTTCATCAGGTGCAACAGAACAGGTCTTTGCCCATGAAAGCTTATGCTCCAAAATATCTCTTAGTCTTTTAGGTGCCACAAGACTTCTTGTTGTTGATGGGATGTATGAGATGAGCACAGCTCCTGGAATAACAGAAAAAAAGGACCACTGGCAGGTCTATTTTACAAAAAGAGGAAAACTGAAATACTCACAAGGAGAAATCAATTGTGAGATAAATCTCCCAGTTCAGTCTGAATTCTTTGGTGCCAAACGGAGGCTAAGAAGACCCCCGAGCTGCCACAGGACCAAAATTCCAGTCCTCTTTTGTGTTCGCTCAGGCAGGGACACGCCCAGCTGCAGTTACACACAGAGTCTCTGAGCAGCTCTGGTGGTAACCAAGAAAGGAAAAGCTCCAGCTCCCTGCCTAGGAACTGCGACTGCCCTGCCCGGCCCTGCTCAAAGCACCGACCCAGAGGAACTTGTAACCGGCTTTGCCTCTCCCTCTGCGTGCAGAGGATTAGCCACAGGTGTGTGACCAGGCTGGGATCCTGCCCTCGATATTCCATGCAAAGACACACGGTTTAAGTTAAACTACACCCACATTCATTCGCTGCTAATGGTTGATTTTCTTGTCTAGCAAACAGATTGAAGCAGGTTAACGGGCAAACCCACCAAGAGGCACAGTGAGCGTAAGGCCCCAGTTAGATGGATTATGGATTAGCAGGTTCTCACCCTGGCTGCTGATACCGGGAAACTGGCAGAATGGCCAGGCACGAGCTGCAGTTGATTTGCGGTTTGGGTTTCTCAGGTGCCCACAGATAGGCTGAGATCCCTTTAGTCGGGTCCAGCCCTTCCCCCCCGTTAAGCCTTTTTTCTCAGCTCTTTCCAGAAGTCCTCTTGTGTGGGCCGTGAAGAGGAAGTGAGGAGCTGAGTCCCTCCCTTTTATAGCTTCAGTGCAGGGCAGGAACGCTTTGTTTCCAGTCTTGGGTCTCAGACCAGCGGGTGGAAAAACACCGATTTCCTAACATGGCGCCCAAAGTTCTGGGATCTCATCACCTGCCCCTGGAGACTCTCAGCTGCTGTTATTTACAGGCTCTGTGGGGAGTTCCCGGGAAGGCTCACCCAGGGGGGTAGGAGCTTCCCCTAAGGCCCATCATGTTCCCTAAAGCTGTGGGGGCTGCCCCAGCGTCTGAGTGTGGGTCTGTGGGGTCCAGGGCTGATCTGTAACACTGGGCCCAACATCACTGTGTCCTGAAGTCCTCAGGGGCCGGGTCAAGTCCCCATCTGGTCCCAGTCCCAATCCCAGAACCGGCTGTTAGGGGTACAGGCTGGCTCCGGGCCAGCTCCCCACCACAACCCCAGATACTGAGGGGGACTTTGTCCCAGGAGAGAAGCACTGAGGGACGGTGAGACTGGGCTCTGGGGACGGGTGGACAGGTTGAGGCTGGTCCACTACCAGTGATGGGCAGTGGTACAGTGGCCTGAGCCCCTGCTGTTGGGAGCTGTGGGGCTCCAGCTGCAGCCTGGTCTGTGGGTGTGGGAGGGGGACAGGATCCCTCTGCCTGGCCCAGGCACATGTGTCAAAGCTACCACATTACTCTTCACTCTTTGCCAGCATTTAGACAGGGGGCAAAGACCCACTTTGTCAGATGTATGTCATGGAGATTCCAGAGGTCTAATTATACAGGTTCCCGGAAAAGGGGGTGTCCGGAGCGGACGAGGTGGAGTCAGTCACAGGGAGGGTGCAGACCATGTCCAGAAGCTAATGTGGAGGTGTGAACATCAAGAGAGGAGAAGCTGTTTTTGTGGTTGACCAGCCACTCCCCATCTCTCTTCAATTCTTTGTTCATGGTGTCAAATTTGCAGATGAATTGGAGCTCGGCAGTTGGTCTTTGGAGTCTCTTTTGAAGTTTTTTTGTTGTAGGACTGCGACTTTTAAATCTGTTACCGAGTGTTCAGGGAGACTGAATTGTGCTCCGACAGGTTTGTGTGCGTTACTCGTCCTGATGTCTGATCTGTGTCCATTTATTCTTTTATGTCGAGACTGGCCAGTTTGGCCAATGGATATGGCAGAGGGGCATTGCTGGCACATAATGGCCTATACTACATTAGTAGATGTGCAGATGAATGACCACCTGATGGTGTGGTTGATGTGTTGGGTCCTGTGATGGTGTCGGGGGTGGAGATGTGGAGGCAGAGGTGGCAGCGAGGTTTGTTGCAGGGACTGGTTCCAGATTTAGAGTTCCTGTGGTGTGGTCGATAGTTGCTGGTGAGGATTTGTTCCAGGTTGTCAGGCTGTCGGTAGGTGAGGACTGGCCTGCCTCCCAAGCTCTGTGAGAGACAAGGATCATCACCGGTGATGCGCTGGAAAGGTTTTAGCTGGAGTCTGTATGTGATGGCCAGTGATATTCTGTTATTTTCCTCTGCAAAAAAATGAAATAAAATAACATAAAATAAAATAACACACCTCAGGCAGCATCCTAAGTATGTGTGTGCTGAATTTTCTGTGCTGTCCCAGCCTTCCGTCTGGTCACTCAGTGGGTGGGCTTCCCACGGTCTTTTTGGGCAGGCAGTACCTTCACTTGCCTATGTTACCTACTGCCCACTTCCACCCTGGTCCCTGTCACTCACTTATCTGTTGCACGAGTGATCCGTACCTCTTGCCTAGGCCTAACATTTCTCAAAAGCTGTGCTCTGCTATGTTCAGCCCTGGTGTAGACCATTCAGAAGCATAACATAGGACATTTGTTCCTGTAAAGAGACAGAAAGCCCAGGCTATGACTTTGACTGACATGGACCACCTCTTCCACTCTGAAAGGGCCGTGAGTTGGGTTGAGAAGAACAGTAGAATAATATCAGAGAGGAGCCGTGTTAGTCTGTAGCCTTGAGAACAACAGGAAGTCTTGTGGCACTGTATACACTAACCCCATATTTTGGAGCGTAAGCTTTAGTGGGCAAAGACCCGCTTCGTCAGATGCCGTAGAATATTCAGTAGAATAATAGAGTCACAGATTCCTAGAGCTGGACGAGAAATCAGGATGTCATCAAGTCCAGCCCCATCCTCCAAGCAGGGCCAAACCTGACTGACAAAATTCGTGAGCATAAGTTAAGGAAGTATGGATTGGATACAGGGACTGTAAGGTGGAGAGAAAGCTGGCCAGGTGGTGGGGCCCAAAAGGTAGCGATCAATGGCTCAATGTCTGTTTGGTGGTCGGTTTCTAGTGGATGGCCCCATGGATCAGTTCCGGGGCTGATAGTTTTCAACATTTTTACTAATGATCTGGAAGAGGAGATGGATTGCACACTCAGCAAATTTGCAGGTGACACTTAGCTCGGGGAAGAGGGCAGGGTGAGTCCACATCTGGAGTATTGCATCCATTTCTGGGCCCCAAGGTATTGAAAGGATGTGGATACATTGGATCAGGTCCCGCAGAGAGCAACCAAAATGATGAGGGGACTGGAACACGTGACCTGTGAGGAGAGGCTGAGGGATCTGGGTGTGTTTAAGTTGCAGAAGAGAAGAGTGAGGGGGAATTTGGCAGCAGCCTCCAACTTCCTGAAGGGGGCTTGAAAGAAGATGGAGAGAGGCTGTTCTCAGTAGTGAGATGACAGAACAAGGGGCAAGAGTGGGAGATGCATGTTAGACATTAGGAAAATTATTTCACCAGGAGGTGGGGAACCACTGTGATATATTGCCTAGAAAGGTGTTGAAATCTCCATCACTGGAGATTTTTAAGTCCCAGCTTGACAAAGTCCTGGCTGGGATGATTTAATTTGGGTTGGTCCGAACAGGACTGGACTCGATGACCTCCTGATGTCCCTTACAGCCCTAGGATTCTATGATTCTATGACTAAATCATCCCACCCAGGGCTTTGTCAGCCAGAACTTAAAGACCTGTAGGGATGGAGATTCCACCACCTCTCTTGGTAACACATTCCAGGGCTTCACCAGCCTCCTAAGGAAATAGGTTGGTTTTTTTCCTAATATCCAACCTACGCCTCCAACATTTCAAGTTGAGACCATTGCTTCATGTTCTGCCATCTGCCTCCACTGAAAACAGCCTCTCTCCATCCTCTTTATACCCCAACTTCAAGTATTTGAAGGGTGCTACCAATTCTCCCCTCAGTCTTCTCTTCTGGAGACTGAATAAGTCTCAATCCCACAGCATTGCCGCATAAATCATGTGCTCCAGCCCCCTGATCATTTTGGTTGCCCTCTGCTGGACTCTCTGGAGTGTGTCCATATACGTTTTGTAAAGAGAGGGGACCCACAATTAGACACAATATACTAGATGGGGCCTCACCAGTGCCAAATAAAGGGGAATAATCTCTTCCCTAGTTCTGCTGGCATTGTCCCTAATAAAGAGCCCAGTATGCCATTAGCCTTCTTGTTTTTTTGTTTCTATGCTCTCTCTGAAAGGAAGGTTGAGAATGTGAGGAACCCCCACGTGAAGCCATCCCAAATGCGTCTTCCTGGGTTAAGAGTTTTTTTTTTTTTCCACTTAGGTGGTGGCAGCTACGGCCCAGGGACAGGAAATCTGGGACCTTGGCATTTTTTTTTTAAAAGACCATTGCAGGAAAGTTATTCTGTAAGGTTTTGTGGGACCCCAATTTCTGCAATCGGAGTGTCAGAGTGGGGAAGCAGGCCTGACACATATACCAAAAAAGCTGCCCATGTCTAAGAAATGCATCCATTGGCTTGAAACGCTTTTGGAGCTAGCTGGCGTGCTATTCTGACATCCCTGAACACATTATTGCAGGAGGAGTACAGGGATGCCTTGACATAGGGCTTTATTTTGGCATGTGGCACCAGTCAGACAGAGCCACATGCCGATAAAGCCTGTTTTCAGGTGAGGTTGTCATGTAGACACAGCCTGTGAGAATGAGCTTATCACCCATTTGGAAAAGAGCAGGAAGACAGGCAGAAGTGATGGACTCAGGCAGTATCAGGGTATTTCGCAGTGGCATTTGAGAAATTTTTACACCCAAAGCCTTTGACTTTCAAATGCATTTGGGAGCCACATTCACTTCTGGTCCTTAAAACTCACAGCCAATCTACACAATGGAACTTGTCCACTCTGAAAGGGCCATGAGCTGGGTTTAAATGGACAGTTTGGTTAGGGACTTTTACGCCCTTTCATAGTTACCATTCAATATTAAGATTAAATGTGGTGGCTCGGATAGTATTTTCTCAGATCACTGAGGAATACAGTACACCACCTGCTCAGGACGCTCCCTACACAAGCACAAGAACAGATTTATACCAACACACCTCTAGAGCCCCGTCCGCGGCTATTCTACTTACTACCCAATATCCACAAACCTGGAAATCCTGGACGCCCCATCATCTCAGGCATTGGCACTCTCACTGAAGGACTGTCTGGTTATGTGGACTCTCTCCTCAGACCCTATGCCGCCAGCGCTCCCAGCTATCTCCGAGACACTACTGACTTCCTGAGAAAATTGCAATACATTGATGACCTACCAGAAAACACTATCCGAGCCACCATGGATGTAAAGGCTCTCTATACCAAAATCCCACACAAAGATGGAATAAATGCTGTCCGGAACAGTATCCCTGATGATGCTACAGCACATCTGATGGCCGAGCTCTGTAACTTTATCCTCACACACAACTATTTCAGATTTGGCGACGATATATACCTTCAAATCAGCGGCACAGCTATGGGTACCCGCATGGCCCCTCAATATGCCAATATTTTCATGGCTGACCTGGAACAGCGCTTCCTTAGCTCTCGTCCACTAACACCCCGTCTCTACTTACGCTACATTGATGACGTCTTCATCATCTGGACCCATGGGAAGGAGACTCTGGAGGAATTCCACCGGGACTTCAACAACTTTCACCCCAACATCAACCTCAGCCTGCAACAGTCCACACAGGAGATCCACTTCCTGGACACCACGGTGCTCATACACGGTGGCCACATCAATACCACCCTGTACCGTAAACCCACTGACCGTTACGCCTACCTTCATGCCTCCAGCTTCCATTCCAGACACACCACATGCTCCATTGTCTACAGCCAAGCACTAAAATATAACCGCATTTGCTCCAACCCCTCCGACAGAGACAAACACCTACAGGATCTCTACCAAGCATTCTTGACACTGCAATACACACCTGAGGAAGTGAAAAAACAGATCAACAGAGCCAGACGTGTGCCACGAATCCTCTTACTACAGGACAAGCCCAAGAGAGAAGCCCAAGAGCATTTCTAACACACCTACAGAACCAATGTGTGTAACTTCTCAGATGACCACGGCACCGACACACAAGTCACACCCAGCTTCAGGGTATCTCCAGCTTTCATCAGACCCCTCACTTGGCCCCCCAGCCCCAGGTCGGTGCCGCTCTACACACCGGAGACAGAAATGGCTTCCACAGCCAGGGCACAGCTCCAGTCCGGTCACAGAGGTGCCCTGGCCTGGCTGGGCTGGCGTGGCCCTTCTCCCTCCAGCAGGCAGGATCAGTCCCCGCCTGAGCCCCAGGGCAGGATCAGCCCCCTCCTGAGCCCCAGGGCAGGGTCAGGTCCCATCTCCGCCATCAGGACACCCCAGAGCCTGCGGGATTCCCTGCTACAGGACGGGCTGGGTGGGGAGGGGGGGCAGTGGGGAGTAGGAGGAGCTGGCTGGGAGGCACCTAATTTATACCTCTTCCTTGCAGCTTTCTGCTTGAGACCCGCTCCCCTGGCCCCTGGGAGCTTTCTCTTTTCTGAGCGAAAGGAGCCCAGGTCTGCCCGGCTCCCCCACAGCTCATGTTCTCTGCACCTTCCACCAGCCTTGGGCTCTTCTCCGCACCTGCTCCCCCTTCTCCACAGCCTTCTGCAAATGTGGGGCCAGCCCTGGGCACAAGCCCCACGGAGGCTACTCAGCACAGAGCGGGGGGAAGGAATTGCTGCTCCTGGCTGGCTCCCAACACCCGGCAGTGCCGCCCACAAGCAGGTTGGTGCTTCTGGCAACAGTCTCACCCTGTTGACTCCTCTGGAGCTTGTGCTCCGCTCTGAGCCCAGATCCCTTTCTGCAGGACTCCTCCCTAGACAGCCACTTCCCCGGCTGGGTGTGACACGGATTGGGCCTTCCTCAGGGGAGCACTTTGCACTTGTCCTTATTCAGCTTCACCCTATTGACCTCAGTCCGTTTCTCCAGTGTGCCCAGATCATTCTGAATTACGACCCTGTTCTCCCTCCCAGCTTGGTATCACCTACAGACGTAAGCAGCGCACTCTCCACGCCCAGATCCACATCACCGAAGATACTGAGCAGAGCCTGTCCTAAAACAGACCCCTGCAGAGCCCCCCTTGTTCTGCCCTTCCAGCAGGACTGTGACCCATTAATAACGACTCTCTGAGAACAGCTGTACAGCCAGTTATGCACCCACCTTACAGCAGCCCCATCTCACTTGTATTTGTCTAGTATATTGATAAGAAGACATGTGACACTATAAAAAATGCCTTACTAAAACACAGGTACACCACATCCTCCCCTTCTCCACAAGCCTTGTTATCTTATGGCAGAAAGCTATCCGATTGGTTGGACATGATTTGTACTTTACAAATCCATGCTGGCTGTTACCCAGCTCCTTTTTTTCTTTAAGATGTTTGCAGATGAATTCCTTAATTACTTGGTCCATTATATTTCCTGGCACTGAAGTTAAAGTGACTGGTCTGTAATTTCCTGGGTTGTTCTTATTTCCCTTTGTAGAGATGGGCACATTATTTCCCCTTTTCCAGTCTTCTGGAATCTCTCCTGACTTTCCAAAGATGACAGCTAAAGGCTCAGATACTTCCTCTATCAGCTCCGCGACTATTCTAAGAGGGATTTCAACAGGTCCTCGTGACTCACAGACATCTAACTTTCCTAAGTAATTTTTAATGTGTTCCTTTTTCATTTTATCTTCTAATCTCACCCCCTCCCCACTAGGACTCACCACGTCAGGCATTTCTCCATCAGACTTCTTGGTGAAGACCAGAACAAAGACGTCATAAAGCAGCTTTGTCATTTCCAGTGTTCTTGATGTTGTTCCTCGCTCCTCACTGAGCAACAGGCCTGCCCTGCGCTTGGCCTTCCTCTTGCTTCTCATGTATTGCTGGTTGGCCTGATGGTACAACCAACATCTTTTCGCCTCCTTCTGCCTCACACAACCTAAGTTTCAGGACTTCCTCACACCTCTCCCTGTCAGCATCCCACATGGTATTGTCAGAAGAAAGGGGTAGTAAGGAAAAGAGCTTTGCACAGTCTGACCTGGGAGGGACACGGCCGGCGGAGGTGAACCTGGAATGAAACACCTCTCCTTGGAAGCTTTGTTTTCCTTTCACATTTCCAATTTTGAAGGTCAAAAATAAGGAAGATACTTTGACTAAATCTGTTCCTTTGGGGTTTTTTTCCCCCAATGTATTATAAAGCCGGGCAAATCATTCTGCCTTTCAAATTTAAAAAACATATATAAAGAGAAGATAGTCAAAAAGGTGCCACAGGACATCTTGGTTTTGAAGGTACAGACTAAGACGGCTACCTCTCAGATGCAAAAGAAAAATAGAAATTTAAAATTTTTGGGTAATTTGTCAACAAAAGTTTCTCTTCCATTTTCCTGAGAGGAAACAGAAAAAAATATTGAGAGCCGTTGTGAGAAATTCAGTAAAATATTTATTAATTTCCCTTCACCAGGTCCCCCACCACCCAATTTTGACTCACTCGACTTCTCAGTCTCTAGTTTCTCCAGTGGTGAGAAAACCTGCTCTTCTGTATGGTTTTTCTCACGGCTCCTTTCACCTCCTTGTTCCTCAGAGTGTAAATTACGGGGTTCAATGCTGGAGAGATGATTGTATTCAAAAGGGAAATCAATAGGTCACTCTCTGTAGTGGAGCCAGGCTTGGGTACCAGGTAGGCGATGAGGATCGTTCCATAGAACACAGTCACCACCGTGAGGTGGGAGGAGCAGGTGGAGAAGGCTTTACGCCTTCCCTCCGCCGATGGCAGCTTGAGGATGGTGGAGATAATGCGGACGTAGGACAGGAGTGTCAACAGGAAAGGGCACAGGGTGAACAGAACTGCCACCATGGAACCTACAGCCTTAATCTGCGACGTGTCGGCACATGCCAAATTCAGCACTGGTGAGAAGTCGCAGAAGAAGTGTTGGATGCGGTTGGATCCACAAAAGGGCAGGCTGAAAAGCCACATGGTCAGAGGAGCATCCACCGAGATGCCAACAGCCCATGCAGCCACCGCGAGCAGAGCACACACCCGGCCGCTCATGATGGTTGTGTAGTGCAGGGGGTGACATATGGCCAGGTAGCGGTCGTAGGCCATGGCTGCGAGAAGGCAGCATTCCGTGAGGCCCATGATGGCGAAAACGTACACCCCCGCTGCACAAGCTCCAATGGAGATGGTCTTTTTCTCCACCAGGAGGTGAGCCAGCAGCTGAGGGACCACACTGCTGGTGAAGCAGATTTCCAACGCAGACAGGTTCACCAGGAAGAAATACATGGGGGTGTGGAGGGAGGAGTTCAGCTTTATCAGCAGGATAACGAGCAGGTTCCCCATCAGGGTGAGCACGTAGATGACCACAAGCACCACAAACAGAAGGATTTGCAGCTCGTTTAGGTATGAGAACCCCACCAGGACGAACACATCGGAGATGGTCTGGTTCCCTCCAGGGTCCCTCTTGGAAGAGGTCATCTGCAGCGGGACAAAGAGACTGGGTCTGAGACATATCAGAAACGTGACTGCAAATAAAACATTTGTCCTGGTTTCCTTCCTGTTGGGACCCTTCTGACTAACACCTGCTGAAATTTGTCTGTAAATAACAGCCGACTGATCTGGGCTTGCTCCAGGCTTTAAGCAGAGTCAGGGACATTTGGCTCGTGTGCTCAAGGGGTTGATTGTCTTCTTCTGTCTCTTGCAAGTCAGGTTTCTCTGGGCTTCTCACTGTCATTGGGTTGAGATGTTGACTTCTTCTGTCCGTATGAAGGTGAGTTTCCCGGAACTCTTCCTTTTCATCTGATGGAAGAGCCGCTTGTCTCTGTCTCTGTGTTTCCAGTCCGTGTTGTCTGTTTGCTGCATTTCCAACAGCTCTCGATTGGGCCGTTCTGTGTGAATGGGACGGAGCTGGACCTGACGGGGGTCTAATTCCCTCAGTGAATGTGGCGCTGTGTAAGTTGTGTCACTTCCAGTGGGAAAGTGCATTTCCTGCTCTGCGTCTCTGCTGTCTCGCTGGTCTGAAAGGCGTGGTGAGAAGGAATGGTGCGGTAGGTTGAGCCCGTTGTTGTGGATCAGCCTGGCGCAGCCCAGGGGTGAAGGTAACAGCTCTGTGTTTGAGGTACTCTTGTATGGCCACCCCCAGTCCTTGGGGGGCTCCCCATGGGCTGTGTAAGATATGTCAGGGGGGGTGGAGGAAGGTGTCTGAAGGCTGGGGGTGAGGGAGCGTTAGGGTGGGGGGAGGGCAGAGGAGAAGAGGTGGGTGGAGGAGGAGGGGAAGCTGGGAGGGTTGGGGGGCCAGGGCAGGCGGCAGAGGGTGCTGCAATGAGGACAGGGGGCTGTGGGGCAGGCCTTGTTGTGTGTGGAGGTGAAGGGCAGGAGATGGGGGTGCAGAACTCAGGGGGTTAGGGGGACGTAGGGCAGGGGGTGGGAGGTGCTGGGTGGTTGTACACCAGGGAGATGATTATCGACAGTGAAGGGCCTATGAGGGCAGGGATGGGTCAGGCAGAGGGTTTGGGGGGTGGGAGGGTCGGGGGTGAGAGCAGGAGCTGGAGGTGCAGATGTCACAGCAGAGTTTGCCGTGGGGGGTCTCAGGGCAAAGGTGGAGGGGGATGGAGTGAGGGGAGGGGGCTCAGGACAGAGGACTGGGGGGGGTGTTAGGGCAGGTGTTTGGGTGGGGGGGTCCTTGCTGGGGTGACATGGAGTATGTGCAGGGTCTGGGAGAGTTGGGGCTGTTCAGGGCAGGGGGTGGAGGGAGCCAGACGGAGGGTGAGGTGTGGGGGTCGGTGCAGAGTCTGGGTGAAAGTGTCAACGCAGCCGAGCTCCCGTATACGATTTCTCAGACGAGGGCACATTCTCCTCTCACTCGTATGTTAAGGATACGAATAATCACACCAGTGCCCGGATTCCCCTGCAGTGACACCTCACACCAGCAAACGGACACTGCGGAGCCTCAACACGCTGGAAACCGTTTTCCGATGGAGAAGCCCCCTGGAATCTGAAAGCAGTGGGGGACTTTGGCCTTTTTGCCCTGCACAGCGTTATTCTCATGAGAAGAGATCAGATGGAGCCCACCCAGACAACTGTGCTCAAATTCATAAACAGCACACACCTTACGAAAGAACAGTTACACTCAGACTCAGTCGATAATGATGATGATGATGTGGAGGAGGAGGAAGTCTGGGGAGCAGAGTGGAGAAAAGACGAGAGATGTGAGAAGAAAAAATTCCAAAAACACAACAACAAAAAGAATCAGGCGTGGGGGGTGGGGGAGGTGTGGGGCTCATCTGTCACTCTGCTGGGCACTCTGGAATGAGGGGACCAGAACTTCACCAAGTGCCAATGACCCCCACGCCCTGAAATCCAGCGCTTGGCCTCACCTCAGAGAGATAAATTAGTTAAATTATGAATAACAGATTCACATGGACAGACACTCAGGTTCTCCACACACATATATGGAAAATTCAGATGAAGGAACCAGTGAGGTGATTTGGCTCCCGTTGCAGAGTGGGGCACAACACTGAGGGCTGCAGTGGGAGGACGGCTGGGGGCTGAAGGCTCCTTTTCCCTACCTTGTTCAGGATGGGCAGTTCCATCTCCCAGCTGCTGCTGGTGCTGGACGTGCTGAAGGAAACAGGTGTGTTTAGTACATTCACTGGCTTCTGGGACCAAGTCCCTCAGGCCAAATTTCTTGCCGTATTCCCCAGAGGAAAACAACACTGCCTCAGGCTGCAACAAACAAAAGTCACTCAGAGAATCGGTTTGGAGGAAGTTGTATCATCATCATCCTCATCTTCACCTGTATTTTCTAAATTAAAATCATTCTGAGATTTGCTCTCCTGGTAAATTGTTTGACCTGTTTTGCCTGCAAGTAGGACTGATTTGTCCCAGGAAGACACCCCAGAGTCAGGGCAGGGACAACCCCCAGGACTCACGGCTGCAGGTTCCTGATGCTCACACCCATGGTAAGAGCCCACGAGCTCTGACCCCCACCCCCTCCTGATCTAACCATTACACCCCACTCCTCTGCCAGAGATGAGACCAGAACCCAGAAGTCCTCACTGCCAGGCCCACTGCCCAGACCACAGGGCCAGATTCCCACTGACTGCAGGGGCTGCCAGGGCCACCCCTGCTAGGGCCCTGGCCTTGGACAGGGTAGAGCAATGAAGTCTCACGTCCTCCAGCCACCACACGCCAGAGAGGGAGGGAACCGGTGGCTTTAAGCCCCACTGTGCGCCCGTGAGTCTGGGGAGAGTGACTGAGGCAGAGATTGTCCAAGTGACCTAGGTGGTTTGGGCACCTGTTATTAACAGGAAATGGAAGCAGGTGCTCAAATCCCCTGGGCAGCTCTGAGGTGGCACCTGAGATGTGTGCGGAGCGGCTGCCGCTCTCGGGGCTGGGAGGGGATCTGGGCTCAGATTTTCCTGACTCCTGCGGCTCCATCCCGCGAGCTGGGCGGAAGGACTCAGACGGGGCAGCGAATGGTCCGGTGGCACCTGAGAGACTGACAGCAACGAACTCAGTGGGCAGAACACGTTTCTCAGCTGAGACGATCCCCATGGGGGTTTTACTCCAAAAGCTGCTCACGTGTGTGTGCGCAGGGCTGATTTTATAGGGCCGGGGGCACCGCTCACACCCCAACCGGCCCCCCCACCAGAACTCACGCCCCAAACTGCCCCCCCAACCCCCACCACAACTCATGACCCAAACCGCCTCGCCCGCTCCCACGTAGTTTCACCCCCCTCCGCCCTGTGACTCCCGGAGCCGCCAGTGTAGTCGGGGGGGAAACGCCACGCTAGGCGGGGGCCGGACATGTGGGTCAGGGGAGGGGCTGTGGGTGTGGCTCCGCTCAGCCCCGCCCCCACTGGCCCCGCCCCCATGGCCGTGCTGGGAATACAGGGGGGTCTGCGTTTGTGTATAAGTGTGTGTGTGTGCACACTCATGCTCCGCCCCAGGGCAGAACTCTCCCCGCGCCCTGTGTGTGTGTGTATGTGTGTGTATGTCTCTGTGTGTGTCTGTGTGTCTGTGTGTGTGTTTAAGGAATGTGGCAGCAGGAATGCAATGCTGCTGAAGGGTGGGAGGAATGTGTCTCCCAGAGATCATTTGCATGAGAATGCAAAGGGTGCATGTGTGATACCTTTCAGGGAAAGCCTAATGGGTAGCAAGTCAGCAATGAGATTTTTGTCTATTGTAAACACATTGTTGTAAAATCACAATTTATGGTGACACTCAGTGTGGGAGTTGTGGGATCTCAGCATCCCACATCAGCAAATCACAATCCTCTACTTAATGGAAAAACATAATCCAGAAGAGTTATTTACTTCTTGCCATGGCACAAGAACTAGCCGATGACCAAATGACATTCGTAAGAAGCAGATTTACAACAACCCAAGGGAAGTGTTTCTTCACACGGCACAAAGGCAACCTGTGGGACTCTTTGCTAGCGGATGTTGTAAAAAAAAAATCTCTCTCCCTCTCCTTTTCTCATTTTTCTTGTTTCTCTTAGAGCTCCCAAAAGTCTTTCAAGGCTCAGACAGCCTTGCAGAGCTCTGGTCTGGACACCTTCAATGGGTCCATGATGTCAACTGTCCCCCACTAAGCAATTTGCTCCACCACCCAGCTGCTAGGGCAAGACGAGGCCAGGCTCCAGAAAGAGCTGCTGCCAGGTTGTGGCACTCCAGGCGTGGCACAAGGAGGGGGATAACACAGCAGCGTGCACAGACTTGCCCCAAGTGGCTGATCCCAGCCGAGGAGACACCTGTGGGGGGCTGGTCTGTCCCCTGGAACACCATTTGTACAGCTTGTCCTGCCACACAAGGGACATCAGTGCCTCTGCATCCGCCCACTCTCTAGGCTGCTCTGGGGACCCTTGTTTGACATTGGAGAAGCACAAGAAGTCCTGTGGCACCTCATAGACTAACCTGGTTTACAGCATCAGATGCATGAAGCGGGTCTTTGCCCATGAAAGCTTTTGCTCCAAAATCTCTGTTAGTCAAAAGGTGCCCCAGGACTTTTTGCTGTTCTCGAAGATACAGACTAATACGTCAGATCAGACAGGGGCAAGTGGCCCATTGTCAGAGTCTAATGGGGAGATATTAACACCCAGGGCAGGGAAGCTGCTTTTAGAAGGGGCCGGCCACTCCCAGCCTCCCCCCGCAAACCAGTGCTGAAGCTGGTTCTCCACCCCCAGAGCTGGGGTGCTCCCCCAGCTAACTTTGGGATGGGGCCCAGTGCTGCGAACTGGCCCTGGTCCCCATGTTGTCATGTTGTTTACCCATGATGCTGTTCCCAGGCCCAGGTTGAGCTGGAGTGTGGGTGGACAACCTCAGCCCCCCTTTGGGGATGTCGGGCCTCAGCCACAGGACTGGGGTTGGTGGCACCTGTGGGTCAGGACTGGGCCATGGTTCTCTGCCCGGGGCCGAGGTGATCCGAGGTGGCTTTCCTGGTCCAGGCCCCAGCTCCAGTGCAGAAGAGGGGGCAACATGGGGGCCAGGGCCAGGCCGCAGAACTGGGCCCCATCCCAAAGTTAGCTGGGGGAGCACCCCAGTTCTGAGGGGGTGGAAGAAGCAGCTGCAGCACTGGGTTGTGGGGGTGGCCTCTGCCCCAGATCTGGGCTAGGAGGCCGGGGAGGTTGTGAGGGCTGGGGCTGAGCCATGGTGCTGGACACGGCCACAGAGTGATCCAAGAAAGTGGGGGTGGTTGGGGGCGTGTTGGCCAGCTGCAGTCCCTGCTCTGGTGGGAAGTGAGGTGATGACATGTGGGTTGATCCTGGCCAAAGGCCGTGTCAGGGGGCCATGAGCCCAGCCCAGAGCTGATCTGGGGTCCTGCCTCCAGCTCCAGGGGAGTCAGGGGGCCATGAGGGCAGGGCTGATCCCCACCATTGAATTCCCCTGAACTCCTTGGTGAGGAGAATGTGCCATTCTGGCCAGTCTCAGCTCTCAGGGGTGCTGCGGTGGCTGGGACAGGTCCCCCCCACCCTCCATTGCAGTCCCTCCCCCTCCTGAAGATGGGGCTTGCTACCCCGGAGCACCATGCAGCTGAGCTCAACCTCTCTCCCCAGAGCTGGGGCTGTGGTGACTACCTGGGGTGGCCTTGGCTCTGCTGCCTCCCCAGAGATGGGTCCGCCCCCACCTCACCTCACTGGTGCTGGCTCTGGCCCCCTGTAGCCTGAACACCCAGAGGGGAGGGACCAGCCCCAGCTGTGGGGAGAGGGGACCGAGCAGCTGTGCGGCTGGGGCTGTACTGGGGCTGCTTCCAACCTCAGGTGCACCCAGCTGGCGGGGGTGCGGCAGTCTTGGCCCCAGCTGTGATGCACTGGCTAGGAAGCCAATCTCGTTTGCTTGTCTGAGCCCAACGACCACTCTTTGTGATTCATCAAGGGAGCGACCAGGCACTGGGCCAGACAGCACGTCCCCAGCAGCAACAGATCACAACACAGTAACTTTAACCCTGGAACCGATCCCTGCAACAAACCTCGCTGCCAGCTCTGCTCACAGATCTACCCCAGTGACACTATCACAGCACCTAACATCAACCACACCACCAGGGACACCCTCACCTGCACAGCGACAAATAGAATATCTGCCATCGTGTGCCAGCAATGCCCCACTGCCATTTACACTGGCCAGACTGGACAGTCTCTCCGTAAAAGAATAGATGGACACAGCTCAGACAGCAGGAAGGGTAATGGACAGAAGCCGGTGGGAGACACTTCCATCTCCCTGGACACTCAGTGGCAGATTTAAAAGTAGCAGTCCTAAAACAAAGTCATTTCACAAATCAAATGGAGAGAGAAATCTCTGAGCTGCAACTTATTCACAAATTTGACTCCATCAACCAAGGATTAAACAGAGACTGGGAGTGGCCGGCCCCTTCCGACAGCAGCTTCTCTGCCCTGGGTGTTAATATCTCCCCATTAGACTCTGACAATGGGCCACTTACCCTTGTCTGATCTGACCTGGTTTTTCCTCTTTTGATACACACGACTGACAATGGGCCATTTCCACCCTGACTGAATAGACCTTGTCAGCTCTGGCCCTGTCTTTTACTGGGACCCCACTCTTTAAATCCCACCCCCTGGAATCCCCCACCCCACCCCCACTCATGCATCTGAAGTTTTGCTACAAAATATCTGTCAGTCTAGAAGGTGCCTGTGGCGGGGAGGAACGTCCAACTCCTTGTTTCGATAGCAGTGTCACCGTTTATACCAAATAGAACCACGGTAACAGGTGAGAGAGAGAAGAGCGTCCCAAAGGCCAGTGATCTTCTTCCCATACAGGAGAGGGAAGACTTCTCCCCCCCAGGGAGGGGATAACGATGTTGGGTGATCCCCACTCCCCCAACCACACCAGGGTTTGCACCAGCAGGTGACAGGTTACAAAGGGGGCGGGGCTCTGCCAAGCCAGTCAGCCTTGCAAAATGGGGATTGAACTTTGTTGAAAATATTTCATGATTTGAGTTAAATTCACGAATCACAAATCAACTCTTCTTCCAAAGGAAGCTGCTACCGGAGCCCTCAACTCACAGAAGCAAAGCACAGCCTGGATTGTCAGGGTGAAGGTGAGGGATTGAGCAGGGGAGTCTGGAGCGTACAGAGGATGGAGAGTACGTTCTTTAGGGTACCATGTTTGGGTTGGACATGCATCCATCAGGATCCCATGGATATCTGGGACTAGCATGAGGTGAGCGGAGCAGGGAGAAAAGGCCTTTGCTTCCCTGAGGCTGATGGGGTTCTGAAGGGAGGGCCTATTCCAACACCCAATGGAACAGGGAACAGAAAAGGTGGATGGGTTGAAAAAGAGGCCAAGTGTTTGGTTTTTATGGAAGGCAAAGGGAAAAGAAGCTCAGCTGGTTTAATGAATGAAAGGGATAAACTTCAGTGGCATTGGCCAGCCCTGTTCTCCTCATTTACCAGGCTGTTGCCGCAGAACATTCGCGTGCAGTGAGTGGTTTGCTTCATGAAAATCTTTCTTTAGCACAGAATTGAATCCGCATCACTCTGCCTGGGACGACCAGAGGCGCCAGAGGACATCAACATGGAAATGAAAACAGCAAAAGTCAGACATCATATTTTTTTGCACACGCTGGTTCAGGCAAAGCCCTGGTGTCACCACATTGACAAGAGGGGGTTACACCAGGGAACAGCTTGGCCCATGGCTCTGAAAACTCCTTGCAATTTTCTAGCAGTATTTTAGGAGTCATGACACAATTAATGTTGCTGTTAATTAATACCCAGAGGGCCTAATTGCAAACCATCCTTCCTCTGGGGAAGAAGAAACTTTGGAGTCCACTGAACTATTCTTGTGTGAGTTTAAATCCCCAGTTCCCCAGTTGTTGCAAACAGGTTAGCTAAAGGGGCTGGGAATATTAAACTGGGCTTTTACGCGTATGAATCTGGGTCCCTTTCCTACTGTCTAAATGCTGATAAAACGTGAATGGCAATTTGGTGGCTTTGGCATATTTCCCAATGTACATAATAAGAAATGCCCTGTCTATGGTTCAAGGCCCAGGACCTGTGTGAGGTCAATAGGTGGAGAACTGGTGACTCCCAATGGAGTCCGACCTGTTCCTCATCATTCCTTCGTTTAACACTCAGTAATTTTCGCCTGGGAAGGTATGAATGTATTTCGAGTATTTATGGAAATTTAGGTGCAGTGACTCATCAGCGAATAAAAACCACCAAAAAGTAGCACTAATTAAACATTCCAGCACATTCATTAATATCTATACCACATCTCCCATCTTCTTTGAAAAGTTTTCCATAATTCTTTACCCCTGAGATTTTCAGATAAACCAAAGGAAATGGCAGGGACAATGGTTTGTATTGTTCTGAGTGAACTTTTCCTAGATTCAAACATTCTAAGGACGATAAGAGATTATAACGTAATCCCACCTGTCGAGTCTCAATTGATTCCTGAATGTAACCCAGCAAGTGGAACTGAAAATGAGGATACTTCTCAGAGAACTAACACATCTCTCATTAGAGAAAATCCACAGATCCCAATGCCAAAAAGGCTCATTTCAGTCATCTGGCTGGATCACCTGTAGAAAATTGGCCAGTGAACTTTCCCCAAAATAATTCCTTTTGAGTTAGACGAGAAATTGAGGGAAATCCAATCTTGTTTTAAAACTTGCCAATGATGGAGAATCCACCATGCGCCACTGGAAACTGTTTCCATGATTAATTGATCAGGGCGTTTAAATTTTCTTAATGTGTACACTCCTAATAAGCTATTGCCTACGCCTTACTTCAATGAGCTAAACACATGTGGCTCCTTCCATTTCTGCCAAAAGCCACTTATCTAGAGCATGGACAGATCTTCTAGCCTTTTCTAAGACCATTTCAGTGACTCACCCTGGCTTTCAGTGTAAGGTCCCAAGCAAAAAAGGAAAGAAGGAAAATCCAGGGAACTATAGACTGGTCAGCCTGACCTCAGTACCAGGGAAAATAATGGAGGGGATCCTCAAGGAATCCATTTTGGAGCACCTGAATGAGGGACAAGTGATCTAAAGTAGTCAACATGGATTCACCAATGGCAAGTTCTGTCTGACCAATCTGACTGTCTTCTGTGGGTCTGTGGACATGAGGAAGTCAGTGGATGTGATGTACCTTGAGTTCAGCAAAGCTTCTGATACCGTCTCCCACAACATTCTTGCTCATAAGTTAAGCAACTATGAATTGGATCCATGGACTATAAGATAGGTAGAAAGCGGGCCTGATGGTCTGGCCCAAAGGGGTGTGGTCAAGGCCTTATATCTGGATGGTGGCTGGTTTCAAGTGGAGTGTCCCAAGCTTTGGTTCTGGGGCTGGTGTTGTTCATCACCTTTATTAATAACCTGGATGAGGGACAGGATTGCAGCCTCAGAAAGGCTGTGGATGACACCAAGCTAGGGAGGGAGGTAGGTAAGTTGGAGAGTAGAGATAGGATCCAGAGTGACCTGGATAAAGTGAAGGATTGGGCCAAAAGAAATCTGATGAGGTTCAACAAGGAGAAGTGCAGAGTCCTGCACCTGGGACAGAAGAATCCCAAGCATTGTTACAGGCTGGGGACCAAGTGGCTCAGCAGCAGTACAGCAGAACGGGACAGAGGGATTATAATGGATGAAAGGCTGGATATGAATAGACACTGTGCCCTTGTAGCCAAGAAGGCCAATAGCATGCTGGGGTACATAGGAGGAGCATTTCAAGCAGATCTAGAGAAGTTGTTATTCCCATCTATTTAGAATGGGTGAGGCCACATCGAGAGTTTTGCATCCAGTGTTGGGCCCCCCAGTATTGAAAGGATATGGATGTACTGGAGTGGGTTCAGCGGAGGGTAACACAAATGATTAAGGGGCTGGAGCACATGATCGAGGAGGAGAGGCTGAGGGATTTGGGTTTATTTAGTTTCCAGAAGAGAAGCCTGAGGAGAGATTTAACAGCAGCCTTTAACCTCCTGAAGGGGAGCTCTAAAAGGGATGGAGAGAAATTGTTCTCAGTCGTGACTTTTGGCAGAAAAAGGAACAATGGTCTGAAGTCACAGAAGGAGAGGAGTAGGCTGGATATTAAGAAAAACGACTTCACCAGGAGGGTGGTGAAGCACTAGAATGTGTTACCTCAAGCGGTTGTGAATTCTCCATCTCTAGAGATCCTGGCTGTGGTGACTTAGTTGGGGTTAATCCTGCTTGAAGCAGGCGGCTGGACGAGGTAACCTGCTGAGGTACCTTCCAGCCCGAGGATTCTGTGATTCCCATTGATTTGAGTTCATTCCTTGCTCTTTGTTTGAATCAGAGAGAGAAATTGGGTTTTTTTGGCTGTGACCATTTTGGCCCCACATCTTTTGTTGACGTCAGTATCTATATTGATATCGGAGTTGATTTAGATGGAGTTATTTTAATGTTCCCTAATCCTGCAAAAGCTGCGGCAACAGGAAGGGAATTAAACATGGCAGACACTGAGATTCCGAGTCCTACACAATCTGCCACAGTTCTGTTTCCCCAGCTGCAGATCTGCAAAGTATAATACCCAGTCCAAGCTCTCCACTTGTTAGGATGTAACATTTTTCACCTCCTTTTGAGAAGTGGATATATAACAGAAGGTCCTGACCAGAGGATGAATATCAGTGCCAACAGTGGGAGTGAAAAAGCCCAGAATAACAGAAAAGATGTTAAGCTCCTTGTTCAATTTAGACACAATTTCACACATGACTGAAGCAGAGTGCTTTGGCTGCACGTGTAGCACGAAAAATATTGAAATTTGCATGGGGAATATCTCTTACTGGAACAAGTATTTTATGAAGAAATGTGTGTATAATGCATTGCAGATCAAATGGAGAAAAGTAGCATCATGAAAGAAAGAAAGAAAGAAAGAAAGAAAGAAAGAAAGAGAAGGGGGTAAAGCTGTTATCAAGGATGCAAATTGTCCTTTTCCCTCTGAGGCAGAAACTGAAAAAAAAATATGGAAAAAGAAAATTCCAAAATATTGAAACAGCAACAGAGAACCCCTACAGAGAACCCCCCTCCCTGGTTTTACCCCATTCCAGACGTTCACTCATGACAATTGGTTTCTGAAAGCAACCAGTTTACGAATCCCTTTCCGCAGGGACTGTTGGACCTCCTTGTTCCTGAGGCAGTAGATGACAGGGTTGATCAAGGGAGTCAGGACTATGTAGAAGACAGAGAACGTTTTGTGTAGGGCCTTGGGCGTGTTGGCTGTTGGAACCACATAGACACTGATCACGCACACATAGAAAACGGTCAGCACAAAGAGGTGAGAGGAGCAGGTGGAAAAGGCCTTTTGCCTCCCGGTGGTGGATGGGATTCTCAGGATGGCAGCGATGGTACAACTGTAGAACGCCATAGTCAGCAGCAAGGGGACAAGTGACCCTATGGCAGCAACAACAGTTGTCAGCAGTTCCACAGTGTGGGTGTCCTCACAGGACAGCTTTATGATGGGTGCATAATCACAAAAGAAATGGTCAATTTCTTTGGAACCACAGAATGGCATTTCCCAGAACAAAGTGTTTCCTATTATGGAGAACCCAGGGCTAATTATCCAGGACCCTGCCACTAGCTGGCCACACACCCGGCCGTTCATCAGAGCAGGGTAACGCAGGGGATGGCATATCGCTAAATACCGGTCGTAAGACATGACCGCCAGCAGCACAATTTCTACAGTGGACAAGGAACCAAAGAAACACAATTGCACAATACAAGCCTTTACAGGAATGGGTGTGCCCCTTGTCAGGAGACTGGCCAGCAGCCTGGGCAGTAAGGTGGAGGTGTAAATGATCTCCAGAAAGGACAAGTTCCCGAGTAAGTAGTACATGGGGGTGTGAAGGTGCCGATCAGACACAACTAGCGCAATGATGAGGCCATTCCCAGCCACAGCTGCAATGTAGGTCACCAGAAACAGCAGGAAGAGAAGGGGCTGCAGCTCAGGGCCATTCCCAAATCCCAAGAGGATGAATTCCACGATGACTGTTTGATTTCTTTCTTCTGCTTTCTCCATAGTGCGTATCTGCAAAAAGAAAACCATGAAGTACTGATGGAGCGCGCACGGTCAGGCTGTGCTGTCAGCTGTACTGGCAGAAACCTCACATCACAGCTTCTCTCCATTGCAACAACGAAGCTGTCAAGAGTCAAAGGAAGACACATGCTGAGCTTCCAAAGTGGTCAGAACAAGAGCACAGGAACCCAGTGAATTACACCCGTCTCCCTTCACACTCCCTCAACCTCTGCTGCACTTGAAATCCCACAGTGGGGCTGGGATTCCGACACATCTTTCTGGTATCTGTGCCGGAGCGAGACTTGGAGAAGACAAAACTCAGAGATCGTTGGCTTGCAAACGAGAGCTATTCCGCGTTCAAACACGGGCATTGGAAATAGCTTCGTCGTGGTCCTGTCATCTCTCCAAATGGAGAAGACATATGAAAAATCCCCCACTGGGCAGTGGAATCTATTTTGAGTTACCCACTAGCCCTGCAGCCGGGAGGTTAAGTTCCCAGGTTGGGCAGAGGAGCAAACGAAGGGTTGACAATAGCAGCGGTGAGAACAGGGCAGCACAAGCAGCATGGGACAGGCACTGTGTCCCTATCTAAGCGCGCCGATTGGCTTGTGCTTGGGCACGTCGCCTGTGCTGCCAAGGCTACGCTGCTATTTTTAGCCCAGGTGCTCATTTTGCCTTTGGGTCAACTGGAGCTGGGAATTTCATAGCCCAAGTGAAGTGCAGGTTGAACCTCTATAATCCCAAACTCTCTCAGTCATCAAAATCCATCACCCGGTGTGATTTTATGGAGCTGGACGACCCCTTGTCGTGGTTTTAGCCGGGTTTCCTGTGGTCCCATCCATTTCCTTCCAGCCACCAGTCCTGGCTCTCGGTGCTCTGTGCTGTCATTTAGCTGTAATTTACGCCTGTGTGTCTTCTAAGAGCCCCGGAAGCAGAGGAAGTGTTGGTAACGTGCTAGACATTATTGACCTGCCGTGGTCTGGCAAATTCTCTCATTCTGCACCGGACAGTTCAAGAAGGTGCCGGCCAAGAATGATTCAACCTGTATAGACATCCCCCCCTGTGACATACACCAAAAGACTCAACAGCCTGTGGTTTGTATGAAAGTCTGTCCAGCTGTCCTCTGTCATGTACGTTTGTGTTAGTTTCATAGAATCATAGAACACTGGGACCGGAAGGGGCCTCGAGAGGCCATCGAGTCCAGTCCCCTGCCCTGACAGCAGGACCGACCACTATCTACACCCTCCCTGATAGACATCTATCTAATCTGTTCTTAAATATCTCCAGCGAGGGAGATTCCACAACCTCCCTTGGCAACTTATTCCAGTGCTTGACCACCCTGACAGTTAGGAACTTTTTCCTAATGTCCAACCTAAACTTCCCTTGCTGCAGCTTAAGTCCATTGCTTCTTGTTCTCTCCTCAGAGGCCAAGAAGAACAAGTTTTCTCCCTCCTCCTTATGACACCCTTTAAGATATCTGAAAACCGCTATCATGTCCCCCCTCAATCTTCTCTTTTCCAAGCTAAACAAGCCCAGTTCTTTCAGCCTTTCTTCATAAGTCATGTTCTTCAGACCTTTTATCATTCTAGTTGCTCTTCTCTGAACCTTCTCTAATTTCTCCACATCTTTCTTGAATTGGGGTGCCCAGAACTGGACACAATATTCCAGCTGAGGCCTAACCAGCGCAGAGTAGAGCGGAAGAACGATTTCTCGTGTCTTGTTCACAACACACCTGCTAATGCATCCCAGAATCATGTTTGCTTTTTTTGCAACAGCATCACACTGTTGACTCATATTTAACTTGTGATCTACTAGAACCCCTAGATCCCTTTCTGCTGTACTCCTTCCTAGACAGTCTTTTCCCATTCTGTATGTGTGAAACAGATTATTCCTTCCTAAGTGCAACACCTTACATTTATCTTTATTAAACTTCATCCTGTTTACTTCAGACCATTTCTCCAATTTATCTAGATCATTGTGAATTATGACCCTATCCTCCAAGGTAGTTGCAATCCCTCCCAGCTTGGTATCATCTGCAAACTTAATAAGCGTACTTTCTATGCCAATATCCAAATCATTAATGAAGATATTGAACAGAGCTGGTCCCAAAACAGACCCCTGCGGAACCCCACTTGTTATGCTTTTCCAGCAGGATTGAGCACCATTAACAACTACTCTCTGGGTACGATTAGCCAGCCAGTTATGCACCCACCTTATTGCAGCGCGATTTAAGTTGGACTTGCCTAGTTTGTCGATAAGAACATTATGCGAGACCGTATCAAATGCTTTACTAAAGTCTAGGTATACCACATCCACTGCTTCTCCCTTATCTACGAGTCTCATTATCGTGTCAAAAAAAGCTATCAGGTTGGTTTGACATGATTGTTTTTACAAAACCATGCTGGCTGTTCCCTATCACTTTACTGCCTTCCAAGTGCTTGCGGATGACTTCCTTAACTACCTGCTCCATTACCTTTCCTGGCACAGAAGTTAAGATGACTGGCCTGTAATTTCCTGGGTTGTTCTTGTTCCCCTTTTTGTTGATGGGCACTATATTTGCCCTCATCCAGTCTTCTGGAATCTCTCCTGTCTCCCGTGACTTTCCAAAAATGAGAGCTAACGGCTCAGCTACCTCTTCTATCAGCTCCTTGAGGATTCTAGGATGCATTTCATCAGGCCCTGGTGACTTGCAGACATCTAATTTTTCCAAATGGTTTTTAACTTGTTCTTTTTTTATTACAAAAACTAACTCTACCCCTTTTCCACCAGCATTCACTATGTCAGGCATTCCTTCAGACTTCTCTGTGAAGACCGAAACAAAGAAGTTATTAAGCATCTCTGCCATTTCCAAGTTCCCCGTTACTGTTTCTCCCTCCTCACTGAGCAATGGCCCTACCCTGTCCTTGGTCTTCCTCTTGTTTCTAATATATTTGTAAAAGGCTTTCTTGTTACCCTTTATGTCTGTAGCTATTTGGAGTTCATTTTGTGCCTTAGCCCTTCTAATTTTACTCCTGCATTCCTGTGTTATTTGCCTGTGTTCATTCTTTGTAATTTGTCCCAGTTTCCATTTTTTAGAACATTAGAACTGGGAGGGACCTCGAGAGGTTGTTCCGACCAGTCCCCTGCACTGCACTGCACAGACCGTCCCTGATAGATGTCTGTCTAACCTGCTCTTAAACATCCCCAGGGATGGAGATTCCACAGCCCCTCTAGGTAATTTATTCCAGCGTTTAACCACCCTGACAGCGGGTAAGTTTTTTCCTAATGTCCAACGTAAACCTCCCTTGCTGCAGTTTAAGCCCATTGCTCCTTGTCCTCAGTACAGCTCCTTTTACACCCCTGGCGTTGTTACGATTTACACCACGTGAGGAGCTGGACCTGGGTCTCGTCTCTCATGTTGACACAAACCAATGTATTGCAGAACTGGCTGTGAGGGAGGCAGGAATGATTTGGGTCGTTCACTAACACTGAAGGAAGAATAACGCTGTGCAGGGCAAAAAGGCCAAAGTCCCCCACTGCTTTCAGATGCCAGGGGGCTTCTCCATCGGAAAATGGTTTCCAGCGTGTTTCGGCTCCGCAGTGTCCGTTTGCTGGTGTGACGTGTCACTGCAGGGGAATCCAGGCACTGGTGTGATTATTCGCATCATTAACATACGAGTGAGAGGAGAATGTGCCCTCGTTTGAGAAATCGTATTTGGGAACTCGGCTGCGGTGACACTTTCACCCGCAGACTCTGCACTGACCCCCACACCGCACCCTTCATCTGGCACCCTCCACCCACTGCCCTGAGCTGCCCCAACCCTCCTGGACCCTGCACATACTCCATCATACCCCGGCAAGGACCCCCCCACCCAAACACCTGCCCATACGCACCCCCAACCCTCTGTCCTGAGCCCCCTCCCCTCACTCCATCCCCCTCCACCTTTGCCCTGAGACCCCCCCAGCAAACCCTGCTGTGACATCTGCACCTCCAGCTCCTGCCCTCATCCCCGACCCTCCCACCCCCCAAACCCTCTGCCTGATCCATCCCTGCCCTCACAGGCCCTTCCCTGTCGATAATGATCTCCCTTGTGTGCAACCACCCAGCACATCCCACCTCCGGCCCTGAGTCCCCCCAACTCCCTGACTTCTGCACCCCCATCTCCTGCCCTTAACCACCACACACAACTAGGACTCCCCTGTGGCTCCCTGCCCTCACTGCAGCACCTCTGCCCTCAGCCCTGGTCCCCCAGCCCTCCCAGCTCCCCGTCTCCATCCTCCTCCACAACCCACCTCTTCCTCTCCACCCTCCCACACCCCAACACTCCTTCACCTCCAGCCTTCAGACCCCTGCCTCCACCCCCACTGACATGTCTTACACAGCCCATGGGGAGCCCCCCAAGGGCCAGGAATGGCCATACAAGAGTACCTCAAACACGCAGCCATTACCTTCACTCCCAGGCTGCATCAGGGTGATCCACAGCAACGGGCTCAACCTACCGCACCATTCCTTCTCACCACGCCTTTCAGACCAGCGAGACAGCAGAGACGCAGAGCAGGAAATGCACTTTCCCACTGGAAGTGACACAACTTACACAGCGCCACAATCACTGAGGGAATTAGACCCCCGTCAGGTCCAGCTCCATCCCATTCACACAGAACGGCCCCATCGAGAGCTGTTGGAAATGCAACAAACACAACACGGACTGGAAACCCAGAGACAGAGACAAGCGGCTCTTCCATCAGACGGAAGTGAATAATGAAGAGCTAGTTCCAATGACAGTGAGGAGCCCAGAGAAACCTGACTTCAAAGAGACAGAACCAGACAGTAAACCCCTCGAGCACATGAACCAAATGGCCCTGACTCTGCTTCAAGCCCTGAGCAAGGCCGGGTCAGTTGCTGTTATTTACAGAGAAATTTCCGCAGGTGTTAGTCAGAAGGGTCCCAACAGGAAGGAAACCGGGACAAATGTTTTAATTTGCAGTCACATTTCTGATGTGCATCAGACCTGGTCTCTTTGTCCCCCTACAGATGACCTATTCTGAGGGCGACCCTGGAGTGAACCAGACTATCTTCGATGTGTTCATCCTGGTGGGGTTCTTGTACCTTAATGAGCTGCAAATCCTTCTGTTTGTGGTGCTTCTGGTCATCTACCTGCTCACCCTGATGGGGAACCTGCTTGTTATCAAGCTGATAAAGCTGAACCCCTCCCTCCACACCTCCATGTATTTCTTCCTGGTGAACCTGTCTGCCTTGGAAATCTGCTTCACCAGCAGTGTGGTCCCCCAGCTGCTGGCTCACCTCCTGGTGGAGGAAAAGACCATCTCCATTGCAGCTTGTGCAGCGGGGAGGTACGTTTTCTCCATCATGGGCCTCACGGAACGCTGCCTCCTCGTAGCCATGGCCTACGACCGCTACGTGGCCATATGTCACCCCCTGCACTACACAACCATCATGAGCAACCAGGTGTGTGCTCTGCTCGCGGGGGCTGCATGGGCTATTAGCTTCTTGGTGGAAGTTCCTCTGAACACGTGGCTCTTCAACCTGCCCTTCTGTGGCTCCAACCGCATCCCCCACTTCTTCTGCGACATCCTACCAGTGTTGAAAATAGCATGTGCCGACACATCGCAGATTAAAGCTGTAGGTCCCATGGTGTCAGTTCTGTTCAACCTGTGCCCTTTCCTATTGATACTCCTGTCCTACGTCCGCATTATCTCCACCTTCCTCAAGCTGCCATCGGCGGAGGGAAGGCGTAAAGCCTTCTCCACCTGCTCCTCCCACCTCACTGTGGTGACTGTGTTCTATGGAACGGCCATCACCACCTACCTGGTGCCCAACACTGGCTCCACTACAGAGAGTGACCTATTCATTTCCCTATTGAACATCGTCGTTTCACCAGTGTTGAACCCCATAATTTACACTCTGAGGAACAAAGAGGTGAAAGGAGCCTTGAGAAAAACTGTACAGAAGAGCAGCTTTTCTCACCACTGGAGAAACTAGAGAACGAAAAGTCAAGTTAGTCAAAATTGGGTGGTGGGGGTCCTGGTGAAGGGAAATTCATAAACATTTTATTGAATTTCTCACAGCGACTCTCAATATTTTTGTTCTTTTCCTCTAGGGAAAATGGGAGAGAAACTTTTGTTGCAATATTAGCCCAAAATTTCAAATGTCTACGTTTTTGTATCTTAGTCTGTACCTTCCTAAACAGAACGTCCTGTGGCACCTAATAGACTAAGAGGTGCCAGAGGACTTTTCATTTTATATATATATGTTAAATATGAAAGGCAGAACAGGTTCCCCAGATTTATAATTCACTGGGGGACAAAATCCCCAAAGGAATAGAAAAGCCGTCAAGCAGCACTTTAGAGACTTACAAAATAATTTCTTAGGTGAGGTTTTGTGGGACAGACCCACTTCTTCAGCCCAGAGCCAGACCAGAACAGCTGGTACACCTCTGCCAGCCACGTCCTTCCCAGGTCAGATTTTGTGCAAATCTTTCCCTTCCTGCCCCTTGCTCCTGATGATGCCATGTGGGATGCTGACAGGGAGAGGTGTGAGGGCGTCCCGACACTGAGGTCGTGTGCTGCAGAAGGAGGCAAAAAGGGGTTGACTGTCCGAGCAGATCCACCGGCAATGTATGAGAAGCGAGAGGACGGCCAAGCACAGGGTGGGCCCATTGCTCAGTGAGGAGGGAGGAACAATATCAAGAACACTGGAAATGACACTGTGCCAAGAAAGAAACCAGAGCAAGTAATTCAGGAATTTACCTGCAAACATCTGAAAGAAAATGAGGGCCTGGGGAACAGAGCATGGATTAGAGAAGTGCAAGTCATGTCCAACCAATCGGACGGCTTTCTGTGACAGGATAACAAGGCTGTGAACAATGGAGAAAGGGTGGATGTGGTGTACCTAGATTTTAGGAAAGCATTTGATATGGTCGAGCATGTCCTTCTTATCAATAAACAAGGCAAATACAACTGAGATGGGGCTGCTGTCAGGTGGGTGCATAACTGGCTGTACAGCCGTTCTCAGAGAGTCGTTACTGATGGGTCACAGCCCTGCTGGAAGGGCAGAAGAAGAGGGGCTCTGCAGGGGTCTGTTTTGGGACAGGCTCTGTTCAGTATCTTCGGTGATGTGGATCTGGGCATGGAGAGTGCGCTGCTTACGTCTCTCGGTGATACCAAGCTGGGAGGGAGAACAGGGTCGTAATTCAGAATGATCTGGGCACATTGGAGAAACGGCCTGAGGTCAATGGGGTGAAGCTGAATAAGGCCAAGTGCAAAGTGCTCCCCTGAGGAAGGCCCAATCCGTGTCACACCCAGCCGGGGAAGTGGCTGTCGAGGGAGGAGTCCTGCAGAAAGGGATCTGGGCTCAGAGCGGAGCACAAGCTCCAGAGGAGTCAACAGGGTGAGACTGTTGCCAGAAGCGCCAACCTGCTTGTGGGCGGCACTGCCGGGTGTTGGGAGCCAGCCAGGAGCAGCAATTCCTTCTCCCCGCTCTGCGCTGAGCAGCCTCCGTGGGGCTGGTGCCCAGGGCTGGCCCCACATTTGCAGAAGGCTGTGGAGAAGGGGGAGCAGGTGCGGAGAAGAGCACAAGGCTGGTGGAAGGTGCAGAGAACATGAGCTGTGGGGGAGCCGGCCAGACCTGGGCTCCTTTCGCTCAGAAAAGAGAAAGCTCCCAGGGGCCAGGGGAGCGGGTCTCAAGCAGAGAGCTGCAAGGAAGAGGGGTAATTGTGGTGCCCCCCAGCCAGCCCCCAGCCCCTCCCACTCCCCGCTGCCCCCCTCTCCCCACCCAGCCCGTCCTGTAGCAGGGAGTCCAACAGGCTCTGGGGTGTCCTGATCGCAGAGATGGGACCTGATCCTGCCCTGGGGATGAGGTGGGGGCTGATTCTGTCCTGGGGCTGAGGCAGTGGCTGACCCTGCACTGGGGCCGAGGAAGGGGCTGATCCTGCCTTGGGGCCGAGGCAGGGGCTGAGCGCCTCTGGTGGGGCTGGGGGCAGCTTTCACTCCCAGGGGTGCCGGAGGCTCCTGGGCTCTGTGGGGCTGTGGATGCCCATTGCGCAGCCCCTCGGTCTCTGGGGCAGGCAGCCAGTGCCCCACACCCACCCAGCCGAGCAGGGACCAGGCTCCCGAGTGCCGCGTCTCCAAGGGCAGAACTGGTGCGTGCAGATCTCGGCTCGGGGCCATGCAGGGACGTTCTGGGGGGACTCGCGAGCACAAGGGGCAGGGGGCAGGAGCTGGGGGAGGGCAGAGAGGGGCAGGGGATGACCGGGGCGGAGAGGAATTAGGGTTCAGGGTCCGGAGAGGAACTTGGGGTGGGGGAACGGAGAGGAACTGGGTTTGGGGTGCAGAGGGGGCCATGGGGCAGAGGGTGCTGTGGGGCAGAGGGGGCCATGGGACAGCGGGCATCGTGAGGCAGGGCTGGTGGATCTCAGCCAGCCCTGGAGCAGGTCCCCCGTCCCCACAGAGGCTCTGTGCCCCAGCACTGACATCGCAGCCGGGGCTTTCTGCCTCCAGGGCCCTGAGGTCGGTGGCGCCCAAGGTGCAGGTGGCTGCAGGCCTGACACAGCAGGTCCTGCTCTGGGGCGCGGCGAGAGCAGCTGTGGGGGCTGCCAGGTCTCAGCCGCTCCCCAGCCCGGCCGTGTCCTTCTCTCCCTCCAGCTCTCCTGGGCCGGCTGCTCTCAGCGGAGCTTCTCCAGCCTCCGTCCTCGTGCTGCGGGGAGAAGGGCTGAGCCCGGCCCATGGCCCTGGGCGGAGGGTCTCCCTGGCTGGGGTCCTGCCTGACCCAGCCAACTCCCCCAGACCCCAGTGCACAGAGAACCCGAGTGCCTCTCCCTGGGGGGGATGTTCTGCAGTGGGGTGTGCAGGGCCAGGCCCTCAGTGAGCTGGGAACGGCAGGTGTCAATGGGGAACTGATGAAACGGGGTGGGGGGAGACGGCTCCAGTCTGACTGGGATGGAGCAGTCCCCGCCCGCTGTGGGGAGAAGGGCCACACCAGCCCAGCTGGGCAGGGGCACCTCTGTGACGGGACTGGAGCTGTGCCCGTCATATTTGCCCCCATCGTATTGTGAGTACAGCTGGGGCTATTTTTTCCAGGCTGCGTTACCTTCCACTTATCCGCATTGAACTTCATGTGCCATTTTGTTGCCCAGTCACTGAGGTGGAGCAGAACTTTTTAAAGTTCTTCACAGTCGGCCTTTGCCTTGACGATCTTGAACGGTTTAGTGTCCTCTGCACACTGAGCCACCTCACTGCTCACCCCCTTCTCCAGACCATTTATGAGTCAATTGAACAGGATTGGTCCTAGGACTGACCCTTGGGGGACACCACTAGTTACCCCTCTCCATTCGCAAAATTCACCATTTATACCTACCCTTTGTTTCCTGGGTTTTAACCAGTTCTCAGTCCAGGAAAGGACCTTCCCTCTTATCCCAGGACAACTTCATTTACACAAGAGCCTTTGCTGAGGTACCTTGTCAAAGGCTTTCTGGAAATCTAAGTGTACTAAATCCACTGGGTCTCCCCTGTCTGCATGTTTGTTAACCCCTTCAGAGAACTCTAACACATGAGTAAGACGTGATTTCCCTCTGCAGAAACCAGGTTGACTTTTGCCCATCAAATTCTGTTCTTCTCCAGGCCTGACAGTTTTATTCTTTTTATTTTTTCACCTAAGTTGCCCAGAACTGACGTTAGACTCACCGGTCTGGAATTGCCAGGGTCACCTCTCGAGCCCTTTTTAAACACTGGTGTCGCATTAGCCATCTTCCTGTCGTTAGGTAGGGCAGCTGATCCAAAGGACAGGTTCCAATGCCCTTGGATGAACACCATCCGGTCCCGGGGATTTGTTAACATTCCAGTAGATGCAACGGTTTCTCACGTCAGTTCCCAGTTCAGTGGGATGTTTCCAGCCAGGCAGATGAGCTTTGTTCCCAGCTCTTTGCTGGCCCCTTGCTCTGAATTTGGAGGGAGTTGGACTCTGTGGTTTGAGAAGGTCGCCCACCCCCGCCGTAGGGCTGAGCAGGTTCCTTTGGGCACAGGCTGGTGTGGGTAAAACCCCCCATGGGCAGGCGGGTGAGATATTGTGGCTGGAGTCGCAGTGTGGGCAGAGCTGCCAACGTCGGGGTGTCAGGCAGGGACCGGTTCTTGGATTGGGGTTTCTGTGCTGTCGGGTCCGGCTGCTGGCAAGTGTAGGAGTCGGGTTGGGGCTGCGTGTGGGCATGGCCTGGCCTGTCTCCCAGCACTTGTGAGAGGGAGGGACCGTTCCTAGGAGTGGGGGTGGGTCCGTGAGGCACTGGTGGGACGTGAGCTGGGGCTGCACATGAAGATGGGCTGTTCTATTAGTTCCCTTCCTGGGCCTGTCCTGGAGCAGGCGACTTCTGGGCACAGCTCTGGTTGTGTCCGTCTGTGGCCTCTGTGTGCCAGGCGGGCGTTGCGGTGTCAGCAAAGCCCAACACAGCCCTGGGGGTGTTTGTCTCTGGCAGATCAGAGCCCATGTGGGTGTGTCTCAGGACTGGGCATTAGACACTGACCGTGTGACCTGTGCTGGGTGGAAGCTGGAGGCCGGTAGGAAAGTAACAACCACGCGGGTTTTGCCCACAAAAGCTGATGCCCAGATAAATCCATTAGTCGAAGGCGCTGCTGGACTCCTCATTGCTTCTGTGGATACAGACTAACGCGGCTCCTGCTCCCCCAACACCTGTTTGTTAATCTGGGTCTCCCAGACACACCAGTCCTGGTGCTCGGCCCAGTGCTCAGAGCAGTGAGGTGGAAATGACTTTGTGTTTCCTCTGAGCCCCAGCTGTGGTGGGTCCCACCGAGACATGGACCAGGCAGCGGGTGCTGGAACCCACCTTTTCCCTGGGGCTGGGGAGTCACACAAAGGGTCCCTGCCCTTGGGGAATTCTGTCCCAGGAAGGGGAAGCCATGCGTGGCCATCTTCAGCCACATGGGATTTCTTTGTACAGGGTGTGACGGTGTCTATCGATCTGGCACTGGGAACCAGGGTGTTGGCTGGTCCAGCTGGCTGAAAGGGCCCCACCCCCAGTCCTGCTGGGTCTGCTGCCGGAGGAAGCAGAGTATTAAAGCCTCTGGAACCGCTCAAGTGGGGCCGGCTGCAGAAGGAGCCGAGCTGGCGGGAGACCTGGCCCTGCTGGGTGAAAGGGCTCCCCACCCCCGTCCCCAGCTCCGACCCACGGCTCTGACGGCCACCGCTCTGACTGCTCGGCAGGACTGCTCCAGCCAGGAGCCCCAGAGGGATTTGCCTGGGGAGGGGCTGTTGTCTTGGCAATAGAAACTCTCCTGGGCGTGTGGGCTGCATCCCAGGGAGGGCTCTGCTGGCACCGTAGCTGTCGTAGGCCATGGCTGTGAGGAGGCAGCCGTGGGCGCCCTGCCAGTCCCTGCCTCTCTCTGGCCCCTCGGGGGGTGGGGGGGAGCCAGGCTGCCCCCGGCAGTGGCACAGAGGAGGGGTTGCACTCACAGACCTTCTGTGCCTCTGCTGGGGGCAGACGCCTTGTGCACATGGCGACCGCTCTCTCTCGCCGCCCAGCTGAGCGGTGATAGGCTCCGCCAGCAGCGGCACAGAAGGGAGAGAGGCAATTCCAGCCCAGGCCTCCCTCCCTCCCGCGCTGCTGCTGGCGGTGGGGTTGCCATCCAGGTTGGGCACCGGACCCAATCCCACTGCCCCAGCCCCCCGTCAGGCAGTGCCACCAGCAGGGTGCACAAGGAAGGGAAGCAATGGCTCGCCAGGCCACCCTGCCCTCTGCGCTGCTGCTGGGGCGGCGCTGCCTTTCCCGCCGCCCACATGGGCAGACAGAGCTGCCCCCAGCAGGGGCGCAGCAGGCAGGGCAGCAACGCCATCGAATGGCGCCCGGCGTTCTGCGCTGCTGCTGGTGGCCCTGCTGCCCTCCCAGCCAGGTCAGAGGCAGCCGCTCTGCGGCCTCCCAGCGTGGAATTCAGCACTGCCAGCAGTGAGGATGTTTGCACCAGTCCACTGTGGGATGAAGAAGTCACATCGATGAGCTGACTGTCCGGCTGCCTGGCGGGAACAGTGGTGCCGCCGCCGGCAATGACAGAGAAGGAAGAAGGGCAGCACCATGCAGGGCCGCCCTCCCTTCTGCGCTAGGGACGTCAGACAGGAAGTCATTGAATAACGGTGTCACCGCCCCAAACCGCAGCAACTCCACAGTTATTCCACAGCTCCTGGGGGCGGGAGAGCTGGGTGGGAACCCACTTTCCATGTGCACCGGCTCCTGCCTGCTCCCCGACCCTCCCCATCGCTGCATCTCTGCCCCAGGCAGCAGTGCGCGGGCAGGAGACCAGGCAGCTCTGTGGGATCTGGGGCTCATGGGGCGGCTGCTTGAAAACCGGCTCCCCACAGGCACCAGCTCCCACCTCCCCTCCCCTTCCTGCCCCTGATACTGCGGCCGCCGGGGGAGGGGTGTGCAGCCGACAGGATTAACCAAGCGGCCCAGGCGTATTGTTTAATCTTGTCATCGACGACACACGTTGACACCCCCAGTTTGTGCTGCTGCTGGCACCGGCGCTGCCCTCTGTAGTAGCCCCTGGCCAGTGGCACCCACTCTTTGGTCCCCCCGTTTGGGGGTCAGGGCTGCCCCCAGCCGTGGGGCAAAAGGAAGTGCTGCAATCCCACCCCAACCCCACTTCACGTCCTGCTGCACCGCTGTTAGCAGCAGCACTGACTGCCCAGCGGGGCGGCCAGAGAGTCGAGGCTGCTGGTGAGACGCCCAGCTCGGAAGGCAGGGCCACCTCCAGCAGTGTCACAGACGTAGGAGTGACAATACCACACGATGCCCCCCCTCCTTCTGTGCTGCTGCTGGCAGGGACGCTGTCGTCTGAGCTGGGCCCCTGGCCAGCAGCCACTGCTCTGCGACCACCCAGCTCAGAAGGCAGCTCACACTCAGCAGCAGTGCAGAAGGGCAGGTGGCAGTAACATATCCGGCCCCCTTCCCTCTGTGCTGCGGCTGGTGGAGGTGCTGACTTCGGAGCTGGGTGACCCGCCAGCAGCTACTGCTCTGATGCGGCCCAGATCGAAAGGCCGCCCCACGCCAGCAGAGGTGCAGGAGGAGGGGTGGTGATATCGCACCAGGCCTCCCTTCCCCCTGTGCTGCTGCTGGCAGTGGCGCTGCCGTCCAAACCGGGTGCCCAGACAGTGGCCGCTGCTCTCCAGCCACTCAGCTGGGAAAGCCGGGAGAAATCCGTCATTTTTAATATTTCCAAACATCCGCCCAGGGGAAGATCTGAGGACCAAAGAGGAGGTCATGTCTGGGAACACCCGGATGGCCCGTGACCCTACTCGCGAGCCCCCTACCCTGCCCTGTGACCCCCTTGTGGGTTGGGAGCCCCAGCTGGAGAAAGGCTGCACGAGGGGATTCCCCAATGACCCTGAGATCCAACAGGGCCAAGAGTTTCTGGCAGACCCTTTCCCACCACTTCCATGGAACACGCCGTAACTAGGGCCCCATCGCGTTCTCCTGCCCCGTCGCCCATTTCACAGCCAGGCAGTTCCCACGCTGCTCCGGTTCCCCCTCTCGGCTGTTCCCGTGGGGAATTTCACGGCTTTCTGACCATGCGGGACCTGGCCCGAAATAGGGTGTGTGCAGTGGGGGTGGGGGACAGACCAAGAATGACACTTTCACTCCTGAGCAGCCTGCGGGGCAGGGCCAGAGCAGTTCTACCCTCATTTCTCCTGCCTCTCAGGGTGGCGCTGATCTCCCCACCAGGCGTGGCCGTGTCAGGGAAGCACAACTCCTGTCCCATCCCGGCCTGGCCAGGATAGCAGCTGGGCGCCCCAGGCTCCTCACCGCGTGGGGAGATCAGATTCCACCCCTGTCACACATCTCCTGGCTGTGAAATAGGTGGGGCCCGAGTCAGGTTCTCAGGGACCTTCCTCCCCGCAAGAGCAGGACATTTCTCTCCCCCAGAGCAGGGGTGGGGAACCTGTGTTGGGTCAGGGCCACTGACCCACAGATAAATCATTCGGGGGCTGCACACAACTGAGAGACAACCCCCCCACCCCTCCCAGCGAGGGCTCCCCAGTGCAGAGGGGAGCTCTGAGCTTCAGGGGCCGGATCCCCACAAGCTGGGGGCTGCATCTGGCCCCTGCCCCTGAGGTTCCGTCCCCCTGCCACAGCGCTGTGCACTTGATGGGAGTCTCCCTGGGAAGGGCCTGGCCAGGCCATGAGCGCCCAGGGCAGGGCTGTGACGCGCCGTATTTCTGTGGCTTCTCCGCCCAGTGCCGTGGCTGACGGGCGCCGCAGCCCGAGCTCGGGGTCTGGGGGACGCGGTGCGACGGGGAGGCCCCTTGGTGTGTTGAACTCTTCAGCAGGTCCCCGTGGTGCAGCCCCCGTCTGCTTCTCTGCCCTGGCTGGCAGGTTTCTCCTCCGCTGTCCTTGTCCCGTCCCTGGGCTGGAATTCTCACAGTCGGGCCACTGGGTCCAGCCCGCGCCTGGCTCTGAGGGGACGGCAGCTTCTCCCGCCACAAAGCCTGTGGGCTCCGAGCTCCCCTCTGGCAGAACTGCCTTGGGGCAGGGCAGCCTAGTGAGCGGAGTCCATAACCCGCCTCTTTTCTCAGGGCAGTGCGGCCCAATGGCCAGAGTCGGTCCCGTGCCCCTTTTCTCCGGGCAGTGCGGCCCAATGGCCAGAGTCGGTCCCTTGCCCCTTTTCTCAGGGCAGTGCGGCCCAATGGCCAGAGTCGGTCCCTTGCCCCTTTTCTCAGGGCAGTGCGGCCCAATGGCCAGAGTCGGTCCCGTGCCCCTTTTCTCCGGGCAGTGCGGCCCAATGGCTACAGTCCATAACCTGGCCCTGGCGCACAGGGCTGGGCAGGTCCCTGTGCGGGACAGGAGACGGGGGCGGTTCCATCCCCCGCGGGGGGCAGCCCCTCCCTCTCCACGGGAGCCCGGTCCAGGCTGCAGGTGGTGCTGTGGCTCCCGGCCCGGCGTGAGCGGGAAAAGCTGCGACCGAGGCGCTGACTCCCGCCGGCGGCTCCCTCCCTCCCCAGCAGCCGGCGCCTGCCCTGGCCCAGCCCCTGCCGAGCCGCGGGCACCTGGCGCCAGGCTGAGCCAGGGGAGCTGGCGCGTCCCCGTGGCTGGGCTGCTCCTGTCCCACGAGAGCAAGGGCCTGTCGGACGCGGGGCCCCGGGAACCAGGGCTCAGGGGGAGCCGGGCCCTGGGATGGACACAGCACCTCTCTAGTGCCCCCAGGGCCAGACCCCTCCCACCTATGGGCGCAGGAGCTGCTGCCCCCGCCCCCGTCCCGCCCCCCAGCTGTTCTGTTCCCTGCAGCGTGCGGCTGCCCCAGGGCCTGGCTGGGGCTGGGTTCCCAGGGGGCTGCAGCCCTGGCCCCACAGAAGAGCCGGCGCCTTGGTGCTGGGGAGGGGCTGGTCCCACATGGAGCGGGGGTGGGGGTGGGGGGCAGACAGACGCCCCCTCCCGCGGGCCGGTCCCAGGGGCTCTGGCGCGTTGCGACCGGGCTCCCATTTCCCGGGGGGGGGACAGGCTGGGGGGCATTTCCGCAGGGCCCCGGCCTGGCGCCTGGCGGTGTCACTGCTCCAGGGGCCGGTGCCCAGCGGGTCCCTTACCTCTGGCGCAGCAGCAGTGGGGAGAGGGGTCCGGCACCTCCCTGGCCGGCCGTCCGGTGTCCTCGGCTGGGCCCTGAGGGACGGTCCCGGCTGGGCCCCCAGCTCCCTACTTGGGGACTGTGCTGAGCTGTGCTGGAAGGGAGGAGACGGGGCCCATCAGCGTCCTGCTGCCAGCCCCCAGCCCCCCCCAGGAGCCCCCTCCCCACGTCCCTCTGCTGGAGCCACTGGGGAGAGGGGCCGGACGAGACCCCCAGCTCCTGGGGCAAAGGGCGCTGGGCAGGGCCCTCCATGGGGACTCCCCCCAGCGGCTCCAGGGGGCGAGGAGGGACCCAGGGCCGGGCAGGAGCCTGGCTGGAGCCGGGGCTGGAACATGGGCCCTTAAAGTGCCAGGGGCTCCCTGAGCCAGGAGCAGATGAGCTGGGCCCACGTCTGGCTCAGGCCCGGCTCTGACTCTGCCCCAGGGTCACTCCCAGGCGCAGCCCTGCAGCTGCCGCCCTGCGGCCTGTGGGAGCCGCCTGCCCACGCCGGGGTCCGGGAGCCGGCTCAGAGGTCACTCGCGGGCAGTGCGGGTGGGGGTGAGTTACAGCCGGGCTCTGCCGCTCCCCCAGGGAAACTGCCCCCCCACCCCCACGCTCCCCTCCCAGCTGTCCTGGTGCCCTCTGGGGCTCTGCGCGCAGGTCCCCCGCAGGGCCGGCCCGAGGCCAGACCAGGCCCTGCAGAGCCTGCAGGGGAAGGGGGGGATGGGGGGTCCCAGGTTTACATGATTTTTGCCCAAAATGGCCGCGTGTCCAGTGCGGTTTTTTGGCAAAAAAGCCTCTTTTGCAAAAAGTGTTTGAAGGGGATATGCAAATGAGAGTGTGACATATGCTAATGAGCACTTCATTTGCATTTCCTCTTCCCCAGGAGGGCAGCAGTGCAGACACAGCCCCAGAGAGACTCGGGGACTGCGCCAAGGCAGGAACTGCAGAGAAGCAGCTCGACCCCCCGGCCCCTGCTGGCCTGGGACTGGTCGGTCTGGGCTGTGAATCCCACAACAGGAGACCTGGAAGGGACCTCGAGAGAACGTCGAGTCCAGTCCCCTGCGCTCGCGCCAGGACCCAGCACCGGCTGGAGCCTCCCTGACAGGTGTGTGTCCAACCTGCCCTGAGACGTCTCCAGGGATGGAGATTCCACAGCCCCTGGGCGATTTATTCCAGTGTTCGACCACCCGGCCAGGTGGGGAGTTTTCCTCACGTCCGACCTCAACCTCCCTGGGGGCAGGTTCAGCCCATTGCTCCTTGTCCTGCCCTCAGAGGCCCAGGAGAGCAACGTTTTTCCCTCCTCCTCAAGACACTCCTGAAAACATGCAAAAGGCCGGCCCAGGTCACCTCCGGCTCCCAGCGCTCTGCCAGCCCCAGCTCCGTGGGAGGCCTCCCGCCCCACCCCAGCCCCCACCCACCCTGCTTGGCGGGGGGCCGGGAAAGGGGGCGGAGGCAGGAGGGGGCAGCCAGAGGGAGGGAAAGGGGCGAAGGGGAACCAGACCGAGCAGGCTCCAAACCCCTCGGAGGCTCCCACCTTCTCCCCGGGCCCAGCCCCACCGGCCGCAGGGAAGGAGAAAACGCCCACGAGGCTCCTCCGGCCCCGCCCGTCGGTCCCAGTTCTCCCTCCGGCCCCCGCAGAGACCCTGGGGAGGCGCCGGCTGCTGCCAAGCCGCGGGAATCTCTGAGCTTGTCCCCGCCTCGCGCCTCTGTCCTGATTGGCTGTTGTCAGGGTCTCTCTGTGAGGTCATCCCTGTCCTCCAATAGGCTGAGGTCCTGCCACAGGCCTTTGTGATGTCACTTTCACCCCACTCCTCCCCCCCAAGGCTGGTGTCCTGGCCCTGGCCAGCCCCCTGGAGGTTGGAGGGGTTCCCCTGGAGCCCCACTGAATGGCAGCTGGGTCTGGGGCAGAGCGGGCTGGGCAGTAACGTCCCAGGGGCTGCTCCCTTGGCCCCACCCAGCTTGTCAGTCCTTGGCAGACAGGCCAGTGTAACCGGGGAGGTGTTAAGCAGACACTGGCCTGAGCCCTGGCGTGGACACAAGGGCGCTGCTATTAAGGCCCCTTCTCTTGCTAGAGTGTATTGTACGTCCTCAGCTGGAACCACGGCCTGCTGGAGGCTCTGTCACACAGTTAGGACTGACTCTGAGGTCATCTCTTCAGCAGCACACAACCTACTTTCCAGAGGAGAGAAGGTCCATTATCCTCATTCTACAGTTGGAGAAACTGAGGCACAGACAGGGGCGGGGCCTTGCCTGAAGTCACCAAGCTGGAAACTGGTGGGCCCAGACCTGCTGATTCTCAGTCCACGGCTGGACGTCCTCCCCTTGATCAGGAACGGCCATATTACCGCCCCTCTCAGTGGGATTCCCGCAATAGACCCCCTGCTGGTGCTGTGCAGTGGGGTCGCTCTGCCTGCCGGCCTGGGGACTCGCCTGGTTCCTGTTCCCATGGCAGGACCTGCTGTCAGGGCAGTTCGGTCCCCAGAGTGAAGGGAGCAGCCGCAGTCCTGCTCTGTACAGCCAGAATGAAACTCAGATCAATGGTTTTGTTCCTTCTAAACACGTCCTGTCCCACCCTGGGTTTGTTCTGGTTGCAAAGCAAGTTTTCCCTGGGGAAATTGAACGTTTTCTGCTCCAGCCAATTGCTCAGAATAAACACTTCCAAGGCTGGAACAGTTTAACTTTCTCCACGTGGAAGACTAAAGGAGAAATTGCTGTCAGCGAAGCAAATCACAATCTTCAACTCAATGGAGCAACAGAATACAGAAGAGTTATTTACTTCTTCCTGTGGCACAAGAACTAGCCGGTGACCAAATGACATCAGCACGGAGCAGAGTTACAACAACCTAAGGGAAATGTTTCTTCACATGGCACAAAGTCAGCCTGTGGAAAGTTCCTAAAGTTACTAACGACGCCTCTTGTGGGCAAATCCCCAGAGCTCCAGAGCAACAACTTTCATGATCGTTCCTAATAAAGCTCCAGGGGATTTCAGCATCTCGTCACGCCCAGCACCAGGCTTAGTGAACACTTAACGGGGAGATTTATGAGGCTCTCACCTCTTTGGAACTGGGTTGTCTTCATCTGCTGGCCAGGACGGCAATGATCAGCTCAGACGCCCCAGGACACCCTCGATGTTTGGGAGGCAGCCGGCTCTGAGGTCACAGCCATGGCCAGTTGCAGCAGGTACGGACTTTTCCTTCACACAGTGTGTGGTGCGACGGTGGGGACTGGTTATTAGCATTACGATGAGAGCTGCTCAGGGCTGCACTGCTCAGGAAAGGACAGCCTTAGCCGGGGAGGTAGCATCTGGCACTCACAGAGCGAGTGCTCCTCCAAAGGGATCTCCAGATGTTTCCTGGACTTCCCAGAGCAGTCTCAGCAGATAGGGGAAGGACAAACCACGGATGCTTTGCTCCCAGGATGGTCCGAGATCTTTGTGCCTCTGGCTCTCCCACACCAGGTCTGCAGGACTCAGCTAAGAGATGCCGGGGCAAGGTGGTGGTGTGAATGAAACCGAGAAGGAGCCAAGGGAGGTATCTGGGGCTGCAGATAAAACCAGAGTGAGATTGCCAGGGCGGCTGCTTGCTTGTAGAGAAGTTTACCCGTCTGTAGCTGTCATGTAGCTTTACTCTGAAATTCCAAAGCCCCAGAATTTCAGTGGGAGCCGGACACCGACCGCCCTTCGTCTCCTGGGACCTGCCAGCCTCCAGTGTCCAAAAGCCACCTGTCCAACAAGGGCTGAGGAGCATCCCGTACTATCCCTGTGAGCGTCTCTCTCCTGCTCATAGGCTGGCACCTGGATGGAGCTTTAGGGGTCTCCTCCAGCAGCTGACCCAACAGCTGTGGGTGCTTAGCTCAGCCCAGAGGTGCTCAGGCTTTTACATCCAGCTGTCTGGAGCTGATTCCTTGGGCGTGTCTTCAGCCTCCACTCCTGAGCAGCTGCAGTGAGTTCGGCAGCCTCTGAGGCTGACAGGAAAGTGGTGAGCAATGTCCCGTCCACTTTCACTGCCTTTGTCCCCAGGAGATCCACCTCCTCGCCCTTGTGCCTGAGTGCTTCACGGTCGTCAGGGGACTGACCCTCAGAGCCTTCCTACCAAGGCAGGGAGCTGCAGCATTGCCCTGTTTCACAAAGGGAAAGTGAGTCGCAGTCCGTGGTTTTTAAAGGGCCCTGGAGAGGTCAGGAGTGAGAGGATCGAGGGGAATTGCTCATCTACCTCCATTATTCTCCTTGGAAGAGCGCACACCAGGAGGGGGTGTGAATTGTTTATGGGCACAAAAGGGCTCCAGCTACCCTACAGTTGTGTAGACAAAACTGGGGTTTTGTTGGGTGTCGTTGACAAACCCTGTGAAGCAGCTACGTACAAAATGTGTTAAAAAGCCTTGTAGATGCTCTGGGCGGCGGGAGAGGGGGGGCAGTTTGTTGACAGATCGGATTGAAAGATCGAGCTGCTTTCATGTGCAGACACAATCTGTGGATAGAAGTTTTGGAAGGACACCTCTTCCAGCAGTAACTGCTGTCAACAGAGGATTCTAGTGTCAACGTAGCCAAGTTGTGTCTGGTGGGACAAAAACTGTATCTTGGTCTCTGCAGCCCAAGGTCAGTGGCTTTCCCACAAAACCATTCTCCTGAGTTTCTCACAGCAACTTCACCCTCTCCTCTGGAGTTGACATTTTTCTACAGAAACAATTGACTCTGCAAGTACATAATTCTGTCAACAAATTGTGGATGACAAGATCTGTCTTTAGTCATTTTTTTAAAAGTGATCTGAAATTTTAAGAGCAAAATATTTCTTTCATGGAATCCTGGGTCAAAATTTTCAATCTTTACATTTTCAAGTAGTCAAAAAGTGAAATAACATTAAACTTAAAAATTAAAATTATTTTCTCAACTTCTTATTCATTTTTCTCCCCTTTCTTTCCTCACCCCTCTTATTTTTCGAATGAGCAAACTTAAAACCAGGAGAAAATGCCTGGGAGTGTCTGGAGAGTATCTAAAAAAATAAAAATAAAAAAACCCTTGAATTCAGGTCTTTTTTCCAAAGACTGAATCCAGGTGACAGATTTTGCTCAACAGTTTCACAATTTTCATGGAGATTAAGTGTCTGCATCCTCTGGGTGTTTTAAATATCTTCTCCGTCTTAAAAAACAGACAACATGGGCTGAAAACACAGAGACAGAGACAAGCGGCTGTTCCATCAGATGAAAATGAAGAACTCCGGGAAACTCACCTTCATATGGACAGGAGAAGACAGTGAACATCTCAACCTAGTGACAGTGAGGAGCCCAAACAAAATGCACAAACCAAATGTCCCTGACTCTGCTTAAAGCCTGAGCAAGGCCGGGTCTGTCGCTGTTATTTACAGAGAAATTTCAGCAGGTGTTAGTCAGAAGGGTCCCAACAGGAAGAAAACCAGGACAAATGTTTTAATTTGCAGTCACATTTCTGATGGCCTCAGACCTGGTCTCTTTTTCCCCCTACAGATGACCTCTTCCAAGAGTGACCCTGGAGGGAACCAGACCATCTTCAATGTGTTTGTCCTGGTGGGGTTCTCGTACATTAACGAACTGCAAATCCTTCTGTTTGTGGTGCTTCTGGTCATCTACCTGCTCACCCTGATGGGGAACCTGCTGGTTATCCTGCTGATAAAGCTGAACCCCTCCCTCCACACCCCCATGTATTTCTTCCTGGTGAACCTGTCTGCATCGGAAATCTGCCTCACCAGCAGTGTGGTCCCTCAGCTGCTGGCTCACCTGCTGGTGGAGGAAAAGACCATCTCCACTGGAGCTTGTGCAGCGGGGATGTACGTTTTAGCCATCATGGGCCTCACGGAATGCTGCCTCCTCGCAGCCATGGCCTACGACCGCTACGTGGCCATATGTCACCCCCTGCGCTACACAACCATCATGAGCGGCCAGGTGTGTGCTCTGCTGACGGGGGCTTCATGGGCTGCTGGCACCTCAGTGGGAGTTCCTCTGAACACGTGGCTTTTCAGCCTGCCCTTGTGTGGCTCCAACCGCATCCTTCACTTCTTCTGCGATGCTCCACCAGTGTTGAAAATGGCATGTGCCGACACATCAATGATTAAGGCTGTAGGCCGTATGGTGATAGTTCTGTTCACCCTGTGCCCTTTCCTGTTGATACTCCTGTCCTACGTCCGCATTATCTCCACCATCTTCAAGCTGCCATCAGCAGAGGGAAGGCGTAAAGCCTTCTCCACCTGCTCCTCCCACCTCACAGTGGTGACTGTGTTCTATGGAACGGCCCTTATGACCTACCTGGTGCCCAGCACTGGCTCCACTACAGAGAGTGACCTATTGATTTCCCTATTGAACACAATCATCTCACCTGCGTTGAACCCCATAATTTACACTCTGAGGAACAAAGAGGTGAAAGGAGCCTTGAGAAAAAGTGTACAGAAAAGCAGCTTTTCTCACCACTGGAGAAACTAGAGACTGAGAAGTCGAGTGAGTCAAAATTGGGTGGTGGGGGTCCTGGTGAAGGGAAATTAGTAAATATTTTACTGAATTTCTCACAACTCTCAACTTCTTTGTTCTTTTGAAAGACTTTATGCTGTCTGGAAAATGGAAGAGAAACTTTTGTGGCCAATTTACCCCACTATTTAAAATGTCTCTCTTTTTTGAAATTCGAAAGGCAGAACGGTTTCCTCAGATTTACAATTCATTGGGACCCCTACCCCCACCCGCTCCCCTCAAAGGAAAAGGTTTAGTCAAAGTACAGTCCTGATTTTCAATTTTCAAAACTGGAAATGTCAAAGGAAAACAGAGCTCCAAGGAGAGATGTTTCATTCCAGTTCCACCTCCGCCAGCCATGTCCTTCCCAGGTCAGACTATGTGAAGCTCTTTTCTTTACTACCCCTTGCTCCTGACGATACCATGTGGGATGCTGACAGGGAGAGGGTTGGGGGCCGTCCTGATACTGCAGAAGGAGGTGCGAAGGGGTTGGTTGTACCTCCAGACCCACCAGCAGTGTATTAGAAGCAAGAGCAAGGCAAAGGACAGGGCAGGCTCCTTGCACAGTGAGGAGGGAGGAATACTACCAACAAAAATTGAAAATGGCAGAGCTGCTTAATGACCTCTTTGTTTCAGTCTTTACCAAGGAGTCTGCTGGAGAAATGGCGAACATGGGGAGTCGCAGTGGGGAGGGGGTAGGTATGGAAGATAAAATAAAGAAAGAACAAGTTAAAAATGACCTGGAAATTTTCGATGTCTGCAAGTCACAAGGACCTGATGAAATGCCTCCTAGAATACTGGCGGAGCTGAAAGAGGAGATATCTGAGCCCTTCGATATGGTCTTTGAAAAGTCCTGGAAGTCGTGTTAATCTGGATCTGCAAAAGCAACGAGGGGTCCTGTGGCACCTTATAGACTAACAGAAATGTATGCGTATGAGCTTTCGTGGGCAAAGACCCACATCGTGCAGCACCAGCAGCTGAGGAATTGGGTCTTTTAAGTAAGGAAGGAATTTACCTGAAAACATCTGGAAGACAATCAGGGGCTGGGTAACAGCCAGCACAGATCTGTAAAGTACAAGTCATGTCCAACCAATCGGTTCTCTTTCTGTGACAGGATAACAAGACTTGTGGACAAGGGAGAAGGGGAGGATGTGGTGTACCTGTGTTTTAGGAAGGCATTTGACATGGTCTCGCATGATCTTCTAATCAATATACTCGGTAAATACAACTGAGATGGGGCTGCTGTAAGGTGGGTGCATAACTGGCTGTACAGCCATTCTCAGAGAGTCGTTATTTATGGGTCACAGCCCTGCTGGAAGGGCAGAACAAGGGGGGCTCTGCAGGGGTCTGTTTGGGGACAGGCTCTGTTCAGTATGTTCGGCGATGTGGATCTGGGCGTGGAGAGTGCGCTGCTTACGTCTGTAGGTGACACCAAGCTGGGAGGGAGAACAGGGTCGTAATTCAGAATAATCTGGGCACAGTGGAGAAACGGCCTGAGGTCAATAGGGTGAAGCTGAGTGAGGACAAGTGCAAAGTGCTCCCGTGAGGAAGGGCCAATCCGTGTCACACCCAGCCGGGGAAGTGGCTGTCGAGGGAGGAGTCCTGCAGAAAGGGATCTGGGCTCAGAGTGGATCACAAGCTCCAGAGGAGTCAACAGGGTGAGACTGTTGCCAGAAGCGCCAACCTGCTTGTGGGCGGCACTGCCGGGTGTTGGGAGCCAGCCAGGAGCAGCAATTCCTTCCCCCCGCTCTGCGCTGAGCAGCCTCCGTGGGGCTGGTGCCCAGGGCTGGCCCCACGTTTGCAGAAGGCTGTGGAGAAGGGGGAGCAGGTGCGGAGAAGAGCACAAGGCTGGTGGAAGGTGCAGAGAACATGAGCTGTGGGGGAGCCGGCCAGACCTGGGCTCCTTTCGCTCAGAAAAGAGAAAGCTCCCAGGGGACAATCACCCTGCCCAAGCTGCTAGTTGGCTTCTGGTCAGAGGCGGGAGCTGATCCTGCCCTGGGGCTGAGGGAGGGGCTGATCCTGATCCTGTCCTGAGCCACGACCTCTCGAGGGCCCTGCCGGTTCTCGTGGGCGATGGTGCTACGTCCCTGCTCCGTTTCAGAACACGCTCATTTCAAGTGGTGCCCGGCTCCCTGCCAGGGGCCTGAACTCTCCACTGCTCCAGAAGAGCAGTGACTTTACCCGCGAGTTTTGTACCCCTGGGGGGAGGACGCTGGCAGCCACCCATCAGCTCCCCTCCACCCCAGTGCCTGCTCGCTGCTAGCAGACCCCAGCGTAACCTGGATTTAACTCCCAAACAGTATAAATAGTATACGTCTAACAGACCGGATAAGAATCAACCCACCCCTTTACTTAACAGCGCCAGGAGACAGGAGAACAACAAGAAGTCCTGTGGCATCTTAGAGACTAACATATTTCGCAGCATCAGCTTCCCTGGGCAAAGACCCGTTTTGTCATATGCATGGGGGGTGGGGGGTTTCAGAGGAGGATTTAAAGAGCGGGTCCCAGTAAAAGGGAGGGCCACAGCTGACAAGGTCCGTCCAGTCAGGGTGGAAGTGGCCCAGTATCAGCAGCACATATCAGGAGAGGAGAAAACCCAAGTCAGATCAGTGGGGGGATGTGGCTCATTGTCAGACTGCAGTGTGGAGGGTGAGCTTCCAGCGCAGGGACACAGGAGACAGGGTTACAGACGGAAGACGAGTGGAATCAGTTAAGAACGTGCACAGAAATACACGGGCCTCGGTTCTCCCCCAGAGCGCACACTCTTCACTTCCCGCAGTTCCAGTCGCTGGCTTGCGTTGGCGCGCGGCTGCTGCCCACCGGCTTGCAGACAGCTTGGGGAGGGCTCCGTGTGCCAGGCCAGGCAAAGCAACAAGCAGCCCAGCCCCTCCGACCTAGAGCGGCCACTGCAGCACTTGTACACACACGGCTCCATTTCCTTCCCCGCAGGGTCTCTCGTCCGCAGGCTGCAGCTCCCCAGCGCAGGTCCTGGCTGGGAGAAAGCGTCGCCCTCGCCTTGAAGCAGCCCATTCCCTCAGCCTCAACTCTCCGACACCAGGAGACCCCCGCCTTCTTTTCCAGCCTCGCAAAGAGCCCCCCTCCTCCCCAGAGGCTCCTGGGAGTCGGAGTCTCCACTGCCAGATTGGCACACACAGCACCAGCTCGAGGCTCCCGTGTGCAGAGGGGCCCACAGGAGCTGTGTACAGCTGGTGGGGAGGACGCTGGCAACCACCCATGGCTCCCCTAACCCCCAGTGCCTCCTAGCTGCTAGCAGACCCCAGGGGCTTCCCTGCTCAGCCCCGCCTCCTGTCAGTGCAATCAGCAGGGGCGCCGGCCAGCCCTAGGCAACGGGAGAACCAACCCTGCCAAGCAGGATCAGGCTGCGCCCTGGGCCCAGGGGGCTGGGTAGCCACTGGCCAGATCCCCAAGTGGGCAGGCCCAAAATGGGCATGCAGGGGGGTGGGGCGTTACCATATTTTAACCTTTATAAAAGAGCCCCCCGCCCCCCCGGGGAAGGAGTGTGTCCGTGTGAGTGTCTGTGAGTGTCCCGGCTCTGCCATAACACACTCACGCCCCGCCCGTGGGCAGACACTGAGACAGACACGCGCCTGCTCGGGGGGCCTCTTTTGTACGTGGTAACCCTAGTCCAGGCCCAGGGACCCTGGGTCACTCCCCTGCTATTCCGTACATTTGGGGCCCGGCCCACGAGTCCAAACCCCCTTAGTTGGGCTCTCCTGGGGTGGGGGCCCGTCTGCCCAGCAGAGGGGAAATGACTTGCCCCTGGTCATGTCGGGACAGGGTAATTACCCAGCCCTTCTGAGCCCCAGTCTTGCTTCCCTGGCAGAGCCCTGTGCCATGGCACCTCCCCGGAGAGGCAGTCACACCACATGGCTTTCTGGGGGCAATGGCTGGGAGCTGGAGCCCAGACATCTTGGTCCAGAATCGGAGCTGCTGGGCCCTGACATCGCTCCAGGCCGGGATAGTGAAAGGAGCCTAAAATCCCATTGAAATATTGGCACCTAATTCCCGTCGGTTCTCCTGAGAATTGCGTCCGTCTAGACCTGTGAAAGGCCAAAGCAGTTAGCGCCAGAACCTCAGGGTGAGACGGGCCCAAGTCTCTGCTTTCACCCCTCCCAGGCTTCTTTCTAGACAGGCACAGACACAGACTGCTATCGCTTCCAATGCCCCAGGTTGGACGCCAATGGAGAACCGTGTCTGGCGCTCACGTTCCCTGTGAGCTGGGCTCCTGGGCGGCCACCCGGGAGGGATTCCAATGCCGCCCACTGCCGAGCAGAGCGCCCACAGCCAGCCACAGGGCTTTCCATCGGTGGTGCACATCTGCACCTTCCTAGTGCACCTAACAAAATGTATTCCGCACCCGGATGAGGGAAAAGCGGGACCTGCTCCATCTCGACACCTGCCTGTGTCTTCAGCACCTGCGGGAATCAGGAGTCTCCTCACATTCCGGCTCCCTGGGCCGTGGGAAAGGAAGTCACGGCCATGACTGAAAACTCCTTCGGCGCCTTTGTACTGAAGAGGGAACCACGCTGCCATGTCTAAGGCACAGGCACCGAGGCGCAGGTGTGTCCAACCTGGTCTGAAATAACCCCAGGGATGGAGATTCCACAGCCCCTGGGCAATTTATTCCAGTGTTTAACCACCTGGCCAGGTGGGAAGTTTTTCCTAATGTCCGACCTAAACCTCCCTGGCTGCAGGTTCAGCCCATTGCTCCTTGTCCTGCACACAGAGGCCCAGGAGAGCAATTTTAGGTGCTTCTGAGAGATCTCGGCACTTTCCAAACCCCGCACGAAACAGCCACGTCGCCGCATCTCCTGAGCGATTTTTCCCCTGCCTCTGATCTCGTCGTTGGGCAAAGAGACGTGTCACCAGCCAGCTCCGTTCCAATGAACTCTTTTACCTCCACACGCGGGCGCCGTTTCAGAGCAATCTCCCTGGGTGCGGTCGCACAGCACAAACACTGACGACACCCACGAGGGCCTGGTCGGCCAAACCCCCGTAACCTGCCGAGCGCGTTCCCGCCATTGCTCAGGGTCTGGAAGGTGATGTCCACCAGTGTGGTACCCACCAGGAGAAATAAAAAACAAATGGACAGGACCAGACCAATACCCAGAGACCAGCTGCTCCAAGGTAGGCCCCAAACAGCCAAGAGCAGAACACCGCTGGTCACCACGTACAACCCCCAACTCAAACCACTGCAGCGAATTATCAAAGACCGACACCGATCCTTAATCAGGAGGCCACACTCCAGAAGGTGACAGGCCTGTTCTCTCCAACAGACACCTCCCAACTTCATAAGGATTCTCACCCACAGCCACAGTCTATACCGCACGAACACCAGTCCCGGGGCTTTTCCTTGCAACAACGCCTGCTGCCAGCTTTGTCCACATATCTTCTCTGGAAATACCGTCACTGGACCTAACCATGTTATTCACAGAATCACGGGCATTTTCTCATGCTCCTCTACTAACATCATATATGCCATCATGTGCCAACAATGCCCAGATGCTTTGTATATTGGACAGACTTCTAACTCCCTTAGACAAAGTTAATGGGCACAAAACAGACATAAAACACTCCAGATCCGCAAACTGGTTTGTCAACATTTTAATGGAATGGGCCATTCTGTTAATGACTTAAGAATTTGCATGTTACTGAAGAAAAATTTTCACACCTCTATTGAAAGGGAGACAGCTGAGCTGGCTTTTATATTCAAATTTGGCACATTAACACATTGTTTGAACTGGTATGGGAATTGTCTGAGTCACTACAGGGGCTCATTTGCATACTTGGCTAAATCTAATTCTTGACCTTCCCCCCCCCCTTGTACCCCTCTACTCTCTGATTTGCTCACCATGATCATTTTTTTCTGATTTGTCCTCCTTGATTACTGTTTTTGGTTCTCTGTGCCTTGAATTTTGAGTCTCTTCTGGTCTGGCTCTGGTCTGAAGAAGTGGCTCTGCCCCACGAAATAAACTGTCAAGTAACTGACTGTGAAATGAATCAGCAACAGGCAGCAGAGGGCAGCACAGGATGAGTGAAAGGAAACTAGCTGCTGTATTGCAAAACAGCCGTAAGGAATGAGTGGATGCAGTGAGGGAGAGTAGCTTGCAGACAGAGGGACTATATTAAAAGGGGGCTGGCACTCTGTATTTTATAGCAAAAAAGGAGTAAAGTAGCACTTTAAAGACTAACAAAAATAATTTATGAGGTGAGCCTTCGTGGGACAGACCCACTTCTTCAGCCCAGAGCCAGACCAGAACACACTCAATATGTAAGGCACAGAGACCCAAAAACAGTAATCGAGGAGGACAAATCAGAAAAAAAAAAATCAAGGTGAGCAAATCAGAGAGGAGAGGGGCGGTGGGGGGTTGGAGTCAAGAATTAGATCGAGCCAAGTATGCAAAAGAGCCCCAATAATGACCCGGAAATTTCACATCCCAGCGAGTCTGTCTCTCTGTCTGTCTGTTCAAGCACTCCTCTTAAACTGTGAGAGCAACGACCACACAACTTGGCATGTAGCTTCCTCTGACCCTACCTTAAACTAAGGTCAGGGCTTGGCCGTGCCTGGAGAGTGGGAAGTGCCTGGAATCCCCGGGTCTCCCACACTGGGGAAGGGAGGGGCACCGAGAAGAGGAACGAGACACGTCAGACTCAGCACTGGGGCAGTGAGTGCAGGGACCAGCCACTCTGCAGAGAGAGCAGTAGAAGTAGTTCCTCCCCTCTGTGCCCCACGGGCAGCCCCCTAAGCTCTTCCTGGGCCTGGCACATGATCTCTGCCCCTCTGCCCCAATCAGGCTGCAGCCCAGCCCCAACCCTAACAGCCCCCTTGCCCACTCCGATGCTGAGACTGGCCCACGCACGCTGAAGTAGGGCCAGGGCATTCACAGCTGGAGCTGGGCCCCCCAGCTCACCCCAGGATGGGGCCCTCAAACCCACAACACCCCCTGGAGCTACACTGGCCCCCCTCAGAGCTGGAACCTCCTACTAGCCCTCCCCCAGCTCATAGTAGGGCCAGGCTGTCACCCAGGCCGTGCCCCCACCGCTCCCCAACCCCAGAGCAGAGACTAGGGCTGACCCCCCACATCTCACCTTGGGGCCAGGCTCAGTGCCAGTGGCCAGCTGAGTCCCTTCGACGCACCCTCCCACCTGCAGCTGCCCCCCAGCCCTGAAGCCACAGCTGGACCCCGGAGCTGGGACCTGGCTCCTGGCTCACCCCAGGGTTGGACCCATCCCTGCAGCTCAGTCCTGGCCCCCGTGGGCCCCCAGCCCAAAACTGGGGCAGAGTTGAGCTGAGCCTGGTTCACCCCAGGGCTGTGCCCAGCACCATGGCCTGCCCCCCACACCCCACCAAGGAGCCCAGCCTCCCTGGACTGTGAAAAGGCGCCTCCCCTCCAGGAGCTGAGGCTGGGGCTGCAGATACCAGCTGGGCCCAGCCCTCCTCCCCAGAGACACTGGTATCAGGAGCCACAGCTTGGACACCGCCACCTGAGGAGATGCCAGGGCCGAGCAGCTCAGCCCTGACCCACCCATGGACCAGCTCCACCTTCTCCACTGTGGCTGCACCTGGTAAACCCTCTGAGAGCGCCCAAGCTCCTCACCTACCACCCCTGCTCTCCCACCCCCATCCTCTGGCTGGACCCCCACCACACATCAAACCTTCTGCCTGAGCCCTCCACCCCGGTCTGAGCTCTCCACACCAAAACCCTGCTGTGACTTCACCACTCCCACCCCCAACCACAGCCCCCTACACACACACACACCCCATTCCCTGCACCCACATTTCAAGCAAACAAGGGAAACTCGATGGATTCTTTCAGGTGTTTATTATTGCAAACGTCTTTTCTCCCTTTTTTTCTATCGTTTACAGAAACCAAAAAAGTTTTCCAAAAAAAAAAGAGAAAAAAAACCCCTTTATTTAACTTGGGACCAACAGTGAGGGGCTTGGAGTCTGGGAGCAAGGGCTCCTGGGGTCTGTTCCCAGCTCCGGCAGGGCAGTGAGGAGTAATGGTTAGAGCAGGTGGAACTGGCAGTCAGAGCTCCTGAGTTCTCATCGTGGCGCTGAGAAAAGAGTGGGGCCCACAGTCTGGGGATCCAGGACCTGGAGTCCTGGGCCTTGCCTTGGACAAACATTTCCACGTGTCAGACAAAATGCATAAAACGACTTTCCAGTTAGTGAACCTCTGATTATTTTCAACTAGAGAACAGACATTATGACGAGGATGTTGTTATGATTTCCTATGGAACGACCAACATCATGAAGTTTGTTTTGGTGCAGGCTGAGGCAGTGTTGTTCTTCCCCGGAGGAATATGACAAGAAATTTCCATAGGGGATTTGGTCCCAGAAGCCCACGAGTGAAATAAAAACCCCTCTGTTTCCTTCAGAGCAGACAACGCCAGCACCTCCGTGATGGGACAACTCTTCTTAAGCAGCACAAGCTATAAATGAGTAAGTGAAGCCCCCAGCCGTTCTCCCACTGGAGTCCATTGGCATTGTGCTCGGGTCTGAAATTGGCACAAAATGATGTGACTAGTTCCTTTGTTTGAATTATCCAGACATAGGGAGGGAAGCTTTGTGTGTCTGAGCACATAGGTTGCGTGTCTGTGTGTTCACATCTATCCATCTATCTATTTATCTATCTATCCCCATACACCGTATCTATCTATCTAACTATCTATCCCCAAACACCGTATCTATCTATCTAACTATCCATCCCCATACACCGTATCTATCTATCCATCTATCCCCATACACCATATCTATCTATCTATCTATCTATCCCCATACACCGTATCTATCTATCTATCTATCTATCCATCTATCCCCATACATCGTATCTATCTATCTATCTATCTATCCCCATACACTGTATCTATCTATCTATCTATCTATCCCCATACACCGTATCTATCTATCTATCTATCTATCTCTCTCTGTTCAATTCAATCAGACCCACCTGGCAGTCTCTCTCTCTCTCTCTCTCTCTCTCTCTCTCTCTCTCTCTTAGTTTAACAGTTGACCTGTTGTTCTCTGAACGTACTGCACTGATTTAGCTCGTTGAACACTCGCGGGTCAGATCGCGATCGTGGCTCAGATATCGTTCTGCTATTGAAGAGGAGGTGACGCTCTGACCACATCACTCCATTGTGCCCCCCCAGTGAGACGTGAGCCCCAGACGTGCTCGTCACCCGTCCGTGACGCTGTTGTCCTTGTTGTTCCATGTGGGGTGGTGCTGCTGTTTGTGGCTTCTCTCTTCTCCGCTCTCCTCTGGCCCCCAACCCCCCCTCGTCCAGTCACTCTGAGGGGAAATGTTGTGTTTTGAGGTGGGTCCTGTGTGTGGATCTGTCCCCTGTCAGTCACGTGGGCTCAGTCTGGTCTCTCCTAGTCAGACAGGGGATTGTTAGGAACCCACCATGGCAAAGGCTCCACAGCTGGGTGCAGATGTTCAGTGCAGGTCTCCTTTAGGAAAATGTACCTCACCCCTCTCCCCACGTAGCACCGGCCCCTTCCTTGTGCGTCTGCTCTCCTGTGCCTCAGCGGGGTGTTGGGAGGCCTTGCAGAGCTGTGACAATATCGCTCAGCTGCCGCTGACACGGATTTTTACTTTATTGCAAGCATTGGAAAAGCGTGTCCCTGCTTAGCTGTCTGCCGTTTCCTGGTGTGACTGAATGGACACTTTTCCATTTGACTGTTTCGAATCTGATCTCACCCGAATTTTATCGCCTTCCACCCTCTCCAGTTCACCAGGACATGGTGAGTATCTATGAATAGACCCTCCCCAAGGGAACTCTCTGTCCTATTCGTGTGCTCCTCCGCAGCTGTCCGCTTTCCCTCAGCCCTTCGCTTAAAAACTGCTCCACAACCTTTTTAATGTTAAGTGCCAGCAATCTGGTTGCATTTGGGTTTAGGAGGTGCCCATCCCAGCTCTATAGGCTCCCACTTCCCCAAAAGATTTCCCAGGTCCTAATGAATCTAACCACCCCACCCCCACACACACGCCATCATCTCATCCAGACAGTGAGACCCTGCCTGTCTAACTCGCCCTGCATGTAAAACTGGAAGCATTTCACAGAACATGATAATTTGGGTCCAGGATTTCAGTGTCTTTCTTGGCAGCCTAAATTCGGCCACCAGGGCCCCTCCCTAGGTCACTGCTATCTACATGTAGCACAACGATTAACTTCTGCTCCAGCATTACACAAAAATCTTTTTAGATTTCTTGAGAGATTTGCAACCCCCAGGAAGGTGTCCTCAATGCGAGAGAACCCCACAGCATCATCCGTAAGGAGAGTCCCACCTATGGGATCATTTCCCTCTGGTCCAGTTGGATGTTTTCCTTCCTGGAGACTTTCACCCTCCTTAGCAGAACACTGGGGCTGCCTGAATAGAGGTGGGGCCGTTATACAATATCCCAGAAAGTCTCATCCATGTGTCTCTCTGCTTCCCCGAGCACCTCCAGTTCAACCACCCTGGCCTCCAAAGTCTGTATGTGGTCTCTGACGGCCAGGAGCTCCTGGCCCCGAATGCACACGCACACCACTTGTCCACGGGGCAGGTAATCAGACATGCTCCAGTGGCTGCAATCAATGGGATAGCTCCCACTCTGCTGTCCGGCTTCTGCCTGCGTTCCCTTTTTACTCTTAGCGCGAATTAGCTTCTTGACAGGGCTTTTTAAATCAGGTGGTTTGGGGAATAGTTTAGTTTAAAGGAAGCTGAACGTTTCTATCTCACTTCAAAATCCTCCTGAAAACCTCTTTGCCAAACTCCCTCTCAGCTGCTCCTGTTCATTCGCTCCTCTGCTTGTTTGGGAGTGCAGAGCCTGGCATTCCTCAATGGCTGTGCTCCCAGATGATGCCTTGATGGGTATGAAAAGGTTGAGGTCTCAAAGCCTGGTTGAGAAGCTCTCAGCCTTGTCTTGCAGGCTCTTAGCTTCAGCACGTGGTCCTTCAAACAAGCAAGCTCAGTAGCTGGACCTACGGACAAACAAGCTAAGCACACGGGATCTTTCAGGCGAGCGGTAAGTACAGCCCCCAAACACAAACAAACACACACACACACTCCAAACAACCAGTTCCATGGAGGGTTCCATAATCACTGCCTCACCTGGAGAAGTCCCTCGCCACACTTCCTGTTAGCTGCTCCTGTTTGCTAGGGCATCTCGGTGTCATTCCCAACTTACTGCTGAGTAAGTCACCACTAATGCATGAGCAGCATCGACAGCCCCACACTGAGGGAGCTGAGGGTATGCAAAATATGACATTCATTCCTGCTCCTTTTTATTTCAACTCTGTCACTTCACTGTCACACCAGGTATTATGAAGTTCCTTGTCAACGCATAACCTTGAAACGAAACGTCTGTGCAAACCATCTCTGATCTTCTAGGCTCTTCTTTCTTGCAAAATGTTGATAGGAAAGTGATGGGAGAAAGACACACAACTGGTGCGAATCAGGGTAGAATCTTTTATACCCATGACACAGTTAAAATTTACACCAGCTAAGGAACCAGCACTAGGTCTTAATTTAATTTAATTTAATTTAATTTAATTTAATACTGAGACAAACCAATGCCTTGAGGATGCTGCTATGAGGTAGGAAGGATTCAAATCATTCACTAATATTTAGGGAAGGATAATAATGCAACTTATCCAGAAGACCAAGATCTCCTGTTGTTTTCACCATTCATCATGACACTCATTCTTCAACGGCTTCAAACATGCCGGGCTCAGCAGCATTCGTTTGCTCTTGTTAGTTGTCCTCTCTGATGTGAGTTATAATTACCGTGGGAACACTTGCATTAGTAGAACTATCTTTGTGATTAAGATAGGAGTGAGATGAGAATTTACTCTCATTTCAGAAATCTTATTTGGTGATGAGGCTGTGGAGTAAGAAAGAAAGAAAGAAAGAAAGAGAGAAAATCCCTTCCTGAAATTCTCTTGAGAGAGCAAAGAACTGTGCGTTCAAGAAGGACATTGGAGACTTGCCTGTACCCTTTCCTGGGATAAGTGGATGTAGCTCTTTTAGAGCTATCTATCAGCTCCTCCTTTGCTTTAAATGAACTGTCCTTCTGCTGATGTGCAAGTGGCCATTTCTCCAGCTGATCTGCACTGACATAGCTTGATTAACATCAAAACAGAAACACCAGATCATTTGTGATGCTGATTGGACCCAGTTACTCACTCACATACAGAACTGTGGAAGGTTGAGTTCAGGAGCTTTGCAGTGCACTGGAAATCAGTATGAAGTGTCAGATTAACAGCCACGTTTGGTATTTACCAAACTCAGCTTTAGAGTGTCTTTCTTTTTCACCCCTACAGATGACCCGTTCTGCAAGAGTCGCTGATGGGAACCAGACCATCTCTGACATCCTTATCTTGGTGGGGTTTTCGTATCTTAACCAGCTGCAAATCCTTCTCTTTCTGGTGCTTTTGGTCATCTATTTGGCCACGCTGATGTGGAACCTGCTGGTTATCCTGCTGATAAAGCTGAACCCCTCCCTCCACACTCCTATGTATTTCTTCCTGGTGAACCTGTCTTTCTTGGATATCTGCTTCACTACGAGTTTGATCCCTCAGCTGCTGGGTCACCTCCTGGTCGAAGAAAAAACCATCTCCATTCTGGGTTGTGCAGCCCAGATGTGCGTCTTCACCACCATGGGCCTGACAGAATGCTGCCTCCTCGCAGCCATGGCCTACGACCGCTATGTGGCCATATGTCACCCCCTGCACTACACAACCATCATGAGCAGCCGGGTGAGTGCTTTGCTTGCAGGTGCTTCGTGGTTCATCAGCATCTCGGTAGAAATCGCTCAGACCACGTGGACCTTCAGCCTGCCCTTCTGCGGCTCCAACCGCATCCACCACTTCTTCTGCAACTTCCCACCAGTTTTGCAGATGGCATGTGCCGACACATCAAAGAATGTGGTTGTAGGCCTCACGGTGACAGTTGTGTTCATTCTGGGCCCCTTCCTGTTAATAGTCCTGTCCTATGTCCGCATTGTCTCCACCATCCTCAAGCTGCCATCCGCAGAGGGAAGGAGTAAAGTCTTCTCCACCTGCTCCTCCCACCTCATGGTGGTGACTTTGTTCTATGGAACGGCCCTCATCATCTACCTGGTGCCCAAGTCCAGTGCCAGCCTGGAGAGAGATCAAGTGATTTCTCTGTTGAACACAATTGTCGCACCGATGCTGAACCCCATAATATACACTCTGAGGAACAAAGAGGTGAAGGGAGCCTTGAGAAGAGCAGTGGAGAAGAGCCTCTTTCATACAGCCTGAGAAATTAGAGAATGAAAAGTCGAGTGAGGCCAAATTGGAGGATTAAAGGAACGTCATAAACATTTTGCTGATTTTTCCACAATGTGTCTCCCTTTTTAAACTGACATTCGTGATTTGAAAACCCTGTTCTCAGCCAATCAGAAAAAAGTGAAAACATTGTTTCAGAATAAAAATATGAAATATCTAATTTTTCATGAACATTTGATCGAACTTTTGGACTGGATTTCAACTCCATTGAAAAATCAAATGAGAATATTCAAATCACGCTGTGTCTTTACTTTACATCCCAAAATTTAAAGTGTGAAAACAAAACAAAAACAAAGCTCAGTATGAGAAATATTGAAGGCAAATATTCTCCTCGGTTTGCTGAAACTTAACAATTCCAACCCGTCCTACAGCAAAGCCCATTTAGGTTTCTCCTTCTCCTGCGCTCCCACTCACATGTAGCGTCTGCCTAGAGATAGTGCAGTTTTGTTTTCTTTTGTTTTATTTCCTCTTGAACTCATTCCTCTGGCCTGATTAGAAACAACTTCCCTCAGCACTTACCAACAGCTTCCCATGGAAAGCGCTGCTCGACCTTTCGGGCCTGACCTGAGCAGGTCACGCGACATCTCTGGGAAATGGAGCTTCACTTCCATGGCATTTGCACAGCGGCAGAGGCCAAGGCCAGCACACCACAGCGCAGAGCACAGACTCACTGAGCACAAAGTCCTGAGGGATCATTTTGATCATCCCGTCTGAGTAAGCGCACACCAGAAAGTGTCCCCTGCTGATCGCTGTGTCTGAGGAGCACTGTACATATTTATATTATATCTGCAAATAACAGGTGTGTTCAACATTCATAGAACTACGAGACTTGCCTCCAACGTACAGCAATGTGGCACCACGTACCTGTGTATAAGGAACATATTTGTGTAATTATATAATAAAACATGTAAATATTCCTGTAATAGGAAATAGTTTGCTTGTCTGCCAGCATCACTGTTCACGTGTCATAAATATCAGGTTTAAGTCTTCGATCCCGACCTTTCAATAACCGAATGCCCTTGCTCCTGACGCATGCATATAATGTCTGTCTGTCTGTGTTTGAGTCCATCTGTCTATGTCTCTGTGAGCCCATTTGTACAAGAATCCTCCAAAGCTGTAAGAGCTCGGACCACCATACGGCATATGCAGCTTCCACTCACCCTAACTTAAACCAGGGTCAAGGTTTGGTTGTGCCAGGAAAACGGGAAGTGCCTGAAAGCTGAAGAGTTTCCAGGACATGGGAAGGGGCACTGAGAGGAGGGACAACAAACCTCAGACTCACCACTGGGGGCAGCAACTGGAGTGATGGGATCAGGGGAGAGCTCAGGGCAGAGGGTTCAGTGTGTGTGGGAGGGAGGCCCAGCCAGAGGATGGGGGTGCAGAGCAGCGGAGGTTAGGCTGGGGGGGTGGGGGGTCTCGGGGGTTACCAGGGATGTCCGCAGCATCGAAGGTTGAGCCAGTCCATGGAGGGGATTCAGGGCTCTGCCAACCACCTCTGGTGTCTCCTCTGGTGGTATCCATGCCACGGTTCTAGCTGCTGGCGTCTCTGGGGAGGGGGGCTGGGCTGGGCTGGCTTCAGCAGCCCCAGCCTTAGCTCCTGGTTGTGAGGACCCTTGTCACAGGTCACAGGGAGGCCGTGCTCCTTGGTGCATGTGGGGGTCAGCCACGACACTGGGCCCAGGCCCAGGGTGAGTCAAGGGTGGAGGGATGACCTCAGCCTCAGTTTCTGGGGGGCTGGTCCGAGCCCCTGTTCAGGGGTGGGGTGACTGTGGGGTCTGGGACTGGGCAGCTGGGCTGGGCACAGCCCTGGTGTCAGCCAGGGGGCCAGGACCCAGCTCTGTGGGGAGAGAGGGGGCCGTGGGCTCTTGGGCTGGTCTTTGGTTGTGACTCAGACCTTGAGGTGAGCTGTGGGCGTAGACCAGGGTGTCCCGATCTAGGGGTCAGTCTGCAGACTCGCTGGCTCAGTGCTGAGTCTGACGTGTGTCGTCCCTCTTCTCGGTGCCCCTCCCTTCCATCGTGTGGGGAATCCTGGGATTTTGCCCACTGGCCCATGTCCAGGCATGTCCGAGCCCTGACCCTACTTTCAGTCAGGGCGAGAGAAGCTGCACAGCTCGTACAGTTTAAGAGGAGTTCTTGAACAGACGTAGCACAGTCAGACAGACACACTCTCTAAATATACATGTAGAAAAGGAGATCGGATTTATGTGCTCACGACAGGCAGCAGACAGAACAAAGTAGGTAACTGAGCAACATCAACAAACGCACCAGCTCAGCTCTACGACCTAAAGAAAATAATAGCCTGTAAAATCTCCCCCTATTCTTGTGTCTAATCGTCTTCACAGGCTTGATGCACATCCAGCCTGGGCCAGTTCCTTCCGCCCCTTTGGCCTGAGCTCTTCCCAGCAGCCATCTTGGGTGGGGCTGCCAGGGAAAGCAGCTGACCAGGGTTTCCTCACTCTGCAATTGGGTGTGCACGAGGTGGGAGCCCTTTGTGTCAGGGTTTGGCCCCTCCCAGATTCTCCTGGGAAATGACAGCAATCGAAATGGGTTCCAGCGTCAGGTGACGGGTCACATGGCTCGGCAGCCATTCTGCTTGGGCTGACCCAGCCCGCCCCAGGCTGGTTCAGCTCTTTCACAGCTCGTTGTCTCTCCCCACTGGGCCTCCAGCACTGTGGCCTCTGTCATTGTTGTCCCTTAAGGGTCAGGAGCGAGTGTGACCCACAGCGCCGTATAGGACATTGCAGATACGGAGCTCAATCGTCCTGATGTCAGCTACAAAAGTGACACATCGGTACCCAGGGGATAATTGTATTCAGCCAGTCACAGCCGGCCCAAGGACACCTCACCTGACCCACCCTGCCTACAGCGGACCTCAGCTGTGTCAAGTCCCCATCACTGGCACATTTTCGTTCACCACATGGAATGTCCCATCACACCCACCACCTCTCTGACTGCAGCACATGGCTCCCGAGCACCACCAGCTCCCAGCGTTTGTCCGAATACTCTGGGAGCTCACCCTGATTCTGGTCTTGCTGCAAACTGACTGGAACCAAAGGGACCCATCGCTCCGACGGCTCTGGGCTTTGAGTCTGCTCCTCCAGAAGGGACATGGGCGCCATGGAGAGGGCAGTGGGGTCTGGGAGTGAGAACTCCTGGGGTCTGGTCTCATCTCTGGCAGAGGAGTGGGGTGTAATGGTTAGAGCAGGTGGGACTGGAAGTCGGAGCTCCTGGGTTCTCATCATGGCCCTGAGACAAGCGTGGGGCCCACAGTCTGAGCATCTGGGGGTCAGGAGCCCCTGAGTGTTGTTCTGGCCTCGGCCACTGACTCTGTGTGTTGTGTTGTATCTCACAGATCGTTCCTTCTTCTCATCAAAAACGGTGTCGCACAATTCACCCCAGCCAGTAAATCCCAGGGTGATCTTCATTGGGAAACGCACACGGAGATGAAGATCGAATCCCGATGGAATGATGGGCCTGATGACTTGTGTTTGTCTGAGGCTCTGTTACTCTTCCTGCGAGATTCATTACAGGAACTTTCCACTGGGAAATTGGCCCTAGAACCCAGTGAATATAACATAAAAACACCAGTTTTCCTCAAAGGTGCAGTGTGCAGCCAGGAGATGCAACTGCACAGGCTGCACAAGGTCATTGAATCCACAAGCCGCGAAGTCACCAGTGTCCATCGGCGTTTTCTCCCACTCTGGAACTGCAGCAAACACGAGTCACTGGTATTTTCAATTGAATTTTTTCTCCATTGCTAGAGAACCTCAGTGTGTGTCTGAGCACAAGGACTGTCTTACTGTGTTCACATCTATCTGTCTATCTCCATACACCGTATCTACCTGTCTATCTATCTATCTATCTGTTCAAATCCACCTGGCGGTCTGCCTTCTCCTGTATCATTTGAGCTCCTGCTCTCTGGATCTGTCCATCAGCATTTAGTGAATCTCACACTCATTGGTGCGGATAAAAGGTTAACTTCATCCCCAAGGTGCTATTTGCACGAGGTGAAGTTCTGGCCCAGGGCTCCTGTTGTGCCCACCAGAGTGACAGGTGAGCACCAGACATCCCCAGATTCCAGCCAATAGTTTTGTTGTGATGATTGTTTTCTCCTGTCTCTCGTCTTTACTCCCATTTGTTCCCCAACCCTCATCAGCGTCCAGTGAATCAAAATGTATTTCTCAAGGTGTGTGTTGTGTTTAGATCTGAATATTGTCGGCCGGGTGGGCTCTGCCTGATCTCTTCCCATCAGAGTAAATGATCCACACCTGGGGCCAAGTGTTATGTTCCTTTTGGCTGAATTTATCTGAACCTTCTCTCCGCATAACGGCTGCTTCTTCTGATTTCCTTCAGTCCTTGAAAATCTCTGACAATATCACTCCACTGCCAGTGACAAAAAAACCCTGTACGGACCTTATTGCTAATGGTGAGTGAATTGCTGCATTTAGTTGAAGCTGTTCCCAATGTCAGCCCAGCTACATATCAAAATGCCGTCAGCACCAACGAGTCCAACTCTATTGATGTTTTCCAGACGCGGCTGGAAGTTGTTCAATTTCCCACTTCATTTCACACGAGGTCTTCCACACTGGAATTACATCTTTTGCTCTTTCCACTTTTCCAACTGATTTCCTGTGAAAGTAAATATTGGTACACGGGATTTTGCTGCGTGATCGAAATTCCCTTTCTCAGCCAGTTCTGCATGTGCTGCCGTCAGCATGCTGATGGAAACCCTGACAAATGGCCATTAGGTCCCCTGAAGTAGCTCTTAACAGAGAGAGAAAATTCCCACTGCTTCTCCAGGGGTCTGTATTTGGAGCATATCATTGGTTTTCGTTTTGGGGTTTTCTCGGCAGGACGCTTAGCACAGTGCTCCACCTGACACTCCTTAGGCTTTTGGTTTTAGTTTTCTCTCTGTGATTCTGTGTGTGTGTGTGTGTGTGTGTGTGTGTGTGTGTGTGTGTGTGCACTAACCCCCATAACGGGTGCAAAGGGGTGGTGGGGTAAGCAGTTTCCTCTGTGTGTGCGTTTTTGTGTGTAGAGAGTATGCAATTTCCTGGAAAAAGGTGCTTTGGTCGTGACAGAGTTTGAGATATCAGGAGACCTTAACTTCCATTTCTGGAAGTTCACTGACTGCGCAACCTCAGACTCTTCTCTCGGTCTCTCCCAATTTCCCATGTTGTAGCCCACTGTGATTTCGTGTGTTGCTTTTCAGAGCCCCATGGGGAAGGTGCTAAAGGTCTGCAAAGTGTGAGGTGTGTTAACTCTCATTTGTATTTGAACTCTGTCACTTCAGATCTTATGAAGTTCCTTGTCAAGGAGCTGTGAAGTCAAACATTCATGGAAAATGTCTTCTACATTGGAGACTCCTCCTTTTTGCAGATTTCTGTCCAGCCAGGAGGTAGAACAAGGACCTGCATATGGTGCTGCTCAGCACAGCTCTACTTCTGCTCACTGAGCTGTTAAGATTTACTCCAGATAAAGAAATGGCCCAGTGTCCTTTTGTGTATATTGAGAGGAACAAATGTGTTCTGGAAGCTTCTTCAGTAAAGGCAGAAATTATTTATATTCTCCTTTAATGCTAAGGAAGAGTGTTACAGTACAGAAAGAATAAAAAATCCAGTTGTTCTCAACATTCATGGTGCTTCTCGTTTGTCAAAGGGCTTCAGGCATGTTGGGCTCAGGAGTTTACCTCACTTATGCAAGTTGAAAGGACAGAACTGTTCTGGTGACTGAGAAATAAGTAAGATCACATTTTTTTTTCACTCCTTGAGAAATTCTGTTTGTGGAAAATGGCTTTAGCTTGAGATTCCCAAAGAAAGAAAGAACGAAAGAAAGAAATGTCTTTTCTGTCACCCCTACAGATGAGCTGTTCTGTGAGAATCCCTGATAGGAATGAGACAATCTCCGATGTGTTCATCCTGGTGGGGTTTTCATATCTTAACAAGCTGCAAATCCTTCTCTTTCTGGTGCTTCTAGTCATCTACTTGGCCACCCTGTTGGGGAACCTGCTGGTTATCCTGCTTATAAAAATAACTCCCTCCCTCCACACACCTATGTATTTCTTCCTGGTGAATCTGTCATTCTTGGAAATTTGCTTTACTACGAGTATGGTCCCTCAGCTGCTGATTCATCTCCTGGTGGAGGAAAAGACCATCTCCATTGCAGGCTGTGCAGCCCAGATGTACGTCTTCACCATCATGGGCCTTACGGAATGCTGCCTCCTCGCAGCCATGGCCTATGACCGCTACGTGGCCATATGTCACCCCTTGCACTACACGACCATCATGCGTGGTCTGGTATGTGCACAGCTTGTGTGTGCTTCATGGTTCATCGGAATCTCGGTGGAAGTAGCTCAGACCACGTGGATCTTTAGCCTGCCCTTCTGTGGCTCCAACCGCATCCACCACTTCTTCTGTGACATCCCACCAATGTTGAAGATGGCATGTGCCGACACCTCCAAAAATGAGATTATGGTATTTACTGTGTCAGTTGTGTTCATCCTGGGCCCTTTCTTGTTGATCCTCCTGTCCTACATCTGCATTTTCTCCACTATCCTCAAGCTGCCATCGGCAGAGGGAAGGCAAAAAGCCTTCTCCACATGCTCCTCCCACCTCACCGTGGTGACTGTGTTCTATGGAACGGCCCTCATCACCTACCTGCTGCCCAAGTCTAGCTCCAGCCTGGAGAGTGATCAAACGATTTCCCTGATGAACACAATTGTCTCCCCAGTGCTGAACCCCATAATATACACTCTGAGGAACAAAGAGGTGAAGGGAGCCTTCCGGAGAGCTGTAGAGAAGAGCATCTTTGCACACAGCTAGTGAACTACTAGATTTTCTGCCAGTGTGTAACAATATTGCACCAAATGCCCCTGGAAATAGCACATATTTGTATATTTAGCTCATCAAATACATTTCTATATTCCTAGAATGAGAAACAGCACTCTTTGCTTGTCTGCCGACATCTCTGGCCTCATAGGATAAACACCAAATTTAAATCTATCCCTACTCAGCCTGTAATTAACTAAACGCCTTTGTTCCTAAATACCTGTATATATTATGTGCGTGTCTGTGTGTCGATCAGTGACTCCGTATGTCAACGTCTCTGTGAGTCCATTTGTACAAGAACTCCTCATATACCTTAAGAGCTAGGACCCCCAAATTACCGTAACTGAAACCAAGCTCAGGGTTTGGTCATGCCAGGAAAAAATAAGTGCCTGAAATCTGATGGTTTTCCAGAACATGGAAAGGGAGGGCCACAGAGAGGATGGACGACATACTTCAAACTCAGCACTCAGTGGATCTATCTCTCCATCTCTCCTTTGCTACCTCCCATCCCAGCGCACCACAGGGGGAGCCTTGTTGCCCCCTAATAACTAGCTCCCAGTTGCTGGGACAGGGCAATGACCCTGCCCCTCCCCCCCAGCTCTCCACAGGCTGGGCACAAGATACTCAGCTCCCCATCCTCCCAATTGAGGCTGCGGCCTGTCCCCATCCCACTCCCCTCTCCAGAGCTCCCAAAAGCAGGTGCTGGTGCCGTGGGCCCAAGCCCTTCCCCCAGTGGCCATGGCCCAGCCTGTCCTCCCTGCCCCCACCTGGAGTCCAGCCCTGGTCCCCAAGAGCACCTTGCAGCTGGGGCCAAGACTGCTCCCCCAGAGCTGGCCCTGTTGTGGGACTCCCCACTCCCACCCCCCATGGCAGCTCTGCTCCTACAGCTGTTGCTGGTCCCTCTCCTGAGGGACGTCGAGGCCTGGCAGGGTTGGGCACAGCCCCAGCGAGGGGAGGCAGAGGGCCACAGTGCAGAGCCCAGCCCCGGTCCCAGCCCCTGCTGTGTGTGTGTGGGGCGGGGGGGTGGCAGCCATGCAGCCAGGGCTGGGACCCAGCCTGAACGCCCAGGGAGGGTTGAGGAGGTCAGTCCTGATCCCCACCAGTGTGACCCTCCCACGTGCTGGGTGCAGTTCACTGTCCCAGGGAGCGGCACCGAGCCCCTTACACAGAGAACAAATGAGCCTCCTGTGCAGCCATAGCTGGGCGCCAGCTGGCTCTGAGCTCAGCCTGTGGAGGCTCCCGCACTGAGCTCCCGAGGGCCCAGGTGCGAGTTTCCTAGGGGCAGGTCCACTGCAACAGCTCTGGTGGGGGTGGCCTTGGCCCCAGCTGCAGGGAACTGCGGGGAGGGAGGGGGCAGCTCACAGCTCTGATGGGGGAGGGGAAGCTGGGAGAGTGGGGGGCAGCTCACAGCTCTGATGGGGGAGGGGAAGCTGGGAGAGTGGGGGGGCAGCTCACAGCTCTGATGGGGGAGGGGATGGTGGGAGAGTGGGGTGGACAGCTCACAGCTCTGATGGGGGAGGGGATGCTGGGAGAGTGGGGGGGCAGCTCACAGCTCTGATGGGGGAGGGGATGGTGGGAGAGTGGGGTGGACAGCTCACAGCTCTGATGGGGGAGGGGATGCTGGGAGAGTGGGGGGGCAGCTCACAGCTCTGATGGGGGAGGGGATGGTGGGAGAGTGGGGGGGGCAGCTCACAGCTCTGATGGGGGAGGGGAAGCTGGGAGAGTGGGGGGGACAGCTCACAGCTCTGATGGGGGAGGGGAAGCTGGGAGAGTGGGGGAGCAGCTCACAGCTCTGATGGGGGAGGGGAAGCTGGGAGAGTGGGGGGGCAGGTCACAGCCCTGATGGGGGAGGAGATGCTGGGAGAAGGGGGGGGGCACCTCACAGCCCTGTTGGGGGAGGGGATGCTGGGACATTCAGGGGTGACAGCTCACAGCTCTGATGGGGAGGGGATGGTGGGAGAGTGGGGGGGCACCTCCCAGCTCTGATGGGGGAGGGGAAGCTGGGACATTCGGGGGTGACAGCTCACAGCTCTGATGGGGGAGGGGAAGCTGGGACATTCGGGGGTGACAGCTCACAGCTCTGATGGGGGAGGGGAAGCTGGGACATTCGGGGGTGACAGCTCACAGCACTTCCCCAAGAGCTGGGGCTGGCCAGAATGACACCCCCTCCCCGCCAAGAGCTCCCCCTGCAGCAGGGCCAGGCCCAGAGCTGGAGCTCAGCCCTGACCCTAATGATCCCCCCGACCTGATGTGGGGGATGACCCCCATGGTCCCCTCCCCACAGCTCACCCTGGGGCCAGGCCCAGTGCTGTAGGCTGGCCCATGGCCCACCTGCCAGCTCTGGCAGGCACCAGCCCCCCATCCTGAGATGCAGCTGGACCCCTCACCCTAGGACTGGGTCTGGAGCTGTGGCCTGGTCCTGGTCCCCTTGGTGCCTCATTCCCACTCTCAGCTCACCCCAGAGCCTGGCCCAGCCATGGCCACCCCACCCTGAAGCTGTGGCCAGCTCCCCACCTGCACAGCTGGGGCTGGGGCTGGCCCCCCAGCTCACCTCAGGGCTGGGCCGAGAGCTCCCCCACCTCGGCCCCACAGCACCTTCCTCCCAGATCCCCGACGGGCAGGCAGCATCGTGGTCCAGCCCGGCCCCACACCCCAGAGCTAGGGCTGGGCCTGGCCTCCCCAGCTCACCTGCTGCTGGGCCCGGCACTGTGGACCAGCCCAAGCCCCCAAGGCCCATCCTTCTCCCCTCCCACTCTGAACCTGGGGCCACCCCCTTCCCCCGGCGCTGTGCCTGTGACTTCCAGCCCACCCCAGGGTCAGGTCCAGTTCAGCAGCCCAGGCCTGGCTCCCACAGACCCCTGCACTGGAGCTGGTGGGGCTGAGGTTGTCCTCCCAGCCTGGCTCATCCTGAGGCTGGGCCCGGAGCCATGGCCTCCCCAGAGCCCAGCCTCCTCCGGACTGTGAAGAGCACTTCCCCCAGGAGCTGAGGCCGGGGCTGCAGGAGCCAGCCTGTCCAGCCCTCCTCCCCAGAGCTGCTGGGGCAGGAGCCATGGATCCCGAGGAGAGGCCAGGACTGAGCAGCACAACCCCGACCCCTCAGGGACCAGCTCCACCTTCATCTCTGCAGCTGTCCCTGGTAACCCCCCGAGACCGACAGCCCCCTTCCCTGAGCCCCATGATGTGCCACCCGCATCTTCTGACCGAACCTCCCGCTACACACACCGAACCCTCTGCTCTGAGCCCTCCACCCCCTGCCCTCACTCCACTGCCAGCCACCCTTGCCTGACCTCACACCTGGTCTTCACCCCCACCTCCTACCATGACCACCCCGACACACACACACCGAACCCCGTGCCAACATTGCAAGCAAACAAGAATGAGGAACACAGAGCAACTCGATGGCTTACTCTCAGGCCTTTATTACGGCAAACTTCTTCTTTCCCTTGTCTTCCAAAACTGCAATCATTGACAGAAACCACCTACGTCTTCCAAACAAGGAAAATAAACCTTACCTGACTTACACGCGCAAGCAACACTGTGTAAACTTGCTAGGGTGAGGATAGATAGATAGATAGATAGATACGGTGTATGGGGATAGATAGGTAGATAGATAGATATGGTGTATGGAGATAGATGGCTAGATAGACAGATAGATGATAGATAGATAGATACGGTGTATGGGGCTAGATAGATAGATACAGTGTTTGGGGATAGACAGATAGATAGATAGATAGATACGGTGTATGGGGATAGATAGATAGATAGATAGAAAGATAGATATGGTGTATGGAGATAGATGGCTAGATAGACAGATAGATGATAGACAGATAGATACAGTGTATGGGGATAGATAGATAGATAGATAGATAGATAGATAGATAGATAGATAGATAGACGAACCCTTTGTCACTCATGGTAAGTATCAATAGATATGGAGCCAGAGAGCAAATCCAAGGGTGGTTATGTAATCTGGAAGGGGTAAGCCCAGAGGAGGAGGGGGGGATCTGGATGGGGGAGGGTTATGGTTTCTAGGGTGGAACAATGATTAGAGGGGGAGTAGGGGTGGGAGTGGAGGGGGGAGCCAGGGTAGGAGCAGGGGCTGGGCTGGGAGCGGAGGGGATGTCAGGAGGGGGGACTTCCACAGGCGGTGGAAGAGGAGTTGGGGTTAAGGGCAAGGTGCCCACGCACTCGGCGGTGGGCACCAACGGGGCGGGGGGATGGTGTTGGAGTCCTCACGTCCAAGAGGGGAAGGGAGGCATAAGGGGAACACTAGTTCTCCTGGGGCGTCCAGGGGCTGGCCGACCCCCCGCCGGGAGGTCATCCCCAACTGGGGGGGGGCACACCCTGCAACGTCCCAGAGCAGGGAGGGGTGGCAGTTAGAGGGGTGCTGGTGGGCGGGGAGAAGGGGAGCGAGGGGAGTGGGGAGTAGACGGATGGCCTGCAGGCCTCCAGTAGAAGGCCGTCTGTGTCCAGGGATGCTGGGGTGAGACCCAGGGCCTCGATCTCCTGCGAGAGTAGGGCAAGGCCGAGGCTCACCTCCTCCGGATGCTCTGCAGCAGCGAGCTGGGCAGAGGCCGGAGGGCTGTTGGAGGAGGGCAAGTGGACAACGGAGGCCGTCTCCACTTTTGGAGGCTCTGGCTCCAAGGCAGAAGGGGTGGTGTCCTTTATGGCCGCCGCAGCAGCCTCAATCACCCCCAACAGGTGGTCAGTGGCTGGAGGTTCGGCAGGTGGACTGGGGCTAATGGCCCTTTTAGGTGCTTTGCGGGGCACCTCCACCCTGTCCTCCGACGGGGTGGGGTGCCAGGAGCGCGCACTCCTTTTTTTTCTTTTTCCCCCCACCAGCACCCAGTCCTCCGAGGAGTGGGGCTGGGCGGCAGAGGAGGAAGGGCCGGGGGCTGAGGCAGCGAGGAGGGACGGAGGGAGGGAAAGAGGGGCCGGGACAGCAGGGAGAAGGGACGGCCCGCCCTGGGGTGGGCCCTGCCCAGGTCCTGCTGCCGGCCCTGCCTCCCTCTCCTCCGCGGGCCCGGCTCTTATGCCCGCTTGGGCGCCGGCGCCCGCTGCTTCCTGCCCAGCACCATGCGATCGGGTGCCCTCCGATGCCCGAGCGGTGATGGTTCCGTCCGGGGTGAGAGAAGGAGGGACGGTCCCAGGGCCTCTCGCAGTCGGGGCGCCGCCGGTCTCATGGCTGGCACCCCCCAGGTCAGAGGAGGTCCTGGGCTCCCCTTTGAGCCGGGCCAGGGGGCAATCCCTCCAGACATACCCCACCGCCCGGCGCACAAAGCACTGGGCCTCCCCCAGAGTATAAAAGACCCGGTACTGGGCCCCTTGATAGGGCACCAGTATAGCCCCCTCCTGGGCTACCCTGCCCGGTGCTGCCGCCGGCGGCAGTTGGACACGGGCCTGCCGGCGGAAGGAAAGCACATGCCGGAGGGTGGGGTCCTTGCAGCCTAGCGGGAGGGGGCTCAGGACCGACAGAGGCCAGCCCAGGGCGGTAAGAAAAGGCAGAAGGGCGGAGTTGGGGAGGAAGGGTGGGACAGAAGAGAAGACCACCCGCATGCCCAGGTCTTTGAGCGGCTCCAGGGGCACGTGAACGCCCCCGACCGCCAGGCCCCTCTCCACCGCCTCCTGGGCGGCGACCTCCGAAGCCAGGAAGATGACGATCTTCCTGAACATCCGGGAGGCCGCCACCACGGCCGCGGGCCCCACCACCCGTGCCAACGCCCACACGTAGGTTTCCACGTGGGGCGAGGCAGCCACTAGCAGGCGGTGGACCCCGTGCCTCCTGGTGAGCGCGGGGAAGGGGCTGCGACCATTGGGGGTGGAAGTCCTGGAGGAGGCGGAGGGAGCAGGGTGCCAGGCAGTGGCTGCCCCCTGGGAGTACAACCTGGGGGCCGAGGTGTCGGGGCCCCCAGGAGCGGTGGAGGGAGCAGGGGGGAGGGAAGAAGGGGAGGCTGCAGGAGGTGTTCGGGCAGCCGGGGTGAGAGTCCCCTGCCACGGGAGGTTTGGCCTTCCGGGCTGGGCTCTTGCCCTTTCTTTTTCCCCTGGCCCTTCCTACCCCTTCGGGGGGTTGGGTTCGGGGTGGGGTCGCTGGAGGGTGCCTCAGCCGGGGTGGCAGGAGCCCCAGAGCCTACGCCTGCACCCTCAGCCGACGAGATGGCGAGGACCCCGGCAGCCCTGGATGAGGGGGCTGCCATTTGAGAGGTGGGAGGAAGACCAGTGAAGGGGGGGAAGGGGGGTGTCACCGGGCGACCCCCCAGTGGGCACGTGGCCATGATGAGGGGTATCGGACGAAGGGGATTTATTGAGGGCGGGGACCTCTAGGAAAGAGCGGGGGAGGGGAGAAATGCAGGAGGGGGTGGGAGGAAATGTCTGCCCCTCCCCCACCCGCCAAGCTGAGGACCCGGCCAGGTGGGGGCGGGGCAGGAGGAGGGAGGGAGGAAAGGGAGGTGCAAGGGGGCCACAACTCCCAGCACAGGGTGGTAAGCGGCTCCTGCGACTGCGCTGGGATGTGTGGGGGGGGTACGATATGTGTAAGTGGGGGGGTGAGTGAGTGGAAGGGGAGGGGCTCTGGCACCTAACAGAAAAAAAACGGGGGGAAACGTGGGCACAAAAAGGGGGGGCCAAGATGGAAGGGTGGTGAAGCCAACCAAAGAGAGGGGGTTGGGGGAAGGGTGGGCCCACGCGTGCCTGAGGGTGGGCCCACAGCAGCCGCTGCAGAGCCCCACAGGTGCAGGAAGGAGGAGGGGGCAGGTGGTTTGGGGGGCCCAGATGGGGAGGGCCCCGGCGGCAGCTGGGTATGGGGGGGTGGTGGCTGCAGGGGTGGGGCAGGGACCACACCCTAACACCCCACCCCCAACTGTGCAGCCTCCCCTCTGGAGCCCCGGTAGGGAGGGGCCCCGCCCAAACTCACCCCCGCCAGCCACTCCACAGCAAGCTGTGGGGGAAGCCCAGCGGCTGCCCAAGAAAGCCCCTCACCTCCTCCGGAGCAGTGAGGATGCAGCAGCCAGTGGATGGAGAGGTGGGCCCGAGCAGAGGGCCAGCAGAGTCCCCCCCCAGAAGATGGAAGGGGGGTACCCCCTCCCTGCCAAGAGGCAGGGCAGCAGGAGTCCCCCCACACACCACCCACGCAGCAGGGCCAGAAGAAGCTAGCTGGGGGCGTGGGGTGGGGGGGAGACGTAAGCAGCCTGCCTAAGGCAGGGAAGAGAAGCTGGCCCAGAAAGGGGCCAAAAGACAGCCCCAGGGGGGCCTGAAGCAGCCAAAGGCTGCCCACCCCCAGCACCTCACCTCCCACCCGCGGGCTCCCCAGGTGGGATCCCCACGGCAGCCCTGCAGCCTGGAGGAGAGAGCGTTTCTGTTCCCTGTCTAGGCCCAGGCCCTCAGTGGTCAGAGGGGCCCTCTGCTCCCTGTAAAAGGCTGCCCATCGGGTAGCAGGGGAGGTTTGGAAGGCGCTACCGGAGGAGCACAGAGCAAGAGCAAGAGCAAGAGCAGAGCGAGAAGGTAGCACGGGGAAGCAGTGGGCGAAGTGGCCCAGGGTGAGGCTACCCCTTTGGGGCAGGGGTGAAGGCCCTGCCAGTTGCCTCTTGTCCTTGTAGGGACCCTGGGCTGGAGTCCAGGGTAGAGGGTGGGTCTGGACTCCCCCGACCCTTCCCCAGAGGGATCACTCTCCTGGAGCAGGCGCGGGCCTGCAAGGGGACTGCTGGTATTCTCCCCATTCGGGACGTGCCTATGATGAGGATGTCTCGCTCGGCGGAGACCCCTGCCTTTGGAAAGGCCTGGGCAAAAAGGGGGCCTCCGTGAGTCTCTGAGTCAGCATAGGACCGCCAGGAAGCGCAGGGACCCACAGGGGCTGACAAGGGACTTTGTCACTCTCTCTCTCTCTCTCTCTCTCTCTCTCTCTCTCTCTATATATATATATATATGTATGTATATATATATATATATGTATGTGCCAACAAACATATTCTGGTCAGTATCGATGCAGTTATAGATGTTTTAATGTTTCCATTGCTTTGCGAAAGTGTATGAAAGAACCGGATGTTTCACACGGAAGGACACCAGGCACCCTCCATGGACGTCCGTGTTTTTGTTTACCCAACTACTTGAAACAAAACATCCTCATCGATGGAAAAGTTCTCCCACCAGGAATGGGGTGAAGCACGGGAATGCGTTGCCCAGAGAGGTGGTGGAATCTCCACCCCTAGAGGTTTTTAAGTCACAGCTTGACAAAGCCCTGGCTGGGATGAATTAGTTCAGGCTGAGTTCGGGTTGATCCTGCCTTCAGCAGGGGGCTGGACTAGATGAACTGCTGAGGTCCCTTCCCACCCTTGGATTCAAGGATTCCAAGATTCGAGATGCCTTTTCACTGCATTTCACACACCCATAGACAGAACCATAAAATCCTTCGGAAGTCTGACTGCAGAGCTGAGGGTAGGTGCTGACAGTGTTTTTTGGATCAGCGTAGTGGCTGTTGAGAGAATCCTATTGGTGGCAGGAGCCTGGGACTTAGACGCCTCGGCTGCATCTGCGCGAGTAAGTTCTTTTGGATATATCCAGCCATTTTTCAACTGAACATGCAAAGTTTCTCCACACAAAATGCACTCTTGATCTGAAATGGAAAGAACATGGCTGTTCTTCTGGGAGCCGTCTTCTGCTCCCGGATCAAGGAGAATGCCTTCTCTTGAGAGATTCTGTCAAAACAAGAGTGTGTGTAGGTGCTCTGTGGCCCTTCTCTGGAAAGAGCAGTCCTCATGGCACCGGGTTTTTTTATCTCTGCCCATTCTTTCCAAAGAGCAGGGGCTGTGGGGATGCTCTCCAGCACAAGAGCAGACTGAGCTTTCCATGCACTTCTTTTGCCTGGCTGTGATCTCTCGAAAGAAGGTTGTTTTGGAAGAGCTCGTCCAGAAGAACTTCTTCCAAAGCATCTCTGCAGCGCAGACGTCGCCCGAAAGTGATGAGGAGCCAAAGTCCATGTCTGTAGCTCACCCCCAGCTGCTTTGGAACTTCTCACTTGGTTGCTGTCCTGATTCTTTAGGCAAATAAATCCCATTAACTCCCTGGCCCTGAGTGTTGGAAATAAAGGACCAAGGCTCTCAAACCACCGGACCAGCTCTGTGTGCGCTAATGGTATGTGTTGGAACTGTGCCTCTCGCCCTGGGGTCTCTTGGATTGGATACAGTGGAATCACCATGTGTAACAGTTCTGTGCTCTCCTTTTTATGGTGGTATTTGGTATCACACGGTGTGTTGAGAAGCTGGAGAATATTGAGTGCACACAACGGCCCAGATTCTCATCTCTGTTACACTGGTTTAAATGTGGCATATTTCCTCTTGCTCCAGTTGTGTCTCTCCTTTCAGCATCAGGCTCAGTATCTCAGGGATAAAAATAATCCTGGCTCAGACGCATGCCTGCTGCAACCCTAGGGAAAAGAGCAGAGTTACACCAGGGAACAGTTTGGACCATTGTATTGAAAACTAATTGCAACTTCTTAGCAATATTGCAGAAGACACGACACAATCAATGTTGCTGTTAATTAAAACCCCAAGGACCTATCCGCAAACCCCCCATCCTCAGGGGGATAGGTTAGTGAAAACACAGTTCAGAGGCCAATGAGGAATTCTTGTGTTGTGTTTACACATTGGCCATTTAAATCCTGTATTCTCCAGGGTTACAAAGCAGCTAGCTCAAGGAGCTTGGAACAGTCCTCTGGGCTTTTCATTGATCTGACTCCTGGTGCTTTGGCTGCTCTTTACATGCTGGTAAACGGTGATGACAAACTGGTCGCTTTTATTCCTGTCATTGTGCACTCAGGTCGAAACCATTGTGACATCTCCAGGCCTCCCTGGCAGGCCAAGGCAATATTTGTGTTGCTTCTTGCCACTGTTTGGAAATAACCTCCCACCTTTCCTTGGCATCTCAGTGTCTGCACTGAGGTTGGGAGTGTAGCAGTTTTAACAGGACCAGCGTGGTCCTCTGTGCGTATCGATGAGACCTCGGCCTCCCCTTCTCTGTCACACTGTGACTTCTGTATTCTTTTCTCCACTCTGCTTTCAATCTCTGTATTATGAACTGGCAAACTGGCCCAACGCTGCTCGGGTGCGTAAGTCCAGTCGAGTGTTTTTGATCCGGTTTTGGAAGACACCCAAGGTGTACGTCAATGGTGTATTTTTGGAAAATGAAGCCGAAAGGCGTTTGCAGTGAGTGGGGAGAGAAGTTGTTGGAGCAGCAGGGCTCCCCTGGGGATGGCTGGGGGGTCACTCACCCAGCTGGATGGAGGCAGCTCCATCTCCAGCTGACCACTGTGTTCCAGCTGTGAATGCCTGCAGGGCTCACTCTGCAGAATGGCTGGTCCCTGTGCTCACTGCCCAGCACTGAGTCTGATGTGTGTCACCTTCCTTTCAGGGCCAGTCCCCCCACACAGTCTGGGAAATCCTGGGATCTCAGCGCTTCCCCGTTCAGGCATGGCCAGTCCCTGACCTGTATTATGTCTGGGTCAGAGGAAGCTGCGTACCAACTTTTGTGCTTGTCGCTGTAACAGGTTAAGAGGAGCTCTTGAGCAAAGGAAGCTCAGACAGACAGAGGCTGCGTCTACACTGGCGAGTTCTGTCGGAAGGTGTTTTGAAAGAAGGGGGCTCTTTGGGAAGGGCCCATGGAAGGTCTACACACAAAAACATTCTTTCAAAATAAATTGAGAGAACGTGGTGCCCCTTGTGAAATGGCTCTTCCCTTCCTGTGTCAGGAAGAGATCCCCCTTTCGAAAGCTTCTTTCCAAAGAAAACGTGTGCAGATGCTGCGCAGGGCCCTTCTTTGGAGAGAACAGGCTTCATTTCCGATCCCTGGCCCATTCTTTCGAAAGAGTGGGGGGCTGGGTGGGCGCTCTCTTTCGAACGAGCGGATCGCTCTTTTGATCCACATTTTAGTCTGTGGACGCACTCTTTCGAAAGTGCTTTCAGAAGAGCTCTTCCAGATGAGTCTCTTTCGACAGAGATCTGTAGTGTAGACAGAGACATATAAATTCTCTAAAAGTCACACAGGCTGTTTCTAGACAGGCCACTTTCTCCGAAAAGTGGCATGGGTAGTATATGGCCCGAAATATGCTAATGAGGTGCATATGCAAATTCCCTGTGCCTCATTAGCATATGGTCACGTGATTTGGATTCCGGAAGACTGTTCTTCCGGACTCCAAAACGCCGTTTAGAAGTGCGGCCCCGGGGGAGATTCCGGAAGGAAGTCCTTCTTCTGGACGTCCCTTCTTCCTGAAAATTTTTGGGAAGAAGGGGCCTCTGGAAGAAGAACTTCCTTCCAGAAGCTCCCCCGGGGCCATGCTTCTAAATGGCATTTTGGAGTCTGGAAGAACGGTCTTCCGGACTCCAAATCACGTGAGCCTATGCTAATGAGGTGCGGGGAATTTGCATCCCCCCCTCATTAGCCTGTTTCGGGCCGTGTATTACCATGCCACTTTTGGAGAAAGTGGCCTGTGTAGAAACGGCCATACAGATTTATATTTTCCCCCCGCTCTTTGAAAAGATGTGAGTCCCTGTGTTTGTTTAGTTTGGGCTTCAATTTTCAAAAGAACCTAGGTAATGTAGATATTCTTGGCAGTCACTTGGCAATGAGTAGGACGTCTTCATGTCAGCTTCCTATTTGTGAGTCCATTGATGGTTCATCAGCCCAGTTCTGGAGCTGCAGATCTTATTACAGAAGGGGCAGGTGTTAGTAGCTGTTGGAGGGATGTGGGGCAATTTTTAGACACTCTTTTCTTCTTCTCTGCCACTCCTCATCCTCACTGCGGTGGCACCTCTCAAATACCGCCACACCCCCCATAGATTGTCTTTCGCCACTGGAGACAGTCCTGGACAAGGTTCTTCCATGTGTCAACACCGATGCTGCACTCTTTCATATGTGCCTTCAGCTGGCCTTATATCACTTCTGCTGGTTCCCGATGCTCCTCTGTTCTTCCTCCAGCTTCGAGAACAGAATGTGTTCTGGGAGGTGCTGGGCAGACCTCCAAACCATGAACCATCATTATATTATTCTATCATTTAATAACTGAATTTATCTTCTAGGAGTTTGCAGGATTGGGGCTTGAGACTGATAGTCTTCAAGTCAATTCAGAGAGGGAAGCACTAAGAAGTAATGAGCGAGCCGTGGCAGAAAAGTCCCAGAATCGTAAGAGACCTTAGGAGGTCATCAAGTCCAGCCACCTGCCCACAGCAGGACCAACCCCAACTAAATTATCTCAGCCTGGACTTTGTCAAGCCGGGACTTAGAAACCTCTGGGGTGGAGATTCCATCTCCTCTCTAGGTAACACATTTCAGTGCTTCACCATCCATTGTTCCTTGTTCCGACATCAGTTGCTTATGAGAACAGCATCTCTCCATCCAATGTTGGGCTCCCTTTCAGGAATTTGAAGGCTGATCTCAAATCGTCCCTCACTCTTCTCTTCTGCAAACTAAATAAGCCCAGATTCCTCAGCCTCTCCTTGTACGTCATGTGCTCCAGCCCCTTAATCATTTTTCACTGCCCTCCACTGAACCATCTCTGATGCATCTATATCCTTTCTTTACTGGGGGCGACCCAGAACTGGACTCAATACTCCAGATTTGGTCTCTCCAGTGCTGAATAAAGAGGAATAAAAACTTCTCTAGATCTGCTGGAAATGGTCCTCTTAATGCACCCCAGTGTGCCATTAGCCTTCTTGGCTACAAGGACACACTGTTGACTCATATCCAGCTTCTCATACACAGTAAAACCCACATCCTTTTCTGCTGCACTGCTTCTTAGCCAGTCAGTCCCCAGCCTGTAACAATGGTTGGGATTCTTCCATCCCAAGTGCAGGACTCTGCACTTGTCCTTGTTGAACCTCATCAAATTTATTTGGCCCAATCCTCCAATTTGTCTAGGTCACTCTGGACCCTACCCTACCCTAATGGATCTACCCGATCTACATCTGCCAGAATAACAGAAAAATCAAACTCATGTCAATTGTAATGTTAGGAGAAAGAAATAAATGCTGCCAGGATAAAAAAGTCTTGGATAAAGTTTCCAGGTGACTGAAATGCCCAGTGCATCCAAGAAGTCCCCCAGTCTCCACTTGACAAAGTTTTCAATCTCCCTGTTCTTACTGGCAGTCACTTTGAAATACACCTCGGGGATTTGTGTATGAAACTGCCCTTTGGTGTCAAAGGGAGTTGGGTACCTCTCTTTTCCATGCTCCTGAAAATCCAGACTTTGACTCCTGATGGCCTAACTTGGACCCACCCTCCTGGTCTTTGCTGAACGAACGAGGGGCTCCTGCTCCCACAGTGTGCCGGAACGTGCCGTGGACGTGGGGTGGGAAAGTTGGAGGTGGATGGCTGTATTGTAAAGCAGCAATGCAGTCTTCCACTGTTTATTTCGAGAGCGGGCAGAGGAGACACAGGTCCTTGCCCTTATACACATGCAGGAAATGTCTCTGGCCTTTGCCCCCTTTGGGACCAGGAACAAAACACTTAATGGTCACTGACTGAGTCTTTGCCTTAACTCCAAAGGACTTTGGCTCGTGATTACAAACTGCAAAATGCTGGAGCCTCTGAGCTGCAGATATAGAATGGTCTGGCCTGTAGCTGGTGCCTACTAAAAGGATGAGAACCACAGATTGAACCCGTCTCGTCTGGCATCCTTGGGGCCTGACCAGTACCAAACCAGAGAATTTGCTGAATCATGAGGGGTCAATATTGTCTGGCAGCTGTACCGACCCTTCCACAGTTGCGGGGCTCTTAGAAGACATGTGGGGGTAAATTACAGCTGAAGAACAGCACAGAACACTGAGAGCCAGAACTGGGAGTGGGAAACAAACTTCATGGGAGCACAGGAAACTCAGCCACACCCATGAGGAGTGGACATTCTGCTAACAAAAGTCCTGCTGCACTACAGCTGTAGTGGACCAGAGTGTGCCGGATTAGAGGGCTCGACCTGTAACGTCTCAGGACAGTCTTTTTTGGATGGGAAGTTGGATCTTAGGCAGGTATTGATCAGATGATGTGCAAAGACCGGTCCCTCTGATACCGTTCTCCCTTCGGTTCTATTACCACCAGCATCATGGTACTTACTTGCACAGAAGGTAACCTCCCAAGAGCCATCTTTTCATACCTCTCATTTAAAAGCTCGAGGGACGATGAACATCTTTTCAAATTAATCACAGAATCATAGGATTGGAAGAGACCTCAGGAGGTCATCTAGTCCAACCCCCTGCTCAAAGCAGGACCACCCCGGCTAAATCATCCCAGCCAGGGTTTTGTCAAGCCGGGACTAAAAACCTCCAGGGAAGACGACTCCACCACTTCTGTAGGTAATGCATTCCAGTCTTACACCTTGTTGCTCTGGGACTGTGATCTACCTCTGATCTCTTTAATCAGAATAGATGCTTTTCAAGTGCCAAAAGCCATAAAAGCACCTGCCAAACCTGTATTATTGTGAAACAGTCGCACGCCGTGAAATTATTTAATCATTCCAGTACAGGGACGAGCAAGTAAGTCTGTGGCTGTCGTGAGTGTAAAATAACCATATCCCTCGTTGTACCACTACCCGCACTACTCGAGCCAACACTGGCTTCAGCGAACGCCAGGGGGTCTGGACTGTGTGAGTATAACTCGGCTGTTGGCTGGTTTCGTCCGTGTAACTGCTGTACAATTTGTTGTTAGTCTTATTTGTGGGAAATGAACAAAGAGAAGGGACGGTGCTCGAGTCACCCCTGGGGTTAGCCAGTTGGCGGGCAGGGCTCTTGACCTGGTGGTTTCCAGCGCACGGGAGGGGTTAGAGAGCAGGCACAGTTCTACAGCACGGTGACCACAGGGGGGTGGCTGGAGCAGGAAGCGGTGGCCACCTGGGGCCAGGATGCTCCATGTTGTTGGACACCAGAGTAGGGAAGTGGCCCACCTACCTCAGATCACAGCTGCAGTGCCAGATGGGGCAGCCCTGATGTCCACTGGCCCTGCCCCGGGCTGGGAAGCACAACTGTGCGTCCCACCCACCCAGAGAACAGGCTGAGTCTCAGAACCGCTGGTTGCCCACCAAAGAGGACAGACCAGCACCAGGAATGGGAGAACCCCACTGAGAGGACAGGCTGGGGCCATGAAACATGGCCCAGCCCCCCTGGACAAGAGAGAGGGGGGCCATGAACAGTGCCCCATCCCCTTTCCCAGAGGAGATGGGAACCATAGCCTGACCTCCTCAAGGAGACACTGGGGCTGGCAGTGAGCCACCTTCAATGCCATCATTACAAGTCATCCTGGTCAGCCCTCTTAGACCTCCCAACCCCTACGCTAAGCCCCCCGCCCTGATTCTTCCCTCATTCCTTCCTTATGCCCTACAGTATACCCAATCCCCTCCCCTGAACCTCCATCCCCTCCTGCGTTCCCCAGCATATACCCAACCCCCTGCTCTAGGCCGCTCACCCCACGCCCTCATTCCCCCACCCTCCAACCCTGCCCTGAGCCCCTCAAGCATCCCAGGTCCTGCCCTCACTCCTGCATTCTCAGCCCCATTCCAGAGGCCCCAACAACCCTTTCTCTGAGATACCCAATGTCTGCCTTGACTCCTGTACACCACACACCCCTGCCCTGAGCCCCCCCCCAAGCACCTGCCCCATACAACCATGTAACTACATCATGTACATTTTCCTTTTAATTTTAAAGAAAAAATCACTACATTTACGGAGCTGAGCAGTATCAAGCTATCAAGTATATAATTATCTAGTATATAGATAATTTTATAATTATCTAGTATCTAACTATCTCGTACATAGATAATTTCATGTTGCTTGGCCCCTGCAAAGATACGTGAACAGACAGGAAATCTCATATGGCTGAACGCTGAGACATGTAACCCTAACTGGAAGGGTAGGTCTACACAGAGAAGTTATTTCAAAGCACCGGCTGTTATTTCAGAATAGCTGTCCTAGCAACTGCAGAAAGCAACTGCGATGTTGAAATTTCAAAATAGCGGTTGGCTTATTTCAAAATTGGCAAACCTCAGCCCATGAGGAATAGCGCCTTTTTGGAAATAGCGATAGAGGTGCTGTTAAGACAGGGAAAGGAGCCTGTTTGGAAATAAGCTATCGGGTATCCTATGGCTGTATTTCAAAACAGGCTGTGACGCTGGGTCTGCACTGCAGCGTTCTGTTGACAGAAGTCACTGTGGACAGATATTTTCCAACAGAACCTCTGTCCCCAGATCATGTCCACACCTACTGGAGGCTCCCCCGTCAACACCCTCTGTAGATAGACTGACCTCTCTCGACAGAACAGCTCACAAGAAGCTCTGCAGACAGGGCTGCCTGGTGAACCAGCATCCTCTCTGTTGAGGGAGGGGTCCCGGAGCGTTCATGCTATTTTTGTGCTGTTAGTGTCTGTGGACAGAGACGCTCTGCCTCGAATAGTCACCATAGAAGTTGGCCAGGAAAACGGCCGCGTTCTGCGGGCAGATCCTCGACAGAGTGCATCTGCAGCGTGGACACTCCCCAGCTCTGTTGGCAGAAGGCGTCTTCTCTTCACAGAACTCCGGAGCACGGACCCAGCGTACGTGTGTCGTTGCTGTATTTCGAAATAGCTACATGCGAGTTGGAAATGCATTTTGTGTGCAGGCAGCTCAATTTCGGAAAAAGCTGTTCCACAATAGCTCTTCCACAAGAGCTCATTTCGAAACCAGGCTGCTGTGCAGACACACCCTCGTGTAGTCTCCTGGGGCAGGGCTGTTCTGCTCACTGTGCTTGCGTGCTTAGAATTGTTGGGGTGTTCGGAATGAACCCCGGCAGTGCTCGGCCGGATGCAGAGGATGACTTTCACAGTCAATGTTGAGTGCAGTCACCGCACACATCAACTCACATGTCCTTGCTTTGCACGTGTGTGACTGTAGTAATAACAATGGGGGGAAATCTACACTGACATAAACAAAGGAATATGGCGACCCTTTGTGTGAGCAATGGTAAACAAAACGGCTCTTGGGTCTCACATTCAACCATGAGGAGCAGCAAGTTGCCCGTCATTGCGCTAAAATGTATCCTTGAAACTTCTAAGACTATTACTGAAAGCAATGACTTTCAGAAGGGCTTTTCTCAGAGATTCTTTGACATCCTTGTTTCTCAGGCAGTAGATGACAGGGTTGAGCATGGGAGTCAGGATGGTGTAGAAGACAGAGAAGATTTTGTGTAGGACCTTGGGCGTGTTGGCTGTTGGAACGACATAGACAGTAATCACGGTCACATAGAAAACTGTCAGTACAATGAGGTGAGAGGAGCAGGTGGAAAAAGCCTTTTTCCTGCCAGTGGTGGACGGGATTCTCAGGATGGTGGTGATGATACAAACGTAGGATGTCAGGGTCGGAAGAGAAGACACAAATGTGCTGGTGGCTGCACTAACAAATGTCACCAATTCCAGAGTCTGGGTATCACCGCAGGACAGTTTTATCAGGGGTGTAAAATCACAGAAAAAATGGTCAATTTCTTTGGAATCACAGAACGTTAACTGGAACAAGGAAATATTGACTACGCTGCAGAGCAGAAAGCTGCATATCCAGCACCCTGCCACAAGCTGGCAGCAAACCCGGCCATTCATCAGAGCAGCGTAACGGAGTGGGTGGCATATCGCTAAATACCGATCATAGGACATTGCGGAGAGCAGCAGAGATTCTGCAGTTATGAGGATACCAAAGAAATATAATTGTACAATACATCCCTTAATAGAGATGGCTCGGTCCCCAGTCAGGAGACTGGCCAGCAGCCTGGGCAGGTAGGTGGAGGAGTAACAGATCTCCAGGAAGGACAAGTTACCCAGTAAGTAGTACATGGGGGTGTGAAGGTGCTGATCAGCCGCAACTAGCCCAACAATGAGGCTGTTCCCAGTCATGGTCACAATGTAGATCATGAGAAAAAGCAGGAAAAGAGGGGGCTGTGGTTCTGGGCCATTCCCGAAGCCTAAGAGGATGAATTCCATGATGAGCGTTTGGTTTCTTCCTTCCGCTTTCTCCATCCTACGTATCAAGAAAAGGGAAACAGATCAGGTTGTGCTGTGTTACATGGATAGGTGCATTGACAGACAAAGGTAATCTCATACCCCTGCATCTCTCCACTGGCGACTCGTATAATTCAGTGTGTGAGCTTATACTCTAGCTGAGCACAGCTCACAGAACTCTAATGAATGACCTAACTCCCTAAAGCTAGGATTTTGACGTGTCATTATTATATCAGTATCGTATCAACAAATCCAGGAGACATGAGACAGTCTATAGGTTAAAAATGAGAGATACTTAGAGGTTAACCACAGGTAGGTCTGCCCTGGAGCTGGGATTGCTACTTCCCCACTAGGGCAGACATATGCACACTAACTTTGACGAAGACAGTCAGATGAAACTAGCAGTGAGAACACAAAGGTAGAGGCAGTGGCTGGGAATAGGCACCTGTCCATGTCGCGAGGATCTCAGGTGAAATTCAGACAGTCTGTGCTGATGAGGCTACATTGCTGCTTTTAGCACGAGAGCTCGATCAAACCAGCGTCTGTTGCTCTACCAGAGCAGGGAATTCCACTGCCCTCATGCACTGCAGATGTAATCCATGAGACAGACACTGAAACCCCAAAGAATCAGTGGTTGCTGTGAAGTTCTAGCCACCCGTTCTTGAGCACAGCAGATTCAAAGAAAAAAATGGCACCATTTGATAGGTGTAGCTGAGAGGTGAAAGAAGTGCAGAAAACTGTGGGCTGCTACCTGTTCTTGATAGCACCTGGGTAAACTGCACCAGCTTCACATGAATTCACAAAATGAAGAGAGTGAAATAGGAGAGCTATTTTTATCCAGGAGGAAGAATGCACTGGAAGAAAAATGAAAAGAGCTGAAGGGAAAAGGAAGAAATATATAGAATGAGATAACACAAAGTGCAAGTGAAAGAAAGGATTTAGTTCGACAGCTGTTAAGAACAATAAAACATGGATGATAGAAAGAGATGTAACGGATTCTTGCTGTTTAAGCAAAGCCACTGGAGCCAATCAATATGATACCCTTTCCTTTCTTTTCCCAAACACTTTTCTTAACATATCCTAAGTCCTGAGGACTTCAGTCATGGACACATGATGAACCCATACCAAATAAGTCCTCACTTTGAGTGGTAATGAAAATTTAACATACACCAACATGAATGAAAAATAGAAAAATGGAAAATCCAGGAGAAAACACACGCACACACACACACACACACACACACACACACACACACAGAGAAAAGAGACAACTTTTTGTTTCAAAATGTATATGAAATAAGAGATGCAGGTGGAAAATAAAACACGCAAACAAGGAGAAAATAAAGGAGACAAACTCTGGCGGGGGGGTTAGATATTAGCTGGGAGAGATCAGGATGATGTGTCTACACTCTGGTTGCCAGAAGCTGGGAGCAGCAATCGTTCTGTTTGTTGCCTTTGAAGTCCATGGAATTGGCTACTGTTGGAAGCAGGATATTGGGCTAGATGGACCTTTGGTATTTGCCAATATGGCTGTTCTGATGTTCTAAAGGTGAGAGCCATTGACAGATCTTTCATACCCATGTTTTGCAATAAGCCATCTGTGATGGACTCTTACAGAAACACAAAGTCGTAGGGCTGGAAGGGACTCGGAAGGGATTCAGTTGAGACCCTGCTGTATCAACTCCCTCTAAATCATCCCAACAGCATTTTGTCAAGCCAGGACTTAAAAACCTTCAGGGGTGGAGATTCTACCACCTCTCTAGGCAACGCATTCCAGTGCTTCACCTCCCTCCTAGCGAAATAGTTTTCCTAATATCCACCTTACACCTCCCCCTCTGTAACTTGAGACCATTGCTCCTTGTTCTGCCATTCAACACTACTGAGAACAGCCTCTCTCCATCCTCTTTCGAGCCCCACTTCAGGAAGTTGAAGGCTGCTATCAAACCGCCCCTCACTCTTCTCTTCTGCAAACTAAATAACTCCAAATCCCTCAGCCTTGCCTAGTAGGTCATTTGCTCCAGCCCTCATCATTTTCTTTGCCATCTGCTGACCCTCTCTAATTCATCCACATCCTTTCTATACTGGGGGGCCCAGAACTGGACAAAATACTCCAAATGTGCTCTCACCAGTGCCAAATAAAAGGCCAATAATAACTTCTCTAAATCTTCTGGAAATGCTCCCCTAATGCACCTCAATATGCCATTAGCCTTCTTGGCTACAAGGGCACAGTGTTTACTTGTGTCCAGCTTCTCATCCACTGTAACCCCCAGGTCCTTTTTACCTGCACTGCAGTCAGTCCCCAGCCTGTAACAATGCTGGGACTCTTCCATAACAGGTGCAGAACGCTGCACTTGTTCGTGTTGAACCTCATCAGATTTCTTTTGGTCCAATCCTCCAATTAGTCCAGGTCACTGTGGACACCACCCCTTTTCTCCCATGTATCTCCCACGTCTGTCTAACCCGAGCTTAGAGTCATCTGTGGATTTGCTGATGGTTTTTACCTACCTACCTATCTCATAGAGCTGGAAGAGACCTTCAGAGGTCATCAGGTCCTGTCCCCTGCATTCACAGCAGGACCTATCACCAGCCCCTGACTTTTTTTATGTTAATAGCTATTTGCCCCAGATCCCTAAATAGCCCCCTCAAGGACTGAGCTCACCAATCTGGGTTCAGCAAGGCAATGCTCAAACCACTGAGCTGTCCCTCCCCAAGAAAGTGGGGTTCCACTGAGCCCTCTCTCCCTCCGGTCTGGGCTTAGTCTCCCACCGTGCTGCCGTGGCACTTTTGGCCCTATGCTTCCTACTGCATACACTCAGACAGGGACACACCCAGCCACTGCCTGAACCAGGAACACATCGTCTACACTCTAGACCACCACCAGGTCCCACTTTCGAACTTTGAGCTGCAACGTTCCACCCTTGTGCAAACACAAACTAGGGAGCCATTGGGGCCCGGTTCCCCTCTCCCTCAACGTGGAGAGGAGTGTGCACCCTTGTGCTTAACAAGCTGTGACTTTTCTCTCGATGCTTCACTTCTGGGCACACTCATTTCTGCTCAGCTACGAACACGGTTACAAACGGCAAAGGGTTTTACGTGACAATAAGGCTTAGCAAAGTGGTGAAAAACAGCAAGAAGTCCTGTGGCACCTTAGAGACTAGCAGATATTTTGGAGCAGAAGCTGTCATGGGCAAAGCCAGCCAGCACTTCGCCAGATGCATGAGCTGTGGGGTTTCAGAGGAGGGTTTAAAGAGGGAATCTCAGACAAGAGGAGGGCCAGAGCTGACAAGGTCTGTTCAGTCAGGGAGGATGTGAAGAGATTGAAGGAACAGATTGACAGAGCCAGATGTGTACCCAGAAGCCACCTGCTAAAAGACAGGCCCAATAAGGAAAACAAGAGAACACCACTGGGCATCACACACAGTCCCCAGCTAAAGCCTCTCCAGCGCATCATCAGGGATCCACAACCGTCATGGACAACGATCCTTCTCTCTCACAGAGCTTGGGAAGCAGGTCTGTCCTCACCTACAGACAGCTGCCAACCTGAAACAAATTCTCACCAGCAACTATAGACCACAACACAGGAACTCTAAACCTGGCACCGATCCCTGCTACAAACCTCGCTGCCAACTCTGCTCACAGCCCTACACCAGCTATATCATCACAGGACCGAACATCAACCACACCACCAGGGGCTTTTTCACCTGCACATCTACTAGTATCATATCTGCCACCATGTGCCATCAATGCCCCAGTGCAATTTACATTGGCCAGACTGGACAGTCTCTCCGTAAAAGAATAAATGCACGTACATCAGACATCAGGAACTGCAATGCACAGAAACCTGGAGGAGAACACTTCAGTCTCCCTGGACACTCAGTGGCAGATTGTAAAGTAGCGGTCTGACAACAACAATAAAAATTCAAAACTAAACTCCAAAGAGGAACTTCAGAGCTGCGATTCATTTGCAAACTTGACACCATCAACCAAGGACGGAACAGAGACTGGGAGTGGTTGGCCCTTTACAAAAGCAGTTTCTCCACTCTTGATGTTCACACCTCCATGTTAACTACTGATAGTGGGCCACATCCTCACTGACTGGATTTCACCTCTGTTGTTGTTCACAACTCCACATTAACTGCTGATAATGGAACACACCGTCCATGACTGAACTGACTTTGTCAACTCTGGCCCTCCCCTTGACTGAGACTCCATCTTTCAACCCTCCTCTGAAATCCCCCCATTCAGGCATCTGATGAAGCCACAAAAGCTGGTGCTCCGAAATATTTGTAAGACTCTAAGTTGCCACAGGACTTCTTCTTGTTTTCTGAAGATACGGACTAACTCGGCTACCTCTCCTGCACAAAGAGGTGAAAGTGGATGAACCAGCAAATAAACAAAAATGGAAACTGACGCGCAGGTTGGAATGACTATCGGTGAGATGCCTTGCATGGTGACACATATCGGAAAGGTAGCTGAGTTAATCTGTATCTTCAAAAACAAGAAGTCCTGTGGCACCTGATAGACTAACATATTTTGGACCATCAGCTTTCATGGGCAAAGACCCGCTTCATCAGATGCATGAGTGGGAGGCAGGGGTTTCAGAGGAGGATTTAAAGAAAGGGTCTCAGTAAAAGGGAGGGCCAGAGCTGACAAGGTCTATTCAGTCAGGGTGGAAGTGGCCCATTATCAGCAGTTAATGTGGAGTTGTGAACATCAAGAGAAGAGAAAACAAGTCAGTTCAGTCGGGGGGGGGGTGGCCCATTGTCAGATGCTAATGTGGAGGTTTGAACACCAAGAGCGGAGAAATTGCTTTCGTAACGGCCAACCACTCCCAGTCTCTGTTCAATCCTTAGCTGATGGAGTCAAATTTGCCAATGAATTGCAGCTCTGAAATTTCTCTTTCCATTTTATTTTGGAATTTATTTATTTATTTATTTAAATTTATTTTTAATTTCAATTTATTTTGAATTTTTTGTTGTTGTAAGACTGCAACTTTTAAATCTATTACTGTGTGTCCAGGGACACCGAACTGTTCTCCTCCAGGCTTTTGTATGTTACTGTTTCTGATGTATGATTTATGACTATTTCTTCTTTTATGCAGAGAAAGACGTAAGTGAATAAAAAGACGTATGCTCCAAAATATCTGGACTTCTTGTTGTTTATCAATGAGCTGGTCCTTACCCTGCTGATGAAACCCGCAGACAGGGAGATTCTCAAGGCAGAAGCTGAATGTACTTCGCAGCATGGGTGGTCCAGGTTTCCGCACACAGGCTGAAATATTTTTGTCTGGGACCGGCACTTCCCAGTTCATTCTTCATTCCTTTGGTCTTTCCAGGTGTCCTTTTGTGCGGTGAGTGAAGAAGAGATGAGCTCACTCCCTGGTTTTTATAGCTCCTGCACAGGACAGGCATCCTTTTTCTCCAGACAGGTAGTGGAAAAACCACACTTCCCTAGGTGGAGTCCAGACCCATATGGTTGCTCACTGCCCTTGGAGAGTCACAGCAACCATAAACACAGGCTCTCTAGAGACCTCTCAGGAAGGCTCACCAGGTGGGAGATCAGCTTCCCCTGAGGCCTATTGATACCCCTAATGGATCATTACCCTCAACAGACCCTTCCCACACAGTTGTCTTGACCATTAACATCTTGCCAGGGGGGAGTTACCCAGCTGTGACCCCATCTCAAACACAGAAATAGAGTCAGGATTCATAAGGTCATAGATAAAAATGGTACTTGCACACAAGTAGGATAATCATCGTCAGCAAATCAGTGATCTCTTAAAATGCCCATTTTGCCCAAAGACAGCACAGTTATGCTGTGATCCTAACCCTCCACCAGGGGTGATAAATTGGTGGCTGGCGGATCGATCGCAGCAGTGACAGTCCCTGGCTTTGTGTTGGCATTCGCTGACATCTCACAAGTGAAACAATGGGTCTAGCAAAGTGATAGAACCGTTACCTTCCTTCCCAGGCCTCATTTCCCTCACCCCTCTGGGATGTTCTTAGAGCTTGGGCTGGGGTCTTTTTTGGCACCTGGGACTCCCATTTCTGCTGTTCATGGCTCCCTCTCTGAATCATAGCAGCTTCATCAGACCCTCAGCGTCTCTCTACTCTGTCTTTCATGAAACTGGTTAGGGACTCTATCTTTTGTAACCTTCTCTTCCCTCTGTCCGGTGACCCCTTCCAAACCGAGACTGGTCATGTAACCAAATCTTTGGTCTACCCTAAACCATAACGTTGGCAATAATTGTTCTGTTAACAAACCTCCAGTATAGACACAGCTCTGTAGACAGAGAAGGGATTTGTTTTTCATAGCTAACGTCATTCAGGAAGTGATTTTCCTACACCAGCAAATAAGTTCCTCCTGGGGGTGCACTTTGTGTCTAGACGAGTGAGTTCTACCAAGAGAGCTCGGTCAGTTCTGTAACACCATAGGGTAGCTAATCCTTATAAGGCTGGGGGGGGGTTGTCTGGAGGAGAGAACTGTCACCGAGGGCCTTCTGGAGTGTGGCATCCTGATTAAGGATGGATTGTAGGTCTTTAGGGATGTGTTGCAGTGGTTTGAGTTGGGGGCTGCAGGTAATGACCAGTGAGGATTCTCTCCAGCAGCCACAGACGATACCACACTAATACCAATCCCAGAACTTTTCCTTGCAACAAGCCCCGTTGCCAGCTTTGTCCATGTATCTATTCTGGAGATACCATCACTGGACCTGACCGGGTTATTCACGGAATCACAGGCACATTCTCATGTTCCTCTACTAACAGCACATATGCCATCATGTGCCAACAATGCCCAGATGCTTTGTATATTGGACAAACGCTAAACATGCTTCAACAAAGAATGAATGGACACAAAACAGACATCAAAGAGCTCGTAGCTCACAAGCCTGTCAGCCAGCACTTTAATGGAGTGGGCCACTCTGTTAATGGCCTGAAAGTCTGCGTTTCACTGAAAAGAAACTTTAAGAATCGCCTGCAAAGAGAGAGTGCCAAGTTCTCTCTCATGCTCAAATTCAACACATCAACACATGATTTGAACCGGGATGGCAATTATCTGGGTCATTATATGGACTCTTTTTCATACTTTGTTTTATCTGACTCGACTTCCCCCTCTCCTATTGCCCCTCTGCTCTTCTGATTTGCCCACCTTGATTATAACTTTTCTGATTTGTCAACCTTGATAACTATTTTTGGTTCTTTCCACCTTAAGTATTGAGTCTGTTCTGGTCTGGCTATGGATGGTCTGAAGAAGTGGGTCTGTCCCATGAAAGCTCACTGCCTAATAAATCATTTTGTTAGTCTTTAAAGTGCTACGGGACTGCTTTGTTGTGTTCAGCCCAACATTGAGCCATTAATCTCAATCCATTGAGCCCAAAAATCTAGCCAGCTTTCTATCCCCCTTATGGCCCAATCATCTAATCCACACTTCTGTAACTTGCTGGCAAGAATACTGCAAGGGACTGTGTCAAAAAGCTTTGGTAAAGTCCAGGTGTATCATGTACAAATAAAACAAGTCTCTTAAGAAGAAGAGATTTTCAGTGAGTGCCCAGGGAAGAGATGGAAATGTGATTTCAAGCCATTCAAAGTGAATAACATTTTCTGGAATGTAAGGGTTAAATTTAAAAACAAAACAAAACAAAACAAAACAAAACAAAAACCTTACAGACTGTACTGAAGAGACACAATTGGCAGTCCACCTCCCCTTCCCCATCCACATCCACCTCCCATTCCCTTGCATTGTGGTAGAAGTAGCTTGTAGGCCTCTTTGAAAAGTCCAGAAGAAGAGGTGTAAGTTCAATGATCAGGAAACAGCAGGATTTTTGAATGGATCAGAGCATGGCTAAGGGCCCAAATCCCTTTGGCTTTCAAGGGCAATTGGGTGCCCAATTCCCTTACATTTCTTGAAAAAAATTACAGCTTATATCTACAATATGAGTGAAACTTTCTTCATGTTGCAGCTCAAGGGGCCTGTTTGCCAGTGCTTAGATTTCCGGATGCAGTGATGAAATCACCTGCAAGCTTTAGCGAAGAGTTTTGTTTAACTTGGGAGCTTTTAATATCAGGATCAAAGATTGGCCTTGGGGTCGTGCTGGACTCAAGCTAAAGAGATCTGTGGACTGAGTATGGAAATCAGAGGAACTCAAGGTGCAATGCAAATCCATGTTCTGCCTTGAGAATCTACCAACCTCCCAGTGTCATCTATCAGGGTGAGAAACCACTCATTCATTCTGTCCCATGAAAGCTCATCACCGAATAAATGGCTTTGTTAGTCTTTAAATGCTACATTTCTGCTGTTTCGTTTTGTTGGAGTGTAGGCTAACACGGCTTCTTCTCAGTTACTGCTCCTTCACTGTCAGTCTAACTAGTGTTTTAAGATTGCTTTGTATTTTTGCTTATTTCCTGGTATCTGATTCCTCTTCCTGATAAATTACTTAGCGTGTGTCTACACAGCAAAGTTATTTTAGAAAAATGGTTGCTGTTCCAAAATACATTTACGAGTGTCTGGATGGCAAAACTGCGATTTTGAAATAATTTCAAAATAGCAGACGGCTTATTTCAAATTCCGTGAACCTCATTCTACGAGAAATACAGCCTATTCCAAAATAGATGTAGGATGGAATAGGGGCTGTGTAGACAAAAATAGGGGCTATTTCAAACATGCGATAGTGCTTCCGAGGGCTGTAATCTGAAATAAGCTCTATTGTGGGTGGATGCATTTTGAGTGTGGACACGCTATTTTGAAATAAGCTATCCTGGAAAATTTCTTCCAAAACAGCCTATTCTGAACTAACACTGCTGTGTAGGAATCGTTTTTTAACTCATTCCTTAGTAATTTAGGGTTACCATATTTGACCTTTCCAAAAAGAGGACACCCCCAGGAGGGACTGTATCTATATCAGTGTCTACCCGCTCACATTGTACTAATGCAGAGGTGAACAAAGTTTTTACGTTGGGACCCACTTTTCATGCTGGCAGTTAGCGCCCCTCCACCCGTCTAATGGAATCCAAACCGCTGGACATTTTGGCTATGCTCCTGTGAAATCCAGCCCCTTCTGCACATGTACGAAAATGTCTGTAGAATGTAATAACCGTTATTCATCGGTATGTAACTGTCAATACACACACATAAAACAGTAACAGATTTCAACATTTTTAATGAGATGGATGATACCGAGACCCAGGAGCCAATCATGCTGCACCCCACTTGTGACATTTCAAAGCTTCCCAAGGGCACCCTTGTATTAACGTACCATAGATATCATAGCACATTACTACAACGTGGGCCGGCAGATACAGATATGGATTTGCTCTCTCTCAGGGGTGTCCTCTTTTTGGAAAGGTCAGATATGAAGACCCCATTTCTAGCTAGTAAAGCTCTGTGTGGTTGACTCCAAACCAGCGTGCCTTGAAGTAGCATCTCTGGGGGTCAATCTCAGCTGCTCTTTGAGCGAGCCTGTGAGTTGCACGAGGTTCCCCCAGCCGAATGGCTCCGGCAGCTCACCCCCTTGCTGGGCCAGAAGGCCGCAGCGGTGCTCTGCCAGCTGGAGGGGCAGCAGCCTGGGGACTATGAACAGGTCAAACAGGCCCTGCTGCGTTAGTTCGGGCTGACTCCAGAGATGGAGAAGAAGAAGTTCCAGGAGGCGCAGAAGAGGCCAGAGGAAACCTGTGTAGACGCGGCCTCCGGCCTGAGGCAGTACGACCAGAAGTGGGTGCTTGAGGTGGGAGTCCAGCCTGTAAAGGAGCGATTCTACGAGATGTGCTCACCTGACCTGAGAGTGCGGCTTGAGGACCGGACGCCCAGGGATCCCCACAGTGCAGGGAAGCTGGCAGATGAATTCACAAACAGCCGGGCCAGGTTTGAAAGTGAGCCCCAGAAAGAGAGGGAGTCCCAGAGAGACCAGGAGTCTCAGTGAGACCAGTTCCTGGCTGTGCAACAGAGGGGACCACCTCTTGGGTGAGCCCAGGAAAGAGGGGTTGGCCGCCCACCTCCCAGCGGGCCAGCCAGAGCATGGACAGAGCAGCCGGCCCAAAGCGCACAGAAAGACCTGGGCTGTTATCGCTGTGGGCAGAAGGGGCATAGATCAGCCCAGTGCCCCAAGTTCCCAGAAAGGCTGAGCAGACCGGGGGGTCATGGAGTCAACTGGGTGGAGTCCCAGAAGCCAGAGGTGCTGGAGGCCAAGGCAGGTGGTACCGACTGTGTGTCCTCGGCTTGGGCTGAGCCGGCCCCACAGACCAGCTCCTCAGGGGGCGCCAAATGCTCAGAGGTCAGTTTATAGAGTGGGGGCGGCAATGCCTCTGTGAAGCAAGCGTCTCAAACACCTCGAGGTAGATGGGAGAAAGGTCACGGGGTTCTCGGACACAGGTGCTGACGTGACGCTGGCCCGACCCGGGGTGGTGGCACTGGGCTGCATGATAACCAATTCCCATCTGACTGTAACGGGAATTGGCGGGACCCCTTTCAAGGTGCCCATGGCGAGGCTGTACCTGAAATGGGGGGATAAGGAAGGCCCCAAGGAGGTGGGCGTGCACAGCCATTTGCTGGCGGATATCCTGATGAGGGGTGATCTGGAGAACTGGCCAGGTGAACGCCCTCATGCCCTGGTCTTGACCCATAGCCAAAGAAAACGAGTGGTGTGTTCCCCAGGTTTGGGGGTAGATACCCAGCCAAAGCCACAGAAGCCACAGGGGCCAACATTGAGAGAAAGGGGGCCCCCAAAAACCAGGTCTCACAGGCCAGTCATTCTGGAGCCCGGCAGAGAAGGGGAAGTGGCTTCCGCCCCTGCCCCGGCTGAAGAGTTACAGGCAGAGCAGCAGAGAAACCCCCTGTTTGCAGAAGCTGAGGGAACTGGCCAGTCTCAGCCCAGCTCTACAGCTGGGGGAGGGCTGCAGGGAGAGATTCCTGTGGGAAAAGGGATTCCTGTACTGGGAAAGGGTTCCCGCACACAAAGCAGAGCAGAGGCAACTGGTGGTTCCCCAAAAGTACCGGCGCAGGCTGCTGTACCTAGCCCATGATGTCCCACTCGCAGGACACCAGGGGATCCACCGCACCAGGGGAAGGTTGTTACAGAACTCTTTTTGGCCAGGGATCTTTGCGGCTGTCCATCTGTATTGCCTGTCCTGCGATCCCTGCCAGAGGGTGGGGAAGACCTGGGACAAGGGGAAAGCTGCCTTGAGGCCACTGCCCATCATAGAGGAGCCTTTCCAGAAAGTGGCTATGGACATAGTGGGACCCTTCACTAAGGCAACGCATTCGGGGAAGAAATGTATCTTGTTGGTGGTGGATTTTGCCACGTGATACCCAGAAGCAGTGGCCCTGACCTCTATCGAAGCTGACACCGTGGCGGATGCACTGCTGTCCATTTTCAGCAGAGTGGGGTTCCCCAAGGAGGTTCTCATGGATCAGGGGTCCAACTTCATGTCGGCCCTGCTGCAAAGCTTGTGGGACAAGTGTGGGGTCTGGCACACCTGGGCCACAGCCTACCACCCACAAACCAATGGGCTGGTGGAGAAGTTCAATGGGACTCTGAAGCAGATGCTGAGAACCTTCATGAATCAATACCCCCATGACCGGGACAAGTACCTACCCCACCCACTGTTTGCATACAGGGAGGTGCCCCAGGAATCCACGGGGTTCTCCACATTTGAGCTGCTGTATGGAAGAAGGGTACGGGGACCCTTGGACTTGCTCAGAGAAGAGTGGGAGGGGATGGCCTCTCCTGAAGGGGAGTCCGTGGTACAGTATGTACTGACCTACCAGGAAAAACTCACTGAGCTCATGGGCCTGGCCAGGGAGAACCTCTCCATGGCCCAAAGGAAGCAAAAGGTCTGGTATGACCGTAACGCCAGGGCCCGAGCCTATGCCACTGGGGACCAAGTGATGGTTCTCTTACCCGTGTGACGCAACAAGCTGCAAGCTGCCAGGGATGGCCCCTTCAAGGTCGTCAAACAGATAAATGACGTGAACTATGTGGTGGAACTGTCGAACCGGGCCCACAGCCACGGAGTCTATCATGTGAACATGGTGAAACCTTATCGGGACAGGGAGAACTTGGTGATGGTCGTGTGCAGGCACTGGGAGGGGCAGGGGGATGATCCCTTGGTGGATATGCTCAAAGGGACTGGAGCCAGCTCCTTGCTGGAGTCTATTCCCTTCTCAGACCAGCTGACCCCTGCCCAGCAGATCAAGGAGGTGCTGCATTCACACCAACAGCTGTTCTCTGACAAACCTGGACGCACTGACTTGACTGTCCACTGAATAGAGACAGGCACCCACGCCCCTATCAAGTGTGTGCCATTCAGAGCCACAGGGAAGACGGCTCAGGACATAGAGGGGGAGGTTGAAGACATGCTGGCTCTGGGGGTGATCCAACCCTCCTCCAGCCCCTGGGCCTCTCCCGTGGTGTTAGTCCCTAAAAAAGATGGGTCTGTCCGGTTTTGTGTGGACTGTCGCAAGCTTAACACCATTACTGTATTGGATGCCTACCCTGTGCCCAGGTCTGATGACCTTTTAGACAAGCTGGGGGGAGCCCGTTACCTCACCACCATAGACCTCACCAAGGGGTACTGGCAGGTGCCATTAGACCAAGATGCCCGGCTCAAGTCGCCTTTCATCACTCCTGTGGGGCTCTACGAGTTCCTGGTCCTGCCCTTCGGCCTCAAGGGGACACCTGCTACCTTCCAGCGTCTGGTGGACCAGCTACTGAAAGGGATGGAGAGCTTTGCCCTGGCTTACCTGGACGACATTTGCATCTTCAGCCAGACGTGGGAGGACCATGTGCCCCAGGTCAAGTGGGTGCTGGACCAACTCCAGAAGGCTGGGCTGACTATCAAGGCAGGGAAGTGCAAGGTGGGGATGGCTGAGGTGACCTACCTGGGCCACAAGGTGGGCAGCGGCTGCTTGAAGCTGGAGCCAGCTAAAGTGAAGGCTGTCAGAGATTGGCCGACACCCCAGACTAAGAAACAGGTCCAGGCCTTCATTGGGATGGCGGGGTACTACCGGAGGTTTGTGCCCCACTTTAGCTCCATCGCAGCCCCCCTCACGGAGCTGTGTAAAAAGGGAAAGCCTGACAAGGTGGTCTGGACCGAGCAGTGCCAAGAGGCCCTCTGCGCGCTGAAGGAGGCTCTGGTCAGGGCCCCAGTGCTGGCAAATCCAGACTTCAACAAGCCCTTCCTGGTGTTCACCAATGCCTCAGACGTGGGGCTGGGGGCGGTGCTAATGCAGGTGAATGACAAAGGGGAGAAACACCCCATCGTGTACCTGAGTAAGAAGCTGCTGCCCCGGGAGCAGAACTACGCGGCCATAGAGAAGGAATGTCTGGCCATGGTGTGGGCGCTGGGGAAGCTGCAGCCGTACCTGTTTGGACGGCGTTTCACCGTGTACACCGATCACTCACCCCTGACCTGGCTGCATCACATGAAAGGGGCCAACGCCAAGCTCCTGCGGTGGAGTCTGCTCCTGCAGGACTACGACATGGAGGTGGTCCATGTCAAGGGGAACAACAACACCATAGCCGATGCCCTGTCACGCAGGGAGGGCCCCGAACTTCCCCAGCTCGCTGGCTAAGTGACCCCACTCAGTTCGGTCTGGAAGGGGGTGAGATGCGATGGAGTGGGGGGAGTGCGTGTGTGAGTCAGGCTGGATGTGTGTGAGAGGAGACGAGCAGCTCTGAGCGGCTAAGGATCACCCTGAGGCTATAACCTGGGGCTACAACTGGCAGGTAACACCTCAGCCGTGAACAAAGAGGAGGGAGGAGCTGAGCGGGGGTGAATCGGAAGTGGCAGTTAGAGGCTGGAGGGGAGAGGGAGCTGGAGGGAAGCCAGCTGGGCGAGGGAGAAGCTGCACCCTAGAGGGGCACCCTCGGGCTCCTCTCCCCAGGACGGGTTGGAAGGACTGTCTCTGACTGCTGCACTGACTCTACTGTGAGAAACTGGGCCTCCGTCGCCTAATGAACTTCCTGTTCTACCTGCCGAGTGAGAGTCACTCCTGCCTGCGGAGGGGGTGCAGTGCAGGGGGACCCCTGAACCCCATCACACGGATTCTCTGTAATGAAACGTCTGCTGCTGCAGGCGTCTGGAGCTGTGGGGTGTGAGGGGCTCAGGGCAGGGATCAGGCACAAGGCTCCCAGCCCCCCAGGCACAGCCGGGGCCAGTCTGTTCGGGTCTGTTTGGGCCTCCCAAAGCGGAGGGAGACGAGACACCTGGAGCAGGGGCTTGGGGACGGGTGAGCCGCGTGGGGTAATTGTCTGCACTCCCGGCGGTGGCAGTAAGGGAAGTCAATGGGCAGGGAAAGCCGGGGTCCTGGCCAGTGGCTCCCACCCCTCCCTCAATTGTTGGCAGGGCGAGAGAGGCGGCAGGGGGCGTTCACAGCTCCTCGTCTGGCTCCGGCACCACCGGGCTGGGCTGGCTGGGCTCTGTGCAGGGTGGCGAGGCCAGGCCAGGGCCTGCAAGGGACTCATCCCGACTCAGCCCCTCCAAGTCCTACTGGGCATCTGGCAGGACGGTCCCTGTCCCATTGCTCTGCTGAGCCCCAACTAGTCAGTGGGGTGTTTCCCCGGGCCAGCCACCCAGCCCCATTCAGCACCAACAGACCCTCCTGCCCAAATGGTGAGAATCAACGTGCTCTGGATGGAGCTGTGTGGAAATTGCTCCACCCAGCATTACCATGCAGCCACCTCTAGGGTGGGATATGATGGCTACATGATAGCGCACTGCAGTGCTGCCCCAGAGTCACTGCCCCAGTGCTGAAATGCAGCCACTTCTGGGGTGGGGCAGAGGCGCTATATAACAGCACCCAGCAACGCCGCTGTGCGCTGCAGCATCGGGGTGAGAAAGACTCCATAGCTGGTGAATGGCAGGGTGGGGCCATTGCCTGAGGACAAGGGCTGAACCTCTCCCCTGCTTTCCTCTCTCCGGATGGCATCTCCCAGCCGTAACCTCCCGGGGAGACAGATGGGGAAACAGGCCCAGACCTGGGGCAGAGCCTCAGCCAAGGTCGCCCAGCGAGTCACGGCAGGGCAGGGCTGGGCTGGAAGCCGCTGTCCTGTCACTCAGCCGCAGCCCTTACCCACAGTACGATCCATCGCACACAGGTCTGTGCTGGGCCCGGAGTCCCCAGGGCAGCCGGCAGGGTCTGGCCCCCTCTGCGTTCCCCACACCGGCAGCACGTAGCTCTCCCCCGCCCAGAGTCCCCGGTCGGCTCCGCTTTCTTGGGGCGAAGGGGCCGATGGAGGGGAGGATGATCCGGGTGCAGGAGAGCAGCAGCCCCTGCGAGGAGCCCGAGGGACAGAGGTGTCAGCTGGTCCCTCCCATCCACGGTCTCCTGGCCTCCGCCGGCTGAGGCAGGAGCTGAACCTGCTCTTCTGACAGCACCCCCAGCCCTGGCCCCCCAGCTATGCTCCCCCAGCCGTGCACCCCTCACCCCCCAACCCAGGCTCCCCAGCCTTGGTCCCCCAGCCGTGCTCCCCCCAACCCCTCAGCCCTGGACTCCCAACCCCTCAGCCCTGGCTGCCCAGCTTTGGCCCCCCAGCTGTCTGTCTGCACCCACCGGTCTCTCCTGGCTGGTTTGGTTCCCGACGAGGCGCCCCACACGCGCTGAGCAGACCCCGGTCCCAGCCTGAGCCGACAAGGCGGCTGTTCCCAGGGAGGGACGCAGGGGCCAGGCAAGGACGGTCCCAGGCTGGGGCAGGGCCTGGCAGTGCAGTTCCTCTCGGCTGGGGAGGATGGGGACAGCAGACGGGGCGCAGGAAAGTGGGAGCAGGCCCGTGAGCCCGGCCCCACCGGAGGAATCAGGCTGCCTCCCCTTGCGCCTGTGCTCGCACCGCTGCTGTGCCCTGCGCGGTGTCTGAGAAGCAATAACCCTTCTCCTCCCCCGGCCGGCTGGGCGCCACATCTGGCTGCGGAGGGGGGAGCCGGGCCGGGGGCTCCCCGATGCCGTCACACCCTCCAGATCCCTGGGGCGCAGGGTGAGGTGTGTGCAGGGGGCAGGTGGGCTCGCCCTCTCCCTGGGATTGTCCCACCCGCTGGGAGGACACTGGGGCAGACCCTTCGGGGGCAGGGCGGGGGGCAGCCTGTGGGTGGGGGGCACCCTGGGGTGTTGTGCTGATCCCACTGCAGCAGCAGGAGCTGAGACAGGCCCATGGGCACTGCCAGGAGCTGGTACTGACGGAGGGTGAGAAGGGGCTGCAGGCCAACGAGGGGTCACGCTGCCACCCAGCTGCCCCCACCAAGGGAAGGAGAGGCCCAGGGACAGGATCCCCCTGTGGCACCGTTACAGGGACACCTTCTCCTCCCTGTGTGTGGGGAGCCAGCCGGGCAGGCGCGGAGGGGGTGGGGGCAGGGAGGGCACATGGGGCGGGGTCCCCTCTGCGTCTGGCCTGATGTTGGCGCTTGGCCGTACCCTGTGCTGTGAGGGCCCAATCCAGGCCTGGCGCAGGCCAAGGCAGCTCCACCCGTTCCAGAGGTGCAGAGGGACCCACTTCCCCAGGGCTGAACTGGAGCTGGGAGGGGCTGGGGCAGTGGCGGAGCCTGGCTGGGGTCAGGGACAGCAAATGGCCCAGGGGGTGTCGGGTAGGACAGGTCTGGGTGGAGGCTGAGACCCGCGGGAAGTGAGTTAGTTACACAGGAGGGAGGTGCGGAGGGACAGCGGAGCAGCCGGCTGGTTCCACAAAAGTACCTCTGCCAGCCCCTCCGGCAGCCACAAGCCCCACAGGCAAACCCCCAGATTCTCCAGCTGCTCCACCCCCGACCGACAGCCCCTGCTCGGGGGAGAGGTCATTGAAACCTGGGTCACCAGCTGCACCCAGCTTCTTCCGGCCCCAAAGGGTCCAGCCGCAGCCCCAGGTCAATCCAGGCTTGGCTCTCACCCAACCAGCACGCTGGGCCTGGCCTTCAGCATCCACGTGTACAGGTGTGTTAACACAGACAGACAGACCCGGGGAGAGACTGGGTGGAGGTGGCGCATTCCAGACGCCCCCCACGGCCACTGAGAGGACATGCCAGCCCATACCAAATGCGTTACCAAAACACGGGTACACCACATCCTCCTCTTCTCCCTTGCCCACAAGGCTTATGGCAGAAAGCTATCCGATTGGCTGGACATGATTTGTACTTTACAAATCCGTGCTGCCTGTTACCCAGGTCCCTATTTTCTTTAAGATGTTTGCAGATCGATTCCTTAATTAATTGCTCCATTATCTTTCCTGGCACAGAAGTTAAACTAACTGGTCTGTAATTTCCTTGGTTGTTCTTATTTCCCTTTGTGGAGATGGGCACTTGATTTCTCCTTTTCCAGTCTTATGGAATCTCTCCTGACTTTCCAAAGATGACAGCTAAAGGCTCAGATACTTCCTCTGTCAGCTCCACGACTATTCTAAGAGGGATTTCAACAGGTCCTCGTGGCTCACAGACATCTAACTTTCCTAAGTAATTTTTAACGTGTTCCTTTTCCATTTTATCTTCTAATCTCACCCCCTCCCCACTGGGACTCACCACGTCCAGCATTTCTCCATCAGACGTCTTGGTGAAGACCAGAACAAAGAGGTCATGAACCAGCTTTGTCATTTCCAGTGTTCTTGATGATGTTCCTCACTCCTCACTGAGCAACAGGCCTACCCTGCGCTTGGCCTTTCTCTTGCTTCTCATGTATTGCTGGTTGGCCTGATGGTACAACCAACATCTTTTCGCCTCCTTCTGCCTCACACAACCTCAGTTTCAGGACTCCCTCACACCTCTCCCTGTCAGCATCCCACAGGGCATTGTCTGAAGAAAGGGGTGGTAAGGAAAAGAGCTTTGCACAGTCTGACCTGGGAAGGACACGGCCGGTGGAGGTGGACCTGGAATGAAACACCTCTCCTGGGAAGCTTTGTTTTCCTTTCACATTTCCAATTTTAAAGGTCAAAACTCAGGAAGATACTTTGATTAAATCTGTTCCTTTGGGGTTTTTTTTCCCCAATGAATTATGAATCCGGGGAAATCATTCGGCCTTTCAAATGTAAGAAACATATATAAAGAGAAGAAACATAAAAAAATATTGAGAGCCGTTGTGAGAAATTCAGTAAAATACTTTTTAATTTCCCTTCACCAGGACCCCCACCACCCAATTTTGACTAACTCGAATTCTCAGTCTCTAGTTTCTCCAGTGGTGAGAAAAGCTGCTCTTCTGCACAGTTTTTCTCAAGGCTCCTTTCACCTCCTTGTTCCTCAGAGTGTAAATTATGGGGTTCAACGCTGGTGAGACGATTATGTTCAATAGGGAAATCAACAGGTCACTCTCTGTAGTGGAGCCGTACTTGGGCACCAGGTAGGTGATGAGGGCCGTTCCATAGAATACAGTCACCACCGTGAGGTGGGAGGAGCAGCTGGAGAAGGCTTTACGCCTTCCCTCCGCCGATGGCAGCTTGAGGATGGTGGCGATAATGCGGACGTAGGACAGGAGTGTCAACAGGAAAGGGCACAGGGTGAACAGAACTGTGACCATGGAACCTACAGCCTTAATCTGCGATGTGTCGGCACATGCCAAGTTCAGCAGTGGTGGGAAGTTGCAGAAGAAGTGGGGGATGTGGTTGGAGCCACAGAAGGGCAGGCTGAAGAGCCACATGGTCAGAGGAATATCCACCAAGATGCCAACAGCCCATGCAGCCCCCGCGAGCAGAGCACATGCCTGGCCACTCATCATAGTAGTGTAGTGCAGGGGGTGACATATGGCCACGTAGCGGTCGTAGGCCATGGCTACGAGGAGGCAGCATTGTGTGAGGCCCATGATGGCTAAAACGTACATCCCCGCTGCACAAGCTTCAATGGAGATGGTCTTTTCCTCCACCAGGAGGTGAGCCAGCAGCTGAGGAACCACACTGCTGGTGAGGCAGATTTCCGAGGCAGACAGGTTCACCAGGAAGAAATACATGGGGGTGTGGAGGGAGGGGTTCAGCTTTATCAGCAGGATAACCAGCAGGTTCCCCATCAGGGTGAGCAGGTAGATGACCAGAAGCACCACAAACAGAAGGATTTGCAGCTCGTTAAGGTACGAGAACCCCACCAGAACGAACACATCGGAGATGGTCTGGTTCCCTCCAGGGTCGCTCTTGGAAGAGGTCATCTGTAGGGGGACAAAGAAACTGGGTCTGAGACATATCAGAAACGTGACTGCAAATTAAAACATTTGTCCTGGTTTCCTTCCTGTTGGGACCCTTCTGACTAACACCTGCTGAAATTTCTCTGTAAATAACAGTGACAGACCCGGCCTTGCTCAGGGCTTGAAGCAGAGTCAGGGACATTTGGTTCGTGTGCTCAAGGGGTTGACTGTCTTCTTCTGTCTCTTTAATCTTTAATCTTGAAATCTTTAATGGAAGGGGAGTTGAAGCAAAGTACAAAGGTGTGCACATGTTCTGACCAGAATACTCCATTCTCCAGTGCTGTACATGGTATCTGCAGTCATACGAACTGAGTGGAGGTCTTACTCTAACTTGAGAACTCCCATGACACTGAGGCCCATTGGGGTACACTGCAAAATATCAGAGAGGATTTTATATTCAAATTCGACACATTAACACAAGGTTTAAACCGGGACGGGAACTTTCTGAGTCACTACAGGGGCTCGTCTGCGTACTTGGCTCAATCTCATTCTTGACCTCCCCCCGACCCCTCCACTCTCTGATTTGCTCACCTTGATTATCTTTTTCCGATTTGTCCTCCTTGCTCACTGTTTTTGGTTCTCTGTGCCTTAAATATTGAGTCTGTTCTGGTCTGGCTCTGGTCTGAAGAAGTGGGTCTGGCCCACAAAAGCTCCTCACCTCATAAACTATTTTGCTCGTCTTTAAAGTGCTACTTGACTGCTTTTTGCTTTACAGCAGCACATCTTGTTCTCCCTGGAATAACAACACCCAACACACTGTTGTTCTGATGTATATAATTATGTTCGTATTTTTTTGGCAAGCAATGCATTCGCACAGTGTTCCTAGACAAAGGATTAGATATTTGCTTGTCTAACAATAAAACAATGAAAATGCTTTCATATAAAAGGTAAACACAGCCATCTAACTTATGAGTGGGTCAGAGAGATTCACACCTACCGACAGGGACTGAATCTCAAATGATGGACAAACCTATCAGGTAAGAACAAGCTTTTTTATGAAATCCTGTGAAACACTGATTATTACAAGATGAGCTTCTCTAATCCCGAAATCTCTTGTCTAGCAACGGCCTTAACCTGACAGGATTGCAGGGAGCCAGATGATCACTTCTCATGGGTTTGGCCAAGTTTCCTCTGGTCCCATAAAGTTTGTTTACAGCCACCAGATCTGGATCTCAGTGTCCGGTGCTGTTATTTCGCTGTAATTTATCTCTAAACGGCTTCTCAGAGCACAGTAAGGAGTGGATGTTTTGGTAATGTGGGAGAAAATATTGACCTCCTGTGGTCCAGCAAATTCTTTCATCTGGTACTGGACAAGTCCTGAGGGAGCCGGATGAGAGAAGTTCAATCTGTAGTCGGTAAAATGTGGGCATTAGCTGTACATGAGGAACTATGGATACTCACTGAAACACTTTCAAGTCTGTGATCAGACAGGGAGAAAACATTTTCTTTTCCTATACAGGAGAAGGTCACTGTCTACCTGTCTCTAATGTAAGGTAAGTTATGGGTGAGCAAAACAACGGAAGACCTATCTGCAATATGAATCAACAGTGGAGGGGGAAGTACAGAGGGAGGGAAGAAGAGCAAGGAGTCGTCCTACCTCCTGAAACAGAGAAAATAAATTTAGGGTGATATAAGTCAGCAAAAATAAATCTGAGGTATCCATTATCTGGGGGACTCAAAAGGCAGAACTCTGACAATCACAGACTGCTGGGACCTCCAAGGTGTGAAATCTAGGTGAGAAACCCATGTAGGCAAACACTAACTTGCTGAAATTAAATGTTTACTATTTCAAAGCATATTCTTACTTTTTATTCCTTGTATGTGGCATCACTTATATCTAAGAATTTTGTTGAATAAACTTGTTTTACATTTAGTAAAAACAATTCCGTGCTGTGATTGAAATAAAAGTGCTTCTCTAGCCCCAGTTGAGTTGATGAGCTGTAGTATATAGTTTCCTAAAAGGAAACACAAATAATAATTTCAGTGAATGACCCAGGAGAGGGCTGCATAATGCAAGGACACATGAGAATTCAGATGTTGGGGTTCATGGCTACCTCCTAGACAAGAATCACAGAGATAGCCATGTTCGTCTGTATCTTCGAGAACAACAAGAAGTCCTTTGGCACCTTATAGAGGAACAGATATTTTGGAGCATAAGCTTGAAGCAGGTCTTTGCCCACAAAAGCTCATGCTCCAAAATATCTGTGAGTATATAAGGTGCCACAGGACTTCTTGAGAGTTTGTCTGGCAGATTCCTGAAGTGTTTGCCTTCAAGAAAGACAAGCTAATGTGCTGGGGTCTTCCACACAGTTCAGCAGGAGCTAATCTCTTCCTTGCAGTGGCTGAAAGAGACATCACAGTAACTCACAACTCTGGGATACCCAGCAAATTTTTGCCTTGGCCAACAGTGTGGGGAAATTCTTAACTGGGAAGATGTCTCTCTGTCACTGGGTTAGGATGTTCACTGTCTTCTCCTGTCCATCTGAAGGTGAGTTTCCTGGAGTTCTTCATTTTCATCTGACGGAAGAGCCGCTTGTCTCTGTGTCTCCGTTTCCAGTCCATGTTGTCTGTTCGTTGCATTTCCAACAGCTCTCGATTGGGCCGTTCTGTGTGAATGGGATGGAGCTGGACCTGACGGTGGTCTTTTTTCTATAGGCATTTTGTTAAAAAGTCCCTCAGTGAATGTGGCGCTGTGTAAGTTGTGTCACTTCCAGTGGGAAAGTGCATTTCCTGCTCTGCGTCTCTGCTGTCTCGCTGGTCTGAAAGGCATGGTGAGAAGGAATGGTGTGGTAGGTTTAGCCCATGGTTGCGGTTCAGCCTGGCACAGCCCAGGGAAGAAGGTAATGGCTGTTTGTTTGAGGTACTCTTGTATGGGCACCCCTGGCCCTTGGGGGGCTCCCCATGGGCTGTGTAAGATATGCTAGTGGGGGTGGAGGCAGGTGGCTGAAGGCTGGGGGCGAGGGAGTGTTGGGGCTTGGGACAGTGGAGGGGTAGGGGTGGGTGGTGGAGGAGGTGGAGCAGAAGATGGAAGGGTTGGGGGACCAGGGCAGGGGGCAGAGGGTGCTGCAGTGAGGACAGGGGCCTGTGGGGGAGGCCTTATTGCATGTGGTGGTTAAGGGCAGGGTTTGGGGGTGCAGAAGACAGGGAGTTGGGGGGACCAGGGCAGGGGGTGGGAAGTGCCGGGTGGTTGTACACCAGGGAGATGATTATCGACAGGGAAGGGAGGGGTCAGGGCAGAGGGTTTGGGAGGTGGAAGGGTCAGGGGTGAGGGCAGAAGCTGAAGGTGCAGATGTCACACCAGGGTTTGGTGTTGGGGGTCTCAGGGCAAAGGTGGAGGAGGATGGAGTGAGGGGAGGGGGCTCAGGACAGAGGGTTGGGGGGGGGTGTTAGGGCAGGTGTTTGGGTGGGAGGGGTCCTTGCCGGGATGTGATGGAGTATGTGCAGGGTCCAGGAGGGTTGTAGCAGCTGAGGGCAGGGGGTGGAGGGTGCCAGACGGAGGGTGCGGTGTGGGGGTCAGTGCAGAGTCTGGGGGTGAAAGTGTCACCGCAGCCGAGTTCCCAAATACGACTTCTCAAACAAGGGCACATTCTCCTCTCACTCGTATGTTAATGATACGAATAATCACACCAGTGCCCGGATTCCCCTGCAGTGACACCTCACACCAGCAAACGGACACTGCGGAGCCTAAACACGCTGGAAACAATGTTAAGACGGAGAAGATATTTAAAACACCCAGAGGATTTAGACTCTTAATCTCCATGAAAATTTTGAAACTCTTGAGCGAAATCTTTCAGCACAATCTTCCCATTATTAACGACATATTGCTTTGGATTCAGTCTTTGGAAAAAATACCTGAATTCAAGGGGTTTTTTATTTTTATTTTTTTTTGGGAACTCTCCAGACACTCCCAGGCATTTTCTCCTGGTTTTAAGTTTGCTCATTGGAAATATAAGAGGGGTGAGGAAAGAAAGGGGAGAAAAATGAAGGAGAAGTTGAGAAAATAATTTTAATTTTTAAGTTTAATTTTATTTCACTTTTTGACTACTTGCAAATGTAAAGATTGAAAATTTTGACCCAAGATTCCATGACAGAAATATTTTGCTTTTAAAATTTCAGATCACTTTTTTAAAAAAATGACCAAAGACAGATCTTGTCATCCACAATTTGTTCACAGAATTATGTACTTGCATAGTCAACTGTTTCTGTAGAAAAATGTTAACTCCAGAGGAGAGGGTGAAGTTGCTGTGAAAAACTCAGGAGAATGGTTTTGTGGGAAAGCCACTGACCTTGGGCTGCAGAGACCAAGATACAGTTTTTGTCCCACCAGAGACAACTTGGCTACGTCAACACTAGAATCCTCTGTTGACAGCAGTTACTGCTGGAAGAGGTGTCCTGACAAAACTTCTACCCACAGATTGTGTCTGCACATAAAAGCAGGTCGATCGTTCAATCCGATCTGTCAACAAACCACCCCCCTCCCCCACCGCCCAGAGCATCTACAAGGCTTTTTAACACATTTTGTACGTAGACACTTCACAGGGTTTGTCAACGACACCCAACAAAACCCCAGTTTTGTCTACACAACTGTAGTGTAGATGGAGCCTTTTGTGCCCATAAAGAATTCACACCCCCTCCTGGTGTGCGCTCTTCCAAGGAGAATAATGGAGGTAGATGACCGATTCCCCTTGATCCTCTCACTCCTGACCTCTCCAGGGCCCTTTAACAACCACGGACTGCGACTCACTTTCCCTTTGTGAAACAGGGCGATGCTGCAGCTCCCTGCCTTGCTAGGAAGGCTCTGAGGGCCAGTCCCCTGACGACTGTGGAGCACTCAGGTACAAGGGCGAGGAGGTGGATCTCCTTGGCACAAAGGCAGTGAAAGCGGACAGGACATTGCTCACCACTTTCCTGTCAAACTCAGAGGCTGCCGAACTCACTGCAGCTTCTAAGGAGTGGAGGCTGAAGCCACGCCCAAGGAATCAGCTCCAGACAGCTGGATGTAAAAGCCTGAGCACCTCTGGGCTGAGCTAAGCATCCACAGCTGTTGGGTCAGCTGCTGGAGGAGACCCCTAAAGCTCCATCCAGGTGCCAGCCTATGAGCAGGAGAGAGACACTCACAGGGATAGTACAGGATGCTCCCCAGTCCTTGTCGGACAGGTGGCTTTTGGACACTGGGGGCTGGCAGGTCCCAGCAGACAAAGGGTGTTCAGTGTCCAGCTCCCACTGAAATTCTGGGGCTTTGCAATTCCAGAGTAAAGCTACGAGACAGCTACAGACGGGTAAACTTCTCGACAAGCAAGCAGCCGCCCTGGCAATCTCACTCTGGTTTTATCTGCAGCCCCAGATACCTCCCTTGGCTCTTTCTCGGTTTCATTCACACCACCACCTTGCCCCGGCATCTCTTAGCTGAGTCCTGCAGACCTGGTGTGGGACACCCAGAGGCACAAAGACCTTGGACCATCCTGGGAGCAAAGCATCTGTGGTTTGTCCTTCCCCTATCTGCTGAGACTGCTCTGGGAAGTCCAGGTAACATCTGGAGATCCCTTTGGAGGAGCACTCGCTCCGTGAGTGCCAGATGCTACCTCCCCGGCTAAGGCTGTTCTTTCCTGAGCAGTGCAGCCCTGAGCAGCTCTCATCTTAATGCTAATAACCAGTCCCCACCGTCGCACCGCACACTGTGTGAAGGAAAAGTCCGTACCTGCTGCGACTGGCCGTGGCTGTGACCTCAGAGCCGGCTGCCTCCCAAACATCGAGGGCGTCCTGGGGCGTCCGAGCTGATCATTGCCGTCCTGGCCAGCAGACGAAGACAACCCAGTTCCAAAGAGGTGAGAGCCTCTTAAATCTCCCCGTTAAGTGTTCACTAAGCCTGGTGCTGGGCGTGACGAGACGCTGAAATCCCCTGGAGCTTTTCGAGGAACGATCACAAAAGTTGTTGTTCTGGAGCTCTGGGGATTTGCCCACAAGAGGCGTCGTTAGTAACTTTAGGAACTTTCCGCAGGCTGACTTTGTGCCATGTGAAGAAACACTTCTTTGGGTTGTTGTAAATCTGCTCCGTGCTGATGTCATTTGGTCACCAGCTAGTTCTTGTGCCATGGGAAGAAGTAAATAACTCTTCTCTATTCTGTTTCTCCATTGAGTAGAGGATTGTGATTTGCTTCGCCGACAGCAATTTCTCCTTTAGTCTTCCAGGTGGAGAAAGTTAAAATGTTCCAGCCTTGGAAGTGTTTATTCTGAGCAATTGGCTGGAGCAGAAAACGTTCAGTCTCCCCAGGGAAAACTTGCTTTGCAACCAGAACAAACCCAGGGTGGGACAGGAAGTGTTTAGAAGGAACAAAACCATTGATCTGAATTTCATTCTGGTTGTACAGAGCAGGACTGTGGCTGCTCCCTTCACTCTGGGGACTGAACTGCCCTGACAGCAGGTCCTGCCATAGGAACGGGAAGCAGGTGAGTCCCCAGGCCCGCAGGCGGAGCGACCCCACTGCACAGCACCAGCAGCGGGTGTATTGTGGGAATCCCACTGAGAGGGGCAGTAATATGGCCGTTCCTGATCAAGGGCAGGACGTCCAGCCCTGGACTGAGACTCAGCAGGTCTGGGCCCACCAGTTTCCAGCTTGGTGACTTTAGGCAAGGCCCCGCCCCTGTCTGTGCCTCAGTTTCTCCACCTGTAGAATGAGGATAATGGACCTTCTCTCCTGTGGAAAGTAGGTTGTGTGCTGCTGAAGAGATGACCTCAGAGTCAGTCCTAACTGTGTGACAGAGCCTTGAGCAGGCCGTGGTTCCAGCTGAGGACGTACAATACACTCTAGCAAGAGAAGGGGACTTAATAGCAGCGCCCTTGTGTCCATGCCAGGGCTCAGACCAGTGTCTGGTTAACACCTCCCCGGTTACACTGGCCTGTCTGCCAAGGACTGATGAGTTGGGTGGGGCCAAGGGAGCAGCCCCTGGGACGTTACTGCCCAGCCCGCTCTGCCCCAGACCCAGCTGCCATTCAGTGGGGCTCCAGGGGATCCCCTCCAACCTCCAGAGGGGCCGGCCAGGGCCAGGACACCAGCCTTGCGGGGGAGGGGTGGGGGTAGCAGTGACATCACAAAGGCCTGTGGCAGGACCTCAGCCTATTGGAGGACAGGGATGACCTCACAGAGAGACCCTGACAACAGCCAATCAGGACAGAGGCGCGAGGCGGGGACGAGCTCAGAGATTCCCGCGGCTTGGCAGCAGCCGGCGCCTCCCCAGGGTCTCTGCGGGGGCCGGAGGGAGAACTGGGACCGACGGGCGGGGCAGGAGGAGCCTCGTGGGCGTTTTCTCCTTCCCTGCGGCCGGTGGGGCTGGGCCCGGGGAGAAGGTGGGAGCCTCCGAGGGGTTTGGAGCCTGCTCGGTCTGGTTCCCCTTCGCCCCTTTCCCTCCCTCTGGCTGCCCCCTCCTGCCTCCGCCCCCTTTCCCGGCCCCCCGCCAAGCAGGGTGGGTGGGGGCTGGGGTGGGGCGGGAGGCCTCCCACGGAGCTGGGGCTGGCAGAGCGCTGGGAGCCGGCGGTGACCTGGGCCGGCCTTTTGCATGTTTTCAGGAGTGTCTTGAGGAGGAGGGAAAAACGTTGCTCTCCTGGGCCTCTGAGGGCAGGACAAGGAGCAATGGGCTGAACCTGCCCCCAGGGAGGTTGAGGTCGGACGTGAGGAAAACTCCCCACCTGGCCGGGTGGTCGAACACTGGAATAAATCGCCCAGGGGCTGTGGAATCTCCATCCCTGGAGACGTCTCAGGGCAGGTTGGACACACACCTGTCAGGGAGGCTCCAGCCGGTGCTGGGTCCTGGCGCGAGCGCAGGGGACTGGACTCGACGTTCTCTCGAGGTCCCTTCCAGGTCTCCTGTTGTGGGATTCACAGCCCAGACCGACCAGTCCCAGGCCAGCAGGGGCTGGGGGGTCGAGCTGCTTCTCTGCAGTTCCTGCCTTGGCGCAGTCCCCGAGTCTCTCTGGGGCTGTGTCTGCACTGCTGCCCTCCTGGGGAAGAGGAAATGCAAATGAAGTGCTCATTAGCATATGTCACTGTGATGGGGTTCTGGGGTCCCCCAAGCTCTGCACCCCGGCAGTAGGCAGGAGAGTCTCTCACTTAGCAGGAGAACAGCGGGTTTATTAGCCGACAGGACACAGCATCGTACAGAGGAGTCAGTGCAGCTGGCAGAGACAGCCAGTCCAATCCATGTTGGGGAGAGGAGGCCCCGAGGGGCCCCCAGAGCTGGGGCCTTGCCCCCTCCTTTGTCTTTCTCTCCCTCAGCCCACACTAACTGCTTCCCAACTCCCAGTTCCAATTCAAACCCCTCAGGCTCCACCTCCTCCTTTGTCTGCAGTACAAAGGTGTTACCTGGTCATCAAGGTTACCCTCAGCAGGAGCCCCACACCCTCTGTGAGCCACTCACACACACACAGGTATCCCCCACTCCATCACATCTCTCCCCCCTTCCAGACCGAACTGAGCAGGGTCACTCAACTGGTGACCTGGGGAAGTTCGGGGCTCTCCCCTCGTGACAGGGCATCGGCTGTACCCTCAGTGCTCCCCTTGATGTGCACCACCTCCACATTATAGTCCTGCTGGGGGAGGCTCCAACTCAGGAGCTTGGTATTGGCCCTTTTCATGTGATGCAGCCGGGCAAGTCCCTTTAGTTCCCTTGGGTTGGTTGGTCTCGCTGCTTCGGCCCTGGTCCGTCAGCCACGTTCTCAAGTCGGGCAGGCAGAGCCCATACAGATGCTGCAGCACCAACAGATCAAACAGGTCTTTTGTGGTCTGGGTCCTGCCCCATCTGACCACCAGTCCATACAGCTGCTCCAGCCAATGTCTGGAATTCAGTTACAGTCCAGTAACGGAAGGTACAAATGCTTCCATCCTTGGCATTTTGCCAGACCACCACAATGGCTGTGTGCCTCAGTTTCCCCTTCCATGCCACACAATAGGTTTGGAATGTTCCTTCTCATGTCAGAGGTTGCAAGACTAGTTACAGGGAACAATGGTGACATTTCAGAGTTACAGACTCCTTCAACATACAATTCATGCTTCTACATCAATGTCCTCATGTCACATGGCTCTTTTCAAACATTCAGTGCATGGTACAATTCTACAGCTTTTGGTAGCAGCACCCCTTGGTTACAGCAGTCAGTGTGAGTAACAGAACAAACCCATTGCAACTGTACATTTACGTTGCTCTTTGGTAGACCACAACTTTTGTGTAACCCCCTTGAGAATCTGGTATTTTGGGGATAAATGGCTGAGGCCTTTCTTAGCACCATCAAGTTCTAATCTTCTCCCTTGCCCCCTGGGGTGGAAATCTGATCTCTCTGGGTGTGCCCTCCCTTCTAACAAGAGCTGGGCCATTGATGATCTCAGGGAGACGGCCCCCTTCCTGCCAGTCTGGAAATTTGCAAACCAAACTGCTTTCTGAGAGTTGTTTTGTGAGTCCCAGATGCAGAATCCACATGGAGGAATCCCTGTTTATCCCTTACTGGCCCACCAGGCCCACAGCTCCTTCATCCTTCCACCTCCAACTACTGCCTCCCCATGGAATCAGAAGTCGAATCCAGTATGAGAATATAAGTGTTTCCACCATCTGGAGATGGGGAATTGCTGGCGCTCTCCTGCATCCTACAGAGATTGGCTGTGCAGCTGTTTTACTTGGTTCTCACAGGGCTGCTCACGTTCCCTGATAGTTTTTACTTTACTTGCACCAGCTTCCAATTCCTGAGAAACTTTTACACTGCCTGCTTTGGACCCTTCCAGAGCACAGCCAGTGGTTTCACACTCAGGCAGGTCCTGGCCATCAGGAGCGGAAACAAACTTCTCCCCAGGCAAAGGGTTGCTCTGGCTCTTACAGACATGCACCTTTCCTGTTCACTCTCCTTCACCTCACTCCCATTTTCTGCAGTCCCCACAGACGGGTCAGGAAAAGTTTCAGGGAAATTCTCTTCCTCAAGAGCTCCGCCAAACAATAACTCACCCCTGTCTGGCTCCACAGGGGCACTGCTCCCTTGAGCCACAACCAGCTCCTGGGTTTCACCTACACCCAGGATCACTTCTGGCCCATTAGGCAGATTCCCACGTAATCCCCCTCCAGGCAGACAGCCAGTACCACCGGACAGAAGGTTAGGATCCCTTTCCTCCCTTCTGCTACCAGCTCCTTTATCTTCATCAGTCAGCGTAACTCCATTGCCCGTCTGTTCTTGTGTCCTGGCGAGAGGATGACTCTGGTAGGACAGAGTCCTCTCACCCCCTCCCAGTAACACCTCAGCATCAGGCAAAGAACAAGTACCAGAATCGTCTGGTCTCTGGGGTTCCCTGATGATACTAACTGGATCAGACCGAGTTAAAGCATCATCCCCCCTGAGAGACACAGAGGTAGGCCCACTTCCCATCTGGGCTTCAGCTGCCCTCAGATCCAGCTCTGGGATCTTGGCTCCATCTCGAGCCCCCACAGGCTCAGGCAAAGGATTCACTTCCCCAGAAGCAGAAGCACTTTTCTTGCACCAAGGACCAGTGTCATTAGCAGGGACACCACTGCCCATCCCAGAGCCATTCCCTCTGCTCCAGTCCCCATGGCTGGATTCAGAGACACACCTGGAATGCCCTTTCCTGGTGGTTCCTTCTCCAGCCACCCTAGGCTGGTGAATCTTCCTCAGACAATGGGCTAGTTTCCTCATTGGCACCTTTTCCAAACGCAGGCTCTGCTCTCTCCCCAGGCTGCTGCTGCTGTTCAACACAGACAGACAATGGGAGACACTCTCTCCTTTGTCCCAGCCCCCCGGCTGGTCTCCACACACACACAGAAGGTGGAGCAGCTTCTCTCACAGACAACTTGCCATTCCCAGTGGACAAGCTGCTTTCCTGCACAGACACACAGGCACCTTCCTCGGCCCAGGCCTGGAAAACTCTCCGCAGGTCTGTCTTGGCCACTAGTAGATGATGGGTTGGAATCTCTCCTTCCCTCCTTGAGCTGTGGCAGGCCACTCGGTTCAGAGCTCCATGCAGTCCAGGGTTCCCTGCCCCGATCCGGGCTCACCTCTGCAGGATTTTCCTTAACCCTCAGCTCTGCCACTGCACATCCACGCTGCCTTGTCCAGCTTCTTTAATCTCGATTTCAGTTTCCAGGTGCTGCCACTTCACAGCGGAGTTGCTCAGCGTGGTTGCAGGCTCTCAGGCTGATGCCCTCTGCACCCCACGATTCCTGGAAGAATCCCTTCAGTGTGCCAGGCTTCTTGCGGGTCACAAGCTGCCCGGGGTTAGGCCGTAGGCCCCTCTGCCCTCTGGGACCGACTCCAACAGACTCCCAGCGGAACCCCTTCTTCAGTGTGACACCCGCTGTCAGGGACCATGAGCACCCTGTCTTGGGAAGGACTCATTCAGCGTCAGCCTCCTCAGGGGTCACTTGTTCCTGGGGGTTGGGCTCTCGGCCCCTCCACCTTCTGGGACCGACTCCAACAGATTCCCAGGAGTAACCCCTCCTCGGGTGTGACACCCCCTCTCGAGAACCACGACCACAGTTGCTTGGGTTCGGCCGCAGGCCCCTCCGGCTTGGGGAACTGCACCTCACTGCCCTTCAGCACACCTGGGTCTCGCAGGCCCCACTTCTTCCGGGGCCCGGTCACTTACTGCTGGATGCTCCATCCTCGGGGTGCAGAACATCCCACTTCTGACACCAGTGTGATGGGGTTCTGGGGTCCCCCAAGCTCTGCACCCCGGCCGTAGGCAGGAGAGTCTCTCACTTAGCAGGAGAACAGCGGGTTTATTAGCCGACAGGACACAGCATCGTACAGAGGAGTCAGTGCAGCTGGCAGAGACAGCCAGTCCAATCCATGTTGGGGAGAGGAGGCCCCGAGGGGCCCCCAGAGCTGGGGCCTTGCCCCCTCCTTTGTCTTTCTCTCCCTCAGCCCACACTAACTGCTTCCCAACTCCCAGTTCCAATTCAAACCCCTCAGGCTCCACCTCCTCCTTTGTCTGCAGTACAAAGGTGTTACCTGGTCATCAAGGTTACCCTCAGCAGGAGCCCCACACCCTCTGTGAGCCACTCACACACACACAGGTATCCCCCACTCCATCACAGTCACACGCTCATTTGCATGTCCCCTTCAAACACTTTTTGCAAAAGAGGCTTTTTTGCCAAAAAAACCGCACTGGACACGCGGCCATTTTGTGCAAAAATCATGTAAACCTGGGACCCCCCATCCCCACCTCCCCTGCAGGCTCTGCAGGGCCTGGTCTGGCCTCGGGCCGGCCCTGCGGGGGACCTGCGGCAGAGCCCCAGAGGGCAGCAGGACAGCTGGGAGGGGAGCGTGGGGGTGGGGGTGGGGGTGCAGTTTCCCTGGGGGAGCGGCAGAGCCCGGCTGTAACTCACCCCCCACCCGCACTGCCCGCGAGTGACCTCTGAGCCGGCTCCCGGACCCCGGCGTGGGCAGGCGGCTCCCACAGGCCGCAGGGCGGCAGCTGCAGGGCTGCACCTGGGAGTGACCCTGGGGCAGAGTCAGAGCCGGGCCTGAGCCAGACGTGGGCCCAGCTCATCTGCTCCTGGCTCAGGGAGCCCCTGGCACTTTAAGGGCCCATGTTCCAGCCCCGGCTCTGGCCAGGTTCCTGCCCGGCCCTGGGTCCCTCCTCGCCCCCTGAAGCCGCTGGGGGGAGTCCGCACGGAGGGCCCTGCCCAGCGCCCTTTGCCCAGGAGCTGGGGGTCTCGTCCGGCCCCTCTCCCCAGTGGCTCAGCAGAGGGACGTGGGGAGGGAGCTCCTGCGGGGGGGCTGGGGGCTGGGGGCAGGACGCTGATGGGCCCCGTCTCCTCCCTTCCAGCACAGCTCAGCACAGTCCCCAAGTAGGGAGCTGGGGGCCCAGCCGGGACCGTCCCTCAGGGCCCAGCCGAGGACACCGGGCGGCCGGCCAGGGAGGTGCCGGACCCCTCTCCCCACTGCTGCTGCGCCAGAGGTAAGGGACCCGCTGGGCACCGGCCCCTGGAGCAGTGACACCGCCAGGCGCCAGGCCGGGGCCCTGCGGAAATGCCCCCCAGCCTGTCCCCCCACCGGGAAATGGGAGCCCGGTCGCAACGCGCCAGAGCCCCTGGGACCGGCCCGCGGGAGGGGGCGTCTGTCTGCCCCCCACCCCCACCCCCGCTCCACGTGGGCCCAGCCCCTCCCCAGCACCAAGGCGCCGGCTCTTCTGTGGGGCCAGGGCTGCAGCCCCCTGGGAACCCAGCCCCAGCCAGGCCCTGGGGCAGCCGCACGCTGCAGGGAACAGAACAGCTGGGGGGCGGGACGGGGGCGGGGGCAGCAGCTCCTGCGCCCATAGGTGGGAGGGGTCTGGCCCTGGGGGCACTAGAGAGGTGCTGTGTCCATCCCAGGGCCCGGCTCCCCCTGAGCCCTGGTTCCCGGGGCCCCGCGTCCGACAGGCCCTTGCTCTCTTGGGACAGGAGCAGCCGGGCCACGGGGACGCGCCAGCTCCCCCGGCTCAGCCTGGCGCCAGGTGCCCGCGGCTCGGCAGGGGCTGGGCCAGGGCAGGCGCCGGCTGCTGGGGAGGGAGGGAGCCGCCGGCGGGAGTCAGCACCTCGGTCGCAGCTTTTCCCGCTCACGCCGGGCCGGGAGCCACAGCACCACCTGCAGCCTGGACCGGGCTCCCGTGGAGAGGGAGGGGCTGCCCCCCGCGGGGGATGGAACCGCCCCCGTCTCCTGTCCCGCACAGGGACCTGCCCAGCGTTGTGCGCCACGGCCAGGTTATGGTCTGTAGCCATTGGGCCGCACTGCCCTGAGAAAAGGGGCAAGGGACCGACTCTGGCCATTGGGCCGCACTGCCCTGAGAAAAGGGGCAAGGGACCGACTCTGGCCATTGGGCCGCACTGCCCTGAGAAAAGGGGCAAGGGACCGGCTCTGGCCATTGGGCCGCACTGCCCTGAGAAAAGGGGCAAGGGACCGACTCTGGCCATTGGGCCGCATTGCCCTGAGAAAAGAGACGGGTTATGGACTCCGCTCACTAGGCTGCGCTGCCCCAAGGCAGTTCTGCCAGAGGGGAGCTCGGATCCCACAGGCTTTGTGGCGGGAGAAGCTGCCGTCCCCTCAGAGCCAGGCGCGGGCTGGACCCAGGGGCCCGACTGTGAGAATTCCAGCCCAGGGACGGGGCTGGTCGCTGCGCAGATTGGAGGCTGAACAGCCGGCCCAGCGGCCAGGGCCCTGCGAGGTCACACACGGGACAAGGGCAGCGGAGGAGAAACCTGCCAGCCAGGGCAGAGAAGCAGACGGGGGCTGCACCACGGGGACCTGCTGAAGAGTTCAACACACCAAGGGGCCTCCCCGTCGCACCGCGTCCCCCAGACCCCGAGCTCGGGCTGCGGCGCCCGTCAGCCACGGCGCTGGGCGGAGAAGCCACAGAAATACGGCGCGTCGCAGCCCTGCCCTGGGCGCTCATGGCCTGGCCAGACCCTTCCCAGGGAGACTCCCATCCAGTGCACAGCGCTGTGGCAGCGGTGGGGAACCTCAGGGGCGGGGGGCCGGATGCAGCCCCTGGCTTGTGGGGATGCAGCTGCTGAAGCTCAGTGCTCCCCCCCTGCACTGGGGAGCCCACGCTGGGAGGGGTGGGGGTTCCCTCTCAGTTGTGTGCAGCCCCCAAGTGATTTATCTGTGGGTCAGTGGCCCTGACCCAACACAGGTTCCCCACCCCTGCTCTTGGGGGGAGGAAGGTCCCTGAGAACCTGACTAGGGCCCCACCCATTTCACAGCCAGGAGATGTGTGACGGGGGTGGAATCTGATCTCCCCACACGGCGCGGAGCCTGGGGGGCCCAGCTGCTAGCCTGGCCAGGCTGGGATGGGGCAGGAGTTGTCCTTCCCCGACACGGCCACGCCTGGTGGGGAGATCAGCGCCACCCTGACAGGCAGGAGAAATGAGGGTGGAACTGCTCTGGCCGTGCCCCGCAGGCTGCTTGGGAGTGAAAGTGTCATTCTTGATACGTCCCCCACCCCCACCACACACACCCTATTTCGGTCCAGGACACGCACAGTCAGAGCGCTGTGAAATTCCCCACGAGAACAGCCGAGAGGGGGAACCGGAGCAGCGTGGGAACTCCCTGGCTGTGAAATGGGCGAGGGGGCAGGAGAACGCGATGGGGCCCTAGTTACGGCGTGTTCCATGGAAGTGGTGGGAAAGGGTCTGCCAGAAACTCTTGGCCCTGTTGGATCTCAGGGTCATTGGGGAATCCCCTAGTGCAGCGTTTCTCCAGCTGGGGCTCCCAACCCACAAGGGGGTCACAGGGCAGGGTAGGGGGCTCATGAGCAGGGTCACTGGCCATCCGCGTGTTCCCAGCCATGACCTCCTCTTTGGTCCTCAACTCTTCCCCTGGGCGGATGTTTGGAAATATTAAAAATGACGGATTTCTCCCGGCTTTCCCAGCTGAGTAGCTGGAGAGCAGCGGCTACTGTCTGGGCGCCCGGTTCGGACGGCAGCGCCACTGCCAGCAGCAGCACAGGGGGAAGGGAGGCCTGGTGCGGTATCACCACCCCTCCTGCTGCACCGCTGCTGGCGTGGGGCTGCCTTTCGATCTGCGCCGCATCAGAGCAGTAGCTGCTGGCAGGTCACCCATCTCTGAAGTCAGCGCCTCCCCCAGCCGCAGCACAGAGGGAAGGGGGCCGGATATGTTCCTGCCACCTTCCCTTCTGCACTGCGGCTGAGTGCGAGCTGCCTTCTGAGCTGGGTGGTGGCAGAGCAGTGGCTGCTGGCCAGGGGCCCAGCTCAGACGACAGAGTCCCTGCCAGCAGCAGCGCAGAAGGAGGGGTGGCATCGTGTGGTATTGTCACTCCTACGTCTGTGCCACTGCTGGCGGTGGCCCTGCCTTCCGAGCTGGGCAACTTACCAGCAGCCACGACTCTCTGGCCGCCCCGCTGGGCAGTCAGTGCTGCTGCTAACAGCGGTGCAGCAGGATGTGAAGGGGGGTTGGGGTGGGATTGCAGCACTTCCTTCTGCCCCACGGCTGGGGGCAGCCCTGACTCCCAAACGGGGGGACCAGAGAGCGGGTGCCACTGGCCAGGGGCTACTACAGAGGGCAGCCGGCGCCAGCAGCAGCACAAACTGGGGGTGTCAACGTGTGTCTTTGACGACAAGATTAAACAATACGCCTGGGCCGCTTGGTTAATCCTGTCGGCTGCACACCCCTCCCCCGGCGGCCGCAGTATCAGGGGCAGGAAGGGGAGGGGAGGTGGGAGCTGGTGCCTGTGGGGAGCCGGTTTTCAAGCAGCCGCCCCATGAGCCCCAGATCCCACAGAGCTGCCTGGTCTCCTGCCCCCGCACTGCTGCCTGGGACAGAGATGCAGCGATGGGGAGGGTCGGGGAGCAGGCGGGAGCCGGTGCACATGGAAAGTGGGTTCCCACCCAGCTCTCCCGCCCCCAGGAGCTGTGGAATAACTGTGGAGTTGCTGCGGTTTGAGGCGGTGACACCGTTATTCAATGACTTCCTGTCTGACGTCCCTAGCGCAGAAGGGAGGGCGGCCCTGCATGGTGCTGCCCTTCTTCCTTCTCTGTCATCGCCGCCGGCGGCACCACTGTTCCCGCCAGGCAGCCGGACAGTCAGTGCTGTCGGCGGGAGCCGTGCGGAAGGCAGGTGGCCTGGGGCAGCTTTGCCTCCCTCCCTTCTCTGCCGCCGCCACCGTCGCTGCTGCTGCTGCAGACTAAGGACGTCACAGAGATTCGTTTCCTAGTGGATTCCCCTCCCCCGGCAAAGTGGTGAAAATCAAGTGGCCCGCGATGGAGCTGTGTGGAAATTGCTCCACCCAGCATTACAATGCAGCCACCTCTGGGGTGGAACACGACGGCTGCCTGACAGCGCACTGCAGTGCTGGCCCTGAGTCACTTCCCCAGTGCTGAACTGCAGCCACTTCTGGGGTGGGGCAGAGGCGCTATATAACAGCACCCAGCAACGCCGCCGTGCGCTGCAGCATGGGGGTGAGAAAGACTCCATGGCTGGTGAATGGCAGGGTGGGGCCATTGCCTGAGGACAAGGGCTGAACCTCACCCCTGCTTTCCTCTCTCCGGATGGCATCTCCCAGCCGTAACCTCCCGGGGAGACAGATGGGGAAACAGGCCCAGACCTGGGGCAGAACCTCAGCCAAGGTCGCCCAGCGAGTCACGGCAGGGCAGGGCTGGGCTGGAAGCCGCTGTCCTGTCACTCAGCCGCAGCCCTTACCCACAGTACGATCCATCGCACACAGGTCTGTGCTGGGCCGAGTTCCCAGGGCAGCCGGCAGGGTCTGGCCCCTCTGCGTTCCCCACACCGGCAGCACGTAGCTCTCCCCCGCCCAGAGTCCCCGGCCGGCTCCGCTTTCTTGGGGCGAAGGGGCCGAGGGAGGGGAGGACGATCCGGGCGCAGGAGAGCAGCAGCCCCTGGGAGCAGCCCGAGGGACAGAGGTGTTAGCCACGGTCTCCTGGCCTCCGCTGGCTGAGGTCGCAGCTGAGCCTGCCCCTCTGACAGCACCCCCCAGCTGTGCTCCCCCAGCTATGTTCTCCTAGCCCCCCAGCTGTGCTCCCCCAGCCCTGCACCCCTCGTCCCCAGCCCTGGCCCCCCTGTCTTGGCCCCCCAGCTGTCTGTCTGCACCCACCGGTCTCTCCTGGCTGGTTTGGTTCCCGACGAGTCGCCCCACACGCGCGCTGAGCAGACCCCGGTCCCAGCCTGAGCCGACAAGGCGGCTGTTCCCAGGGAGGGACGCAGGGGCCAGGCAAGGACGGTCCCAGGCTGGGGCAGGGCCTGGCAGTGCAGTTCCTCTCGGCTGGGGAGGATGGGGACCGCAGACGGGGCGCAGGAAAGTGGGAGCAGGCCCGTGAGCCCGGCCCCACCGGAGGAATCAGGCTGCCTCCCCTCGCGCCTGTGCTCGCACCGCTGCTGTGCCCTGCGCGGTGTCTGACAAGCAATAACCCTTCTCCTCCCCCGGCCGGCTGGGCGCCACATCTGGCTGCGGAGGGGGGAGCCGGGCCGGGGGCTCCCTGATGCCGTCACACCCTCCAGATCCCTGGGGCGCAGGGTGAGGTGTGTGCAGGGGGCAGGTGGGCTCGCCCTGCCCCTGGGATCGTCCCACCCGCTGGGAGGACACTGGGGCCGACCCTTCGGGGGCAGGGCGGGGGGCAGCCTGTGGGTGGGGGGCACCCTGGGGTGTTGTGCTGATCCCACTGCAGCAGCAGCAGCTGAGACAGGCCCATGGGCACTGCCAGGAGCTGGTACTGACGGAGGGTGAGAAGGGGCTGCAGGCCAACGAGGGGTCACGCTGCCACCCAGCTGCCCCCACCGAGGGAAGGAGAGGCCCAGGGACAGGATCCCCCTGTGGCACCGTTACAGGGACACCTTCTCCTCCCTGTGTGTGGGGAGCCAGCCGGGCAGGCGCGGAGGGGGTGGGGGCAGGGAGGGCACATGGGGCGGCGTCCCCTCTGCGTCTGGCCTGATGTTGGCGCATGGCCGTACCCTGTGCTGTGAGGGCCCAATCCAGGCCTGGCGCAGGCCAAGGCAGCTCCACCCGTTCCAGAGGTGCAGGGGGACCCACTTCCCCAGGGCTGAACTGGACCCTGGGAGGGGCTGGGGCAGTGGGGGAGCCTGGCTGGGGTGAGGGGGAGCGAATGGTCCTTTCTCCTTCCCACAGGCACTGGCGGCTCAGAGTCACCCGACCCCGGTGAGCCGCTGTGGGAAACTGCCCTCGGTGGCTGGTTTCCCCAGCACGGCCCAGTCCAGTCACATGGCAGCTGGGATGGACGTCTGGGCGTCCGATTTCAACCCCATTGCTCAGCCCAGGCCACCTGACCCCTTGGGCTGGTGTGGACGACAAGTCCCACTTCCCTGAGATGTGTATTCGATGTCTGAGCCTGGTGTCTAGCCCAGCAGCCTGGTTCTTTGTGTGTGTGTGTGTGTGTGTGTGTGTGTGTGTGTGTGTGTCACACCCCCTCGTGTGACTCTCACCACTCAGACATTTCTAACACAGCTACAGAGCCAATGTGTGTAACTTCTCACACGACCACGGCACCGACACACAAGTCACACACAGCTTCAGGGCATCTCCAGCTTTCATCAGACCCCTCACTTGGCCCCCCAGCCCCAGGGTCGGTGCCGCTCTACACACCGGTGACAGAAATGGTTTCCACAGCAAGGGCACAGCTCCAGTCCTGGCACAGAGGTGCCCCTGCCCGGCTGGGCTGGCGTGGCCCTTCTCCCCACGGCGGGCGGGGACTGCTCGGGCACCGACCTCAGGGCCCCGGCGGCAGAACGCCCCGGCTGCGATGTCGGCCCTGGGGCACAGAGACTCTGTGGGGACGGGAACCTGCTCCAGGGCCGGGTGAGTTCCACCAGCCCTGCCCCACAGATCCCTCTGCCCCCTAAACCGAGCTCCTCTCTGCCCCTGACCCGAGTTCCTCTCTCAGCTCTGCCTTCCCATCCCCATCCTGCCCCATGTCCCAGCCCTGCTGCCTGAGGGGGCGGGGGAGGGGTGCAGGCGGCCCCCAGAGGGGCACACGAGGACCCCCCCCGTTTAGCAATTGAAGTGCTGGCAGGAGCCCAAGGGGCAGTGCCCGTCCCGAGTGCTGCTGAGCACCACCTCTGGCTCTGCCCCTCCCCCAGCCCCTCTCTGCCCTCCCCCAGGTCCTGCCCCCCCAATCCCTCGGGCTCCCGAGTCCCCCCAGGACGTCCCTGAGTGGCCCCCAGCCAGGAGCTGCACCCACCAGTGCTGCCCTGGCAGACGTGGCACTTGGGAGTCTGGTCCCTGCTCCCACTGGGTGGGGGTGGGGCACTGGCTGCCTGCCCCAGAGACCGAGGGGCTGCGCAATGGGCACCCACAGCCCCACAGAGCCCAGGAGCCTCTGGCAGCCCTGGGAGTGAAAGCTGCACCCAGCCCCACCAGAGATGCTCAGCCCCCGCCTCAGCCCCAGGGCAGGATCAGGTCCCGTCTTTGTCATCAGGACACCCAGAGCCTGCGGGACTCCCTGCTACAGGAGGGGCTGGGTGGGGAGAGGGGGGCAGTGGGGAGTGGGAGGGGCTGGGGGCTGGCTGGGGGGCACCACAATTATCCCTCTTCCTTGCAGCTCTCTGCTTGAGACCCGCTCCCCTGGCCCCTGGGAGCTTTCTCTTTTCTGAGCGAAAGGAGCCCAGGTCTGTCCGGCTCCCCCACAGCTCATGTTCTCTGCACCTTCCACCAGCCTTGGGCTCTTCTCCGCACCTGCTCCCCCTTCTCCACAGCCTTCTGCAAATGTGGGGCCAGCCCTGGGCACGAGCCCCACGGAGGCTGCTCAGCGCAGAGCGGGGGGAAGGAATTGCTGCTCCTGGCTGGCTCCCAACACCCGGCAGTGCCGCCCACAAGCAGGTTGGCGCTTGTGGCAACAGTCTCACCCTGTTGACTCCTCTGGAGCTTGTGCTCCGCTCTGAGCCCAGATCCCTTTCTGCAGGACCCCTCCCTCGACAGCCACTTCCCCGGCTGGGTGTGACACGGATTGGGCCTTCCTCAGGGGAGCACTTTGCACTTGTCCTCACTCAGCTTCACCCTATTGACCTCAGGCCGTTTCTCCAGTGTGCCCAGATTATTCTGAATTACGACCCTGTTCTCCCTCCCAGCTTGGTATCACCTACAGACGTAAGCAGCGCCCTCTCCACGCCCAGATCCACATCGCCGAACATACTGAACAGAGCCTGTCCCCAAACAGACCCCTGCAGAGCCCCCCTTGTTCTGCCCTTCCACCAGGGCTGTGACCCATAAATAACGACTCTCTGAGAACGGCTGTACAGCCAGTTATGCACCCACCTTACAGCAGCCCCATCTCAGTTGTATTTACCGAGTATATTGATTAGAAGATCATGCGAGACCATGTCAAATGCCTTCCTAAAACACAGGTACACCACATCCTCCCCTTCTCCCTTGTCCACAAGTCTTGTTATCCTGTCACAGAAAGAGAACCGATTGGTTGGACATGACTTGTACTTTACAGATCTGTGCTGGCTGTTACCCAGCCCCTGATTGTCTTCCAGATGTTTTCAGGTAAATTCCTTACTTACTTAAAAGACCCAATTCCTCAGCTGCTGGTGCTGCACGATGTGGGTCTTTGCACATGAAATCTCATACGCATACATTTCTGTTAGTCTATAAGGTGACACAGGACCCCTCGTTGCTTTTGCAGATCCAGATTAACACGACTTCCAGGACTTTTCAAAGACGATATCGAAGGGCTCAGATATCTCCTCTTTCAGCTCCGCCAGTATTCTAGGAGGCATTTCATCAGGTCCTTGTGACTTGCAGACATCGAAAATTTCCAGGTCATTTTTAACTTGTTCTTTCTTTATTTTATCTTCCATACCTACCCCCTCCCCGCTGGGACTCCCCATGTTCCCCATTTCTCCAGCAGACTCCTTGGTAACGACTGAAACAAAGAGGTCATTAAGCAGCTCTGCCACTTTCAATTTTTGTTGGTAGTATTCCTCCCTCCTCACTGTGCAAGGAGCCTGCCCTGTCCTTGGCCTTGCTCTTGCTTCTAATACACTGCTGGTGGGTCTGGAGGTACAACCAACCCCTTCGCACCTCCTTCTGCAGTATCAGGACGGCCCCCAACCCTCTCCCTGTCAGCATCCCACATGGTATCGTCAGGAGCAAGGGGTAGTAAAGAAAAGAGCTTCACATAGTCTGAGCTGGGAAGGACGTGGCTGGCGGAGGTGGAACTGGAATGAAACATCTCTCCTTGGAGCTCTGTTTTCCTTTGACATTTCCAGTTTTGAAAATTGAAAATCAGGACTGTACTTTGACTAAACCTTTTCCTTTGAGGGGAGCGGGTGGGGGTAGGGGTCCCAATGAATTGTAAATCTGAGGAAACCGTTCTGCCTTTCGAATTTCAAAAAAGAGAGACATTTTAAATAGTGGGGTAAATTGGCCACAAAAGTTTCTCTTCCATTTTCCAGACAGCATAAAGTCTTTCAAAAGAACAAAGAAGTTGAGAGTTGTGAGAAATTCAGTAAAATATTTACTAATTTCCCTTCACCAGGACCCCCACCACCCAATTTTGACTCACTCGACTTCTCAGTCTCTAGTTTCTCCAGTGGTGAGAAAAGCTGCTTTTCTGTACACTTTTTCTCAAGGCTCCTTTCACCTCTTTGTTCCTCAGAGTGTAAATTATGGGGTTCAACGCAGGTGAGATGATTGTGTTCAATAGGGAAATCAATAGGTCACTCTCTGTAGTGGAGCCAGAGCTGGGCACCAGGTAGGTCATAAAGGCCGTTCCATAGAACACAGTCACCACGGTGAGGTGGGAGGAGCAGGTGGAGAAGGCTTTACGCCTTCCCTCTGCTGATGGCAGCTTGAAGATGGTGGAGATAATGCGGACGTAGGACAGGAGTATCAACAGGAAAGGGCACACGGTGAACAGAACTATCACCATACGGCCTACAGCCTTAATCATTGATGTGTCAGTGCATGCCATTTTCAACACTGGTGGAGCATCGCAGAAGAAGTGAAGGATGCGGTTGGAGCCACACAAGGGCAGGCTGAAAAGCCACGTGTTCAGAGGAACTCCCACTGAGGTGCCAGCAGCCCATGAAGCCCCCGTGAGCAGAGCACACACCTGGCCGCTCATGATGGTTGTGTAGCGCAGGGGGTGACATATGGCCACGTAGCGGTCGTAGGCCATGGCTGCGAGGAGGCAGCAGTCCGTGAGGCCCATGATGGCTAAAACGTACATCCCCGCTGCACAAGCTCCAGTGGAGATGGTCTTTTCCTCCACCAGCAGGTGAGCCAGCAGCTGAGGGACCACACTGCTGGTGAGGCAGATTTCCGATGCAGACAGGTTCACCAGGAAGAAATACATGGGGGTGTGGAGGGAGGGGTTCAGCTTTATCAGCAGGATAACCAGCAGGTTCCCCATCAGGGTGAGCAGGTAGATGACCAGAAGCACCACAAACAGAAGGATTTGCAGTTCGTTAATGTACGAGAACCCCACCAGGACAAACACATTGAAGATGGTCTGGTTCCCTCCAGGGTCACTCTTGGAAGAGGTCATCTGTAGGTGGAAAAAGAGACCAGGTCTGAGGCCATCAGAAATGTGACTGCAAATTAAAACATTTGTCCTGGTTTTCTTCCTGTTGGGACCCTTCTGACTAACACCTGCTGAAATTTCTCTGTAAATAACAGCGACAGACCCGGCCTTGCTCAGGCTTTAAGCAGAGTCAGGGACATTTGGTTTGTGCATTTTGTTTGGGCTCCTCACTGTCACTAGGTTGAGATGTTCACTGTCTTCTCCTGTCCATATGAAGGTGAGTTTCCCGGAGTTCTTCATTTTCATCTGATGGAACAGCCGCTTGTCTCTGTCTCTGTGTTTTCAGTCCATGTTGTCTGTTTTTTAAGACGGAGAAGATATTTAAAACACCCAGAGGATGCAGACACTTAATCTCCATGAAAATTGTGAAACTGTTGAGCAAAATCTGTCACCTGGATTCAGTCTTTGGAAAAAAGACCTGAATTCAAGGGGTTTTTTATTTTTATTTTTTTAGATACTCTCCAGACACTCCCAGGCATTTTCTCCTGGTTTTAAGTTTGCTCATTCGAAAAATAAGAGGGGTGAGGAAAGAAAGGGGAGAAAAATGAATAAGAAGTTGAGAAAATAATTTTAATTTTTAAGTTTAATGTTATTTCACTTTTTGACTACTTGAAAATGTAAAGATTGAAAATTTTGACCCAGGATTCCATGACAGAAATATTTTGCTTTTAAAATTTCAGATCACTTTTTTAAAAAAATGACTAAGGATAGATCTTGTCATCCACAATTTGTTGACAGAATTATGTACTTGCAGAGTCAATTGTTTCTGTAGAAAAATGTCAACTCCAGAGGAGAGGGTGAAGTTGCTGTGAGAAACTCAGGAGAATGGTTTTGTGGGAAAGCCACTGACCTTGGGCTGCAGAGACCAAGATACAGTTTTTGTCCCACCAGACACAACTTGGCTACGTTGACACTAGAATCCTCTGTTGACAGCAGTTACTGCTGGAAGAGGTGTCCTTCCAAAACTTCTACCCACAGATTGTGTCTGCACATGAAAGCAGCTCGATCTTTCAATCCGATCTGTCAACAAACTGCCCCCCCTCTCCCGCCGCCCAGAGCATCTACAAGGCTTTTTAACACATTTTGTACGTAGCTGCTTCACAGGGTTTGTCAACGACACCCAACAAAACCCCAGTTTTGTCTACACAACTGTAGGGTAGCTGGAGCCCTTTTGTGCCCATAAACAATTCATGCCCCCTCCTGGTGTGCGCTCTTCCAAGGAGAATAATGGAGGTAGATGAGCAATTCCCCTCGATCCTCTCACTCCTGACCTCTCCAGGGCCCTTTAAAAACCACGGACTGCGACTCACTTTCCCTTTGTGAAACAGGGCGATGCTGCAGCTCCCTGCCTTGCTAGGAAGGCTCTGAGGGCCATTCCCCTGACGACCGTGAAGCACTCAGGCACAAGGGCGAGGAGGTGGATCTCCTGGGGACAAAGGCAGTGAAAGTGGACGGGACATTGCTCACCACTTTCCTGTCAGCCTCAGAGGCTGCCGAACTCACTGCAGCTGCTCAGGAGTGGAGGCTGAAGACACGCCCAAGGACTCAGCTCCAGACAGCTGGATGTAAAAGCCTGAGCACCTCTGGGCTGAGCTAAGCACCCACAGCTGTTGGGTCAGCTGCTGGAGGAGACCCCTAAAGCTCCATCCAGGTGCCAGCCTATGAGCAGGAGAGAGACGCTCACAGGGATAGTACGGGATGCTCCTCAGCCCTTGTTGGACAGGTGGCTTTTGGACGCTGGAGGCTGGCAGGTCCCAGGAGACGAAGGGCGGTCGGTGTCCGGCTCCCACTGAAATTCTGGGGCTTTGGAATTTCAGAGTAAAGCTACGAGACAGCTACAGAGGGGTAAACTTCTCTACAAGCAAGCAGCCGCCCTGGCAATCTCACTCTGGTTTCATCTGCAGCCCCAGATACCTCCCTTGGCTCCTTCTCGGTTTCATTCACACCACCACCTTGCCCCGGCATCTCTTAGCTGAGTCCTGCAGACCTGGTGTGGGAGAGCCAGAGGCACAAAAACCTCAGACCATCCTGGGAGCAAAGCAGCTGTGGTTTGTCCTTCCCCTATCTGCTGAGACTGCTCTGGGAACTCCAGGTAACATCTGGAGATCCCTTTGGAGGAGCACTCGCTCTGTGAGTGCCAGATGCTATCTCCCCGGCTAAGGCTGTTCTTTCCTGAGCAGTGCAGCCCTGAGCAGCTCTCATCTTAATGCTAATAACCCGCCCCACCGTCGCACCGCACACTGTGTGAAGGAAAAGTCCGTACCTGCTGCGACTGGCCGTGGCTGTGACCTCAGAGCCGGCTGCCTCCCAAACATCGAGGGCGTCCTGGGGCGTCCAAGCTGATCATTGCCGTCCTGGCCAGCAGACGAAGACAACCCAGTTCCAAAGAGGTGAGAGCCTCATAAATCTCCCCGTTAAGTGTTCACTAAGCCTGGTGCTGGGCGTGACGAGATGCTGAAATCCCCTGGAGCTTTACTAGGAACGATCATGAAAGTTGTTGCTCTGGAGCTCTGGGGATTCGCCCACAAGAGGCGTCGTTAGTAACTTTAGGAACTTTCTGCAGGCTGACTTTGTGCCATGTGAAGAAACACTTCTTTGGGTTGTTGTAAATCTGCTTCGTGCTGATGTCATTTGGTCACCGGCTAGTTCTTGTGCCACGGGAAGAAGTAAATAACTCTTCTGTATTCTGTTGCTCCATTGAGTAGAGGATTGTGATTTGCTTCGCTGACAGCAATTTCTCCTTTAGTCTTCCAGGTGGAGAAAGTTAAAATGTTCCAGCCTTGGAAGTGTTTATTCTGAGCAATTGGCTGGAGCAGAAAACGTTCCGTTTCCCCAGGGAAAACTTGCTTTGCAACCAGAACAAACCCAGTGTGGGACAGGAAGTGTTGAGAAGGAACAAAACCATTGATCTGAATTTCATTCTGGTTGTACAGAGCAGGACTGTGGCTGCTCCCTTCACTCTGGGGACTGAACTGCCCTGACAGCAGGTCCTGCCATAGGAACGGGAAGCAGGTGAGTCCCCAGGCCCGCAGGCGGAGCGACCCCACTGCACAGCACCAGCAGCGGGTGTATTGTGGGAATCCCACTGAGAGGGGCAGTAATATGGCCGTTCCTGATCAAGGGGAGGACGTCCAGCCCTGGACTGAGACTCAGCAGGTCTGGGCCCACCAGTTTCCAGCTTGGTGACTTTAGGCAAGGCCCCGCCCCTGTCTGTGCCTCAGTTTCTCCATCTGTAGAATGGGGATAATGGACCTTCTCTCCTCTGGAAAGTAGGTTGTGTGCTGCTGCAGAGATGACCTCAGAGTCAGTCCTAACTGTGTGACAGAGCCTCCAGCAGGCCGTGGTTCCAGCTGAGGACGTACAATACACTCTAGCAAGAGAAGGGGACTTAATAGCAGCGCCCTTGTGTCCACGCCAGGGCTCAGACCAGTGTCTGGTTAACACATCCCCGGTTACACTGGCCTGTCTGCCAAGGACTGAGAATCTGGGTGGGGCCGAGGGAGCAGCCCCTGGGACGTTACTGCCCAGCCCGCTCCGCCCCAGACCCAGCTGCCATTCAGTGGGTCTCCAAGGGAACCCCTCCAACCTCCAGAGGGGCTGGCCAGGGACCAGATCGTGATGCCAGCCCCCCCCCCTTCCCCTGCAGGCTCTGCACAGCCTGGTCTGGCCTCGGGCCGGCCCTGCGGGGGACCTGCGGGCAGAGCCCCAGAGGGCACCAGGACAGCTGGGAGGGGAGCGTGGGGGTGGGGGTGGGGGGGCAGTTTCCCTGGGGGAGCAGCAGAGCCCGGCTGTAACTCACCCCCCACCCGCACTGCCCGCGAGTGACCTCTGAGCCGGCTCCCGGACCCCGGCGTGGGCAGGCGGCTCCCACAGGCCGCAGGGCGGCAGCTGCAGGGCTGCACCTGGGAGTGACCCTGGGGCAGCGTCAGAGCCGGGCTGAGCCAGACGTGGGCCCAGCTCATCTGCTCCTGGCTCAGGGAGCCCCTGGCACTTTAAGGGCCCATGTTCCAGCCCCGGCTCCAGCCAGGCTCCTGCCCGGCCCTGGGTCCCCCCTCGCCCCCTGGAGCCGCTGGGGGGAGTCCCCATGGAGGGCCCTGCCCAGCGCCCTTTGCCCCAGGAGCTGGGGGTCTCGTCCAGCCCCTCTCCCCAGTGGCTCCAGCAGACGGACGTGGGGAGGGGGCTCCTGGGGGGGGCTGGGGGCTGGCAGCAGGACGCTGATGGGCCCCGTCTCCTCCCTTCCAGCACAGCTCAGCACAGTCCCCAAGTAGGGAGCTGGGGGCCCAGCCGGGACCGTCCCTCGGGGCCCAGCCGAGGACACCGGGCGGCCGGCCAGGGAGGTGCCGGACCCCTCTCCCCACTGCTGCTGCGCCAGAGGTAAGGGACCCGCTGGGCACCGGCCCCTGGAGCAGTGACACCGCCAGGCGCCAGGCCGGGGCCCTGCGGAAATGCCCCCCAGCCTGTCCCGCCCCCGGGAAATGGGAGCCCGGTCGCAATGCACCAGAGCCCCTGGGACCGGCCCGCGGGAGGGGGCGTCTGTCTGCCCCCCACCCCCACCCCCGCTCCATGAGGGACCAGCCCCTCCCCAGCACCAAGGCGCCGGCTCTTCTGTGGGGCCAGGGCTGCAGCCCCCTGGGAACCCAGCCCCAGCCAGGCCCTGGGGCAGCCGCACGCTGCAGGGAACAGAACAGCTGGGGGGCGGGACGGGGGCGGGAGCAGCAGCTCCTGCGCCCATAGGTGGGAGGGGTCTGGCCCTGGGGGCACTAGAGAGGTGCTGTGTCCATCCCAGGGCCCGGCTCCCCCTGAGCCCTGGTTCCCGGGGCCCCGCGTCCGACAGGCCGTTGCTCTCTTGGGACAGGAGCAGCCCGGCCACGGGGACGCGCCAGCTCCCCCGGCTCAGCCTGGCGCCAGGTGCCCGCGGCTCGGCAGGGGCTGGGCCAGGGCAGGCGCCGGCTGCTGGGGAGGGAGGGAGCCGCCGGCGGGAGTCAGCGCCTCGGTCGCAGCTTTTCCCGCTCACGCCGGGCCGGGAGCCACAGCACCACCTGCAGCCTGGACCGGGCTCCCGTGGAGAGGGAGCGGCTGCCCCCCGCGGGGGATGGAACCGCCCCCGTCTCCTGTCCCGCACAGGGACCTGCCCGGCCCTGTGCGCCACGGCCAGGTTATGGTCTGTAGCCATTGGGCCGCACTGCCCTGTGAAAAGGGGCAAGGGACCGACTCTGGCCATTGGACCGCACTGCCCTGAGAAAAGGGGCACGGGACTGACTCTGGCCATTGGGCCGCACTGCCCTGAGAAAAGGGGCACGGGACCGACTCTGGCCATTGGGCCGCACTGCCCTGAGAAAAGGGGCAAGGGACCGGCTCTGGCCATTGGGCTGCACTGCCCTGAGAAAAGAGGCGGGTTATGGACTCTGCTCACTAGGCTGCCCTGCCCCAAGGCAGTTCTGCCAGAGGGGAGCTCGGATCCCACAGGCTTTGTGGCGGGAGAAGCTGCCGTCCCCTCAGAGCCAGGCGCGGGCTGGACCCAGAGCCCCGGCTGTGAGAATTCCAGCCCAGGGACGGGGCTGGTCGCTGCGCAGGTTGGAGGCTGAACAGCCGGCCCAGTGGCCTGGGCCCTGCGAGGTCACACACGGGACAAGGGCAGCGGAGGAGAAACCTGCCGGCCAGGGCAGAGAAGCAGACGGGGGCTGCACCACAGGGACCTGCTGAAGAGTTCAACACACCAAGGGGCCTCCCCGTCGCACCTCGTCCCCCAGGCCCCGAGCTCGGGCTGCGGCGCCCGTCAGCCACGGCGCTGGGCGGAGAAGCCACAGAAATACGGCGCATCGCAGCCCTGTCCTGAGCGCTCGTGGCCTGGCCAGGCCCTTCCCTTCCCGTCAGCCAGACCCCGGACCCTGACAAGTCCCACATCCCTGAGACGTGTATTTGACATCTGAGCCTGGTGTCCAGCCCAGCAACCTGGTTCTCTCTCTCTCTCTCTCTCTCTCTCTCTCTCTCTGTGTCACACCTCCTAGTGTGACTCGCAGCACTCAGACATTTCTAACACAGCTACAGAGCCAATGTGTGTAACTTCTCACACGACCACGGCACCGACACACAAGTCACACACGGCTTCAGGGCATCTCCAGCTTTCATCAGACCCCTCACTTGGCCCCCCAGCCCCAGGGTCGGTGCCGCTCTACACACCGGTGACAGAAATGGCTTCCACAGCCAGGGCACAGCTCCAGTCCCGGCACAGAGGTGCCCCTGCCCGGCTGGGCTGGCGTGGCCCTTCTCCCCACGGCGGGCGCAGACTGCTCAAGCACAGAGCCTCTCTGTGGACAGGAACCATTCATAACGACTCTCTGAGAACGGCTGTACAGCCAGTTATGCACCCACCTTACAGCAGCCCCATCTAAGTCGTATTTGCCGAGTATATTGATAAGAAGACATTCCAGACCATATCAAATGCCTTCCTGAACCACAGGTGCACCACATCCTCCCCTTCTCCCTTGTCCACAAGTCTTATTATCCTATCACAGAAAGTGATCCGATTGGTTGGCCATGATTTCTTCTCTCTAAATCCATGCTGGCTGTTACCCAGACCCTTATTTTCTTCCAGGTGTTTCCAGATGAATTCCTTAATGACTTGCTCCATTACCTTTCCTGGCACAGAAATTAAACTAACTGGTTTCTCACTTCCTGGGTTTTCCTTATTTCCCTTTTTTGAGACAGGCACTTTTTTTGCCTCTTCCAGTCTTCTGGAATCTCTCTCGACTTCCAGGACTTTTCAAAGACGATAGCTAAAGGCTCCGATATCTGTCCTTTAAGCTCCACCAGTATTCTTGGAGGCATTTCATCAGGTCCTGGTGACTTCCAAACAGAGAACATTTCTTGGTCATTTTTACCTTTTTTTTTTTTTATTTTCTCTTCTAAACCTGCCCCCTCCCAACGAGCTTTCACCACATCAGGAATTTCTCCATCAGACTTGTTGGTGAAGACCAGAACAAAGAGGTCATTAAGCAGCTCTGCCATTTCCAGTTTTCCTGATGTTGTTCCTCGCTCCTCACTGCACAACAGGCCTACCCTGTGCTTGGCCTTTCTCTTGCTTCTAATCTATTGCTGGAAGGCCTGGCAGTGCAACCACCCCCTTTTCATCTCCTTCTGCCGCACACGACCTCAGTATCAGGACGCCCTCACACCTCTCCCTTTCAGCATCCCACATGGTAGCGTCAGGAGCAAGGAGTAGTAAGGAAAACTGCTTCTCATAGTCTGACCTGGGAAGGACACAGTTGGCAGGGGTGAACCTTGAATGAAACATCTCTCTGTGGACGCTCTGTTTTCCTTTCACATTCAAGTTTGAAAATCAGGACAGGACTTTGGCCAAACTAAACCAAGTCCTTTGTTTGTTTGGTTTTTTCCAATGAATTATAAATCAGGGGAAACTGTTCCGCCTTTCATACTTCAAAAAAACAGAGCAATTTAAAATTTTGGGGTCATTTGGCAACAAGAGTTTAACTTCCCATTTTCCAGACAGGACAAAACCTTTCAAAGGAACAAAAAAATTCAGAGTCGTTGTGAGAAATTCAATGAAATGTTTATGAATTTCCCTTCACTAGTGCCTCCCCCCCGCAATTTTGACTAATTTGACTGCTCAGTCTCTAGTTTCTCCAGTGGTGAGAAAAGCTGCTCTTCTGTACAGTTTTTCTCAAGGCTCCTTTCACCTCTTTGTTCTTCAGAGTGTAAATTATGGGGTTCAACACTGGAGAGACAATTGTGTTCAATAGGGAAATCAATAGGTCACTCTCTGTAGTGGAGCCAGGCTTGGGCACCAGGTAGGTGATGAGGGACGTTCCATAGAACACAGTCACCACTGTGAGGTGGGAGGAGCAGGTGGAGAAGGCTTTTCGTCTTCCCTCTGCCGATGGCAGCTTGAGGATGGTGGAGATAATGCGGACGTAGGACAGGAGGATCAACAGGAAAGGGCACAGGGTGAACACACCTGTCACCATGGAACCTACAGCCTCAATCTGCGACGTGTCGGCACATGCCATATTCACTACTGGTGGGAAGTCACAGAAGAAGTGGGGGATGCGGTTGGAGCCACAGAAGGGCAGGCTGAAGATCCACATGGCCAGAGGAACTTCCACGGAGATGCCAACAGCCCATGAAGCCCCCGCGAGCAGAGCACAACTCCGGCCACTCATGATAGTTGTGTAGTGCAGGGGGTGACATATGGCCACGTAGCGGTCGTAGGCCATGGCTGTGAGGAGGCAGCATTGTGTGAGGCCCATGATGGCATTGACGTACACTCCCGCTGCACAAGCTGCAATGGAGATGGTCTTTTCCTCCACCAGGAGGTGAGCCAGCAGCTGAGGGACCACACTGCTCGTGAAGCAGATTTCCGAGGCAGACAGGTTCACCAGGAAGAAATACATGGGGGTGTGGAGGGAGGGGCTCAGCTTTATCAGCAGGATAACGAGCAGGTTCCCCATCAGGGTGAGCAGGTAGATGACCAGAACAACCACAAACAGAAGGATTTGCAGCTCATTAAGGTACGAGAACCCCACCAGAACGAACACATCGAAGATGGTCTGGTTCCCTCCAGGGTCACCCTCGGAAGAGGTCATCTGTAGGGGACAAAGAGACTGGGTCTGAGGCACATCAGAAATGTGACTGCAGATAAAACATTGGTCCTGGTTTCCTTCCTGTTGGGACCCTTCTGACTAACACCTGCTGAAATTTCTCTATAAATAACACTGACAGACCCCGCCTTGCTTAGGGCTTGAAACAGAGTCAGGGACATTTGGTTCGTGTGCTCAAGGGGTTGACTGTCTTCTTCTGTCTCTTTGAAGTCAGGTTTCTCTGGGCTCCTCATTGTCATTGGAACTAGCTCTTCATTATTCACTTCTGTCTGATGGAAGAGCCGCTTGTCTCTGTCTCTCTGTTTCCAGTCCATGTTGTCTGTTTGTTGCATTTCCAACAGCTCTCGATTGGGCCGTTCTGTGTGAATGGGATGGAGCTGGACCTGACGGGGGTCTAATTCCCTCAGTGAATGTGGCGCTGTGTAAGTTGTGTCACTTCCAGTGGGAAAGTGCATTTCCTGCTCTGCGTCTCTGCTGTCTCGCTGGTCTGAAAGGCGTGGTGAGAAGGAATGGTGTGGTAGGTTTACCTCATTGTTGTAGATCAGCCTGGTGAAGCCCAGGGGTGAAGGTTTGTGTTTGAGGTACTCTTGTATGGCCACCCCCGGCCCTTGGGGGGCTCCCCATGGGCTGTGTAAGATATGCCAGTGTGGGTGGAGGCGGGTGTCTGAAGGCTGGCAGGGAGGGAACGTTGGGGCACAGGAGGCGGGAGGGGAAGAGGTGGGTGGTGGAGGCGGGGGGACATGAAGCTGGGAGGGTTCGGGACCAGGGCAGGGGGCAGAGGGTGCTGCAGTGAGGGCAAGGGGCCATGGGGGAGGTCTTGTTGTGTGGGGTGGTTAAGGGCAGGGGATGGAGTACAGAAGTCAGAGGAGTTGGGGGCACTCAGGGCAGGGGATGGGAAGTGCTGGGTAGTTGTACACCAGGGAGATGATTATCGACAGGGAAGGGCGTGTGAGGACAGGGATGGGTCAGGCAGAGGGTTTGGGGCGTGGGAGGGTCGGGGTTGAGGGCAAGAGCTGGAGGTGCAGATGTCACAGCAGAGTTTGGTGTGGGGGGTCTCAGGCCAAAGGTGGAGGGGGATGGAGTGAGGGGAGGGGGCTCAGGACAGAGGACTGGGGGGCATTAGGGCAGGTGTTTGGGTGGCGGGGGTCCTTGCCAGGGTGTGATGGAGTATGTGCAGGGTCTGGGAGGGTTGGGGCAGCTCAGGACAGGGGGTGGAGGGAGCCAGATGGAGGGTGCGGTGTGGAGGTCAGTGCAGAGTTTGGGGGTGAAAGGGTCACCTCAGCTGAGTTCCCGAATACGATTTCTCAATCGAGGGCACATTCTCCTCTCACTCGTATGTTAATGATACGAATAATCACACTGGTGCCCGGATTCCCCTGCAGTGACACCTCACACCAGCAAACGGACACTGTGGAGCCTAAACACGCTGGAACCATTTTCCGATGGAGAAGCCCCTTGGAATCTGAAAGCAGTGGGGGACTTTGGCCTTTTTGCTCTCCACAGCGTTATTCTTCCTTCAGTGTTAGTGAACGACCCAAATCATTCCTGCCTCACTCACAGCCAGTTCTGCGATACATTGGTTTGTGTCCACATAAGAGACGAGACCCAGGGCCAGCTCCTTACGTGGTTTAAATTGTAACAACGCCAGGGGTGTAAAAGGAGCTGTACTGAGGACAAGGAGCAATGGGCTTAAACTGCAGCAAGGGAGGTTTAGGTTGGACATTCGGAAAAATTTCCCAGCAGTCAAGGTGGTTAAACGCTGGAATAAATTACCTGGAGGGACTGTGGAATCTCCATCCCTGGGGATGTTTAAGAGCAGGTTAGACAGACATCTATCAGGGACGGTCTGTGCAGTGCAGGGGACTGGATGGAACAACCTCTCGAGGTCCCTCCCAGTTCTAATGTTCTATAATCCTATGAGTCTTCAATTTACACCACTTGTGAAGCTTTCTCCCATGATGGTAACACAAGGAATTGTACAAGAAAGATCCTACGATGTCGGAGACATTTCCTACACGTTTTACTTCAGGCTCATTTGTTGAAAAGGAACTTCATAATCGCAGGTGTGACCGTGAAGTGACAGAGTGGAATTAAAAACGAGACACAACAAGTGGATTTTGCCTGCCCTTAACTTCCTCACGATGGGGCTCTCACAGGACTTCAGCAAATAATAGTGAGCTAGTAGGCGGGAACCAGAGTGACAGAAGAGACACACTGAGTGGGAACGCTCAGAACTGGAGACTGTGTTCTTCTGATTTTCAGTGACACATGCTCTCCAAGAGAACAAAGAGAGAACATGAAATCACAGGAGCAAAGGAAAGGGTGGGGCTGAGCTACGCCCAGTGCACATCACAGAACCTTTTCAAACAGCTGTGAGTGATATTTTCTAAACATACAGAAGCGGTGAGAATTCTTGTGTCTCTCTTAAGTCCTGGCTGGGATGATTTAGTTGGGGTGATACTACTTTAGGCCGGGGGCTGGACTCAATGACTTTGTGGGTTCTCTTCCAGCCCTGGCATTCTACGATTTACTCACCACTGAGAATAAGGTCCGGGGAGATTCCTGTCATTAAAAGCTCAGTGGTAATTTCAGCGCTCTTCAGGTCACCCAGACAGTCCCTTTAGAAACAGGAGACCAAGCAATAAATTAACAAAGCCCCATTGTGTAACGAAAGGGCTCAGATAAATTCAGCTATGAGAGACCACCTCTAAATTAGTGGCCTTCACCTGTGGAGCATGTGCCGTGGGCATGTTCAGGAGTGGATATTCTGATGAGCAGAGATCAGATGGAGCCCACCCAGCTGACTGTGCTCAAATTCATAAACAGCACACAGCTTACGAAACAACAGCTACACTCAGAGTTAGTGGATAATGAGGAGAATGAGGAGGAGGAGGAGGAGGAAGGCTGGGGAGCAGAGTGGAGAAAAGACGAGACCTGTGAGAAGAAAAAACACCAACATCACCACCACAAAAAGAATCAGGCGTGGGGGGGGGGAGGAGGAGGTGTGGGGCTCATCTGTCACTCTGTTGGGCACTGTGGAATGAGGGGACCAGAACTTCACCTCGTGCCTATGACCCCCACGCTCTGAAATCCAGCACTTGCCCTCATCCAAGATAGTGACATTCGGTAAATTCTGAATGACAGATTCACACGGACAGTCACTAAGGTTGTCCACAGACAGGATTGCAGTGGGAGGATGGCTGGGGGCTGAAGGCTCCTTTTACCTACCTTGTTCAGGATGGGCAGTTCCATCTCCCAGCTGCTGCTGGTGCTGGACGTGCTGAAGGAAACAGGTGTGTTTATTACATTCACTGGCTTCTGGGACCAAGTCCCTCAGGCCAAATTTCTTGCCCTATTCCCCAGAGGAAAACAACACTGCCTCAGGCTGCAACAAACAAAAGTCACTGAGAGAATCGGTTTGTAGGAAGTTGTATCATCGTCACCCTCATCTTCACCTGTATTTTCTAAATTAAAATCATTCTGAGATTCGCTCTCCTGGTAAATTATTTGACCTGTTTTGCCTACAAGGAGGACTGATTTGTCCCAGGAAGACACCCCAGATTTGGGGCAGGGACAACCCCCAGGGCTCATGGCTGCAGGTTCCTGATACTCTTGTCTCAGAGCCATGATGAGAGCCCAGGAGCTCTGACTCTCACTCCCGCCTGCTCTAACCATTACACCGCACTCCTCTGCCAGAGATGAGACCAGAACCCAGGAGTCCTCACTCCCAGACCCACTGCCCAGACCACAGGGCCAGATTCCCACTGACCCTGGGGGCTACCATGGCCACCCCTGCTAGGGCCCTGGCTTTGGATGCGGTAGAGCAATGAAGGCCCACGTCCCCCCTGCCAGCACACACCGAAGAGGGAAGGAACCGGTGGCTTTAAGCCCCACAGTGCTCCCCTGAGTCTGGGGAGAGTGACTGAGGCAGAGATTGTCCAAGTGACCTAGGTGGTTTGGGCACCTGTTATTAACAGGAAATGGAAGCGGGTGCTCAAATCCCCTGGGCAGCTCTGAGCTGGCACCTGAGATGTGTGCGGAGCTGCTGCCGCTCTCGGGGCCGGGCGGGGATCTGGGCTCAGATTCTCCTGACTCCTGTGGCTCCATTCACACCCCAAACCGCCTCCTGTCTCCTGCCTTCCACCGGAACTTATGCCTCAATCCGCCCCATCCCCCACCGGAACTCACACCCCAAACCTCCCCCCAACCCCCCACCAGAACTCACGCCCCAAACCACCCCCTGTCCCTCCTCTGGAACTCACACCCCAAACCTCCCCCCAACCCCCCACCAGAACTCACGCCCCAAACCCCCCCACCTTTGCAAAGGGCCCCCACTTATGTAACCCTTCTATTGATGCCAGGTGCCTGCCAGAAGGGCCGGGTTCAGCTCCCAGGGGTTTCCTGTTAAGGCTACAACCAACCAGCTTGAGCCCCCACCCAATGGCCTCGGACAATCTCACCCCACTTGCTGGGTGCCTGTAGGGCAGTTCTCCCCCTGCCTCCTCGCAAGCAGAGAGTCTAAGATAGAAACAGCTCATTTGATAACAATAACCTGCCCCGAGTTCACAGGGACAGATGCCGAATATCTAAGCAAAGAAGAGACAAAGCCCTTTAACAAGGTACCAGCCCCATACACTGTAACACCTCGTCTCTTGCTGGGGTTCTTGGCCTTTCCCCACACACAGTTACAGGGGGCACCTCTCACAGTGCAGTCCCGAACCCAGAGCCCAGGGCAGTACTTGCTGTCCACTTGTCCGCAGCATCCCATCAACTGATACCTGCTGTTCACTTCTCCTACCAGCCACGCACCATTGACCACTGGGGGAATCACCCGAACACAGAACCCTGTGATTTCAGCTCTTCACGTTGGGACTGTAAAAACTTATGAAAACGCTGGGGTCCAACTCTGTCTTTCAACAGATGGGGATGGCCAATCAAACCGGGCTTTGAACTGCACTACCAAGATATAGGAAAGACCACCAAACTCAAAAACCTGCTTCAACTAACAGCAACGAAGGGTCCTGTGGCACCTTATAGACTAACAGAAAAGTTTTGAGCATGAGCTTTCATGAGCAAAGACTCACTTCATCAGATGCTGGTCTTGGAAATCTGCAGGGCCAGGTATAAATAAGCCAGAGCAAGGCTGGGGATAACAAGGTTAGGTCACTCAGGGAGGGTGAGGCTTACTACCAGCAGTTGATCTGGAGGTGTGAAAACCAAGGGAGGGGAAGCTGCTTTTGTATTTAGCCAGCCATTCACAGTCTTTGTTTAAGCCTGAGCTGAGGGTGTCAAATTTGCAGATGAATTGTAGCTCAGCAATTTCTCTTTGGAGTCTGGTCTTGAAATTTCTTTGCTGTAGGATAGCTACTTTTAAGTCTGCTACTGTGTGGCCTGGGAGATTGAAGTGCTCTCCTATGGGTTTTTGTATATTGCCATTTCTGATATCTGATTTGTGTGCGTTCATTCTTTTACAAAGAGATTGTCCAGTTTGTCCAATGTATATAGCAGAGGGGCATTGCTGGCACATGATGGCATAAATTGTATTGGTAGATGTGCAACTGAACGAACCCACAATGATGTGGCTGATCTGGTTAGGTCCTGTAATGGTGTTGCTGGTGTAGATATGTGGGCAGAGCTGGCAACGAGGTTTGTTGCATGGATGGGTCCCTGAGTTAGAGTGACTGCGGTGCAGTGTATAGTTGCTGGTGAGGATTTGCTTCAGGTTGGGAGGTTGTCTGTGGGCGAGGACTGGTCTGCCTCCCAAGGCCTGTGAAAGTGGGGGATCATTGTCCAGGATGGGTTGTAAATCCCTGATGATGCGCTGTAGAGGTTTTAGCTGAGGACTGTCGGTGATGGCTAGTAGTGTTCTGTTGGGTTCTCTCTTGGGCTTGTCCTGTAGCAAAAGGTTTCATAGCTCACATCTGGCTTCCCTGGCCAGGGAAGAAGGGCCACTTTTGGCCTCCTGACCCCTTTGCTGAGGGCGAGGGCCGGCGGCACTTTTTAAAGTCCCTAAGCATCCTACTTCCCCTGGGCAGAGCAGCCTCCCTGGGACCCCGGGGTCGTTTGCTCCAGGAGTCGGTGAAACCTGGGAAGGGCCGTTTCTCGCTGGGATCTGAAACGGTTCCCCCCATTACACAGAAGGGCTGATGCCGGCGGGGCCCCGCGCTCTGGCTCTGTGCTCCAGCAGGGTCCCGGCCCCACGCTCATCAGAAGTCACTGCCCTGTTCTCACCCGTGGTACCCAACGGTTCCCTCTCCTGAGGGCTGAGGAAAGCCATTCAGCTCAGTGTGGGGCACCTGGGTGGATGGTCCTTGGGTGCGAACAGGTCAGCCCAGGTCAGAAATTCCCAGACCCACCACTATTATCTGGGGGCCCAAGGACACCCCGGGTCCCACAGGAGGGCCGAGGTCGGCAGGGGATCCAGCCTGGCCAGACCTGTGCACAGGTGGCCGTGGCGACCAGGACCAGGGTCTCTCCCCATCTCTCCCCCACTGCTGCAGCCGCCACCAGCTGGCAGTTCCCACCTCTGCCAGGGGAGCCAGCATGGACTCTGCAAACTGGGAGATAAAGGCTGATCCTGAGAGTGCTGCCATGTGCTCCAGCCCCACCCCCCAGCCCGGGGGACCCAGGTCCAGCCCTGCACCCCAGCCAGGGGGACCCAGGTCCAGCCCCGCACCCCAGCCCGGGGGACCCAGGTCCAGCCCCGCACCCCAGCCCGGTGGACCCAGGTCCAGCCCCACACTCCAGCCCGGGGGGACCCAGGTCCAGCCCCACCCCCCAGCCCGGGGGGAACCAGGTCCAGCCCCACCCCCCAGCCCGGGGGGACCCAGGTCCAGCCCCACCCCCCAGCCTGGGGGACCCAGGTCCAGCCCCACCCCCCAGCCCGGGGGGAACCAGGCCCAGCCCCACACCCCAGTGTCACACCGCATCACCCCGCCTTCGGGCCGTACCCCTCCCCCACTCCTGGCTCCCCGCCCATCCCCCTCCTCGGGGGGAGCCTCGGGGCGCGTCCCGTGGGTGGGGCAGCCGGCGGGGCCCCGGAGCACGTGGTCAGGCCGCTGCAGGGGGGGGCTGCCCCTGCCCCCCCAGAGGCGCGCGGGGCTGGCGGGGGCGGGGTGGCCCTGGGCATCCCCGCGCTGCGCGTGGGACGAGCTCCCGGCGCGGCTCGCTCGGTGCTGGGCAGGGAGGGGTCCCGCGTGGCCGGCCGCGCCAGAGACCCCGCGACCGGCCCGAGCCGACGGCGCCGCCTCCCCCCGGGGCGGGAGTTCGCAGCCCCGCGGGAGGAACCTGCAGCGCCGGGCGCGAGTCCCTCCGCTCCGCGCCGGCTGCGCACGTGCGGGGGCAGCTCCCGCGCAGGGCCCCGGGGGACGGGGCTGCACATCCCAACCCCGCCGCCCCCTCCTCGCCTGCGGCGCGGCCCTGCACAGACCCCCCCGGTGCTGCGTCCCGCCTCCCTCCCGCCGGCGTCACGCAGCCGCGTGCGATGCCCTGGGGGCTCCCGCCCCGCCCCCGCCCCCGCCCCGCTCCGCGCCGCCCTCCGCAGGGCTGAGTCCGGCCCTGCCCCAAGCCCGCGCTCGGAAACGGCCCGGCACCTGCGCAGCTCAGCGCAGAGCAACACACCGGCCGCAGCCCGGATTTGTTCCCCCCGCACTGCGGGCCAGTGTCCCGCGGAGCACAGAGCCACGGCCGCCCGGGGCTGGCGGGGAGCCGCGTGACGGCCAGCAGCGCAACTGCAGCTGCGGGGAAGCCATCAGAGACGCACAACCGCGCAACACAAAGCCGAGCGGGAAGGGGGGTGTCCCGAGCCAGGGACTGGCCAGCAGCCTGGGCAGGAAGGCGGAGGTGCGGAGCTGTGAGCGGAGCTGGCGGCGAGGTTCGTTGCAGGGATCGGTTCCAGGGTTGGAGTTCTCGTGTTGTGCTGGGGGAGGTGTAACGAACCTCCAGGAAGGAGGACATGGGGGTGTGAAGGTGCTGAGCAGACACGACCAGCGCAATGATGAGGCTGTTCCCAGCCACTGTTGCAATGTAGATGTCTACAAAGAGCAGGAAGAGAAGGGGCTGCAGCTCAGGGCCATTCCCATATCCCAAGAGGATGAATTCCAGGATGACTGTTTGATTTCTTCCTTCTGCTCTCTCCATGGTGCGTAGCTGCAAAAAGAAAACCATGAAGGACTGATGGAGCGCGCACGGTCAGGCTGTGCTGTCAGCTGCACTGGCAGAAACCTCACCTCACAGCTTCTCTCCACTGCAACAACGAAGTTGTCGAGAGTCAAAGGAAGACTCACGTCATTTAGAGCTTCCAATATAGTTGGACCAAGAGCATGGAACCACCTCAGTTTAAACAGCGGGCGCAGGGATAGCTCAGTGCTTTGGGCATTGGCCTGCTAAACCCACTGGCTGTGAGCTCAATCTTTGAGGGGATCTGGGGCAAGTACATTTGAGAAGGAGAAAGAAGAAAAAAAAAGAAAGGAGGAAGGCTGGTCCAGCCAAGAGGGCAAGGGACTGGACTCAACAGCCTCCTGAGGTCCCTTCCAGTTCTATGAAATGTGAACCTCCGTACGTGTGTGTTTATTTTAACTCTCCCGTCTCGCTCCCTCAGCTGCTCCTGCACTTGAAGGACAGGGGTGTGGCTGGGATTCTGACCCATCTTTATCCTGTCTGTGCCACAGTGAGAATTGCAGCAGACAAAACTAAAAAATCGTTGAGTTGGAAAGGAGAGAGATTTAGAGTTCAGACATGGTTATGCAAAGAGGGAATTAGAAAGAGCTTCATCTTATTGCTGTCATATCTCCGAATCTGGCAGTATCAATCAATGGGCAGTGAAAGCTATTTTGAGTTTACTGCCAGCCCTGCAGCCTGGAGGTTAATTTCCCAGCCTGGGCAGATGTACACGCACAAACTCTGATAAACCTAGGGGCGGGAAGAAGGTAGCGCAAGCAGCCAGCAGCCACCTGTGTACATATGTAGGAGCTCATAAAGGGTTGGGCTTGGGTGTATTCCCTGGGCTGCCAAGGACACGCCGCTATTTTTAGCCCAGTGCTCAGTCTATTGTTGGTTCTTCTGGAGCAGGAATTTCATGACCAACATGGAGCACAGGTCAAACCTCTGTAATCCCGAACTGTCCTGTTTGGCAAAATCCATAATCCAGCACGATTTTATTGAGTTGGACGACCTCTGGTCAGGGCTGTGGCCAGGTTTCCTGTAGTCCCATAAGTTTGTTTCCAGCCCCCAGGCCTGGCTGTCAGTTCTCTGTGCTGTTATTTACCTGTAATTTACCCCTACTTGTCTTCTAAGAGCCCAGCAAGCAGAGGAAGTGTTGACAGTGTTGTATTTCTTTTTAGTGACAGGTCCCAGAGGTGCGATACCGCGAGGGATGAAAGACAAAGACGAACATAGACAGCAGGGGGCCAACAGTTCTATAGTCTGAAGGCCCTGAGTTTATTATTCTCACAGCTTTTATAACCAAGTGAGAGCACATTATTATGAGAAAAGCAGTCAGCTGCAATTAGCTACAATAACTGGCTCAGCACTTCTATCTCTAAAAAAGCCACATCAATCCTCCCAGTCCTTGAACATGGACTCTCAAAAACACCTAATCAAAACAACACAGCTCCGGCGGCTTGCCTACACGAAAGCAGGTGTTCCGTCTAGATGCCAAGAGCCCAGCCAGGCCTGGGAAACATGTAGGAGGGAGAAGGCAAAACTCCTTCATCTCCCCCTTTTTGTTTTTCTAGCTACTCTATGCAACATCAGAGAAAAAACAGCAGCTTGCTGCCTACAATTGGAGGATAGGTTTCTGTTTCTCCTCCAAATAACACAAAGCAAGAGCAAAATAATCAAAATCAGGCCTAACAATACTAGCGCTGAGCCCCCTAACAGCTTAATATATTTGAGTGGATTCAGAGAACTCAGGCCATCCACTAGGCCATCCAACAATTTCGATCCAGAGAGTAGTTCTAATTTTTTATCGAAAGTGGTAAAGATTAGGTTCTGCAGATGTTGTATTTCAATTGACAAATTTCCTTGACCCAACAGGTGTTTTTTCACATTTGCCCACGGAAAGTGGGTATCATTATAAGGTAAAGGGGTAACACAATAAGAAGATACATTCCAATCACATTGCATTCTTAGTTGTTTCTGCATGCTAACTATTTGATCGCCAAGCATTATGACAGCCTGTTGGAGGTCAGCCATCTGAGAGGCTAGCTGGCTATCAACTTGGCGTTGAGAAGTCCAAAGTCTATCTGCATTAGCATGCCATTCTTGTACGAACTCGGTGGTTTGAATCGTTTGATGTAGGGCTGCTCCAGCTACTGCTGCTGTGGCGGTGACGGCAATAAGTCCCATAATCACGGCAATCAGCAGACCAACAAATCGTTTGGCTCTTTTAAGAATTCTGCTCAGGGCTTGGTCGATAAGATACATCTCAGGAGATCGCTGCCAAGACCGAGGCATTCGAACGGGGATCCATATTCCGGTCCGTGCTTTTAACAAATACATCCTATCTTTTAAATGATTAAAGGGAACAGAACGGTTAATACATGTATAAAAAGAACAGTTATGACAACTAACAGAAAAATCGCTCTCATTCCATATGGCAGGGCCAATCATTATCAAATATGGCATGCGAACGCAAGCCTGGATATAATGGGTAGAATTGAGATGAAATGTGACGTTTGAAAAGGTATTGTTTTTTCCTTGGGTATACATCCCTCTCCATGCTCGCATAGGTTGTAGGGCTGTGGCTAATTTCCATAATGAGTCATGGATGGGGCCAAAAGGTAAGTGAGGGGCTGGAGGAGACATACCACCTCCATGCCAAACAATACTTCCTGGGGCACTTGTATACACGCTATTATTTGCTTTACGCCATTTGAGATCCACCACGGTGTTCTTTCGCCGAGCCGAGCCAACAGGGCTCCAATCAATGACTCTTCCATAGGAAGTATTAACTAGAACTCGGCCTGTATTCCCACGACAGGGCTCCCAATGAACCCAATCTGATACATACGCTGTTATCCATTGGACGCAGGGAGGCAGATCAGGAGGTGCTTGATTAGTCAGCTCCAAGCTATTAAATGTATGAGCTACAAGAAGATATAAATGGTAATTATCACTTGTGTTTCGGATCATAGCCAACCAGGCTTGGGCGTGGGTTTTTAAACAATGTCCCTCATTTCCAATGCAAATTGGATGCCCTTCAACTCCTACTATATAAGTAGGAATTTGCATACCTTCCTCCGAAGGGGCTAACGGACCTCGGTTATCATAAGGCCCTGGCATCCATCGGGAATCATTGACATAAATAGGCATAGGAGGATCCAACCAATGAATAGCACGGTTAAGGGGAGGGTTAGGCACATATGCCCAATATGTGAAATTTTGTGTTGATGCACTTACGGTTGTGGTCAATACTACCAGCACGGCCAAAAACAGTGAGGGGGAGACGATATCAACCGGGGGCACCATCCTCATTCGCCGGGGGGTTGTCATATCTTGGCTTGATGTATCGAGCCGGAACCCAGCGCGTTTCTCCAAGATCTGTAAAGATACAAGCAAACCCTCTGCCCCAAATCTTAACCGTTCCTGGAACCCACTGTCCTTCATCATTTTTCCAATATATGGGTTGATTCAGGTTTCTTCTTTTGCTAATAGACCAATGTTTTTCTGCAGCGGACACATCATTTATTGTGGAACTGTTTAAGAAATTAAGAGTAAAGAGAGCCATATGTAATTGCTGTCTGGGTGTTATTTTTCCTAAATGTGATGTCCATACTCCCCCTTTTTGTTTTTCTAGCATGTTTTTAAGTGTTCTGTGGGCCCTTTCAATAATTGCTTGACCCTGAGGGTTATAAGGAATACCTGTGGTATGCTGAATGGCCCATTGTGTTAAAAATGCAGCAAACCGTTGTGAGGTGTAAGCCGGTCCATTATCTGTTTTAATGTGTTTGGGGACGCCCAAAATATTGAACGTCTCTAATAAATGCTGAATTACATGATTTGTGGTCTCCCCTGTTAGCGGGGTGGCCCATAAAAATCCAGAATACGTGTCAATGGATGCATGTACAAAGCTTAATTTCCCAAAAGAGGGGATGTGTGTAACATCCATCTGCCACAAGTCATTTGCATTGAGTCCTCGGGGATTTACTCCCGGGGGAAAGGTAGGGGCAGTAATGGGCCCACATGTGGGGCACTGGGCCACTATTTGCTGTGCTTGACTTTTGGTAATTTGAAACTTGCGAGTCAAGCCAGATGTGTTAATGTGAGTTAAGGAATGGTAATCCTTTGCTTGCTGGGTGGTGCCTACCAACAGCCGATCAATACTCTGGTTTCCTGCAGCTATTGGTCCCGGTAGGCCAGAATGAGCACGAACATGTGTAATAAAAATAGGGTGTATACGAGATCTAACAAAAGATTGCAATTGCAAAAACATTTCATGCAATTCAGAACAAGGTAAAATAGTAGCTGTTTCTATCTGTTGGACAGTAAATTCAACATATTGGGAATCAGTGACTATATTAACAGGGTGTAAATAATCAATAAGCAGCTGCATAACAGCAGCAAGTTCAGCCTTTTGTACGGAATTATAAGGGGTCTGCCACACCTTGGTAATTGGGCCGGTATAACCGGCCTTGCCAGGCCCACTAGCATCAGTAAAAAATGTTGCAGCATTAACAAGGGGTTGGTGCCTGACTATGGTAGATAAAATAAACGGGGTCCTTTTAAGAAAGGCAAACAGCTTGGCGTGAGGATAATGATTACCAATTTCTCCCACATAATTAGATAGGCTAATTTGCCATTGCATATTGTTCTCAAAGCTTTGGTTAACCTGATTTGAGGTGAGAGGGACTGTAATTGAATGGGGGTCCCATCCTGTGAGCTGTTTACAACGGGAGCGGCCTCGATAAATTACATCAGCAATCTTATCCAAATAGGTGGATAAGGTTTTTGCCACCTTGTTTGGCAAAAAGATCCATTCTAATATAGCATGTTGCTGGGCCAAAACTCCTGACGGACTGTGAGGAGTGGGAAAAACTAACAGTGTAACCGGCTGCGTTGGCTGCACGCGTTGTAACTGCGCTGAGTGGATTTGTTGTTCCACCCATTTAAGTTCAGCCTCTGCTTCAATAGATAACTTACGTGGACTGTTAAGATCAGGATCTCCCTGGAGTGTGATAAACAGATTTTCCAGGGCATAAGTGGGAATCCCGAGAGAAGGGCGAAGCCAATTAATATCTCCCAGTAATTTCTGAAAATCATTCAGAGAGTTTAAAGAATCCCTACGAATTTGCACCTTCTGTGGAGTCACAATATTTCTCTGTATTATGGTACCAAGATAAGCAAATGGAAAATCCCTTTGTACCTTTTCCTCAGCTATTTGTAATCCAAAATTATCCAAATCCTGCCTTGCTTGTTCAAATACCCTGTCCAGCTCCATTTTACATGGAGAGGAGAGCAGAATGTCATCCATGTAATGAATGATCAGTGCTCGGGGAAACTGTTGTCTGAGTAGCTGTAATGGCTGATTAACATAATATTGACAAAGGGTAGGGCTGTTAAGCATGCCCTGGGGCAAAACCTTCCATTGATATCGGGGAGTAGGCTTATGATGATTGATGACAGGAATGGTAAATGCAAATTTTTCCCTGTCCTGTGGTTGTAGCTGAATGGTAAAAAAGCAGTCTTTCAAATCAATAACAATAATGTGCCAATTGGCAGGTATCATTGCCGGTGAAGGCATCCCGGGCTGTAAAGATCCCATGGGGGCAATAACAGTATTAACTCTACGCAAGTCAGTAAGCATTCTCCACTTCCCTGACTTCTTTTTAATAAGGAAGACAGGAGAATTCCAGGGACTGGTTGATTCTTCAATATGCCCCATTTTCAGTTGTTCCTCGACTAAGATTTGTAAAGCTTCTAGCTTCTCTTGGGACAGAGGCCACTGCTCCACCCAGATTGGGCTGTCAGTCAGCCACTTCAGTGGCAGGGCGAAGCTAGCTCGAGCAGCGGCCGTTACTCTAAATCTGGGAACCCCAACCCATCATGATCAAATTGCTTTAAGGTGTTTGCAGAATTGCATACCATGGCATCTGCCAGTGGCTGAGTTTTTACAGGAGTAGAGGGAATGGTAACATAGGCTCCCCACTGATTTAACAAATCTCTCCCCCAGAGGTTAATAGCTATCTCAGCCACAAAGGGCTGCAAGGTTGCTGCCTGCCCATCGGGCCCTAGGCACTGCAAAATATTGGTGCTCTGGCAGACATCTGTCATGACCCCAACCCCGGTAAAGACAGTTGGGACTTTCTGCAAGGGCCACGCCGAGGGCCAGAACTCTTTTGATATGATGGAGACATCAGCCCCTGTATCCACTAAACCTCTGAATTCTTTACCGCCTAAACTAATGGTAATTTCAGGCCGACGGTCCCCAATGTAGGTTTGCCAATACACACTCCTCCCTGTGCTTCCGAAGCCCCCCTGTCTTTTTATGGGGTGCTTCGACCCTGAAAGGTAGGGCAGCAATAGTAACTGGGCAATTTTATCTCCAGCCTCCAGCTGATATGGAACATCTGCACTCATCATAACTAGAATCTCTCCCTCATAATCACTATCAATAACACCAGTATGTACTGTTACTCCTTTAGACGTTAAGCTACTCCTTCCCAAAAGAAGGCCGACCGACCCAGCCGGGACCGGTCCAAAAACATTAGTTTTTATCTTTTGCACACCCCTAGCCGGCTGCAGCAGGATATTGTCTGGAATGGCTATGTCTAAAGCTGCGCTGCCGTGGGTGGCATGCCTGAGGTCGGAAACTGAAAGCCGGTTTGCATCGGGCCGCTGCTGACCGGAAAAAAGCTGCGGCTGCTGCCCGTATTGTTTACTTGCGGGCCCCGGGTCGGGCCCGCTTGAAAGTTTCCCGACTGAAAAAGAGGGGTGCCATTTCTGTGATATCTAGAGTGGCACTGAGTAGCCCAATGCCGTCCCTTTTGACATCTGGGACAGATCCCCGGGGGATTGTTAGCAGGATCGTTCCCAGTAACTCTCTGATTTCTTCTTAATCGGTCCTGCCCCTGTCGGCAGTTCCTTTTCAGGTGCCCAGGTTTTCCACATTCAAAACACTTCATGTTCTGATTAGACTGATAGGGGCCATCCCCTTTTAACGCAGCAGCTAAAAGACCCATTTTATAGGCATCTGACCCTATATCATTACAAGCCTTAATATACTCATCCAGGGAGGCCCCCCGACATTTCAGCGGTCTTAAAGTCCGCTGACATTCTCCGTTTGCATTATCAAAAGAAAGCATCTGTAACAAGAGCTCTTTAAGCTCGGGCTGGGATACTGTTTTATCTAAAACCCCTTTCAAACGGGCTATGAAATCCACATAAGGCTCTTGTGCACTCTGTTTTACCTTTACAAAAGAGGGGGTACTCTCCCCTGGCTTAGCAATTTTTTCCCAGGCCTTAAGACAACAAAGGCGGACCTGGACAATTGCAACATCATTATACTGTAACTGTGCCTGGATGCCAAACCAGGCACCGGTACCAGTGAGCTGTTCCAAAGTAATAGCTACAGGGGGATTCTGACTAGCATTTCGCCTGGCCGTGAGAGCAGCCTCATCATGCCACCAGGTCTTAAATTGTAAAAATTCCGCCCCATTCAGCACGGTGCGTCCCAGTACTTCCCAATCCCACGGGATCAATCTCTCGGCCTGGCTTAATCCCTGCACCAAGCCAAAGGTGTAGGGAGAGTTAACACCATACTGGACACACGCTTGTTTTAAATCTTTGAGCAATTTAAAGGTTAATGGCTCATGGTGATAATTAATTGCTCCCTGGGGGAATTGCTGATTAGGAGGGACCTGTTGTATTGTAACTGGAAAAGCCGAAAGGGTTAGAGGGGATAAATCAAAGCCTTCATGGGCTCCGACCGCCAGAACCGTCCTCATCAAATTAGTCACAGGCTCTGTAACGGTCTGTCGCGGGGGTTCTGCAAAAAGCTCATCCTTTCCATAACAAGAAAAGGGGGGTGCAGAGGGGCCTTCCTCCTTAGTAGGTGGTGGGAGCGGGGAAGGCGTGGAGGGAGGGAAATCGGGCTCTGGCTGAGCCACACAAACATTAGCAGGGAAAAAGCCCGATGATGTTTCACGGGCAGTATAATTTTTCTGTTGTTCAGAGTTCCCTGTCTTTTCATCTCCTGTAATAGGCTGACCCTCTTGGCCCTCCTCACTGGAATCTCCTGATTCCTCCGATAAGGCCTCATCTCCCTTGGGAACCCTGCGTCTGGCTCCTCTTTCTGCTAAAGAGTCCGGGGGGAGGGAGCAACCCTCTTCAGAGCCAGACTGTAACAGCTCTAAGGCACGGACTACAAGATTACAAAGAGACCAAACGGGGAGTGGGATAATTTCCCCCTTTTGGTGCGCTCGACGCAGGGCTCTCATAATCAATCTCCACTGTTTTAAATCTAGAGCATTTTTCCCACTTGGGGTAAACCAATAACAATGCTTACAAATAAGATCAAATAGTTTCTGAAATGTACTTTGTTTTACTTTTACTCCTGAGCTTTTCAGTAACGTCTGAAGCAATTCAATATAAGAGGAGTAAGAAGATGGGGAATTCCCCATCTTAACCCTGCCCGAATCCCGAAGGTCTGACTTACCCAGTCTAGAAATTCTCTTCGGTCCCTCCGGTATTGATACACCTTCCTCGCCGCATGGACGCTTCTCACCTCCGTGTCCCTGTTCGGGCGCCAGATGTTGTATTTCTTTTTAGTGACAGGTCCCAGAGGTGCGATACCGCGAGGGATGAAAGACAAAGACGAACATAGACAGCAGGGGGCCAACAGTTCTATAGTCTGAAGGCCCTGAGTTTATTATTCTCACAGCTTTTATAACCAAGTGAGAGCACATTATTATGAGAAAAGCAGTCAGCTGCAATTAGCTACAATAACTGGCTCAGCACTTCTATCTCTAAAAAAGCCACATCAATCCTCCCAGTCCTTGAACATGGACTCTCAAAAACACCTAATCAAAACAACACAGCTCCGGCGGCTTGCCTACACGAAAGCAGGTGTTCCGTCTAGATGCCAAGAGCCCAGCCAGGCCTGGGAAACATGTAGGAGGGAGAAGGCAAAACTCCTTCAGACAGTGTGGTGGACAATACTGACTTCTCATGGTCTGGCAAATTCTCTCCTTCAGCGCTGGTCACTCCCCGAGTTGCAAGGTTCAACCTTGCATAGACATCCCCCATACAACATCCACAGAAAGACTCAAGTGCCTGTGGTCTGTATCAGCAACGAAGGGTCCTGTGGCACCTTAGAGACTAACAGAAAAGTTTTGAGCATGAGCTTTCGTGAGCACAGACTCACTTCATCATTCTGTGGTCTGTATGAAAGTCTGACCACCTGTCCTCTCACAGGTGCCAGGAATTTGAGAGATTTTGCCTGTCTCTGAGGGTGTTTGTCTGTCTGTTTGTCTGTGCAGGGGTGCGGCAGTCTTGGTCCCTGCTGTGACGCACTGGCTAGGAAGTCAATCTCATTTGCTTTTCTCTGCCCAGTGACCACTCCTTGCGATTCATGAAGGGAGTGACAAGGAACTGGGCCAGACAGCATGTTCCCAGCAACGATCGACCACAACACAATAACTCTAACCCTGGAACCAATCCCTGCAACAAACCTCGCTGCCAGCTCTGCTCACAGATCTACCCCAGTGACACCATCACAGCACCTGACATCAACCACACCACCAGGGACTCCCTCACCTGCACAGCTACTCATAGAATATCTGCCATCATGTGCCAGCAATGCCCCACTGCCATTTACACTGGCCACACTGGACAGTCTCTCCGTAAAAGAATAGATGGACACAGCTCAGACAGCAGGAAGGGTAATGGACAGAAGCCGGTGGGAGACACTTCCATCTCCCTGGACACTCAGTGACAGATTTAAAAGTAGCAGTCCTAAAACAAAGTCATTTCACAAATCAAATGGAGAGAGAAATCTCTGAGCAAATTTATTTGCAAATTTGACTCCATCAACCAAGGATGAAACAGAGACTGGGAGTGGCCGGCCCCTTCCAAAAGCAGCTTCTGTGCCCTGGGTGTTAATATCTCCCCATTAGACTCTGACAATGGGCCACTTGCCCCTGTCTGATCTGACCTGGTTTTTCCTCTTTTGATACACGCTACTGACAATGGGCCATTTCCACCCTGACTGAATCGAACTTGTCAGCTCCGGCCCTCCCTTTTCCTGGGACCCCACTCTTTAAATCCCCCCCCGGAACCCCCCACCCCACCCCCACTCATGCATCTGAGCATTTGATCCAAAATATCTGTCAGTCTAGAAGGTGCCTGTGGGGGTAGGAACGTCCAACTCCTTGTTTCGATATCAGTGTCACCGTTTATACCAAATAGAGCCACGGTAACAGGTGAGAGAGAGAAGAGCGTCCCATAGGCCAGTGATCTTCTTTCCATACAGGAGAGGGAAGACTTCTCCTCCCCAGGCAGGGGATAACGATGTTGGGTGATCCCCACTCCCCCAACCACACCAGGGTTCGAACCGGCAGGTGACAGGTTAGAAAGGGGGCTGGGTTCTGCCAAGCCCGTCAGCCTTGCAAAATGGGGATTGAACTTTGTTGAAAATATTTCATGATTTGAGTTAAATTCACGAACCACAAATCAACTCTTCTTCCAAAGGAAGCTGCTACCGGACCCCTCAACTAAGAGAAGCAAAGCACAGCCTGGATTGTCAGGGTGGAGGTGAGGGACTGAGCAGGGGAATCTGGAGCATACAGAGGATGGAGAGTACGTTGTTTAGGGTATCATGTTTGGGTTGGACATGCATCCATCAGATTCCCATGGATATCTGGGACGAGCATGAGGTGAGTGGAGCAGGGAGAAAAGGCCTTTGCTTCCCTGCGGCTGATGAGGCTCTAAAGGGAGGGCCTATTCCAACACCCAATGGAACAGGGAACAGAAAAGGTGGATGGGTTAAAAAAGAGGCAAAGTGTTTGGTTTTTACTGAAGGCAAAGGGCAAATAAGCTCGGCTGGTTTAATGAATGAAAGGGATAAACTTCAGTGGCATTGGCCAGCCCCGTTCTCCTCTTGTTTACCAGGCTGTTACCACAGAACATTAGCGTGCAGTGAGTGGTTTGCTTCATGATAATCCTTCTTCAGCACAGAATTGAATCCGAATCGCTGTGCCTGGGACGACCAGAGGCGCCAGAGAACATCAACATGGAACTGAAAACAGCAAAAGTCAGACATGATATTTTTTTGAACACTCTGGCTCAGGCAAAGCCCTGGTGTCACCACATTGACAAGAGGGGGTTACACCAGGGAACAGCTTGGCCCATGGCTCTGAAAACTCCTTGCAATTTTCTGGCAGTATTTCAGGAGTTATGACACAATTAATATTGCTGTTAATTAATACCCAGAGGGCCTAACTGCAAACCGTCCTTCCCCTGGGAAATGAGAAACTTTACAGTCCACTGAAATATTCTTGTGTGATTTTAAATCCCCAGTCCCACAGTTGTTGCAAACAGGTTAGCTAAAGGGGCTGAGAATATGAAGTTGGGCTTTTACTCGTATGAATCCGGGTCCCTTTGCTACTGTCCAAATACTGACAAAACGTGAATGGCAATTTGGTGGCTTTGGCATATTTCCCAATGTACACGATAAGAAAGGCCGTGCATATGGTTCAAGGCCCAGGACCTGTGTGAGGTCAATAGGTGGAGAACTGGTGACTCCCAATGGAGTCCGACCTGTTCCTCATCATTCCTTCGTTTAACACTCAGTCATTTTCGCCTGGGAAGGTATGAATGTATTTCGAGTATTTATGGATATTTAGGTGCAGTGACTCATCAGCTAATTAAAATCACCAAAAAGTAGCACTAATTAAACATTCCAGCACATTCATTAATATCTATACCACATCTCCCATCTTCTTTGAGAAGTTTTCCATAATTCTTTACCCCTGAGATTTTCAGATAAACCAAAGGAAATGACAAGGACAATGGTTTGTATTGTCCTGAGTGAACTTCTCCTAGATTCAAACATTCTCAGGAGAGTAAGAGATTAAAAAGTAATCCCACCTGTAAAATCTCATCTGATTCCTGAATGTAACCCAGCAAGTGGAACAGAAAATGAGGATAATTTTCAGAGAACTAACACATCTCTCATTAGAGAAAATTCACAGATCCCAACGCCAAAAAGGCCCAGTTCAATCATCTGGCTGGATCACCTGTAGAGCGTTGGCCAGTGAACTTCCCCCAAAATAATTCCTTTTGAGTTAGAGCAGAACTTGAAGCAAATCCAATCTTGTTTTGAAACTTGCCAGTGATGGAGAATCCACCATGAGCCACCGGAAACTCTTTCGGTGATTAACTAATCTGTGTGTTTAAATTGTCTTCATGTCTCGACCGCTAATAAGTTGTTGCCTACCCTTTACTTCAATAAGCTAAATACATGTGGCACCTTCCATTTCTGCCATAAGCCACTTATCTAGAGCATGGACAGATCTTCTAGCCTTTTCTGAGACCATTTCAGTGACTCACCCTGGCTTTCAGTGTAAGGTCCCAAGCAAAAAAGGAAAGAAGGACAATCCAGGGAACTATAGACTGGTCAGCCTGACCTCAGTACTGGGGAAAATCATGGAGGGGATCCTCAAGGAATCCATTTTGGGGCACCTGAATGAGGGACAAGCGATCGAAAGTTGTCAACACGGCTTCACCAATGGCAAGTTCTGTCTGACCAATCTGACGATCGTCTATGGCTCTGTGGACATGAGGAAGTCAGATGTACCTTGACTTCAGCAAAGCTTCTGATACCGTCTCCCACACCATTCTTGCTCATAAGTTGAACAGGTATGAATTGGATCCATGGACTATAAGAATGGTAGAAAACGGGCCTGACAGTCAGGCCCAACGGGTAGTAGTCAATGGCTTAATATCTGGATGGTGGTTGGTTTCAAAAGGAGTGTTCCAAGGCCCAGTTCTGGGGCTGGTGTTGTTCATCACCTTTATTAATGACCTGGATGAGGGACGGGATTACACCCTCCGAAAGTCTGTGGATGACACCAAGCTGGGGAGAGAGGTAGGTAAGTAGGAGAGTAGAGACAGGATCCAGAGTGACCTGGATAAAGTGAAGGACTGGGCCAAAAGAAATCTGATGAGGTTCAACAAGGAGAAGTGCAGAGTCCTGCACCTGGGACAGAAGAATCCCAAGCATTGTTACAGGCTGGGGACCAAGTGGCTCAGCAACAGTACAGCAGAACGGGACAGAGGGATTATAATGGATGAAAGGCTGGAAATGAGTAAACAGTGGGCTCTGGTAGCCAAGAAAGCTGATAGAATACTGGGGTGCATAGGAGGAGCATTTCAAGCACATCTAGAGAGGTTGTTGTTCCCCTCTATTCAGAACGGGTGAGGACACATCTGGAGTATTGCATCCAGTGATGGGCCCCCCAGTATACAAAGGATGTGGATGTACTGGAGGGGGTTCAGTGGAGGGCAACTCAAATGATGAAAGGGCTGGAGCACATGATCTAGGAGGGTAGGCTGAGGGATTTGGGTTTATTTAGTTTCCAGAAGAGAAGACTGAGGAGTGATTTAACAGCAGCCTTTAACTTCCTGAAGGGGAGCTCTAAAAGGGATGGAGAGAAATTGTTCTCAGGCGCAACAGTCAGCAGAACAAAGGGTGATGGTCTGAAGTTACAGAAGGAGAGGAGTAAGTTGGATATTAGGAGAAATGATTTCAACAGGAGGGTGTTGAGTCACTGGAATGTGTGACAGAGGGAGCTGTGTTAGTCTGTAGCTTCGAGAACCGCAAGGAGTCTTGTGGCACCGTCTAGCCGAACAGAAAATATAATAAGTAACTAACTAAAAGAACTAACAAAATCTCTGTTCGGCTAGACGGTGTCACAAGACTTCTTGCTGCACTGGAATGTGTGACCTAGAGAGGTGGTGGAATCTCCAGCCCTAGAGAGTGTTTAAGTCCCAGCTTGACAAGTCCTGGCTGGGATGATTTAGTTGGGGGTGATCCTGCGCTGGGCAGAGGGATGGACTCAATGACCTCCTGAGGTCCCTTCCAGCTCTGTGGTTCTATGTGTCTTTGGGTAGAAGGGCTGAGGCCAGCTCCAGTCCCAGACACAACCCCAGGCCTGGTCCGTGTCATAGCCCAGCCAGCTGGAGGACTGATCCCCAGCTTCCCAGTGCTCTGCGGGGGACGGTGGGGGGATAGTTGGGAGCAGTTCCATATCCCGGGGAGTAGGGAGAGCTGTGGGAGTAACGGATGCCATGGGGGACACCCCAACTCACCTCTCAGCTGGGTTCGTGCCCCCCACACGTTGGCTGTTGCCAGGGTTTGCCCCCATTGAACCTCCTCTCCCCCACTAGAGCTGGAGCCAGGGCTAGTCAGCATCCTACCCCCTAACTTCACCACCACCCCAGGGCCAGACCCAGAGAGGTGCCCAGCCCAAGAGCCCACAGCACTTCTCCCACTCAGACCTGGGTTGAGCCCCAGTGGCTCCCTGCCTGAAGCTGTGGCCAGGCTTCCTGGAGCCAGAGCCCAGCCTGCCGCTCAGCAAAGGGCTGGGCCCAGCTCTATGGCCCAGCAATGGTCCCATGTCCCCCACACCCATGGCAGAGCTGGGGCTGGGTCCAGCACCCCTGAAACCGGGTCTCAGGTCATCCCAACCTCTGCAGCCTAGTGCAGGAGACGTCGCAGTTTGGGCTGAAAGCCAGCTGGTTCTCAGCTCAGGCTGCACAGGAGACTCCTTCTTTCTCTGTGTCACTGCTCTAAATGCAGCCCGGCGTGGGACAATGCACCACATCCCCCGTTGTGTGGCTCCATCAGCATCCTGGAGAGGAGGGAGGAGCTGTAGCTGGTCTCCAAGAAGTAAAAGGTCGCGAGTTAGAAGCACATGTGAGTGTGACAGAGCAGATCAGCCACAAGCAGAACTGCACCGAGGCCAGTCCTGCCTGGGGTGACAATGTAGATCTCGGGAAACCAAAGAAGGGGAACAGCAGGTGGCTCTGGGAGTTGTGGCTGCCTGGGGTTTACCAAAAAAACATAAAGCAAACTGGGTGAAGTGTTGAAGACTGAGCCCATATTTCACTGTAACAGCTTTCCTCTCACATGGGATTTCTTAAGGGTGCGGAGTCAGTTACGCACACGTGGAAAGAATAAGGTTATTGACACAAGTCATCCACAGTTGAGATTTTTAAAAATGGCAGAGGATTGAAGAGTTCAAACCCCAAGGAAGATCAGTGAGGTTTGAACATCATATGGCCTGACTGTTAGGGACAAATCCAGCCACTAATTAAAAAAACACAAAAAGGAGTAAGTCACTGACCTGCACAGTATTGCCAGTCTCACATGTCCTAAAATAATGATTTGGGCCTGTAAGTATTCAGGAGATTGTTTAAATAACATTAGTTAAAACATAGGGTGATCGTCTCCTTAAAATTCTCAGTTTGTTTCCAAAACGAAAGGGCTCGTGCCATAAGGTGTCAATAAACTGGAACTGCAGCTGGCAAGGGATGTGAAGGGTAAGAAGAAGGGCTTCTACCAGCATGTTAAAATAAGAGGGTTATCAGGGAAGGTGTGGGGCTGTTAATGGGTGAAAGAGGTAACGTAGTGACAGATGATGTAAGAAAAGCTGAAGTACTCAAAGATTTTTTTTTGCCTCATTCTTCATGGATAAGGACCGCTCCGACCATACAGTGCTCGACAATGCAGAATGGGAAGGTGGAGGGCAGCCATCGGTGGGGAAGGAATGAGTTAAGAGCTACCTGGAAAAATGAAAAGTACAGAAAAACCCCGGGTCTGGATTAAATGCACCCAAGGGTACTGAGAGACTTGGCAGATGTCATTGCCGAGCTACTGGCCATTATCTTTGAAGACTTGGAGATTGGGAGAGAGGCCAGATGAGCGGAAAAAGCAAATGTAATGCCCATCTTTAAAAAAAGGAAAGAAGGACAATCCAGGGAACTTTAGACCGGTCAGCTTGATCTCAATCCCTGGGAAAATAATGGAGGGGATCATCAAGGAATCCATTTTGGAGCACTTGGAAGAGAAGAAGTGATGAAGAGTAGTCAACACAGATTCACCAAGGGCAAGTCATGCCTGACCAACCTGATTAACTTCTACGAGGAGGTAACAGGCTCCGTGGACATGGGAAAGTCAATGAACGTGATATACCTGGACTTCAGTAAAGCTTTTGCGACAGTCTCCCACAACATTCTTGCCCATAAGTTAAGGAAGTATGGATTGGATCCATGGGCAATAAGATGGATAGAAAACTGGCTTGATGGTCTGGCCCAGCGGTTAGTGGTCAGTGGTTCAATATCTGGATGGCAGTCGGTTTCAAGAGGAGTGCCCCAAGGCTTGGTTCTGGGACCGGTGTTGTTCAAGATCTTTATTAATGATCTGGATGAAGGACTGGATTGCACCCTTAGCAAGTCTGCAGACAACACGAAGCTAGGGGAAGAGGTAGATAAGTTGGAGGGGAGAGACCGGATCCAGAGTGACCTGGATAAATTGTAGGATTGGGACAAAAGAAATCTGATGTGATTCAACAAGGAGAAGTGTAGAGTCCTGCACTTGGAATGGAAGAATCCAAAGCATTGTTCTGGGCTAGGGACTGACTGGCTGAGCAGCTGTACAGCGGAGAGGGACCTGGGGGCTATGGTGGATGAAAGGCTGGAGATGAGGAAACAGTGTGCCCTTGTTGCCAAGGAGGCTAACGGCATGTTTGGGTGCGTTAGGAGAAGTATTGCAAGCAGATCTAGATAATTGGTTGTTCCCCTCTTTTTGGCACTGGTGACGCCCAATTTGTGTTGGGTCAACTGGTACAAAAAGGATGTGGAGGGGCTGGAGCAGGTTCAGAGGAGGGCAATAAAAATGATGAATGGGCTGGAGCACAGGACCAATGGGGAAAGGCTGAGGGATTGAGGCTTATTCAGTTTGTACAAGAGAAAACTGCGGGGTGATTTAATAGCAGCCTTAAACTTCCTGAAGGGAAGGTCTAAAGAGGATGGAGAGAAACTGTTCTCAGTAATGACAGATGGCAGAAAAAGGAGCAATGGTCTGAAGTTACAGAAGGAGAGGAGTAGGCTGGATATTAAGAAAAACTACTTCATCAGGAGGGTGGCGAAGTACTGGAATGTGTTACCTAGAGAGGTTGGGAATTCGCCATCTCTAGAGTTTTTTAAGTCCTGGCTTGACAAGGTCCTGGCTGGATGACTTAGTTGGGGTTGATCCTGCTTGAAGCAGGAGACGGGACGAGGTTACCTCCTGAGGTCCCTTCCAGCCTTAGGATTCTGTGATTCCCATTCATTTGAGTTTATTCACTGCTGCTTAAAGGCCCTCCAGGGTGATAGATCCCCTGAACCTGGGAGGTACCTGCCACCCCACATGTGAGAAAAAGCCCATTTTAAAACCCAGGAAGGCAAACCTGGGATGTCTCCCGCTGGGATAACACCAAGCTCTTAACCCCCAATTAAAAGAGAGCATAAAAGAAATCAGCAGCAATCTCATAGGTGACTTTTCAGTGTTTGCCATAATTATATGCAGACTCTTCTTGAGGACACAGGGATCAAATCATTGCCTTAAAAATGATAATTTATTCACAAAACAAAAGACGAAATATACAAACAAAGTGATCACACACACCTGCTAGTTGTTATAAAGCAACTTTAAAAAGGGGGGAGATAAACACAGAGAAAATCACTTCCATGGGATTCTGTTAAAAAGTTACAACGGATGGGGGTGGGGGCACCAACCCACCTGAGAAGTCCCACACCAAGGCCAAAATGAATGACAACCTGACCAAATATTTTCTTTCACCTTTCATATCTGTATCCCCAGATCTCGCTCTGGCCTGGATATTTACTGGGTTCATTAATGCCTGCTCAGGCTTAAACATCTCTATCTTCCTCTCCTGGCCACATGCAAAAACGGAGCCCCCACTGCAGATAACTAATTCAAGTCAAAAGACCCCTCTCTTTTCCCATTGGCTCAGCTGGCAGCTGGCCAACAGACGATTCCCCACTCTGGTTTTGCCCCATTACAGACATTCATTCATGACAATTGGTTTCTGAAAACAACCACTTTACGAATCCCTTTCCGCAGGGACTGTTGGACCTCCTTGTTCCTGAGGCAGTAGATGACAGGGTTGATCAAGGGAGTCAGGACGATGTAGAAGACAGAGAACGTTTTCTGTAGGGCCTTGGGCGTGTTGGCTGTTGGAACCACATAGACACTGATCACGCACACATAGAAAACGGTCAGCACAATGAGGTGAGAGGAGCAGGTGGAAAAGGCCTTTTGCCTCCCGGTGGTGGACGGGATTCTCACGATGGCGGCAATGGTACAACTGTAGAACGCCAGAGTCAGCAGCAAGGGGACAAGTGACCCTATGGCAGCAAAAAAAGATGTCAGCAGTTCCACAGTGCGGGTGTCCTCACAGGACAGCTTTATGATGGGTGCATAATCACAAAAGAAATGGTCAATTTCTTTGGAACCACAGAATGGCATTTCCCACAAGAAAGTGTTTCCTATTGTGGAGAACCCAAAGCCGATTATCCAGGACCCTGCCACTAGCTGGCCACACACCCGGCCGTTCATCATAGCAGGGTAACGCAGGGGATGGCATATCGCTAAATACCGGTCGTAAGACATGACCGCCAGCAGCACAATTTCTACATTGGACAAGCAGCCAAAGAAACACAATTGCACAATACAAGCCTTAACAGGAATGGGTGTGTCCCTAGTCAGGAGACTGGCCAGCAGCCTGGGCAAGAAGGTGGAGGTGTAAACGATCTCCAGGAAGGACAAGTTCCCTATGAAATAGTACATGGGGGTGTGAAGGTGCCGATCACACACGACCAGCGCAATGATGAGGCCATTCCCAGCCACAGTTGCAATGTAGGTCACTAGAAACAGCAGGAAGAGAAGGGGCTGCAGCTCAGGGCCATTCCCGAATCCCAAGAGGATGAATTCCACAATGACTGTTTGATTTCTTCCTTCTGCTTTCTCCATAGTGTGTATCTGCAAAAAGAAAACCATGAAGTACTGATGGAGCGCGCACGGTCAGGCTGTGCTGTCAGCTGTACTGGCAGAAACCTCACCTCACAACTTCTCTCCACTGCAACAACGAAGTTGTCAAGAGTTGAAGGAAGACACATGCTGAGCTTCCAATATGGTCAGAACAAGAGCACAGGAACCCAGTGAATTACACCCGTCTCCCTTCTCTCTCCCTCAACCTCTGCTGCACTTGAAATCCCCCGGTGGGTCTGGGATTCCGACACATCTTTCTGGTATCTGTGCCGCAGTGAGACTTGGAGAGGTCAAAACTCAGAAATCGTTGGCTGGCAAACGAGAGCTATTCCGAGTTCAAACACGGGCATTGGAAATAGGTTCGTCGTGGTCCTGTCATCTCTCCAAACGGAGAAGACGTATGAAAATCCCCCACTGGGCAGTGGAAGCTATTTTGAGTTACCCACTAGCCCTGCAGCCGGGAGGTTAAGTTCCCAGCTTGGGCAGATGAGCGAATGAGGGGTTGACAATAGCAGTGGTGAGAACAGGGCAGCACAAGCGGCAGTGTGGGACGGGCACTGTGTCCCTATCTGAGCTCTCAGATCGGCTTGGGCTTGGGCACGTCGCCTGTGCTGCCAAGGCTACGCTGCTATTTTTAGCCCAGGTGCTCAGTCTGCCTTTGGGTCTACTGGAGGTGGGAATTTCATGGCCCAGGTGAAGTACAAGTCGAACCTCTATCATCCCAAACTCTCTCTGTCGGCAAAATCCATAACCCGGCGTGATTTTATGAAGCTGGACGACCCCTTGTCATGGTTGTAGCCAGGTTTCCTGTGGTCCCATCCATTTCCTTCCAGCCACCAGTCCTGGCTCTCGGTGCTCTGTGCTGTCATTTAGCTGCAGTTTAACCCTACGTGTCTTCTAAGAGCCCCGTAAGCAGAGGAAGTGTTGGTAACGTGCTAGACAACATTGACCTGCCGTGGTCTGGCAAATTCTTTCATTCTGCACCAGACAGTTCCCAAAGGTGCCGGACGAGAAAGATTCAACCTGTATAGACATCCCCCCCTATTACATACACCAAAAGACTCAACAGCCTGTGGTTTGCATGAAAGTCTATCCAGCTGTCCTCCGTCATGTATATACGTTTGTGTTAGTTTGTCTGTCTGTGAGGGTGTCTGTCTGCCTATTTGTCTGTGCGTCTGTGTCAGCTTCTTGCTCCTCTCACTTACAGCAGGATAAGTTGCACGAGCCTCCTCTCATGTACGTGAGCACAAGTGATGTTGACATCTAACCACATACAAAGAAATAAAGTGTGATAAAAATGAAAATTCCTCAAGAGAGAAATAAAATGAAAATAGACCCAGAGAAAACAGGAGGGAGCAATAAAAGGAGATAAAATAGAGAGACAGAGAGTGAGCGAGTGCGTTTGTGTGAGAGAGAGGCTGTTATGTCTCCAAATGCTATGAACAAGAAAATAGATATATGTTTAAAGAGACGTTGCCGAGCCGTGATGTTAATTCAAAGGTATCAGAGCCTGTAAATCTACAGTCTCCTGCTGGTTTTTCCCCTGTATCACTTGTTGATAAGTCCTTATCGCCTGCTATAGTCACTGACTTACAATGCACCTGATCCAGTTATGGCTTCCCCATGAACGGAACAGGATCACTGAGAGAAGTGCAAATAGAAATCTAGAAAACACACGCACACGCACACACACACATACAGAGAAGTAAAACCATGGTGTTGGTGGAACAATTCTACAAGCAATCAAACACGTGGTGAATAATGGAGTGCACACACAGATCGCAAATAAATTGGATTGATTCATGGAGAATGGCTGGGATGGAAATCATTCTTGCCCGGAGCTGGGAATGGGTGAGAGGAAATGGATCACTTGGGTTGTGTCTACATGACAAAAATAACTTCAAAGTTGCTTTCTTTGTAACTTTGTAAGCTACTTTGAAGTAGACCGTCTACACACACCCTACTTTGAAGCTGGAATGGAGTAAAGACTAGAAAGTTGGGCTCCCTACTTCAAAGTTAACTTCGTGTTAACTTTGTGTTACCATTTACACAATGATACCTTAATACAACAACATCTAGTTACAGACCTCTAATTCTTTATCTGTGTACACCAAAAAGGAGACCTTAATGTGGGTGTATCTTACCCTACTTGCATCTCTCAATACCTGCGTAGCCAAGCCAGGATCGGTCACTCAATTCCACAGAAAGACGAATACGAGGTTGGGCGTCCCCAGTTGCGGACCTCGGGAGACAATCACCTGACCCGACCAGCAGGTAACTTTGAAGTCACGGAAAATGTGTGTAGACGCTCTGCTGGCTAGTTCAATGTAATCCCCAACTTCAAAGTTTACTTTGAAGTTAGTTCCTAGTGTAGATGAACCCTTGAAGATCACCTGTTCTATTCATTCCTTCTGGGGCACCGACCATTGGCCACTGTCAGAAGAAAGGACACTGGAGTATATGGAACTTGGGTCTGATCCTCTGTGTTCTAAACTGGAGATCCGTGTGTTCCTCCTTATTCTGCATGGTTTGCTACGAACTACTGAATTTTTCTCTTTCCCCTGGGGCTGGACAAGCAGTGATGTTCTTTCAGACTTGGCACATGCTGGAGCAGGTCTTCATCTTTTCCAAATCTGATTACTTCATTGTCACTGTGCTGTGTTACCTTTTCCATCCATCATCTAGTGCCAGCTGCACCCTCGTCCTCACGCTTCCTTCAGATATTCTGAGCTAAGATTATAACCTTTGCCATCTATTTTCCAGTTATTCCTCCCATTGCTAGTCCTCACTGACCACAGGAAATGGAGCCCTGCGCTCCTACTGCCTGGCTGGGCTTTATTGCTCATCTTGGGTGATGTTGTTGTCGTTCCCTTGCATGGAAAAGAACTGCTTCCACACTAAAAATAACAGAGTCCAAAGAATTCCTGATCCCTAAGACGAAGCAATAGAAGAAAGGGAAAGTCTCATCTGAATGGAAATTAATGCAGAGGGACCTTTTGATCTCAAAGGAAATCGCTGTTCATGGGATAAGTATTGCAGAGGGAGCCGTGTTAGTCTGTAGCTTTGAGAAGAACAACAAGTCAGAGATTTTGGAGCAGAAGCTTTCGTGGGCAAAGACCCATTTCATTACATGCCACAGAACAGGTCTTAGCCCAGGAAAGCTCATGCTCCAAAATCTGTGTTAGTCTATAAGGTGCCACAAGACATCTTGTTGCTGATGGAATGTATGAGCTGAGCAGAGCTCCTGGAACAACAGAAAACAAGGACCACTGGCAGGTCTATTTTACAAAAAGAGGAAAACTGAAATACTCACAAGGCGAAACCAATTGGGAGATAAATCTCCCAGTTCAGTCTGAATTCTTTGGTGCCAAACGGAGGCTAAGAAGACCCCTGAGCTGCCACAGGACCAAAATTCCAGTCCTCTTTTGTGTTCGCTCAGGCAGGGACACGCCCAGCTGCAGTTACACACAGAGTCTCTGAGCAGCTCTGGTGGTAACCAAGAAAGGAAAAGCTCCAGCTCCCTGCCTAGGAACTGCGACTGCCCTGCCCGGCCCTGCTCAAAGCACCGACCCAGAGGAGCTTGTAACCGGCTTTGCCTCTCCCTCTGCGTGCAGAGGATTAGCCCCAGGTGTGTGACCAGCCTGGGCTTCTGCCCTCGATATTCCATGTAGAGACACACGGCTTAGGTTAAACTACACCCACATTCATTTGCTACTGATGGTTGATTGTCTGGCCTAGCAAAGAGATTGAAGCAGGTTAACGGGCAAACCCACCAAGAGGCACAGTGAGCGTAAGGCCCCAATTAGATGGATTATGGATTAGCAGGTTCTCACCCTGGCTGCTGATACCAGGAAACTGGCAGAATGGCCAGGCACGAGCTGCAGCTGACTTGCGGTTTGGGTTTCTCAGGTGCCCACAGACAGGCTGAGATCCCTTTAGTCGGGTTCAGCCCTTCCCCCCAGTTAAGCCTTTTTTCTTAGCTCGTTCTAGGAGTTCTCTTGTGTGGGCCACGAAGAGGAAGTGAGGAGCTGAGTCCCTCCCTTTTATAGCTTCAGTGCAGGGCAGGAACGCTTTGTTTCCAGTCTTGGGTCTCAGACCAGCGGGTGGAAAAACACCGATTTCCTAACATGGCGCCCAGAGTTCTGGGATCTCATCACCTGCCCCTGTAGACTCCCAGCTGCTGTTATTTACAGGCTCTGTGGGGAGTTGCCGGGAAGGCTCACCCGGGGGGTAGGAGCTTCTCCTAATGCCCATCGTGTTCCCTAAAGCTGTGGGGGCTGCCCCAGCATCTGAGTGTGGGTCTGTGGGGTCCAGGGCTGATCTGTACCACTGGGCCCAACATCACTGTGTCCTGAAGACCTCAGGGGCCGGGTCAAGTCCCCATCTGGTCCCAGTCCCAATCCCAGAACCGGCTGTTAGGGGTAGAGGCTGGTGCTGGGCCGGCTCCCCACCACAGCCCCAGATACTGAGGGGGGCTTTGCCCCAGGAGCGATGCACTCAGGGACGGTGGGACTGGGCTCTGGGGAGGGGTGGATGGGTTGAGGCTGGTCCCCTACCGGTTCTGGGGCCATGGTACAATGGCCTGAGCCCCTGCTGTGGGGGGCTCTAGCTGCAGCCTGGCCTGTGGGTGTGGGAGGGGAACAGGATCCCTGTGCCTGTCCCAGGCACATGTGTCAAAGCTACCAAATTAGTCTTCACTTTTTAGCAGGATTTAGATAGGGGGCAAAGACCCACTTTATCAGATGTACTTTGTGGAGATTCCAGAGGTCTAATTATACAGGTTCCTGGAAAAGAGGGAGTCTGGAGCTGATGAGGTGAATTCAGTTATAGGGAGGGTGCGGACCATGTCCAGAAGCTAATGTGGAGGTGTGAACATCAAGAGAGGAGAAGCTGTTTTTGTGGTTGACCAGCCACTCCCCATCTCTCTTCAATTCTTTGTTCACGGTGTCAAATTTGCAGATGAATTGGAGCTCGGCAGTTGCTCTTTGGAGTCTGTTTTGAAGTTTTTTTGTTGTTGGACTGTGACTTCTAAATCTGTGACTGAGTGTTCAGGGAGACTGAATTGTGCTCCGGCAGGTTTGTGTATGTTACTAGTCCTGATGTCTGATCTGTGTCCATTTATTCTTTTATGTCGACACTGGCCAGTTTGGCCAATGGATATGGCAGAGGGGCATTGCTGGCACATAATGGCCTATACTACATGAGTAGATGCACAGATGAATGAGCACCTGACGGTGTGGTTGATGTGTTGGGTCCTGTGATGGTGTCGGGGTTGGAGATATGGAGGCAGAGGTGGCAGCGAGGTTTGTTGCAGGGACTGGTTCCAGATTTAGAGTTCCTGTGGTGTGGTCGATAGTTGCCGGTGAGGATTTGTTCCAGGTTGGCAGGCTGTCGGTAGGCAAGGACTGGCCTGCCACCCAAGCTCTGTGAGAGACAAGGATCATCACTGGTGATGCGCTGGAAAGGTTTTAGCTGGAGTCTGTATGTGATGGCCAGTGATATTCTGTTATTTTCCTCTGCAAAAAAATAAAATAAAATAACAAACCACAGGCAGCATCCTGAGTATGTGTGTGCTGAATTTTCTGTGCTGTCCCAGCCTTACCGTCTGGTCACTCAGTGGGTGGGCTTCCCATGGTCTTTTTGGGCAGGCAGTACCTTCCCTTGCCTATATTACCTAGTGCCCACTTCCACCCTGGTCCCTGTCACTCACTTATCTGTTGCACGAGTGATCCCTGTGTCTTGCCTCGGCCTAACATTTCTCAAAAGCAGTGCTCTGCTCTGTTCAGCCCTCGTGTAGACCATTCAGAAGCACAGCATGGGACATTTGTTCCTGTAAAGAGACAGAAAGCCCAGGCTATAACTTTGACTGACATGGACCAACTCTTCCACTCTGAAAGGGCCGTGAGTTGGGTTGAGAAGAACAGTAGAATAATATCAGAGAGGTCGCCGTGTTAGTCTGTAGCCTTGAGAACAACAGGAAGTCTTGTGGCACTGTATACACTAACCCCATATTTTGGAGCGTAAGCTTTCGTGAGCAAAGACCCGCTTCGTCAGATGCGGTAGAATATTCAGTAGAATAATACAGTCATAGATTCCTAGAGCTGCACGAGAAATCAGGATGTCATCAAGTCCAGCCCCATCCTCCAAGCAGGGCCAAACCTGACTGACAAAATTCTTGCGTGTAAGTTAAGGAAGTATGGATTGGATACAGGGACTGTGAGGCAGATAGAAAGTTGGCCAGGTAGTTGGGCCCAAAAGGTAGCGATCAATGGCTCAATGTCTGGTTGGTGGTCGGTTTCTAGTGGATGGCCCCATGGATCAGTTCAGGGGCTGATAGTTTTCAACATTTTTACTAATTATCTGGAAGAGGGGATGGATTGCACCCTCAGGAAATTTGCAGGTGACACTTAGCTCGGGGAAGAGGGCAGGGTGAGTCCACATCTGGAGTATTGCATCCAGTTCTGGGCCCCACAGTACAGAAAGGATGTGGATACATTGGATCAGGTCCCGCAGAGAGCAACCAAAATGATGAGGGGACTGGAAGACGTGACCTGTGAGGAGAGGCTGAGGAATCTGGGTTTATTTAAGTTGCAGAAGAGAAGAGTGAGGGGGGATTTGGCAGTAGCCTCCAACTTCCTGAAGGGGGCTTGAAAGAAGATGGAGAGAGGCTGTTATCAGTAGTGAGATGGCAGAACAAGGGGCAAGAGTGGGAGATGCATGTTAGACATTAGGAAAACTATTTCACCAGGAGGTGGGGAACCACTGTGATGTATTGCCTAGAAAGGTGTTGAAATCTCCGTCACTGGAGGTTTTTAAGTCCCAGCTTGACAAAGTCCTGGCTGGGATGATTTAATTTGGGTTGGTCCGAACAGGACTGGACTCGATGACCTCCTGATGTCCCTTACAGCCCTAGGAGTCTATGATTCTATGACTAAATCATCCCACCCAGGGCTTTGTCAGCCAGAACTTAAAGACCTGTAGGGATGGAGATTCTACCACCTCTCTTGGTAACGCATTCCAGGGCTTCACCAGCCTCCTAGGGAAATAGGTTGGTTTTTTTAGCTAATATTCAACCTAGGCCTCCAACATTGCAATTTGAGACCATAGCTTCATGTTCTGTCATCTGTCTCCACTGAAAACAGCCTCTCTCCATCCTCTTTATACTCCAACTTCAAGTATTTGAAGTGTGCTACCAATTCTCCCCTCAGTCTTCTCTTCTGGAGATTAAATAAGTCTAAATCCCACAGCATTGCCGCATAAATCATGTGCTCCAGCCCCCTGATCATTTTGGTTGCCTTTTGCTGGACTCTCTGGAGTGTGTCCATATACGTTTTGTAAAGAGAGGGGACCCACAATTAGACACAATATACTAGATGTGGCCTCACCAGTGCCAAATAAAGGGGAATAATCTCTTCCCTAGCTCTGCTGGCATTGTCCCTAATAAAGAGCCCAGTATGACATTAGCCTTCTTGTTTCTTTGTTTCTAAGCTCTCTCTGAAAGGAAGGTTCAGAATGTAAGGAACCCCCACATGAAGCCATCCCAAGTGCGTCTTCCTGGGTTAAGGAATTTTTTTTTTCCACTTAGGTGGTGGCAGCTACGGCCCAGGGACAGGAAATCTGGGACCTTGGTGTTTTTTTTTTAAAAGACCATTGCAGGAAAGTTATTCTGTAAGGTTTTGTGGGACCCCAATTTCTGCAATCGGAGTGTCAGAGTGGGGAGGCAGGCCTGACACATATACCAAAAAACCTGCCCATGTCTAAGAAATGCATCCATTGGCTTGAAATGCTTTTGGAGCTAGCTGGCGCGCTATTCTGACATCCCTGAATACATTATTGCAGGAGGAGTACAGGGATGCCTTGACATAGGGCTTTATTTTGGCATGTGGCACCAGTCAGACAGAGCCACATGCCGATACAGCCTGTTTTCAGGTGAGGTTGTCATGTAGACACAGCCTGTGAGAATGAGCTTATCACCCATTTGGAAAAGAGCAGGAAGACAGGCAGAAGTGATGGACTCAGGCAGTATCAGGGTACTTTGCAGTACCATTTGAGAAATTTTTACACCCAAAGCCTTTGACTTTCAAATGCATTTGGGAGCTACATTCACTTCTGATCCTTAAAACTCACACCCAATCGATATAATGGAACTTGTCCACTCTGAAAGGGCCGTGAGTTGGGTTTAGATGGACAGTTTGGTTAGGGACTTTTACACCCTTTCATAGTTACCTTTCAATATTAAGATTAAATATGGTGGCTCAGATAATATTTTCTCAGATCACTGAGGAATACAGTACACCATCTGCTCAGGATGCTCCCTACACAAGCACAAGAACAGATTTATACCAACACACCTCTAGAGCCCCGTCTGCAGCTATTCTACCTACTACCCAATATCCACAAACCTGGAAATCCTGGATGCCCCATCATCTCAGGCATTGGCACTCTCACTGAAGGACTGTCTGGTTATGTGGACTCTCTCCTCAGACCCTATGCCGCCAGCGCTCCCAGCTATCTCCGAGACACCACTGACTTCCTGAGAAAATTGCAATACATTGATGACCTACCACAAAACACAATCCGAGCCACCATGGATGTAAAGGCTCTCTATACCAAAATCGCACACAAAGATGGAATAAATGCTGTCCGGAACAGTATCCCTGATGATGCTACAGCACATCTGATGGCTGAGCTCTGTCACTTTATCCTCACACACAACTATTTCAGATTTGGCGGCGATATATACCTTCAAATCAGCGGCACAGCTATGGGTACCCGCATGGCCCCTCAACATGCCAATATTTTCATGGCAGACCCGGAACAGCGCTTCCTTAGCTCTCGTCCACTAACACCCCGTCTCTACTTACGCTACGTTGATGACGTCTTTATCATCTGGACCCATGGGAAGGAGACTCTGGAGGAATTCGACCGGGACTTCAACAACTTTCACCGCAATATCAACCTGAGCCTGGAACAGTCTACACAGGAGATCCACTTCCTGGACACCACGGTGCTCATACACGATGGCCACATCAATACCACCCTGTACCGTAAACCCACTGACCGCTACACCTACCGTCATTCCTCCAGCTTCCATCCCAGACACACCACACGATCCATTGTCCACAGCCAAGCACTAAGATATAACCGCATTTGCTCCAACCCCTCCGACAGAGACAAACACCTGCAGGATCTCTACCAAGCATTCTTGACACTGCAATACCCACCTGAGGAAGTGAAAAAACAGATCAACAGAGCCAGATGTGTGCCACGAAGCCTCTTACTACAGGACAAGCCCAAGAGAGAAGCCCAAGAGCATTTCTAACACACCTACAGAACCAATGTGTGTAACTTCTCAGACAACCACGGCACTGACACACAAGTCACACACAGCTTCAGGGCATCTCCAGCTTTCATCAGACCCCTCACTTGGCCCCCCAGCCCCAGGTTGGTGCCGCTCTACACACCGGTGACAGAAATGGCTTCCACAGCCAGGGCACAGATCCAGGCCCGGCACAGAGGTGCCCCTGCCCGGGTCGGCTGACGTGGCCCTTCTCCCTCCAGCAGGCAGGATCAGCCCCTGCCTCAGACCCAGGGCGAGATCAGCCCCCGCCTGAGCACCAGGGCAGGATCAGGTCCCATCTCCGCCATCAGGACACCCCAGAGCCTGCGGGATTCCCTGCTACAGGACAGGCTGGGTGGGGAGGGGGGGCAGTGGGGAGTAGGAGGAGCTGGCTGGGGGGCACCTAATTTATCCCTCTTCCTTGCAGCTCTCTGCTTGAGACCCGCTCCCCTGGCCCCTGGGAGCTTTCTCTTTTCTGAGCGAAAGGAGCCCAGGTCTGGCCGGCTCCCCCACAGCTCATGTTCTCTACACCTTCCACCAGCCTTGTGCTCTTCTCCGCACCTGCTCCCCGTTCTCCACAGCCTTCTGCAAATGTGGGGCCAGCCCTGGGCAGAAGCCCCAGGAGGCTGCTCAGCGCAGAGCGGGGGGAAGGAATTGCTGCTCCTGGCTGGCTCCCAACACCCGGCAGTGCCGCCCACAAGCAGGTTGGCGCTTCTGGCAACAGTCTCACCCTGTTGACTCCTCTGGAGCTTGTGCTCCGCTCTGAGCCCAGATCCCTTTCTGCAGGACTCCTCCCTCGACAGCCACTTCCCCGGCTGGGTGTGACAGGGATTGGGCCTTCCTCAGGGGAGCACTTTGCACTTGGCCTTATTCAGCTTCACCCTATTGACCTCAGGCCGATTCTCCAGTGTGCCCAGATCATTCTGAGTTACGACCCTGTTCTCCCTCCCAGCTTGGTATCACCTACAGACGTAAGCAGCGCACTCTCCACGCCCAGATCCACATCGCCGAAGATACTGAACAGAGCCTGTCCCAAACAGACCCCTGCAGAGCCCCCCTTGTTCTGCCCTTCCAGCAGGACTGTGACCCATCAGTAACGACTCTCTGAGAACGGCTGTACAGCCAGTTATGCACCCACTTTACAGCAGCCCCATCTTCATTGCATTTGCCGAGTATATTAACAAGAAGACATTCGAGAACATATGCGAGACCATATCAAATGCCTTCCTAGAATCTAGGTACATCACATCCTCCCCTTCTCCATTGTCCACAGCCTTGTTATCCTGTCACAGAGAGCTAACCGATTGGTTGGACATGACTTGCACTTCTCTAATCCATGCTGGCTGTTCCCCAGCCCCTTATTTTCTTTCAGATGTTTTCAGGTAAATTCCTGAATTACTTGCTCTGTTTTCTTTCTTGGCACAGTGTCACTTCCAATGTTCTTGATGTTGTTCCTCCCTCCTCACTGAGCAATGGGCCTACCCTGTGCTTGGTCTTCCTCTTGCTTCTAATACATTGCCGGTGGATCTCCTCGGACAGTCAAGCCCTTTTTGCCTCCTTCTGCAGCACACGACCTCAGTATCGGGACGCCCTCACACCTCTCCCTGTCAGCATCCCACATGGTATCATCAGGAGCAAGGGGTAGGAAGGAAAAGATTTGCACAAAATCTGACCTGGGAAGGACGTGGCTGGCAGAGGTGTACCGGCTGTTCTGGTCTGGCTTTGGGCTGAAGAACTGGGTCTGTCCCATGAAACCTCACCTAGTAAATTATTTTGTAAGTCTTTAAAGTGCTGTTTGACGGCTTTTCTATTCCTTTGGGGATTTCGTCCCCCAGTGAATTATGAAACTGTTCTGCCTTTCATCTTTTATATATACACACACACACACACACACACACACACACACACGTATAAAAAACATGAAAAGTCCTGTGGCACCTCTTAGTCTATTAGGTGCCACAGGATGTTCTGTTTAGGAAGGTACAGACTAAGATACAAAAAACGTAGAAATTTGAAATTTTGGGCTAATATTGCAACAAAAGTTTCTTTCCCATTTTCCCTAGAGGAAAAGAACAAAAATATTGAGAGTCGCTGTGAGAAATTCAATAAAATGTTTATGAATTTCCCTTCACCAGGACCCCCACCACCCAATTTCGACTAACTCAGCTTTTCGTTCCCTAATTTCTCCAGTGGTGAGAAAAGCTGCTCTTCTGTACAGTTTTTCTCAAGGCTCCTTTCACCTCTTTGTTCCTCAGAGTGTAAATGATGGGGTTCAACACTGGAGAGATGATTGTGTTCAATAGGGAAATCAATAGGTTACTCTCTGTAGTGGAGCCAAAGTTGGGTACCAGGTAGGTGATGAGGGCTGTTCCATAGAACACAGTCACCACAGTGAGGTGGGAGGAGCAGGCAGAGAAGGCTTTACACCTTCCCTCCACCGATGGCAGCTTGAGGATGGTGGAGATAATGCGGACGTAGGACAGGAGTATCAACAGGAAAGGGCACAGGTTGAACACAACTGTCACCATGGGACCTACAGCCTTAATCTGCGATGTGTCGGCACATGCTATTTTCAACACTGGTAGGATGTCGCAGAAGAAGTGAGGGATGCGGTTGGAGCCACACAAGGGCAGGCTGAAGAGCCACGTGTTCAGAGGAACTTCCACCAAGATGCTAATAGCCCATGCAGCCCCCGCAAGCAGAGCACAGACCTGGCCGCTCATGATGGTTGTGTAGTGCAGGGGGTGACATATGGCCACATAGAGGTCGTAGGCCATGGCTGCGAGGAGGCAGCATTCCGTGACGCCCATGATGGCGAAAACGTACACCCCCGCTGCACAAGCTGCAATGGAGATGGTCTTTTCCTCCACCAGAAGGTGAGCCAGCAGCTGAGGGACCACACTGCTGGTGAAGCAGATTTCCGATGCAGACAGGTTCACCAGGAAGAAATACATGGGGGTGTGGAGGGAGGGGTTCAGCTTTATCAGCAGGATAACCAGCAGGTTCCCCATCAGGGTGAGCAGGTAGATGACCAGAAGAACCACAAACAGAAGGATTTGCAGCTCGTTAAGGTACGAGAACCCCACCAGGATGAACACATCAGAGATGGTCTGGTTCCCTGCAGGGTCGCCCTCAGAAGAGGTCATCTGCAGGGGGACAAAGAGACCGGGTCTGAGACATATCAGAAATGTAACTGAAAATTAAAACATTTGTCCTGGTTTCCTTCCTGTTGGGACCCTTCTGACTATCGCCTACTGAAATTTCTCTGTAAATAACAGCGACTGACCCGGCCTTGCTCAGGGCTTTAAGCAGAGTCAGGGACATTTGGTTCATGTGCTCAAGGGGTTGACTGTCTGGCTCTGGCTCTTTGAAGTCAGGTTTCTCTGGGCTCCTCACTGTCACTGGGTTGAGATGTTCACTGTCTTCTTCTGTCCATGTGAAGGTGAGTTTCCCAGAGTTCTTCATTTTCATCTGATGGAAGAGCCGCTTGTCTCTGTCTCTGGGTTTCCAGTCCACGTTGTCTGTTTGTTGCATTTCCAACAGCTCTCGATGGGGCCGTTCTGTGCGAATGGGATGGAGCTGGACCTGACGGGGGTCTAATTCCCTCAGTGAATGTGGCGCTGTGTAAGTTGTGTCACTTCCAGTGGGAAAGTGCATTTCCTGCTCTGCGACTCTGCTGTCTCGCTGGTCTGAAAGGCGTGGTGAGAAGGAACGGTGCGGTAGGTTGGGCCCATTGTTGTGGATCACCCTGGTGCAGCCCAGGGGTGAAGGTAACGGCTGTGTGTTCGAGGTACTCTTGCATAGCCACCACCAGCCCTTGGGGGGCTCCCCGTGGGCTGTGTGAGATATGTCAGTGTGGGGTGGAGGCGGGTGTCTGAAGGCAGTGGGGGAAGGAGTGTTGGGGCTTGAGACGCTGGAAGGGTTGGGGTGGGTGGTGGAGAACAGGGAGGAGGAGCTGGGAGGTTTTGGGACTATGGTAGGGGGCAGAGGGTGCTGCAGTGAGGGCAGGGGGCTGTGGGGGAGACCTCTAAAGAGGATGGAGAGAGGCTGTTCTCAGTAGTGATGGATGGGAGAACAAGGAGCAAGGGTCTTAAGTTACAGTGGGGGAAGTCTAGGTTGGATATAAGGAAAAATTATTTCACCAGGGGGTGGTGCAGCACTGGAACGTTTTACCGAGAGAGGTGGTGGAACCTCCATGCCTGGACATTTTTATGTCGCGGCTTGACAAAGTCCTGGCTGGGATGATTTAGTTGGGGTTGATCCTGCTTCAGGCAGGGGGCTGGACTCAATGACTTCCTGGGTTCCCTTTTAGCCCTGGCATTCTACGATTTACTCACCACTGAGAATAAGGTCTGGGGAGATTCTTGTCATTGAAAGCTCAATGATAATTTCAGTGCTCTTCAGGTCACCCACACAGCCCCTTTAGAAACAGGAGACCATGCAATAAATTAACAAAGCACACATTGTGTAACGAAAGGGTTCAGATAAATTTAGCTATGAGAGACCACCTCTCAATTAGTGGGCTTCTGTGATGGAGTGGAGGGAGTGCATGTGAGACTCAGGCTGGATGTGTGTGTGTGACAGGCAGAGTAGCTCCCGGGGGCTAAGGATGACCCCCTGGGGCTGTAACCTAAGCTGGCAGGTAACACCTCTGACCTGAACAAAGAGCAGGGGGAAGAGCAACAGAGAGAGAGCTGTGCTGGTCCATATATTATCAAAACAAAAAAGCCGTCAAGTAGCACTTTAAAGACTAATAAAATAATGTATTAGATGAGCTTTCGTGGGACAGACATATGTCTGTTGGGCAGAAAACAGACAAAAAAACGGTCCAGATCCACAAACCGGTTAATCAACATTTTAATGGAGTGGGACATTCTGTTACTGAGTTTGCGTGTTACTGAAGAAAAATTTTTGCACCACTCTTGAAAGGGAGACAGCCGAGCTGTCTTTTACATTCAAATTCAGCACATTAACATGTGGTTTGAACCCGAATGGGAATTTTCTGAATCACTATAGGGGCTGGTCTGCGTACTTGGCTTAATCTAATTCTTGACCTTCCCCTCCCACCCCCACCCCTCTACTCTCTGATTTGCTCACCTTGATCATTTTTTTCTGATTTGTCCTCCTTGATGACTGTTTTTCGGTCTATGTGCCTGAAATATTGAGTCTGCTCTGGTCTGACTCTGGTCTGGAGAAGTGGGTCTGTCCCATGAAAGCTCACCTAATAAATTACTTTGTTAGACTTTAAAGTGCTGCTTGACTGCTTTTTTGTTTTTAAAGAGCAGGGAGGAGCCGAGCTGGGTTTGAATTGGAGGCAGCAGGTCGAAGCTGGGGGAGAGAGAGTTGGGAGGCAGCCAGCCTGGGTGAAGGGGGAGCTACTCCCCAGATGGGGCACCCTCGGGCTCCTCTCCCCAGGATGGGTTGGAATGACTGTCTCTGTCTGCTGTACTGACCCCTCTGTGCTGAGCTGGGCTCTGTCTCCTCATAAACTTCCTGTTCTACCTCCTGAGTGAGAGCAATTAAGGGTCCTGTGGCACCTTATAGACTAACAGAAAAGTTCTGAGCATGAGCTTTCATGAGCACAGACTCACTTCATCCGATGCTGGTGTGCATCTCATGAAGTGAGTCTGTGCTCACGAAAGCTCATGCTCAAAGCTTTTCTGTTAGTCTATAAAGTGCCATAGGACCCTTTGTTGCTGTTACACATCCAGACTAACACGGCTACCCCCCCGATACTTGACTCCTGAGTGAGAGTCACTGCTGCCTGCAGAGGGGATGCAGAGCTTGGGAACCCCTGAACACCATCACAGCTTCACCTCCAGAACATGTGCCAGGGTTATATTCAAAGTGGACATTCTCATGAGAAGAGATCAGATGGAGCCCACCCAGACAACTGTGCTCAAATTCATAAACAGCACACACCTTACGCAACAACAGTTACACTCAGACTCAGTCGATAATGATGATGATGATGTGGAGGAGGAGGAAGTCTGAGGAGCAGAGTGGAGAAAAGACAAGAGATGTGAGAAGAAAAAATTCCAACAACACAACAACAAAAAGAATCAGGCGTGGGGGGGGGAGGGAGGGGTGTGGGGCTCAGCTGTCACTCTGCTGGGCACTGTGGAATGAGGGGAGCAGAACTTCACGTAGTGCCAATGACCCCCACGCCCTGAAATCCTGCACTTGGCCTCACCCAAGAGAGCTACATTAGCTCAGTTCTGAAGGAGAGATTCAGACAGACAGACACTCAGGTTCTCCACACACATATGGAAAATTCAGATGAAGGAGCCAGTGAGGTGATTTGGCTCCCGTTGCAGAGTGGGGCACAACACTGAGGGTTGCAGTGGGAGGATGGCTGGGGGCTGAAGGCTCCTTTTCCCTACCTCGTTCAGGATGGGCAGTTCCATCTCCCAGCTGCTGCTGGTGCTGGACGTGCTGAAGGAAACAGGTGTGTTTATTACATTCACTGGCTTCTGGGACCAAGTCCCTCAGGCCAAATTTCTTGCCGTATTCCCCAGAGGAAAACAACACTGCCTCAGGCTGCAACAAACAAAAGTCACTGAGAGAATCGGTTTGGAGGAAGTTGTATCATTGTCATCCTCATCTTCACCTGTATTTTCTAAATTAAAATCATTCTGAGATTTTCTTTCCTGGTAAATTATTTGACCTGCTTTGCCTACAAGGAGGGCTGATTTGTCCCAGGAAGACACCCCAGAGTCAGGGCAGGGACAACCCCCAGGGCTCACGGCTGCAGGTTCCTGATGCTCAGACTCTTGTTTCACAGCCATGATGAGAGCTCAGGACCTGTGACTCCAACTCCCACTTGCTCTAACCATTACACCTCACTATTCTGCCAGAGATGAGAACAGAACCAGGAGTCCTCACTCCCAGAGCCACTGCCCAGACCACAGGGTCAGATTCCCACTGACCCCAGAGGTAGCCATGGCCACCCCTGCTAGGGCCCTGGCCTTGGACGGGGTAGAGCAATGGAGGCCCACGTCCCTCCTGCCACCAGACGCTGGAGAGAGAGGGAATCGGTGGCTTAAAGCCCCACTGTGCGCCCCTGAGTCTGGGGAGAGTGACTGAGGCAGAGATTGTCCAAGTGACCTAGGTGGTTTGGGCACCTGTTATTAACAGGAAATGGAAGCAGGTGCTCAAATCCCCTGGGCAGCTCTGAGCTGGCACCTGAGATGTGTGCGGAGCTGCTGCCGCTCTCGGGGCCGGGCGGGGATCTGGGCTCAGATTCTCCTGACTCCTGCGGCTCCATCCCGCGAGCTGGGCGGAAGGACTCAGACGGGGCAGCGAGTGGTCCGGTGGCACCTGAGAGACTGACAGCGACGAACTCAGTGGGCAGAACCTGTTTCCCAGCTGAGACGAGCCCCACGGGGGTTTTGCTCCAAAAGCTGCTCACGTGTGCGTGCGCAGGGCTGATTTCCTAGGGGCGGGGGCAGCGCTCATGCTCCAAACCGCCCCCACCCCCCACCAGAACTCACGCCCCAGACCACCCCCCCAATCCTCATCGGAACTCACGCCCCAAACCGTCCCTCCCGCTGCCCAAACCACACGCCTCTGCCCCCACCAGAACTCACGCCCAAAACCCTCCACCCCACTCCCACATGGCTTCACTCCCCACAGCCCCAACCCCACTCTAAATTAATGTGCCCCCAGTGTCTGTGTGTGTGTGGGTGTGTGTGTGTACGCACATGGGTATGTGTGCAAATGTTTGTGTCTTTATGTAGGTACATATGTGTTTATGTCTATATCTGTCTGTGTGTGTGTATGTTTCTATGTGTGTGTGTCTGTGTGTGTGTATGTATGTGTGTCTGTCTGTGTAAGTGTGTGTGTGTGTCTGTCTGTGGAAGTATGTGTGTGTGTCTGTGTAAGTTTGTGTGTCTGTCTGTGTGTGTCTGTTTGTGAAAGTACGTGTGTGTGTCTGTGTAAGTACGTCTGTCTGTCTGTGTGTGTCCGTCTGTGTAAGTAAGTGTGTGTGTCTGTGTGTGTGTGTCTGTCTGTGTAAGTACGTGTGTGTGTCTGTACAGTGCAGGCTCCGCCCCTCTCTGCCTCAGTCACTCTCCCCAGACTCAGGGGCGCACAGTGGGACTTAAAGCCACCGGTTCCCTCCGTCTCCGGTGTGTGGTGGCAGGGGGGATGTGGAGCTTCATTGCTCTACCCCGTCCAAGACCAGGGCCCGAGCAGGGGTGGCCCTGGCTGCCCCTGGGGTCAGTGGGAATCTGGCCCTGTGTTCTGGGCAGTGGGTCTGGGCAGTGGGTCTGGGCAGTGAGGACTCCTGGGGCCTGGAACTCGGTCCCAACCCCCCGACCCCCACCTGCTTTCACCGCCCCGCCCCCAGTAACTCCCGGAGCCGCCGGTTCATCCGAGGTCAAAGAGCCGCGCCAGGCTCCGGGTTGGGGTGGTCATGTGGGGGCGGGGGAGGGGCAGTGGGTGTGGCTTTGCTCAGCCCCGCCCCCCACCAGGCCCCGCCCCCACAGCCGTGCTGGGAGCACAGGGGCGTGTGTGTGTGTCTGTGGGGTGTGTGTGTGTGTGTGTGTGTGTGTGTCTGTGGGGGTGTGTGTGTGTCTCTGCATGTGTGTGTGGGTGTGTGTCTCTGTGTGTATGTGTGTGTGTGTGTATATATGTGTGTGTGTGTGTGTGTGTGTGTCTCTGCACACCGCAGGCTCCCCCAGGGGCAGACCCCTCCTGCTCGGGGAGGGCAGAGCAGAGCAGGGCAGGGCAGGGCAGAGCGCTGGGTTCTCCTGCAGCCTCCCTGCCTCCCGGGGGCAGCGCCGCCTGGCGCCAGCTCCGCCGCTCGGCTGGTGCCGCCTGGTCCCTCCAGACTCCCTCTCCCAGCGCTGGGTTTCCCTCCCTGGGACGCAGGCGCAGGCGGCAGTTCTGCCCCCCCCCCCCCTCCCAGCCCCACTGGCCGGGCTGGGCCGGGGCTGGGTCCTTCCCCCCCCGGCCAGGCTGCGCCCACCCGCCTGGTCCTTCCAGCCCCTCCGCGTCCGCAGGCGCCAGCTCCGCTCTGGGCCGCACCGGCCTGGGCTCCTCAGCGCTGGGGCAGGTTTCCCTGGGTGTGGGCACAGCCCCCCGCCCCGCCCCGCCCCAGCCCCTCGCTCACAGGGCCGGGGCACCTTGGCCAGGCAGAGCTGGAGTCTCTGCGTCTCACGGCAGGGACACGCTCCGGCCGCCCCCGGCAGTGGGACCTGGCTCCGGCCGGCTCAGCCGCATCCTCCCCAGTGGGGGGAACCCCCGGGGGGCGTCTGCTTGGCCGAGCGGAGGAGATTCTCCCTCTGGCCAGCCCAGCCCAGCCCAGCCCAGCCCAGCTGTGTTGGCCGGGCGTGCCGGAGGGAAATACGGCGGTGGACGGGCAGGGGGGTGTGTGGGCATTGCCAGCGCTCACGCCCCAAACCGCCCCCGCCAGAACTCACACCCCAAACCGTCCCCCTCCACCCCTCAAACCACACCCCTCCGCCCCCGACCAGAACTCACGCCCAAAACCATCCACACCGCTCCCACATGGCTTCACCTCCCACAGCCCCAACCCCACTCTAAATTAATGTGCCCCGAGTGTCTGTGTGGGTGTGGGTGTGGGTGTGGATGTGTGTCTGTGTGTGTGTGTGTGTGTGTGTGTGTGTGTCTGTGTGGGTGTGGGTGTGGGTGTGTGTGTTCACGCACATGGGTATGTGTGCAAATGTGTGTGTCTTTATGTAGGTACATACGTGTTTATGTCTATATCTGTCTCTGGGTGTTTATCTCTGTATGTGTCTGTGTGTGTGTGTGTCTGTCTGTGTAAGTACGTGTGTGTGTCTGTACAGTGCAGGCTCCGCCCCCCTCTGCCTCAGTCACTCTCCCCAGACTCAGGGGCGCACAGTGGGGCTTAAAGCCACCGGTTCCCTCCCTCTCCGGCGTGGGGTGACGGGGAGGACGTGGGCCTTCATTGCTCTACCCCGTCCAAGGCCATGGCCCGAGCAGGGGTGGCCCTGGCCGCCCCTGGGTTCAGTGGGAATCCGGCCCTGTGGTCTGGGCAGTGGGTCTGGGCAGTGGGGACTCCTGGGGCCTGGAACTCGGTCCCAACCCCCCCACCCCCACCTGCTTTCACCTCCCCGCCCCCCGTAACTCCCGGAGCCGCCGGTTCATCCGAGGGCGAAGAGCCACGCCAGGCTCCGGGGTGGGGAGGTCATGTGGGGGCAGGGGAGGGGCAGTGGGTGTGGCTTTGCTCAGCCCCGCCCCCCGACGGGCCCCGCCCCCACGGCCGAGCCGGGATCACAGGGGTGTGTGTTTGTGTCTGTGTGTGTGTGTCTGTGTTGGGGTGTGTGTGTGTGTGTCGGGGTGTGTGTGTGTGTCTGTGTGTGTGTGTCTGTGTTGGGGTCTGTGTGTGTGTGTGTCGGGGTGTGTGTGTGTGTCTGTGTGTGTGTGGGTGTGTCTCTGCACACCGCACGCTCCCCAGGGGCAGACCCCTCCTGCTCGGGGAGGTCAGGGCAGAGCAGAGCAGGGCAGGGCAGAGCAGAGCGCTGGGTTCTCCTGCAGGCTCCCTGCCTCCTGGCGCCAGCTCCGCCGCTCGGCTGGTGCCGCCTGGTCCCTCCAGACTCCCTCTCCCAGCGCTGGGTTTCCCTCCCTGGGACACAGGCGCAGGTGGCAGTTTTGCCCCTCCCCTCCCAGCCCCACTGGCCGGGCTGGGCCGGGGCTGGGTCCTTCCCCCCGGCCAGGCTGCGCCCACCCACCCGCCTGCTCCTTCCAGCCCCTCTGCGTCCGCAGGCGCCAGCTCCGCTCTGGGCCGCACCGGCCTGGGCTCCTCAGCGCTGGGGCAGGTTTCCCTGGGTGTGGGCACAGCCCCCCGCCCCGCCCCGCCCCAGCCCCTTGCTCACAGGGCCGGGGCACCTTGGCCAGGCAGAGCTGGAGTCTCTGCGTCTCACGGCAGGGACACGCTCCGGCCGCCCCCGGCAGTGGGACCTGGCTCCGGCCGGCTCAGCCACATCCTCCCCAGTGGGGGGAACCCCCGGGGGGCGTCTGCTTGGCCGAGCGGAGGAGATTCTCCCTCTGGCCGGCCCAGCCCAGCCCAGCCCAGCCCAGCTGTGTTCAGCGCACATGGGCCGGGGAGCTTGATGATGCCTTAAAGGTGTGGGGCCCCAGTCTCTGATCCCAGGACCTGCGGCTGTGGCTGGGCTCGACAGTGCTCCGGGGGTTTGTTCAGCCCATTGGCAGCACTGACTGGGAGCAGGGAGTGTGACCCCCTGGGCAGCTGGGCAGAGAGGCCGGGCGTGCGGGAGGGAAATACGGAGATGGACGGGCAGAGGGGTGTGTGGGCATTGCCAGACACACACAACAGCTGGGCAGAGAGGCCGGGCGTGCGGGAGGGAAATACGGAGATGGACGGGCAGAGGGGTGTGTGGGCATTGCCAGACACACACGACAGCTGGGCAGAGAGGCCGGGCGTGCGGGAGGGAAATACGGGGATGGACGGGCAGAGGCGTGTGTGAGCATTGCCAGACACACACGACAGCTGGGCAGAGAGGCCGGGCGTGCGGGAGGGAAATACGGAGGTGGATGGGCAGAGGGGTGTGTGGGCATTGCCAGACACACACGGCAGCTGGGCAGAGAGACCGGGCGTGCGGGAGGGAAATACGGAGGTGGACAGGCAGAGGGGTGTGTGGGCATTGCCAGACACACACGACAGCTGGGCAGAGAGGCCGGGCGTGCGAGAGGGAAATACGGCGATGGACGGGCAGAGGGGTGTGTGGGCATTGCCAGACACACACGACAGATGGGCAGAGAGGCCGGGCGTGCGGGAGGGAAATACGGGGATGGACGGGCAGAGGGGTGTGTGAGCATTGCCAGACACACACGACAGCTGGGCAGAGAGGCCGGGCGTGCGGGAGGGAAATACGGAGGTGGACGGGCAGAGGGGTGTGTGGGCATTGCCAGACACACACGGCAGCTGGGCAGAGAGACCGCGCGTGCGGGAGGGAAATATGGGGATGGACAGGCAGAGGGGTGTGTGGGCATTGCCATACACACACGACAGCTGGGCAGAGAGGCCGGGCGTGTGAGAGGGAAATACGGCGATGGACGGGCAGAGGGGTGTGTGGGCATTGCCAGACACACACGACAGATGGGCAGAGAGGCCGGGCGTGCGGGAGGGAAATACGGGGATGGACGGGCAGAGGGGTGTGTGAGCATTGCCAGACACACACGACAGCTGGGCAGAGAGGCCGGGCGTGCGGGAGGGAAATACGGAGGTGGACGGGCAGAGGGGTGTGTGGGCATTGCCAGACACACACGGCAGCTGGGCAGAGAGACCGCGCGTGCGGGAGGGAAATATGGGGATGGACAGGCAGAGGGGTGTGTGGGCATTGCCATACACACACGACAGCTGGGCAGAGAGGCCGGGCGTGCGACAGGGAAATACGGCGATGGACGGGCACAGGGGTGTGTGGGCATTGCCAGACACACACGACAGCTGGGCAGAGAGACCGGGCGTGCGGGAGGGAAATACGGCGATGGACGGGCAGAGGGGTGTGTGGGCATTGCCAGACACACACGACAGCTGGGCAGAGAGGTTCTCTGTGCCTTACATATTGAGTCTGTTCTGGTCTGGCTATGGATGGGCTGAAGAAGTGGGTCTGTCCCACGAAAGCTCATCGCCTAATAAATTATTTTTTTCGTCTTTAAAGTGCTCCTGGGCTGCTGTTTGGTTTTGACCGTACATAGATGAGCACGGCTCTCTCTGTTACTAGAAAGGAAGTGGAGGGGAAAGTCCCTCCCATCCAGGTGGGTGACCGGACATGGGAGGAAGAGTTCGGGGGAGGCCGAGCAATACTGAGTGAGTGGCTCGTGCTGGGGCGGGGGGACTGCTGTCACCTGGGAGAAGCTGGTCTGAATTCAGGAGTCAGCTCAGACCCCAGCCTGATGGGCCGGCAGCCCAGCCACAGGGGAAGGGGCTGGCTATGGACAGGCGGGTGAGAAGTTCTGGGAGATGCTGACCTGCTGTACCGGTGATGGGGCAAAACTTTCTTTTCCTCTCTCCTGCTTTGGGAACGTCCCCAGGGCTCAGTGTGGCGTTCCCCAGGCAGCCCCCTCGTTAGTTTAATTGGAGAAGGGAGGAGGGTGAAGCTTGAATTAGATAACGACATTCGAGAGCTGACTATAAATGCAGGCACAGAGATGGGAGAGCTGCATCTCTGGGCAGAAGGACGGAGCTATGGAGCACATGCAGATCTCAGCTACAGGGGTGTAGAGACAGAACCAGCCTGGGTAAGTGAGAGAGATTCATGTCGGGCTGGACAGATAACAAGAGTCAAAAGCAAATTCAGTGCCCAGATTTGATCTAATCCTTCGTGAGGTAAATCTTCCATCTCCGCCACTGAGACTTTGCCTGACTCGCGGCTGAGTGAAAAGCAGAAATGGCCGGATCTGGGCTCAGGGCTGATCTGGCACATTCACAAAGGGGCGAGGGAAGTTTGTGCCTTTGCTCTGTCGGCGCGAAGGGGACGGCACACTCCTGGGACTGTCAGCTCAGCAGACTGGTTTCTGAGTTCGGAGATCAGCGCAGGTCTACGCCCTCGGGAACTTTGTTTTTTTGTTATTTTTCTGCCGTTTCTGCGCCTCCTTTTCCTGTGGCTCAACTTCTCTCCTTTCTGGTGGTTTTTAGGCCTGTCCTTCACATTTCCTTTCACACCAATCTCCCAACCCTGGGGCACAAAGTGAGCCTCACGCGGCTAGAAAAGTGCTCCCGAATCTCCTTCTCGGCAGGTAAAACCCTGCAGGAATTAGAAAAGGTTCAGAAAAGGGCGACTAAGATGATTAGGGGCTTGGAACGGGTCCCCTATGAGGAGAGGCTAGAGAGACTGGGACTTTTCAGTTTGGAAAAGAGGCGATTGAGGGGCGATATGATAGAGGTATATAAAATCATGAATGGTGTGGAGAAAGTGAATATAGAAAAATTATTTACCTTTTCCCATAATACAAGAACTAGGGGACACCAAATGAAATTGATGGGTAGTAGGTTCAAAACTAATAAAAGGAAATTTTTCTTCACACAGCGCACAGTCAACCTGTGGAACTCCTTGCCCGAGGAGGCTGTGAAGGCCAGGACTCTATTAGGGTTTAAAAAAGAGCTTCATAAATTTTTGCAGGTTAGGTCCATAAATGGCTATTAGCCAGGGGTAAAGTATGGTGCCCTGGCCTTCAGAACAAGGGCAGGAGATGGACGGCAGGAGATAAATCACTTGATCATTGTCTTCTGTTCTCCTTCTCTGGGGCACCTGGCATTGGCCACCGTCGGCAGATGGGATGCTGGGCTGGATGGACCTTTGGTCTGACCCAGTATGGCCGTTCTTATGTTCTTATGTTCTTAGGACAAAGGGTGTTTGGGCCGCGCTCCAAGAGCGATGTTTGCTCATTCCCAGGTTCATCACTCAGCTGGGGGAGAGGGGAACACGTCGCTGTGTCCAGAGTGACTCAGACCCACTGCAGGGCTGGGCGAAAAGAAGCTGATGAGGGTCAAGAAGGATAAGTGCAGTGTGCAGGAGAATCCCAAGTGCTGTTGCAGGCTGGGGAGTGACTGGCTAAATAAGAGTGCGGCAGAAAAAGACCTGGGGGTGATAGGAGCAGAGAAGGAGCCGTGTGAGTCTACACACTGTCAAAACAAAATACCGGTCAAGCAGCACTTTAAAGACTCACAAAATAATGTATTAGGTGATGAGCTTTCATGGGACAGACCCACTCTGGGGGTTACAGTGGATGAGAGGCTGGATGTGAGTCAAGTTCGTGCCCTTGCAGCCAAAAAGGCGAACGGCATCTTGGGGTGTGTCAGGAGGAGCATTTCCAGCAGATCCAGAGAAGTTATTTTGCCCCTCTGCTCGGCACTGGTGAGGCCACACCTGGAGTCTCGTGTCCATTTCTGGGCTCCCCAGCGTAGAAAGGACGTGGATGGGTTGGAGAGGGTCCAGCGAAGGGCAACTGAAAATGGCTGCGGGGCTGGAGCACATGAACCACGATGAGATGCTGAGGGATTTGGGCTTATTTAGTTTGCAGAAGAGAAGAGTGAGGGCGGATTTGACAGCAGCCTTCATCTTCCTCACGGGGGCTTTAAAAAAGATGGAGAGAGGCTGTTCTCGGCAGTGGCAGATGACAGAACAAGGAGCAACGATCTGAAGTTGCAGAGGGGGAGGTGAAGGTTGGCTATTACGAAAGCTATTTCACCCGGGCGGTGGTGAAGCACTGGGCTGTGTTACCTCGAGAGCTGGTGGAATCTCCATCCCTAGAGGTTTTTAACTCCCAGCTTGATGATGATGATGATTTAATTGGCTGGGATGATTTAGTTGGGTTTGGACATGCTTTGGGCAGAGGGCTGGACTCAATCACCTCCTGAGGTCTCTTCCAGTCCTAGGATTGTATGAGTGACTTGGCCGAGCTCTTCCTTAACCTGCGCCTTGTTGTAACAAAACCAAACAGCAGAAATGTGACACTTTAAAGACTAACAAAATGATTATCAGGTGATGAGATTTTTGTGGGACAGACCCACTGCTTGAGCTCTGCCTTGTTGTGAAATGGTGACTCAGCTTCCCCAAGGTGACATTGTCAAAGGGAATTTGCAGGTGAGCTGGTGAGGACCAGGAATGTCTGTGCTGTGGGACGTTGAGTTCTGAGAGTTCTGAGTTGGAAAAAAGGAAAATGAATTATCACCATTTCCCACACAAGTAAAACTCCGGGGTAGCAGGGTTTTGGCCTCTACCTCAAAGCCCAGCTTCACTTCTCCTTCCTCACTCTGCAACAGAGGTCAGTGTAGAAAAATCCTCTTCTGAGGTGATTTATATGTCCCTGTCCATGAGCTGTGGTGTCTGTATGGTTGCCCTGCATCCTGACCAAATAGCTCTTAAGCTAAGCATTTTAAACTTATAACCTGCTTTACCAGCAGTGGTGACATATTTCCCTCACAAACCACATCAAAATTAGATAAATTAAAACACCATATTCACTGTTAAAATGGAGTTTTAAAAATCCAAAATGGCCGCCGGAGAATGACAGTTAGAAAATGACAGTTGCAATTAATATTCGGCGGGCTATGAATATGTATAAAGTTATGGTTTGAAAGGCTTCAAACTGATTGGTTACTTTAGGATCCTCATACATATGTAATAGTCAAATGCCCCTTTGATACATCGTGGCACTGAGGAGGACCTAGCAGGCAGAGGTTGTCAAACAGGTCCACCCAGGCTGCATATATTCAGGAGAGCAGCCCTGCTTAGGGCAGTGCATTCCGGACCAGACCTTGGAGGAGAGCTGACAAAGAAGAAGAAAGAAGACTACGGGAAAGGACTGAGCTAAGAGCTGGGCTGAGCCTGTAGCTGAACATCACTGGCAGAAGAGCCGAAGCTGACCTGCGTGTCAGTCATTGCTCTCTAGCCGCCGTGGGCCGTCGAAGAACAGAAGAGCTCCAGCCTGAAGACCAAAAGAGCTCCAGTCTCCATAGAGCTAAATCACTAGTAAGGCTCCGGTTCTTTTATCCGGAGGGTTTGCCCAGCAGACCGCACTGCCCAAACAACGGTGCCCTGCATGGGGAAACCGCAGCAGCGACCCTGCCCTTCCAGTCACCGACCCTAGCTCAGGCCGGTGTCTGAAATATCACGGTCGTTCCTAAAAAACACAGGAGGTTTTTGTTAACCAAGCCGGTTTTTCCTCCTGGCTCTCTTTTTCTCCCTCCTTTTCTATCTGACCTGACGCGGCTGCCGTACAAGCGTGCCGTGAGGGTCATAACTTCCTAGCTCGAAGAGAACTACAGGCCCAGCGCCTGGATCACAGAGCAGGAATAAGGAGGTATTCATGGTCTGGGTTTAGGGTTAAATAATTGGGTAAGCAGTTAATGTTTTCATATAGCTTTGTAATAGAGGGTGGATTGGGACTTCCCCAAGTCCATGATCTGCGCCTTATATTTTGTATTCCTTGTCCTTCTGTAAAGGCACAGGAGGCCAATGCTATTGGTTTAGCTTAAAACTATTGCATGCACACAGGAGGGTAGTTAGGTAAACTGCGTTGTTATTATAATCCAGAGCTATAAGCTCCCCCCTATTTAGGAGGGTAGAGCGGTCAGGGATAACCCAATAAAGGGAAAACCCTGGTATTCTTAGTAACCCTTTAAGGGTAATGAAGGTCTGCAATAAAGGGCTACCATAACAAGGTGGTCGAAATAGGCAGTACCATTTTTTGAGGGGATAACCTTTAACTAGGAAAACCCCTCCACTTAACTAAGGGGAAAACCTCTCAGAAGGAAACCCCGCATATACTGGGCTCTCCCCTGCTTGGCCAGCAGGGCAACCCATTTAACTAGAGAATTGACCTAGCTTAGTGCAGGCAAATTCTTATTCTTATAAGATCTGCTCCCTGCGGTAGTCGGCCAAGGGTTGAGCGACCTGGTGAACCTCAGGAAGATCCAGGAATAAATAAATAAATATAACTCAGCTCTGAAGTTAATCTTTCCATTTTACAGCACGCATCGAAGGCTGCACGGTCCGTCCCGGAAGCACAGTAAGTAGCTGAGGGATTAGATAGTAGTGCTGTTACAGCAGTTACCTATTGTTTAAGGCTACAAGCCATAGTATTCAAATCCTGTGCCTATTCCACAAAAACAAGGGCTTACATATTTTATGCAACTTAGCTTACCAAAATTCATACTTTTGAGTTATAAAATAAACCCTGTCTCCCTGTTTGAACCTGACATCTTGTTTGTATTTTCTTCCTTGGGTAAACACACCGCAGCAGCGCAGTTCACACACCCTGAAACCCCGTTGTGATTAGACCCACCGTAGACGGGGAGCAGGGTCGCGGGGTAAAATCCTGGGAGCATTGGTAAGGACTCAGTTTTAGTCCAGTCCATTGCTCTGGTGTGATTGACTTGACCTAATCAAATATTCAAATTTATTCATACGTCACTCGCATCCTCGATAGTCAGAACATCTGTCGCCTGACAGGATCTAGGAGCAGGCGTCTCACTCCCTTCCCAGGGGACTTCTGCTCCGAAATCAGTCTGACCCCATTGACAGTCTCTCTGCCGGGTTTTGCATTCAGAAGGAAATGCCTCGGGTAAAGCTGATTCCCCTTTTCAATCAGTGGTATTGTATTTTAATCAACCTGCTTTTGGTAGGATGGGCGGACTGGTACGGTCGTGTGGTCTGACCCGAATGGCAAATCAAAACAGCTCTAATAATAATGTGGAGGGAGGAAGGGAAGTTAAGGGCAATTTTCTACCCTGTGCTGTGCAGGAGGTCAGATTAGAGAGGTTCTAATCAATCTCTCTGGTGCGAAACCCAATGAAATGTTGTTATCTCTCTGGTTTCTTGTACTCTCCCATCGCTCTGTCTCCTCCATCGGTTGTCTCTAGTTGTACTCGGAAACTGTTCAGCCTTCAGGGAAGGCAGGGTCTCCCAGTTCTGTGTTTGTGCAGTGCCTAGCGCAGAGGAGGTCTGGTTGCTAGCGTCAATGTGTCCTGTGGCTGCTTGGCTCCACCACAATAACACCAAAGATAAATACGAGTAATAAACAGTACAGGTATTGTTATTGTATCAAAGGTTTGTAACCCAGAAATATTCACCAAAGCCAAAAGACACAGGTGTGAGCCCCTAAAAGAGAGCAAGGGACTCCTGTGTTGTAAGTCAAGCATTTGATTGAGGCGTCGTCAACCCTTGAAAGAAGGGTGACCATAGCTACATGGGTCAGAGGTGGGCAAAATCCACGTCCTTGACTAAGAGAACTATGCTGCAGAGGCCCAAAGAGTGGCCATCCTTGTGCTGATGGAAGAATGGTTCCCTCGACACATCACCTCTCACTTGGGGAGGTCGTATTTCTACACTCACAGAGAACTTTCTCCTGGCGTAGCTGGTGCCGTGCTGCTCGGGCCATGGCCAGGAACCTGCCCACTGCAGTTTCCATCGTGTAGACGTAGAGTCAGGCTTTGCAAAAGGCGGGGGATAAGCAGCTTAGCACAACGTGATTTTTTAATCACGACAGATCATTTCAACGGCTGTTTTTAAACCTTTTCAATTGTTACCACCTGAAGTGTTCAGTTTTGGAACGACCCTAGACATTGAGATTGGGAATCAAAGCAGCGTGACTGGTAAAACACCAGCTGTGAATGCCCCGTCAGTCTGTGTGAAGGAAATGGCCTGAACTCAAACGAGGAAGTTCCCAAGTAGCATTTGTCCTACTTCACCAAGCTGTAAGTTTCAGTTATCAGTGGAAATAGTTTTTCATCGTTGTGCACGCATGTGGTGAAATGTACATTTATCATGTGGTGGGATTTCCTAATAAAAACACAAATTCTTGTGTGGGGAGAGGTGGCTCCGTTGGAAGGTGGGGGTAGGGTCCACAGTGACCTAAAAGATTTGGAAGACTGGGCCAAAAGAAACCTGATGAGGTTCAGCATGGAGAAGTGCAGAGCCCTGCCCTTGGGATGGAAGAATCCCAAGCATTGTTACAGGCTGGGGACCGACTGGCTAAGTAGCAGTGCAGCAGAAAAGGACGTGGGGACTACAGTGGAAGAGAGGCTGGATGGGAGTCAACAGTGTGTCCTTGCAGCCAAGGAGGCTAACGGCACATTGGGATGCATTAGGAGGAGCATTTCCATCAGATCTAGAGAAGTTATTATTCCCCTTCATTTGGCACTGGTGAGGTTTTAAGAGGAGGGCGAGAGGCTGCTCTCAGTAGTGACAGATGGCAGAACAAGGAGCAATGGTCCCAAGTTACAAGGACGTGGGGGGAAGGTGGAGGTTGGATATGAGGAAGAACTTTCCCTGGGTTCTGGTGAAGCACTGGAATGTGTTACCCAGAGAGGTGGTGGAATCTCCATCCCCTGAGGTTTAAAGTCCTGGCTTGACAAAGCCAGGACTAGGGTGATTCAATTAGGGTTGATCCTGCCTTGGGCAGGGGGCTGGACTCGCTGAGCTCCTGAGGTCCCCTCCAGCCCTGGGATTCCGTGATTCTATGATTCTAACCCAGGGGTTCTTGAAATGGGTGGTTGGGAGCCGCCAGCCCCCACACAAGCCCTGCTTTGCCTCCAGTATTTATGGCTGGTTCATTATCTAAAAATGCCGGTGGTGGAGATGGGGGGAGGCAGGAGGAGGTTTGCGTTGGGAAAGGGGCTGCGAGTACCAACGCTGGAGAACGGATGTTCTAAGCCTCACAGTAAAAACCCTTAAAAGTGCAATCACCCAACACTTGGCTGGGACACTGGCAGGATGTGAAGCCAAACCCCAGAAAGTGGCTTTGTTCTTCCTCTTCTCCTGCTACTGCTACTGATTTCCTGCCCCCCAATGGGATGTGAGAGTAGCAGGCAGTGAAGTGAACAGCAAAGGTTGATCTTCTTTTTAGGACACTCATTTCAGTTTGGGTTTGATGGAAAATTGATATTGTGACCAAATGAACGTTTTCAAGACAGGTGACTCGACTTCCCATGGAAATTGTACGTCGTTGACAAACAGAAACACCATTTTGGCTTAAAATTGAAAATTTTCAGTTTTGGGAGTTTCTGTTCCCATGAAAAGGGAAAGTGTGGTATGAACACCCCCCCTGAATGCCCCCATTCATGTTCCTACACGACTGTTTTCTAGTGTGCCCAAGACCACAAATCCCCCTGAGATTTCATCCCTTGGGGTCCTCTGAAAGCGCTGCCCAGCTCTGTTTGAATGGCTCAGGGACAGCTGGGTGAAGAGTGGGATACTAGGTTTGATTATTCAGAGAATCACAGAGTCAGAGAACCCTAGAGCTGGAAGGACCCTCAGGTGGTCATCAAGTCCAGCCCACTGCCCAAAGCAGGACCAACCCCAAGTAAATCATCCCAGCCGGGGCTTTTATTGGGATGCACTGACACAGACCCAGCAGTGGCTCATTTCATAGATCCCAGCCCAGTGGGGGGCAAACTGCAGTTGTCCGGCTGCACCCGGCCCATCAGGGTCATTCCCTGGGGGCTGTAAGAGCTTTAGCTGAGGTTGACCGTCCACACGCCTGGCTCCCAGATCTTCCACTGGCTGTGGTTGTTAGTTCTCAGCCAATGGGGGCTGCAGGAAGTAGCAGCCAGCACGACCCCGAGGCCCGAGCTGCCTCCCACAGCTCCCACTGGCTCAGGACGGCGAATTGTAGTCAGTGGGAGCTGCGGGGCCAGGCCTGTGCACATTCAGCAGCAGCAAAAGGCCTTGTAGCCCACCTATGGGTGTCCCTGAGGGGCTGGGTGCAGCCTGCTGGCCACAGGTTGTCCACCGCTGGTTTAGCCTGAAGTCCTGCGTGACACTGGCCTTAGAACCTCACCAGACCAATCCAGGCTGGAACGAGAGCAGGTGTGTGAGGGGGAAAACTCAACCTGGCTTTAAAAATGGCAGGTGATGGAGCAGCCCCTGAGCCTCACTGTGAAAGACGTCCCCATTGCTCCGGGTTGGAACTTCTCTCGCTTCAGAATTCAGCTGTTGGACGGTGTCAGACGGGTTGAAACTCTCTCGTCCAGCAACTTCCCGCATCCGGCAGGACCATGGATGCTGATGGGCCAGGGATCTCCAGCTGTGTGGGTCGCAGCAGAGCCCTGCTGCTGGCAAGGAGCCCCTGCTGGAATCCTACTCTGGGGAGCGTGGGGGGCAGCCATGGGGTGGGCAGCCAGGTCAGGGAGACCCACTGCTGGGAGCCTGGCTGGGGTTGGGGAGCCTTACTGTGGGGAGCCCAGCCCCAGCTGGGAGCCCTGCCATCAGCCCTGCAGCCCTGGGACCCCAGCCAGGGCAAGGAGAACCCAGCAGCCCTGTGGGGGAGCCCTACAGGAGTGTCCCCCCTCCAGGCAGCCTGGGGGCCAGACCTCCCCTGACCTCCCCTCGTCCACTATATCTCCGCATTCGGGTGCTGGACGAGGGCGTCAGGCTTTGTTGGCTACATCACAGAGCCCATTATTAGAGACCTGTTTCTCATGTAGGTATTTAAACTCATTTCCCCCACAACATTGAGGCTTTCGGCCTCCGTGGGATGCAATCTAATAATAAAGATATCAAAGTTGAGAGGTGTGGTAAAAAAGATCTCTTGCAATGGATGTCTGACTTCTGTCTTTCTTTCTTCGCAGACCCCCGGGCTCACGATGGAGCAGGAGAACCACACCCGAGTGCGGGAGTTCATCCTTGTGGGATTCCCAACCATCCTGGAGCTGCAGGTGCTGCTCTTTGTGGTGTTCCTCACCATGTACCTGCTGACTCTCCTGCAGAACATGGTCATCATCGCCCTGATCTGGACCGACCTCCACCTCCACAAGCCCATGTACTTCTTCCTCAGTCACCTCTCCTTCCTGGAGGCTTGGTACATCTCGGTCACCGTCCCAAAGCTGCTGGTGAATCTCCTGATGGTGAATAAGAGCATCTCCTTCCTGGGCTGCATGGTCCAGCTCTACTTCTTCCTTGCCCTGGCGGGCACTGAATGTGCCCTCTTAGCTGTCATGGCCTATGACCGCTATGTGGCCATCTGTAACCCACTGCGATACTCAACCATCATGAGCCACCGGCTGTGCCTGCAGCTGGCGGTGGGCTCCTGGCTGACCAGCTTCCTCATGTCCACACTGAACGTCTTCTTCATCGCCCAGCTGTCGTACTGTGGCCCCAACGTCATCAACCACTTCTTCTGCGACATCTCCCCATTGCTCAACCTCTCCTGCTTTGACATGACAGTGGCAGAGATGGTGGACTTTGTCTTTGCCTTGGTCGTCCTCCTCATCCCCCTCTCCATCACTGTCACCTCCTACATCTGCATCATCGGCACCATCCTGCGCATCCCCACCGCCCAGGGCAGGAGGAAGGCCTTCTCCACCTGCGCCTCCCACCTCACTGTGGTCATCATCTTCTTCTCAGCCGCCTTCTTCATGTACGCCCGGCCCCAGAGGATCCACTCTTTCGACCTCAACAAGCTCGTGTCCGTGGTGTACACCATTGCCACCCCCATGTTGAACCCCTTCATTTACTGCCTGAGGAACCAGGAGGTGAAGGGGGCATTAAGAGGGATGCTGGGTGTCAAGAGTGCTGACCCCAAGGTCTCCAGCAGTGACCACTAGGCTACTGTAGATTCCTCAGATCCAGCGAGCACATTATCTATCAGCCATTGGAAGGTGTCAAGGGCATTGCACAGCCTGAAAGGGGGAACCTGAAACTCGTACAACCCACCATGTGCAATGAAGGCTGGACCTCTCCTTGGCTGACTCATCCAGAGGTACTTGCCATTATCTCTAGATTAAATGTGAGATGAAAATGAACTGGGTGTGTCCCAGTTTCTCCGAAAGTTGATCCATGCTTGGAATTTGGATGAGTTACAGCATTTAATTCATGGTGGTCCACGCCAAAGCACATTTCTCCATTTGGTTTGAGAAAAGGGCCCCCCACACAGGCCCGTGCACTTTCAGAGGGGTAAATTACAACCATCTCTAATGTGTCCTTGATTTCTACAGCAGCTTTGGCTGAAGGAGCCGTTCGGTGGGGTTGGCCTCTGACTGGGTGAGCATAACTTGTGTTATGGAAGTGTTAATGGCCAAGGCTCATGGAGAGGATTACCTCTCCTGCTCTGCCCTGGCCTTTCCCTTTGTAGCAGGCTTCTTCAGGCCACTCAGCATCTTCCCATTGGGCAGTAAGCTGAAGAACCTTGAATTCTTGGGAATAAAAGGCCTTTAGAGAATTACACTGCTACAGCTTTTGCTTAAGGTCAGAGTGTGGATGGCTATGAGGTAATTAACTGCACCTCGGCACTCTTGGAAGGTGAACGGTCTGTCACGGGATGCTTCCATTGTATTGGCCTGTGTAGCCTTCAGGACCATGACTTGCTCATCTACGCTGAAGGACCATCTTCTGGAGTGTTTATCACACCAGGCCTTCTGCTCTGGCGGAGCATGCTGCAAGTTCTGTTGCAGGAGGGTTAAAGAGGCTCTAAAGGTATTTTGCAGATTGTGTACAAAATCCAAAATATTAGCTCCTGGCAGAGCGGTTCCTCATTGCAAAGGCCCAAAACCTCACAGCCTCCCTCGCAAGTTGAAGCCCAACCCCTTCTCCCCCAGGTGGCGTGGGGGGTGGGGCGGGAGCAGGGAACTGCGCATGGGACGCTGCCACCGAGTCCCTGCCACAACATGGGGCAACTTAACTGTAGACCCCAAATTAAAAAACATACTAAGAGACTGAAAAAAGAGCCACCAGGGGTTAACGCTCATGTAAAACAAGCCGTGAGGGATAAAAAGACATCTTTCAAAAAGCGGAAGGCAAATCCTAGTGAGGTAAATAGAAAGGAACATAAACACTGCCAAGTTAAGTGTAAAAGTGAAATAAGAAAAGGCAAAAAAGATTTTGAGGAACAGCTCGCCCAAAACTCAAAAAGTAATAACACAATGTTTTTTAAATACATTAGAATCAGGAAGCCTGCTAAAAAACCAGTGGGTCCCCTAGATGATACAAATACAAAAGGAGCAATCAAGGATGCTGAAGCCATTGTGGACAGACTAAATGATTTCTCTGAGTCAGTCTTCACGGCTGAGGATGTTGGAGAGATTCCCAGACCTGCACCGTTTTTTGTGGGAAATAAAATTGAGGAACTGTCTGGCATTGAAGTGTTATTAGAGGAGGTTTTGGAACAAATGGATGATCTTAATATTAACAAATCACCGGGACAGGATGGCGTTCATCCAAGAGTTCTGAAAGAACTCAAATGCTAAATTGCAGAATTATTAACGCTAGTTTGTAACCTGTCCTTTGGATCAGCTTCCACGTTTAACGACTGGAAAACAGCTCATGTGACACCAATATTTAAAAAGGGCTCTGGAGGTGATCCTGGCAATTCTAGATCGTTAAGTCTAATGTCAGTTCTGGGCAAATTAGTTGAAACAATAGTAAAGAATAAAATTGTCAGACACCTAGAAGAACATAATTTGATGGGCAAAAGTCAACCTGGTTTCTGCAGAGGGAAATCACGTCTTACTCATGTGTTAGAGTTCTTGGAAGGGATTAACAAACATGCAGACAGGGGAGACCCAGTGGATGTAGCACACTTAGATTTCCAGAAAGCCTTTGACAAGGCTCTTGTGTAAATGAAGTTGTCCTGGGATAAGAGGGAAGGTCCTTTCCTGGACTGAGAACTGGTTAAAACCCAGGAAACAAAGGGTAGGTATAAATGGTGAATTTTGCGAATGGAGAGGGGGAACTAGTGGTGTCCCCCAAAGGTCAGTCCGAGGACCAGTCCTGTTCAATTCACTCATAAATGGTCTGGAGAAGGGGGTGAGCAGTGAGGTGGCTCAGTGTGCAGAGGACACGAAACTGTTCAAGATAGTCAAGACAAAGGCCGACTGTGAAGACCTTCAAAAAGATCTCATCAAACTGAGTGGGCAACAAAACGGCAAATGAAATTTCCTGTGGATAAGTGGAAGGTAACACACACTGCAAAAAATAACCCCAGCTGTACCCACAATACGATGGGGGCTAATTTAGCAATGACTAATCAGGGAAGAGATCTGGGAGTTATCGTGGACAGTTCCTTGAAAACATCCAGACTGTGCAGAGGCCGTCAAAAAGGCAAATAGGGTGTTAGGTATTATTAAAAAAGGGATAGAAAATAAGACAAGGAGTATCTTACTGCCCCTACATACATCTATGGTCCGCCCACGTCTTGAATAGTGTGAACAGAGGTGTCTCCTCACCTCAAAAAAGATCTCCTGGCACTGGGAAAGGTTCAGAAAAGAGCAACTGAAATGATCAGGGGCTTGGAACAGGTCCCGTATCAGGAAAGGCGAGAAAGATTGGGACTTTTCGGTTTAGAAAAGAGGAGGCTGAGGGGGGACGTGATCGAGGCATATAACATTATGAGTGGTGCGGAGAGGGTGAATAAGGAAAGTTATTCACTTGTGCCCATAATACAAGAACTAGATAACACCAAATGAAATTAATGGGTAGCAGGTTTAAAACTAAGAAAAGAAAGTTCTTCACTCGGCGCATACTTAACCTGTGGAACTCCTCGCCAGAGCAGACTGTGCAGCCTGGGACTGTAACAGAATGTAAGAACGAGCGAGATAAATTCCTGGAGGTTAGGTCCATAAAAGGCTGTTAGCCAAGGGTAGGAATGGTGTCCCTGGCCTCTGATTGTCAGAAGCTGGAGAAAGATGGCAGGAGACAAACTGCATGATCATTGTCTTCGGTCCCCTCCTCTGGGACACCTGGCACTGGCCATGGTTGGCAGACAGGCTACTGGGTTGGATGGACCTTTGGTCTGACCCAGTGTGGCCGTTCTTATGTTCTTATCAACGAACCCTGGGACACCCGATTCTCTGTAACGGGATGTCTGCTGCTGCAGGCGTCTGGAGCTGTGAGGTGTGAGGGGTTCGGGGCAGGGTTCAGGCACAAGGCTCCCAGCCCCCCAAGCACAGCTGGGGCCAGTCTGTTCGGGTCCGTCTGGGTCTCTCAAAGCAGAGGGAGACGAAACACCTGGAGCAGGGGCTGGGGGACGGGTGAGCCGCGTGGGGTAATTGTCTGCACTCCCGGCGGCGGCAGTAAGGGAAGTCAATGGGCAGGGAAAGCCGGGGTCCTGGCCAGTGGCTCCCAGCCCTCCTGCTCACCCCTCCCTCCGTCGCTGGCAGGGCGAGAGAGGCGGCAGGGGGAATTCACAGCTCCTCGTCTGGCTCCGGCAGGACCGTTCTGGGCTGGCTGGGCTCTGTGCAGGGCGGCGAGGCCAGGCCAAGGCCTGCAAGGGGCTCGTCCCGACTCAGCCCCTCCAAGTCCCAGTGGGCGTCTGGCAGGACGGTCCCTGTCCCATTGCTCTGCTGAGCTCCAACTAGTCAGTGGGGCGTTTCCCCAGGCCGGCCACCCAGCCCCATTCAGCACCAACAGCCCCTCCTGCCCAAATGGTGACAATCAACTTGCCCTCGATAGAGTTGTGTGGAAATTGCTCCACCCAGCATCACAATGCAGCCACCTCTGGGGTGGGACGTGACAGCTGAATGATAGCGCACTGCAGTGCTGCCCCAGAGTCACTTCCCCAGTGCTGGAATGCAGCCACCTCTGGGGTGGCACAGAGGCGCTATATAACAGCACCCAGCAACGCCACAGTGTGCTGCAGCTTCGGGGTGAGAAAGACTCCATGGCTGGTGAATTGCAGGGTGGGGCCATTGCCTGAGGACAAGGGCTGAACCTCACCCCTGCTTTCCTCTCTCCGGATGGCATCTCCCAGCCGTAACCTTCTGGGGAGACAGATGGGAAAACAGGCCCAGACCTGGGGCAGAACCTCAGCCAAGGTCGCCCAGCGAGTCACGGCAGGGCAGGGCTGGGCTGGAAGCCGCTGTCCTGTCACTCAGCCACAGACCTTACCCACAGTACGATCCATCGCACACAGGTCTGTGCTGGGCCCGGAGTTCCCAGGGCAGCCGGCAGGGTCTGGCCCGCTCTGCATTCCCCACACCGGCAGCACGTAGCTCTCCCCCGCCCAGAGTCCCCGGCCGGCTCCGCTTTCTTGGGGCGAAGGGGCCGAGGGAGGGGAGGACGATCCAGGCGCAGGAGAGCAGCAGCCCCTGCGAGGAGCCCGAGGGACAGAGGTGTCAGCTAGTCCCTCCCATCCACGGTCTCCTGGCCCCCGGCGGCTGAGGAGGGAGCTGAACCAGCCCCAGGTGCTAAGACGGAGGCTGATCCTGCCCTGGGGCTGAGGCAGGGACTGAGCCTGCCCCAGCGAATATTCACATCCCCAACTGTTCCTGGCCTGTCTCTCCGACAGCTGGGATGGACGTCTGAGCATCCGATTTCAACCCCATTGCTCAGCCCAGGCCACCTGACCCCTTGGGCTGCTGTGGACAACAAGTCCCACATCTCTGAGATGTGTATTCGACGTCTGAGCCTGGTGTCTAGCCCAGCAGCCTGCCTCTGTGTGTGTGTGTGTGTGTGTGTGTGTGTGTCACACCCCCTAGTGTGACTCTCAGCGCTCAGACATTTCTAACACAGCTACAGAGCCAATGTGTGTAACTTCTCACACGACCACGGCACCGACACACAAGTCACACCCAGCTTCAGGGCATCTCCAGCTTTCATCAGACCCCTCACTTGGACCCCCAGCCCCAGAGTCGGTGCCGCTCTACACACCAGTGACAGAAATGGCTTCCACAGCCAGGGCACAGCTCCAGTCCCGGCACAGAGGTGCCCCTGCCCGGCTGGGCTGGCGTGGCCCTTCTCCCAATTGCAGGAAGGCCCAGCCCCTGCATGAGCCCCGCAGCAGGATGAGGTTCCATCTCCACCATCAGGACACCCCAGAGCCTGTGGGATTCCCTGATACAGGACAGCCTGGGTGGGGAGAGGGGGCAGTGGGGAGTGGGAGGGGCTGGGGGCTGGCTGGGGGGCACCACAGTTACCCCTCTCCCTTGCAGCTCTCTGCTTGAGACCCGCTCCCCTGGCCCCTGGGAGCTTTCTCTTTTCTGAGTGAAAGGAGCCCAGGTCTGGCCGGCTCCCCCACAGCTCATGTTCTCTGCACCTTCCACCAGCCTTGTGCTCTTCTCCGCACCTGCTCCCCCTTCTCCACAGCCTTCTGCAAATGTGGGGCCAGCCCTGGGCACCAGCCCCACGGAGGCTGCTCAGCGCAGAGCGGGGGGAAGGAATTGCTGCTCCTGGCTGGCTCCCAACACCCGGCAGTGCCGCCCACAAGCAGGTTGGCGCTTCTGGCAACAGTCTCACCCTGTTGACTCCTCTGGAGCTTGTGCTCTGCTCTGAGCCCAGATCCCTTTCTGCAGGACCCCTCCCTCGACAGCCACTTCCCCGGCTGGGTGTGACACGGATTGGGCCTTCCTCAGGGGAGCACTTTGCACTTGGCCTTATTCAGCTTCACCCCATTGACCTCAGGCCGTTTCTCCAGTGTGCCCAGATCATTCTGAGTTACGACCCTGTTCTCCCTCCCAGCTTGGTATCACCTACAGACGTAAGCAGCGCACTCTCCATGCCCAGATCCACATCGCCGAAGATACTGAGCAGAGCCTGTCCCCAAACAGACCCCTGCAGAGCCCCCCTTGTTCTGCCCTTCCAGCAGGGCTGTGACCCATCAATAACGACTCTCTGAGAACGGCTGTACAGCCAGTTATGCATCCACCTTACAGCAGCCCCATCTCAGTTGTATTTGCTGAGTATATTGATGAGAAGACATGCCAGACCATATCAAATGCCTGACTAAAACATAGGTACACCACATCCTCCCCTTCTCCTTTGCCCACAAGCCTTATTATTCTTTCACAGAAAGCTATCCGATTGGTTGGACATGATTTCTCCTCTCCACATCCATGGTGGCTGTTACAGAGCCCCTAACTTTCTTCTAGATGTTTCCAGATGAATTCCTTAATTACTTCCTCCATTATCTTTTCTGGCACAGAAGTTAAACTGACTGGTCTGTAACTTCCTGGGTTGTTCTCTTATCCCTTGGTAGAGATGGGTGCTTTATTTGCCCTTTTCCAGTCTTCTGGAATCTCTCCCGACTTCCAGGTCTTTCAAAGATGATAGCTAAAGGCTCAGATACCTCATCTTTCAGCTCTACAATTATTCTAGGAGGCATTTCATCAGGTCCTGCTGACTTGCAGACATCAAACAGTTCTAGGTCATTTTAAACTTTTTATTTTTTTTTCTTTTATCTTCTAAACCTGCCCCCTCCCGACAAGCTTTCACCATGTCAGGCATTTCCCCATCACACTTCTTGGTGAAGACCAAAACAACAAAGACATTAAGCAGCTCTGTCATTTCAAATTTTCTTGATATTGTTCCTCCCTCCTCACTGTGTAATAGGCCTACTCTGTGCTTGGTCTTTCTCTTGCTTCTAATCTATTGCTGGTGGGCCTGGCAGTGCAACCAACCCCTTTTCATCTCTTTCCACTACACAAAACCTCACTATCAGGGCACCCTCACACCTCTCCCTGTCAACATCCCACATGGTATCGTCAGGAGCAAAGGGGGTAGTGAGGAAAACAGTTTCTCATAGTCTGACCTGGGAAGGACACAGTTCACAGAGGTGAACCTTGAATGAAACATCTCTCCTTGGACGCTCTGCTTTCCTTTGACATTTCCAGTTTTCAAGTTTGAGAATCAGGACCAGACTTTGACTTAACCTAGTTCTTTGTTTTTTTGTTTTTATTTTCAATGAATTATAAATCGGGGGAAACTGTTCTGCCTTTCGTATTTCAAAAAGACTTAGACATTTAAAATTTTGGGGTAGTTTGGCAACAAGAGTTTCACTTCCCATTTTCCAGACAGGACAAAATCTTTCAAAGCACCAAAAAACCTCAGAGTCATTGTGAGAAATTCAATGAAATGTTTTTTGAATTTCCCTTCACCAGGACCCCCCTGCCCAATTTTGACTAATTTGACTGCTCAGTCTCTAGTTTCTCCAGTGGTGAGAAAAGCTGCTCTTCTGTACAGTTTTTCTCACGGCTTCTTTCACCTCTTTGTTTCTCACAGTGTAAATTATGGGGTTCAACGCTGGAGAGACGATTGTGTTCAACAGGGAAATCAAAAGGTCACTCTCTGTAGTGGAGCCAGGCTTGGGCACCAGGTAGGTGATAAGGGCCGTTCCATAGAACACAGTCATCACGGTGAGGTGGGAGGAGCAGGTGGAGAAGGCTTTACGCCTTCCCTCGGCCGATGGCAGCTTGAGGATGGTGGAAATAATGCGGACGTAGGACAGGAGTGTCAACAGGAAAGGGCACAGGGTGAACAGAACTATCACCATGGAACCCACAGCCTTAATCTGCGACGTGTCGGCACATGCCAAATTCAGCACTGGTGGAGCATCACAGAAGAAGTGGGGGATGTGGTTCGAGCCACAGAAGGGCAGGCTGAAGATCCACATGGTCAGAGGAACTTCCACTGAGGTGCCAGCAGCCCACGAAGCCCCCACGAGCAGAGCAGACACCCGGCCGCTCATGATGGTTGTGTAGTGCAGGGGGTGACATATGGCCACGTAGCGGTCGTAGGCCATGGCTGCGAGGAGGCAGCATTGTGTGAGGCCCATGATGGAACTGAGGTACGTCCCCACTGCACAAGCTGCAATGGAGATGGTCTTTTCCTCCACCAGGAGGTGAGCCAGCAGCTGAGGGACCACACTGCTGGTGAAGCAGATTTCCGAGGCAGACAGGTTCACCAGGAAGAAATACATGGGGGTGTGGAGGGAGGGGCTCAGCTTTATCAGCAGGATAACCAGCAGGTTCCCCATCACGGTGACCAGGTAGATGACCAGAAGGACCACAAACAAAAGGATTTGCAGCTCGTTAAGGTACGAGAACCCCACCAGGATGAACACATCGAAGATGGTCTGGTTCCCTCCAGGGTCGCTCTTGGAAGAGGTCATCTGTAGGGGGACAAAGTGACCAGGTCTGAGGCACATCAGAAACGTGACTGCAAATTAAAACATATATCCTGGTTTCCTCCTTGTTGGGACCCTTCTGACTAACACCTGCTGAAATTTCTCTGTAAATAACGATGACTGACTCGGCCTTGCTCAGGGGTTTAAGCAGAGTCAGGGACATTTGGTTCATGTGCTCGAGGGGTTGACTGTGTTCTTCTGGCTCTTTGAAGTCAGGTTTCTCTGGACTCCTCACTGTCACTGGGTTGTGATGTTCACTGTTTTCTTCTGTCCATATGAAGGTGAGTTTACCAGAGTTCTTCATTTTCATCTTATGGAAGAGCCGCTTGTCTCTGTCTCTGTGTTTCCAGTCCGTGTTGTCTGTGTGTTGCATTTTCAGCAGCTCTTGATTGGGCCGTTCTGTGTGAATGGGATGGAGCTGGACCTGACGGGGGTCTAATTCCCTCAGTGAATGTTGCGCTGTGTAAGTTGTGTCACTTCCAGTGGGAAAGTGCATTTCCCGCTCTGCGTCTCTGCTGTCTCGCTGGTCTGAAAGGCGTGGTGAGAAGGAATGGTGCGGTAGGTTTAGCCCGTTCTTGTGGATCACCTGGTGCAGCCCAGGGGTGAAGGTAACAGCTGTGTGTTTGAGATACTCTCGTATGCACATCCCTGGCCCCTGGGGGGCTCCCCATGGGCTGTGTAAGATATGTCAGTGGGGACAGAGGTAGGGGTCTGAAAGCTGGCAGAAAGGAGCGTTGGGGTGGGGGAGGACAGAGGAGAAGAGGTGGGTGGAGAAGGAGGGGGAGCTGGGAGAGTTGGGGGACCAGGGCAGGGGGCAGAGGGTGCTGCTGTGAGGGCAGGGGGCCGTGGTGGAGGCTTTGTTTTCTGTGGTGGTTAAGGGCAGGGGATGGGGGTGAAGAAGTCAGAGGGGTTGGGGGGACTCAGGGCAGAGGGTGGGAAGTGCTGGTTGGTTGTATACCAGGGAGATGCTTATCGACAGGGAAGGGCGTGTGAGGGCAGAGATGGGTCAGGCAGAGGGTTTGGGGGGTGGGAGGGTCGGGGGTGAGGGCAGGAGCTGGAGGTGCAGATTTCACAGCAGGGTTTGGTGTGGGGGCTCTCAGGACAAAGGTAGAGGGGGATGGAGTGAGGGGAGGGGGCTCAGGACAGAGGGTTGGGGGGGCGTTAGGGCAGGTGTTTGGGTGGGGGGGTCCTTGCCGGGGTGTGATGGAGTATGTGCAGGGTCTGGGAGGGTTGGGGCAGCTCAGGGCAGGGGACGGAGGGTGCTAGACGGAGGTGCGGTGTGGGGCTCAGTGCAGAGTCTGGGGGTGAAAGTGTCACCGCAGCCGAGTTCCCAAATACGATTTCTCAGACGAGGGCACATTCTCCTCTCACTCGTATGTTAATGATACGAATAATCACACCAGTGCCCGGATTCCCCTGCAGTGACACCTCACACCAGCAAACGGACACTGCGGAGCCTAAACACGCTGGAAACCGTTTTCCGATGGAGAAGCCCCCTGGAATCTGAAAGCAGTGGGGGACGTTGGCCTTTTTGCCCTGCACAGCGTTATTCTTCCTTCAGTGTTAGTGAACGACCCAAATCATTCCTGCCTCCCTCACAGCCAGTTCTGCAACACATTGGTTTGTGTCGACATAAGAGACCCAGGGCCAGCTCCTTACCTGGTGTAAATCGTAACAATGCCAGGGATGAAAAAGGAGCTGTACTGAGGACAAGAAGTAATGGGCTTAAACTGCAGCAAGGGAGGTTTAGGCTGGACACTAGCAAAACTTCTCCACTGTCCAGGTGGTTAAAAGCTGGAATAAGTGGGCTTCACCTGTGGAGCGTGTGCCGTGGTCGTATTCAGGAGTGGATATTCTCATGAGAAGAGATCAGATGGAGCCCACCCAGCTGACTGTTCTCAAAATCATAACCAGCACACACCTTACGAAACAAAACAAAAAAGCAGCCCAGTAGCTAAAGTAGTTAAAGACTAACAAAATAATTTATAAGTGCTACTGGGCTGCTTTTTTGTGTTGATGGGATATAGACTAACGTGGCCGTCTCTCTGTTACTGTTCAACTTATGAAACAACAGTTACACTCAGAGTCAGTGGGTAATAACAGTGAGGAGGAGGAGGAGGAGGAGGAGGAAGGCTGGGGAGCAGAGTGGAGAAAAGACGAGAGCTGTGATAAGAAAAAACACCAACATCACCACCACAAAAAGAATCAGGCGTGGGGAGGAGGAGGTGTGGGGCTCATCTGTCACTCTGCTGGGCACTATGGAACGAGGGGACCAGAACTTCACCAAGTGCCAAGACCCCCACTCCCTGAAATCCAGCGCTTGGTCTCACCCAAGATACCTACATTAGCTAAATTCTGAATGACAGATTCAGACAGACAGACACTCAGGTTCTCCACAAACATATAAAGAAAATTCAGATGAAGGAACCAGTGAGGTGATTTGGCTCCTGTTGCACAGTGGGGCACAACACTGAGGGTTGCAGTGGGAGGATGGCTGGGGGCTGAAGGCTCCTTTTCCCTGCCTTGTTCAGGATGGGCAGTTCCATCTCCCAGCTGCTGCTGGTGCTGGACGTGCTGAAGGAAACAGGTGTGTTTATTACATTCACTGGCTTCTGGGACCAAGTCCCTCAGGCCAAATTTCTTGCCGTATTCCCCAGAGGAAAACAACACTGCCTCAGGCTGCAACAAACACAAGTCACTCAGAGAATCGGTTTGTAGGAAGTTGTATCATCGTCATCCTCATCTTCACCTGTATTTTCTAAATTAAAATCATTCTGAGATTCGCTCTCCTGGTAAATTATTTTACCTGTTTTGCCTACAAGGAGGACTGATTTTTCCCAGGAAGACACCCCAGAGTTAGCGCAGGGACAACCACCAGGGCTCATGGCTGCGGTTTCCTGATGCTCAGACTCTTGTCTCAGAGGCATGCTGAGAGCCCAGGAGCTCTGACTCCTACTCCTGCCTGCTCTAACCATTACACCCCACTGCTCTGCCACAGATGAGAACAGAACCCAGGAGTCCTCTCACCCAGACCCACTGCCCAGACCACAGGGCTGGATTCCCACTGACCCAGGGGCAGCCAGGGCCACCCCTGCTCGGGTCCTGGTCTTGGACAGGGTAGAGCAATGAAGGCCCACGTCCCCCCTACCACCACACGCTGGAGAGGGAGGGAACTGGTGGCTTTAAGCCCCACAGTGCGCCCCTGAGTCTGGGGAGAGTGACTGAGGCAGAGATTGTCCAAGTGACCTAGGTGGTTTGGGCACCTGTTATTAACAGGAAGTGGAAGGGGGTGCTCAAATCCCCTGGGCAGCTCTGAGCTGGCACCTGAGATGTGTGCGGAGCTGCTGCCGCTCTCGGGGCCGGGTGGGGATCTGGGCTCAGATTCTCCTGACTCCTGCGGCTCCATCCCGCGAGCTGGGCGGAAGGACTCAGACGGGGCAGCGAGTGGTCCGGTGGCACCTGAGAGACTGACAGCAACGAACTCAGTGGGCAGAACCCGTTTCCCAGCTGAGACGAGCCCCACGGGGGTTTTGCTCCGAAAGCTGCTCACGTGTGTGTGCGCAGGGCTGATTTCCTAGGGGTGGGGGCAGCGCTCACGCCCCAACCAGCCCCCCCCATCTTAACTCACGCCCCAAACCGCCCCCCCGCCAGCGGAACTCACGCCCCAACTGCCCCCACCCCCCACCAGAACTCATGCCCCAAACTGCCCCCCCACTGGAACTCACTCCTCAAACCGCGCCCCCATAGAAGACAAGCCCCCAACCGCCCCCTGCCCCCACCAGAACTGACGCCCTTAACCGCCCCCCCATAGATCACAAGCCCCCAACTGCCCCCCACCCTCCACCAGAACTCACGTCCTAACCACCTCCCTCTCCCACCAGAACGCATGCCCCAAAATGCCTCCCTGCCCCCCAGCGGAACTCACGCCCTAAACTGCCCCCCCACGTGGCTTCACCCCCCCACAGCCCCACCCCCTCGCTCTAAATTAATGTGCCCCCAGTGTGTGTGCGTGCGCATCTGAATGTGTGTGTCTTTACATAGGTACATATGTGTTTATGTCTATATCTGTCTCTGGGTGTGTATGTCAGCGGGTGTGCGTATCTGTATGTGTGTTGGTGTCTGTGTGGCTCATCTCTTCCCCCCGGCCCCAATCCGCCCCCCGGCCCTGTAACTCCCGGAGTGGCCCGTGCAGCCAGGGGAAAAGTGCTGCGCCAGGCTGGGGCCGGACTCGTGGGGCGGGAGAGGGGCTGTGGGTGTGGCTCCGCTTAGCTCCGCCCCCCCAACGGACCCTGCCCCCATGGCCATGCTGGGATCTCAGGGGGTGTGGAGGTGTTTCTGGGTATATGTCTGTGTGTGTGTCTGCGCGTGCACGTGTGTGTGTGTGTGTGTGTGTGTGTTTGTGTGTGTGTGTGTGTATGTGTGTGTCTCTGCACACCGCAGGCTCCCCCAGGGGCAGCCCCCTCCTGCTCGGGGAGGGCAGAGCAGGGCAGGGCAGGGCAGGGCAGGGCAGAGCGCTGGGTTCTCCTGCGGGCTCCCTGCCTCCCGGGGGCAGCGCCGCCTGGCGCCAGCTCCGCCGCTCGGCTGGTGCCGCCTGGTCCCTCCAGACTCCCTCTCCCAGCGCTGGGTTTCCCTCCCTGGGACGCAGGCGCAGGCGGCAGTTTTGCCCCTCCCCTCCCAGCCCCACTGGCCGGGCTGGGCCGGGGCTGGGTCCTTCCCCCCGGCCAGGCTGCGCCCACCCACCCACCCGCTCCTTCCAGCCCCTCCGCGTCCGCAGGCGCCAGCTCCGCTCTGGGCCGCACCGGCCTGGGCTCCTCAGCGCTGGGGCAGGTTTCCCTGGGTGTGGGCACAGCCCCCCGCCCCGCCCCGCCCCAGCCCCTCGCTCACAGGGCCGGGGCACCTTGGCCAGGCAGAGCTGGAGTCTCTGCGTCTCGCGGCAGGGACACGCTCCGGCCGCCCCCGGCAGTGGGACCTGGCTCCGGCCGGCTCAGCCACATCCTCCCCAGTGGGGGGAACCCCCGGGGGGCGTCTGCTTGGCCGAGCGGAGGAGATTCTCCCTCTGGCCAGCCCAGCCCAGCCCAGCCCAGCCCAGCTGTGTTCAGCGCACACGGGCCGGGGAGCCTGATGACGCCTTAAAGCTGCTGGGCCCCAGTCCCTGATCCCAGGACCTGCGGCTGCGGCTGGGCCCGTCAGTGCTCCGGGGGTTTGTTCAGGCCATTGGCAGCACTGACTGGGAGCAGGGAGTGCGACCCCCTGGGCAGCTGGGCAGAGAGGCCGGGCGTGCGGGAGGGAAATACGGCGATGGACGGGCAGAGGGGTGTGTGGGCATTGCCAGACACACACGACAGCTGGGCAGAGAGGCCGGGCGTGCGGGAGGGAAATACGGCGATGGACGGGCAGAGGGGTGTGTGGGCATTGCCAGACACACACGACAGCTGGGCAGAGAGGCCGGGCGTGTGGGAGGGAAATACGGAGATGGACGGGCAGAGGGGTGTGTGAGCATTGCCAGACACACACGACAGCTGGGCAGAGAGGCCGGGCGTGCGGGAGGGAAATACGGTGATGGACGGGCAGAGGGGTGTGTGGGCATTGCCAGACACACACGACAGCTGGGCAGAGAGGCCGGGCGTGCGAGAGGGAAATACGGAGATGGACGGGCAGAGGGGTGTGTGGGCATTGCCAGACACACACGACAGCTGGGCAGAGAGGCCGGGCGTGCGGGAGGGAAATACGGCGATGGACGGGCAGAGGGGTGTGTGGGCATTGCCAGACACACACGACAGCTGGGCAGAGAGGCCGGGCGTGTGGGAGGGAAATACGGCGATGGACGGGCAGAGGGGTGTGTGGGCATTGCCAGACACACACGACAGCTGGGCAGAGAGGCCGGGCGTGCGGGAGGGAAATACGGCGATGGACGGGCAGAGGGGTGCGTGGGCATTGCCAGACACACGCGACAGCTGGGCAGAGAGGCCGGGCGTGCGGGAGGGAAATACGGCGATGGACGGGCAGAGGGGTGTGTGGGCATTGCCAGACACACACGACAGCTGGGCAGAGAGGCCGGGCGTGTGGGAGGGAAATACGGTGATGGACGGGCAGAGGGGTGTGTGGGCATTGCCAGACACACACGACAGCTGGGCAGAGAGGCCGGGCGTGCGGGAGGGAAATACGGCGATGGACGGGCAGAGGGGTGTGTGGGCATTGCCAGACACACACGACAGCTGGGCAGAGAGGCCGGGCGTGTGGGAGGGAAATACGGCGATGGACGGGCAGAGGGGTGTGTGGGCATTGCCAGACACACACGACAGCTGGGCAGAGAGGCCGGGCGTGCGAGAGGGAAATACGGAGATGGACGGGCAGAGGGGTGTGTGGGCATTGCCAGACACACACGACAGCTGGACAGAGAGGCCGGGCGTGCGGGAGGGAAATACGGCGATGGAGGGGCAGAGGGGTGTGTGGGCATTGCCAGACACACACGACAGCTGGGCAGAGAGGCCGGGCGTGCGGGAGGGAAATACGGCGATGGACGGGCAGAGGGGTGTGTGGGCATTGCCAGACACACACACGACAGCTGGGCAGAGAGGCCGGGCGTGTGGGAGGGAAATACGGCGATGGACGGGCAGAGGGGTGTGTGGGCATTGCCAGACACACACGACAGCTGGGCAGAGAGGCCAGGTGTGCGGGAGGGAAATATGGCGATGGACGGGCAGAGGGGTGTGTGGGCATTGCCAGACACACACGACAGCTGGGCAGAGAGGTTCTCTGTGCCTTACATATTGAGTCTGTTCTGGTCTGGCTATGGATGGGCTGAAGAAGTGGGTCTGTCCCACGAAAGCTCATCGCCTAATAAATTATTTTTTTCGTCTTTAAAGTGCTCCTGGGCTGCTGTTTGGTTTTGACCGTACATAGACGAGCACGGCTCTCTCTGTTACTAGAAAGGAAGTGGAGGGGAAAGTCCCTCCCATCCAGGTGGGTGACCGGACATGGGAGGAAGAGTTCGGGGGAGGCCGAGCAATGCTGAGTGAATGGCTCGTGCCGGGGCAGGGGGAAATGCTGTCACCTGGGGGAAGCTGGTCTGAATTCAGGAGTCAGCTCAGACCCCAGCCTGCTGGGCCGGCAGCCCAGCCACAGGGGAAGGGGCTGGCTATGGACAGGCGGGTGAGAAGTTCTGGGAGATGCTGACCTGCTGTACCGGTGATGGGGCAAAACTTTCTATCCCTCTCTCCTGCTGTGGGAACGTCCCCAGGGCTCAGTGTGGCGTTCCCCAGGCAGCCCCCTCGTTAGTTTAATTGGAGAAGGGGGAGGGTGAAGCTCGAGTTAGATAACGACGTTCGAGAGCTGACTATAAATGCAGGCAGAGAGATGGGAGAGCTGCATCTCTGGGCAGAAGGACGGAGCTATGGAGCACATGCAGATCTCAGCTACAGGGGTGTAGAGACAGAACCAGACTGGGTAAGTGAGAGAGATTCATGTCGGGCTGGGCAGATAACAAGAGTCAAAAGCAAATTCACTGCCCAGATTTGATCTAATCCTTCGTGAGGTAAATCTTCCATCTCCTCCACTGAGACTTTGCCTGACTGGCGGCTGAGTGAAAAGCAGAAATGGCCGGATCTGGGCTCAGGGCTGATCTGGCACATTCACAAAGGGGCGAGGGAAGTTTGTGCCTTTGCTCTGTCGGCGCGAAGGGGACGGCGCACTCCTGGGACTGTCAGCTCAGCAGACTGGTTTCTCAGTTCGGAGATCAGCGCAGGTCTACGCCCTCGGGGACTTTGTTTTTTGTTATTTTGCTGCCATTTCTGCACTTCCTTTTTCTGTGGCTCAATTTCTCTCCTTTCTGGTGGTTTTTGGGCCTGTCCTTCACATTTCCTTTCACACCAATCTCCCAACCCTGGGGCACAAAGTGAGCCTCACGCGGCTAGAAAAGTGCTCCCGAATCTCCTTCTCTGCAGGTAAAACCCTGCAGCACAAAGGGTGTTTGGGCCGCGCCCCAAGAGCCATGTTTGCTCATTCCCAGGTTCATCACTCAGCTGGGGGAGAGGGGAACACGTCGGTGTGTCCAGAGTGACTCAGACCGACTGCAGGGCTGGGCCAAAAGAAGTTGATGAGGGTCAAGAAGGATAAGTGCAGCGTGCAGGAGAATCCCAAGTGCTGTTGCAGGCTGGGGAGTGACTGGCTCAATAAGAGAGCGGCAGAAAAAGACCTGGGGGTGATAGGAGCAGAGAAGGAGCCGTGTGAGTCTACACACTGTCAAAACAAAATACCGGTTAAGCAGCACTTTAAAGACTCACAAAATAATGTATTAGGTGATGAGCTTTCGTGGGACAGACCCACTCTGGGGGTTACAGTGGAGGAGAGGCTGGATGTGAGTCAAGTTCGTGCCCTTGCAGCCAAAAAGGCGAATGGCATCTTGGGGTGTGTCAGGAGGAGCATTTCCAGCAAGTCCAGAGCAGTTATTTTGCCCCTCTGCTCGGCACTGGTGAGGCCACACCTGGAGTCTCGTGTCCATTTCTGGGCTCCCCAGCGTAGAAAGGACGTGGATGGGTTGGAGAGGGTCCAGCGAAGGGCAACTGAAAATGGCTGCGGGGCTGGAGCACATGAACCACGATGAGATGCTGAGGGATTTGGGCTTATTTAGTTTGCAGAAGAGAAGAGTGAGGGCGGATTTGACAGCAGCCTTCAGCTTCCTCACGGGGGCTTTAAAAAAGATGGAGAGAGGCTGTTCTCGGCAGTGGCAGATGACAGAACAAGGAGCAACGATCTGAAGGTGCAGAGGGGGAGGTGAAGGTTGGCTATTACGAAAGCTATTTCACCCGGGCGGTGGTGAAGCACTGGGCTGTGTTACCTCGAGAGCTGGTGGAATCTCCATCCCTAGAGGTTTTTAAGTCCCAGCTTGATGATGGTGATTTAATTGGCTGGGATGATTTAGTTGGGTTTGGACATGCTTTGGGCAGAGGGCTGGACCCAATCACCTCCTGAGGTCTCTTCCAGTCCTAGGATTGTATGAGTGACTTGGCCGAGCTCTTCCTTAACCTGCGCCTTGTTGTAACAAAACCAAACAGCAGAAACGTGGCACTTTAAAGACTAACAAATTGATTTATCAGGTGATGAGTTTTTGTGGGACAGACCCACTGCTTGAGCTCTGCCTTGTTGTGAAATGGAGACTCAGCTTCCCCAAGCTGACATTGTCAAAGGGAATTTGCAGGTGAGCTGGTGAGGACCAGGAATGTCTCTGCTGTGGGATGTTGAGTTCTGAGAGTTCTGAGTTGGAAAAAAGGAAAATGAATTATCACCATTTCCCACACAAGTAAAACTCCGGGGTAGCAGGGTTTTGGCCTCTACCTCAAAGCCCATCTTCACTTCCTCTTCCTCACTCTGCAACAGAGGTCAGAACATCTGTCGCCTGACAGGATCTAGGAGCAGGCGTCTCACTCCCTTCCCAGGGGACTTCTGCTCCGAAATCAGTCTGACCCCATTGACAGTCTCTCTGCCGGGTTTTGCATTCAGAAGGAAATGCCTCGGGTAAAGCTGATTCCCCTTTTCAATCAGTGGTATTGTATTTTAATCAACCTGCTTTTGGTAGGATGGGCGGACTGGTACGGTCATGTGGTCTGACCTGAATGGCAAATCAAAACAGCTCTAATAATAATGTGGAGGGAGGAAGGGAAGTTAAGGGCAATTTTCTACCCTGTGCTGTGCAGGAGGTCAGATTAGAGAGGTTCTAATCAAGCTCTCTGGTGCGAAACCCAATGAAATGTTGTTATCTCTCTGGTTTCTTGTACTCTCCCATCGCTCTGTCTCCTCCATCGGTTCTCTCTAGTTGTACCTGGAGAGTGTTAGGCCTTCAGGGAAGGCAGAGACTCCCAGTTCTGTGTTTGTGCAGTGCCTAGTGCAGAGGAGGTCTGGCTCCCAGTGTCGATGTGTCCTGTGGCTGCTTGGCTCCACCACAATAACACCAAAGATAAATACGAGTAATAAACAATACAGGTATTGTTATTGTATCAAAGGTTTGTAACCCAGAAATATTCATCAAAGACAAAAGACACAGGTGTGAGCCCCTTAAAGAGAGCAAGGGACTCCTGTGTTGTAAGTCAAGCATTTGATTGAGGCGTGGTCAACCCTTGAAAGAAGGGTGACCATAGCTACATGGGTCAGAGGTGGGCAAACTCCACATCCCTGACTAAGAGAACTATGCTGCAGAGCCCCAAAGAGCGGCCATCCCTGTGCTGATGGAAGAATGGTTCCCTCTACACATCACCTCTCACTTGGGGAGGTCGTATTTCTACACTCACAGAGACCTTTCTCCTGGCGTAGCTGGTGCCGTGCTGCTCGGGCCATGGCCAGCAACCTGCCCACTGCAGTTTCCATCGTGTAGACGTAGCGTCAGGCTTTGCAAAAGGGGGGAATAAGCAGCTTAGCACAACGTGATTTTTTAATCTTGACAGATCATTTCAACGGCTATTTTTAAACCTTTTCAATTGTTACCACCTGAAGTGTTCAGTTTTGGAACGACCCTAGACATTGAGATTGGGAATCAAAGCAGCGTGACTGGTAAAACACCAACTGTGAACACCCCGTCAGTCTGTGTGAAGGAAATAGCCTGAACTCAAATGAGGAAGTTCCCAAGTAGCATTTGTCCTACTTTACCAAGCTGTAAGTTTCAGTTTTCAGTGGAAATAGTTTTTCATCATTGTTCACGCATGAGGTGAAATGTATATGAATCATGTGTTGGGATTTCCTAATAAAAACACAAATTCTTGTGTGGGGAGAGGTGGCTCCGTTGGAAGGTGGGGGTAGGGTCCACAGTGACCTAAAAGATTTGGAAGACTGGGCCAAAAGAAACCTGATGAGGTTCAGCATGGAGAAGTGCAGAGCCCTGCCCTTGGGATGGAAGAATCCCAAGCATTGTTACAGGCTGGGGACCGACTGGCTAAGTAGCAGTGCAGCAGAAAAGGACGTGGGGATTACAGTGGATGAGAGGCTGGGTAGGAGTCAACAGTGTGTCCTTGTAGCCAAGAAGGCTAACGGCACATTGGGATGCATTAGGAGGAGCATTTCCATCAGATCTAGAGAAGTTATTATTCCCCTTCATTTGGCACTGGTGAGGTTTTAAGAGGAGGGCGAGAGGCTGCTCTCAGTAGTGACAGATGGCAGAACAAGGAGCAATGGTCCCAAGTTACAAGGACGTGGGGGGAAGGTGGAGGTTGGATATGAGGAAAAACTCTTTCCCTGGGTGGTGGTGAAGCACTGGAATGTGTTACCCAGAGAGGTGGTGGAATCTCCATCCCTAGAGGTTTAAAGTCCTGGCTTAACAAAGCCAGGACTAGGGTGATTTAATTAGGGTTGATCCAGCTTTGGGCAAGGGGCTGGACTCGCTGAGCTCCTGAGGTCCCTTCCAGACCTGGGATTCCGTGATTCTATGATTCTAACCCAGGGGTTCTTGAAATGGGTGGTTGGGAGCCGTCAGCCCCCACACAAGCCCTGCTTTGCCTCCTGTATTTATGGCTGGTTCATTATCTAAAAATGCCGGTAGTGGAGACGGGGGGAGGCAGGAGGAGGTTTGCTGTGGGAAAGGGGCTGCGAGTACCAACGCTGGAGAACGGATGTTCTTAGCCTCACAGTAAAAACCCTTAAAAGTGCAATCACCCAGCACTTGGCTGGGACACTGGCAGGATGTGAAGCCAAACCCCAGAAAGTGGCTTTGTTCTTCCTCTTCTCCTACAACTGCTACTGATTTCCTGCCCCCCAAACGGATGTGAGAGTAGCAGGCAGTGAAGTGAACAGCAAAGGTTGATCTTCTTTTTAGGACACTCATTTCATTTTGGGTTTGATGGAAAATTGATTTTGTGAGCAAATGAACTTTTTCAAGACAGGTGACTCGACTTCCCATGGAAATTGTACATCTTTGACAAACGGAAACACCATTTTGGCTTCAAAACAAAAAGCAGTTAAGTAGCACTTTAAAGACTAGCAAAATAGTTGATGAGGTGAGCTTTCGTGGGACAGACCCACTTCTTCAGACCATAGCCAGACCAGAACAGACTCAATATTTAAGACACAGAGAACCAAAAACAGTAAGCAAGGAGGACAAATCAGAAAAAGATAATCAAGGTGAGGAAGTCAGAGAGTGGAGGGGTGGGGGGGAAGATCAAGAATTAGATTGAGCCAAGTATGCAGACGAGCCCCTGTAGTGACTCAGAAAGTTCCCATCACGATTTAAACCATGTGTTAATGTGCCGAATTTGAATATAAAAGTCAGCTCGTCCACTTCTCTCTCTAAAACGGTGCAATAATGTCTCTTCAGTAACACACATACCTTGAGGTCATTGCCAGAATGCCCCATTCCATTAAAATGTTGACTAACTGGTTTGTGGATCTGGAGTGTCTTGATGTCTGTTTTGTGCCCATTGACCCTTTGTCTAAGGGAGTTTGAAGTCTGTCCAATATACAAAGCATCTGGGCACTGTTGGCACACGACGGCATATATGATGTTACTAGGGGAGCATGAGAAAGTGCCCGTGATTCTGTGAGTAACCTGGTTAGGTCCAGTGATGGTGATTTGCTCACCTTGATTATCTTTTTCTGATTTGTCCTCCTTGCTGACTGTTTTTGGTTCTCTGTGTGTTAAATATTGAGTCTGTTCTGGTCTGGCTCTGGTCTGAAGAAGTGGGTCTGTCCCACGAAAGCTCACCTCATCAACTATTTTGCTAGTCTTTAAAGTGCTACTTGACTGCTTTTTGTTTTGATAGTGTATCGACGAGCACGGCTTCCTCTCTATTGCCATTTTGGCTTAAAATTGAAAATTTCCAGTTTTGGGAGTTTCTGTTCCCATGAAAAGGGAAAGTGTGGTATGAACACACCCCCTGAATGCCCCCATTCATGTTCCTACACGACTGTTTTCTAGTGTGCCAAGACCACAAATCCCCCTGAGATTTCATCCCTTGGGGTCCTCTGAAAGCACTGCCCAGCTCTGTTTGAATGGCTCGGGGACAGCTGGGTGAAGAGTGGGATACTAGGTTTGATTATTCAGAGAATCACAGAGTCAGAGAACCCTAGAGCTGGAAGGGACCTCAGGTGGTCATCGAGTCCAGCCCGCTGCCCAAAGCAGGACCAACCCCAACCAAACTATCCCAGCTGGGGCTTTTATTGGGATGAATTGACACAGACCCAGCAGTGGCTCATTTCATAGATCCCAGCCCAGTCGGGGGCAAACTGCAGTTGTCCAGATGCACCCGACCCGTCAGGGTCATTCCCTGGGGGCTGTGAGAGCTTTAGCTGAGGTTGAGTGTCCACATGCCTGGCTCCCAGATCTCCCACTGGCTGTGGTTGTTGGTTCTCAGCCAACGGGAGCTGCAGGAAGTGGCAGCCAGCACAACCCCAAGGCCCAAGCTGCCTCCCACAGCTCCCACTGGCTCAGGACGGTGAATCGTAGTCAGTGGGAGCTGCGGGGCCAGTCCTGTGGACAGTCAGCAACAGCAAAAGGCCTTGTGGCCCACCTATGGGTGTCCCTGAGGGGCTGTGTGCAGCCTACCAGCCACAGGTTGTCCACCGCTGGTTTAGCCTGAAGTCCTGCGTGACACTGGCCTTAGAACCTCCCCGGACCAATCCAGGCTGGCACGAGAGCAGGTGTGTGAGGGGGAAAACTCAACCTGGCTTTAAAAATGGCAGGTGATGGAGAACCCCCTGAGCCTCACTGTGAAAGACGTCCCCATTGTTCCGGGTTGGAATTTCTCTCGCTTCAGAATTCAGCAGTTGGAGGGTGTCAGACAGGTTGAAACTCTCTCATCCAGCAACTTCCCGCGTCCGGCAGGACCATGGATGCTGCTGGGCCAGGGATCTCCAGCTGTGCGGGTTGCAGCAGAGCCCTGCTGCTGGCAAGGAGCCCCTGCTGGAATCCTACTCTGGGGAGCCTGGGGGACAGCCATGGGGTTAGGCAGCCAGGTCAGGGAGACCCACTGCTGGGAGCCTGGCTGGGGTTGGGGAGCCTTACTGTGAGGAATCCAGCCCCAGCTGGGAGCCCTGCCAGCAGCCCACAGCCCCGAGGACCCCTGGCTGGGGTGGGGAACCCCAGCAGCCCCATGGCACAGGGAGCTGGCTGGGGAAGGGATCCCCACCAGCAGCTCCACAGCTTCAGTGATCCTGGCTGGGGTTGTGAGGAACCATGAAGGAGTAGGGCCTCCCTCCAGGAAGGTTGGGAGCTTAACTTCCCCTTGTCCGGTAAATCCCCATGGTCGGGAACACTCTCATCCTGAGGGTGCCGGGTGAGGGAGGTACAACCTGTGGAGTAGATCACAGAGCCCATTATTATAGAGACCTGTTTCTCATATAGGCTACGTCTACACGTGCAGCCAACATCGAAATAGTCTATTTCGATGAATAACGTCTACACGTCCTCCAGGGCCGGCAACGTCGATGTTCAACTTCGACGTTGCTCAGCCCAACATCGAAATAGGCGCAGCGAGGGAACGTCTACACGTCAAAGTAGCACACATCGAAATAAGGGTGCCAGGCACAGCTGCAGACAGGGTCACAGGGCGGACTCAACAGCAAGCCGCTCCCTTAAAGGGCCCCTCCCAGACACAGTTGCACTAAACAACACAAGATACACAGAGCCGACATCTGGTTGCAGACCCTGTGCCTGCAGCATAGATCCCCAGCTGCCGCAGAAGCAGCCAGAAGCCCTGGCCTAAGGGCTGCTGCCCACGGTGACCATAGAGCCCCGCAGGGGCTGGAGAGAGAGCGTCTCTCAACCCCCCAGCTGATGGCCGCCATGGAGGACCCGGCAATTTCGACGTTGCGGGACGCGGATCGTCTACACGGTCCCTACTTCGACGTTGAACATCGAAGTAGGGCGCTATTCCTATCTCCTCATGAGGTTAGCGACTTCGACGTCTCGCCACCTAACGTCGAAATTAACTTCGAAATAGCGCCCGACGCGTGTAGACGCGACGGGCGGTATTTCGAAGTTGGTGCCGCTACTTCGAAGTAGCGTGCACGTGTAGACGCAGCTATAGACATTTAAACTTATTTCTCCCCACAATGCAGAGGAATTCAAAAAAAACTGTGGTAAGAAAGAGCTTAAAATGCTCTTTCTTTCTTTCTTCACAGACCCCCGGGCTCACGATGGAGCAGGAGAACCACACCCGAGTGTGGGAGTTCATCCTTGTGGGATTCCCAACCATCCTGGAGCTGCAGGTGCTGCTCTTTGTGGTGTTCCTCACCATGTACCTGCTGACCCTCCTGCAGAACATGGTCATCATCGCCCTGATCTGGACCAACCTCCACCTCCACAAGCCCATGTACTTCTTCCTCAGTCACCTCTCCTTCCTGGAGGCTTGGTACATCTCGGTCACCGTCCCAAAGCTGCTGGTGAATTTCCTGGTGGTGAATAAGAGCATCTCCTTCCTTGGCTGCATGGTCCAGCTCTACTTCTTCCTTGCCCTGGCGTGCACTGAATGTGCCCTCTTAGCTGTCATGGCCTATGACCGCTATGTGGCCATCTGTAACCCTCTTCGATACCCAACCATCATGAGCCACCGGCTGTGCCTGCAGCTGGCGGTGGGCTCCTGGCTGACCGGCTTCCTCATGTCCATACTGAAGGTCTTCTTCATCGCCCAGCTGTCGTACTGTGGCCCCAACGTCATCAACCACTTCTTCTGCGACATCTCCCCATTGCTCAACCTCTCCTGCTCTAACATGACAGTGGCAGAGATGGTGGACTTTGTCTTTGCCTTGATCATCCTCCTCATCCCCCTCTCTGTCACTGTCACCTCCTACATGTGCATCATCGGCACCATCCTGCGCATCCCCACCACCCAGGGCAGGAGGAAGGCCTTCTCCACCTGCACCTCCCACCTCACTGTGGTCATCATCTTCTTCTCAGCCACCCTCTTCATGTACGCCCGGCCCCAGAGGATCCAGTCTTTCGACCTCAACAAGCTCGTGTCCGTGGTGTACACCATTGCCACCCCGATGTTGAACCCCTTCATTTACTGCCTGAGGAGCCAGGAGGTGAAGGGGGCATTAAGAAGGATGCTGGGTGTCAAGAGTGCTGACCCCAAGGTCTCCAGCAGTGACCACTAGGCTCCTGTAGATTCGTCAGATCCAGCGAGCACATTATCTATCAGCCATTGGAAGGTGTCAAGGGCATTGCACAGCCTGAAAGGGGGAACCTGAAACTCGTGCAACCCACCATGTGCAATGAAGGCTGGACCTCTCCTTGGCTGACTCATCCAGAGGTACTTGCCATTATCTCTAGGTTAAATCTGAGATGGAAATGAACTGGGTGTGTCCCAGCTTCTCCAAAAGTTGATCCATGCTTGGAATTTGGATGAGTTACAGCATTTAACTCATGGTGGTCCACGCCAAAGCACATTTCTCCTTTTGGTTTGAGAACTGGGCCCCCCACACAGGCCCGTGCACTTTCAGAGGGGTGAATTACAACCATCTCTAATGTGTCCTTGATTTCTACAGCAGCTTTGGCTGAAGGAGCCATTTGGTGGGGTTGGGCTCTGACTGGGTGAGCATAACTCGTGTTATGGAAGTGTTCATGGCCAAGGCTCATGGAGAGGATTACCTCTCCTGCTCTGCCCTGGCCTTTCCCCTTGTAGCAGGCTTCTTCAGGCCACTCAGCATCTTCCCATTGGGCAGTAAGCTGAAGAACCTTGAATTCTTGGGAATAAAAGGCCTTTAGAGAATTACACTGCTACACCTTCGGCTTAAGGTCAGAGTGTGGATGGCTATGAGGTAATTAACTGCACCTCGGCACTCTTGGAAGGTGAACGGTCTGTCCCGGGTGCTTCCATTGTATTGGCCTGTGTAGCCTTCAGGACCATGACTTGCTCATCTACGCTGAAGGACCATACTCTGGAGTGTTTATCACACCAGGCCTTCTGCTCTGGTGGAGCATGCTGCAAGTTCTGTTGCAGGAGGGTTAAAGAGGCTCTAAAGGTATTTTGCAGATTGTGTACAAAATCCAAAATATTAGCTCCTGGCTGAGGGGTTCCTCATTGCAAAGGCCCAAAACCTCACAGCCTCCCTCGCAAGTTGAAGCCCAACCCCTTCTCCCCCAGGTGGCGTGGGGGGGTGGGGCGGGAGCAGGGAACTGTGCATGGGACGCTGCCACCGAGTCCCTGCCACAACATGGGGCAACTTAACTGTAGACCCCAAATTAAAAAACATACTAAGAGACTGAAAAAAGAGCCACCAGGGGTTAACGCTCATGTAAAACAAGCCGTGAGGGATAAAAAGGCATCTTTCAAAAAGCGGAAGGCAAATCCTAGTGAGGTAAATAGAAAGGAACATAAACACTGCCAAGTTAAGTGTAAAAGTGAAATAAGAAAAGGCAAAAAAAAAAATTTTGAGGAACAGCTCGCCCAAAACTCAAAAAGTAATAACACAATGTTTTATAAATACATTAGAATCAGGAAGCCTGCTAAAAAACCAGTGGGTCCCCTAGACGATACAAATACAAAAGGAGCAATCAAGGATGCTGAAGCCATTGTGGACAGACTAAATGATTTCTCTGAGTCAGTCTTCACGGCTGAGGATGTTGGAGAGATTCCCAGACCTGCACCGTTTTTTGTGGGAAATAAAATTGAGGAACTGTCTGGCATTGAAGTGTTATTAGAGGAGGTTTTGGAACAAATAGATGATCTTAATATTAACAAATCACCGGGACAGGATGGCGTTCATCCAAGAGTTCTGAAAGAATTCAAATGCTAAATTGCAGAACTATTAACGCTAGTTTGTAACCTGTCCTTTGGATCAGCTTCCACGTTTAACGACTGGAAGACAGCTCATGTGACACCAATATTTAAAAAGGGCTCTGGAGGTGACCCTGGCAATTCTAGATCGGTAAGTCTAATGTCAGTTCTGGGCAAATTAGTTGAAACAATAGTAAAGAATAAAATTGTCAGACACATAGAAGAACATAATTTGATGGGCAAAAGTGAACCTGGTTTCTGCAGAGGGAAATCACGTCTTACTCATGTGTTAGAGTTCTTGGAAGGGATTAACAAACATGCAGACAGGGGAGACCCAGTGGATGTAGCACACTTAGATTTCCAGAAAGCCTTTGACAAGGCTCTTGTGTAAATGAAGTTGTCCTGGGATAAGAGGGAAGGTCCTTTCCTGGACTGAGAACTGGTTAAAATCCAGGAAACAAAGGGTAGGTATAAATGGTGAATTTTGCGAATGTAGAGGGGTAACTAGTGGTGTCCCCCAAAGGTCAGTCCTAGGACCAATCCTGTTCAATTCACTCATAAATGGTCTGGAGAAGGGGGTGAGCAGTGAGGTGGCTCAGTGTGCAGAGGACACAAAACTGTTCAAGATAGTCAAGACAAAGGCCGACTGTGAAGACCTTCAAAAAGATCTCATCAAACTGAGTGAGTGGGCAACAAAAAGGCAAATGAAATTTCCTGTGGATAAGGGGAAGGTAACACACACTGCAAAAAATAACCCCAGCTGTACCCACAGTACGATGGGGGCTAATTTAGCGATGACTAATCAGGGAAGAGATCTGGGAGTTATAGTGGACAGTTCCTTGAAAACATCCATGCAGTGTGCAGAGGCCGTCAAAAAGGCAAATAGGGTGTTAGGTATTATTAGAAAAGGGGTAGAAAATAAGACAAGGAGTATCTTACTGCCCCTACATACATCTATGGTCCGCCCACGTCTCGAATAGTGTGTTCAGAGGTGGTCTCCTCACCTCAAAAAAGATCTCCTGGCACTGGGAAAGGTTCAGAAAAGGGCAATTAAATGATTAGTGGTTTGAAACAGGTCCCATCTGAGGAGAGGCTAAAGAGACTGGAACTTTTCAGTTTAGGAAAGAGGAGTCTGAGTGGGGGACGTGAGAGAGGCCTATAAAATTAGGACAGGTGTGGAGAGGGTGAATAAGGAGAAGTTATTCACTTGTGCCCATAATACAAGAACTAGATAACACCAAATGGAATTAATGGGTAGCAGGTTTAAAACTAAGAAAAGAAAGTTCTTCTTCACTCAGGGCATAGTTAACCTGTGGAACTCCTGGCCAGAGCAGACTGTGCAGGCTGGGACTGTAATAGAATTCAAGAAAGAGCGAGATAAATTCCTGGAGGTTAGGTCCGTAAGAGGCTATCATTAGCCAAGGGGAGGAATGGTGTCCCTGGCCTCTGATTGTCAGAGGCTGGAGACAGATGGCAGGAGACAAATCGCTTGATCATTGTCTTCTGTCCCTCCCTCTGGGGCACCTGGCACTGGCCGCAGTTGGCAGACAGGCTATTGGGCTGGATGGACCTTTGGTCTGACCCATTATGGTCGTTCTTATGTTCTTATCAATGAACCTGGACCTCCCCGATAATCTATAACGGGACGTCTGCTGCTGCAGGCGTCTGGAGCTGTGGGGTGTGAGGGGCTCTGGGCAGTGATCAGGCACAAGGCTCCCAGCCCCCCAGGGACAGCCAGGGCCAGTCTGTTAGGGTCCGTCTGGGTCTCCCAAAGCGGAGGGAGACGAGACACCTGGAGCAGGGGCTGGGGGACGGGTGAGTCGCGTGGGGTAATTGTCTGCACTCCTGGCGGCGGCAGTAAGGGAAGTCAATGGGCAGGGAAAGCCGGGGTCCTGGCCAGTGGCTCCCAGCCCTCCTGCAAACCCTTCCCTCCGTTGCTGGCAGGGTGAGAGAGGTGGCAGGGGGCGTTCACAGCTCCTTGTCTGGCTCGGGCAGCACGGGGCTGGGCTGGTTGGGCTCTGTGCAGGGTGGCGAGGCCAGGCCAGGCCAGGGTCTGCAAGGGGCTCGTCCCAAGTCAGCCCCTCCAAGTCCGAGTGGGCATCTGCCAGGACGGTCCCCGTCTCGTTAATCTGCTGAACTTCCACAAGGCAGTGGGGTGTCTCCCCACGCCGGCCACCCAGCCCCATTCAGCACCAACTGCCCCTCCCCCGCCAAGTGGTGGAAATCAAATTGCTCCACCCCGCATTACAGTGCAGCCGCCTCTGGGGTGGGACGTGACAGCTGCCTGACAGCGCACTGCAGTGCAGCCCCGGAGTCACTGCCCCAGTGCTGAAATGCAGCCACTTCTGGGGTGGGGCAGAGGCGCTATATAACAGCACCCACCAACGCCGCCGTGCACTGCAGCATTGGGGTGAGAAAGACTCCATAGCTGGTGAATGGCAGGGTGGGGCCATTGCCTGAGGACAAGGGCTGAACCTCACCCCTGTTTTCCTCTCTCCGGATGGAATCTCCCAGCCGTAACCTCCCAGGGAGACAGATGGGGAAACAGGCCCAGACCTCGGGCAGGGCCGCAGCCAAGGTCACCCAGCGAGTCACGGCAGAGCAGGGCTGGGCTGGAAGCCGCTGTCCTGTCACTCAGCCGCAGACCTTACCCACAGTACGATCCATCGCACACAGGTCTGTGCTGGGCCGAGTTCCCAGGGCAGCCTGCAAGGTCTGGCCCCCTCTGCGTTCCCCACACCGGCAGCACGTAGCTCTCCCCCGCCCAGAGTCCCCGGCCGGTTCCGCTTTCTTGGGGCGAAGGGGCCGTTGGAGGGGAGGACGATCCAGGTGCAGGAGAGCAGCAGCCCCTGCGAGGAGCCCGAGGGACAGAGGTGTCAGCTGATCCCTCCCATCCACAGTCTCCTGGCCCCAAGTGTCTGAGGAGGGAGAAGAACCTGCCCCAGGTGCTAAGACGGAGGCTGATCCTGCCCTGGGGCTGAAGCGGGACTGAGCCTGCCCCAGCGAATATTCACATCCCCAACTGCTCCTGGCCTGTCTCTCCGACAGCTGGGATGGACGTCTGAGCATCCGATTTCAACCCCATTGCTCAGCCCAGGCCACCTGACCCATTGGGCTGGTGTGGACGACAAGTCCCACTTCCCTGAGATGTGTATTCGACGGCTGAGCCTGGTGTCTAGCCCAGCAGCCTGGTGTTTGTGTGTGTGTGTGTGTGTGTGTGTGTGTCACACCCCCTAGTGTGACTCTCAGCACTCAGACATTTCTAACACAGCTACAGAGCCAATGTGTGTAACTCCTCACACGACCACGGCACCGACACACAAGTCACACACAGCTTCAGGGCATCTCCAGCTTTCATCACACCCCTCATTTGGCCCCCCAGCCCCAGGGTCGGTGCCGCTCTACACACCAGTGACAGAAATGGCTTCCACAGCCAGGGCACAGCTCCAGTCCCGGCACAGAGGTGCCCCTGCCCGGCTGGGCTGGCGTGGCCCTTCTCCCCATGGCGGGCAGGATCAGCCCCTGCCTCAGCCCCAGGGCAGGATCAGGACCCATCTCTGCCATCAGGACACCCCAGAGCCTGTGGGACTCCCTGCTACAGGACGGGCTGGGTGGGGAGAGGGGGGCAGTGTGGAGTGGGAGGTGCTGGGGGGCACCACAGTTATCCCTCTTCCTTGCAGCTCTCTGCTTGAGACCCGCTCCCCTGGCCCCTGGGAGCTTTCCCTTTTCTGAGCGAAAGGAGCCCAGGTCTGGCCGGCTCCCCCACAGCTCATGTTCTCTGCACCTTCCACCAGCCTTGTGCTCTTCTCCGCACCTGCTCCCCCTTCTCCACAGCCTTCTGCAACTGTGGGGCCAGCCCTGGGCACCAGCCCCACGGAGGCTGCTCAGCGCAGAGCGGGGGGAAGGAATTGCTGCTCCTGGCTGGCTCCCAACACCCGGCAGTGCCGCCCACAAGCAGGTTGGCGCTTCTGGCAACAGTCTCACCCTGTTGACTCCTCTGGAGCTTGTGCTCCGCTCTGAGCCCAGATCCCTTTCTGCAGGACCCCTCCCTCGACAGCCACTTCCCCGGCTGGGTGTGACCCGGATTGGCCCTTCCTCAGGGGAGCACTTTGCACTTGGCCTTATTCAGCTTCACCCCATTGACCTCAGGCCATTTCTCCAGTGTGCCCAGATCATTCTGAATTACGACCCTGTTCTCCCTCCCAGCTTGGTATCACCGACAGACGTAAGCAGCGCACTCTCCATGCCCAGATCCACATCGCCGAAGATACTGAGCAGAGCCTGTCCCCAAACAGACCCCTGCAGAGCCCCCCTTGTTGTGCCCTTCCAGCAGGGCTGTGAACCATCAATAACGACTCTCTGAGAACGGCTGAACAGCCAGTTATGCACCCACCTTACAGCAGCCCCATCTCAGTTGTATTTGCTGAGTATATTGATAAGATCATGCTAGACAATATCCAATGCCTTCCTAAAACACAGGTACACCACATCCACCCCTTCTCCCTTACCCACAAGGCTTGTTATCCTGTCACAGAAAGCTATCCGATTGGTTGGACATGATTTCTTCTCTCCAAATCCAAGCCGGCTGTTACCCAGCCCCTTATTTTCTTCTAGATGTTTCCAGATTAATTCCTTAATGACTTGCTTCATTATCTTTCCTGGCACAGAAGTTAAACTGACTGGTGTGTAACTTCCTGGTTGTTCTTATTTCCCTTTGTAGAGATGGGCACTTTATTTGCCCTACTCCAGTCTCCTGGAATCTCTGCCAACTTCCAAGACTTTCAAAGGTGATAGCTAAAGGCTCAGATACCTCCCCTTTCAGCTCCGCCAGTATTCTAGGAGGCATTTCATCAGGTCCTCGTGACTTGCAGACATTGAACATTTCTAGGTCATTTTTAACTTTTTTTTTTTAATTTAATCTTCTAAACCTGCCCCCTCCCGACGAGCGTTCACCATGTCAGCCATTTCTCCATCGGACTTCTTGGTGAAGACCAAAACAATGAAGTCATTCAGCAGCTCTGCCATTTCCAAATTTCTTGATATTGTTCCTCCCTCCTCACTGAACAATGGGCCTACCCTGTGCTTGGTCTTCCTCTTGCTTCCAATATATTGCAGGTAGGCCTGGCAGTACAAATAGCCCCTTCTTGCCTCCTTCTGACCTCAGTATCAGGATACCCTAACACCTCGCCCTGTCACCATCCCGCATGGTATCGTCAGGAGCAAGGGGGTAGTAAGGAAAACTCCTTCTCATAGTCTGACCTGGGAAGGACACAGTTCACAGAGGTGAATCTTCAGTGAAATATCTCTCCTTGAATGCTCTATTTTCTTTTGAGATTTCCAATTTTCAAGTTTGAGAATCAGGACCAGACTTTCACTCAACGGAGTCCTTTGTTATTTTTTGTCTCAATGAATTATAAATCAGGGGAAACCGTTCTGCCTTTAGTATTTCTAAAAGACTTAGACATTTAAATTTTTGGGGTAATTTGGCAAAAACAGTTTCACTTCCCATTTTCCAGACAGCACAGTCTTTCAAAGGAACAAAAAAATTCAGAGTCTTTGTGAGAAATTCAATGAAATGTTCATGAATTTCCCTTCACTTGCGCCTCCCGCCTGCTCCAATTTTGAATAATTTGACTGCTCAGTCTCTAATTTCTCCAGTGGTGAGAAAAGCTGCTCTTCTGTACAGTTTTTCTCATGGCTCCTTTCACCTCTTTGTTCCTCAGAGTGTAAATTATGGGGTTCAACAGTGGAGAGACGATCGTGTTCAATAGGGAAATCAAGAGGTCACTCTTTGTAGTGGAGCCAGACTTAGGTACCAGGTAGGTGATAATGGCCATAACATAGGACACAGTCACCACCGTGAGGTGGGAGGAGCACGTGGAGAAGGCTTTACGCCTTCCCTCCGCCGATGGCAGCTTGAGGATGGTGGCGATAATGCGGACGTAGGACAGGAGTATCAACAGGAAAGGGCACAGGGTGAACATAACTGTCAGCATGGGACCTACAGCCTTAATCTGCGACGTGTCGGCACATGCCATATTCAGCAGTGGTGGGAAGTCACAGAAGAAGTGGGGGATGCGGTTGGAGCCACACAAGGGCAGGCTGAAGAACCACATGGTCATAGGAACATCCACCGAGACGCCAACAGCCCATGCAGCCCCCACGAGCAGAGCACATGCCCGGCCACTCATGATGGTTGTGTAGTGCAGGGGATGACATATGGCCACGTAGCGGTCGTAGGCCATGGCTGTGAGGAGGCAGCATTGTGTGAGGCCCATGATGGCATTGACGTACAACCCTGCTGCACAAGCTGCAATGGAGATGGTCTTTTCCTCCACCAGGAGGTGAGCCAGCAGCTGAGGGACCACACTGCTGGTGAGGCAGATTTCCACGAAAGACAGGTTCACCAGGAAGAAATACATGGGGGTGTGGAGAGAGGGGTTCAGCTTTATCAGCAGGATAACGAGCAGGTTCCCCATCAGGGTGAGCAGGTAGATGAACAAAAGTACCACAAACAAAAGGATCTGCAGCTTCTTCAGGTACGAGAACCCCACCAGGATGAACACATCGGAGATGGTCTGGTTCCCTCCAGCTTCGCTCTTGGAAGAGGTCATCTGTAGGGGGACAAAGAGACCCGGTCTGATGCACATCAGAAATGTGACTGCAAATTAAAACATTTATCCTGGTTTCCTTCCTGTTGGGACCCTTCTGACTAAAACCTGCTGAAATGTCTCTATAAATAACAGCGACTGACCCGGCCTTGCTCAGGGCTTTAAGCAGAGTCAGGGACATTTGGTTTGTGTGCTCAAGGGGTTGACTGTCTGGTTCTGGCTCTTTGAAGTCAGGTTTCTCTGGCCTCCTCATTGTCGTTCGAACGAGCTGTTCATTGTTCTCTTCCGTCTGATGGAAGAGCCACTTGTCTCTGTCTCTGTGTTTCCAGTCCATGTTGTGTTTGTTGCATTTCCAACAGCTCTCGATGGGGCCGTTCTGTGTGAATGGGATGGAGCTGGACCTGACGGGGGTCTAATTCCCTCAGTGAATGTGGCGCTGTGTAAGTTGTGTCACTTCCAGTGGGAAAGTGCGTTTCCTGCTCTGCGTCTCTGCTGTCTCGCTGGTCTGAAAGGCGTGGTGAGAAGGAACGGCGCGGTAGGTTGAGACCATTGCTGTAGATCCCCCTGGTGCAGCCCAGGGCTGAAGGTAACGACTATGTGTTTGAGGTACTCTTGTATGGCCACCCCCAACCCACGGGCTGTGTAAGATATGTCAGTGGAGGTGGAGGCAGGTGGCTGAATCATAGAATCATAGAAGAGTAGGACTGGAAGGTACCTCGAGAGGCCTTCGAGTCCAGCCCCCTGCCCTCATGGTAGGACCAAGCACTTTCTAGACCATCCCTGAAAGCCACCTATCTAACCTCTTCTTAAATATCTCCAGTGATGGAGATTCTACCACCTCCCTTGGCAATTCGTTCCAGAGTTTGATCACCCTGACAGTTAGGAACTTTTTCCTCATGTCCAACCTGAACCTCCCCTGCTGCAATTTCAGTCCATTGCCTCTTGTTCTATCCTCAGAGGGAAGGAAGAACAAGTTCCCGTCCTCTGCCTTATGACACCCTTTAAGATACCTGAAAACTGCTACCATGTCACCCTTCAATCTTCTCTTTTCCAAACTAAACAAGCCCTAAACAAGGCTGTGGGGGAGGGAGCCTTGGGGAGCAGGAGGTGGGAGGGGAAGAGGTGGGTGGTGGAGGAGGAGGGGGAGCTGGGAGGGTTGGGAGGCCAGCGCAGGCGGCAGAGGGTGCTGCAGTGACGGCAGGGGGCTGTGGAGGAGGCCTCGTTGTGCGTGGTGGTGAAGAGCAGGAGATGGGGGTGCAGAAGTCAGAGGAGCTGCGGGGACACAGGGCAGGGGCTGGGAGGTGCTGGGTGGTTGTACATCAGGGAGATGATAATTGACAGGGAAGGGCCTATGACAGCAGGGATGGGACAGGGCAGAGGGTTTGGGGGGTGGGAGGGTCTGGGATGAGGGCAGGAGCTGGAGGTGCAGATGTCACAGCAGAGTTTGCTGTGGGGGGGCCTCAGGGCAAAGGTGGAGGGGGATGGAATGAGGGGAGGGGGCTCAGGACAGAGGGTTGGGGGGGCGTTAGGGCCGGTGTTTGGATGGGGGGTCCTTGCCAGGGTGTGATGGAGTATGTGCAGGGTGTGGGAGGGTAGGGGCAGATCAGGGCAGGGGGTGGAGGGTGCCAGACAGAGGGTGCGGTGTGGGGGTCAGTGCAGAGTCTGGGGGTGAAAGCGTCACTGCAGCCGAGTTCCTGAATACGATTTCTCAGAGGAGGGCACATTCTCCTGTCACTCGTATGTTAATGATACGACTAATCACACCAGTGCCCGGATTCCCCTGCAGTGACACCTCACACCAGCAAACAGACACTGCGGAGCCGAAACACGCTGGAAACCATTTTCCGATGGAGAAGCCCCCTGGAATCTGAAAGCAGTGGGGGACTTTGGCCTTTCTGCCCTGCACAGCGTTATTCTTCCTTCAGTGTTAGTGAACGACCCAAATCATTCCTGCCTCCCTCACAGCCAGTTCTGCAATACATTGGTTTGTGTCCACATAAGAGACAAGACCTAAGGCCAGCTCCTTTCGTGGTGTAAATCGTAACAACGCCAGGGGTGTAAAAGGAGCTGAACTGAGGACAAGAAGTAATGGGCTGAAACTGCACCAAGGGAGGTTTAGGCTGGACATTCGGAAAAACTTCTCCACTGTCCAGATGGTTAAACGCTGGAATAAATTACCTGAAGGGGCTGTGGAATCTCCATCTCTGGAGATGTTTCAGAGCAGGTTAGACAGACATGTACCAGGGATGTTCTGTCCAGTGCAGGGGACAAGACACAAGGACCTCTCAAGGCCCCTTCCAGTTCTGGAGTTCTATAGGTTTACAAGTTACATCAGTCGTGGGGTTTGTTCTGTGATGTTAACAAGGAAATATGCAAGAAAGATCCTGTGACACAGGAGACATTTCCTGCAGATGTTTTACTTCAGGATCATTTGTTGACAAGAAACTTCATAATCGCAGGTGTGACCGTGAAGTGACAGAGATGAATTAAAAATGAGACACAATAAAAGATTTTGCCTGCCTGAACTGCCTCACTATGGGGCTCTCACAGGACTGCAGCAAATAACAGTGAGCTCGTAAGTGGGAACCAGAGTGACAGAAGAGTCACACTGAGTGGGAACGCCCAGACCTGGAGACTGTGTTCTTCTGACTCTCAATGACACACGCTCTCCAAGAGAACAAAGAGACAACACGAAATCACAGGACCAAAGGAAAGGGTGGGGCTGAGCTACGCCCAGTGCACATCACAGAACCTTTTCAAACACCTGTGAGTGATATTTTCTAAACATACAGAAGCGGTGAGAATTCTTGTGTCTCTCTTAAGAGCTTCTTTGGGGAACCTCCACTGACAATACAAAGGACTTTCCTGCGCACTAGATGCAGAGCTGGCCGGGAAATGGAATTTCCATCCCATGGGAAATGCCAGTGTGTGTTTTCATCCTGAATCAATATGAAATGTTGAAGGAGCAAAATCCCAAATTATAGTTCAGAAGAGCCCGTAGGAACTCAAATGTCCAACACAAAACGGCCATCAGCATCCATAATTACTCATGGAAAACATCCATATTGATGAATTTCTTTTTCCAGAATGGATTTTGGTTTACGTCTATTTCTTGGTTGACATCTGGACAGGCTCTAAAGAAATGGAATTACTTCATTATTTAGGATTATTTAGTTTACAGAAGAGAAGAGAGAACTGGGGATTTGATAGCAGCCTTCAACTTCCTGAAGGGGGGCTCTAAAGAGGATGGAGAGAGGTTTATCTCAGAAGTGACAGACGGCAGAACAAGGAGCAATGGTCTTAAGTTACAGTGGGGGAAGTATAGGTTGGATATTAGGAAAAACTATTTCACGGGGGTGGGGGGGTGAAACACTAGAATAAGTTACCTAGAGAGGTGGTGGAACCTCCATCCCTTCAAGTTGTTAAATCCCAGGTTGACAAAGTCCTGGCTGGGATGATTTAGTTGGGGGTGATCCTGCTTTAGGCAGGGGGCTGGACTCAATGACTTCCTGAGGTCTCTTCCAGCCCTGGCATTCTACGATTTACTCACCACTCAGAATAAGGTCCAGGGAGATTCTTGTCATTGAAAGCTCAGTGGTAATTTCAGTGCTCTTCAGGTCACCCAGACAGTCCCTTTAGAAACAGGAGACCATGCAGTAAATTAACAAAGCCCCATTGTGTAACAAAAGGCCTCAGATAAATTCAGCTGAGAGACCCCCTCTAAATTATTGGGCTTCACCTTTGAAGCATGTACTGTGGTCGTATTCAGGAGAGGATATTCTCATGAGAAGAGATCAGATGAAGCCCACCCAGCCGACTGTGCTCAAATTCATAACCAGCACACACCTTACGAAACAAAACAAAAAAGCAGCAAAGTAGTGCTTTAAAGACTAACAAAATAATTCATTAGTGCACCTGGACTGCTTGTTTGTGTTGATGGGATGTCGACTCACATGGCCGTCTCTCTGTTATTGTTCAACTTACGAAACAACAGTTATACTCACATTCAGTGGGTAATAACGGTGATGAGGAAGAGCAGGAAGTCTGGGGAGCAGAGTGGAGAAAAGATGAGAGCTGTGAGAAGAAAAAACACCAACATCACCACTACAAAAAGAATCAGGCGTGGGGGGGGTAGGAGGAGGTGTGGGGCTCATCTGTCACTCTGCTGGGCACTGTGGAATGAGGGGACCAGAACTTCACCTTGTGCCAATGACCCCCACGCCCTGAAATCCAGCACTTGACCTCACCCAAGGTAGCTACATTTGGTAAATTCTGAATGACAGATTCAGACAGACAGACAGACAGACAGACACTCAGGTTCTCCACACACATATATGGAAAATTCAGATGAAGGAACCAGTGAGGTGATTTGGCTCCCGTTGCAGAGTGGGGCACAACACTGAGGGTTGCAGTGGGAGGATGGCTGGGGGCTGAAGGCTCCTTTTCCCTACCTTGTTCAGGATGGGCAGTTCCATCTCCCAGCTGCTGCTGGTGCTGGACGTGCTGAAGGAAACAGGTGTGTTTATTACATTCACTGGCTTCTGGGACCAAGTCCCTCAGGCCAAATTTCTTGCCATATTCCCCAGAGGAAAACAACACTGCCTCAGGCTGCAACAAACAAAAGTCACTGAGAGAATCGGTTTCTAGGAAGTTGTATCATCGTCATCCTCATCTTCACCTGTATTTTCTAAATTAAAATCATTCTGAGATTCGCTTTCCTGGTAAATTATTTGACCTGTTTTGCCTACAAGGAGGACTCATTTGTCCCAAGAAGACACCCCAGAGTCGGGGCAGGAACAACCCCCAGGGCTCATGGCTGCAGTTTTCTGATGCTCAGACTCTAGTCTCAGAGCCATGATGAGAGCCCAGGAGCTCTGACTCCCACTCCCGCCTGCTCTAACCATTACACCCCACTGCTCTGCCAGAGGTGAGAACAGAACCCAGGAGTCCTCACTCCCGGAACCACTGCCCAGAACACAGGGCTGAATTCCCACCGAGCCCAGGGGCAGCCAGGGCCACCCCTGCTAGGGCTCTGGCCTTGGACAGGGTAGAGCAATGAAGGCCCACGTCCCCCCTGCCACCACATGCTGGAGAGGGAGGGAACTGGTGGCTGTAAGCCCCACTGTGCGCCCCTGAGTCTGGGAAGAGTGACTGAGGCAGATATTGTCCAAGTGACCTAGGTGGTTTGGGCACCTGTTATTAACAGGAAATCGAAGCAGGTGCTCAAATCCCCTGGGCAGCTCTGAGGTGGCACCTGGGATGTGTGCGGAGCTGCTGCCGCTCTCGGGGCCGGGCGGGGATCTCGGCTCAGATTCTCCTGACTCCTGCGGCTCCATCCCGAGAGCTGGGCGGAAGGACTCAGACGGGGCAGCGAGTGGTCCGGTGGCACCTGAGAGACTGACAGCAACGAACTCAGTGGGCAGAACCCGTTTCCCAGCTGAGACGAGCCCCACAGGGGTTTTGCTCCAAAAGCTGCTCATGTGTGTGTGCGCAGGGCTGATTTCCTAGGGGCGGGGGCAGCGCTCACGCCTCAAACCGCCCCCTGCCACCAGAGCTCAGACCCCAAACCGCCCCCACCCCCCCCCGGAACTCACACCCCAAACCGACCCCCCCGCCCGAACTCATGCCCCAAACGGCCCCCCGGCTCCTATGTGGCTTGACCCCCCACAGTCCCTCTCTATATTAATGTGCCCCCAGTGTGTGTGTGTGTGTGTGTGTGTGTGTGTGTGTGTGTGCAGTGCAGGCTGCGTCCCCGGGGCAGACCCCTCCTGCTCTGGGACGTCCGTGCAGAGCGCTGGAATGGGGCCCTCCCTGCTCTGCCCATCCCAGACCAGGCCCTAGCAGGGGTGGCTCTGGCTGCCCCTGGGGTCAGTGGGAATCCAGCCCTGTGCTCTGGGCAGTGGGTCTGGGAGTGAGGACCCCTGGGGACTGGAACTCAGCCCCAAACCGCGCCCCCCCAAGCCCCCAACCTCCCTTCAGTTTAACTCCCCCTCCCCCAGCCCCGATCTGCCCCCCGGCTTAACTCCCCCTCCCCCAGCCCCGATCTGCCCCCCGGCTTAACTCCCCCTCCCCCGGCACCAAACTGCCCCCCGCTCCCACGTGGTTTCACCCCCCCTGCCGCCCTGTAACTCCCGAAGCCGCCGGTGCAGCCGTGGGGGAAGCGCTGCGCCAGGCTCCGGTGTGGGGACGGACACGTGGTGGGGGAAGGGCCGTGGGTGTGTCTCCGCTTAGTCCCGCCCTCCACCGGGCCTTGCCCCCTCGGCCGTGCTGGGAGCACGGGGGAGTGTGTGTGTGTGTCTGTGTGTATATATGTGTGTGCGCGTGTGTGTCTGTGTCTGTGTGTTGGTGTGTGTGTTCTCATCATGGTTCTCATGGAGACTTTTATCATCCAGACATTTGTTGGGAGACCAATACAGCAGCACACAGACAAACCAGGAAGTTTTTGGAGAATGTTGGGGATAACTTCTTGGTACGAGTGCTGAAGGAACTGCCCAGGGGCCGTGCGCAACTTGACCTGTTGCTCACAAACAGGGAAGAACTAGGAGAAGAAATAGACGTGGGGGGGGACCTGGGCTGCAGCAACCATGAGATCGTAGATTTCAGGATCCAGACGAAAGGAAGAAGGGTGAGCAGTAACATACAGACCCTTGATTTCAGGAGAGCAGACTTTGGCCATGTCTACACGTGCACGCTACTTCGAAGTAGTGGCACCAACTTCGAAATAGCGCCCGTCACGGCTACACGTGTTGGGCGCTATTTCGAAGTTGAAATCGACGTTAGGCAGCAAGACGTCGAAGTCACTAACCCCATGAGGGGATGGGAATAGCGCCCTACTTCGAAGTTGAACGTCGAAGTAGGGCACGTGTAGCCGATCCGCGTCCTGCAACGTCGAAATAGGGGGGTCCACCATGACGGCCATCAGCTGACAGGTTGAGAGATGCTCTCTCTCCAGCCCCTGCGGGGCTCTATGGTCACCGTGTGCAGCAGCCCTTAGCCCAGGGCTTCTGGCTGCTGCTGCTGCAGCTGGGGATCCATGCTGCATGCACAGGGTCCGCAACCAGTTGTTGTCTCTGTGGATTTTGTGTTGTTTAGTGCAACTGTGTCTGGGAGGGGCCCTTTAAGGGAGAGGCTTGTTGTTGAGTCCGCCCTGTGACCCTGTATGCAGCTGTTCCTGGCACCCTTGTTTCGATGTGTGCTACTTTGGTGTGTAGACGTTCCCTCGCAGCGCCTATTTCGATGTGGTGCTGCCCAACGTCGAAGTTGAACATTGACGTTGCCAGCCCTGGAGGACGTGTAGATGTTATTCATCGAAATAGCTTATTTCGATGTCGCTACATTGAAATAAGCTATTTCGACGAAGCGTGCACATGTAGACGGAGCCTTTGACTCCCTAAGAGACCAGATGAGCAGGATCCCTCGGGAAACGAAGATGAAGGGGAAAAGAGTTGAAGAGAACTGGAAGTACTTTAAAGAAGTCTTACTGAAGGCACAGGAACAAACAATCCCTCTGCGTAGTAAGAAATGCAAACATGGGAGGCAACCAGCTTGGCTTAACAGGGGAATCCTTAGTCAGCTTAAATTCAAAAAGGATGCATACAAGAAATGGAAACGAGGACAGTTGACTAAGGAGGAGTAGAAACATACGGCTGGAGAATGCCAGGCAGTAATCAGGAAAGCGAAAGCACAGTTGGAACTGCAGCTGGCAAGGGATGTGAAGAGTAACAAGAAGTGTTTCTACAGGCATGTGAACAATAAACGGGTTATAAGAGAAGGTGTGGGGCCATTACTGGATGAGGGAGGTAACCTAGTGACAGATGATGCAGGAATAGCTGAAGTACTTAATGCTTTTTTTGCCTCAGTCTTCACAGACAAAGTCAACTTCCCTATGACGGTCCTAGATGATGCAGTATGGGAAGGAGGAGGGCAGTCATCTGTGGGGAAAGAACAAATTCTGAGCTATCTGGAAAAACTAGATGTGCACAAGTCCATGGGTCTGGATTTAATGGACCCCCGGGTACTGAGGGAATTGGCAGAGGTCATTGCTGAACCTTTGGCCATTATCCTTGAAGACTCTTGGAAATCGGGGGAGATACTGGATGACTGGAAGAAGGCAAACGTAGTGCCCATCTTTCAAAAAGGAAAGAAGGACAATCCAGGGAACTATAGACCCGTCAGCTTTACCTCAATCCCTGGGAAAATAATGGAGGGAATCCTCAAGGAATCCATTTTGAAGCACTTGGAAGAGGGGAAAGTGATCAAAAGTAGCCAACATGGATTCACCAGGGGCAAGTCCTGCCTGACCAATCTGATCAGCTTCCATGATGACGTAACAAGCTCTGTGGACATGGGAAAGTCAGTGGATGTGATATACCTTGACTTCAGCAACACTTTTGATATGGTCTCCCGCAACATTCTTGTCCACAAGTTAAGGAAATATGGATTGGATGCTTGGACTTTTAGATGGATGGAAAGCTGGCTTGATGGTTGGGCCCAACGGGTAGTGGTCAATGGCTCAATATCTGGATGTTGGATCTGTTCCAAGCGGAGTGCTGCAAGGCTCGGTTCTGGGGCCGGTGTTATTCAACATCTTTATTAATGACCTGGATGAGGGACTGGGCTGCACCCTCAGCAAGGTTGCAGATGACACAAAACTAGGGGGAGAAGTAGATACGTTGGAGGGTAGAGAGAGAATCCAGAGGGACCTGGATAAATTGGAGGACTGGGCCAAAAGAAATCTGATGCGGTTCAATAAGGAGAAGTGTAGAGTCCCGCACCTGGGGCGGAGGAATCCCAAACATTGTTACAGGCTGGGGACTGACTGGCTCAGCAGCAGTACGATGGAAAGGGACCTAGGGGTTATGGTGGATGAAAGGCTGGATATGAGTAAACACTGTGCCCTTGTAGCCAAGAAGGCTAACGGCACACTGGGGTGCATTAGGAGGAGCATTTCGAGCAGATCTAGGGAAGTAGTTATTCCTCTTTATTCGGCACTGGTGAGGTCACATTTGGAATACTGTGTCCAGTTTTGGGCCCCCCAGTATAAAAATGATGTGGATTTGCTGGAGCAGGTTCAGCGAAGGGGAACAAAAATGATGAAGGGTCTGGAGCACAAGACTTAGGAGAGGCTGAGGGATTTGGGTTTGTTTAGTTTACAGAAGAGAAGACTTAGAGGTGATTTAATAGCAGCCTTCAACTTCCTGAAGGGGAGCTCTAAAGAGGAGGGTGAGAAATTGTTCTCAGTGGTGTCTGATGGCGGAACAAGGAGTAAAGGTCACAAGTTGAAGAGGGAGAGGTGTAGGTTAGATATTATGAAAAACTGCTTCCCCAGGCGGTTGGTGAAGCACTGGAATGTGTTGCCTAGAGAGGTGGTGGATTCTCCATCCCTTGAGGTTTTTAAGTGCCAGCTGGACAAGGTCCTGGCCTGGATGAGTTAGTGGGGGTTGATCCTGCTTGAAGCAGGGGGCTGGAATAGATGACCTCCTGAGGTCCCTTCCAGCCCTACGATTCTGTGTGTGTGTGTGTGTGTGTGTGTGTGTGTTTGTCTGTGTCTCTGTGTGTGTGTGTTGGGGTGTGTGTGTGTGTGTGTATGTGTCCCACTGGCCGGGCTGGGCCGGGGCTGGGTCCTTCTCCCCTGGCCAGGCTGCGCCAGACACACACGACAGCTGGGCAGAGAGGCCGGGCGTGCGGGAGGGAAATACGGTGATGGACGGGCAGAGGGGTGCGTGGGCATTGCCAGACACACACGACAGCTGGGCAGAGAGGCCGGGCGTGCGGGAGGGAAATATGGTGATGGACGGGCAGAGGGGTGTGTGGGCATTGCCAGACACACACGACAGCTGGGCAGAGAGGCCGGGCGTGTGGGAGGGAAATACGGGGATGGACGGGCAGAGGGGTGTGTGGGCATTGCCAGACACACACGACAGCTGGGCAGAGAGGCCGGGCGTGCGGGAGGGAAATATGGTGATGGACGGGCAGAGGGGTGTGTGGGCATTGCCAGACACACACGACAGCTGGGCAGAGAGGTTCTCTGTGCCTTACATATTGAGTCTGTTCTGGTCTGGCGATGGATGGGCTGAAGAAGTGGGTCTGTCCCACGAAAGCTCATCGCCTAATAAATTATTTTTTTCGTCTTTAAAGTGCTGCTGGGCTGCTGTTTGGTTTTGACCGTACATAGACGAGCACGGCTCTCTCTGTTACTAGAAAGGAAGTGGAGGGGAAGGTCCCTCCCATCCAGGTGGGTGACCGGATGTGGGAGGAAGGTCTCAGGGGAGGCCGAGCAATACTGAGTGAATGGCTCGTGCCGGGGGGGTAGAGGGTTGGCAGCTCTGCCCACACTGCGACTCCAGCCACAACATCTCACCCGCCTGCCCACGTGGGGTTTTACCCTCTCCAGCCTGTGCCCAAAGGAACCTGCTCGGCCCTACGGCGGGGGTGGGCAACCTTCTCAAACCACAGAGCCCAACTCCCTCCGAATTCAGAGCAAGGGGCCAGCAAAGAGCTGGGAACAAAGCTCATCTGCATGGCTGGAAACATCCCACTGAACTGGGAACTGAGGTGAGTAACCGTCGCGTTAATGAACCTGGAACTCCCCGATTCTCTGGAACGGGACGTCTGCTGCTGCAGGCGACTGGAGCAGTGGGGTGTGAGGAGCTCGGGGCAGAGTTCAGGCACAAGGCTCCCAGCCCCCCAGGCACAGCCGGGGCCAGTCTCTTCAGGTCCGTTCAGGTCTCCCAAAGCGGAAGCAGACGAGTCACCTGGAGCAGGGGCTGGGGGACGGGTGAGCCACGTGGGGTAATTGTCTGCACTCCTGGCGGCGGCAGTAAGGGAAGTCAATGGGCAGGGAAAGCCGGGGTCCTCGCCAGTGGCTCCCACCCTCCCACTCACACCTCCCTCCGTCGCTGGCAGGGCGAGAGAGGCGGCAGGGGGCTTTCACAGCTCCTCGTCTGGCTCCGGCAGCACCAGGCTGGGCTGGCTGGGCTCTGTGCAGGGCGGCGAGACCAGGCCAGGGCCTGCAAGGGGCTCGTCCCGACTCAGCCCCTCCAAGTCCCAGTGGGCGTCTGGCAGGACGGTCCCTGTCCCATTGCTCTTCTGAGCTCCAGCTAGTCAGCGGGGTGTCTCCCTGGGCCGACCACCCAGCCCCATTCAGCACCAACAGCCCCTCCCCCGCCAAGTGATGAGAATCAAATTGCCGCACCCAACATTACAATGCAGCCACCTCTGGGGTGAGACGTGACAACTGCCTGACAGCGCACTGCAGTGCTGCCCCGGTGCTGAACTGCAGCCACTTCTGGGGTGGGGCAGAGGCGCTATATAACAGCACCCAGCAACGCCGCCGTGCGCTGCAGCATGGGGGTGAGAAAGACTCCATGGCTGGTGAATGGCAGGGTGGGGCCATTGCCTGAGGACAAGGGCTGAACCTCTCCCCTGCTTTCCTCTCTCCGGATGGCATCTCCCAGCCGTAACCTCCCGGGGAGACAGATGGGGAAACAGGCCCAGACCTGGGGCAGAGCCTCAGCCAAGGTCGCCCAGCGAGTCACGGCAGGGCAGGGCTGGGCTGGAAGCCGCTGTCCTGTCACTCAGCCGCAGCCCTTACCCACAGTACGATCCATCGCACACAGGTCTGTGCTGGGCCCGGAGTTCCCAGGGCAGCCGGCAGGGTCTGGCCCCCTCTGCGTTCCCCACACCGGCAGCACGTAGCTCTCCCCCGCCCAGAGTCCCCGGCTGGCTCCGCGTTCTTGGGGCGAAGGGGCCGAGGGAGGGGAGGAAGATCCGGGCGCAGGAGAGCAGCAGCCCCTGCGAGGAGCCCGAGGGACAGAGGTGTCAGCTGGTCCCTCCCATCCACGGTCTCCTGGCCCCCAGCGGCTGAGGCAGGAGCTGAGCCTGTCCCCGCGGCTTAGGCTGGAGCTGAGTCTTCCCAGGTGGCTGAGGCAGGTATAACCCTTCTGAGTCTGGCCTGATGTTGGCGCATGGCCGTACCCTGTGCTGTGAGGGCCCAATCCAGGCCTGGCGCAGGCCAAGGCAGCTCCACCCGTTCCAGAGGTGCAGGGGGACCCACTTCCCCAGGGCTGAACTGGACACTGGGAGGGGCTGGGGCAGTGGGGGAGCCTGGCTGGGGTGAGGGAGAGCGAATGGCCCAGGGGGTGTCGGGTAGGACAGGTCTGGGTGGAGGCCGAGACCCGCGGGAAGTGAGTTAGTTACACAGGAGGGAGGTGCAGAGGGAGAGCGGAGCAGCCGGCTTGTTCCACAAAAGTACCTCTGCCAGCCCCTCCGGCAGCCACAAGCCCCACAGGCAAACCCCCAGATTCTCCAGCTGCTCCACCCCCGACCGACAGCCCCTGCTCGGGGGAGAGGTCACTGAAACCTGGGTCACCAGCTGCACCCAGCTTCTTCCGGCCCCAAAGGGTCCAGCCGCAGCCTCAGGTCAATCCAGGCTTGGCTCTCACCAACCAGCACGCTGGGCCTGGCCTTCAGCATCCACGTGTACAGGTGTGTTAACAGACAGACAGACCCGGGCAGAGAGTGGGTGCAGGTGGCACATTACAGACGTCCCCCACGGCCACTGATGCAGCCAGCCACGTCCTGTGCTGATGTCCTGAAAGTCTCTGAACACCCCCCACGGGGCGGGAGCCCAGGGGACACTGGCTTAGTTCCTGCAGACTGGAGAACTGGGCGCTGGAGCACTGGAACCGGAACCCAAACTGGGAGCGAGGTGGTCACCGCCAGGGCATCTGACGGCTTTCCACGGGGAGGGGAACGTCCTTTCTCCTTCCCACAGGCACTGGTGGCTCAGAGTCACCCGACCCCGGTGAGCCGCTGTGGGAAACTGCCCTCGGTGGCTGGTTTCCCCAGCACGGCCCAGTCCAGTCACATGGCAGCTGGGATGGACATCTGGGCGTCTGATTTCAACCCCATTGCTCAGCCCAGGCCACCTGACCCCTTGGGCTGGTGTGGACGACAAGTCCCACTTCCCAGCAGCCTGGTTTTCTCTCTCTCTCTCTCTCTCTCTCTCTCTCTCTCTGTGTGCGTGTGTGTGTGTGTGACACCCCCTCGTGTGACTCTCAGCACTCAGACATTTCTAACACAGCTACAGAGCCAATGTGTGTAACTTCTCACATGACCACGGCACCGACACACAAGTCACACACAGCTTCAGGGCATCTCCAGCTTTCATCAGACCCCTCACTTGGCCCCCAGCCCAGGGTCGGTGCCGCTCTACACACCGGTGACAGAAATGGCTTCCACAGCCAGGGCACAGCTCCAGTCCCGGCACAGAGGTGCCCCTGCCCGGCTGGGCTGGCGTGGCCCTTCTCCCCACGGCGGGCGGGGACTGCTCGGGCACCGACCTCAGGGCCCCGGCGGCAGAACGCCCCGGCTGCGATGTCGGCCCTGGGGCGCAGAGACTCTGTGGGGATGGGAACCTGCTCCAGGGCCGGCTGAGTTCTACCAGCCCTACCCCACGGCGCCCTCTGCCCCACGGCACCTCCTGCCCCACAGCACCCTCAGCCCCACGGCTCCCTCTGCCCACTAATCCGAGTTCCTCTCTGCCCCCGACCCGAGTTCCTCTCTCAGCTCTGCCTCCCCAGCACCCATCCCCATCCTGCCCCATGTCCCAGCCCTGCTGCCTGAGGGGGCGGGGGAGGGGTGCAGGCGGCCCCCAGAGGGGCACACGGGGACCCCCCCCGTTTAGCAATTGAAACGTTGGCAGGAGTCCAAGGGGCAGTGCCCGTCCCGAGTGCTGCCGAGCACCACCTCTGGCTCTGCCCCTCCCCAAGCCCCTCTCTGCCCTCCCCCAGGTCCTGCCCCCCCCCGCCCCTCGGGCTCCCGAGTCCCCCCAGGACGTCCCTGCGCGGCCCCCAGCCAGGAGCTTCACCCACCAGTGCTGCCCTGGGAGACGCGGCACTCGCCTGTCTGGTCCCTGCTCCGCTGGGTGGGTGTGGGGCACTGGCTGCCTGCCCCAGAGACCGAGGGGCTGCGCAATGGGCACCCACAGCCCCACAGAGCCCAGGAGCCTCCGGCAGCCCTGGGAGTGAAAGCTGCCCCCAGCCCCACCAGAGATGCTCAGCCCCCGCCTCAGCCCCAGAGCAGGATCAGCCCCTCCCTCAGCCCTAGGGCAGGATCAGGTCCCATCTCTGTGGTCAGGACACCCAGAGCCTGCGGGACTCCCTGCTACAGGATGGGCTGGGTGGGGAGAGGGGAGAAGTGGGGAGTGGGAGGGGCTGGGGGCTGGCTGGGGGCACCACAATTATCCCTCTTCCTTGCAGCTCTCTGCTTGAGACCCGCTCCCCTGGCCCCTGGGAGCTTTCTCTTTTCTGAGCGAAAGGAGCCCAGGTCTGGCCGGCTCCCCCACAGCTCATGTTCTCTGCACCTTCCACCAGCCTTGTGCTCTTCTCCGCACCTGCTCCCCCTTCTCCACAGCCTTCTGCAACTGTGGGGCCAGCCCTGGGCACAGCCCCACGGAGGCTGCTCAGCGCAGAGCGGGGGGAAGGAATTGCTGCTCCTGGCTGGCTCCCAACACCCGGCAGTGCCGCCCACAAGCAGGTTGGTGCTTCTGGCAACGGTCTCACCCTGTTGACTCCTGTGTAGCTTGTGCTCCGCTCTGAGCCCAGATCCCTTTCTGCAGGACTCCTCCCTCGACAGCCACTTCCCCGGCTGGGTGTGACACGGATTGGGCCTTCCTCAGGGGAGCACTTTGCACTTGGCCTTATTCAGCTTCACCCTATCGACCTCAGGCCGTTTCTCCAGTGTGCCCAGATCATTCTGAATTACGAGCCTGTTCTCCCTCCCAGCTTGGTATCACCTACAGACGTAAGCAGCGCACTCTCCACGCCCAGATCCACATCGCCGAAGATACTGAGCAGAGCCTGTCCCCAAACAGACCCCTGCAGAGCCCCCCTTGTTCTGCCCTTCCAGCAGGGCTGTGAACCATTGATAACGACTCTCTGAGAATGGCTGTACAGCCAGTTATGCACCCACCTTACAGCAGCCCCATCTCAGTTGTATTTGCCTAGTATATTGATAAAAGGATATGCCAGACGATATCAAGTGACTTACTAAAGCATAGGTACACCACATCCACCCTTTCTCCCTTGTCCACAAGCCTTGTTATCCTATCACAGAAAGCTATCGGATTGGTTGGACATGATTTGTACTTTACATATTCATGCTGGCTGTTACCCAGCCCCTTATTTCCTTTCAGATGTTTCCAGATGAATTCCTTAATTATTTGCTCCATTATCTTTCCTGGCACAGAAGTTAGTAAACTAACTGGTCTGTAACTTCCTGAGTTGTTTTTATTTCCCTTTTTTGTCAATGAGAACATTTTTGCCCTTTTCCAGTCTTCTGGAATCTCTCCAGACTTCCAGGACTTTTCAACCATGAAAGCGAAAGGCTCAGATACCTCCCCTTTCAGCTCCACCAATACTCTAGGAGGCATTTCATCAGGTCCTGGTGACCTGCAGACATGGAACATTTCTAGGTTATTTTTGCCTTTTTCTTTTTTTATTTTATCTTCTAAACCTGCCCCCTCCCCACTATGACTCACCACGTCAGGCATTTCTCCATCCGACTTCTTGGTGAAGACCAAAATAAAGAGGTAATTAAGCAGCTCTGCCATTTCCAGTTTTCTTGGTATTGTTCCTCCCTCCTCACTGAGCAATGAGCCTACCCTATCCTTGGCCTGTCTCTTGTTTCTAATACATTGCTGGTGCTACAGCTGACCCATTCTTACCTCCTTCTGTGGCACACGTCCTCAGCATCGGATGTCCCCCCAAACCTTTCCCTGTCAGCATCCCACATCTCATCGTCAGCAGCAAGGGGGTAGTAAGGAAAACAGCTTCACATAATCTGACCTGGGAAGGACATAGCTGGCAGAGATGTACCTGCTATGAAACATCTTGCCTTGGAAGTTTGTTTTCCTTTGAGATTTCCAATTTTGATGGTCAAAAATCAGGACCATACTTTAACTAAACTTATTCCTCTGGGCTTTCTTTTTGTCCACAAATAATTAATCCAGGGAAATTGTTCTACCTTTCGTATTTTAAAAAAATATAGAAATTTAAAATTTTCGGGTAAATTGGCAACAAGAGTTTCACTTGCCAATTTCCCTTCACTGGGACCCCCAGCCTAATTTTGACTAACTCAACTTTTCATGCTCTAATTTCTCCAGTGGTGAGAAAAGCTGCTCTTCTGTAAAGTTTTTCTCAAGGCTCCTTTCACCTCTTTGTTCCTCAGAGTGTAAATTATGGGGTTCAAAGCTGGTGAGACAATTGTGTTCAATAGGGAAATCAATAGGTCACTCTCTGTAGTGGAGCCAGTGTTGGGTACCAGGTAGGTGATGAGGGCCGTTCCATAGGACACAGTCACCACCGTGAGGTGGGAGGAGCAGGTGGAGAAGGCTTTACGCCTTCCCTCCGCCGATGGCAGCTTGAGGATGGTGGAGATAATGCGGACGTAGGACAGGAGTATAAATAGGAAAGGGCACAGGTTGAACAGAACTATCACCATGAGACCTACAATCTTAATCTGCGACGTGTCGGCACATGCCATACTCAGTACTGGTGGGAAGTCGCAGAAGAAGTGGGGGATGCGGTTGGAGCCACAGAAGGGCAGGCTGAAGAGCCACATAGTCAGAGGAACTTCCACTGAGATGCCAGCACCCCATGCAGCCCCCACGAGCAGAGCACACACCCGGCTGCTCATGATGGTTGTGTAGTGCAGGGGGTGACATATGGCCACATGGCGGTCATAGGCCATGACTGCGAGGAGGCAGCAGTCCGTGAGGCCCATGATGGCACGGACGTACACCCCCGCTGCACAAGCTGCAATGGAGATGGTCTTTTCCTCCACCAGGAGGTGAGCCAGCAGCTGAGGGACCACACTACTGGTGAAGCAGATTTCCGATGCAGACAGGTTCACCAGGAAGAAATACATGGGGGTGTGGAGGGAGGGGCTCAGCTTTACCAGCAGGATAACGAGCAGGTTCCCCATCAGGGTGAGCAGGTAGATGACCAGAAGTACCACAAACAGAAGGATTTGCAGCTTGTTAAGGTACGAGAACCCCGCCAGGACGAACACATGGGAGATGGTCTGGTTCTCTCCAGGGTCGCTCTTGGAAGAGTTTATCTGTAGGGGGACAAAGAGACCGGGTCTGAGACATATCAGAAATGTGACTGCAAATTACATTTGTCCTGGTTTCCTTCCTTTTGGGACCCTTCTCACTAACACCCGCTGAAATTTCTCTGTAAATAACGGTGACTGACCCGGCCTTGCTCAGGGCTTTAAGCAGAGTCAGGGACATTTGGTTCATGTGCTCGAGGGGTTGACTGTCTTCTTCTGTCTCTTTGAAGTCAGGTTTCTCTGGGCTCCTCACTGTCACTGGGTTGAGATGTTCACTGTCTTCTTCTGTCCATATGAAGGTGAGTTTCCCGGAGTTCTTCATTTTCATCTGATGGAAGAGCCGCTTGTGTCTGTCTCTGTGTTTCCAGTCCATGTTGTCTGTTCGTTGCATTTCCAACAGCTCTCGATGGGGCCGTTCTGTGTGAATGGGATGGAGCTGGACCTGAAGGGGGTCTAATTCCCTCAGTGAATGTGGCGCTGTGTAAGTTTCCTGCTCTGCGTCTCTGCTGTCTCGCTGGTCTGAAAGGTGTGGTGAGAAGGAATGGTGTGGTAGGTTGAGCCCATTGTTGTAGATCAGCCTGGCACAGCCCAGGGGTGAAGGTGACGGCTGTGTGTTCAAAGTACTCTTGTATGGCCATCCCTGGCCCTTGGGGGCTCCCCATGGGCTGTGTAAGATATGTCAGTGGGGGTGGAGGCAGGGGTCTGAAAGCTGGCGGGAGGGAGCGTTGGGGTGGGGGAGGGCAGAGGAAAAGAGGTGGGTGGAGAATGCGGGGAGCTGGGAAAGTTGGGGGACCAGAGGCAGAGGGCAGAGGTTGCTGCAGTGAGGGCAGGGGGTCCGTGGGGGAGGCCTTGTTGTGTGTGGTGGTTAAGGGCAGGGGATGGGGGTGCAGAAGTCAGGGAGTTGGGGGGACTCATGGCAGGGGTTGGGAGGTGCTGTGTGGTTGTACACCAGGGAGATGATTATCAACAGGAAAGGGCCTGTGAGGGCAGGGATGGGTCAGGCAGAGGGTTTGGGGGTGGGAGGGTCGGGGGTGAGAGCAGGAGCTGAAGGTGCAGATGTCACAGCAGGGTTTGGTGTGGGGGGTCTCAGGGCAAAGGTGGAGGAGGATGGGGCTCATGACAGAGGGTTTGGGGGGCGTTAGGGCAGGTGTTTGGGTGGGGGGGTCCTTGCCGGGGTGTGATGGAGTATGTGCAGGGTCCGGGAGGGTTGGGGCAGCTCAGGGCAGGGGAAGGAGGGAGCCAGACGGAGGGTGCAGTGTGGGGGTCAGTGCAGATTCTGGGGGTGAAAGTGTCACCGCAGCCGAGTTCCCCAAATATGATTTCTTAGACGAGGGCACATTCTCCTCTCACTCGTATGTTAATGATACAAGTAATCACAGCAGTGCCCGGATTCCCCTGCAGTGACACCTCACACCAGCAAACGGACACTGCGGAGCCTAAACACGCTGGAAACCGTTTTCCGATGGAGAAGCCCCCTGGAATCTGAAAGCAGTGGGGGACTTTGGCCTTTTTGCTCTGCACAGCGTTATTCTTCCTTCAGTGTTAGCGAATGACCCAAATCATTCCTGCCTCCCTCACAGCCAGTTCTGCAATACATTGGTTTGTGTCCACATAAGAGACGAGACCCAGGGCCAGATCCATATGTGGTGTAAATCATAAGAAATAAATCATAATAAATCATAATAACAAAGCTATGGATGTAAAAGGATCGCTAAAGGGGACAAGGAGCAATGGGCTTAAACTGCACCAAGGGAGGTTTAGTTTGGACATTTGGAAAAACTTCCCAGCTGTTAGGGTGGTTAAACACTGGAGTAAATTGCCAAGAGGGGCTGTGGACTCTTCATCCCTGGGGATGTTTAAGAGCAGGTTAGACAGACATCTATCAGGGACGGTCTGTGCAGTGCAGGGGACTGGACGCAACAACCTCTCGAGGTCCCTCCCGGTTCTAATGTTCTATAATCCCATGAGGCTTCAATTTACACCACTCGAGGGGCGTTGTCCAATGATGTTAACTTCAGGAATTTTGCAAGAAAGATCCTGTGATGCAGGAGACATTTCCGACAGATGTTTTCCTTCAGGCTCATTTGTTGACAAGAAACTTCATAATCGCGGGTGTGACTGTGAAGTGACAGAGTGGAATTAAAAATGAGACACAACAAAGGTATTTTGCCTGCGCTTAACTTCCTCACTATGGGGCTCTCACAGGACTGCAGCAAGTAAGAGTGAGCCAGTCAGCGGGAACCAGAGCGACAGAAGAGACACACTGAGTGGGAACGCCCAGAACTGGAGACTGTGTTCTTCTGACTCTCAATGACACACGCTCTCCAAGAGAACAAAGAGAGAACATGAAATCACAGGACCAAAGGAAAGGGTGGGGCTTAGCTACGCCCAGTGCACATCACAGAACCTTTTCAAACAGCTGTGAGTGATATTTTCTAAACATACAGAAGTGGTGAGAATTCTTGTGTCTCTCTTCAGAGCTCCTTTGGGGAACCTCCACTGACAATACTAAGGACTTTGCTCAGCACGACCATGGCACTACATTCAGAGCTGGCCAGGAAATGGAATTTCCATCCCCTGGGAAATGCCAGTGTTTGTTTTCACCCTCAATCAATATGAAAAGTTGAAGCAGCAAAAACCCAAATTACAGTTCAGAAGTGTCTGTATGAACTCAAACGTCCACCACAAAACGGCCATCAACTTCAATGTTTACTCATAAAAAACATCCATACAGATGAATGCTTTTTCCAGAATGTATTTTAGTTTATGTCTTTATTTCTTGTTTGACATTTGGACAGGCTCTAAATAAATGGAATTATTTCATTAATTTGGGCTTATTTAATTTGCAGAAGAGAAGAGTGGTGGTGGTGGGGATTTGATAGCAGCCTTCAACTTCCTGAAGGGGGGCTCTAAAGAGGATGGCGAGAGGTTTTTCTCAGTCGTGACAGATGTCAGAACAAGGAGCAAGGGTCTGAAGTGACAGTGGGGGAATTTGAGGTTGGATATTATATCAGGAAAACTATTTCACCAGGAGGGTGGTGAAGAACAGGGACGCGTTACATGGAGAGGTGGTGGAACCTCCATCCTAAGTAGTTTTTAAGTCCCGGCTTGACAAAGTCCTGGCTGGGATGATTTAGTTGGGGTGATCCTACTTTAGGTCTTGGGCTGGACTCAAAACTACCTGAGGTCTCTCCCAGCCCTGGCATTCTACGATTTACTCACCACTGAGAATAAGGTCCAGGGAGATTCTTGTAATTGAAAGTTCAGTGGTAATTTCAGTGCTCTTCAGGTCACCCAGACAGTCCCTTTAGAAACAGGAGACCATGCAATACATTAACAAAGCCCACATTGTGCAACGAAAGGGCTCAGCTAAATTTAGTTGAGAGAGACCACCTCAAAATTATTGGGCTTCACCTGTGGAGCATGTGCCGTGGTCATATTCCGGAGTGGATATTCTCGTGAGAAGAGATCAGATGGAGCCCACTCAGATGAGTCTGCTCCAATTCATAAACAGCACACAGCTTCCACTGCTTACGAAACAACAGTTACACTCAGAGTCAGTGGATAGTGAGGAGGAGGAGGAGGAGGAGGAGGAAGGCTGGGGAGCAGAGTGGAGAAAAGACGAGAGCTGTGAGAAGAAAAAATGCCAACAACACAACAACAACAACAAAAATCAGGCTTTTGGGGGAGGAGGAGGTGTGGGGCTCACCTGTCACTCTGCTGGGCACTATGGAATGAGGGGACCAGAACTTCACGTCATGCCAATGACCCCCACGCCCCGAAATCCAGCGCTTGGCCTCACCCAAGATAGCTACATTAGCTCAATTCTGAATGACAGATTCAGACAGACAGACAGACAGACAGACACTCAGGTTCTCCACACACATATAGAAAATTCAGAAGAAGGAACCAGTGAGGTGACTTCGCTCCCATTGCAGAGTGGGGCACAACACTGAGGGTTGCAGTGGGAGGATGGCTGGGGGCAGAAGGCTCCTTTTACCTACCTTGTTCAGGATGGGCAGTTCCATCTCCCAGCTGCTGCTGGTGCTGGACGTGCTGAAGGAAACAGGTGTGTTTATTACATTCACTGGCTTCTGGGACCAAGTCCCTCAGGCCAAATTTCTTGCCCTGTTCCCCAGAGGAAAACAACACTGCCTCAGGCTGCAACAAACAAAAGTCACTGAGAGAATCGGTTTGTAGGAAGTTGTATCATCGTCATCCTCATCTTCACCTGTATTTTCTAAATTAAAATCATTCTGAGATTTGCTCTCCTGGTAAATTATTTGACCTGTTTTGCCTACAAGGAGGACTGATTTGTCCCAGGAAGACACCCCAGAGTCAGGGCAGGAACAACCCCCAGGGCTCGAAGCTGCAGTTTCCTGATGCTCAGACTCTTGTCTCAGAGCCATGATGAGAGCCCAGGAGCTCTGACTCCTGCTTCTGCCTGCTCTAACCATTACACCCCACTCCTCTGCCAGAAATGAGACCAGAACCCAGGAGTCCTCACTGCCAGACCCACTGCCCAGACCACAGAGCCGGATTCCCACTGACCCCAAGGGCAGCCAGGGCCACCCCTGCAAGGGTCCTTGACTTGGATAGGGTAGCGCAATGAAGACACACTTCCCCCCTGCCACCACACACCGGAGAGGGAGGGAGCTGGTGGCTTTAAGCCCCACAGTGCGCCCCTGAGTCTGGGGAGAGTGACTGAGGCAGAGATTGTCCAAGTGACCTAGGTGGTTTGGGCACCTGTTATTAACAGGAAATGGAAGGGGGTGCTCAAATCCCCTGGGCAGCTCTGAGCTGTCACCTGAGATGTGTGCGGAGCTGCTGCCGCTCTCGGGGCCGGGCGGGGATCTGGGCTCAGATTCTCCTGACTCCTGCGGCTCCATCCCGCGAGCTGGGCGGAAGGACTCAGACGGGGCAGCGAGTGGTCCGGTGGCTCCTGAGAGACTGACAGCAAGAAACTCAGTGGGCAGAACCCGTTTCCCAGCTGAGACGAGCCCCACGGGGGTTTTGCTCCAAAAACTGCTCACGTGTGTGTGCGCAGGGCTGATTTCCTAGGGGCGGGGGCAGCGCTCACGCCCAAACCACCCCCTCCTCAGAACTCACGCCCCAAACCTCCCCCCCACCCCCCACCAGAACTCAAGCCCCAAACCATCACCCCACCGGAACTCACGCACCAATCTGCCCCCCCCACCAGGACTCACATCCCAAATCGTCCCCCCACCGGAACTCATGCCCAAACCAGCCCCGCCCACCCCCTCACCGGAACTCACGCTCGAAACCGCCCCCCCAACCCCCACCGGAAATCACACCCCAACCGCCCCCCCATCACCGGAACTCACACCCCAAACCGCCCCCACCCCTCCACTGGCACTCACTCCTCGAACCGCCCACCTGCCCCCCCACCGGAACTCATGTCTCAAACCGAACTGCCCACCCCCCGCTGGAACTCACACCCCAAACCGCCCCCCGACTGCCCTCTGCTCAGACACGCCCCCGCCGGACCCTGCCCCCACGACTGTGCTGGGACCGCAGAGAGGAGTGTGTGTGTGTGTGTGTGTGTGTGTGTGTCTCTTCAGACTGCACGCTCCTGCAGGGGCAACAAGGGGTACAGGGCCAGGCCGCAGAACTGGGCCCCATCCCAATGATTGCCGGGGGGAGCACCGCAGCTCTGGGGGACGGGGGGAACCAGCTGCAGCACTGGGTTGTGGGGGTGGCCTCTGCCCCAGCTCTGGGCGAGGAGGCCGGGGAGGTTGTGAGAGCTGGGGCTGAGCCGTGGTGCTGGACGTGGCCACAGAGTGATCCAAGAAAGTGGGGGTGGTTGGGGGGTCCCTGCTCTGGTGTCAGGTGAGGTGATGAAGTGTGGGTTGACCCTGGCCAAAGGCCGTGTCAGGGGGCCGTGCGCCCAGCCCAGAGCTGATCTGGGGTCCTGCCTCCAGCTCCAGGGGAGCCAGGGGGCCATGAGGGCAGGGCTGATCCCCACCATTGAATTCCCCTGAACTCCTTGGTGAGGAGAATGTGCCATTCTGGCCAGTCTCGGCTCTCAGGGGTGCTGCGGTGGCTGGGACAGGTCCCCCCCACCCTCCATTGCAGTCCCTGCCCCTCCTGAAGATGGGGCTTGCTACCCCCGGAGCACCATGCAGCTGAGCTCAACCTCTCTCCCCAGAGCTGGGGCTGTGGTGAGTACCTGGGGTGGCCTTGGCTCGGCTGCCTCCCCAGAGATGGGTCCGCCCCCACCTCACCTCACTGGTGCTGGCTCTGGCCCCCCTGTAGCCTGAACTCCCAGAGGGGAGGGACCAATCCCAGCTGTGGGGAGAGGGGACCGAGCAGCTGTGCGGCTGGGGCTGTACTGGGGCTGCTTCCAACCTCAGGTCCACCCAGCCGGCGGGTTTGCGGCAGTCATGGCCCCAGCTGTGATGCACTGGCGAGGAAGCCAATCTCGTTTGCTTTTCTGAGCCCAACGACCACTCCTTGTGATTCATCAAAGGAGTGACCAGGCACTGGGCCGACAGCACGTCCCCAGCAACGACAGATCACAACACAGTAACTCTAACGCTGCGACCGATCCCTGCAACAAACCTCGCTGCCAGCTCTGCTCACAGATCTACCCCAGCGACACGATCACAGCACCTAACATCAACCACATCACCAGGGACTCCCTCACCTGCACAGCGACAAATAGAATATCTGCCATCGTGTGCCAGCAATGCCCCACTGTCATTTACACAGACCAGACTGGACAGTCTCTCCGTAAAAGAAAAGATGGACACAGCTCAGACAGCAGGAAGGGTAATGGACAGAAGCCGGTTGGACAACACTTCCATCTCCCTGGACACTCAGTGGCAGATTTAAAAGTAGCCGTCCAAAAACAAAGTCATTTCACAAATCAAATGGAGAGAGAAATCTCTGAGCTGCAATTTATTCGTAAATTTGACTCCATCAACCAAGGATGAAACGGAGACGGGGAGTGGCCGGCCCCTTCCAAAAGCAGATTCTTTGCCTGGGTGTTAATATCTCCCCATTAGACTCTGACAATGGGGCTACGTCTACACGTGCACCCAACTTCGAAATAGCTTATTTCGATGTTGCGACATCGAAATAGTCTATTTCGATGAATAACGTCTACACGTCCTCCAGGGCTGGCAACGTCGATGTTCAACTTCGACGTTGCTCAGCCCAACATCGAAATAGGCACAGCGAGGGAACGTCTACACGCCAAAGTAGCACACATCAAAATAAGGGAGCCAGGCACAGCTGCAGACAGGGTCACGGGGCGGACTCAACAGCAAGTCGCTCCCTTAAAGGGCCCCTCCCAGACACACTTTCATTAAACAGTGCAAGATACACAGAGCCAACAACTAGTTGCAGACCCTGTATATGCAGCACGGACCCCCAGCTGCAGCAGCAGCAGCCAGAAGCCCTGGGCTAAGGGCTGCTGCCCGCGGTGACCACAGAGCCCCGCAAGGGCTGGAGAGAGAGTATCTCTCAACCCCCCAGCTGATGGCTGCCATGGAGGACCCCGCTATTTCGATGTTGCGGGACGCGGATCGTCTACACGTCCCTACTTCGATGTTGAACGTCGAAGTAGGGCGCTATTCCCATCCGCTCACGGGGTTAGCGACTTCGACGTCTCGCCGCCTAACGTCGATTTCAACTTCGAAATAGCGCCCGACGCGTGTAGACGTGACGGGCGCTATTTCGAAGTTAGTGCCGCTACTTCGAAGTAACGTGCACGTGTAGACGCAGCTTGGGCCACGTACCCTTGTCTGATCTGACCTGGTTTTTCCTCTTTTAATACACATGACTGACAATGGGCCATTGCCACCCTGACTGAATAGGCCTTGTCAGCTCTGGCCCTCCCTTTTACTGGGACCCCACTCTTTAAATATCCCTCTGCAACCGTCCACCCCAACCCCACTCATGCATCTGAAGGTTTTCCTCCAAAATATCTGTCAGTTTTGAAGGTGCCTGTGTGGGGGAAGGAACGTCCAACGCCTTGTTTCGATAGCAGTGTCACCGTTTATACCAAATAGAATCACAGTAACAGGTGAGAGAGAGAAGAGCGTCCCATAGGCCAGTGATCTTCTTCCCATACAGGAGAGGGAAGACTTCTCCTCCCCAGGGAGGGGATAACGATGTTGGGTGATCCCCACTCCCCCAACCACACCAGGGTTTGAACCAGCAGGTGACAGATTAGAAAGGGGGCGGGGTTCTGCCAAGCCCGTCAGCCTTGCAAAATGGGGATTGAGCTTTGTTGAAAATATTTCATGATTTGAGTTAAATTCAAGAATCACAAATCAACTCTTCTTCCAAAGGAAGCTGCTACCGGAGCCCTCAACTCTCAGAAGCAAAGCACAGCCTGGATTGTCAGGGTGTCGGTGAGGGATTGAGCAGGGGAGTCTGGAGTGCACAGAGGATGGAGAGTACGTTCATTAGGGTACCATGTTTGGGTTGGACGTGCATCCATCAGGATCCCATGGATATCTGGGACGAGCATGAGGTGAGCGGAGCAGGGAGAAAAGGCCTTTGCTTCCCTGAGGCCGACGAGGCTCTAAAGGGAGGGCCTATTCCAACACCCAATGGAACAGGGAACAGAAAAGGTGGATAGGTTAAAAAAGAGGCAAAGTGTTTGTTTTTTATTTAAGGCAAAGGGAAAATAAGCTCGGCTGGTTTGATGAATGAAAGGGATAAACTTCAGTGGCATTGGCCAGCCCTGTTCTCCTCTTGTTTACCAGGCTGTTGCCGCAGAACATTAGCATGCAGTGAGTGGTTTGCTTCATGACAATCCTTCTTCAGCACAGAATTGAATCTGCATCGCTGTGCCTGGGACGACCAGAGGCGCCAGAGGACATCAACATGGAACTGAAAACAGCAAAAGTCAGACATGATATTGTTTTGCACACAGTGGCTCAGGCAAAGCCCTGGTGTCACCACACTGACAAAATGGGGTTACACCAGGGAACAGCTTGTCCCATGGCTCTGAAAACTCCTTGCAACTCCCTACAGTATTTCAGGGGCCATGACACAATTAATGTTGCTGTTAATTAATACCCAGAGGGCCTAATTACAAACCATCCTTCCCCTGGGGAATGAGAAACTTTACAGTCCACTGAAATATTCTTGTGTGAGTTTAAATCCCCAGTTCCCCAGTTGTTGCAAACAGGTTAGCTAAAGGGGCTGGGAATATGAAGCTGGGCTTTTACTCGTATGAATCTGGGTCCCTTTGCTCCTGTCCAAATACTGATAAAATGTGAATGGCAGTTTGGTAGCTTTGGCATATTTCCCAATGTACACGATAAGAAATGCCCCATCTATGGTTCAAGGCCTAGGACCCGTGTGAGGTCAATTGGTGGAGAACTGGTGACTCCCAATGGAGTCCGACCTGTTCCTCATCATTCCTTCATTTAACACTCAGTCATTTTCGCCTGGGAAGGTATGAATGTATTTCGAGTATTTATGGAAATTTAGGTGCAGTGACTCATCAGCAAATTAAAACCACCACAAAGTAGCACTAATTAAACACTCCAGCACATTCATTAATATCTCCACCACATCTCCCATTTTCTTTGAGAAGTTTTCCACAATTCTTTACCCCCGAGATTTTCAGATAAACCAAAGGAAATGGCAGGGACAATGGTTTGTATTGTCCTGAGTGAACTTTTCCTAGATTCAAACATTCTAAGGATAATAAGGGATTATAAAGTAATCCCACCTGTAGAGTCTCAACGAGGGGTTGACAATAGCAGCGGTGAGAACAGGGCAGCACAAGCAGGAGTGTGGGACAGGCACTGTGTCCCTATGGAAGCGCTCAGATTGGCTTGTGCTTGGGCACATCGCCTGTGCTGCCAAGGCTACGCTGCTATTTTTAGCCCAGGTGCTCATTTTGCCTTTGGGTCACCTGGAGCCGGGAATTTCATGGCCCAAGTGAAGTGCAGGTCGAACCTCTATAATCCAAAACTCTCTCAGTCTAACTAACTGACACCTCTCTCATCAGAGAAAATCCACAGATCCCAATGCCAAAAAGGCCCATTTCAGTCATCTGGCTGGATCACCTGTAGAAAATTGGCCAGTGAACTTTCCCCAAAATAATTCCTTTTGAGTTAGGGAATTGAGGGAAATCCAATCTTGTTTTAAAACTTGCCAATGATGGAGAATCCACCATGCGCCATTGGAAACTGTTTCCATGATTAATTGATCAGTGTGTTTAACTTGCCTTAATGTGTACACTCCTAATAAGCTATTGCCTACGCCTTACTTCAACGAGCTAAACACATGTGGCTCCTTCCATTTCTGCCAAAAGCCACTTATATAGAGCATGGACAGATCTTCTAGCCTTTTCTGAGACCATTTCAGTGACTCACCCTGGCTTTCAGTGTAAGGTCCCAAGCAAAAAAGGAAAGAAGAAAAATCCAGTGACCTTTAGACTGGTCAGCCTGACCTCAGTTCCAGGGAAGATAATGGAGGGGATCCTCAAGGAATCAATTTTGGAGCACCTGAATGAGGGACAAGTGATCTAAAGTCGTCAACATGGATTCACCAATGGCAAGTTCTGTCTGACCAATCTGACTATCTTCTGTGGGTCTGTGGACATGAGGAAGTCAGTGGATGTGATGTACCTTGACTTCAGCAAAGTTTCTGATACCGTCTCCCACAACATTCTTGCTCATAAGTTAAGCAACTATGAATTGGATCCATGGACTATAAGATAGGTAGAAAGCGGGCCTGATGGTCAGGCCCAAAGGGGTGTGGTCAAGGCCTTATATCTGGATGGTGGTTGGTTTCAAGTGGAGTGTCCCAAGGTTCGGTTCTGGGGCCGGTGTTGTTCATCACCTTTATTTAATAACCTGGATGAGGGACAGGATTGCAACCTCAGAAAGGCTGTGGATGATACCAAGCTAGGGAGAGAGGTTGATAAGTTGGAGAGTCGAGACAGGATCCAGAATGACCTGGATGAATGGAAGGATTGGGCCAAAAGAAATCTGATGAGGTTCAACAAGGAGAAGTGCAGAGTCCTGCACCTGGGACAGAAGAATCCCAAGCATTGTTACAGGCTGGGGACCAAGTGGCTCAGCAGCAGTACAGCAGAACGGGACAGAGGGATTATAATGGATGAAAGGCTGGAAATGAGTAAACAGTGGGCCCTTGTAGCCAAGAAGGCCAATAGCATCCTGGGGTCCATAGGAGGAGCATTTCAAGCAGATCTAGAGAAGTTGTTATTCCCCTCTATTCAGAACGGGTGAGGCCACATCGAGAGTTTTGCATCTAGTGTTGGGCCCCCCAGTATACAAAGGATGTGGACGTACTGGAGGGGGTTCAGCGGAGGGTAACACAAATGATTAAGGGGCTGGAGCACATGATCTGGGAGGAGAGGCTGAGGGATTTGGGTTTATTTAGTTTCCAGAAGAGAAGCCTGAGGAGAGATTTAACAGCAGCTTTTAACCTCCTGAAGGGGAGCTCTGAAAGGGATGGAGAGAAATTGTTCTCAGTCGTGACTGTTGGCAGAAAAAGGAACAATAGTCTGAAGATACAGAAGGAGAGGAGTAGGCTGGATATTAAGAAAAACGACTTCACCAGGAGGGTGGTGAAGCACTGGAATGCGTTACCTAGAGCGGTTGTGAATTCTCCATCTCTAGAGGTCCTGGCCGGGATGACTTAGTTGGGGTTAATCCTGCTTGAAGCAGGCGGCTGGACGAGGTAACCTGCTGAGGTACCTTCCAACCAGAGGATTCTGTGATTCCCATTGATTTGAGTTCATTCTTTGCTCTTTGTTTGAATCAGAGAGAGAAATTGGGTTTTATTGGCTGTGACCATTTTGGCCCTACATCTTTTGTTGACATTGTCGGAAACTACATTGATATTGGAGTTGATTTAGATGGAGTTATTTTAATGTTCCCTAATCCCGCAAAAGCTGTGGCAACAGGAAGGAAATTAAACATGGCGGACACTGAGATTCCCAGTCCTACACAATCTGCCATAGTTCTGTTTCCCCAGCTGCAGATCTGCAAAGTATAATACCCAGTCCAAGCTCTCCACTTGTTAGGATGTAGCATTTTTCACCTCCTTTTGAGAAGCTGATGTATGACAGAAGGTCCTGACCAGAAGATGAATATCAGTGCCAACAGCGGGAGTGAAAGAGCCCAGAATAACAGAAAAGATGTAAAGCTCCTTGTTCAATTTAGACACAATTTCACACGTGACAAAAGCAGAGTGCTTTGGCTGTACGTGTAGCATGAAAAATATTGTAATTTGCATGGGGAATATCTCTTACTGTAACAAGTATTTTATGAAGAAATGTGTGTATCATGCATTGCAGATCAAATGGAGAAAAGTAGCATCGCAAAAGAAAGAAAGAAAGAAAGAAAGAAAGGAAGGAAGAAAAAAAGAAAGGAAAAGAAAAGGGGGTAAAACTCTTATCAAGGATGCGAATTGTCCTTTACCCCCTGAGGCAGAAACTGAAAAAAAAATATGGAAAAAGAAAATTCCAAAATATTGAAACAGCAACAGATAACCCCTACAGAGAACCTCCCTCCCTGGTTTTACCCCATTACAGACGTTCACTCATGACAATTGGTTTCTGAAAGCAACCACTTTACGAATCCCTTTCCGCAGGGACTGTTGGACCTCCTTGTTCCTGAGGCAGTAGATGACAGGGTTGATCAAGGGAGTCAGGACTATGTAGAAGACAGAGAACGGTTTTTGTAGGGCCTTGGGCGTGTTGGCTGTTGGAACCACATAGACACTGATCACGCACACATAGAAAACAGTCAGCACAATGAGGTGAGAGGAGCAGGTGGAAAAGGCCTTTTGCCTCCCGCTGGTGGAAGGGATTCTCAGGATGGCAGCGATGGTACAACTGTAGAACGCCAGAGTCAGCAGCAAGGGTACAAGTGACCCTATGGCAGCAACAACAGATATCAGCAGTTCCACAGTGCGGGTGTCCTCACAGGACAGCTTTATGATGGGTGCATAATCACAAAAGAAATGGTCAATTTCTTTGGAACCACAGAATGGCATTTCCCACAAGAAAGAGTTTCCTATTATGGTGAACCCAGGGCTGATTATCCAGGACCCTACCACTAGCTGGCCACACACCCGGCCGTTCATCAGAGCAGGGTAACGCAGGGGATGGCATATCGCTAAATACCGGTCGTAAGACATGACCGCCAGCAGCACAATATCTACAGTGGACAAGCAACCAAAGAAACACAATTGCACAATACAAGCCTTAACAGGAATGGGTGTGTCCCTTGTCAAGAGACTGGCCAGCAGCCTGGGCAGTAAGGTGGAGGTGTAAATGATCTCCAGAAAGGACAAGTTCCCTAGTAAGTAGTACATGGGGGTGTGAAGGTGCCGATCAGACACAACTAGCGCAATGATGAGGCCATTCCCAGCCACAGTTGCAATGTAGGTCACCAGAAACACGAGGAAGAGAAGGGGCTGCAGCTCAGGGCCATTCCCAAATCCCAAGAGGATGAATTCCACGATGACTGTTTGATTTCTTCCTTCTGCTTTCGCCATAGTGTGTATCTGCAAAAAGAAAACCATGAAGTACTGATGGAGCGCGCACGGTCAGGCTGTGCTGTCAGCTGTACTGGCAGAAACCTCACATCACAACTTCTCTCCATTGCAACAACGAAGTTGTCAAGAGTCAAAGGAAGACACATGCTGAGCTTCCAATATGGTCAGAACAAGAGCACAGGAACCCAGTGAATTACACCCGTCTCCCTTCTCTCTCGTTCAACCTCTGCTGCACTTGAAATCCCACGGTGGGGCTGGGATTCCGACACATCTTTCTGGTATCTGTGCCGCAGTGAGACTTGGAGAAGACAAAACACAGAAATCGTTGGCTTGCAAACGAGAGCTATTCCGAGTTCGAACACGGGCATTGGAAATAGCTTCGTCGTGGTCCTGTCATCTCTCCAAACGGAGAAGACGTATGAAAATCCCCCACTGGGCAGTGGAAGCTATTTTGAGTTACCCACTGGCCCTGCAGCCGGGAGGTTAAGTTCCCAGCTTGAGCAGATGAGCGAATGAGGGGTTGACAATAGCAGCGGTGAGAACAGGGCAGCACAAGCGGCAGTGTGGGACAGGCACTGTGTCCCTATCTGAGCTCTCAGATCGGCTTGGGCTTGGGCATGTCGCCTGTGCTGCCAAGGCTACGCTGCTATTTTTAGCTCAGGTGCTCAGTCTGCCTTTGGGTCTACTGGAGCTGGGAATTTCATGGCCCAGGTGAAGTGCAGGTCAAACCTCTAGAATCCCAAACTCTCTCAGTCGGCAAAATCCATCACCCGGCGTGATTTTATGAAGCTGGACGACCCCTTGTCATAGTTGTAGCCAGGTTTTTCTGTGGTCCCATCCATTTCCTTCCAGCCACCAGTCCTGGCTGTCAGTGCTCTGTGCTGTTATTTAGCTGCAATTTACCCCTATGTGTCTTCCAAGAGCCCCGTAAGCAGAGGAAGTGTTGGTAACGTGCTAGACAACATTGACCTGCCGTGGTCTGGCAAATTCTCTCATTCGGCACCGGACAGTTCCCGAAGGTGCAGGACGAGAAAGATTCAACCTGTATAGACATCCCCCCTATGACATACACCAAAAGACTCAACAGCCTGTGGTTTGTATGAAAGTCTGTCCAGCTGTCCTCTGTCATGTATATACGTTTGTGTTAGTTTGTCTGTCTTTGAGGGTGTCTGTCTGCCTGTTTGTCGGTGCGTCTGTCTCAGCTTCTTGCTCCTCTCACTTAGAGCAGGATAAGTTGCACGAGCCTCCTCTCGTGTACGTGAGCACAGGTGATGTTGACATCTAACCACATACGAAGAAATAAAGTGTGATAAAAATGAAAATTCCTCAAGAGAGAAATAAAATGAAAATAGACCCAGAGAAAACAGGAGGGAGAAATAAAAGGAGATAAAATAGATAGAGAGAGAGTGAGTGTGTGCGTTTGTGTGAGAGAGAGGTTGTTATATCTCCAGAGCCCGTAAATCTGCAATCTCCCACTTGTTTTTCCCTGTATTGCTTGTTGATAAGTCCTTATCGCCTGCTGCTGTAACCACTGACTTGCAATGCACCTGATCCAGCTCTGGCTTCCCCACAAGCGGAAAAGGATCACTGAGAGAAGTGCAAATAGAAATCTAGAAAACACACACACACACACACAAACACACACACACACACACTGAAGAAAGGCCATTGAATTTTTTGGAACAATTCTACAAGCAATCAGACACATGTGGTGAATAATGGAGTGCACACACAGATCGCAAATAAACTGGATTGATTCATGGAGAAGACCTGGGATGGAAATCACTCTTGCCCAGAGCTGGGAATGGGTGAGAGGAAATGGATCACTTGGGTTGTGTCTACACCACAAAAATAACTTCAGAGTTGCTAATTTTGTAACTTTGTAAGCTACTTTGAAGTAGAGCATCTACACACACCCTACTTTGAACTTGGAATGGAGTAAAGGCTTGAAAGTTGGGCTCCCTACTTCGAAGTTAACTTTGAAGTCATAGAAAATGTGTGTAGAGTCTCTGCTGGCTACTTCAATGTAGTCCCCAACTTCAAAGTTTACTTTGAAGTTAGTTCCTAGTGTAGATGAACCCTTGATGATCACCTGGTCTATTCATTCCTTCCGGGGCACCGAGCATTGGCCACTGTCAGAAGAAAGGACACTGGAGTATATGGACCTTGGGTCTGATCCTCTATGTTCTTAACAGGAGATCCGTGTGTTCCTCCTTATTCTGCATGTTTTGCTCTGAACTACTGAACTTTTTCTCTTTCCCCTGGGGTTGGACAAGCAGTGATGTTCTTTCAGACTTTTGGCACATGCTGGAGCAGGTCTTCATCTTTTCTAAATCTGATTACTTCATTGTCACTGTGCTGTGTTACCTTTTCCCATCGATCATCTAGTGCCAGCTGCACCCTCGTCCTCACCCTTCCTTCAGATATTCTGAGCTACGATTATAACCTTTGCCATATATTTTCCAGTTATTCCTCCCATTGGTAGTCCTCACTGCCCACAGGAAATGGAGCTCTGCTCTCCTACTGCCTGGCTGGGCTTTATTGCTCATCTTGGGCTATTTTGTTGTCATTCCCTTGCATGGAAAAGAACTGCTTCCAAACTGAAAATAACAGAGTCCAAAAAATTCCTGATCCCTAAAACGAAGCAATAGAAGAAAGGGAAAGTCTCATCTGAATGGAAATTAATTCAGAGAGTCCTTTTGATCTCAAATGAAATCTGTGTTCATGGGATAAGTATTGCAAAGGGAGCCATGTTAGTCTGTAGCTTTGAGAACAACAAGAATTCTTGGGGCACCTTATAGACTAACAGATATTTTGGAGGATAAGGATGAGCCACAGACAGGTCTTTGCCCAGGAAAGCTCATGCTCCAAAACATCTGTTAGACTATAAGGTGCTACAAGACTTCTTGGTGTTGATGGGATGTATGAGCTGAGCAGAGCTCCTGGAATAACAGAAAACAAGGACCACTGGCAGGTCTATTTTACAAAAAGAGGAAAACTGAAATACTCACAAGGAGAAACCAATTGGGAGATAAATCTCCCAGTTCAGTCTGAATTCTTTGGTGCCAAACGGAGGCTAAGAAGACCCCTAAGCTGCCACAGGACCAAAATTCCAGTCCTCTTTTGTGTTCGTTCAGGCAGGGACACGCCCAGCTGCAGTTACACAGAGTCTCTGAGCAGCTCTGGTGGTAACCAAGAAAGGAAAAGCTCCAGCTCCCTGCCTGGGAACTGCGACTGCCCTGCCCGGCCCTGCTCAAAGCACCGACCCAGAGGAACTTGTAACTGGCTTTGCCTCTCCCTCTGTGTGCAGAGGATTAGCCACAGGTGTGTGACCAGGCTGGGATCCTGCCCTCGATATTCCATGTAGAGACACATGGCTTAGGTTAAACTACACCCACATTCATTAGCTACTAACAGTTGATTTTCTGGGCTAGCAAACAGATTGAAGCAGGTTAATGGGCAAACCCACCAAGAGGCACAGTGAGCGTAAGGCCCCAGTTAGATGGATTATGGATGAGCAGGTTCTCACCTGACTGCTGATACCAGGAAACTGGCAGAATGGCCAGGCACGAGCTGCAGCTGATTTGCAGTTTGGGTTTCTCAGGTGCCCACAGACAGGCTGAGATCCCTTCAGTTGGGTCCAGCCCTTCCCCCCAGTTTAGCCTTATTTCTCAGCTCTTTCCAGGAGTGCTCTTGTGTGGGCCGTGAAGAGGAAGTGAGGAGCTGAGTCCTTCCCTTTTATGGCTTCAGCGCAGGGCAGGAACACTTTGTTTCCAGTCTTGGGTCTCAGACCAGCGGGTGGAAAAACACCGATTTTCTAACATGGCGCCCAGCGTTCTGGGATTTCATCACCTGCCCCTGGAGACTCACAGCTGCTGTTATTTACAGGCTCTGTGGGGAGTTCCCGGGAAGGCTCACCCAGGGGGGTAGGAGCTTCTCCTCAGGCCCATCATGTTCCCTAAAGGTGTGTGTGATAAACACCCTTGTACAATAGCCACCAAAAGAACAGCAATAACACAAAACCAGCACAGAACTCACAACACAATTTTTGTTGGACTAGTGCAACCCTGCTGGTGCAAGTAGGCCTGTTGAATGTCTGAAAAACAAAGAAACATTTCTCAGTCCCCGGTAGACACATACTATTGTTTAACATTTCCCTTCCTGTTCCACATCTCCTGGCTGTTTGGAATAAAGCAGAAGAATTACCTCCGTACTTTTCTTATTTGTGAATTGATCAGGTGGTGCACCACACTTTCCACTTTCACACGTCAGGCCCTGTTTGCACTCATTTCCCTGAGGTGATAAGATGCAACATTATTTCTTGGTAGGAGCCGAAGGGAAGCATTACTATGAGATATGGTTTTAATTACAGGTTGAACCTCCCAAGTCTGGCACCCAACGACCTGACCATTGTTGAAGGAGAAAATTTGCTGCACCATTGGAGGTCAATTTTGTCTTGCACATTACCAAAGCTTTCATTGCTTGCTGGGCTCTTAGAATGCATTTTGGGGGTAAATCACACCTAAACAACAGCTCAGAACACTGACAGCCAGGACAGGTGGCTGTGAAGAACTGTGCAACCGCAGGAAAGTTGGCCCCACCCTTGGAAAGTGGCCATCCTGCTAACTAAAATGATGCCAAATCGTGCGTGTTACCGGCTGAGAGAGCAGGACAATAGTGGTTCAACCTTTACCATCTTTGAGGCAGTCTGACTACTCACAGCCACGGTAAGGCCCAGAGTTTCTGGAATTGTTCTTTGGACCCTTTCCCCCTTCCTAAGCTTCAGAGGCACATGGATTTAATGTTTGTACCCCTCCGGCAGCTCTCAGCTGCGTCTTCCGGAGCAGCGTCATTGTAGCCATGTCAGTCTCAGGAGATCAGAGACTTACAGTGGATGGGGAAATTACTTTTATTGGTGACAGAGACACGGTTTCAAGCTTACACTTTAGAAGCCCATAGTTACAACATCCCTACAGTGCAAATGAACATCTGGCTTTAATTTTTAAGTGTCAAAATATTTTTGTTGCCTCCTTTAGCTCAGCAGGCAGCTTCTGCCGCAGCATCGATAAAACACCTTGATCACCCTATTCAGCACCGCTTTTGTTGTCACCCCATAAATGATGGGGTTTAACATGGGAGGAAGGAGCAGATGGAGATGGGCCAGGAGGTTGAGTATATAACCAGGGAGGATGTGCCCTAAACTGTATGCAAAAGAGGAGAAAAGGGAGGGTGGGTAGAACATAAGTATGACAGAGATGTGGGAGCTGCAGGTGCGCAGAGCTTTGAGTCGGGCGTTGCTGGATGGGAGCCGGAAGACGGCCCTGAGGATCAGCACATAAGACATAGCAATGAGCGCAGCATCCAACAGAAATACCAACATAGCCATGACGATGCCTAACACCGTGTTGGCTGTGGTGTTGTCGCAGGCCAGCCGGGCGATGCCCTTCTGCTCACAGTAGGTGTGTGGCAGGAGGTTGGTCCTGCAGAACTTCAGTCTCTTCGCCAGCAAGACAACAGGGAAAACAACACAGAAACTTCTTGTGACAATGGCCAGCCCCATCTTCCCAATCACAGCCTTGGTTAGCACAGTGCTGTATCTCAGGGGGTTGCAGATGGCAACATACCGGTCAAATGCCATGGCCACCAGGATGGCCGACTCGGCAATGAAACTGAAATGGATGAAAAACAACTGGGTGAGGCAGGCAGCAAAAGAAATTCCCCCTGCTCTGAACCAGAAGAGATCCAGCATCTTGGGCACTGTGGTGGTCGATAGCAGTAGATCAGCTGTGGCCAGCATGGAGAGGAAAAGGTACATGGGCTCATGGAGGCTTCGTTCTGTCCCGATGATGAATAGCAGGAGAGAGTTGCCAGAAAGTGCTGCAATGTACATCAGACAGAAGGGGATGGCCATCCAGATGTTCGACTCCTCTGTACCTTCGATGCCGGTCAGGATGAAGCTTACAGGGGCAAAATAGGTCTGATTGTCGGCTGGCATCGTGTACCATCCCTTGGAGCTTTTTATGCCATTTCCAGGAGCTAACAGCAAAAGTGAAAATCAGTGAGAACTCAAGTGTGAGCTGGGACTGGAATGCATTTGGTGACAGAGTGAAGGCTGCCTCTGGGAGGCCACCTGGGAAGTGAGATGCCACCGAGCCCTCTGACCCACCAGCATGTCCCCCCCCACCGTGTGTTTCTGGAACAAGGTACAGACATGCTCCTGGTTTTACTAATTCACCAGCATTTGCACAGGTACGGACACAACTTTTTGCCATTATATGAGCCCCTGGAGACCACAGCCAAATTAATTCCAAGCTTCCCAGACTCACAACCCTGCTGGAGGATAAACCAAAAATGTTACCGCCTTATGTGCCATTGAGAACCATACAGCATCGGGCCATAGAATTATCTCCCTCCCTGCCTTTGGAGAGGAGTATACAGTGACTTTCCCCCTGAGCTATGATTTTCCCTTGGGCTCCAATGAAACTCAGTCATTGAGAGAAAGCAAAAACGAGTACACAAACTAGAAAACATAGATTTTAAATGATCATAAGTGAGAGGAAATAGATCAAAACAGAAAACTTAGCAAGGAAATTCTCACCCTGGCTAATGGTACAAGCCCTCCTGCTGATTTTCAAGACACAAGCTGCACTTTCTTTATGTCTTGGAATCCCCACGGTTTTCATGCACAGGCTAGAAATTGCTTTAGCCTTGATCAAGCACTTGCCCCCAGTTTGGTCTTTGACCCTCTGTTGTTTGCAGCAGTCTTTTTGTCTGGGGGGCTGTCATGATCATGTGGGTTAACCAGCAGCCTGGGAGTAAAAGGGTTAACCTCCTTAGCCAGGTGGGGTTGGCCCATAGGAATGTGGGTAAGAATTGAATTTTGTTTTTTTCTTTTTCTGTTCTTTGTTTCTTTTTCTTTTTCCAGCCATGAGGGAGAGAGACACAGAATATCTTTGTCCAAGAACAAGCCCTCCAATCTTCTGTAAGTAGGGGAAAGTTTAGATAGATCCGTTAGGCTTTATTGTTTTATGGTTTGGGAAGTGGGATTGGATGTCTGTGCTCTTTTTGGAAACGTTCTTTTCCTTTTCTTGTACCTAAGTTTTAGGCCCATGGTGGAGACTCCCCATGTGTTTTACTCTGTGACTTTTTCATCTAGTTATGAGGTTTGCAACACAAATATTGTTGGAATAGTAAAAGTTGTTTTTTTAAATTTTTATTAACCTGGTATTGGTTAATATTTGTGTCCCGCTTTTTACTTTTGGGCTGAGATGTCCCAAGTAGTTTTTCCCTGGTTTCCTTATTATTACTTGGGCGGTGGCACCGAATTTTATCCCCAAAATTTTAACCCCAAAAGGGTTTTTAGGATTTTTGAGGGGAAGTTTATATGAAAACCTCGTAGATTAGGTTTTGGAGGAACTTTTGCTGGCCCCCACTTCTTCATTTATCTTGCTAGAGTGGGGAAGAAGCCATGACAGGGGCTATGAAAAAAATAAGATGAAGGCTCTCCATGCCTTATAGAGCTTTAGCGTATGGCAGGATTCACATTTCAAAGCTCCACTGGGAGTTGTGCATTCTCAGGGAGGCTCACCAGGTGGAAGATAAGATTCTCCCAAAGCCTTTTGTTTCTTTGTCTTGAACAGAACCGTGCTAACCAGCTGTCCAGACTGAAACATCTAGCCTCGTGGGCATTGCCCAGGTGTGACCAGAATCAAATTACACATACAACTTTAGTTCCCAAAATGGTGCATAGATACAAACAGGATAATCTTGTTCAGCAAATCAAAACTTCTCCAATGACACCTCACATGACTCATCTTCTAACACCTGTGTTATAACTTTATCGTAATCATATAATAATAATATCACAGTGAAGAAGATGAAGTGCAGCATAAAAGACTACATCATAGCTACCGTAGAACACTTCCTTGTGTGCCAGCTGCCTGTCAGGTTGGACCATAAATCCAGAAACTCTCTCTTGCTACACAATGTCTCCAGTCCTACAGAAGGATGATGGTTGGATGGTTCTGGCCCTGGGTAAGCAGGGCGTGCACCTCCTCTTTTCCATCTCCACAGAAGAATGGCACCTCCACATCTGCTACAGCCATTTTCTGAGCTCACATGGTGAGCATGAAGGCAGTTAAAACAGCCACGTGACTGATTCTTCTATCCCTTACCCTGGTTTCACAGTCACTACTGCGGAGTCACTTTCAGTTCCTCATGGCATGAGAGCAAGACGTGCTTCATTTCTCCTGGTTCCTTCAGGCTCTGAGGCCTTGACCTGACCAAAGCACAAGCACACAAGTAAAATCATGGGTCAACTCCCACTGATGAAAAAAGTGTAATTTTTTTAGGATTAGACCCAAAATATTCAGGCCAATATCAAGGGAGGTGCAGCCTACACTGCAGTCTGTAGGGTAACCACAGTGCTCAGGCAAGTGAAAAATCCAGCCCTGCGAGTGGGCGCAGTTACACTGATCTGACATGAAAAGCTGTGACTTTCAGGCGTATGTGAGCATTAAATATATCTGACGATGCTCCTTGAAGGTGGACAACGTGGCTAATGAGGGATCAGCTCTTGTTGCTTGCAAAGTATACGCCTTGTTTGTCTTTCTCCCAGAGGAAAGGAACAACTGTATTTTTAGTGAAGTGAAAGGGGGTCTCCACACTGCAGGAGAAGGTTGAAAGAGTAGAGCCCCAAGTCACGACCTTGCATTGCATCCAAGAAAATTAAGATTTTCTGGATAGAAGTCAGCATTTGGCTCTGCAGGTGCAGCATGCTGAAGCATAAGAGAGCAGTGCAGAACATGGAGGAAAATTGGGAGCATGTGTTCTCCAGGAGCAAAAAAAAGGAGAGAACTCTGGTAATCCCTGGTGCAGATAGACGTCAGAAACCATTTTCAGGTTCTCTGCACAGGTCCAGCAACCACTGTGTTTCAAAAAGAGATTCCTCATCACCGCTACAAGCTGGAAACCAACTGGCCAAGCAGAAGATGTGCAGAAAAAGATCTGGGGAGTACTGTGGATGAGAAGCTCGATTTGAGTGTGACTTGTTTCCAAGAAGGCTAATGACATGTTGGACTGCATTAGCAGGAACATTTCCAGCAGAACAAGGGAAGTGATTATTCCCCTCTGTTCGGCACTGGTGAGGCCACTTCTGGAGTACTGTGCACAGTTTTGAGCCCCACACTACTGAAAGTATGTGGAGAAATTGGACAGAGTTCAGTGGAGAGCAATGAAAATGAGTAGTGGGCTGGGGTACATGACGTATGAGGAACATAAGCTTTGGGATCTGATCTTATTTAGTCTACAGAAGAGAAGAGTGAAGGGTGATTTGATAGCAGCCTCAACTACCTGAAGTGGGGTTCTGAAAAAGATAGAGAGAGGCTGTTGTCAGTGGTAAAAAATTGCAAAACAAGGAGCAATGATCTCAAGATGAAGTGGGGGAGGCCTAGCTTGGAAATTCGGAAAAATATTTCATGAGAAGGTCAGTGAAGCACTGGAATGGGTTTCGTAGGGAGAAGGTGGAATCTCCATCCTTAGACGATTTTAAAACCAGGCTTGACAAGGGCCTGGCTGGGATGATTGAGTTGGTGGTGGTCCTGCTTTGAGAAGGGGGTTGGACTAGATGACCTCCTGAGTTGTCTTCCAGGCCTAACATCCATGATGCTAAGATTCAGGAGTCATTGTGGCGAGTTCTCTGAAAGTATCCGCTCCTGAGTCCTTTTCCCACCCCCACCTCTGATTCAGTGATGCTAGGGGAATGCACCGTGTTGCCGCCGGGCGGGGAGGAGACGAGAGGAGAGACCTTTCTCCTGTTTCCATGGAGCTCTTCGTTAAGGCAGAGCAGCAGTGCAGCTGCTTGGTGTAGCCCTGCTATGGAGAATTACTGCAGCAGGAGACGAAGGGTGGCCAGTTGTCCCATTTTTAGAAGTACAGTCCCACATTTACATCCTTCTGTTGGGGTTCTGACATTTTCTTAGAAACAAGCCAATTGTCCTACATTTTCCTTCTCCTGCCACCGGACAGCTGCCAGCCCCTTTGCGGTGAGTGTGTTTGGGGATCCAAAACTCCACCGTAGGGGTGGGCGTGTAAGGCTGGTGATGGGGCAAAGCTGCATCCTACAGGACAAGCTGCTCCCTGGGCTGCTCTTAGAACAGCTCCCAGTTCATGGCAGCTCTTGCAGAGCAGGGCCCTGCCCCATCCCATTTACTGACAGTCCTTCTGGGAACTGTGTGAGCTGCAGTGGCTGGGGAGGTGAGGCAGGAGCCGGGCAGAGTGACCACACTGCAGCCCTTCATTGGGTCCCCCAGTCATTGGCCCCTTCTCACTGTCCTTTTCCTCCTCTTCTCTGTCACCCCCTATGTCACCCAGTCCTGCTGCTCCCCCACATCACACCGAGCTGGGCACATCCAGCTCCCATTGCTCTGGCACCCGGCCCGTGGGCAGAGCATTCAGTGCCCTGGCAGGCAGACCCCTTCCTTCCTGCCCTGCCTCTGGCTCAGCCGGCTCCTGGGGAAGCTGAAAAGTCTCAGACTTGGGGAGTTGCCCAGGAGGGGCTGAGACGTGTAAGTGCCACAGCTCTGCACAGCGCCGGCACAGGGAAACCTCCCCCTCCTCCGCTGGCGTCTGGAAGCAATTTCCATCCTGCCCATGGACCCACCCGGGGCCAGGCACCTGATGGGGAGAGCCACTCAGCTGTGCAGCCAGGGGGCCTGGCCAGGGGAGAGGCGCAGGGCCCAGAAGGGGCAGAGGGCGAGGGAGGGGAGCCTGGGGCATACAGGGCCGCAGCAGACAGACAATGGGAACAGACGGCCCAGCCCTGGGACTGCTTCTCTTCCCTGGTGCCAGTCCCAGAGCTGCTGCAGCAGGGAAGGGCTGGGGGGAGTCCTCTCCACCTGCCGTAGCCTTGGGGTAGCCTCCACACGAACCCCTCATCCCCGTCTGCAGCCCACAGCCTGCACCCCCAGCCGCAGTCCTCCCCCCAGTCCCACCCCTGAGCCCCTCCCACCCATGCTGGGCACACAGCACAATTCATCCCCACACAGACAGCAGAAAGGAGGGGGGACACTCCTCCCAGCGCTCTCTGCACCTCCCAGCCCCCAGCCGGGTGCCGCCACCGGAGACCCTGGGCGTGTTCCTAGCACAGACCCCTCCCCTGCTCAGCCACCTCCCTGGCCAGGTTTGCTGCAGCCCCTGTGGTCAGGTACCCTGAGCCCGGATGTGAAATGCATCCCTACGGCTTAACCCCTTCCTGCCTGCTCTACAGTGGGCTGGCCGGAGCAGCTGGGTTATGTTGGTGGCCAGCGATCGGCTGCAGGTGTTGGCTGCATTTGGATGCCGTGTGATCAGGCAGGGACGAGCTGTCCCAGGCACAATGGGGTGTGGGAACGAGAAGAGATGAGCTGTGGGGAGACGTGAGAGAAATCGTCCCTTTCCCCACTTCTCCCACCCGTGGCTGGAGGCAGCTCCTGCCCTGTCGGTCCCACGCAGTGTGAAAATGCTGCTGTGGCCCCATTCCGGTGTGAACCCTGCCAGAAATCTGGGGACGTGCGACCTGCTCACGTCCAGGGTCCCTTCCCCTCGCCAGGTTCCCTCAGGAGCATTCAGCACCAGTACAGGAGAGCTGGGACCAGCCAGGCACCGAGGGCGGGTGGCACCAGGCAGGGAAGGTGCCTTTAGTTATCCAGTCAGCCCCAGCCCCATTGCAGTGCTGAAGCCTTGAAGACTGGAAGGTAAATAAGAAGCATACAGCTACCCAGGTGACTTTCCAGTGTGCTGTATTCAGCCTGGGGAAACACGTCTGCACAAAACAGGCGGACCATGGATGTCAATGCAGGCCTGAGAATCAGCCGCCCCTGGGGACAGACGTATGGACAGTCACAGCCCGGCTGCTGGAAACCTGCTGATGTCTGCCAAGTGGAATGGCCCTGGCCCCAAGCCCCGTAGTGACTTTGATGGAAGCTTTGCCCACGTGAAGGCGAGATGAGCTGAGGGTTAGAAGCTGACAGGCCGGGAGGAGATTTCAAAGGAACGGCCCAGCCTAGTACCACAGATTCAACAGGAGCCCCGGTAATTTCTAAGGGAATGGATCATAATCTAGGCATAAAATCCCACAGTGCCCCGTCCTGACATGGCCCCTCAGCGCAGGGCCGGGGGCATTGGCTCAGTGCCGGGGGCTGCCATCCTGCCCCTGCAGTCAGAGTGAGGCAGCCCCAGTCTAGCTCACCCACTTCCAACACTGCCTCGGTGTCGGGTGTGTGCGGCCGCCCCGGACAGATTCCTTCCCTGCCAAGGACTCACCAGGCTCCTGCCCCAGCCGGGGATGAGCAATCGCTGCCTGGGACTCGGTCGGGAGCTGCAGGGGGTGGGGAATCCGCGCTGAGCGGGGCTGAGATTCAGGGATGTTTATACGGCTGCCCTGGGAATCCCAGGGGGGCTCAGAGCCAGCAGGGAGCCCCAGGGACCTGGCCTGTGGGACTGGCGCAGGTGGGGAAGATGAGCAGAGAATTAACCCTTTCCTCTCCCCTGTTTTATCTTGTCATTTCTCTGATTTCAGACCTGGCAACTTACCACACCACACCCAAGTCTTCCAGAATATTTACTGCTGAAGATTTGCACGTGAGGAGTCTGCAGGAAACTCTTCATTTCTCCAGATTCACAGCCATTGCCGATGGAATGGGCAGGTCAGAGCTGAGCAGAGAGATGGGGATCCAGGCACTGTTCTGTGGAGGTTATTGCTGCAGGCCGTGTGTCTTGGTAGTGGCCATTCAAGGAGGCCATCCTCATTCTGCCTCCGTTAGCCACGGCCAATTGTCCAGCCTGGCTCAATCCCGAGGATACCTCAGCGACAACTTTAAAAAACAGCATCCCATGGAAGGTAGTGAATGAGCATCACACCCAGGATTGCTGCTGAACAGAGACAAGAGACAAACTGAGGATAACAAAGCATGAGGGTCATTGTTATGTGGTGGTCATGCATGTCTCATGTGTCACCGTACCCTGGCTGTCCCTCCGTGTTCAAGAGATGAGAAGGGGGAGGGAATATTTTTTCGAGGCAAGTTTGCTGAGCTGTTCTCAATTCTTAAAATAGAACAACTTTTTCCCTTGGACTTTATGTTCCCTCTGGTATTGAGCTGTGTGAGTATTTCCCTGCCCTGAAGAATTGAACCATGTGACTCAAAACCTTGCCTGTCTCACCTACAGAAGTTGGTCCAGTAAATATGTTTCCTTCCCTGCCCTGTCTCTCTAGAGCTGCATCTACACGTGCCGGCTACTGCGAAGTAGCGGCACTAACTTTGAAATAGCGCCTGTCACGGCTACACGTGTTGGGCTCTATTTCAATGTTAACATCGACGTTAGGCGGTAAGACGTCGAAGCCGCTAACCCCATGAGGGGATGGGAATAGCGCCCTACTTCGAAGTTGAACGTCGAAGTAGGGCACGTGTAGTCGTTGCGCGTCCCGCAACATCGAAATAGCGGGGTCCGCCATGGCGGCCATCAGCTGAGGAGTTGAGAGACGCTCTCTCTCCAGCCCCTGCGGGGATCTATGGTCAGCGTGTGCAGCAGCCCTTAGCCCAGGGCTTTTGGCTGCTGCTGCTGCAGCTGGGGATCCATGCTGCATGCACAAGGTCTGCAACCAGTTGTCGGCTCTGTGGATCTTGTGTTGTTTAGTGCAATTGTGTCTGGGAGGGGCCCTTTAAGGGAGCGGCTTGCGTTGAGTCCGCCCTGTGACCCTGTCTGCAGCTGTGCCTGGCACCCTTATTTCGATGTGGGCCGCTTTGGCGTCTAGACGTTCCCTCGCAGGGCCAATTTCGATGTGGTGCTGCCCAACGTCGATGTTGAACATCGACGTTGCCAGCCCCGGAGGACGTGTAGACGTTATTCATCGAAATAGCCTATTTCGATGTCGCCACATCGAAATAGGCTACTTTGATGTAGGCTTCACGTGTAGACGTAGCCTAGATGTGTACAATGAAGACGGGTTATTCCTGAGAGAAGATAAATCAGGCGCTTCTGCTCCATAACGAGTAACAATGGACATGCAAGGAAAATAAAAGCTGGCAAGAAAGGCTGGTCCACAAATTCTCCCCTTGAAACAAATAATCAGAGTGTGGAACTCACTGCTGCAGGATTTCATTGTGGCCAAAATCTTAGCAAAAATCAAAAAAGGGCTTGTCCTTTTGTGTAGGTATCTGATGTGCTGCACGGCTCCTGTGCCCTGTGAGTGCTGATGTTTCACCGTCCCTTTCAACAGCTCCCTGCTGCTTGGAGTGTCTCTTCTAGCACCCACCCAGGTACATGCCTGATCCCTGATTTCCGGAGGAGCCGAGCACTCAGAGCTCCATTCACTTGCACTGGAGCAGGGGGTGCTTGGCAGCTGTGAAACACCAAGTCCTGGATGGCTCAAGCTGCTCATCCAAATAGTGGCAGAAGTTCTCTCAAAATGGTGGAGGCACCAGTGCATGAACTATGTCCTGCTCCCCACCACCACTAATCCATCTTCCTGAGCCCTCAGCCTTGCAGCACCCCTTCCTAGGAGGCCACTCTTCCCCTGCCCTTCGCTCCTGTGCTGCCCGTCTCTCTGTCTCCCATGCCTCCACCCCCCAATCTCTCTCCCCCCATCATTCCCCCTCACGGCTGGTGGAAAATGAGATGGAAAAGCCCCCCACACCCACCCTATTAAAAGTGATTGGGTTGTGGCCTTTGCCAATGCAGTGTGGTGCCCCTGCAGCCACCTCCAAGCCCCTTTAAATCAGCAGCCACATTGTGCAGTGTTTTCCTGGAGCCCAGGGACTGGACTGGATGGCTGTTGAGGTTCCCTGCAGTCCCCACGCATCCGGGATTCTCACTGGGATTGTCCTGTCAGCATCCCAGGGGCCCTGATTGGTTCTCTGGGACAGGGGCCAAGTCAGAGAATTTCTCTGCCCAGCACAGACACGCCAGGCAGCGTAACCGCATGTGACGCCCCTCGTCCCCTGGCACCTCCAGGAATTAGCTTAATCCAGCCTCCAGAGTGTCTTCTTCTGGCCAGCCTCTCGCCCACTGTCGCCTGCCTCCCGTTCTCTGCCATACGTCATCGGGACCGGAGTCATTCCTAGACACACAGCCTTTCCCTCAGGGTGCTGCCCTGTGGCTGTGTGCCTCACGCTCACGTCCGCCCCACCCTAGGATCACCACCCCGGGGGTAGCGTGTCTCTGACTCTGCACCAGTCACAGGTGCTGCGCCAGGGCCACCTGCTAATTCGTCTCTTCTTTCACCTGGACAGAGAATCTTACAGTCTCCTTCGCCACCAACTCGCACGCACTGGCCATTCCCGGCTGTTTGCCTCTGCCTTACAGTGGGACTGTTCTTCCGCCCCCCAGCCGCACACACAGGTCAGGATCTTTCCCTTTATCACTTGCTCTGACCCCTGCACGCCTACGTCCTTCCTTCAGTTCAGAAAACAGAATCTGTACTGGGAGGCATGGATCAGACATCCGAACCACACAACCAGTCCAACAAAGTGGTTGGTGACTGATAATGGGCTCGGCGTTGCTCGTGTTTGACTCTTCCAGGATGGTGGTGTCAGATAGCAGAACAAGGAGTAAAGGCCTGAAGTTGAAGAGGGAGAGGTGTAGGTTAGATAGTAGGAAGAATTACTTCACCAGGCGGGTGTGAAGCACTGGATGCGTTGCCTAGAGTGGTGGTGGATTCTCCATCCCTGGAGGTTTTTAAGTCCCAGCTGGACAAGGTCCTGGCTGGGATGACTTAGTTGGGGTTGATCCTGCTTGGAGCAGGGGGCTGGACTAGATGACCTCCTGAGGCCCCTTCCAGCAGTAGGACCCTATGACTCTGTGATGCTCGTGTGTGTGCACCTGTCCTCTAAGGGACACTTACGATTCTCTCAAAGGCCAACAACTCTGTGAGGGAGAAACCAGGTTGGGGAGTGGAAGCAGGTCAGGGGCAGGTTTGTACCTCATGCCAGGTGAGATACTGGAAGGTCAGAGTCCCGGACAGGCCTGAGGCAAACTGGGACTCCAGTGGCAGGAGGCTGGAAGGACATGAAGCCAGGGCACCAGGAGGCACATAACACACACAGGGTGGATACCAGTGCCATGGAGAGCTTCCCATGCCTAAGCTCGGTTTCTGTAGGACCTGTGGAGCAAACACGGCCCCCTAGTACCCTGACCAACAAGTTCCCGTACTGTCCCCCTCGGTGGGGTTTGACCTTCTGTTCTAGCAGCCCCTGGCAGATGGACGCGTGCCAGCACCTCAGGGGCCTGTGACCGACGTGCCAGACCTGTGGTCCCTGGAGCCCAGACCACCATGGGGGCAGAGTCACAAAGGCCAGAGGGAGCTTCTGCCCTGGGGACGGCGCCATTGCTGCCAATCAAGTCTGTGGTGAGAGGAGGAATTCTCTGACTTGGGCCTCGGCTGACAGAAGCCATCAGGGCCCCGGCGCACCTGGGACACAGCTGGGACAGTCCCAGTGAGAATCTTGGACAGGTGGGAGTGAAGGGACGGGAAAGTGTCATTCAGCTCAGTCCGTTTGCTCAAGGCACACATGTCCAAGGTGGCTGCTGATGTACAGGGCTGACGGTTTCTCTGGACCAGTGGGGCAAGGACCATGGCCCTGTCACTTTCACAACAGGAGGAGGGGCAGGGCGAAGTGATGATGGGCAGGACCTTGGAGGAGAGGGGTGTTACCAGCACAGGACCCACAGGGAAGAAGTGATGTGGGGCTGGGGACTGAGGGAATGCGGGGGGCAAGTTGCAGCCCTGGGGAAGGAGTGGCACAAGGGCAAGGAAATCAGGGCTGAGGCACGTCCCAGAGAGGGTGCTAGAAAAGCCATTGGAAGGGGCCAGCTCCATTGAGGATGAAAAATTGGAGCTCCCAGGACACAGGAGCCGTGCAGCACGTCAGCTTTGCCCCTGTCCGGGAAACATGCACCCCCTCCCTTGAGTGGGTCAGAACAAGGTCTACCCGGCCCAGCAGTGGCCAGTGCCAGATGCTCCAGGAGAAGCTGTGAGACTCTCTCAGGGGTGGGGAATAATTCTTACCCTGCCACCCACACTGCAGCCCAGCCTTTTCCTTATCAGAGAGTGACTTAAACCCAGAGCCAGAGGAGTCACTCAGCCTTCCAAAAAGTTTCTTGCCATTAACTCTGGTATCTCTATGTGCGTTTCTGTACCCATATAAATGCCCAGGCCTGTGAATTTGGGTAAGTTTTTGGCCTCTGACTACCTTCTGTGTAGGGAAGAATTTCCTTGTCCCAGTTTTCATTTGAAACAAAAAAAGCAGTCAAGTAGCACTTTAAAGACAAACAAAATAGTTTATGAGGTGAGCTTTCACGGGACAGACCCACTTCTTCAGACCAGAGCCAGACCAGAACAGACTCAATATTTAAGGCACAGAGAACCAAAAACAGTAAGCAAGGAGGACAAATCAGAAAAAAATGATCAGGGTGAGCAAATCAGAGAGCAGAGGGGCGGGGTGGGGGAGTCAAAAATTAGATTAAGCAAAGTATGCCAAAGAGCCCCTATAATGCCCCAGAAAATTTGCATCCCAGTTCAAACCATGGGTTAATGTGTTGAATGTGAATATGAAAGAGAGTTCAGCAGCTTCTCTTTCTAAAGCAGACTGAAAATTCTTCTTCAATAAGATGCAAACTCTTCAGTCATTAACAGAATGGCCCTCTCCATTAAAATGTAGACTAACTGGTTTGTGGATCAGGAGTGTTTTTACGTCTGTTTTGTGCCCATTAACTCTTTGTCTGAGAGAGTTTGAAGTCTGTCCAATATACAGAGCATCTGGGCATTGTTGGGACATGATGGCATATATGATGTTAGTAGAGGAGCATGAGAAAGTGCCCGTGATTCTGTGAGTAACCTGGTTAGGTCCAGTGATGGTATTTCCAGAGAAGATATGTGGACAAAGCCGGCAGAGGGCTTTGTTGCAGGGAAAGGTTCCAGGACTGGTACTCCTGGCGTATAGACTGTGGCTGTTGGTTAGAATCCTCATAAGGTTGGGAGGTTGTCTGTAGGAGAGAACAGGCCTGTCACCCAGGGCCTTCAGGAGTGTGGCATCCTGATTCGGGATAGGTTGTAGGTCTTTAATAATTTGTTGTGGTGGTTTGAGTTGGGGGCTATAGGTGATGACCAGTGGTGTTCTGTTCTTGGCTTTTTTGGGCCTATCTTGGAGTAGCTGATCTCTGGGTATTTGTCTGGCCCTGTTGATTTGTTTTTTTTTTATTTTTCCAGGTGGGTAATTCAAGTTTATGAATATTTGGTGAAGATCTTGTAGTTTTTGGACTGTCAGTTGGATCAGAACAAATGCCATTGTACCTAAGGGCTTGACTGTAAATAATGGATCTAGTTATGTGTGCAGGATGGAAGCTAGAAGGTTGTAGGTAAGTATAGCGATCAGTGGGTTTCTGGTACAGTGTGGTACCGATCAGGCCATCCTTGATTTGCTATCCTTTACCTTCCTTGCCCTTGTTCTTGTGTAATGATACGATGGGGAGCTTCAAATTTACCTTCTCTGTGTCACATAGATGTCTTATATTGATACAGCCAGAGAGACAAGGGAGGGGAGGAATGGCTGTGCTTGGACCTTCTGTGGGTGAGAGTGACAACCTTTGACATTGTAGGATTTTAAGGGAACGTGACAGCCATTATTGTAACCACTGTCCGAACTTTGTACTTATGCCAAGAAGGCCAAGTGAGGTGTCTCCTGGAAGCTGGTGATTCACTGAATTAGTTTATACAGTTTATATGTCTGCATCATTTTGTGTGTGAAATTATAAGTATTGACTCTATACTGGTAGTTGAAGTTAGTTCTGGGAGGACACAGTAAGAGGTCAGGCAACCTATTGGAAAAGGATTCCCAGCCAGGTAAAGCAGAGTGGGTTCTAATCCACATTCCAGGAATTTATCTGTGGACGTGTTTCCTGGCATGTGTTCACTGGCAGAATGCCCCAAAATGGACATGGCCAGGTGACTGGATCATGTGATTGCAGCCAGGGAATAACAAGGGGTTTCCCTCAACATGGGCAAGGCCATAAAAAATGGGACCCTGATTTTCCATTTGGTCTCCAGTCTCCAGTCCAGCTCAGCACTTAGGCAGCAGCTCTGCAATGAGCTGAACATGGAAGAACTGCTGACCCATCCTGACAAAAGATGGATTCCAGAGGTGATTACAATAGCAGCCTATTGCACCTGCTGCAGTCTGCATCAAGAAATTTATTATTCATGTGTGTAATTTTACCACTTCAACAATTATTACTCTCACCCTATTCTTTCTTTTTTTTATTAATAAAATGTTAGGTGTTAGACTTTTAAGGATTGGACTAGTGTGGTGCTTTGGGTAAGATCTAAGTATATATTAACCAGGGGACGTGGCTGGTCCTTTTGGGGAGTGGAAACACCGGTGTGAATTTCAGGAGATTGCTTTTCATAACCTCTCATCTGTGTAAGAAGGGGCACCGTTTGGGTCACCAGGCAAGCTGGAGTGCCTGAGAGATTAATTTGTGTAAATTCTGGCTAGACAGGGAGGTAGCAGAGATGGTCAGTGTGACTGGTTTAGTGCCTTATAGTGAAGGACCCCTGTCTGGGGCTGCACGTGGCCTGGTTTTCAGCAGTTAACCCACATTTGTCTCTCTCTGCCATGCCCGGGAAACCTCCACCTATTCCACAACCTTTCAAGGTAGTCACAGGGTTTCTTCGTTCACAGAAGGACACACCTTCGTCATTCCAGGGGAACCAGCTGTCAGAAGGGGTCCAGTAAAAGAGATTCCCTTTCCCTGCTTGTCTCTCTAATGGCCCAGGACTGAGCTCGGGAAGATGGATCGCTGACAGCGACACATCAGACACATGCAAGATTTTTGTCCATTCAGCCGAAGGAAGGACACGGGCAAATATCTAAGAGCTACTGCGATGGCTGTCTGGACTCTCTGCACCTTGATTCCCTGACTCAGTGAGGGGTAAATTCTCCTCTCACCTTGGACAGCCCTATCTTCCCTTTCCATGGAAACAATAGCCGTCCCCCGTCTATGGGCCCCTGTGAATCAATGCTCTGTGCGAGCTAGCCCCGGACACCACTGATCCCTGTGCACAAAAGAGCAGCGAGTCCCAGTTTATCACTTCTGCCGCACACGACCTCTCCTGTGCGGCACACGGTGCTTGTGAGCACATCTTAAAAACCCTAACGTTTGCTTGATCAGAATGCAAAGTTACCTTGGACACAAGTGGTGGCATCTAATGGTGACAAGATAGAATCATATAAAACTGTAACTGGAAGGGACCTCGAGAGGTCTTTGAGTCCAGTCCCCTGCCCTCATGGCAGGCCCAGGCAAGACTGAAACAAGAACAAGGGTGAACAGGTTCCTATCCTAGCTCCTTCCCGCAGAATTCAGTCAATAGCAGAGCTGTCTGGATTCACAATAACCAGAATGCACATGTTATGAGAACATCCCCACACTTGGAGATGTGTGCTGGGCTCCCCTCACCCTTTCTTATCCTCGGTTTGTCTCTTTGTCTCTATTCAGCAGCAATCCTGGGTGTGATGCTCATTCATTAGCTTCCATGGGATGCTGTTTTTTACAGTTGTCGCTGAGGTATCCTCGGGATTGAGCCAGGCTGGACAATTGGCCATGGCTAACGGAGGCAGAATGATGACGGCCTCCTTGAATGGCCACTACCAAGACACACGGCCTGCAGCAATAACCTCCACGGAACAGTGCCTGTATCCCGATCTCTCTGCTCAGCTCTGACCTGCCCATTCCATCTGCAATGGCTGTGAATCTGGAGAAATGAAGTTTCCTGCACACTCCTCACATGCAAATCTTCAGCAGTAAATATTCTGGAAGACTTGGGTGTGGTGTGGTAAGTTGCCAGGTCTGAAATCAGAGAAATGACAAGATAAAACAGGGGAGAGGAAAGGGTTAATTCTCTGCTCATCTTCCCCACCTGCGCCAGTCCCACAGGCCAGGTCCCTGGGGCTCCCTGCTGGCTCTGAGCCCCCCTGGGATTCCCAGGGCAGCCGTATAAACATCCCTGAACCTCAGCCCCGCTCAGCGCGGATTCCCCACCACCTGCAGCTCCCGACCGAGTCCCAGGCAGCGATTGCTCATCCCCGGCTGGGGCAGGAGCCTGGTGAGTCCTTGGCAGGGAAGGAATCTGTCCGGGGCGGCCGCACACACCCGACACCGAGGCAGTGTTGGAAGTGGGTGAGCTAGACTGGGGCTGCCTCACTCTGACTGCAGGGGCAGGATGGCAGCCCCCGGCACTGAGCCAATGCCCCCGGCCCTGCGCTGAGGGGCCATGTCAGGACGGGGCACTGTGGGATTTTATGCCTAGATTATGATCCATTCCCTTAGAAATTACCGGGGCTCCTGTTGAATCTGTGGTACTAGGCTGGGCCGTTCCTTTGAAATCTCCTCCAATCCTGTCAGCTTCTAACCCTCAGCTCATCTCGCCTTCACGTGGGCAAAGCTTCCATCAAAGTCACTAAGGGGCTTGGGGCCAGGGCCATTCCACTTGGCAGACATCAGCAGGTTTCCAGCAGCCGGGCTGTGACTGTCCATACGTCTGTCCCCAGGGGCGGCTGATTCTCAGGCCTGCATTGACATCCATGGTCCGCCTGTTTTGTGCAGACGTGTTTCCCCAGGCTGAATACAGCACACTGGAAAGTCACCTGGGTAGCTGTATGCTTCTTATTTACCTTCCAGTCTTCAAGGCTTCAGCACTGCAATGGGGCTGGGGCTGACTGGATAACTAAAGGCACCTTCCCTGCCTGGTGCCACCCGCCCTCGGTGCCTGGCTGGTCCCAGCTCTCCTGTACTGGTGCTGAATGCTCCTGAGGGAACCTGGCGAGGGGAAGGGACCCTGGACGTGAGCAGGTCGCACGTCCCCAGATTTCTGGCAGGCTTCACACCGGAATGGGGCCACAGCAGCATTTTCACACTGCGTGGGACCGACAGGGCAGGAGCTGCCTCCAGCCACGGGTGGGAGAAGTGGGGAAAGGGACGATTTCTCTCACGTCTCCCCACAGCTCATCTCTTCTCGTTCCCACACCCCATTGTGCCTGGGACAGCTCGTCCCTGCCTGATCACACGGCATCCAAATGCAGCCAACACCTGCAGCCGATCGCTGGCCACCAACATAACCCAGCTGCTCCGGCCAGCCCACTGTAGAGCAGGCAGGAAGGGGTTAAGCCGTAGGGATGCATTTCACATCCGGGCTCAGGGTACCTGACCACAGGGGCTGCAGCAAACCTGGCCAGGGAGGTGGCTGAGCAGGGGAGGGGTCTGTGCTAGGAGCACGCCCAGGGTCTCCGGTGGCGGCACCCGGCTGGGGGCTGGGAGGTGCAGAGAGCGCTGGGCAGAGTGTCCCCCCTCCTTTCTGCTGTCTGTGTGGGGATGAATTGTGCTGTGTGCCCAGCATGGGTGGGAGGGGCTCAGGGGTGGGACTGGGGGGAGGACTGCGGCTGGGGGTGCAGGCTGTGGGCTGCAGACGGGGATGAGGGGTTCGTGTGGAGGCTACCCCAAGGCTACGGCAGGTGGAGAGGACTCCCCCCAGCCCTTCCCTGCTGCAGCAGCTCTGGGACTGGCACCAGGGAAGAGAAGCAGTCCCAGGGCTGGGCCGTCTGTTCCCATTGTCTGTCTGCTGCGGCCCTGTATGCCCCAGGCTCCCCTCCCTCGCCCTCTGCCCCTTCTGGGCCCTGCGCCTCTCCCCTGGCCAGGCCCCCTGGCTGCACAGCTGAGTGGCTCTCCCCATCAGGTGCCTGGCCCCGGGTGGGTCCATGGGCAGGATGGAAATTGCTTCCAGACGCCAGCGGAGGAGGGACGAGGTTTCCCTGTGCCGGCGCTGTGCAGAGCTGTGGCACTTACACGTCTCAGCCCCTCCTGGGCAACTCCCCAAGTCTGAGACTTTTCAGCTTCCCCAGGAGCCGGCTGAGCCAGAGGCGGGGCAGGAAGGAAGGGGTCTGCCTGCCAGGGCACTGAATGCTCTGCCCACGGGCCGGGTGCCAGAGCAATGGGAGCTGGATGTGCCCAGCTCGGTGTGATGTGGAGGAGCAGCAGGACTGGGTGACATAGGGGGTGAGAGAGAAGAGGAGGAAAAGGACAGTGAGAAGGGGCCAATGACTGGGGGACCCAATGAAGGGCTGCAGTGTGGTCACTCTGCCCGGCTCCTGCCTCACCTCCCCAGCCACTGCAGCTCACACAGTTCCCAGAAGGACTGTCAATAAATGGGATGGGGGCAGGGCCCTGCTCTGCAAGAGCTGCCATGAACTGGGAGCTGTTCTAAGAGCAGCCCAGGGAGCAGCTTGGAAACAAGTTGCACTCAATTCGAGCTTCTCATCCACAGTACTCCCCAGATCTTTTTCTGCACATCTTCTGCTTGGCCAGTTGGTTTCCAGCTTGTAGCGGTGATGAGGAATCTCTTTTTGAAACACAGTGGTTGCTGGACCTGTGCAGAGAACCTGAAAATGGTTTCTGACGTCCATCTGCACCAGGGATTACCAGAGTTCTCTCCTTTTTTTTTCCCCTGGGGAACACGTGCTCCCAATTTTCCTCCATGTTCTGCACTGCTCCCTTATGCTTCAGCATGCTGCACCTGCAGAGCCAAATGCTGACTTCTATCCAGAAAATCTTAATTTTCCTGGATGCAATGCAAGGTCATGACTTGGGGCTCTACTCTTTCAACCTTCTCCTCCAGTGTGGAGACCCCCTTTCACTTCGTACAAATACAGTTGTTCCTTTCCTCTGGGAGAAAGACAAACAAGGCGCATACTTTGCAAGTAACAAGAGCGGATCTCTCATTAGCCACGTTGTCCACCTTCAAGGAGCATCGTCAGATATATTTAATGCTCACATAAGCCTGAAAGTCACAGAAACTCTCTGGGGACTGTCCCGGGTAAATTCCCCAACAAACGTCTTCTGTTTCCTGTCCTTGGTTTGCCACTTATGCAGTTCCTGACCGGCTGCTTTTCATGTTAGATCAGTGTAACTGCGCCCACTCGCAGGGCTGGATTTTTCACATGCCTGAGCAATGTGGTTACCCTACAGACTGCAGTGTAGGCTGCACCTCCCTTGAGATTGGCCTGAATATTTTGGGTCTAATCCTAAAAAAATTACACTTTTTTCATCAGTGGGAGTTGACCCATGATTTTACTTGTGTGCTTGTGCTTTGGTCAGGTCAAGGCCTCAGCGCCTGAAGGAACCGGGAGGAGGTATCTTGCCAAAGAATGAAGCATGTCTTGCTCCCATGCCATGAGGAACTGAAAGTGACTCCACAGTAGTGACTGTGAAACCAGGGTAAGGGATAGAAGAATCAGTCACGTGGCTGTTTTAACTGCCTTCATGCTCACCATGTGAGCTCAGAAAATGGCTGTAGCAAATGTGGAGGTGCCATTCTTCTGTGGAGATGGACAAGAGGAGGTGCACGTCTTGCTTACCCAGGGCCAGAACCATCCAACCATCATCCTTCTGTAGGACTGGAGACATTGTGTAGCAAGAGAGAGTTTCTGGATTTATGGTCCAACCTGACAGGCAGCTGGCACACAAGGAAGTGTTTTACGGTAGCTCTGATGTAGTCTTTTATGCTGCACTTCATCTTCTTCACTGTGATATTGTTATCATATGATTACGATAAAGTCATAACACAGGTTTTAGAAGATGAGTCATGTGAGGTGTCATTGGAGAAGTTTTGATTTGCTGAACAAGATTATCCTGTTTGTATCTATGCACCATTTTGGGAACTAAAGTTGTATGTGTAATTTGATTCTGGTCACACCTGGGCAATGCCCACTAGGCTAGATGTTTCAGTCTGGACAGCTGGTTAGCACGGTTCTGTTCAAGACAAAGAAACAAAAGGCTTTGGGAGAAACTTATCTTCCACCTGGTGAGCCTCCCTGAGAATGCACAACTCCCAGTGGAGCTTTGAAATGTGAATCCTGCCATACGCTAAAGCTCTATAAGACATGGAGAGCCTTCATCTTATTTTTTTCATGGCCCCTGTCATGGCTCCTTCCCCACTCTAGCAAGATAAATGAAGAAGTGGGGGCCAGCAAAAGTACCTCCAAAACCTCATCTACCAGGTTTTCATACAAACTTCCCCTCAAAAATCCTAAAAACCCTTTTGGGGTTAAAATTTTGGGGATAAAATTCGCTGGCACCACCCAAGTAATAATAAGGAAACCAGGGAGAGACGACTTGGGAAATCTCAGCCCAAAAGTAAAAACCAGGACGCAAACATTAACCAAAACCAGCTTAATAAAAAGAAAAAGAGAGAACTTTTATTCTTCCAACACTATTGGTGCTGCGAGCCTCATGGCTAGATGGAAGAGTCACAAAGTAAAACACATGGGGAGTCTCCACCCTGGGCCAAGAACTTTGTTACAAGGAGAGTAAAAGAACATTTCTGAAAAGTGCCCAGATATCAGACCCCACTTCCCAAACCATAAAACAATAAAGCCCAACGGATCTAGCTAAACTCTACCTACTTACAGAAGATTGGAGGGGCTGTTCTTGGAGAGAGAGATTCTGTGTCTCTCTCCCTCATGGTTGGAAAAAGAAAAAGGAAGAGAGAAGAGAAGAGGGAGGAGCCAAAATTCAATTCTTACCTACATTCCTAGAGGCCAACCCCACCTGGCTAAGGAGGTGAACCCTTTTACTCCCAGGCTGCTGGCTAACCCTCATGATCATGAAACGCCCCCCAAATCACAGACAGTGCTGCACAGGCTTTGGCCACACTGGTTGTGATTTCTACCTGGAGGTCTGAGATAAGACATAGAAAATAAGCTTGCAACCCAAAAGAAAAACCTACCCTTTTGTCTGCCCCTCCCTGAGGCAGCACAGAAAAACCTACCCTTCTGTCTGCCCCACCTTGAGGCAGCACAAAAACAAAAGAACAAAAACAAAGAGCAAAAAAGAAGAGAAAAAAAAATTGCAAAGCTTGCAGCACAAAAGAAAAACCTGCGTCCTTTTGAAAATCCTGGGTTCTCAACACCACTGCCACCATGTCATGGCTTCTTCCCCAGTCTAGCAAGATAAATGCAGAAGTGGGGGCCAGCAAAAGTACCTGCAAAACCATATTTACCAGGTTTTGGTATAAACTTCCCCTCAAAAGTCCTAAAAAAACTTACATTTTGGGGATAAAATTCGCTGGCACCACCCAAGTAATAATAAGGAAACCAGGGAAAAACTACTTGGGAAATCTCAGCCCAAAAGTAAAAACCGGGACACAAACATTAACCAATACCAGGTTAATAAAAATTAAAAAAAACAACTTTTACTGTTACAACAATATTCGTGTTGCAAACCTCATAACTAGATGAAAAAGTCAGAGAGTAAAACACATGGGGAGTCTCCACCACGGGCCTAAAACTTAGGTACAAGAAAAGTGAAAGAACATTTCCAAAAAGTGCACAGACATCAAATCCCACTTCCCAAACCATAAATCAAGAAAGCCTAACGGATCTATCTAAACTTTCCCCTACTTACAGAAGATTGGAGGGCTTGTTCTTGGACAAAGATATTCTGTGTCTCTTTCCCTCATGGCTGGAAAAAGAAAAAGAAACAAAGAACAGAAAAAGAAAAAACCAAAATTTAATTCTTACCTACATTCCTATAGGCCAACCCCACCTGGCTAAGGAGGTTAACCCTTTTACTCCCAGTCTGCTGGCTAACCCACATAATCATGACAGCCCCCCAGACAAAAAGACTGCTGCAAACAACAGAGGGTCAAAGACCAAACTGGGGGCAAGTGCTTGATCAAGGCTAAAGCAATTTCTAGCCTGTGCATGAAAACCGTGGGGATTCCAAGACATAAAGAAAGTGCAGCTTGTGTCTTGAAAATCAGCAGGAGGGCTTGTACCATTAGCCAGGGTGAGAATTTCCTTGCTAAGTTTTCTGTTTTGATCTATTTCCTCTCACTTATGATCATTTAAAATCTATGTTTTCTAGTTTGTGTACTCGTTTTTGCTTTCTCTCAATGACTGAGTTGCATTGGAGCCCAAGGGAAAATCATAGCTCAGGGGAAAAGTCACTGTATACTCCTCTCCAAAGGCAGGGAGGGAGGGAATTCTATGGCCCGATGCTGTATGGTTCTCAATGGCACATAAGGCGGTAACATTTTTGGTTTATCCTCCAGCAGGGTTGTGAGTCTGGGAAGCTTGGAATTAATTTGGCTGCGGTCTCCAGGGGCTCATATAATGGCAAAAAGTTGTGTCCATACCTGTGCAAATGCTGGTGAATTAGTAAGACCAGGAGCATGTCTGTACCTTGTTCCAGAATCACACGGTGGGGGGGGACATGCTGGTGGGTCAGAGGGCTCGGTGGCATCTCACTTCCCAGGTGGCCTCCCAGAGGCAGCCTTCACTCTGTCACCAAATGCATTCCAGTCCTAGCTCACACTTGAGTTCTCACTGATTTTCACTTTTGCTGTTAGCTCCTGGAAATGGCATAAAAAGCTCCAAGGGATGGTACACGATGCCGGCCAACAATCAGACCTATTTTGCCCCTGTAAGCTTCATCCTGACCGGCATCGAAGGTACAGAGGAGTCGAACATCTGGATGGCCATCCCCTTCTGTCTGATGTACATTGCAGCACTTTATGGCAACTCTCTCCTGCTATTCATCATCGGGACAGAACGAAGCCTCCATGAGCCCATGTACCTTTTCCTCTCCATGCTGGCCACAGCTGATCTACTGCTATCGACCACCACAGTGCCCAAGATGCTGGATCTCTTCTGGTTCAGAGCAGGGGGAATTTCTTTTGCTGCCTGCCTCACCCAGTTGTTTTTCATCCATTTCAGTTTCATTGCCGAGTCGGCCATCCTGGTGGCCATGGCATTTGACCGGTATGTTGCCATCTGCAACCCCCTGAGATACAGCACTGTGCTAACCAAGGCTGTGATTGGGAAGATGGGGCTGGCCATTGTCACAAGAAGTTTCTGTGTTGTTTTCCCTGTTGTCTTGCTGGCGAAGAGACTGAAGTTCTGTAGGACCAACCTCCTGCCACACACCTACTGTGAGCAGAGGGGCATCGCCCGGCTGGCCTGCGACAACACCACAGCCAGCACGGTGTTAGGCATCGTCATGGCTATGTTAGTATTTCTGTTGGATGCTGCACTCATTGCTATGTCTTATGTGCTGATCCTCAGGGCCGTCTTCCGGCTCCCATCCAGCAACGCCCGGCTCAAAGCTCTGCGCACCTGCAGCTCCCACATCTCTGTCATACTGATGTTCTACCCACCCTCCCTTTTCTCCTCTTTTGCATACAGTTTAGGGCACATCCTCCCTGGTTATATTCTCAACCTCCTGGCCCATCTCCACCTGCTCCTTCCTCCCATGTTAAACCCCATTATTTATGGGGTGACAACAAAAGCGGTGCTGAATAGGGTGATCAAGGTGTTTTATCGATGCTGCGGCAGAAGCTGCCTGCTGAGCTAAAGGAGGCAACAAAAATATTTTGACACTTAAAAATTAAAGCCAGATGTTCATTTGCACTGTAGGGGTTTGTACCTTTGGGCTTCTAAAGTGTAAGCTTGAAACCGTGTCTCTGTCACCAATAAAAGTAATTTCCCCATCCACTGTAAGTCTCTGATCTCCTGAGACTGACATGGCTACAATGACGCTGCTCCGGAAGACGCAACTGAGAGCTGCCGGAGGGGTACAAACATTAAATCCATGTGCCTCTGAAGCTTAGGAAGGGGGAAAGGGTCCAAAGAACAATTCCAGAAACTCTGGGCCTTACCGTGGCTGTGAGTAGTCAGACTGCCTCAAAGATGGTACAGGTTGAACCCCTATCGTCCTGCTCTCTCAGCCGGTAACACGCACGATTTCGCATCATTTTAGTTAGCAGGATGGCCACGTTCCAAGGGTGGGGCCAACTTTCCTGCGGTTGCACAGTTCTTCACAGCCACCTGTCCTGGCTGTCAGTGTTCTGAGCTGTTGTTTAGCTGTGATTTACCCCCAAAATGCATTCTAAGAGCCCAGCAAGCAGTGAAAGCTTTGGTAATGTGCAAGACAAAATTGACCTCCAATGGTGCAGCAAATTTTCTCCTTCAACACTGGTCAGGTCGTTAGGGTGCCAGACTTGGGAGGTTCAACCTGTAATTAAAACCATATCTCATAGTAATGCTTCCCTTCGGCTCCTACCAAAAATTATGTTGCATCTTATCACCTCAGTGAAATGAGTGCAAACAGGGCCTGACGTGTGAAAGTGGAAAGTGTGGTGCACCACCTGATCAATTCACAAATAAGAAAAGTACGGAGGTAATTCTTCTGCTTTATTCCAAACAGCCAGGAGATGTGGAACAGGAAGGGAAATGTTTACCAATAGTTTGTCTCTACTGGGGACTGAGAAATGTTTCTTTGTTTTTCAGACATTCAACAGGCATACTGGCACCAGCAGGGTTGCACTAGTCCAACAAAAATTGTGTTGTGAGTTCTGTGCTGGTTTTGTGTTATTGCTGTTATTTGGGTGGCTATTATACAAGGGTGTTTATCACACACACCTTTAGGGAACATGATGGGCCTCAGGGGAAGCTCCTACCCCCAGGGTGAGCCTTCCCGGGAACTCCCCACAGAGCCTGTAAATAACAGCAGCTGTGAGTCTACGGGGCAGGTGATGAAATCCCAGAACTCTGGGCGCCATGTTAGGAAATCGGTGTTTTTCCACACGCTGGTCTGAGACCCAAGACTGGAAACAAAGCGTTCCTGCGCTGCGCTGAAGCTATAAAAGGGAGGGACTCAGCTCCTCACTTCCTCTTTGCACTCCACACAAGAGCACTCCTGGAACGAGCTGAGAAAAAAGGCTTAACTGGGGGAAAGGGCTGGACCCAACTGAAGGGATCTCAGCCTGTCTGTGGGCACCTGAGAAACCCAAACCGCAAATCAGCTGCAGCTCATGCCTGGCCATTCTTCCAGTTTCCTGGTATCAGCAGTCAGGGTGAGAACCTGCTAATTCATAATCCATCTAACTGGGGCCTTACGCTCACTGTGCCTCTTGGTGGGTTTGCCCGTGAACCTGATTCTCTCTGTTTGCTAGACCAGAAAATCAACCGTTAGCAGCGAATGAACGTGGGTGTAGTTTAACTTAAACCGTGTGTCTTTGCATGGAATATCGAGGGCAGGATCCCAGCCTGGTCACACACCTGGGGCTAATCCTCTGCACGCGGAGGGAGAGGCAAAGCCGGTGACAAGTTCCTCTGGGTCGGTGCTTTGAGCAGGGCCGGGCAGGGCAGTCGCAGTTCCTAGGCAGGGAGCGGGAGCTTTTCCTTTCTTGGTTACCACCAGAGCTGCTCAGAGACTCTGTGTGTAACTGCAGCTGGGCGTGTCCCTGCCTGAGCCAACACAAAAGAGGACTGGAATTTTGGTCCTGTGGCAGCTCAGGGGTCTTCTTAGCCTCCGTTTGGTACCAAAGAATTCAGACTGAACTGGGAGATTTATCTCACAATTGGTTTCTCCTTGTGAGTATTTCAATTTTCCTCTTTTTGTAAAATAGACCTGCCACTGGTCCTTGTTTTCTGTTATTCCAGGAGCTGTGCTCATCTCATACATCCCATCAACAACAAGATGTCTTGTGGCACCTGATAGACTAACAGATATTTTGGAGCATGAGCTTTCCTGGGCAAAGACCTGTTCTGTGGCTTATCCTTATCCTCCAAAATCTCTGTTAGTCTATAAGGTGCCACAAGACTTCTTGTTTTTCTCAAAGCTACAGACCAACACGGCTCCCTCTGCAATACTTATCCCATGAACAGCGATTTCATTGGAGATCAAAAGGACTCTCTGAATTAATTTCCATTCAGATGAGACTTTCCCTTTCTTCTATTGCTTCGTCTTAGGAATCAGGAATTCTTTGGGCTCTGTTATTTTCAGTTTGGAAGCAGTTCTTTTCCATGCAAGGGAATGACAACAAAACAGCCCAAGATGAGCAATAAAGCCCAGCCAGGCAGTAGGAGCGCAGAGCTCCATTTCCTGTGGGCAGTGAGGACTAGCAATGGGAGGAATAACTGGAAAATATATGGCAAAGGTTATAATCTTAGCTGAGAATAGCTGAAGGAAGGGTGAGGACGAGGGTGCAGCTGGCACTAGATGATGGATGGAAAAGGTAACACAGCACAGTGACAATGAAGTAATCAGATTTAGAAAAGATGAAGACCTGCTCCAGCATGTGCCGAGTCTGAAAGAACATCACTGCTTGTCCAGCCCCAGGGGAAAGAGAAAAAGTTCAGTAGTTCATTGCAAAACATGCAGAATAAGGAGGAACACACGGATCTCCCATTAAGAACGTAGAGGGTCAGATCCAAGGTCCATATACCGCAGTGTCCTTTCTTCTGACAGTGGACAGTGCTCGGTGACCGAGAAGGAATAAATAGAACAGGTGATCATCAAGGGTTCAGCTACACTAGGAAGGAACTTCAAAGCCAACTTTGAAGTTGGGCACAACATTGAAGTAGCCAGCAGAGAGTCTACAAACATTTTTTCCCTGACTTCAAAATTAACTTCAAAGTAGGGAGCCCAAGTTTCAAGTCTTTACTACATTCCAAGTTCAAAGTAGGTCTTGTCTAGATGCTCTACTTCAAAGTCGCTTACAAAGTTACTTTGAAGTTATTTTTGTAGTGTAGAAATGACCCAAGTGATCCATTTCCTCTCACCCATTCCCAGCTCCTAGCCATTATCCGTGAATCAATCCAGATTATTTGCAATCTGTGCATGCACTCCAGTATTCACCACATGTGTTGATTGCTTGTAGAATTATTCCACCAATACAATGCTCTTTCTTCTGTGTGTGTGTGTGTGTATGTGTGTGTGTGTGTGTGTGTGTGTGTGTTTGTGTTTTCTAGATTTCTATTTGCACTTCTCTCAGTGATCCTTTTCCGCTCGTGGGGAAGCCATAGCTGGATCAGGTGCATTGTAAGTCAGTGGTTATAGCAGCAGGCGATAAGGACTTATCAACAAGTGATACAGGGAAAAACAAGCAGGTGATTGCAGATTTACGGGCTCTGATACCTTTGCGTTAACATCACGGCTCGGCTACTTCTCTTTAAACACGTATATATTTTCTTGTTCTTAGTATTTGGAGACATAACAGCCTCTCTCTCACACAAACGCACACGCTCACTCTCTTTCTCTCTATTTTATCGCCTTTTGTTGCTCCCTCCTGTTTCCTCTGGGTCTATTTTCATTTTTATTTCTCTCTTGAGGAATTTTCCTTTTTATCACACTTTATTTCTTCGTATGTGGTTAGATGTCAACATCAGTTGTGCTCACGTACACGAGAGGAGGCTCGTGCAACTTATCCTGCTGTAAGTGAAATGAGCAAGAAGCTGAGACAGACGCACAGACAAACAGACAGACAGACACCCTGAAAGACAGACAAACTAACACAAACGTATATACATGACGGAGGACAGCTGGACAGACTTTCATACAAACCACAGGCTGTTGAGTCTTTTGGTGTATTTCACAGGGGGGATGTCTATACAGGTTGAATCTTTCTTGGCCGGCACCTACGGGAACTGTCCAGTGCCGAATGAGAGAATTTGCCAGACCACGGCAGGTCAATATTGTCTAGCACGTTACCAACACTTCCTCTGCTTACGGGGCTCTTGGAAGACACACGGGGTAAATTACAGCTAAATGACAGCACAGAGCACCGAGAGCCAGGACTGGTGGCTGGAAGGAAATGGATGGGACCACAGGAAACCCGGCTACAACCACGACAAGGGGTCGTCCAGCTTCATAAAATCACGCCAGGTGATGGATTTTGCTGACTGAGAGAGTTTGGGATTATAGAGGTTCGACCTGCACTTCACCTGGGCCATGAAATTCCCAGCTCCAGTTGACCCAAAGGCAACATGAGCACCTGGGCTAAAAATAGCAGCGTAGCCTTGGAAGCACAGGCGATGTGCCCAAGCCCAAACCGATCTGAGTGCTCAGATAGGGACACAGTGCCTGTCCCACACTGCCGCTTGTGCTGCCCTGTTCTCACCGCTGCTATTGTCAACCCCTCATTTGCTCCTCTGCCCAACCTGGGAACTTAATCTCCCAGCTTCAGGGCTAGTGGGTAACTCAAAATAGCTTCCGCTGCCCAGTGGGGGATTTTTTATATGTCTTCTCCATTTGGAGAGATGACAGGACCACGACGAAGCTATTTCCAATGCCCGGGTTTGAACTCGGAATAGCTCTCGTTTGCCAGCCAACGATTTCTGAGTTTTGTCTTCTCCAAGTCTCACTGCGGCAGAGATACCAGAAAGATGTGTGGGAATCCCAGCCCCACCGTGGGATTTCAAGTGCAGCAGAGGTTGAGGGAGAGAGAAGGGAGACGGGTGTAATTCAGTGGGTTCCTGTGCTCTTGTTCTGACCACATTGGAAGCTCAGCATGTGTCTTCCTTTGATTCTTGACAACTTCGTTGTTGCAGTGGAGAGAAGCTGTGATGTGAGGTTTCTGCCAGTACAGCTGACAGCACAGCCTGACCGTGCGCGCTCCACCAGTACTTCATGGTTTTCTTTTTCCAGATACGCACTATGGCGAAAGCAGAAGGAAGAAATCAAACAGTTATTGTGGAATTCATCCTCTTGGGATTTGGGAATGGCCCTGAGCCGCAGCCCCTTCTCTTCCTGCTGTTTCTGGTGACCTACATTGCAACTGTGGCTGGGAATGGCCTCATCATTGCGCTAGTTGTGTCTGATCGGCACCTTCACACCCCCATGTACTACTTACTAGGGAACTTGTCCTTTCTGGAGATCATTTACACCTCCACCTTACTGCCCAGGCTGCTGGCCAGTCTCCTGACTAGGGACACACCCATTCCTGTTAAGGCTTGTATTGTGCAATTGTGTTTCTTTGGTTGCTTGTCCACTGTAGATATTGTGCTGCTGGCGGTCATGTCTTACGACCGGTATTTAGCGATATGCCATCCCCTGCGTTACCCTGCTCTGATGAACGGCCGGGTGTGTGGCCAGCTAGCGGCAGGGTCCTGGATAATCAGCCCTGGGTTCTCCATAATAGGAAACTCTTGTGGGAAATGCCATTCTGTGGTTCCAAAGAAATTGACCATTTCTTTTGTGATTATGAACCCATCATAAAGCTGTCCTGTGAGGACACCCGCACTGTGGAACTGCTGACATCTGTTATTGCTGCCATAGGGTCACTTGTACCCTTGCTGCTGACTCTGGCGTTCTACAGTTGTACCATCGCTGCCATCCTGAGAATCCCATCCACCACCGGGAGGCAAAAGGCCTTTTCCACCTGCTCCTCTCACCTCATTGTGCTGACCGTTTTCTATGTGTGCCTGATCAGTGTCTATGTGGTTCCAACAGCCAACATGCCCAAGGCCCTACACAAAACGTTCTCTGTCTTCTACATAGTCCTGACTCCCCTGATCAACCCTGTCATCTACTGCCTCAGGAACAAGGAGGTCCAACAGTCCCTGCGGAAAGGGATTCGTAAAGTGGTTGCTTTCAGAAACCAATTGTCATGAGTGAACGTTTGGAATGGGGTAAAACCAGGGAGGGGGGTTCTCTGTAGGGGTTCTCTGTTGCTGTTTCAATATTTTGGAATTTGCTTTTTCCATATTTTTTTTTTCAGTTTCTGCCTCAGGGGGAAAAGGACAATTCGCATCCTTGATAACAGCTTTACCCCCTTTTCTGTCTTTCTCTCTCTCTTTCTTTCTTTCTTTTACGATGCTACATTTCTCCATTTGATCTGCAATGCACTATACACACATTTCTTCATAAAATACTTGCTCCAGTAATAGATATTCCCCATGCAAATTACAATATTTTTCATGCTACACGTGCAGCCAAAGCACTCTGCTTCAGTCACATGTGAAATTGTGTCTAAATTGAACAAGGAGCTTTACATCTTTTCTGTTATTCTGGGCTCTTTCACTCCCGCTGTTGGCACTGATATTCATCCTCTGGTCAGGACCTTCTGTCACACATCCACTTCTCAAAAGGAGGTGAAAAATGCTACATCCTAACAAGTGGAGAGCTTGGACTGGGTATTATACTTTGCAGATCTGCAGCTGGGGAAACAGAACTATGGCAGATTATGTAGGACTGGGAATCTCAGTGTCTGCCATGTTTAATTTCCTTCCTGTTGCCGCAGCTTTTGCGGGATTAGGGAACATTAAAATAACTCCATCTAAATCAACTGCAATATCAATGTAGGTACCAACAATGTGAACAAAAGATTTAGGGCCAAAATGGTCAAAGCCAATAAAACCCAATTTCTCTCTCTGATTCAAACAAAGAGCAAAGAATGAACTCAAATCAATGGGAATCACAGAATCCTCTGGCTGGAAGGTACCTCAGCAAGTTACCTCATCCAGCCGCCTGCTTCAAGCAGGATTAACCCCAACTAAGTCATCCCGGCCAGGACCTCTAGAGATGGAGAATTCACAACTGCTCTAGGTAACGCATTCCAGTGCTTCACCACCCTCCTGATGAAGTCGTTTTTCTTAATATCCAGCCTACTCCTCTCCTTCTGTATCTTCAGACTATTCTTCCTTTTTCTGCCAACAGTCACGACTGAGAACAATTTCTCTCCATCCCTTTTAGAGCTCCCCTTCAGGAGGTTAAAGGCTGCTGTTAAATCTCTCCTCAAGCTTCTCTTCTGGAAACTAAAGAAACCCAAATCCCTCAGCCTATCCTCCTAAATCATGTGCTCCAGCCCCTTAATCATTTGTGTTACCCTCCGCTGAACCCACTCCAGTACATCCATATCCTTTCAATACTTGGGGGGCCCAACACTGGATGCAAAACTCTCGATGTGGCCTCACCCATTCTAAACAGAGGGGAATAACAACTTCTCTAGATCTGCTTGAAATGCTCCTCCTATGTACCCCAGTATGCTATTGGCCTTCTTGGCTTCAAGGGCCCACTGTTTACTCATATCCAGCCTTTCACCCATTATAATCCCTCTGTCCCGTTCTGCTGTACTGCTGCTGAGCCACTTGGTCCCCAGCCTGTAACAATGCTTGGGATTCTTCTGTCCCAGGTGCAGGACTCTGCACTTCTCCTTGTTGAACCTCATCAGATTTCTTTTGGCCCAATCCTTCCATTTATCCAGGTCATTCTGGATCCTATCTCTACTCTCCAACTTATAAACCTCCCTCCCTAGCTTGGTGTCATCCACAGCCTTTCTGAGGTTGCAATCCTGTCCCTCATCCAGGTTATTAATAAAGGTGATGAACAACACCGGCCCCAGAACCGAACTTGGGACACTCCACTTGAAACCAACCACCATCCAGATATAAGGCCTTGACCACACCCCTTTGGGCCTGACCATCAGGCCCGCTTTCTACCTATCTTATAGTCCATGGATCCAATTCATAGTTACTTAACTTATGAGCAAGAATGTTGTGGGAGACGGTATCAGAAAGTTTGCTGAAGTCAAGGTACATCACATCCACTGACTTCCTCATGTCCACAGAGCCACAGAAGATAGTCAGATTGGTGAGACAGAACTTGCCATTGGTGAATCCATGTTGACGACTTTAGATCACTTGTCCCTCATTCAGGTGCTCCAAAATGGATTCCTTGAGGATCCCCTCCATTATCTTCCCTGGAACTGACGTCAGGCTGACCAGTCTAAAGGTCCCTGGATTTTCCTTCTTTCCTTTTTTGCTTGGGACCTTACACTGAGAGCCAGGGTGAATAACTGAAATGGTCTCAGAAAAGGCTAGAAGATCTGTCCATGCTCTAGATAAGTGGCTTTTGGCTGAAATGGAAGGAGCCACATGTGTTTAGCTCGTTGAAGTAAGGCGTAGGCAAAAGCTTATTCGGAGTGTACACATTAAGGCAATTTAAACACCCTGATCAATTAATCATGGAAACAGTTTCCAGTGGCGCATGGTGGATTCTCCATCATTGGCAAGTTTTAAAACAAGATTGGATTTCCCTCAATTCCCTAACTCAAAAGGAATTATTTTGGGGAAAGTTCACTGACCAATTTTCTACGGGTGATCCAGCCAGATGACTGAAATGGGCCTTTTTGGCATTGGGATCTGTGGATTTTCTCTGATGAGAGAGGTGTCAGTTAGTTCGACTGAGAGAGTTTTGGATTATAGAGGTTCGACCTGCACTTCACTTGGGCCATGAAATTCCCGGCTCCAGTTGACCCAAAGGCAAAATGAGCACCTGGGCTAAAAATAGCAGCGTAGCCTTGGCAGCACAGGCGATGTGCCCAAGCACAAGCCAATCTGAGCGCTTAGATAGGGACACAGTGCCTGTCCCACACTGCCGCTTGTGCTGCCCTGTTCTCACCGCTGCTATTGTCAACCCCTCGTTGAGACTCTACAGGTGGGATTACTTTATAATCCCTTATTGTCCTTAGAATGTTTGAATCTAGGAAAAGTTCACTCAGTACAATACAAACCATTGTCCCTGCCATTTCCTTTGGTTTATCTGAAAATCTCAGGGGTAAAGAATTGTGGAAAACTTCTCAAAGAAAATGGGAGATGTGGTGGAGATATTAATGAATGTGCTGGAGTGTTTAATTAGTGCTACTTTGTGGTGGTTTTAATTTGCTGATGAGTCACTGCACCTAAATTTCCATAAATACTCGAAATACATTCATACCTTCCCAGGCGAAAATGACTGAGTGTTAAATGAAGGAATGATGAGGAACAGGTCGGACTCCATTGGGAGTCACCAGTTCTCCACCAATTGACCTCACACGGGTCCTAGGCCTTGAACCATAGATGGGGCATTTCTTATCGTGTACATTGGGAAATATGCCAAAGCTACCAAACTGCCATTCACATTTTATCAGTATTTGGACAGGAGCAAAGGGACCCAGATTCATACGTGTAAAAGCCCAGCTTCATATTCCCAGCCCCTTTAGCTAACCTGTTTGTAACAACTGGGGAACTGGGGATTTAAACTCACACAAGAATAATTCAGTGGACTGTAAAGTTTCTCATTCCCCAGGGGAAGGATGGTTTGTAATTAGGCCCTCTGGGTATTAATTAACAGCAACATTAATTGTGCCATGGCCCCTGAAATACTGTAGGGAGTTGCAAGGAGTTTTCAGAGCCATGGGCCAAGCTGTTCCCTGGTGTAACCCCATTTTGTCAGTGTGGTGACACCAGGGCTTTGCCTGAGCCAGCGTGTGCAAAAATATATCATGTCTGACTTTTGCTGTTTTCAGTTCCATGTTGATGTCCTCTGGCGCCTCTGGTCGTCCCAGGCACAGCGATGCGGATTCAATTCTGTGCTGAGGAAGGATTTTCATGAAGCAAACCACTCACTGCACGCTAATGTTCTGCGGCAACAGCCTGGTAAACAAGAGGAGAACAGGGCTGGCCAATGCCACTGAAGTTTATCCCTTTCATTCATCAAAGCAGCCGAGCTTATTTGCCCTTTGCCTTAAATAAAAAACAAACATTTCGCCTCTTTTTTAACCCATCCACCTTTTCTGTTCCCTGTTCCATTGGGTGTTGTAATAGGCCCTCCCTTTAGAACCTCGTCGGCCTCAGGGAAGCAAAGGCCTTTTCTCCCTGCTCCGCTCACCTCATGCTCGTCCCAGATATCCATGGGATCCTGATGGATGCACGTCCAACCCAAACATGGTACCCTAATGAACGTACTCTCCATCCTCTGTACGCTCCAGACTCCCCTTCTCAATCCCTCACCTTCACCCTGACAATCCAGGCTGTGCTTTGCTTCTCTGAGTTGAGGGCTCCGGTAGCAGCTTCCTTTGGAAGAAGAGTTGATTTGTGATTCGTGAATTTAACTCAAATCATGAAATATTTTCAACAAAGCTCAATCTCCATTTTGCAAGGCTGACGGGCTTGGCAGAACTCCGCCCCCTTTCTTATGTGTCACCTGCTGGTTCGAACCCTGGTGTGGCTGGGGGAGTGGGGATCACCCAACATCGTTATCCCCTGCCTGGGGAGGAGAAGTCTTCCCTCTCCTGTATGGGAAGAAGATCACTGGCCTATGGGACGCTCTTCTCTCTCTCACCTGTTACTGTGATTCTATTTGGTATAAACGGTGACACTGCTATCGAAACAAGGCGTTGGACGTTCCTTCCCCCACACAGGCACCTTCAAAACTGACAGATATTTTGGAGGAAAAGCTTCAGATGCATGAGTGGGGGTGAGGTGGAGGGTTGCAGAGGGATATTTAAAGAGTGGGGTCCCAGTAAAAGGGAGGGCCAGAGCTGACAAGGCCTATTCAGTCAGGGTGGCAATGGCCCATTGTCAGTCATGTGTATTAAAAGAGGAAAAACCAGGTCAGATCAGACAAGGGTAAGTGGCCCATTGTCGGAGTCTAATGGGGAGATATTAACACCCAGGGCAAAGAAGCTGCTTTTGGAAGGGGCCGGCCACTCCCCGTCTCCGTTTCATCCTTGGTTGATGGAGTCAAATTTACGAATAAATTGCAGCTCAGCGATTTCTCTCTCCATTTGATTTGTGAAATCACTTTGTTTTTGGACGGCTACTTTTAAATCTGCCACTGAGTGTCCAGGGAGATGGAAGTGTTGTCCAACCGGCTTCTGTCCATTACCCTTCCTGCTGTCTGATCTGTGTCCATCTTTTCTTTTATGGAGAGACTGTCCAGTCTGGTCTGTGTAAATGACAGTGGGGCATTGCTGGCACACGATGGCAGATATTCTATTGGTCGCTGTGCAGGTGAGGGAGTCCCTGGTGGTGTTGTTGATGTTAGGTGCTGTGATGGTGTCACTGGGGTAGATCTGTGAGCAGAGCTGGCAGCGAGGTTTGCTGCAGGGATCGGTTCCAGGGTTAGAGTTACTGTGTTGTGATCTGTCGTTGCTGGGGACGTGCTGTCGGCCCAGTGCCTGGTCACTCCTTTGATGAATCACAAGGAGTGGTCGTTGGGCTCAGAAAAGCAAACGAGATTGGCTTCCTCGCCAGTGCATCACAGCTGGGGCCATGACTGCCGCAAACCCGCCGGCTGGGTGGACCTGAGGTTGGAAGCAGCCACAGCACAGCCCCAGCCGCACAGCTGCTCGGTCCCCTCTCCCCACAGCTGGGATTGGTCCCTCCCCTCTGGTAGTTCAGGCTACAGGGGGGCCAGAGCCAGCACCAGTGAGGTGAGGTGGGGGCAGACCCATCTCTGGGGAGGCAGCAGAGCCAAGGCCACCCCAGGTATTCACCACAACCCCAGCTCTGGGGAGAGAGGATGAGCTCAGCTGCATGGTGCTCCAGGGGTAGCAAGCCCCATCTTCAGGAGGGGCAGGGACTGTAATGGAGCCGGGGGGGGGACCTGTCCCAGCCACCGCAGCACCCCTGAGAGCTGAGAATGGCCAGAATGTCACATTCTCCTCACCAAGGAGTTCAGGGGAATTCAATGGTGGGGATCAGCCCTGCCCTCATGGCCCCCTGACTCCCCTGGAGCTGGAGGCAGGACCCCAGATCAGCTCTGGGCTGGGCGCACGGCCCCCTGACACGGCCTTTGGCCAGGGTCAACCCACACTTCATCACCTCACCTGACACCAGAGCAGGGACCCCCCAACCACCCCCACTTTCTTGGATCACTCTGTGGCCGTGTCCAGCACCACGGCTCAGCCCTAGCTCTCACGACCTCCCCGGCCTCCTAGCCCAGAGCTGGGGCAGAGGCCACCCCCACAACCCAGTGCTGCAGCTGGTTCCCCCCATCTCCCAGAGCTGCGGTGCTCCCCCCGGCAATCTTTGGGATGGGGCCCAGTTCTGCAACCTGGCCCTGGACCCCTTGTTGCCCCTGCGGGAGCGTGCAGTCTTAAGAGACACACACACACACACACACACACACACACTCCTCTCTGCGGTCCCAGCACAGTCGTGGGGGCAGGGTCCGGCGGGGGCGTGTCTGAGCAGAGGGCAGTCGGGGGGCGGTTTGGGGTGTGAGTTCCAGTGGGGGGTGGGCATTTCGGTTTGAGACATGAGTTCCGGTGGGGGGGCAGGTGGGCGGTTCGAGGAGTGAGTGCCAGTGGAGGGGTGGGGGCGGTTTGGGGTGTAAGTTCCGGTGATGGGGGGGCGGTTGGGGTGTGATTTCCGGTGGGGGTTGGGGGGGCGGTTTCGAGCGTGAGTTCCGGTGAGGGGGTGGGCGGGGCTGGTTTGGGCATGAGTTCCGGTGGGGGGACGATTTGGGATGTGAGTCCTGGTGGGGGGGGCAGATTGGTGCGTGAGTTCCGGTGGGGTGATGGTTTGGGGCGTGAGTTCTGGTGGGGGGTGGTTTGGGCGTGAGCGCTGCCCCCGCCCCTAGGAAATCAGCCCTGCGCACACACACGTGAGCAGCTTTTGGAGCAAAACCCCCGTGGGGCTCGTCTCAGCTGGGAAACGGGTTCTGCCCACTGAGTTTCTTGCTGTCAGTCTCTCAGGAGCCACCGGACCACTCGCTGCCCCGTCTGAGTCCTTCCGCCCAGCTCGCGGGATGGAGCCGCAGGAGTCAGGAGAATCTGAGCCCAGATCCCCGCCCGGCCCCGAGAGCGGCAGCAGCTCCGCACACATCTCAGGTGACAGCTCAGAGCTGCCCAGGGGATTTGAGCACCCACTTCCATTTCCTGTTAATAACAGGTGCCCAAACCACCTAGGTCACTTGGACAATCTCTGCCTCAGTCACTCTCCCCAGACTCAGGGGCGCACTGTGGGGCTTAAAGCCACCAGCTCCCTCCCTCTCCGGTGTGTGGTGGCAGGGGGGAAGTGTGTCTTCATTGCGCTACCCTATCCAAGTCAAGGACCCTTGCAGGGGTGGCCCTGGCTGCCCTTGGGGTCAGTGGGAATCCGGCTCTGTGGTCTGGGCAGTGGGTCTGGCAGTGAGGACTCCTGGGTTCTGGTCTCATTTCTGGCAGAGGAGTGGGGTGTAATGGTTAGAGCAGGCAGAAGCAGGAGTCAGAGCTCGTGGGCTCTCATCATGGCTCTGAGACAAGAGTCTGAGCATCAGGAAACTGCAGCTTCGAGCCCTGGGGGTTGTTCCTGCCCTGACTCTGGGGTGTCTTCCTGGGACAAATCAGTCCTCCTTGTAGGCAAAACAGGTCAAATAATTTACCAGGAGAGCAAATCTCAGAATGATTTTAATTTAGAAAATACAGGTGAAGATGAGGATGACGATGATACAACTTCCTACAAACCGAATCTCTCAGTGACTTTTGTTTGTTGCAGCCTGAGGCAGTGTTGTTTTCCTCTGGGGAATACGGCAAGAAATTTGGCGTGAGGGACTTGGTCCCAGAAGCCAGTGCATGTAATAAACACACCTGTTTCCTTCAGCACGTCCAGCACCAGCAGCAGCTGGGAGGTGGAACTGCCCATCCTGAACAAGGTAGGTAAAAGGAGCCTTCAGCCCCCAGCCGTCCTCCCCCTGCAATCCTCAGTGTTGTGCCCCACTCTGCAACGGGAGCGAAGTCACCTCACTGGTTCCTTCATCTGAATTTTCTATATGTGTGTGGAGAACCTGAGTGTCTGTCTGTCTGTCTGTCTGTCTGTCTGAATCTGCCATTCAGAATTGAGCTAATGTAGCTATCTTGGGTGAGGCCAAGCGCTGGATTTCGGGGCGTGGGGGTCATTGGCATGACGTGAAGTTCTGGTCCCCTCATTCCATAGTGCCCAGCAGAGTGACAGGTGAGCCCCACACCTCCTCCTCCCCCCAAAGCCTGATTTTTGTTGTTGTTGTTGTGTTGTTGGCATTTTTTCTTCTCACAGCTCTCGTCTTTTCTCCACTCTGCTCCCCAGCCTTCCTCCTCCTCCTCCTCCTCCTCCTCACTATCCACTGACTCTGAGTGTAACTGTTGTTTCGTAAGCAGTGGAAGCTGTGTGCTGTTTATGAATTGGAGCAGACTCATCTGAGTGGGCTCCATCTGATCTCTTCTCACGAGAATATCCACTCCGGAATATGACCACGGCACATGCTCCACAGGTGAAGCCCAATAATTTTGAGGTGGTCTCTCTCAACTAAATTTAGCTGAGCCCTTTCGTTGCACAATGTGGGCTTTGTTAATGTATTGCATGGTCTCCTGTTTCTAAAGGGACTGTCTGGGTGACCTGAAGAGCACTGAAATTACCACTGAACTTTCAATTACAAGAATCTCCCTGGACCTTATTCTCAGTGGTGAGTAAATCGTAGAATGCCAGGGCTGGGAGAGACCTCAGGTACTTTTGAGTCCAGCCCAAGACCTAAAGCAGGATCACCCCAACTAAATCATCCCAGCCAGGACTTTGTCAAGCCGGGACTTAAAAACTACTTAGGATGGAGGTTCCACCACCTCTCCATGTAACGCGTCCCTGTTCTTCACCACCCTCCTGGTGAAATAGTTTTCCTGATATAATATCCAACCTCAAATTCCCCCACTGTCACTTCAGACCCTTGCTCCTTGTTCTGACATCTGTCACGACTGAGAAAAACCTCTCGCCATCCTCTTTAGAGCCCCCCTTCAGGAAGTTGAAGGCTGCTATCAAATCCCCACCACCACCACTCTTCTCTTCTGCAAATTAAATAAGCCCAAATTAATGAAATAATTCCATTTATTTAGAGCCTGTCCAAATGTCAAACAAGAAATAAAGATATAAACTAAAATACATTCTGGAAAAAGCATTCATCTGTATGGATGTTTTTTATGAGTAAACATTGAAGTTGATGGCCATTTTGTGGTGGACGTTTGAGTTCATACAGACACTTCTGAACTGTAATTTGGGTTTTTGCTGCTTCAACTTTTCATATTGATTGAGGGTGAAAACAAACACTGGCATTTCCCAGGGGATGGAAATTCCATTTCCTGGCCAGCTCTGAATGTAGTGCCATGGTCGTGCTGAGGAAAGTCCTTAGTATTGTCAGTGGAGGTTCCCCAAAAGAGCTCTGAAGAGAGACACAAGAATTCTCACCACTTCTGTATGTTTAGAAAATATCACTCACAGCTGTTTGAAAAGGTTCTGTGATGTGCACTGGGTGTAGCTCAGCCCCACCCTTTCCTTTGCTCCTGTGATTTCATGTTCTCTCTTGCTCTCTTGGAGAGCGTGTGTCATTGAGAGTCAGAAGAACACAGTCTCCAGTTCTGGGCGTTCCCACTCAGTGTGTCTCTTCTGTTACTCTGGCTCCCGCTGACTGGCTCACTCTTACTTGCTGCAGTCCTGTGAGAGCCCCATAGTGAGGAAGTTAAGTGCAGGCAAAATACCTTTGTTGTGTCTCATTTTTAATTCCACTCTGTCACTTCACAGTCACACCCGCGATTATGAAGTTTCTTGTCAACAAATGAGCCTGAAGGAAAACATCTGTCGGAAATGTCTCCTGCATCACAGGATCTTTCTTGCAAAATTCCTGAAGTTAACATCATTGGACAACGCCCCTCGAGTGGTGTAAATTGAAGCCTCATAGGATTATAGAACATTAGAACCGGGAGGGACCTCGAGAGGTTGTTGCGTCCAGTCCCCTGCACTGCACAGACCGTCCCTGATAGATGTCTGTCTAACCTGCTCTTAAACATCCCCAGGGATGAAGAGTCCACAGCCCCTCTTGGCAATTTACTCCAGTGTTTAACCACCCTGACAGCTGGGAAGTTTTTCCAAATGTCCAAACTAAACCTCCCTTGGTGCAGTTTAAGCCCATTGCTCCTTGTCCCCTTTAGCGATCCTTTTACATCCATAGCTTTGTTATTATGATTTATTATGATTTATTTCTTATGATTTACACCACATATGGATCTGGCCCTGGGTCTCGTCTCTTATGTGGACACAAACCAGTGTATTGCAGAACTGGCTGTGAGGGAGGAAGGAATGATTTGGGTCATTCGCTAACACTGAAGGAAGAATAACTCTGTGCAGAGCAAAAAGGCCAAAGTCCCCCACTGCTTTCAGATTCCAGGGGGCTTCTCCATCGGAAAACGGTTTCCAGCGTGTTTAGGCTCCACAGTGTCCGTTTGCTGGTGTGAGGTGTCACTGCAGGGGAATCCGGGCACTGCTGTGATTACTTGTATCATTAACATATGAGTGAAAGGAGAATGTGCCCTCGTCTCAGAAATCGTATTTGGGGAACTCGGCTGCGGTGACACTTTCACCCCCAGAATCTGCACTGACCCCCACACTGCACCCTCCATCTGGCACCCTCCATCCCATGCCCTGAGCTGCCCCAACCCTCCCGGACCCTGCACATACTCCATCACACCCCGGCAAGGACCTCCCTACCCAAACACCTGCCCTAACGCCCCCCAAACCCTCTGTCCTGAGCCTCCTCCCCTCACCCCATCCTCCTCCACCTTTGCCCTGAGACCCCCCACACCAAACCCTGCTGTGACATCTGCACCTCCAGCTCCTGCTATCACCCCCAACCCTCCCACCCCCAAACCCTCTGCCTGACCCATCCCTGCCCTCACAGGCCCTTTCCTGTTGATAATCATCTCCCTGGTGTACAACCACACAGCACCTCCCAACCCCTGCCCTGAGTCCCCCCAACTCCCTGACTTCTGCACCCCCATCCCCTGCCTTTAACCACCACACACAACAAGGCCTCCCCCACGGACCCCCTGCCCTCACTGCAGCAACCTCTGCCCTCTGCCTCTGGTCCCCCAACTTTCCCAGCTCCCTGCCTTCTCCACCCACCTCTTTTCCTCTGCCCTCCCCCACCCCAACGCTCCCTCCCGCCAGCTTTCAGACCCCTGCCTCTGCCCCCACTGACATATCTTACACAGCCCATGGGGAGCCCCCAAGGGCCAGGGATGGCCATACAAGAGTACTTTGAACACACAGCCGTCACCTTCACCCCTGGGCTGTGCCAGGCTGATCTACAACAATGGGCTCAACCTACCACACCATTCCTTCTCACCACACTTTTCAGACCAGCGAGGCAGCAGAGACGCAGAGCAGGAAATGCACTTTCTCACTGGAAGTGACACAACTTACACAGCGCCACATTCACTGAGGGAATTAGACCCCCTTCAGGTCCAGCTCCATCCCATTCACACAGAACGGCCCCATCGAGAGCTGTTGGAAATGCAACGAACAGACAACATGGACTGAAAACACAGAGACAGAGACAAGCGGCTCTTCCATCAGATGAAAATGAAGAACTCCGGGAAACTCACCTTCATATGGACAGAAGAAGACAGTGAACATCTCAACCCAGTGACAGTGAGGAGCCCAGAGAAACCTGACTTCAAAGAGACAGAAGAAGACAGTCAACCCCTCGAGCACATGAACCAAATGTCCCTGACTCTGCTTAAAGCCCTGAGCAAGGCCGGGTCAGTCACCGTTATTTACAGAGAAATTTCAGCGGGTGTTAGTGAGAAGGGTCCCAACAGGAAGGAAACCAGGACAAATGTTGTAATTTGCAGTCACATTTCTGATATGTCTCAGACCCGGTCTCTTTGTCCCCATACAGATAACCTCTTCCAAGAGCGACCCTGGAGAGAACCAGACCATCTCCGATGTGTTCGTCCTGGCGGGGTTCTCGTACCTTAACAAGCTGCAAATCCTTCTGTTTGTGGTACTTCTGGTCATCTACCTGCTCACCCTGATGGGGAACCTGCTCGTTATCCTGCTGGTAAAGCTGAGCCCCTCCCTCCACACCCCCATGTATTTCTTCCTGGTGAACCTGTCTGCATCGGAAATCTGCTTCACCAGCAGTGTGGTCCCTCAGCTGCTGGCTCACCTCCTGGTGGAGGAAAAGACCATCTCCATTGCAGCTTGTGCAGCGGGGGTGTACGTCCGTGCCATCATGGGCCTCACACAATGCTGCCTCCTCGCAGTCATGGCCTATGACCGCCATGTGGCCATATGTCACCCCCTGCACTACACAACCATCATGAGCAGCCGGGTGTGTGCTCTGCTCGTGGGGGCTGCATGGGGTGCTGGCATCTCAGTGGAAGTTCCTCTGACTATGTGGATCTTCAGCCTGCCCTTCTGTGGCTCCAACCGCATCCAACACTTCTTCTGCAAATTCCCACCAGTACTGAGTATGGCATGTGCCGACACGTCGCAGATTAAGATTGTAGGTCTCATGGTGATAGTTCTGTTCATCCTGTGCCCTTTCCTATTTATACTCCTGTCCTACGTCCGCATTATCTCCACCATCCTCAAGCTGCCATCGGCGGAGGGAAGGCGTAAAGCCTTCTCCACCTGCTCCTCCCACCTCACGGTGGTGACTGTGTCCTATGGAATGGCCCTCATCACCTACCTGGTACCCAACACTGGCTCCACTACAGAGAGTGACCTATTGATTTCCCTATTGAACACAATTGTCTCACCAGCTTTGAACCCCATAATTTACACTCTGAGGAACAAAGAGGTGAAAGGAGCCTTGAGAAAAACTTTACAGAAGAGCAGCTTTTCTCACCACTGGAGAAATTAGAGCATGAAAAGTTGAGTTAGTCAAAATTAGGCTGGGGGTCCCAGTGAAGGGAAATTGGCAAGTGAAACTCTTGTTGCCAATTTACCCGAAAATTTTAAATTTCTATATTTTTTTAAAATACGAAAGGTAGAACAATTTCCCTGGATTAATTATTTGTGGACAAAAAGAAAGCCCAGAGGAATAGGTTTAGTTAAAGTATGGTCCTGATTTTTGACCATCAAAATTGGAAATCTCAAAGGAAAACAAACTTCCAAGGCAAGATGTTTCATAGCAGGTACATCTCCGCCAGCTATGTCCTTCCCAGGTCAGATTATGTGAAGCTGTTTTCCTTACTACCCCCTTGCTCCTGACGATGAGATGTGGGATGCTGACAGGGAAAGGTTTAGGGGGACATCCGATGCTGAGGACGTGTGCCACAGAAGGAGGTAAGAATGGGTCAGCTGTAGCACCAGCAATGTATTAGAAACAAGAGACAGGCTAAGGATAGGGTAGGCTCATTGCTCAGTGAGGAGGGAGGAACAATACCAAGAAAACTGGAAATGGCAGAGCTGCTTAATTACCTCTTTATTTTGGTCTTCACCAAGAAGTCGGATGGAGAAATGCCTGACGTGGTGAGCCATAGTGGGGAGGGGGCAGGTTTAGAAGATAAAATAAAAAAAGAAAAAGGCAAAAATAACCTAGAAATGTTCCATGTCTGCAGGTCACCAGGACCTGATGAAATGCCTCCTAGAGTATTGGTGGAGCTGAAAGGGGAGGTATCTGAGCCTTTCGCTTTCATGGTTGAAAAGTCCTGGAAGTCTGGAGAGATTCCAGAAGACTGGAAAAGGGCAACAATGTTCTCATTGACAAAAAAGCGAAATAAAAACAACTCAGGAAGTTACAGACCAGTCAGTTTACTAACTTCTGTGCCAGGAAAGATAATGGAGCAAATAATTAAGGAATTCATCTGGAAACATCTAAAAGGAAATAAGGGGCTGGGTAACAGCCAGCATGGATATGTAAAGTACAAATCATGTCCAACCAATCCGATAGCTTTCTGTGATAGGATAACAAGGCTTGTGGACAAGGGAGAAAGGGTGGATGTGGTGTACCTACGCTTTAGTAAGTCATTTGATATCGTCTGGCATATCCTTTTATCAATATACTAGGCAAATACAACTTAGATGGGGCTGCTGTAAGGTGGGTGTTCAGCCATTCTCAGAGAGTCGTTATTAATGGGTCACAGCCCTGCTGGAAGGGCAGAACAAAGGGGATTCTGCAGGGGTCTGTTTTGGGACAGGCTCTGTTCAGTGTCTCCGGCGATGTGGATCGGGGCATGGAGAGTGCGCTGCTTACGTCTGTAGGTGATACCAAGCTGGGAGGGAGAACAGGGTCGTAACTCAGAATGATCTGGGCACTCTGGAGAAACGGCCTGAGGTCAATGGGGTGAAGCTGAATAAGGCCAAGTGCAAAGTGCTCCCCTGAGGAAGGCCCAATCCGGGTCACACCCAGCCGGGGAAGTGGCTGTCGAGGGAGGAGTCCTGCAGAAAGGGATCTGGGCTCAGAGCGGAGCACAAGCTCCAGAGGAGTCAACAGGGTGAGACTGTTGCCAGAAGCGCCAACCTGCTTGTGGGCGGCACTGCCGGGTGTTGGGAGCCAGCCAGGAGCAGCAATTCCTTCCCCCCGCTCTGCGCTGAGCAGCCTCCGTGGGGCTGGTGCCCAGGGCTGGCGCCACACTTGAGGGAAGATGGGGAGAAGCTGCAGAGGGGCTGGAGAAGAGCCCAAGGCTGAGGAAAGGTGCAGAGAACATGAGCTGTGAGGGGAGGGGAAGAACTGGGCTGGGTGAGGCTGGGAAGGAGAAGACCGAGGGGGACGTGACAGCACTTTTCAAGTATTTAAGAGCTTTTTAAGGAGGAGGGAAAAGCATCGTTCTCCTGGGCCTCTGAGGGCAGGACAAGGAGCAATGGGCTTAACCTGCAGCGAGGGAGGTTGAGGTTGGACATTAGGAAAAACTCCCCACCTGTCAGGGTGGTTAAACACTGGAATAAATTGCCCGGGGGGGTCGTGGAACCTCCATCCCTGGAAATGTATCAGAGCAGGTTGGACACACACCTGTCAGGGATGGTCTATATCAGAGGTGAGGAGCCTTTTCTCGGTGGAGGGATCACAGAGTCAGAAAAATTAAGAGTCACATGCAAGTGAGAAGATGAAATAAGTAAATAAATAAAACCAAACTGATCTGGCCGCCAAGTGAGGAAGAAACCAATCCCCATCAGATGTGGCCCGCAACTGAGAAATAGACAAAAAAAGACAGTGACCTCACTACATTCAAGTTGCACCTCAAACCGTGAGGAGACCAAGGCAAGTAGATTTTGTGGGGTTCCCCTAGACGCTGAGGTAGGGCCAAGCGTGACCGTTTCAGTAGATAGAAGGGGACTGCCAAGCAGCAGGCGGAGGAGGGGATGTTGGATTTGGGCAGGGGGCTGGGTGCAGGAGTGGGCTGACAGTGAAGGGGTCTAGTGAGAGTGATGTACAGGAGGCAGGAGGGAGGTGGGTGTGTAGGATCTCAACACATCAGATGCAGAAGCAGGATGGGTGGGCTCTTGGGTTTGGGTGGGAGGGAAGATTCAGGAGTGGGCTGGGGGTGGGAGAGGGTGAAGGAGAAAGGTCTGGAAAGGGGGTTGCAGTCATGGACTGGGTCTGGGGTTGGGATGGGGAGAGATGGAGGAGGAGTTTCAGTGGAGGGTCTAAGGAGGATCCCCAAGACGGCACAGTACCTGAGGGCTGGTGGGCAGGTGTTTGGGGCTGAGGGTCAGTCAGCTGGGCTCCAGGTTGGCAACACGGAGAGCCATGCTCCCAGCTGACCATTTTCTTCCCCCTCTGGCTGTACCTCTGTACTCACACTGCAGTATAGGTCTGTCTCCTCTGAAGCCCCTTTCCAAGTGATGGAAAACAATGGCCTTCCAAGTAAACCCCATTTTCCTGGCATAACTAAGTCCTGTCCTTGGCTCAGGAGAGGATAAGAGAAAGCAGCATACCAAAGGCTGTGTCGTTTGCTGTCCTAGTGCCCATTGTGTAACACAGCCCCTTCCCTTACCTAACCTGGTGATCTTTCTACTTCCTCATCTTGCATGATGGAAGTGGAGGGATTTCTGGTTCTGTGCTGGGATGACCCGAATGCGGATTCCTTACCTCACTCCAATCTGCACACTGCGCAGGACTATAGCACCCCGGCCACAGCGGTCTCATAAACGGGGCAGAGGGCGATGGGCATAGTGAGCTGGCAGGGAAGGCAAAGGGGCCCAGAAGGGTCCATGCAGTTGGCAGATCCCCTCCCTTGGCTGTCTCCATGAGCTTACCCTTCTCCCCACTGCAGATCACAAGCATGGCTCCATGGGGTCCCTCCCCTACGCTCCTGCTGCTGCTGGTCGTGCTGGTTACAGGCCTGGCCCAGCTTGGTGCAGCCCAGTTTGTTGACTACCCCAGGACCGAGGTCTCAGGAAGCAATCAGTACTGCAATTACATGATGCAGGTGCGAGGCCTGACCACACCTGAGTGTAAATCTGTCCACATCTTCATCCATGCCGCTGAGAGTGAGGTGCAGAGTCTTTGTGATTCCGGTGGAAATCCCCAGGGTAACAACATCTACATCAGCAAGAAGCCTCTCCCCAGCACCACTTGCAAGCTGGAGTCTGGCTCGAAACCCGAGGCCTGTACTTACCAGATTAAAATGAACGACAACTTTAGCCGTGCAACCTGTGTGAACAAGCAGGTTACTGATGTGCAGACAACAGACAAGGTAAGAGCCATGAGGAAGAGCGTCTCCGTTTTACTCCCCACAATTCCACGGCAGGTCTGGCAGCTGGCGCTCCCCAGCCCAGCACACGCACCCTCCGGAAAGCACCCGCCACTCCTGTGTTCCTCCGGACAGGCAGACTGGCCCCTAGCACAGCGTCCCGTTCCGAGGGCCACTTACCTGGCGGCACCAGTGGCCGGAACGGCAAAACACCAGGAGAGCAAAACGGCAACATTATGTCCTACACCAAGACCTTCCCCCTGCTCCCTGCCCCCTGCCCCCAGTGCCCAATATACAGAACAGCCGCCCCTTCCCCTCCCCCACCCTCTGCCCCCCAGTGCCCAATATAGAGCAGAGCCGCCCTTACCCTCCCCCGCCCTCTGCCCCCAGTGCCTAATATAGAGAACAGCCGCCCCTCCCCTCCTCCGACCTCTGCCCCCCAGTGCCCAATATACAGCACAGCCGCCCTTCCCCTCCTCCGCCCTCTGCCCCCAGTGCCCAATATACAGCACAGCCACCCCTTCCCCTCCCCCGCCCTCTGCCCCCAGTGCCCAATATACAGCACAGCCGCCCCTTCCCCTCCCCCGCCCTCTGCCCCCAGTGCCCAATATACAGCACAGCCACCCCTTCCCCTCCCCCGCCCTCTGCCCCCAGTGCCCAATGTACAGCACAGCCGCCCCTTCCCTCCCCCGCCCTCTGCCCCCAGTGCCCAATATACAGCACAGCCGCCCCTTCCCTCTCCCGCCCTCTGCCCCCAGTGCCCAATATACAGCACAGCCGCCCCTTCCCCTCCTCCGCCCTCTGCCCCCAGTGCCCAATATACAGAACAGCCGCCCCTTCCCCTCCCCCGCCCTCTGCCCCCAGTGCCCAATATACAGCACAGCCGCCCCTCCCCTCCCCCGCCCTCTGCCCCCAGTGCCCAATATACAGCACAGCCGCCCCTTCCCCTCCTCCGACCTCTGCCCCCCAGTGCCCAATAAAGAGCACAGCCACCCCTCCCCTCCCCCGCCCTCTGCCCCCAGTGCCCAATATACAGCACAGCCGCCCCTTCCCCTCCCCCTGCCGCCAGTGCCCAAAAAACAGAACAGACGCCCCTTCCCCTTCCCTACCCCTGATCCCTGCCCCCAGTGCCCAATATACAGCACAGACGCCCCTTCCCAACCCCTGCCCCCAGTGCCCAATATACAGCACAGACGCCCCTTCCCCTCCTCCGCCCTCTGCCCCCAGTGCCCAATATACAGCACAGCCGCCCCTTCCCCTCCCCCGCCCTCTGCCCCCAGTGCCCAATATACAGCACAGCCACCCCTTCCCCTCCCCCGCCCTCTGCCCCCAGTGCCCAATATACAGCACAGCCGCCCCTTCCCCTCCCCCGCCCTCTGCCCCCAGTGCCCAATATACAGCACAGCCGCCCCTTCCCCTCCCCCGCCCTCTGCCCCCAGTGCCCAATATACAGCACAGACGCCCCTTCCCCTCCTCCGCCCTCTGCCCCCAGTGCCCAATATACAGCACAGACGCCCCTTCCCCTCCTCCGCCCTCTGCCCCCAGTGCCCAATATACAGCACAGCCGCCCCTTCCCCTCCCCCGCCCTCTGCCCCCAGTGCCCAATATACAGCACAGCCGCCCCTTCCCCTCCTCCGCCCTCTGCCCCCCAGTGCCCAATATACAGCACAGCCGCCCCTTCCCCTCCCCCGCCCTCTGCCCCCAGTGCCCAATATACAGCACAGCCGCCCCTTCCCCTCCCCTGCCCCCAGTGCCCAATATACAGCACAGCCGCCCCTTCCCCACCCCTGCCCCCAGTGCCCTATATACAGCACAGCCGCCCCTTCCCCTCCCCCGACCTCTGCCCCCAGTGCCCAATATACAGCACAGCCGCCCCTTCCCCTCCTCCGCCCTCTGCCCCCAGTGCCCAATATACAGCACAGCCGCCCCTTCCCCTCCCCCGACCTCTGCCCCCAGTGCCCAATATACAGCACAGCCGCCCCTTCCCCTCCCCCGACCTCTGCCCCCAGTGCCCAATATACAGCACAGCCGCCCCTTCCCCTCCTCCGCCCTCTGCCCCCAGTGCCCAATATACAGCACAGCCGCCCCTTACCCTCCCCCGCCCTCTGCCCCCAGTACCCAATATACAGCACAGCCACCCCTTCCCCTCCTCCACCCTCTGCCCCCAGTGCCCAATATACAGCACAGCCGCCCCTTCCCCTCCCCCGCCCTCTGCCCCCCAGTGCCCAATATACAGCACAGCCGCCCCTTCCCCTCCCCCGCCCTCTGCCCCCAGTGCCCAATATACAGCACAGCCACCCCTTTCCCTCCCCCGCCCTCTGCCCCCCGTGCCCAATATACAGCACAGCCGCCCCTTCCCCTCCCCCGTCCTCTGCCCCCAGTGCCCAATATACAGCACAGCCACCCCTTCCCCTCCCCCGCCCTCTGCCCCCAGTGCCCAATATACAGCACAGCCGCCCCTTCCCCTCCTCCGCCCTCTGCCCCCAGTGCCCAATATACAGCACAGCCGCCCCTTCCCCTCCTCCGCCCTCTGCCCCCAGTGCCCAATATACAGCACAGCCGCCCCTTCCCCTCCCCTGCCCTCTGCCCCCAGTGCCCAATATACAGCACAGCCGCCCCTTACCCTCCCCCGCCCTCTGCCCCCAGTGCCCAATATACAGCACAGCCGCCCCTTCCCTCCCCCGCCCTCTGCCCCCCAGTGCCCAATATACAGCACAGCCGCCCCTTCCCTCTCCCGCCCTCTGCCCCCAGTGCCCAATATACAGCACAGCCGCCCCTTCCCCTCCCCTGCCCTCTGCCCCCAGTGCCCAATATACAGCACAGCCACCCCTCCCCTCCCCCGCCCTCTGCCCCCAGTGCCCAATATACAGCACAGCTGCCCCTTCCCTCCCCCACCCTCTGCCCCCAGTGCCCAATATACAGCACAGCCGCCCCTTCCCCTCCCCCGCCCTCTGCCCCCCAGTGCCCAATATACAGCACAGCCGCCCCTTCCCCACCCCGGCCCCCTGCCCCCCAGTGGCCAATATACAGCACAGCCGCCCCTTCCCCTCCCCCGCCCTCTGCCCCCCAGTGCCCAATATACAGCACAGCCGCCCCTTCCCTGTCCCGCCCTCTGCCCCCAGTGCCCAATATACAGCACAGCCGCCCCTTCCCCTCCCCCGCCCTCTGCCCCCCAGTGCCCAATATACAGCACAGCCGCCCCTTCCCTCTCCCGCCCTCTGCCCCCAGTGCCCAATATACAGCACAGCCGCCCCTTCCCCTCCCCTGCCCTCTGCCCCCAGTGCCCAATATACAGCACAGCCACCCCTCCCCTCCCCCGCCCTCTGCCCCCAGTGCCCAATATACGGCACAGCCGCCCCTTCCCTCCCCCACCCTCTGCCCCCAGTGCCCAATATACAGCACAGCCGCCCCTTCCCCTTCCCCACCCTCTGCCCCCAGTGCCCAATATACAGCACAGCCGCCCCTTCCCCTCCTCCGCCCTCTGCCCCCAGTGCCCAATATACAGCACAGCCGCCCCTTCCCCTCCCCCGCCCTCTGCCCCCAGTGCCCAATATACAGCACAGCCGCCCCTTCCCCTCCCCTGCCCTCTGCCCCCAGTGCCCAATATACAGCACAGCCGCCCCTTCCCCTCCCCTGCCCTCTGCCCCCAGTGCCCAATATACAGCACAGCCGCCCCTTCCCCTCCCCCACCCTCTGCCCCCAGTGCCCAATATACAGCACAGCCGCCCCTCCCCTCCCCCGCCCTCTGCCCCCAGTGCCCAATATACAGCACAGCCACCCCTTCCCCTCCCCCGCCCTCTGCCCCCAGTGCCCAATATACAGCACAGCCGCCCCTTCCCCTCCTCCGCCCTCTGCCCCCAGTGCCCAATATACAGCACAGCCGCCCCTCCCCTCCCCCGCCCTCTGCCCCCAGTGCCCAATATACAGCACAGCCGCCCCTTCCCCTCCTCCGCCCTCTGCCCCCAGTGCCCAATACACAGCACAGCCGCCCCTTCCCTCCCCCGCCCTCTGCCCCCAGTGCCCAATATACAGCACAGCCACCCCTTCCCCTCCCCCGCCCTCTGCCCCCAGTGCCCAATATACAGCACAGCCGCCCCTTCCCCTCCTCCGCCCTCTGCCCCCAGTGCCCAATATACAGCACAGCCGCCCCTCCCCTCCCCCGCCCTCTGCCCCCAGTGCCCAATATACAGCACAGCCGCCCCTTCCCCTCCCCCGCCCTCTGCCCCCAGTGCCCAATACACAGCACAGCCGCCCCTTCCCCTCCTCCGCCCTCTGCCCCCAGTGCCCAATATACAGCACAGCCGCCCCTCCCCTCCTCCGCCCTCTGCCCCCCAGTGCCCAATACACAGCACAGCCGCCCCTTCCCTCTGCGCCCCGTCCCTGGGCTGCTGAGTGGCTCTGCACCTACTGCTTCTCTGTCGCTTTTCACGTTCTCTCAGGGCTGGGGCCAAGGCTGCGCTGGTGACTGGGTTTGCCGGTCCCCACGGCTGGATGGGGGGTGGCAGCGCTGGTGGGGCTGGCTGGTGCTTAGGTTTGTGGGGTCCAAGCTTGTAACACAGGGTTGGACCTGGGCCGTGTGACAGGCGTGGAGGTGGCCCTGCTGCTCTCTGAGGCCTGCAGCCATGTTCCATGACACACGGGGTGGGGCGAAGACGAAGGGTCCGTGCAGGAGGCAGGTCCCCTCCCTTGGCTGTCTCCCTGAGCTGCCCCTTCTCCCCACTGCAGATCACAAGCATGGCTCCGAGCGCTCCCTCCCCTACGCTCCTGCTGCTGCTGGTCGTGCTGGTTGCAGGCCTGGCCCAGCTCGGTGCAGTCCACGTCGCTGACGCGCCCGGGAGCCAGGTCTCAGGAAACCGTGTGCACTGACATCGGAGGATGGAGACGCGAGGCCCGACCAAACCTGCCTGCAAACCTCTCCACACCTTCCCCCACGCCCCTGAGCGCAGGGCCGGGACCGGCTCGTCTGGTGCCCGAGGCGGGAATACGAATCTGCCCCCCACCCCCGTTTGTAATACACAGTCGCATGTTGGCGGGAAAAGGAAAGTGAGAATTAATGAATGAAAAGGAGCAACCGAGACCCAGCTGCGGGTATGTCTTGGTGTTCCGCGGCCTCCTGCCTGCCCGGACCCTGGAGACACCAGCCGGGTAACATTGTCTGGAGAGTCCAGATCCGTGGGGGGGGTCCTCTGGCTCTGTGCCTCTTGGAAGGACTTTCATCCTGTCCTCAGGACTCAACGGTCTGGTCAGCGTTTGCCCTTCCTCAGGGTCATGGGCCGGGTAGGGGAGCCGGGCCCTCCCTTTCCACCAATCTCCAGCCCAGTGGGCGGTGGGAACGTCTCCGCAGCCACCGGCTCGGCGGGGATCACTCCGCCATGCGCTGAGCTCCAGGTTACCTCCCACTTCCCTGCCCCGGGCTGGACTGGGCTATTTCTGCCCTGTCCCAGACCCGGCTGCTGCTCCCGCTCTGGCCGCTCCTCCTCGGACGGCAGCTGCTGCTTCCAGGTTCTCGCAGGGCTCCTTCCCCCCTGCAGAGCAGCCCCACTGCCTCGCCTCCCCCATCCTTACCCTGGGGCAGCCGCTGGAGCATGGCCAGCAGGGCCGGGGGCAAGGGCCTTTTCCAAGGCAACAGCTCATGGCTCCGGTCAAGGCTTGTCCACTCCTGGGGCAGTCCAGCCCAAATCCACCTCTGAGGCCTCCAGCTGCAGCACGAACGGTCTGGTCGAGTCAGGCTGGGCCAGGACGGCTCGTGGATCCATTGGTCTCAGAGTCCTAAACGCCATCTCACATTCCCCAGCCCCCCCACCTCTCGGGCTGCTGGTTTCTGGTCACTCAGTCCCTGGGACGGCCCAGGCGGAAACGTTGGAGATAAACCTGCGATAACACCCCACCAGTCCCAGGAACTGTTGCTCCTGGCACTTACTGGTGGGCCTGGGATAGTCCCGGAGGGCCTGTATCTTGTCAGTCGCTGGCCCTTTGCCTGTGTGTCCCAGGTAGGACACCACTGGCTGGCCCAGGCGGCACTAGGTGGGATTGGCTTTGGCAATGTGTAACCCTTCGATTGATGCCAGGTGCCTGCCAGAAGGGCCGGGTTCAGCTCCCAGGGGTTTCCTGTCAAGGACACAACCAACCGGCCCCAGCCCACACCCAGTGGCTTGGGACAATCTCACCCCACTTCCTGGGCACCTCTAAGGCAGTTCTTCCCCCAAAAGCACAGAGTCTGTGATGGAAACAGCTCATTTAACAAGGACAACCTAACCCAAGTTTACAGTGACAGATGCCGTACACCTAAGCAAAGGAGAGATGCGCCCCTCTGACAGGATACCAGCCCCACACCTTATAGTCCCACATCTCTTGCTGGGGCTCTGTGCCGTTACCCCACACACAGTTACAGGGGGCACCTCCCCCGGTGCAGTCCCAGACCCAGAGCCCACAGACACATCACCAAGGCGGTACCAGCTGTCTGCTTGTCTGCAGCATCCCACTGACTGCTCCTCCTTCTGGCCTCCTGCCGGTCACGCCAGCCACTGCTCCCCCTACCAGCCACCTGCCAAGGGCACCCTCTGCTGTGGGTTGGGCCTGAAGCAAAACCCTGTGACCTCAGCTGCTGCTGTGACTTTGGTTCTTAAGAGCTGCGTCTACACGTGCACGCTACTTCGAAGTAGCAGCACCAACTTCGAAATAGCGCCCGTCACGTCTACACGCGTCGGGCGCTATTTCGAAGTTAACTTCGACGTTAGGCGGCGAGACGTCGAAGTCGCTAACCTCATGAGGAGATAGGAATAGCACCCTACTTCGACGTTCAACGTCAAAGTAGGGACAGTGTAGACGATCCGCGTCCCGCAACGTCGAAATTGCCGGGTCCTCCATGGCAGCCATCAGCTGGGGGGTTGAGAGACGCTCTCTCTCCAGCCCCTGCGGGGCTCTATGGTCACCGTGTGCAGCAGCCCTTAGCCCAGGGCTTCTGGCTGCTGCTGCGGCAGCTGGGGATCCATGCTGCAGGCACAGGGTCTGCAACCAGTTGTTGGCTCTGTGCATCTTGTGCTGTTTAGTGCAAGTGTGTCTGGGAGGGGCCCTTTAAGGGAGCGGCTGGCTGTTGAGTCCGCCCTGTGACCCTGTCTGCAGCTGTGCCTGGCACCCTTATTTCGATGTGTGCTACTGTGGTGTGTAGACGTTCCCTCGCTGCGCCTATTTCGATGTGGTGCTGCGCAACGTCGATGTTGAACATCGACGTTGCCAGCCCTGGAGGACGTGTAGACGTTATTCATCGAAATAGCCTATTTCGATGTCGCCACATCAAAACAGGCTACTTCGATGTAGGCTTCACGTGTAGACGTAGCCAAGATCTACCACCCCACAAGGCGGATAACAAAACAATAGTATCCAGCTCCTCTTTTTACACCCAAATGAGAACTATTCAAACCAGGCTGAGAACTCTGCACCCCAGGCCCAACACAAAGAAAAGACCTTTCCACATTGAGTCAACAAGTATATCTGCTTCTTTGCAATGCTTTAAACCAGGGAGCCCTGTGTAATCAATGTCTTATGCACCTGTGGCAACTGCCCTGTCCCCCACAACAACCCACGGCATCGGTGAGATCCCACAACTCCCACACTGAGTGTCAGCTTCAATTGGGATTTTACTACAATGTGTTTACAATAGACAAAACCTCATGGCTGACTTGCTACCCATCAGGCTTTGCCTGAAAGGTCTCACACATGCACCCTTTGCATTCTCATGCAAATGATCTCCGGGAGACACATTCCTCCCAGCCTTCAGCAGCATTGCCTTCCTGCTGCCACACTCCTGACACACACACACACACACACACACACTTACACAGACACACATACATACATACAGACACACACAAACAGATGTGCACACACTTACACACACATAGACATACACACAAACACACACACACAGAGGTTTGGGGCGTGAGTTCCGGTGGGGGGAGGGGGGCAGTTTGGGGCATGAGCTCTGGGTGGGGGCGGTTTGTGGCGTGAGTTCCGGGGGGGACGGTTGGACCATGAGCGCTGCCCCCACCCCGAGGAAATCCACCCTGTGCACCCACACGTGAGCACCTTTTGGAGCAAAACCCCCGTGGGGCTCGTCTCAGCTGGGAAACGGGTTCTGCCCACTGAGTTCGTTGCTGTCAGTCTCTCAGGTGCCACCGGACCACTCGCTGCCCCGTCTGAGTCCTTCCGCCCAGCTCACGGGATGGAGCCGCAGGAGTCAGGAGAATCTGAGCCCAGATCCCCGCCCGGCCCCGAGAGCGGCAGCAGCTCCGCACTCATCTCAGGTGCCAGCTCAGAGCTGCCCAGGGGATTTGAGAACCCGCTTCCATTTCCTGTTAATAACAGGTGCCCAAACCACCTAGGTCACTTGGACAATCTCTGCCTCAGTCACTCTCCCCAGACTCAGGGGCGCACAGTGGGACTAAAAGCCACCGGTTCCCTCCCTCTCCAGTGTGTGGTGGGAGGGAGGACGTGGGCCTTCACTGCTCTACCCCGTCCAAGGCCAGGGCCCTAGCAGGGGTGGCCGTGGCTGCCCCTGGAGTCAGTGGGAATCCAGCCCTGTGGTCTGGGCAGTGGGTCTGGGCAGTGAGGACTCCTGGGTTCTGTTCTCATCTCTGGCAGAGGAGTGGGGTGTAATGGTTAGAGCAGGTGGGAGTGGGAGTCAGAGCTCCTGGGCTCTCATCATGGCTCTGAGACAAGAGTCTGAGCATCAGGAACCTGCAGCCATGAGCCTTGGGGGCTGTCCGAGCCCCAACTCTGGGGTGTCTTCCTGGGACAAATCAGTCCTCCTTGTAGGCAAAACAGGTCAAATAATTTACCAGGAGAGCGAATCTCAGAATTATTTTAATTTAGAAAATACAGGTGAAGATGAGGGTGACGATGATACAACTTCCTACAAACCGATTCTCTGAGTGACTTTTGTTTGTTGCAGCCTGAGGCAGTGTTGTTTTCCTCTGGGGAATACGGCAAGAAATTTGGCCTGAGGGACTTGGTCCCAGAAGCCAGTGAATGTAATAAACACACCTGTTTCCTTCAGCACGTCCAGCACCAGCAGCAGCTGGGAGATGGAACTGCCCATCCTGAACAAGGTAGGGAAAAGGAGCCTTCAGCCCCCAGCCGTCCTCCCACTGCAATCCTCAGTGTTGTGCCCCACTCTGCAACGGGAGCCAAATCACCTCACTGGTTCCTTCATCTGAATTTTCCTTATGTCTGTGGAGAACCTGAGTGTCTGTCTGTCTGTCTGTCTTGAATTCAGAATTTAGGTAATGTAGCTATCTGGGGTGGGTCCAAGCGCTGGGTTTCAGGGCCTGTGGGTCATTGGCACAAGGTGAAGTTCTGGTCCCCTCATTCCACAGTGCCCAGCAGAGTGACAGATGAGCCCCACACCTCCTCCTCCCGCCCCCACCACGCCTGATTCTTTTTGTGGTGGTGATGTTGGTGTTTTTAATTCTCACATCTCTCGTCATTTGTCGACTCTGCTCCCCAGCCTTCCTCCTCCTCCTCCTCCTCCTCCTCATTATCCACCTACTCTGAGTGTAGCTGTTGTTTCGTAAGCTGTGTGCTGTTTATGAATTTGAGCACAGTCGGCTGGGTGGGCTCCATCTGATCTCTTCTCATGAGAATATCCACTCCTGAATACGACCTCGGCACATGCTTCACAGGTGAAGACCACTAATTTAGAGGTGGTCTCTCATAGCTGAATTTATCTGAGCCCTTTTGTTACACAATGGGGCTTTGTTAATTTATTGCATGGTCTCCTGTTTCTAAAGGGACTGTCTGGGTGACCCGAAGAGCACTGAAATTACCACTGAGCTTTCAATGACAAGAATCTCCCCAGACATTATTCTTAGTGGTGAGTAAATCGTAGAATGCCAGGGCTGGAAGAGAACCCAGGAAGTCATTTAGCTCAGCCCCCTGCCTAAAGCAGGATCACCCCCAACTAAATCATCCCAGCCAGGACTTTGTGAAGCGGCAACTTAAAAACTTCTTGATATACAGGTTCCATCAACTCTCTAGGTGACACATTTCTGTGCTTCCCCACCCTGCTGGGGAAATACTTTTTCCTTATATCCAACCTAGACTTCCCCCACTGTAACTGAAGACCCTTGCTCCTTGTTGTCCTATCTGTCACTACTGAGAACAGCCTCTCTCCACCCTCTTTAGAGCCCCTCTTCAGGAAGTTGAAGGCTGCTATCAAATCCCCACCTCACTCTTCTCTTCTACAAACTAAATAAGGCCAAATAAAGAAATAATTCTGTCTATTTAGAGCCTGTCCAAATGTCAACTAAGAAATAAAAACATAAATCAAAATCCATTCTGGAAGAAGAATTAATCAATATGGATGCTTACCATCAGTAAACACTGAGAAACATTGCGTGTTGGACGTTTGAGTTCATACAGACACTTGTGAACTGAAATTTGTGTTTTTTCTGCTCCAACTTTTCATATTGATTGAGGGTGAAAACACACACTGGCATTTCCCAGGAGATGGAAATTCCATTTCTCGGCCAGCTCTGCATTTAGTGCCATGGTCGTGCTGAGGAAAGTCCTTTGTATTGTCAGTGTAGGTTCCTCAAAGGAGCTCTTAAGAGAGACACAAGAATTCTCACCACTTCTGTATGTTTAGAAAACATCACTCACAGCTGTTTGAAAAGGTTCTGTGATGTGCACTGGGCGTAGCTCAGCCCCACCCTTTCCTTTGCTCCTGTGATTTCATGTTCTCTCTTTGTTCTCTTGGAGAGCGTGTGTCATTGAGAGTCAGAAGAACACAGTCTCCAGTTCTGGGCGTTCCCACTCAGTGTGTCTCTTCTGTTACTCTGGTTCCCGCTTACTGGCTCACTATTATTTGCTGCAGTCCTGTGAGAGCCCCATAGTGAGGAAGTTTCTGTCGCTTCACGGTCACACGTGCGATTATGAAGTTTCTTGTCAAACAATGAGCCTGAAGTAAAACATCTGTAGGAGATGTTTCCTGCGTCATAGGCTCTTTCTTGCAAATTTCCTTGTTAACATCACAGAACAAACCCCACGACTGGTGTAATTAGTACATTCATAGAACTCCAGAACTGGAAGGGGCCTTGAGAGGTCCTTGTGTCTAGTCTCCTGCACCGTACAGAGCATCCCTGGTACATGTCTGTCTAACCTGCTCTGAAACATCTCCAGAGATGGAGATTCTACAGACCCGCTAGGTAATTTATTCCAGCGTTTAACCATCTGGACAGTGGAGAAGTTTTTCCTAATGTCCAGCCTAAACCTCCCTTGCTGCAGTTTAAGCCCATTCCTCCTTGTCCTCAGTGCAGCTCCTTTTACACCCCTGGCCTTGTTACGATTTACACCACGTGTGGATCTGGCCCTGGGTCTCATCTCTTATGTGGACACAAACCAATGTATTGCAGAACTGGCTGTGAGGGAGGCAGGAATGATTTGGGTCGTTCACTAACACTGAAGGAAGAATAACGCTGTGCAGGGCAAAAAGGCCAAAGTCCCCCACTACTTTCAGATTCCAGGGGGCTTCTCCATCGGAAAACGGTTTCCAGCGTGTTTCGGCTCCGCAGTGTCCGTTTGCTGGTGTGAGGTGTCACTGCAGGGGAATCCGGGCACTGGTGTGATTATTCGTATCATTAACATACGAGTGACAGGAGAATGTGCCCTCGTCTGAGAAATCGTATTTGGGAACTCGGCTGCGGTGACACTTTCACCCCCAGACTCTGCACTGACCCTCACACCGCACCCTCCATCTGGCACCCTCCTTCCCCTGCCCTGAGTTGCCCCAACCCTCCCAGACCCTGCACATATTCCATCACACCCCGGCAAGGACCCCCCCAACCCAAACACCTGCCTTAACACCCCCCCAACCCTCTGTCCTGAGCCCCCTCCCCTCACTCCATCCCCCTCCACCTTTGCCCTGAGACCCCCCACACCAAACCCTGCTGTGACACCTCCAGCTCCTGCCCTCAACCCTGACCCTCCCACCCCCGAAACCCTCTGCCTGACCCATCCCTTTCCTCATAGGCCCTTCCCTGTCAATAATCATCTCCCTGGTGTACAACTACCCAGCACTTCCCATCCCCTGCCCTGAGTCCCCCCAACCCCCTGACTTCTGCACCCCCATCCCCTGCCCTTAACCACTACACACAACGAGACCTCCCCCACAGCCCCTTGCCCTCAGTTCAGCACCCTCTGCCCCTTGCCCTGGTCCCCTAACCCTCCCAGCTTCTGCTCCCCCTCTTCCCCTCCCACCTCCTGCACCCCAACGCTTCCTCCCCCACAGCCTTCAGCCACCCGCCTCCACCCCCTCTGACATATCTTACACAGCCCATGGAGAGACCCCTAAGGGTGGGGGTGGGCATAGAAGAGTACCTCAAACACACAGCCGTTACCTTCAGCCCTGGCCTGTGCCAGGGTGACCTACAACAATGGGCTCAACCTACCACACCATTCCTTCTCACCACGCCTTTCAGACCAGCGAGACAGCAGAGACGCAGAGCAGGAAATGCACTTTCCCCCTGGATGTGACACAACTTACACAGTGAAACATTCACTGAGGGAATTAGACCCCCATCAGGTCCAGCTCCGTCCCATTCACACAGAACGGCCCAATCGAGAGTTGTTGGAAATGCAACAAACAGACAACATGGACTGGAAACACAGAGACAGAGACAAGCGGCTCTTCCATCAGACGGAAGAAAACAATGAACAGCTTCTTCCAATGACAATGAGGAGCCCAGAGAAACCTGACTTCAAAGAGACAGAAGAAGATATTCAACCCCTTGAGCACACAAACCAAATGTCCCTGAGTTTGCTGAAAGCCCTGAGCAAGGCTGGGTCTGTCGCTGTTATTTACAGAGAAATTTCAGCAGGTGTTAGTCAGAAGGGTCCCAACAGGAAGGAAACCAGGACAAATGTTTTAATTTGCAGTCACATTTCTGATGTGCCTCATACCTGGTCTCTTTTTCCCCCTGCAGATGACCTCTTCCAAGAGCGACCCTGGAGGGAACCAGACCACCTCCGATGTGCTCGTCCTGGTGGGGTTCTCATACCTTAACGAGCTGCAAATCCTTCTGTTTGTGGTTCTTCTGTTCATCTACCTGCTCACCCTGATGGGGAACCTGCTGGTTATCCTGCTGATAAAGCTGAACCCCTCCCTCCACACCCCCATGTATTTCTTCCTGGTGAACCTGTCTGCCTCGGAAATGTGTTTCACCAGCAGTGTGGTCCCTCAGCTGCTGACTCACCTCCTGGTGGAGGAAAAGACCATCTCCATTGCAGCTTGTGCAGCGGGGACGTACGTTTTCGCCATCATGGGCCTCACACAATGCTTCCTCCTCACGGCCATGGCCTACGACCGCTACGTGGCCATATGTCACCCCCTGCACTACACAACCATCATGAGCGGCCGGGTTTGTGCTCTGCTCACGGGGGCTGCATGGGCTGTTGGCATCTCGGTGGAAGTTCCTCTGACCAAGTGGATCTTCAGCCTGCCCTTCTGTGGCTCCAACCGCATCCAACACTTCTTCTGTGACTTCCCACAAGTACTGAATATGGCATGTGCCGACACGTCGCAGATAAAGGCTGTAGGTCCCATGCTGACAGTTATGTTCACCCTGAGCCCTTTCCTATTGATACTCCTGTCCTACGTCCGCATTATCTCCACCATCCTCAAGCTGCCATCGGCAGAAGGAAGGTGTAAAGCCTTCTCCACCTGCTCCTCCCACCTCACCGTGGTGACTGTGTTCTATGGAACGTCCCTCATCACCTACCTGGTACCCAACACTGGCTCCACTACAGAGAGTGACCTCTTGATTTCCCTATTGAACACAATCGTCTCTCCAGTTTTGAACCCCATAATTTACACTCTGAGGAACAAAGAGGTGAAAGGAGCCTTGAGAAAAACTGTACAGAACAGCAGCTTTTTTCACTACTGGAGAAATTAGAGACTGAGCAGTCAAATTAGTCAAAACTGGGGCCGGGGTGGGAGGCGCAAGTGAAGGGAAATTCATAAACATTTCACTGAACTTCTCATAATGACTCTGAATTTTTTTTGTTCCTTTGAAAGATTTTGTCCTGTCTGGAAAATAGGAAGTGAAACTCTTGTTGCCAAATTACCCCAAAATTTTAAATGTCTAAGTTTTTTTGAAATACGAAAGGCAGAACGGTTTCCCCTGATTTATAATTCATTGAGAAAAAAAAACAAAGGACTCCGTTGAGTGAAAGTCTGGTCCTGATTCTCAAACTTGAAAATTGGAAATGTCAGAAGAAAATAGAGCGTCCAAGGAGAGATATTTCATTGAAGGTTCACCTCTGTGAACTGTGTCCTTCCCAGGTCAGACTGTGAGAAGCTGTTTTCCTGACTACCCCCTTTGCTCCTGACGATACCATGCGGGATGCTGACAGGGAGAGGTGTGAGGGTGCTCTGATACTTATGTCGGAAGGAGGCAAGAAGGGGCTATTTGTACTGCCAGGCCCACCAGCAATATATTAGAAGCAAGAGGAAGACCAAGCACAGGGTAGGCCCATTGTTCAGTGAGGAGGGAGGAACAATATCAAGAAATTTGGAAGTGGCAGAGCTGCTGAATGACTTCGTTGTTTTGGTCTTCACCCAGAAGTCCGATGGAGAAATGCCTGACATGGTGAAAGCTCGTCGGGAGGGGGCGGGTTTAGAAGATTAAATTTAAAAAAAAAAGTTAAAAATGACCTAGAAATGTTCAATGTCTGCAAGTCACCAGGACCTGATGAAATGCTTCCTAGAATACTGGCAGAGATGAAAGGGGCCTTTAGCTATCACCTTTGAAAGTCTTGGAAGTTGGGAGAGATTCCAGGAGACTGAAAAAGGCAAATAAAGTGCCCATCTCTACAAAGGGAAATAAGAACAACCCAGGAAGTTACAGACCAGTCAGTTTAACTTCTGTGCCAGGAAAGATAATGGAGCAAGTCATTAAGGAATTCATCTGGAAACATCTAGAAGAAAATAAAGGGCTAGGTAACAGCCAGCATGGATTTGTAGAGAAGAAATCATGGCCAGCCAATCGGATAGCTTTCTGTAACAGAGGAACAAGGCTTGTGGACAAGGGAGAAGGGGTGGACGTGGTGTACCCTTGTTTTAGGAAGGCATTGGATATTGTCTAGCATGTCTTATCAATATACTCAGCAAATACAACTGAGATGGGGCTGCTGTAAGGTGGGTGCATAACTGGCTGTACAGCCATTCTCAGAGAGTCGTTATCAATGGTTCACAGCCCTGCTGGAAGGGCAGAACAAAGGGGGCTCTGCAGGGGTCTGTTCGGGGACAGGCTCTGCTCAGTATCTTCGGCGATGTGGATCTGGGCATGGAGAGTGCGCTGCTTACGTCTGGAGGTGATACCAAGCTGGGAGGGAGAACAGGGTCATAACTCAGAATGATCTGGGCACACTGGAGAAACGGCCTGAGGTCGATGGGATGAAGCTGAATAAGGCCAAGTGCAAAGTGCTCCCCTGAGGAAGGCCCAATCCGTGTCACACCCAGCCGGGGAAGTGGCTGTCGAGGGAGGAGTCCTGCAGAAAGGGATCTGGGCTCAGAGCGGAGCACAAGCTCCAGAGGAGTCAACAGGGTGAGACTGTTGCCAGAAGCGCCAACCTGCTTGTGGGCGGCACTGCCGGGTGTTGGGAGCCAGCCAGGAGCAGCAATTCCTTCCCTCCGCTCTGCGCTGAGCAGCCTCCGTGGGGCTCGTGCCCAGGGCTGGCCCCACATTTGCAGAAGGCTGTGGAGAAGGGGGAGCAGGTGCGGAGAAGAGCACAAGGCTGGTGGAAGGTGCAGAGAACATGAGCTGTGGGGGAGCCGGCCAGACCTGGGCTCCTTTCGCTCAGAAAAGAGAAAGCTCCCAGGGGCAGGGGAGCGGGTCTCAAGCAGAGAGCTGCAAGGGAGAGGGGTAACTGTGGTGCCCCCCAGCCAGCCCCCAGCCCCTCCCACTCCCCACTGCCCACTCTCCCCACCCAGGCTGTCCTGTATCAGGGAATCCCACAGGCTCTGGGGTGTCCTGATGGTGGAGATGGAACCTCATCCTGCTGCGGGGCTCATGCAGGGGCTGGGCCTTCCTGCAATTGGGAGAAGGGCCACGCCAGCCCAGCCGGGCAGGGGCACCTCTGTGCCGGGACTGGAGCTGTGCCCTGGCTGTGGAAGCCATTTCTGTCACCGGTGTGTAGAGCGGCACCGACTCTGGGGCTGGGGGTCCAAGTGAGGGGTCTGATGATAGCTGGAGATGCCCTGAAGCTGGGTGTGACTTGTGTGTCGGTGCCGTAGGCGTGTGAGAAGTTACACACATTGGCTCTGTAGCTGTGTTAGAAATGTCTGAGCGCTGAGAGTCACACTAGGGGGTGTGACACACACACACACACACACACACACACACACAGAGGCAGGCTGCTGGGCTAGACACCAGGCTCAGACGTCGAATACACATCTCAGAGATGTGGGACTTGTTGTCCACAGCAGCCCAAGGGGTCAGGTGGCCTGGGCTGAGCAATGGGGTTGAAATCGGATGCTCAGACGTCCATCCCAGCTGTCGGAGAGACAGGCCAGGAACAGTTGGGGATGTGAATATTCGCTGGGGCAGGCTCAGTCCCCGCCTCAGCCCCAGGGCAGGATCAGCCTCCGTCTTAGCACCTGGGGCAGGTTCAGCTCCCTCCTCAGACACCTGGGGCCAGGACACCCTGGATGGGAGGGACCAGCTGACACCTCTGTCCCTCGGGCTCCTCGCAGGGGCTGCTGCTCTCCTGCGCCTGGATCGTCCTCCCCTCCCTCGGCCCCTTCGCCCCAAGAAAGCGGAGCCGGCCGGGGACTCTGGGCGGGGGAGAGCTACGTGCTGCCGGTGTGGGGAATGCAGAGCGGGCCAGACCCTGCCGGCTGCCCTGGGAACTCCGGGCCCAGCACAGACCTGTGTGCGATGGATCGTACTGTGGGTAAGGTCTGTGGCTGAGTGACAGGACAGCGGCTTCCAGCCCAGCCCTGCCCTGCCGTGACTCGCTGGGCGACCTTGGCTGAGGCTCTGCCCCAGGTCTGGGCCTGTTTTCCCATCTGTCTCCCCAGAAGGTTACGGCTGGGAGATGCCATCCGGAGAGAGGAAAGCAGGGGTGAGGTTCAGCCCTTGTCCTCAGGCAATGGCCCCACCCTGCAATTCACCAGCCACGGATTCTTTCTCACCCCGAAGCTGCAGCACACTGTGGCGTTGCTGGGTGCTGTTATATAGCGCCTCTGTGCCACCCCAGAGGTGGCTGCATTCCAGCACTGGGGAAGTGACTCTGGGGCAGCACTGCAGTGCGCTATCATTCAGCTGTCACGTCCCACCCCAGAGGTGGCTGCATTGTGATGCTGGGTGGAGCAATTTCCACACAACTCTATCGAGGGCAAGTTGATTGTCACCATTTGGGCAGGAGGGGCTGTTGGTGCTGAATGGGGCTGGGTGGCCGGCCTGGGGAAACGCCCCACTGACTAGTTGGAGCTCAGCAGAGCAATGGGACAGGGACCGTCCTGCCAGACGCCCACTGGGACTTGGAGGGGCTGAGTCGGGACGAGCCCCTTGCAGGCCTTGGCCTGGCCTCGCCGCCCTGCACAGAGCCCAGCCAGCCCAGAACGGTCCTGCCGGAGCCAGACGAGGAGCTGTGAATTCCCCCTGCCGCCTCTCTCGCCCTGCCAGCGACGGAGGGAGGGGTGAGCAGGAGGGCTGGGAGCCACTGGCCAGGACCCCGGCTTTCCCTGCCCATTGACTTCCCTTACTGCCGCCGCCGGGAGTGCAGACAATTACCCCACGCGGCTCACCCGTCCCCCAGCCCCTGCTCCAGGTGTTTCGTCTCCCTCTGCTTTGAGAGACCCAGACGGACCCGAACAGACTGGCCCCAGCTGTGCTTGGGGGGCTGGGAGCCTTGTGCCTGAACCCTGCCCCGAACCCCTCACACCTCACAGCTCCAGACGCCTGCAGCAGCAGACATCCCGTTACAGAGAATCGGGTGTCCCAGGGTTCGTTGATAAGAACATAAGAACGGCCACACTGGGTCAGACCAAAGGTCCATCCAGCCCAGTAGCCTGTCTGCCAACCATGGCCAGTGCCAGGTGTCCCAGAGGAGGGGACCGAAGACAATGATCATGCAGTTTGTCTCCTGCCATCTTTCTCCAGCTTCTGACAATCAGAGGCCAGGGACACCATTCCTCCCCTTGGCTAACAGCCTTTTATGGACCTAACCTCCAGGAATTTATCTCGCTCGTTCTTACATTCTGTTACAATCCCAGGCTGCACAGTCTGCTCTGGCGAGGAGTTCCACAGGTTAAGTATGCGCCGAGTGAAGAACTTTCTTTTCTTAGTTTTAAACCTGCTACCCATTAATTTCATTTGGTGTTATCTAGTTCTTGTATTATGGGCACAAGTGAATAACTTTCCTTATTCACCCTCTCCGCACCACTCATAATGTTATATGCCTCGATCACGTCCCCCCTCAGCCTCCTCTTTTCTAAACCGAAAAGTCCCAATCTTTCTCGCCTTTCCTGATACGGGACCTGTTCCAAGCCCCTGATCATTTCAGTTGCTCTTTTCTGAACCTTTCCCAGTGCCAGGAGATCTTTTCTGAGGTGAGGAGACACCTCTGTTCACACTATTCAAGACGTGGGCGGACCATAGATGTATGTAGGGGCAGTAAGATACTCCTTGTCTTATTTTCTATCCCTTTTTTAATAATAACTAACACCCTATTTGCCTTTTTGACGGCCTCTGCACAGTCTGGATGTTTTCAAGGAACTGTCCACGATAACTCCCAGATCTCTTCCCTGATTAGTCATCGCTAAATTAGCCCCCATCGTATTGTGGGTACAGCTGGGGTTATTTTTTGCAGTGTGTGTTACCTTCCACTTATCCACAGGAAATTTCATTTGCCGTTTTGTTGCCCAATCACTCAGTTTGATGAGATCTTTTTGAAGGTCTTCACAGTCGGCCTTTGTCTTGACTATCTTGAACAGTTTCGTGTCCTCTGCACACTGAGCCACCTCACTGCTCACCCCCTTCTCCAGACCATTTATGAGTGAATTGAACAGGACTGGTCCTCGGACTGACCTTTGGGGGACACCACTAGTTCCCCCTCTCCATTCGCAAAATTCACCATTTATACCTACCCTTTGTTTCCTGGGTTTTAACCAGTTCTCAGTCCAGGAAAGGACCTTCCCTCTTATCCCAGGACAACTTCATTTACACAAGAGCCTTGTCAAAGGCTTTCTGGAAATCTAAGTGTGCTACATCCACTGGGTCTCCCCTGTCTGCATGTTTGTTAATCCCTTCCAAGAACTCTAACACATGAGTAAGACGTGATTTCCCTCTGCAGAAACCAGGTTGACTTTTGCCCATCAAATTATGTTCTTCTAGGTGTCTGACAATTTTATTCTTTACTATTGTTTCAACTAATTTGCCCAGAACTGACATTAGACTTAATGATCTAGAATTGCCAGGATCACCTCCAGAGCCCTTTTTAAATATTGGTGTCACATGAGCTGTTTTCCAGTCGTTAAACGTGGAAGCTGATCCAAAGGACAGGTTACAAACTAGCGTTAATAGTTCTGCAATTTAGCATTTGAGTTCTTTCAGAACTCTTGGATGAACGCCATCCTGTCCCGGTGATTTGTTAATATTAAGATCATCCATTTGTTCCAAAACCTCCTCTAATAACACTTCAATGCCAGACAGTTCCTCAATTTTATTTCCCACAAAAAACGGTGCAGGTCTGGGAATCTCTCCAACATCCTCAGCCGTGAAGACTGACTCAGAGAAATCATTTAGTCTGTCCACAATGGCTTCAGCATCCTTGATTGCTCCTTTTGTATTTGTATCATCTAGGGGACCCACTGGTTTTTTAGCAGGCTTCCTGATTCTAATGTATTTAAAAAACATTGTGTTATTACTTTTTGAGTTTTGGGCGAGCTGTTCCTCAAAATCTTTTTTGCCTTTTCTTATTTCACTTTTACACTTAACTTGGCAGTGTTTATGTTCCTTTCTATTTACCTCACTAGGATTTGCCTTCCGCTTTTTGAAAGATGCCTTTTTATCCCTCACGGCTTGTTTTACATGAGCGTTAACCCCTGGTGGCTCTTTTTTCAGTCTCTTAGTATGTTTTTTAATTTGGGGTCTACAGTTAAGTTGCCCCATGTTGTGGCAGGGACTCGGTGGCAGCGTCCCATGCGCAGTTCCCTGCTCCCGCCCCACCCCCCACGCCACCTGGGGGAGAAGGGGTTGGGCTTCAACTTGCAAGGGAGGCTGTGAGGTTTTGGGCCTTTGCAATGAGGAACCGCTCTGCCAGGAGCTAATATTTTGGATTTTGTACACAATCTGCAAAATACCTTTAGAGCCTCTTTAACCCTCCTGCAACAGAACTTGCAGCATGCTCCGCCAGAGCAGAAGGCCTGGTGTGATAAACACTCCAGAGGATGGTCCTTCAGCGTAGATGAGCAAGTCATGGTCCTGAAGGCTACACAGGCCAATACAATGGAAGCATCCCGGGACAGACCGTTCACCTTCCAAGAGTGCCGAGGTGCAGTTAATTACCTCATAGCCATCCACACTCTGACCTTAAGCCGAAGGTGTAGCAGTGTAATTCTCTAAAGGCCTTTTATTCCCAAGAATTCAAGGTTCTTCAGCTTACTGCCCAATGGGAAGATGCTGAGTGGCCTGAAGAAGCCTGCTACAAAGGGAAAGGCCAGGGCAGAGCAGGAGAGGTAATCCTCTCCATGAGCCTTGGCCATTAACACTTCCATAACACAAGTTATGCTCACCCAGTCAGAGGCCAACCCCACCAAATGGCTCCTTCAGCCAAAGCTGCTGTAGAAATCAAGGACACATTAGAGATGGTTGTAATTTACCCCTCTGAAAGTGCACGGGCCTGTGTGGGGGGCCCTTTTCTCAAACCAAATGGAGAAATGTGCTTTGGCGTGGACCACCATGAATTAAATGCTGTAACTCATCCAAATTCCAAGCATGGATCAACTTTCGGAGAAACTGGGACACACCCAGTTCATTTTCATCTCACATTTAATCTAGAGATAATGGCAAGTACCTCTGGATGAGTCAGCCAAGGAGAGGTCCAGCCTTCATTGCACATGGTGGGTTGCACGAGTTTCAGGTTCCCCCTTTCAGGCTGTGCAATGCCCTTGACACCTTCCAATGGCTGATAGATAATGTGCTCGCTGGATCTGAGGAATCTACAGTAGCCTAGTGGTCACTGCTGGAGACCTTGGGGTCAGCACTCTTGACACCCAGCATCCCTCTTAATGCCCCCTTCACCTCCTGGTTCCTCAGGCAGTAAATGAAGGGGTTCAACATGGGGGTGGCAATGGTGTACACCACGGACACGAGCTTGTTGAGGTCGAAAGAGTGGATCCTCTGGGGCCGGGCGTACATGAAGAAGGCGGCTGAGAAGAAGATGATGACCACAGTGAGGTGGGAGGCGCAGGTGGAGAAGGCCTTCCTCCTGCCCTGGGCGGTGGGGATGCGCAGGATGGTGCCGATGATGCAGATGTAGGAGGTGACAGTGATGGAGAGGGGGATGAGGAGGACGACCAAGGCAAAGACAAAGTCCACCATCTCTGCCACTGTCATGTCAGAGCAGGAGAGGTTGAGCAATGGGGAGATGTCGCAGAAGAAGTGGTTGATGACGTTGGGGCCACAGTACGACAGCTGGGCGATGAAGAAGACGTTCAGTGTGGACATGAGGAAGCTGGTCAGCCAGGAGCCCACCGCCAGCTGCAGGCACAGCCGGTGGCTCATGATGGTTGAGTATCGCAGTGGGTTACAGATGGCCACATAGCGGTCATAGGCCATGACAGCTAAGAGGGCACATTCAGTGCCCGCCAGGGCAAGGAAGAAGTAGAGCTGGACCATGCAGCCCAGGAAGGAGATGCTCTTATTCACCATCAGGAGATTCACCAGCAGCTTTGGGACGGTGACCGAGATGTACCAAGCCTCCAGGAAGGAGAGGTGACTGAGGAAGAAGTACATGGGCTTGTGGAGGTGGAGGTCGGTCCAGATCAGGGCGATGATGACCATGTTCTGCAGGAGAGTCAGCAGGTACATGGTGAGGAACACCACAAAGAGCAGCACCTGCAGCTCCAGGATGGTTGGGAATCCCACAAGGATGAACTCCCGCACTCGGGTGTGGTTCTCCTGCTCCATCGTGAGCCCGGGGGTCTGCGAAGAAAGAAAGAAAGAAAGAAAGACAGAAGTCAGACATCCATTGCAAGAGATCTTTTTTACCACACCTCTCAACTTTGATATCTTTATTATTAGATTGCATCCCACGGAGGCCGAAAGCCTCAATGTTGTGGGGGAAATGAGTTTAAATACCTACATGAGAAACAGGTCTCTAATAATGGGCTCTGTGATGTAGCCAACAAAGCCTGACGCCCTCGTCCAGCACCCGAACGAGGAGATATAGTGGACGAGGGGAGGTCAGGGGAGGTCTGGCCCCCAGGCTGCCTGGAGGGGGGACACTCCTGTAGGGCTCCCCCACAGGGCTGCTGGGTTCTCCTTGCCCTGGCTGGGGTCCCAGGGCTGCAGGGCTGATGGCAGGGCTCCCAGCTGGGGCTGGGCTCCCCACAGTAAGGCTCCCCAACCCCAGCCAGGCTCCCAGCAGTGGGTCTCCCTGACCTGGCTGCCCGCCCCATGGCTGCCCCCCACGCTCCCCAGAGTAGGATTCCAGCAGGGGCTCCTTGCCAGCAGCAGGGCTCTGCTGCGACCCACACAGCTGGAGATCCCTGGCCCAGCAGCATCCATGGTCCTGCCGGATGCGGGAAGTTGCTGGACGAGAGAGTTTCAACCCGTCTGACACCATCCAACAGCTGAATTCTGAAGCGAGAGAAGTTCGAACCCGGAGCAATGGGGACGTCTTTCACAGTGAGGCTCAGGGGCTGCTCCATCACCTGCCATTTTTAAAGCCAGGTTGAGTTTTCCCCCTCACACACCTGCTCTCGTTCCAGCCTGGATTGGTCTGGTGAGGTTCTAAGGCCAGTGTCACGCAGGACTTCAGGCTAAACCAGCGGTGGACAACCTGTGGCCAGCAGGCTGCACCCAGCCCCTCAGGGACACCCATAGGTGGGCTACAAGGCCTTTTGCTGCTGCTGAATGTGCACAGGCCTGGCCCCGCAGCTCCCACTGACTACGATTCACCGTCCTGAGCCAGTGGGAGCTGTGGGAGGCAGCTCGGGCCTCGGGGTCGTGCTGGCTGCTACTTCCTGCAGCCCCCATTGGCTGAGAACTAACAACCACAGCCAGTGGAAGATCTGGGAGCCAGGCGTGTGGACGGTCAACCTCAGCTAAAGCTCTCACAGCCCCCAGGGAATGACCCTGATGGGCCGGGTGCAGCCGGACAACTGCAGTTTGCCCCCCACTGGGCTGGGATCTATGAAATGAGCCACTGCTGGGTCTGTGTCAATGCATCCCAATAAAAGCCCCGGCTGGGATGATTTACTTGGGGTTGGTCCTGCTTTGGGCAGTGGGCTGGACTTGATGACCACCTGAGGGTCCTTCCAGCTCTAGGGTTCTCTGACTCTGTGATTCTCTGAATAATCAAACCTAGTATCCCACTCTTCACCCAGCTGTCCCTGAGCCATTCAAACAGAGCTGGGCAGCGCTTTCAGAGGACCCCAAGGGATGAAATCTCAGGGGGATTTGTGGTCTTGGGCACACTAGAAAACAGTCGTGTAGGAACATGAATGGGGGCATTCAGGGGGTGTGTTCATACCACACTTTCCCTTTTCATGGGAACAGAAACTCCCAAAACTGAAAATTTTCAATTTTAAGCCAAAATGGTGTTTCTGTTTGTCAACGACGTACAATTTCCATGGGAAGTCGAGTCACCTGTCTTGAAAACGTTCATTTGGTCACAATATCAATTTTCCATCAAACCCAAACTGAAATGAGTGTCCTAAAAAGAAGATCAACCTTTGCTGTTCACTTCACTGCCTGCTACTCTCACATCCGCTTGGGGGACAGGAAATCAGGAGCAGTAGCAGGAGAAGAGGAAGAACAAAGCCACTTTCTGGGGTTTGGCTTCACATCCTGCCAGTGTCCCAGCCAAGTGCTGGGTGATTGCACTTTTAAGGGTTTTTACTGTGAGGCTAAGAACATCCGTTCTCCAGCGTTGGTACTCGCAGCCCCTTTCCCACAGCAAACCTCCTCCTGCCTCCCCCCGTCTCCACTACCGGCATTTTTAGATAACGAACCAGCCATAAATACTGGAGGCAAAGCAGGGCTTGTGTCGGGGCTGACGGCTCCCTACCACCCATTTCAAGAACCCCTGGGTTAGAATCATAGAATCACGGAATCCCAGGGCTGGAAGGGACCTCAGGAGCTCAGCGAGTCCAGCCCCCTGCCCAAGGCAGGATCAACCCTAATTGAATCACCCTAGTCCTGGCTTTGTCAAGCCAGGACTTTAAACCTCAGGGGATGGAGATTCCACCACCTCTCTGGGTAACGCATTCCAGTGCTTCACCAGAACCCAGGGAAAGAGTTTTTCCTCATATCCAACCTCCACCTTCCCCCCACGTCCTTGTAACTTGGGACCATTGCTCCTTGTTCTGCCATCTGTCACTACTGAGAGCAGCCTCTCGCCCTCCTCTTAAAACCTCACCAGTGCCAAATGAAGGGGAATAATAACTTCTCTAGATCTGATGGAAATGCTCCTCCTAATGCATCCCAATGTGCCGTTAGCCTTCTTGGCTACAAGGACACACTGTTGACTCCCATCCAGCCTCTCTTCCACTGTAATCCCCACGTCCTTTTCTGCTGCACTGCTACTTAGCCAGTCGGTCCCCAGCCTGTAACAATGCTTGGGATTCTTCCATCCCAAGGGCAGGGCTCTGCACTTCTCCATGCTGAACCTCATCAGGTTTCTTTTGGCCCAGTCTTCCAAATCTTTTAGGTCACTGTGGACCCTACCCCCACCTTCCAACGGAGCCACCTCTCCCCATACAAGAATTTGTGTTTTTATTAGGAAATCCCACCACATGATAAATGTACATTTCACCACATGCGTGCACAACGATGAAAAACTATTTCCACTGATAACTGAAACTTACAGCTTGGTGAAGTAGGACAAATGCTACTTGGGAACTTCCTCGTTTGAGTTCAGGCCATTTCCTTCACATAGACTGACGGGGCGTTCACAGCTGGTGTTTTACCAGTCACGCTGCTTTGATTCCCAATCTCAATGTCTAGGGTCATTCCAAAACTGAACACTTCAGGTGGTAACAATTGAAAAGGTTTAAAAACACCCGTTGAAATGATCTGTCGTGATTAAAAAATCACGTTGTGCTAAGCTGCTTATCCCCCGCCTTTTGCAAAGCCTGACTCTACGTCTACACGATGGAAACTGCAGTGGGCAGGTTCCTGGCCATGGCCCGAGCAGCACGGCACCAGCTACGCCAGGAGAAAGTTCTCTGTGAGTGTAGAAATACGACCTCCCCAAGTGAGAGGTGATGTGTCGAGGGAACCATTCTTCCATCAGCACAGGGATGGCCACTCTTTGGGGCTCTGCAGCATAGTTCTCTTAGTCAGGGATGTGGATTTTGCCCACCTCTGACCCATGTAGCTATGGTCACCCTTCTTTCAAGGGTTGACGACGCCTCAATCAAATGCTTGACTTACAACACAGGAGTCCCTTGCTCTCTTTAAGGGGTCACACCGGTGTCTTTTGGCTTTGGTGAATATTTCTGGGTTACAAACCTTTGATACAATAACAATACCTGTACTGTTTATTACTCGTATTTATCTTTGGTGTTATTGTGGTGGAGCCAAGCAGCCACAGGACACATCAACGCTAGCAACCAGACCTCCTCTGCGCTAGGCACTGCACAAACACAGAACTGGGAGACCCGGCCTTCCCTGAAGGCTGAACAGTTTCCGAGTACAACTAGAGACAACCGATGGAGGAGACAGAGCGATGGGAGAGTACAAGAAACCAGAGAGATAACAACATTTCATTGGGTTTCGCACCAGAGAGATTGATTAGAACCTCTCTAATCTGACCTCCTGCACAGCACAGGGTAGAAAATTGCCCTTAACTTCCCTTCCTCCCTCCACATTATTATTAGAGCTGTTTTGATTTGTCATTCGAGTCAGACCACACGACCGTACCAGTCTGCCCATCCTACCAAAAGCAGGTTGATTAAAATACAATACCACTGATTGAAAAGGGGAATCAGCTTTACCCGAGGCATTTCCTTCTGAATGCAAAACCCGGCAGAGAGACTGTCAATGGGGTCAGACTGATTTCGGAGCAGAAGTCCCCTGGGAAGGGAGTGTGACGCCTGCTCCTAGATCCTGTTGGGCGACAGATGTTCTGACCTCTGTTGCAGAGTGAGGAAGGAGAAGTGAAGCTGGGCTTTGAGGTAGAGGCCAAAACCCTGCTACCCCGGAGTTTTACTTGTGTGGGAAATGGTGATAATTCATTTTCCTTTTTTCCAACTCAGAACTATCAGAACTCAACGTCCCACAGCACAGACATTCCTGGTCCTCACCAGCTCACCTGCAAATTCCCTTTGACAATGTCAGCTTGGGGAAGCTGAGTCACCATTTCACAACAAGGCAGAGCTCAAGCAGTGGGTCTGTCCAACAAAAATCTCATCACCTGATAATCATTTTGTTAGTCTTTAAAGTGTCACATTTCTGCTGTTTGGTTTTGTTACAACAAGGCGCAGGTTAAGGAAGAGCTCGGCCAAGTCACTCATACAATCCTAGGACTGGAAGAGACCTCAGGAGGTGATTGAGTCCAGCCCTCTGCCCAAAGCATGTCCAAACCCAACTAAATCATCCCAGCCAATTAAATCATCATCATCATCAAGCTGGGAGTTAAAAACCTCTAGGGATGGAGATTCCACCAGCTCTCGAGGTAACACAGCCCAGTGCTTCACCACCGCCCGGGTGAAATAGCTTTCGTAATAGCCAACCTTCACCTCCCCCTCTGCAACTTCAGATCGTTGCTCCTTGTTCTGTCATCTGCCACTGCCGAGAACAGCCTCTCTCCATCTTTTTTAAAGCCCCCGTGAGGAAGATGAAGGCTGCTGTCAAATCCGCCCTCACTCTTCTCTTCTGCAAACTAAATAAGCCCAAATCCCTCAGCATCTCATCGTGGTTCATGTGCTCCAGCCCCGCAGCCATTTTCAGTTGCCCTTCGCTGGACCCTCTCCAACCCATCCACGTCCTTTCTACACTGGGGAGCCCAGAAATGGACACGAGACTCCAGGTGTGGCCTCACCAGTGCCGAGCAGAGGGGCAAAATAACTGCTCTGGACCTGCTGGAAATGCTCCTCGTGACACAACCCAAAATGCCGTTCGCCTTTTTGGCTGCAAGGGCACGAACTTGACTCACATCCAGCCTCTCATCCACTGTAACCCCCAGAGTGGGTCTGTCCCACGAAAGCTCATCACCTAATACATTATTTTGTGAGTCTTTAAAGTGCTGCTTGACCGGTATTTTGTTTTGACAGTGTGTAGACTCACACGGCTCCTTCTCTGCTCCTATCACCCCCAGGTCTTTTTCTGCCGCACTCTTATTTAGCCAGTCACTCCCCAGCCTGCAACAGCACTTGGGATTCTCCTGCACGCTGCACTTATCCTTCTTGACCCTCATCAGCTTCTTTTCGCCCAGCCCTGCAGTGGGTCTGAGTCACTCTGGACACAGCGACGTGTTCCCCTCTCCCCCAGCTGAGTGATGAACCTGGGAATGAGCAAACATGGCTCTTGGGGCGCGGCCCAAACACCCTTTGTGCTGCAGGGTTTTACCTGCACAGAAGGAGATTCGGGAGCACTTTTCTAGCCGGCTGAGGCTCACTTTGTGCCCCAGGGTTGGGAGATTGGTGTGAAAGGAAATGTGAAGGACAGGCCTAAAAACCACCAGAAAGGAGAGAAGTTGAGCCACAGGAAAAGGAGGCGCAGAAACGGCAGAAAAATAACAAAAAACAAAGTTCCCGAGGGCGTAGACCTGCGCTGATCTCCGAACTGAGAAACCAGTCTGCTGAGCTGACTGTCCCAGGAGTGTGCCGTCCCCTTCGCGCCGACAGAGCAGAGGCACAAACTTCCCTCGCCCCTTTGTGAATGTGCCAGATCAGCCCTGAGCCCAGATCCGGCCATTTCTGCTTTTCACTCAGCCGCGAGTCAGGCAAAGTCTCAGTGGAGGAGAGGGAAGATTTACCTCACGAAGGATTAGATCAAATCTGGGCAGTGAATTTGCTTTTGACTCGTGTTATCTGCCCAGCCTGACATGAATCTCTCTCACTTACCCAGGCTGGTTCTGTCTCTACACCCCTGTAGCTGAGATCTGCATGTGCTCCATAGCTCCGTCCTTCTGCCCAGAGATGCAGCTCTCCCATCTCTCTGCCTGCATTTATAGTCAGCTCTCGAATGTCGTTATCTAACTCGAGCTTCACCCTCCCCCTTCTCCAATTAAACTAACGAGGGGGCTGCCTGGGGAACGCCACACTGAGCCCTGGGGACGTTCCCAAAGCAGGAGAGAGGGACAGAAAGTTTTGCCCCATCACCGGTACAGCAGGTCAGCATCTCCGAGAACTTCTCACCCGCCTGTCCATAGCCAACCCCTTCCCCTGTGGATGGGCTGCCGGCCCATCAGGCTGGGGTCTGAGCTGACTCCTGAATTCAGACCAGCTTCCCCCAGGTGACAGCAGTCCCCCCGCCCTGGCACGAGCCACTCACTCAGTATTGCTCGGCCTCCCCCAACTCTTCCTCCCATGTCCGGTCACCCACCTGGATGGGAGGGACTTTCCCCTCCACTTCCTTTCTAGTAACAGAGAGAGCCGTGCTAGTTGATGTACTGTCAAAACCAAACAGCAGCCCAGGAGCACTTTAAAGACGAAAAAAATAATTTATTAGGCAATGAGCTTTCGTGGGACAGACCCACTTCTTCAGCCCATCCATAGCCAGACCAGAACAGACTCAATATGTAAGGCACAGAGAACCTCTCTGCCCAGCTGTCGTGTGTGTCTGGCAATGCCCACACACCCCTCTGCCCGTCCATCGCCGTATTTCCCTCCCGCACGCCCGGCCTCTCTGCCCAGCTGTCGTGTGTGTCTGGCAATGCCCACACACCCCTCTGCCCGTCCATCGCTGTATTTCCCTCCCGCACGCCCGGCCTCTCTGCCCAGCTGCCCAGGGGGTCGCACTCCCTGCTCCCAGTCAGTGCTGCCAATGGGCTGAACAAACCCCCGGAGCACTGTCGAGCCCAGCCGCAGCCGCAGGTCCTGGGATCAGGGACTGGGGCCCAGCACCTTTAAGGCGTCATCAGGCTCCCCGGCCCGTGTGCACTGAACACAGCTGGGCTGGGCTGGGCTGGGCTGGCCAGAGGGAGAATCTCCTCCGCTCGGCCAAGCAGACGCCCCCCGGGGGTTCCCCCCACTGGGCAGCATGTGGCTGAGCCGGCCGGAGCCAGGTCCCACTGCCGGGGGCGGCCGGAGCGTGTCCCTGCCGCGAGACGCAGAGACTCCAGCTCTGCCTGGCCAAGGTGCCCCGGCCCTGTGAGCGAGGGGCTGGGGCGGGGCGGGGCGGGGGGCTGTGCCCACACCCAGGGAAACCTGCCCCAGCGCTGAGGAGCCCAGGCCGGTGCGGCCCAGAGCGGAGCTGGCGCCTGCGGACGCGGAGGGGCTGGAAGGAGCAGGCGGGTGGGCGCAGCCTGGCCGGGGGGAAGGACCCAGCCCCGGCCCAGCCCGGCCAGTGGGGCTGGGGGGTGGGGGGGCAGAACTGCCGCCTGCGCCTGCGTCCCAGGGAGGGAAACCCAGCGCTGGGAGAGGGAGTCTGGAGGGACCAGGCGGCACCAGCCGAGCGGCGGAGCTGGCGCCAGGCGGCGCTGCCCCCGGGAGGCAGGGAGCCTGCAGGAGAACCCAGCGCTCTGCTCTGCTCTGCTCTGCTCTGCTCTGCCCTGCCCAGCCCTCCCCAAGCAGTAGGGGTCTTCCCCTGAGGGAGCGTGTGGTGTGCAGAGACACACACACACAGACACACACAGACACACACACACAGACACACACCCCTGTGCTCCCGGCTCGGCCGTGGGGGCGGGGCCCGGTGGGGGGCAGGGCTGAGCAAAGCCAAACCCGCTGCCCCTCCCCCGCCCCCACATGACCGCCCCACCCCGGAGCCTGGCGCGGCTCTTCGCCCTCGGATGAACCGGCAGCTCCGGGAGTTACGGGGGGCGGGGAGGTGAAAGCAGCTGGGGGTGGGGGGGTTGGGACCGAGTTCCAGCCCCAGGAGTCCTCACTGCCCAGACCCACTGCCCAGAGCCACTGACCAGACCACAAGGCCAGATTCCCACTGACCCCAGGGGCAGCCAGGGCCACCCCTGCTCAGGCCCTGGCCTTGGACGGGGTAGAGCAGTGAAGCTCCACGTCCCCCCTGCCACCACACACTGGAGAGGGAGGGAACCGGTGGCTTTAAGCCCCACTGTGCGCCCCTGAGTCTGGGGAGAGTGACTGAGGCAGAGGGGGGCGGAGCCTGCACTGTACAGACACACACACACAGACACACACACGTACTTACACAGACAGACAGACACACACACGTACTTTCACAGACAGACACACAGACAGAAACACAAACTTACACAGACACACACACGTACTTCCACAGACAGACAGACACACATACATACACACACATACAGACATACACACCCAGAGACAGATATAGACATAAACACATATGTACCTACATAAAGACACACACATTTCCATGTGCGTGCACACCCCCACCCACACACTGGGGGCACATTAATTTACAGTGGGGTTGGGGCTGTGGAAGGTGAAGCCATGTGGAAGCGGTGTGGATGGTTTTGGGCGTGAGTTCTGGTAGGAGGAGAGGGGTGTGGTTTGAGGGGATTGGGGGGGTGGTCTGGGGCGTGAGTTCCGGTGGGGGGGGGAGTTTGGGGCGTGAGTTCTGGCGGGGAGGGTTTGGGGCATGAGCGCTGCCCCCGCCCCTAGGAAATCAGCCCTGCGCACACACACGTGAGCAGCTTTTGGAGCAAAACCCCCGTGGGGCTCGTCTCAGCTGGGAAACGGGTTCTGCCCACTGAGTTCGTTGCTGTCAGTCTCTTGGGTGCCACTGGACCACTTGCTGCCCCGTCTGAGTCCTTCCGCCCAGCTCGCGGGATGGAGCCGCAGGAGTCAGGAGAATCGTGAGCCCAGATCCCCATCCAACCCCGAGAGCGGCAGCAGCTCCGCACACATCTCAGGTGCCAGCTCAGAGCTGCCCAGGGGATTTGAGCACCTGCTTCCATTTCCTGTTAATAACAGGTGCCCAAACCACCTAGGTCACTTGGACAATCTCTGCCTCAGTCGCTCTCCCCAGACTCAGGGGCGCACAGTGGGGCTTAAAGCCACCAGTTCCCTCCCTCTCCGGCGTGTGGTGGCAGGGGGAACGTGGGCCTTCATTGCTCTACCCTGTCCAAGACCAGGGCCCTAGCAGGGGTGGCCCTGGCTGCCCCTGGGGTCAGTGGGTATCTGGCCCTGTGGTCTGGGCAGTGGGTCTGGGAGTGAGGGCTCCTGGGTTCTGGTCTCACCTCTGGTGGAGGAGTGCGGTGTAATGGTTAGAGCACATGGGAGTGGGAGTCAGAGCTCCTGGGCTCTCAGCATGGCTCTGAGACAAGAGTCTGAGCATCATGAACCTGCAGCCTTGAGCCCTGGGGGTTGTCCCTGCCCCAGCTCTGGGGTGTCTTCCTGGGACAAATCAGTCCTCCTTGTAGGCAAAACGGGTCAAATAATTTACCAGGAGAGCAAATCTCAGAATGATTTTAATTTAGAAAATACAGGTGAAGATGAGGATGACGATGATACAACTTCCTACAAACCGATTCTCTCAGTGACTTTTGTTTGTTGCAGCCTGAGGCAGTGTTGTTTTCCTCTGGGGAATACGGCAAGAAATTTGGCCAGAGGGACTTGGTCCCAGAAGCCAGTGAATGTAATAAACACACCTGTTTCCTTCAGCACGTCCAGCACCAGCAGCAGCTGGGAGATGGAACTGCCCATCCTGAACAAGGTAGGTAAAAGGAGCCTTCAGCCCCCAGCCGTCCTCCCACTGCAACCCTCAGTGTTGTGCCCCACTCTGCAACGGGAGCCAAATCACCTCACTGGTTCCTTCATCTGAATTTTCCATATATGTGTGTGGAGAACCTGAGTGTCTGTCTGTCTGTCTGAATCTGTCATTCAGAATTTACCTAATGTAGCTATCTGGGGTGGGTCCAAGCGCTGGATTTCAGGGCGTGGGGGTCATTGGCACTACGTGAAGTTCTGGTCCCCTCATTCCACAGTGCCCAGCAGAGTGACAGATGAGCCCCACACCTCCTCCCCCTCCCCACGCCTGATTCTTTTTGTTGTTGTGTTGTTGGAATTTTTTCTTCTCACATCTCTCATCTTTTCTCCACTCTGCTCCCCAGCCTGCCTCCTCCTCCTCCTCCTCACCATCATTATCGACTGACTCTGAGTGTAACTGTTGTTGCGTAAGGTGTGTGCTGTTTATGAATTTGAGCACAGTTGTCTGGGTGGGCTCCATCTGATCTCTTCTCATGAGAATGTCCACTTTGAATACACCCCTGGCACATGTTCTGGAGGTGAAGCTGTGACAGTGTTCAGGGGTCCCCAAGCTGTGCACCCCCTCTGCAGGCAGGAGTGACTCTCACTCAGGAGTCAAGTATCGGAGGGGTAGCCGTGTTAGTCTGGATCTGTAACAGCAACAAAGGGTCCTGTGGCACCTTATAGACTAACAGAAAACTTTTGAGCATGAGCTTTCGTGAGCACAGACTCACTTCATCCGATGCACATCAGATGCCACAGGACCCTTAAGTGCTCTCACTCTGGAGGTAGAACAGGAAGTTTATGAGGAGACAGAGCCCAGCTCAGCACAGAGGGGTCAGTACAGCCGGCAGAGACAGTCATTCCAACCCATCCTGGGGAGAGGAGCCCGAGGGTGCCCCAGCTGGGGATTAGCTTCCCCCTTCAGCCAGGCTGGCTGCCTTCCAACTCTCTCTCCCCCAGCTTCGAACTGCTGCCTCCGATTCAAACCCAGCTCGGCTCCTCCCTGCTGTTTAAAAACAGAAAAGCAGTCAAGTGGCACTTTAAAGACTAATAAAAAAATTTATTAGGTGAGCTTTCGTGGGACAGACCCACTTCTTTAGCCCAAAGCCATAAGAACAGACTCAATATTTCAGGCACAGAGAACGAAAAACAGTAATCAAGGAGGACAAATCAGTAAAAAATGATCAAGGTGAGCAAATCAGAGAGTAGAGGGGTGGGGGTGGGACGGGAAGGTCAAGAATTAGATGAAGCCAAGTATGCAGACCAGCCCCTATAGTGACTCAGAAAATTCCCATTCCGGTTCAAACCACATGTTAATGTGCCAAATTTGAATGTAAAAGACAGCTCGGCTGTTTCCCTTTCAAGCATGGTGCAAAAATTTTTCTTCAGTAACAAGCAAACTCAGTAACAGAATGGCAATCCATTAAAATGTTGACTAACCGGTTTGTGGATCTGGAGCGTTTTTATGTCTGTCCCACAAAAGCTCATCTAATAAATTATTTTGTTAGTCTTTAAAGTGCTACTTGATGGCTTTTTTTTTTTTAATAGTATATAGACTAGCATGGCTCCCTCTCTGTTACTCTTCCCCCTGCTCTTTGTTCAGGTCAGAGGTGTTACCTGCCAGCTTAGGTTAGAGCCCCAGGGGGTCATCCTTAGCCCCCGGGAGCTACTCTGCCTGTCACACACACACATCCAGCCTGAGTCTCACATGCACTCCCCGCACTTCATCACAGAAGCCCACTAATTGAGAGGTGGTCTATCATAGCTAAATTTATCTGAGCCCTTTCGTTATACAAGTGTGCTTTGTTAATTTATTGCATGGTGTCCTATTTCTAAAGGGACTGTCTGGGTGACCTGAAGAGCACTGAAATTATCATTGAGCTTTCAATGACAAGAATCTCCCCAGACCTTATTCTCAGTGGTGAGTAAATCGTAGAATGCCAGGCCTGGAAGGGAACCCAGGAAGTCATTGAGTCCAGCCCTCTGCCTAAAGCAGGATCAACCCCAACTAAATCATCCCAGCCAGGACTTTGTCAAGCCGTGACTTAAAAATGTCTAGGGATGGAGGTTCCACCACCTCTCTCGGTAAAACATTCCAGTGCTGCACCACCCCCTGGTGAAATAATTTTTCCTTATATCCAACCTAGACTTCCCCCACTGTAACTTAAGACCCTTGCTCCTTGTTCTCCCATCTGTCACTACTGAGAACAGCCTCACTCCATCCTCTTTAGAGGTCTCCCCCACAGCCCCCTGCCCTCCCTGCAGCACCCTCTGCCCCCTGCCCTGGTCCCGAACCCTCCCAGCTCCTCCTCCCCGTTCTCCACAACCCACCCCAAACCCTCCAGCATCCCAAGCCCCAACACTCCCTCCCCCACTGCCTTCAGACACCCGCTTCCACACCACACTGACATATCTCACACAGCCCACGGGGAGACCCCCAAGGCCTGGGAGTGGCCATACAAGAGTACCTCAAACACACAGCCGTTACCTTCACCCCTGGGCTGCACCAGGGTAATCCACAACAATGGTCTCAACCTACCGCACCATTCCTTCTCACCACGCCTTTCAGACCAGCGAGACAGCAGAGACGCAGAGCAGGAAATGCACTTTCCCACTGGAAGTGACACAACTTACACCGCGCCACATTCACTGAGGGAATTAGACCCCCGTAAGGTCTAGCTCCATCCCATTCACACAGAACAGCCCCATCGAGAGCTGTTGGAAATGCAACGAACAGACAACACGGACTGGAAACACAGAGACAGAGACAAGCGGCTCTTCCATCAGATGAAAATGAAGAACTCCGGGAAACTCACCTTCATATGGACAGGAGAAGACAGTGAACATCTCAACCCAGTGACAGTGAGGAGCCCAGAGAAACCTGACTTCAAAGAGCCAGAACCAGACAGTCAACCCCTTGAGGACACGAACCAAATGTCCCTGACTCTGCTTAAAGCCTTGAGCAAGGCCGGGTCTGTCGCTGTTATTTATAGAGAAATTTCAGCAGGTGTTAGTCAGAAGGGTCCCAACAGGAAGGAAACCAGGACAAATGGTTTAATTTGCAGTCACATTTCTGATATGTCTCAGACCCGGTCCCTTTGTCCCCATACAGATGACCTCTTCTAAGAGCGACCCTGGAGGGAACCAGACCATCTCCGATGTGTTCGTCCTGGTGGGGTTCTCGTACCTTAACGAGCTGCAAATCCTTCTGTTTGTGGTGCTTCTGGTCATCTACCTGCTCACCCTGATGGGGAACCTGCTGGTTATCCTGTTGATAAAGCTGAGCCCCTCCCTCCACACCCCCATGTATTTCTTCCTGGTGAACCTGTCTGCCTCGGAAATCTGCTTCACCAGCAGTGTGGTCCCTCAGCTGCTGGCTCACCTCCTGGTGGAGGAAAAGACCATCTCCATTGCAGCTTGTGCAGCAGGGATGTACGTCAATGCCATTATGGCCCTCACACAATGCTGCCTCCTCGCAGCCATGGCCTACGACCGCTACGTGGCCATATGTCACCCCCTGCACTACACAACCATCATGAGCGGCCAGGTGTGTGCGCTGCTCGTGGGGGCTTCATGGGCTACTGCAATCTCGGTGGAAGTTCCTCTGACAATGTGGATCTTCAGCCTGCCCTTCTGTGGCTCCAACCGCATCCAACACTTCTTCTGCGACTTCCCACCAGTGGTGAATATGGCATGTGCCGACACGTCGCAGATTAAGACTGTTGGTCCCATGGTGACAGTTGTGTTCACCCTGTGCCCTTTCCTGTTGACACTCCTGTCCTACGTCCGCATTATCTCCACCATCCTCAAGCTGCCATCGGGGGAGGGAAGTCGTAAAGCCTTCTCCACCTGCTCCTCCCACCTCACCGTGGTGACTGTGTTCTATGGAACGACCCTCATCACCTACCTGGTGCCCAACACTGGCTCCACTACAGAGAGTGACCTATTGATTTCCCTATTGAACACAATCGTCTCTCCAGTGCTGAACCCCATAATTTACACTCTGAGGAACAAAGAGGTGAAAGGAGCCTTGAGAAAAACTGTACAGAAGAGCAGCTTTTCTCACCACTGGAGAAACTAGAGACTGAGCAGTCAAATTAGTCAAAATAGGGGTGGGGGGAGGCGCTAGTGAAGGGAAATTCATAAACATTTCTTTGAATTTCTCACAATGACTCTGAATTCTTTTGTTCTTTTGAAACACTTTGCCCTGTCTGGAAAATGGGAAGTGAAACTCTTGTTGCCAAATTACCCCAACATTTAAAATGTCTAAGTATTTTTGAAATACAAAAGGCAGAACGGTTTCCCCTGATTTATAATTCATTGAAAAAAATATCAAAGGACTCGGTTTCATGAAAGTCTGGTCCTGATTCTCAAACCTGAAAATTGGAAATGTCAAAGGAAAATACAGTGTCCAAGGAGAGATGTTTTATTCAAGGTTCACCTCTGTGAACTGTGTCCTTCCCAGGTCAGAGCATGAGAAGCTGTTTTCCTTACTACCCTCTTGCTCCTGACGATACCATGTGGGATGCTGACAGGGAGAGGTGTGAGGGTGCCCTGATACTGAGGTCAGAAGGAGGCGAGGAGGGGCTAGTTGTACCATCAGGCCTACCAGCAATATATTAGAAGCAAGAGGAAGACTAAGCACAGGGTAGGCCCATTATTCAGTGAGGAGGGAGAAACAATATCAAGAAAGTTGGAAATGGCAGAGCTGCTGAATGACTTCATTGTTTTGGTCTTCACCAAGAAGTCTGATGGAGAAATGCCTGAAATGGTGAAAGCTCGTCGGGAGGGGGCAGGTTTAGAAGACAAAATAAAAACAAAAAAAAGGTAAAAATGACCTAGAAATGTTCAATGTCTGCAAGTTACGAGGACCTGATGAAATGCCTCCTAGAATACTGGCAGAGCTTTCACCTTTGAAAGTCTTGGGAGAGATTCCAGGAGACTGGAAAAGGGCAAATAAAGTGCCCATCTCTACAAAGGGAAATAAGAACAACCCAGGAAGTTACAAACCAGTCAGTTTAACTTCTGTGCCAGGAAAGATAATGGAGCAAGTAATTCAGGAATTCATCTGGAAACATCTAGAAGAAAATAAGGTTAGGTAAGAGCCAGCATGGATTTGTAGAGAAGAAATCATGGCCAACCAATAGGATAGCTTCCTGTGACAGGATAACAAGGCTTGTGGACAAGGGAGAAGGGGAGGATGTGGTGTACCTGTGGTTTAGGAAGGCATTTGATATGGTCGAGCATGATCTTATCAATATACTCGGCAAATGCACCTGAGATGGGGCTGCTGTAAGGTGGGTGCATAACTGGCTGTACAGCCGTTCTCAGAGAGTTCTCAGAGGTGAAGCTGAATAGGTTGAAGCTGAATAAGGCCAAGTGCAAAGTGCTCCCCTGAGGAAGGGCCAATCCGTGTCACACCCAGCCGGGGAAGTGGCTGTCTAGGGAGGAGTCCTGCAGAAAGGGATCTGGGCTCAGAGCGGAGCACAAGCTCCAGAGGAGTCAACAGGGTGAGACTGTTGCCAGAAGCGCCAACCTGCTTGTGGGCGGCACTGCCGGGTGTTGGGAGCCAGCCAGGAGCAGCAATTCCTTCCCCCCGCTCTGCGCTGAGCAGCCTCCGTGGGGTTGTGCCCAGGGCTGGCCCCACATTTGCAGGAGGCTGTGCAGAAGGGGGAGCAGGTGCGGAGAAGAGCCCAAGGCTGGTGGAAGGTGCAGAGAACATGAGCTGTGGGGGAGCCGGCCAGACCTGGGCTCCTTTCGCTCAGAAAAGAGAAAGCTCCCAGGGGCCAGGGGAGCGGGTCTCAAGCAGAGAGCTGCAAGGAAGAGGGGTAATTGTGGTGCTGAGGTGGGGGCTGATCCTGCCCTGGAGCTGAGGGAGGGGCTGATCCTGCCCTGGGGCAGAGTCAGGGGCTGTGGGGCAGAGGGCGCCGTGGGTCAGGGCTGGTGGAACTCAGCCGGCCCTGCAGCAGGTTCCCGTCCCCACAGAGGCTCTGCACCTCAGGGCCGACATCGCAGCCGGGGCGTTCTGCCGCCGGGGCCCTGAGCTCAGTGGTGCCCGAGCAGTCCCCGCCCGCCGTGGGGAGAAGGGCCACGCCAGCCCAGCCGGGCAGGGGCACCTCTGTGCCGGGACTGGAGCTGTGCCCTGGCTGTGGAAGCCATTTCTGTCACCGGTGTGTAGAGCGGCACCGACCCTGGGGCTGGGGGGCCAAGTGAGGGGTCTGATGAAAGCTGGAGATGCCCTGAAGCTGAGTGTGACTTGTGTGTCGGTGCCGTGGTCGTGTGAGGAGTTACACACATTGGCTCTGTAGCTGTGTTAGAAATGTCTGAGTGCTGAGAGTCACACTAGGGGGTGCGCACACACACACACACACACACACACAACACAGAACCAGGCTGCTGGGCTAGACACCAGGCTCAGGCGTCGAATACACATCTCTGGGTAGTGGGACTTGTCGTCCACACCAGCCCAAGGGGTCAGGTGGCCTGGGCTGAGCAATGGGGTTGAAATCGGACGCCCAGACGTCCATCCCAGCTGCCATGTGACTGGACTGGGCCGTGCTGGGGAAACCAGCCACCGAGGGCAGTTTCCCACAGCGGCTCACCGGGGTTGGGTGACTCTGAGCCGCCAGTGCCTGTGGGAAGGAGAAAGGACGTTCCCCCCCCCGTGGAAAGCCGTCAGATGCCCTGGCGGTGACCACCTCGCTCCCAGTTTGGGTTCCGGTTCCAGTGCTCCAGCGCCCAGTTCTCCAGTCTGCAGGAACTAAGCCAGTGTCCCCTGGGCTCCCGCCCCGTGGGGGGTGTTCAGAGACTTTCACGACATCAGCACAGGACGTGGCTGGCTGCATCAGTGGCCGTGGGGGACGTCTGGAATGCGCCACGTCCACCCACTCTCTGCCCAGGTCGGTCTGTCGGTGTTAACACACCTGTACATGTGGATGCTGAAGGCCAGGCCCAGCGTGCTGGTTGGTGAGAGCCAAGCCTGGATTGACCTGGGGCTGCGGCTGGACCCTTTGGGGCCGGAAGAAGCTGGGTGCAGCTGGTGACCCAGGTTTCAATGACCTCTCCCCCGAGCAGGGGCTGTCGGTCGGAGGTGGAGCAGCTGGAGAATCTGGGGGTTTGCCTGTGGGGCTTGTGGCTGCCGGAGGGGCTGGCAGAGGTACTTTTGTGGAACAAGCCGGCTGCTCCGCTCTCCCTCCGCACCTCCCTCCTGTGTAACTAATTCACTTCCTGCGGGTCTCGGCCTCCACCAAGACCTGTCCTACCCGACACCCGCTGAGTGTGTCTGCCCAGCTTTGAGCCCAAGCTTGATCAGGAACAGCCATATTACTGCACCTCTCAGTGGGATTCCCACAATACACCCGCTGCTGTCGCTGTGCAGTGGGGTCACTGGGGCCAAGACTGCCACAAACCCACCGGCGGGTGGACCTGAGGTTGGAAGCAGCCCCAACACAGCACCGGCCGCACAGCTGCTCGGTCCCTCATCCCCACAGCTGGGATTGGTCCCTCCCCTCTGCTAGTTCAGACTACAGGGGGGCCAGAGCCAGCACCAGTGAGGTGAGGTGGGGGCGGAGCCATCTCTGGGGAGGCAGCAGAGCCCAGGCCACCCCAGGTACTCACTACAGCCCCAGCTGTGTGGAGAGAGGTTGAGCTCAGCTGCATGGTGCTCCAGGGGTAGCAAGCCCCATCTGCAGGAGGGGGAGGGACTGCAATGGAGGGTGGGGGGTACCTGTTCCAGCCACCGCAGCACCCCTGAGAGCCGAGACTGGCCAGAATGTCACACTCTTCTCACCAAGGAGTTCAGGGGAATTCAATGGTGGGGATCAGCCCTGCGCTCATGGCCCCCTGGCTCCCCTGGAGCTGGAGGCAGATCCCTAGATCAGCTCTGGGCTGGGCGCATGGCCCCCTGATACGGCCTTTGGCCAAGGTCAACGCACACGTCGTCACCTCACTTCCCACCAGAGCAGGGACTGCAGCTGGCCAACACGCCCCCATCTACCCCCACTTTCTTGGATCACTCTGTGGCCGTGTCCAGCACCACGGCTCAGCCCCAGCTCTCACGACCTCCCCGGCCTCCTAGCCCAGAGCTGGGGCAGAGGCCACCCCCACAACCCAGTGCTGCAGCTGGTTCCCCCACCCCTCAGAGCTAGGGAGCTCCCCCAGCTAACATTGGGATGGGGCCCAGTTCTGCGGCCTGGCCCTGGACCCCATGTTGCCCGCTATTCTGCACCACAGCTGGGGCCTGGGCCAGGAAAGCCACCTCGGATCACCTCGGCCCCGAGCAGAGAACCATGGCCCAGTCCTAAACCCCAGGTGCCACCAACCCCAGTCCTGTGGCTGAGGCCTGACATCCCCAAAGGGGGGCTGAGGTTGTCCACCCACACTCCAGTTCAACCTGGGCCTGGGACCAGCATCATGGGCTGCTCCACCCCCCCTCCGCCAAGGATCCAGACTCCCCACGACCTGCATAAAGGCCCCTCCACTCCAAGAGCTAAAGTGGGGTGCAGAAGGCAGCCCCACCCAGAACTTCTCCCCAGGAACTGCAGCAGGGGTTCCCCCCACCCTGGGGAGATGCCAGGGCCAAGCATCACCGCCCTGACTGCCCACGGACCAGCCTGCACCCCTTCCCCATTCTCAGCAATGCCCAGCCCCTCCTCCCTCTCCCTGGTGGGAACTGTGGACAGGGACTGCCCCCCCTCCACCTTCTCCCCCCCGCCTGCCAGGGACACCGAGGTCCCCACCTCTGAGGTGGTGTGTGCACTTGGCATTCCCAGTCCGGAGAGCAGAGCCGGCTGGAAGGCTGATACGGGAACATGGCATTGTCTGCTGTCTGTAAAACAGACCTGAGCCTGGTTCTTTTCACCCCTGCTGTTCACGTAGATCTGCTCAGCTCACACATCAGACAGACAGGCTGGGGCTGCGCTCCAGTGGCCTTCTGCTGACAGACCCAGGGAGCGTCCGCGCTACAGTTGCATTCTGTGGCTTTCCTGGCCCAGGCCCCAGCTCCGGTGCAGAAGAGGGGGCAACATGGGGGCCAGGGCCAGGCCGCAGCACTGGGCCCCATCCCAAAGTTAGCTGGGGGAGCACCCCAGCTCTGGGGGGTGGAGAACCAGCTGCATCCCTGGGTTGTGGGGGGAAGCTGGGAGTGGCCGGCCCCTTCCAAAAGCAGCTTCCCTGCCCTGTGTGTTAATATCTCCCATTAGACTCTGACAATGGGCCACTTGCCCCTGTCTGATCTGACCTGTTAGTCTGTATCTTCGAGAACAGCAAAAAGTCCTGTGGCACCTTTTGACTAACAGAGATTTTGGAGCAAAAGCTTTCATGGGCAAAGACCCGCTTCATGCATCTGACGCTGTAAACCAGGTTAGTCTTTGAGGTGCCACAGGACGACTTGTGCTTCTCGAATGTCAAACAAGGGTCCCCAGAGCAGCCTAGAGAGTGGGCGGATGCAGAGGCACTGATGTCCCTTGTGTGGCAGGACAAGCTGTACAAATGGTGTTCCAAGGGACAGACCAGCCCCCCACAGGTGTCTCCTAGGCAGGGACCAGCCACCTGGGGCAAGTCTGTGCACGCTGCTGTGTTATCCCCTCTCCTTGTGCCACGCCTGGAGTGCCACAACCTGGCAGCAGCTCTTTCTGGAGCCTGGCCTGGTCTTGCCCTAGCAGCTGCGTGGTGGAGCAAATTGCTTAGTGGGGGACAGTTGACATCATGGACCCATTGAAGGTGTCCAGACCAGAGCTCTACAAGCCTGTCTGAGCCTTGACAGACGTTTGGGAGCTCTAAGAGAAGCAAGAAAAAGGAGGAAATGAGAGGGAGAGAGATTTTCTTCACAACATACTCGAGCAAAGAGTCCCACAGGTTGCCTTTGTGCCGTGTGAAGAAACATTTCCCTTGGGTTGTTGTAAATCTGCTCCTTACGAATGTCATTTGGTCATCGGCTAGTTCTTGTGCCATGGCAAGAAGTAAATAACTCTTCTGGATTATGTTTCTCCATTGAGTAGAGGATTGTGATTTGCTGATGTAAGGAATGTGAGATCCCACAACTCCCACACTGAGTGTCGGCATAAATTGTGATTTTACAAGAAATTGTTTACAATAGACAAAAATCTCATGGCTGACTTGCTACCCATCAGGCTTTGCCTGAAAGGTCTCACACATGCACCCTTTGCATTCTCATGCAGATGTCCTCTGGGAGACACATTCCTCCCAGCCTTCAGCAGCGTTGTGTTCCTGCTGCTGCAGTCGTTACACAAACACACACACACACACACACACACACCTGGGCTCCCAGAACGGCCGTGGTGGACGGGGCCCAGCGGGGGACGGGGCTGACCGGAGCCACCCCCACAGCCCCTCCCCTGCCCCACGTGTCCAGCTCCAGCCCGGAATCTGGTGTGGCACTTCCCCCCCGGGCTGCATTGGCGGGTCTGGGAGTTATAGGGTTGGGGGGGTGAAACCAAGTGGGAGCTGGGGTGGTGGTTTGGGGTGTGAGTTCCGGTGGGGGGTGGGGGCGGTTTGGGGCGTGAGGTCTGGTGGGGGGCGGTTCGGGGCGTGAGCGCTGCCCCCGCCCCTAGGAAATCAGCCCTGCGCACACGCACGTGAGCAGCTTTCGGAGCAAAACCCCCGTGGGGCTCGTCTCAGCTGGGAAACGGGTTCTGCCCACTGAGTTCGTTGCTGTCAGTCTCTCAGGTGCCACCGGACCACTCGCTGCCCCGTCTGAGTCCTTCCACCCAGCTCGCGGGATGGAGCCGCAGGAGTCAGGAGAATCTGAGCCCAGATCCCCGCCCGGCCCCGAGAGCGGCAGCAGCTCCGCACACATCTCAGGTGCCAGCTCAGAGCTGCCCAGGGGATTTGAGCACCCGCTTCCATTTCCTGTTAATAACAGGTGCCCAAACCACCTAGGTCACTTGGACAATCTCTGCCTCAGTCACTCTCCCCAGACTCAGGGGCACAGAGTGGGGCTTAAAGCCACCGGTTCCCTCCCTCTCCGGCGTCTGGTGACAGGGGGGACGTGGTTATTCATTGCTCTACCCCATCCAAGGCCAGGGCCCTAGCAGGGGTGGCTCTGGCTGCCACTGGAGTCAGTGGGAATCTGGCCCTGTGATCTGGGCAGTGGGTCTGGCAGTGAGGACTCCTGGGTTCTGTTCTCATATGTGGCAGAGGAGTGGGGTGTAATGGTTAGAGTAGGTGGGAGTGGGAATCAGAGCTCCTGGGCTCTCAGCATGGCTTTGAGACAAGAGTCTGAGCATCAGGAAACTGCAGCCATGAGCCCTGGGGGTTGTCCCTGCCCCGACTCTGGGGTGTCTTCCTGGGACAAATCAGTCCTCCTTGTAGGCAAAACAGGTCAAATAATTTACCAGGAGAGCGAATCTCAGAATGATGTTAGTTTAGAAAATACAGGTGAAGATGAGGATGACGATGATACAACTTCCTACAAACCGATTCTCTCAGTGACGTTTGTTTGTTGCAGCCTGAGGCAGTGTTGTTTTCCTCTGGGGAATACGGCAAGAAATTTTGCCTGAGGGACTTGGTCCCAGAAGCCAGTGAATGTAATAAACACACCTGTTTCCTTCAGCATGTCCAGCACCAGCAGCAGCTGGGAGATGGAACCGCCCATCCTGAGCAAGGTAGGGAGAAGGAGCCTTCAGCCCCCAGCCATCCTCCCACTGCAATCCTCAACTCTGCAACAGGAGCAAAATCACCTCACTGGTTCCTTCATCTGAAATTTCCACATGTCTGTGGAGAACTTTAGTGTCTGTCTGTCTGTCTGTCTTGCATTCAGAATTTAGGTTATGTAGCTATCTGGGGTGAGGCCAAGAGCTGGATATCAGGGCGTGGGGGTCATTGGCACAAGGTGAAGTTCTGGTCCCCTCATTCCATAGTGCCCAGCAGAGTAAAAGATGTGACAGATGAGCCCCTCACCTCCTCCTCCCCACGCCTGATTCTTTTGTTGTTGTGTTGTTGGTGTTTTTTCTTCTCACATCTCTAGACTTTTCTCCACTCTGCTCCCCAGCCTTCCTCCTCCTCCTCCTCCTCTTCCTCATTATCCCCTATCTGTTCAGTGTAACTTTTGTTTTGTAAGCTGTTTGCTGTTTACGAATTTGAGCACAGTCGGCTGGGTGGGCTCCATCTGATCTCTTCTCATGAGAATATCCACTCCTGAATATGACCACGGCACATGCTCCACAGGAGAAGCTCACTAATTTAGAGGTGGTCTCTCATAGCTGAATTTCTCTGAGCCCTTTCGTTACACAATAGCTGCGTCTACACGTACACGCTACTTCGAAGTAGCGGCACCAACTTCGAAATAGCGCCCGTCGCGTCTACACGCATCGGGCGCTATTTCGAAGTTAACTTCGACGTTAGGCGGCGAGACATCGAAGTCGCTAACCTCATAAGGAGATAGGAATAGCGCCCTACTTCGATGTTCAACATCGAAGTAGGGACAGTGTAGACGATCCGCGTCCCGCAACGTCAAAATTGCTGGGTCCTCCATGGAGGCCATCAGCTGGGGGGTGAGAGATGCTCTCTCTCCAGCCCCTGCGGGGCTCTATGGTCACCGTGGGCAGCAGCCCTTAGCCCAGGGCTTCTGGCTGCTTCTGCGGCAGCTGGGGATCTGTGCTGCAGGCACAGGGTCTGCAACCAGCTGTCAGCTCTGTGGATCTTGTGTTGTTTAGTGCAACTGTGTCTGGGAGGGGCCCTTTAAGGGAGCGGCTGTCTGTTGAGTCCGCCCTGTGACCCTGTCTGCAGCTGTGCCTGGCATCCCTATTTCGATGTGTGCTACTTTGACGTGTAGACGTTCCCTCGCTGCGCCTATTTCGATGTTGGGCTGAGCAACGTCGAAGTTGAACATCGACGTTGCTGGCCCTGGAGGACGTGTAGACGTTATTCATCGAAATAGACTATTTCGATGTTGGCTGCATGTGTAGACGTAGCCAGTGTGTGCTTTGTTAATTTATTGCATGGTCTCCTGTTTCTAAAGGGACTGTCTGGGTGACCTGAACAGCACTGAAATTACCACTGAGCTTTCAATGACAAGAATCTCCCCGGACCTTATTCTCAGTGGTGAGTAAATCGTAGAATGCCAGGGCTGGAAGAGAACCCAGGAAGTCATTGAGTCCAGCCCCCTGCCTAAAGCAGGATCAACCCCAACTAAATCAGCCCAGCCAGGACTTTGTGAAGCGGCGACTTAAAAACTTCTTGATATAGAGGTTCCATCAACTCTCTAGGTAACACATTTCTGTGCTTCCCACCCTGCTGGGGAAATAGTTATTCCTAATATCCAAACTAGACTTCCCCCACTGTAACTTAAAACCCTCGTTCCTCATTCTACCATCTGTCACAGCCTCTCTCCACCCTCTTTAGAGCCCCTTTTCAGGAAGTTGAAGGCTGCTATCAAATCCCCACCTCACTCTTCTCTTCTGCAAACTAAACAAGGCCAAATAATGAAATCATTCCATTTATTTACAGCCTGTCCAAATGTCAACTCAGAACTAAAAACAGAAACCAAAATCCATTCTGGAAAAAGAATTAATCTATATGGATGTTTTCCATCAGTAAACACTGAGAAAACATTTTGTGTTGGATGTTTGAGTTCATACGGACTCTTGTGAACTGTAATTTGGGTTTTTGCTGCTTCAACTTTTCACATTGATTCAGTGTGAAAACACACACTGGCAATTCCCACGGGATGGAAATTTCATTTCCCAGCCAGTTCTGCATTTAGTGCCATGGTCGTGCTGAGAAAAGTCCTTTGTATTGTCAGTGTAGGTTCCTCAAAGGAGCTCTTAAAAGAGACACGAGAATTCTCACCGCTTCTGTATGTTTAGAAAATATCACTCACAGCTGTTTGAAAAGGTTCTGTGATGTGCACTGGGCGTAGCTCAGCCCCACCCTTTCCTTTGCTCCTGTGATTTCATGTTCTCTCTTTGTTCTCTTGGAGAGCGTGTGTCATTGAGAGTCAGAAGAACACAGTCTCCAGTTCTGGGTGTTCCCACTCAGTGTGTCTCTTCTGTCACTCTGGTTCCCACTTACGAGCTCACTGTTATTTGCTGCATTCCTGTGAGAGCCCCATAGTGAGGAAGTTAAGCTCAGGCAAAATCCATTTGTTGTGTCTCATTTTTAATTCAACTCTGTCACTTCACGGTCACACCTGCGATTATTAAGTTCCTTTTCAACAAATGAGCCTGAAGTAAAACGTGTAGGAAATGTCTCCTGCATCGTAGGATCTTTCTTGTAAAATTCCTTGTGTTACCATCATAGGAGAAAGCTTCACAAGTGGTGCAACTCAGAGACTCATAGGATTACAGAACATTAGAACAGGGAGGGACTTTGAGACATTGTTCCGTCCAGTCCCCTGCACTGCACAGACCATCCCTGATAGATGTCTGTCTAACCTGCTCTAAAACATCCTCAGGGATGGAGATTCCACAGCCCCTCCAGGTAATTTATTCCAACGTTTAACCACCCTGAAAGCTGGGAAATTTTTCCTAATGTCCAACCTAAACCTCCCTTGCTGCAGTTTAAGCCCATTGCTCCTTGTCCTCAGTACAGCTCCTTTTACACCCCTGGCGTTGTTACAATTTAAACCACGTAAGGAGCTGGCCCTGGGTCTCGTCTCTTATGTGGACACAAACCAATGTATTGCAGAACTGGCTGTGAGTGAGGCAGGAATGATTTGGGTCGTTCACTAACACTGAAGGAAGAATAACACTGTGCAGAGCAAAAAGGCCAAAGTCCCCCACTGCTTTCAGATTCCAGGGGGCTTCTCCATCGGAAAACGGTTTCCAGCGTGTTTCGGCTCCGCAGTGTCCGTTTGCTGGTGTGAGGTGTCACTGCAGGGGAATCCGGGCACTGGTGTGATTATTCGTATCATTAACATACGAGTGAGAGGAGAATGTGTCCTCGTATGAGAAATCGTATTCGGGAACTCAGCTGAGGTGACCCTTTCACCCCCAGACTCTGCACTGACCTCCACACCGCACCCTCCATCTGGCTCCCTCCACCCGCTGTCCTGAGATGCCCCAACCCTCCCAGACCCTGCACATACTCCATCACACCCCGGCAAGGACCCCTCCACCCAAACACCTGCCCTAACGCCCCCCAGTCCTCTGTCCTGAGCCCCCTCCCCTTACTCTATCCCCCTCCAACTTTGCCCTGAGAGCCCCCACACCAAACCCTGCTGTGACATCTGCACCTCCAGCTCCTGCTCTCACCCCCGACCCTCCCACCCCCCAAACCCTCTGCCTGACCCATCCCTGTCCTCACAGGCCCTTCCCTGTCGATAATCATCTCCCTGGTGTACAACTACCCAGCACTTCCCACCCCTTGCCCTGAGTGCCCCCAACTCCTCTGACTTCTGTACCCCCATCCCCTGCCCTTAACCACCCCACACAACAAGACCTCCCCCACGGCCCCTTGCCCTCACTGCAGCACCCTCTGCCCCCGCCCTGGTCCCGAACCCTCCCAGCTTCATGTCCCCCCGCCTCCACCACCCACCTCTTCCCCTCCCGCCTCCTGTGCCCCAACGTTCCCTCCCTGCCAGCCTTCAGACACCCGCCTCCACCCACACTGGCATATCTTACACAGCCCATGAGGAGCCCCCCAAGGGCCGGGGGTGGCCATACAAGAGTACCTCAAACACAAACCTTCACCCCTGGGCTTCACCAGGCTGATCTACAACAATGAGCTAAACCTACCACACCGTTCCTTCTCACCACGCCTGTCAGACCAGCGAGACAGCAGAGACGCAGAGCAGGAAATGCACTTTCCCACTGGAAGTGACACAACTTACACAGCGCCACATTCACTGAGGGAATTAGACCCCCGTCAACTCCAGCTCCATCCCATTCACACAGAAGAGCCAACCGAGAGCTGTTGGAAATGCAACAAACAGACAACATGGACTGGAAACAGAGAGACAGAGACAAGCGGCTCTTCCATCAGACAGAAGTGAATAATGAACAGCTAGTTCCAATGACAATGAGGAGCCCAGAGAAACCTGACTTCAAAGAGACAGAAGAAGACAGTCAACCCCTTGAGCACACGAACCAAATGTCCCTGACTCTGCTTCAAGCCCTAAGCAAGGCCGGGTCTGTCAGTGTTATTTATAGAGAAATTTCAGCAGGTGTTAGTCAGAAGGGTCCCAACAGGAAGGAAACCAGGACCAATGTTTTATCTGCAGTCACATTTCTGATGTGCCTCAGACCCAGTCTCTTTGTCCCCTACAGATGACCTCTTCCGAGGGTGACCCTGGAGGGAACCAGACCATCTTCAATGTGTTCGTTCTGGTGGGGTTCTCGTACCTTAATGAGCTGCAACTTCTTCTGTTTGTGGTTGTTCTGGTCATCTATCTGCTCACCCTGATGGGGAACCTGCTGGTTATCCTGCTGATAAAGCTGAACCCCTCCCTCCACACCCCCATGTATTTCTTCCTGGTGAACCTGTCTGCCTCGGAAATCTGCTTCACCAGCAGTGTGGTCCCTCAGCTGCTGGCTCACCTCCTGGTGGAGGAAAAGACCATCTCCATTGCAGCTTGTGCAGCGGGAGTGTACGTCAATGCCATCATGGGCCTCACACAATGCTGCCTCCTCGCAGCCATGGCCTACGACCGCTACGTGGCCATATGTCACCCCCTGCGCTACACAACCATCATGAGCGGCCGGAGTTGTGCTCTGCTCGCGGGGGCTTCATGGGCTGTTGGCCTCTCCGTGGAAGTTCCTCTGGCCATGTGGATCTTCAGCCTGCCCTTCTGTGGCTCCAACCGCATCCCCCACTTCTTCTGTGACTTCCCACCAGTAGTGAATATGGCATGTGCCGACACGTCGCAGATTGAGGCTGTAGGTTCCATGGTGACAGTTGTGTTCACCCTGTGCCCTTTCCTGTTGATCCTCCTGTCCTACGCCCGCATTATCTCCACCATCCTCAAGCTGCCATCCGCAGAGGGAAGACGAAAAGCCTTCTCCACCTGCTCCTCCCACCTCACAGTGGTGACTGTGTTCTATGGAACGTCCCTCATCACCTACCTGGTGCCCAAGCCTGGCTCCACTACAGAGAGTGACCTATTGATTTCCCTATTGAACACAATTGTCTCTCCAGTGTTGAACCCCATAATTTACACTCTGAAGAACAAAGAGGTGAAAGGAGCCTTGAGAAAAACTGTACAGAAGAGCAACTTTTCTCACCACTGGAGAAACTAGAGACTGAGCAGTCAAATTAGTCAAAATTGGGGCGGGGGGGAGGAGCTAGTGAAGGGAAATTCATAAACATTTCATTGAATTTCTCACAACGACTCTGAATTTTTTTGTTCCTTTGAAAGGTTTTGTCCTGTCTGGAAAATGGGAAGTGAAACTCTTGTTGCCAAATTACCCCAAAATTTTAAATTGCTCTGTTTTTTTGAAGTATGAAAGGCGGAACAGTTTCCCCTGATTTATAATTCATTGTAAAAAACCAAACAAACAAAGGACTTGGTTTAGTTTGGCCAAGTCCGGTCCTGATTTTCAAACTTGAATGTCAAAGGAAAACAGAGCATCCAAGGAGAGATGTTTCATTCAAGGTTCACCCCTGCCAACTGTGTCCTTCCCAGGTCAGACTATGAGAAGCAGTTTTCCTTACTACTCCTTGCTCATGACGCTACCATGTGGGATGCTGACAGGGAGAGGTGTGAGGGCGTCCTGATACTGAGGTCGTGTGCGGCAGAAGGAGATGAAAAGGGGGTGGTTGCACTGCCAGGCCTTCCAGCAATAGATTAGAAGCAAGAGAAAGGCCAAGCACAGGGTAGGCCTGTTGTGCAGTGAGGAGCGAGGAACAACATCAGGAAAACTGGAAATGGCAGAGCTGCTTAATGACCTCTTTGTTCTGGTCTTCACCAACAAGTCTGATGGATTAATTCCTGACGTGGTGAAAGCTCGTTGGGAGGGGGCAGGTTTGGAAGATAAAATAAAAAAAAAAAAAGGTAAAAATGACCGAGAAATGTTCACTGTTTGGAAGTCACCAGGACCTGATGAAATGCCTCCAAGAATCCTGGTGGAGCTTAAGGGATAGATATCTGAGCCTTTAGCTATCGTCTTTGAAAAGTCCTGGAAGTCGAGAGAGATTCCGGAAGACTGGAAGAGGCAAAAAAAAGTGCCTGTCTCAAAAAAGGGAAATAAGGAAAACCCAGGAAGTGAGAAACCAGTCAGTTTAACTTCTGTGCCAGGAAAGATAATGGAGCAAGTCATGAAGGAATTCATCTGGAAACATCTAGAAGAAAATAAGGGGCTGGGTAACAGGCAGAATGGATTGAGAGAGAAGAAATCATGGCCAACCAGTCGGATCACTTTCTGTGATAGGAGAATAAGGCTTGTGGGCAAGGGAGAAGGGGAGGATGTGGTGCACCTGTGTTTTAGGAAGGCATTTGATATGGTCGAGCATGATCTTCTTATCAATATACTAGGCAAATACGACTGAGATGGGGCTGCTGTAAGGTGGGTGCATAACTGGCTGTACAGCCATTCTCAGAGGGTCGTTATGAATGGTTCCTTTCCCCAGAGAGGCTCTGCGCCCGAGCAGTCCCCGCCCGCCGTGGGGAGAAGGGCCACGCCAGCCCAGCCGGGCAGGGGCACCTCTGTGCCGGGACTGGAGCTGTGCCCTGGCTGTGGAAGCCATTTCTGTCACCGGTGTGTAGAGCAGCACCAAACCTGGGGCTGGGGGGCCAAGTGAGGGGTCTGATGAAAGTTGGAGATGCCCTGAAGCTGTGTGTGACTTGTGTGTCGGTGCCGTGGTTGTGTGAGAAGTTACACACATTGGCTCTGCAGCTGTGTTAGAAATGTCTGAGTGCTGAGAGTCACACTAGGGGGTGTGACACACACACACACACACACACACAGAGACAGAGAACCAGGCTGCTGGGCTAGACACCAGGCTCAGGCGTCGAATACACATCTCAGGGAAGTGGGACTTGTCGTCCACAGCAGCCCAAGGGGTCAGGTGGCCTGGGCTGAGCAATGGGGTTGAAATCGGACGCCCAGACGTCCATCCCAGCTGCCATGTGACTGGACTGGGCCGTGCTGGGGAAACCAGCCACCGAGGGCAGTTTCCCACAGCGGCTCACCGAGGTCGGGTGACTCTGAGCTGCCAGTGCCTGTGGGAAGGAGAAAGGACCATTCGCTCCCCCTCACCCCAGCCAGGCTCCGCCACTGCCCCAGCCCCTCCCAGGGTCCAGTTCAGCCCTGGGGAAGTGGGTCCCCCTGCACCTCTGGAACGGGTGGAGCTGCCTTGGGCTGCGCCAGGCCTGGATTGGGCCCTCACAGCACAGGGTACGGCCATGTGCCAACATCAGACCAGACGCAGAGGGGACCCCGCCCCATGTGCCCTCCCTGCCCCCACCCCCTCCGCGCCTGCCCGGCTGGCTCCCCACGCACAGGGAGGAGAAGGTGTCCCTGTAACGGTGCCACAGGGGGATCCTGTCCCTGGGCCTCTCCTTCCCTTGGTGGGGGCAGCTGGGTGGCAGCGTGACCCCTCGCTGGCCTGCAGCCCCTTCTCACCCTCCGTCAGTACCAGCTCCTGGCAGTGCCCATGGGCCTGTCTCAGCTGCTGCTGCTGCAGTGGGATCAGCACAACACCCCAGGGTGCCCCCCACCCACAGGCTGCCCCCCGCCCTGCCCCCGAAGGGTCTGCCCCAGTGTCCTCCCAGCGGGTGGGACAATCCCAGGGGCAGGGCGAGCCCACCTGCCCCCTGCACACACCTCACCCTGCGCCCCAGGGATCTGGAGGGTGTGACGGCATCGGGGAGCCCCCGGCCCGGCTCCCCCCTCCGCAGCCAGATGTGGCGCCCAGCCGGCCGGGGGAGGAGAAGGGTTATTGCTTCTCAGATACCGCGCAGGGCACAGCAGCGGTGCGAGCACAGGCGCGAGGGGAGGAAGCCTGAGTCCTCCGGTGGGGCCGGGCTCACGGGCCTGCTCCCACTTTCCTGCGCCCCGTCTGCTGTCCCCATCCTCCCCAGCCGAGAGGAACTGCACTGCCAGGCCCTGCCCCAGCCTGGGACCGTCCTTGCCTGGCCCCTGCGTCCCTCCCTGGGAACAGCCGCCTTGTCGGCTCAGGCTGGGACCGGGGTCTGCTCAGCGCGCGTGTGGGGCGACTCGTCGGGATCCAAACCAGCCAGGAGAGACCGGTGGGTGCAGGCAGAGAGCTGGGGGGCCAAGACAGGGGGGCCAGGGCTGAGCGGCTGCGGGGCCAGAGCTGGGGGACGAGGGGGGCAGGGCTGGGGAGCACAGCTGGGGGGCTAGGGGAGCATAGCTGGGGAGCACAGCTGGGGGGTGCTGTCAGAGGGGAGGCTCAGCTGCGACCTCAGCCAGCGGAGGCCAGGAGACCGTGGATGGGAGGGACCAGCTGACACCTCTGTCCCTCGGGCTCCTCCCAGGGGCTGCTGCTCTCCTGCGCCCGGATCGTCCTCCCCTCCCTCGGCCCCTTCGCCCCAAGAAAGCGGAGCCGGCCGGGGACTCTGGGCGGGGGAGAGCTACGTGCTGCCGGTGTGGGGAACGCAGAGGGGGCCAGACCCTGCCGGCTGCCCTGGGAACTCGGCCCAGCACAGACCTGTGTGCGATGGATCGTACTGTGGGTAAGGTCTGCGGCTGAGTGACAGGACAGCGGCTTCCAGCCCAGCCCTGCCCTGCCGTGACTCGCTGGGCGACCTTGGCTGAGGCTCTGCCCCAGGTCTGGGCCTGTTTCCCCATCTGTCTCCCCGGGAGGTTACGGCTGGGAGATGCCATCCGGAGAGAGGAAAGCAGGGGTGAGGTTCAGCCCTTGTCCTCAGGCAATGGCCCCACCCTGCCATTCACCAGCCATGGAGTCTTTCTCACCCCGATGCTGCAGCTCACGGCGGCGTTACTGGGTGCTGTTATATAGCACCTCTTCCCCACCCCAGAAGTGGCTGCATTTCAGCACTGGGGAAGTGACTCTGGGGCAGCGGTGCAGTGCGCTATCAGGCAGCTGTCATGTCCCACCCCAGAGGTGGCTGCATTGTGATGCTGGCTGGAGCAATTTCCACACAACTCCATTGAGGGCAAGTTGATTCTCACCACTTGTGGGGTCGGGAGGGGCTTTTGGTGTTGAATGGGGCTGGGTGACCGGCCCGGGGTGACACCGCACCAACTACTGGGAGCTCAGCAGAGCAATGGGACAGGGACTGTCCAGCCAAACGCCCACTTGGACTTGGAGAGGCTGAGTCGGGATGCCCCACGTGGGCAGGCGGGTGAGATGTTGTGGCTGGAGTAGCAGTGAGGGCAGAGCTGCCAATGTCGGGGTGTCGGGCAGGGGCCGGTTCTTGGGTTGGGGTTTCTGTGCTGTGGGGTGCGGCTGCTGGCGAGTGTCAGCGTCGGGTGGGGGCTGTGTGTGGGCAAAGCCTGGCCTGTCTCCCAGCACCTGTGAGAGGGAGGGACTGTTCCTAGGAGGCGGGGGTGGGTCCATGAGGCCCTTCTGTGCTGCTGCTGGTAGCGGTGCTGCCATCCGAGCTGGGCGCTGGCATCCAGCAGCAGAGCAGTGGGAGCTGTTGTGGTTCCCGGCTTGGAGGGTGGCCCCACTGAGCAGTGCAGGAGCCGTGGTCACTGGCAGGCCACTCCGCCTCCTGCGCTGATATTGGCGGCGCCATTGGCTTCAGAGCTGGGTGTCCTGCCTATGACCACCCCTCCCTTGCTGCTCAGTGCAGCCACCCTCCACGCTGGGAACCACAACAGCTGCCACCGCTCTGCTGCCGCCCCGGGCCAAAGGCAGCGCCACCGCCTGCACTGGGGCAGAAGGAAGTGGGGCGATACCGTACCAGGCCCCTTCCTCCTGCGCTGCTGCTGGCAGTGGAGCTGACTTCAGCCGTGGGCGCCCTGCCAGTCCCTGACTCTCTCCGGCCCCTTGCGGGGGGGAAGCCAGGCTGCCCCAGCAGTGGCACAGAGGTGGGGTTGCACTCACAGACCTTCTGTGCCTCTGCTGGGGGCAGACGCCTTGTGCGCATGGCGACCGCTCTCTCTTGCCGCCCAGCTGAGCGGTGAGAGGCTCCGCCAGCAGCGGCACAGAAGGGAGAGAGGCAATTCCCGCCCAGGCCTCCCTCCCTCCCACGCTGCTGCTGGCAGTGGGGTTGCCATCCAGGTTGGGCACCGGACCCAATCCCACTGCCCCAGCCCCCGTCAGGCAGTGCCCCCGGCAGGGTGCACAAGGAAGGGAGGCAATGGCTCGCCAGGCCACCCCGCCCTCTGCGCTGCTGCTGGGGCGGCGCTGCCCTTCCCACCGCCCACATGGGCAGACAGAGCTGCCCCCAGCAGGGGCGCAGCAGGCAGGGCAGCAACGCCATCGAATGGCGCCCTGCGTTCTGCGCTGCTGCTGGTGGCCCTGCTGCCCTCCCAGCCAGGTCAGAGGCAGCCGCTCTGCGGCCTCCCAGCGTGGAATTCAGCACGGCCAGCAGTGAGGATGTGAAGGACCAGGTGACTGTGGGATAAATAGGTCGTGTTGACTAGTCAATTCCCCCCGACTTGCTGCCTGTGTCACATAAGGGCAGGAGAGGAGGGGAAGAGAAGGTACTTCGCAGTGGCAGCGCAACGTGGAGCCAGGGGCAGCCGGGGACTCCCCAGCTCACCGCGGGCTCCCTGCGGCATTTCCACAGAACCCAATTCCCCAGCGGATCCTGGGTTGGGGAGATGCTGCGTGGAGCCCGGGACCCACTGACCCTCGGCTCCATGAGGCGCTTCCGCTTCGAAATGCACCAGAGTCTCCGGACTTCCCACTGGCCCCGGGCTGCACAGGGAGTTCCCATTTCAAATGCACAAGGGCCCCGCTGGGCTCACGTCCATGTCAAAGTGCAGAAGTGTCAACCAGCTCCTCGAGCAGTCGATGGAAATTCCACCCACCAGGAAACAAATCTCTGTGACGTCCTTAGTCTGCAGCAGCAGCGATGGCGGCGGCGGCACAGAAGGGAGGGAGGTTTCTCCTCCGCTGCCCTTGTCCCATGTGTGATCTCGCAGGGCCCTGGCCGCTGGGCCGGCTGTTCAGCCTCACTGTGTGTCCCAATGGCCAGAGCCGGTCCCTTGCCCCTTTTCTCAGGGCAGTGTGGCCCAATGGTTACAGTCCATAACCTGGCCGTGGCGCACAGGGCTGGGCAGGTCCCTGTGCGGGACAGGAGACGGGGGCGGTTCCATCCCCCGCGGGGGGCAGCCCCTCCCTCTCCACGGGAGCCCGGTCCAGGCTGCAGGTGGTGCTGTGGCTCCCGGCCCGGTGTGAGCGGGAAAAGCTGCGACCGAGGCGCTGACTCCCGCCGGCGGCTCCCTCCCTCCCCAGCAGCCGGCGCCTGCCCTGGCCCAGCCCCTGCCGAGCCGCGGGCACCTGGCGCCAGGCTGAGCCGGGGGAGCTGGCGCGTCCCCGTGGCCGGGCTGCTCCTGTCCCAAGAGAGCAAGGGCCTGTCGGACGCGGGGCCCCGGGAACCAGGGCTCAGGGGGAGCCGGGCCCTGGGATGGACACAGCACCTCTCTAGTGCCCCCAGGGCCAGACCCCTCCCACCTATGGGCGCAGGAGCTGCTGCCCCAACCCCCGTCCCGCCCCCCAGCTGTTCTGTTCCCTGCAGCGTGCGGCTGCCCCAGGGCCTGGCTGGGGCTGGGTTCCCAGGGGGCTGCAGCCCTGGCCCCACAGAAGAGCCGGCGCCTTGGTGCTGGGGAGGGGCTGGTCCCACGTGGAGCGGGGGTGGGGGTGGGGGGCAGACAGACGCCCCCTCCCGCGGGCCGGTCCCAGGGGCTCTGGCGCGTTGCGACCGGGCTCCCATTTCCCGGGGGGCTGACAGGCTGGGGGGCATTTCCGCAGGGCCCCGGCCTGGTGCCTGGCGGTGTCACTGCTCCAGGGGCCGGTGCCCAGCGGGTCCCTTACCTCTGGCGCAGCAGCAGTGGGGAGAGGGGTCCGGCACCTCCCTGGCCGGCCGCCCGGTGTCCTCGGCTGGGCCCTGAGGGACGGTCCCGGCTGGGTCCCCAGCTCCCTACTTGGGGACTGTGCTGAGCTGTGCTGGAAGGGAGGAGACGGGGCCCATCAGCGTCCTGCTGCCAGCCCCCAGCCCCCCCCAGGAGCCCCCTCCCCACGTCCCTCTGCTGGAGCCACTGGGGAGAGGGGCCGGACGAGACCCCCAGCTCCTGGGGCAAAGGGCGCTGGGCAGGGCCCTCCATGGGGACTCCCCCCAGCTGCTCCAGGGGGCGAGGAGGGACCCAGGGCCGGGCAGGAGCCTGGCTGGAGCCGGGGCTGGAACATGGGCCCTTAAAGTGCCAGGGGCTCCCTGAGCCAGGAGCAGATGAGCTGGGCCCACGTCTGGCTCAGGCCCGGCTCTGACTCTGCCCCAGGGTCACTCCCAGGTGCAGCCCTGCAGCTGCCGCCCTGCGGCCTGTGGGAGCCGCCTGCCCACGCCGGGGTCCGGGAGCCGGCTCAGAGGTCACTCGCGGGCAGTGCGGGTGGGGGTGAGTTACAGCCGGGCTCCGCCGCTCCCCCAGGGAAACTGCCCCCCCACCCCCACCCCCACGCTCCCCTCCCAGCTCTCCTGGTGCCCTCTGGGTCTCTGCCGCAGGTCCCCCGCAGGGCCGGCCCGAGGCCAGACCAGGCCCTGTAGAGCCTGCAGGGGAAGGGGGGGGATGGGGGGTCCCAGGTTTACATGATTTTTGCACAAAATGGCCGCGTGTCCAGTGTGGTTTTTTGGCAAAAAAGCCTCTTTTGCAAAAAGTGTTTGACGGGGATATGCAAATGAGCGTGTGACATATGCTAATGAGCACTTCATTTGTATTTGCTCTTCCCCAGGAGGGCAGCAGTGCAGACACAGCCCCAGAGAGACTCGGGGACTGCGCCAAGGCAGGAACTGCAGAGAAGCAGCTCGACCCCCCAGCCCCTGCTGGCCTGGGACTGGTCGGTCTGGGCTGTGAATCCCACAACAGGAGACCTGGAAGGGACCTCGAGAGAACGTCGAGTCCAGTCCCCTGCGCTCGCGCCAGGACCCAGCACCGGCTGGAGCCTCCCTGACAGGCTCCAAACCTTCTCCCCGGGCCCAGCCCCACCGGCCGCAGGGAAGGAGAAAACGCCCACGAGGCTCCTCCTGCCCTGCCCGTCGGTCCCAGTTCTCCCTCCGGCCCCCGCAGAGACCCTGGGGAGGCGCCGGCTGCTGCCAAGCCGCGGGAATCTCTCAGCTTGTCCCCGCCTCGCGCCTCTGTCCTGATTGGCTGTTGTCAGGGTCTCTCTGTGAGGTCATCCCTGTCCTCCAATAGGCTGAGGTCCTGCCACAGGCCTTTGTAATGTCACTTTCACCCCACCCTTCCCCCCAAAGGCTGGTGTCCTGGCCCTGGCCAGCCCCTCTGGAGGTTGGAGGGGTTCCCCTGGAGCCCCGCCTGATGGCAGCTGGGTCTGGGGCAGAGCAGGCTGGGCAGCAATGCCCCAGGGGCTGCTCCCTCGGCCCCACCCAGCTCTTCAGTCCTCAGCATACAGACCAGTGTAAGTGGAGAGGTGTTAACCAGACACTGGTCTAAGCCCTGGCGTGGACGCAACAGTGCTGCTGTTAAGGCCCCTTCTCTTGCTAGAGTGTATTGTACATCCTCAGCTGGACTCTTGGCCTTCTGGAGGCTCTGTCACACAGTTAGGACTGACTCCCAGGTTCATTATCCCCATTCTACAGGTGGAAAAACTGAGGCACAGAAAAGGGCATGGCCTTGCCTAAAGTCACCAGGCAGGGAAGTGAAAGGCCCAGGCCCGGTGAGTCTCAGTCCAGTGCTGGACATGCTCTCCTTGATCAGGAACGGCCCTATTAGTGCCCCTCTGAGCATGTTAGTCTATAAGGTGCCACAGGACTTCTTTTTGTTTCTGAAGATACAGACTCAGTCGGCCCCTCTCTGACACTTCTCTCTGAGCAGGGGGTCTTCAGGCTCTAGAGGCTGTTGACTTCAAGTAAAGGGCCCTGGGGGAAGCGGAAAACTTTCCGAGCAGGGGAGCAGGGCTGACAAAGCGCCTGGAGTGGGTCTGTCCAGCTTAGAGCCCAGGCAGCTGACAAGGGATCAGAGGGGCATTTAGCAAAGAGCGAAAGTGCAGAAATACATGGCTGGAGGAGTGGGATTCCCCTGTTCCGACAATACACCCGCTGCTGGCGCTGTGCAGTGGGGTCGCTCCGCCTGCAGGCCTGGGGACTCACCTGCTTCCCTCTCCCATGGTAGGACCTGCTGTCAGGGCAGTTCAGTCCCTAGAGCGAAGGGAGCAGCCACAGTCCTGCTCTGTACAACCAGAATGAAATTCAAATCAATGATTTTGTTCCTTCGAAACACTTCCTGTCCCAACCGGGTTTCTTCTACTAGTACCAGAGAGGAAGCCGTGCTCGTCTGTTTAATGGTAATTAATATTGAATGGTAACTGTGAAAGGGTGTAAAAGTCCCTCAGCGATTGTTCATCTCAACCCAACTCAGGGCACTTTCAGAGTGGACGAGTTTTAAGGACCAGAAGTGAATGTGGCTCCCAAATGCATTTGAAAGTCAAAGGCTTTGGGTGTACAAACTTCTCAAATGCCTCTGCAAAATACCCTGATACTGCCTGAGTCCATCACTTCTGCCTGTCTTCCTGCTCTTTCCAAATGGGTGATAAGCTCATTCTCACAGGCTTTGTCTGCATGACAGCATGTGGCTTTGTCTCACTGGTGCCACATGCCAAAATAAAGCCCAATGTCAAGGCACCCCTGTACTCCTCCTGCAATAACGTGTTCAGGGATGTCGGAATAGCACGTCCGCTCCCTCCAAAAGCGTTTCAAGCCAATGGATGCGTTTCTTAGACCTGGGCAGCTATTTTGGTATCTGTGTCAGGCCTGCCCCCCACTCTGACACTCTGATTGCAGAAATTGGGGTCCCACAAAATCTTACAAAATAACTTTCCTGCAATGCTCTTCTTTAAAAAAAAAAATCTCCCCAAGGTCACAGATTTCCTGTCCCTGGGCAGTAGCTGCCACCACCAAAATGCGAAAAAAAAAAAAAAAAGTCCCTTACCCCAGGAAGACGCACTTGGGATGGCTTCACGTGGGGGTTCTCACATTCTGAACCTTCCTTTCAGAGAGAGCTTAGAAACAAAGAAACAAGAAGGCTAATGGCATACTGGGCTCTTTATTAGGGACAATGCCAGCAGAGCTAGGGAAGAGATTATTCCCCTTTATTTGACACGGGTGAGGCCACATTTCAAATATTGTGTCTAATTGTGGGTCCCCTCCCATTCCAAAAAGTATGTGGACACACTCCAGAGAGTCCAGCAGAGGGCAACCAAAATGATCGGGGGGCTGGAGCACATGATTTACGAGGCAATGCTGTGGGATTTAGACTGATTTAGTCTCCAGAAGAGAAGACTGAGGGGACAATAGATAGCACCCTTCAAATACTTGAAGTTGGAGTACAAAGAGGATGGCGAGAGGGTGTTTTCAGCGGAGACAGATGACAGAACATGAAGCAATGGTTTCAAATTGTAATGTTGGAGGTGTCGGTTGGATATTAGGAAAAAAAACTAAATCCCTCAGAGGCTGGTGAAGCACTGGAATGTGTGACCTAGAGAGGTGGTGGAGCCTTCATCCCGAGATCTCTTTAAGTTCTGGCTGACAAAGCCCTGGGTGGGATGATTTAGTCATAGAATCATAGACTCCTAGGGCTGTAGGGGACATCAGGAGGTCATCTAGTCCAGTCCTGTTTGGACCAACCCAAATTAAATCATCCCAGCCAGGACTTTGTCAAGCTGGGACTTAAAAACCTCTTGGGATGGAGATCTCACCACCTTTCTAGGCAATACATCACAGTGGTTCCCACCCTCCTGGTGAAATAGTTTTCCAAAGCCGTGTCTACACATGCATGCTACCTCGAAGTAGCGGCACTAACTTCGAAATAGCGCCCGTCACGGCTACACGTTTTGGGTGCTATTTCGATGTTAACATCGACGTTAGGCGGTGAGACGTCGAAGCCGCTAACCCCATGAGGGGATGGGAATAGCGCCCTTCTTCGAAGTTGAACATCGAAGTAGGGCACGTGTAGCTGATCCGCATCCCGCAACATAGAAATAGCGGGGTCCGCCATGGCGGCCATCAGCTGAGGGGTTGAGAGACGCTCTCTCCAGCCCCTGCGGGGCTCTATGGTCACTGTGTTCAGCAGCCCTTAGCCCAGGGCTTCTGGCTGCTGCTGCTGCAGCTGGGGATCCATGCTGCATGCACAGGGTCTGCAACCAGTTGTCGGCTCTGTGGATCTTGTGTTGTTTAGTGCAAGTGTGTCTGGGAGGTGCCCTTTAAGGGAGCGGCTTGCTGTTGAGTCCGCCCTGTGACCCTGTCTGCAGCTGTGCCTGGCAGCCTTATTGCGATGTGTGCCACTTTGGCGTGTAGACGTTCCCTCGCAGCGCCTATTTCGATGTGGTGCTGCCCAACGTCGATGTTGAACGTCGACGTTGCCAGCCCTGGAGGACGTGTAGACGTTATTCATAGAAATAGCCAATTTCGATGTCGCTACATCGAAATAAGCTACTTCGATGTAGGCTTCACGTGCAGACGTAGCCCTAATGTCTAACATGCACCTCCCACTCTTGTCCCTTGTTCTGCCATCTCACTACTGAGAACAGCCTCTCTCCATCTTCTTTCGAGCCCCCTTCAGGAATTTGAAGGCTGCTGCCAAATCCCCCCTCACTCTTCTCTTCTGCAACTTAAGTACACCCAGATCCCTCAGCCTCTCCTCATACATCACATGTTCCAGTCCCCTCATCATTTCGGTTGCTCTCCACAGGACCTGATCCAATGTATCCACATCCTTTCTGTACTGTGGGGCCCAGAACTGGATCCAGTACTCCAGATGTGGACTCACCCTACTCTCTTCCCCAGCTCAGTGTCACCTGCAAATGTGCTGAGGGTGCAATCCATCCCCTCTTCCAGATAATTAGTAAAGATGTTGAAAACTGTCAGCCCCAGAACTGATCCATGGGGCAATCCACGAGAAACCGACCACCAACCAGACATTGAGCCAGTGATCACGGCCTTTTGGTCCCGACCACCTGGCCAGCTTCTATCCACCTTACAGTCCCTGTATCCAATCCATACTGCCTTAACTTACACACAAGAATTTTGTTTGTCACGGTTGGCCCTGCTGTGAGCAGGGGGCTGGTCTTGATGAATTCCTGATTTCTCATTCAGCTCTAGGAGTCTACGATTCTATTCTTCTAATGAATATTTGAACACATCTGATTAAGTGGGTCTTTGCCCACAAAAGCTTTTGCTCCAAACTATCTGTTAATCCATGAGGTGCCACACGACTTCTTGTTGTTCTCAAAGCTACAGACCAACACGGCTCCTCTCTGATATTATTCTACTGTTCCTCTCAACCCAACTCACGGCCCTTTCAGAGTAGAAGAGTTGGTCCATGGCAGTCAAAGTCATAGCCTGGGCTTTTTGTCTCTTTACAGGAGCAAATGTCCCATGCTGTGCTTCTGAATGGTCTACACCAGGGCTGAACAGAGCAGAGCACTGCTTTTGAGAAATGTTAGGCCGAGGCAAGACGCAGGGATCACTCGTGCAACGGATAAGTGAGTGACAGGGACCAGGGTGAACATGGGCAGTAGGTAACATAGGCCAGGGAAGGCACTGCCTGCCCAAAAAGACCATGGGAAACCCACCCACTCAGTGACCAGAGGCAAGGCTGGGACAACACAGAAAACTCAGCACACACATACTCAGGACGCTGCCTGTGGTGTGTTAATATTTTATTTTATTTTATTTTTTTGCAGAGCATTCAGGACACCAGTGTTGAAGGACAGGCAGTGGCACAACCCCTTTTGGGGCTGGGTTCTCCGTCAAATGTGACAGCAGTGCGCACTGTAACAGAGAGACAGTCGTGCTAGTCTATATACGATCGACATGAAAAAGCCGTCCAGCAGCACTTTAAGGACTAACAAAATAATGTCTGAGGTGATGAGCTTCGTGGGACAGACCCACTTCTTCAGATCTGAAGCTCATCACCTCAGACATGATTTTGTTAGTCCTTAAAGTGCTACTGATCTGCTCTTTCTTTGTCAGTGCGCATTGATTTGTCCCCTGGCTCTGGCTGAGGAGTGGGGAGGGGTCTCCAAGCAGCTCTTTCACCTCCATGTCTGACCAACGTGCCTCCAGCTTCCATCCAGGGTACACCCCACGATCCATTGTACACAGCAAAGCACTGAGGTACAGCCGCATTTGCTCCAGTCCTTCAGACTGAGGCAAACTCCCACAAGCCCTTTCCCAAGCTTTCCAAAACTACAACCCCCAGCTAAGGAAGTGCAGAAACAGATCGACAGAGCCAGACGGGTATCCAGAAGCCACAAGATACACGACAGACCCAACAAAGAACATAACAGAGTATCACTGGCCGTCACACACAGCCCCCAGCTAAAACCTCTCCAGCGCATCACCGGTGATCTACCACCCATCCTGGACAATGATCCTTCTCTCTCACAGAGCTTGGGAGGCAGGCGAGTCCTCGGCTACCGACAGCCTGCCAACCTGGAACAAATCCTCACCGGCAACTATCGACCACACCACAGGAACTCTAAATCTGGAACCAGTCCCTGCAACAAACCTCGCTGCCACCTCTGCCTCCATATCTCCAACCCCGACACCATCACAGGACCCAATCACATCAACCACACCGTCAGGTGCACATTCATCTGCACATCTACTCATGTAATATAGGCCCTTTTGTGCCAGCAATGCCCCTCTGCCATATCCATTGGCCAACCTGGTCAGTCTGTGCACAAAAGAATAAATGCACACAGATCAGACATCAGGACGAGTAACGCACACAAGCCTGCCGGAGCACACTTCAGTCTCCCTGAACACTCAGTCACAGATTTAAAAGTCGCAGTCCTACAACAAAAAAACTTCAAAACAGACTCCAAAGAGCAACTGCCGAGCTCCAATTCATCTGCAAATTTGGCACCATGAACAAAGAATTGAAGAGAGAAGGGGAGTGGCTGGTCAACCACAAAAACAGCTTCTCCTCTCTTGATGTTCACACCTCCCATTAGCTTCTGGACGTGGTCCACACCCTTCCTGTGACTGACTCCACCTTGTGAGCTCCGGACACCCCCTTTTCCGGGAACCTGTGTAATTAGACCTCTGGAATCTCCACGATGCACATCTAACAAAGTGGGTCTTTGCCCCCTGTCTAAATGCTGGCAAAGAGTGAAGAGTAATTTGGTAGCTTTGACACATGTGCCTGGGCCAGGAAGAGGGATCCTGTCCCCCTCCCACACCCACAGGCCAGGCTGCAGCTGGAGCCCCAGAGCTCCCCACAGCAGGGGATCAGGCCATTGTACCATGGCCCCATCACTGGTAGTGGACCAGCCTCAGTGTGCCCACCTGTCCCCAGAGCCCAGTCCCACCATCCCTGAGTGCATCGCTCCTGGGGCAAAGCCCCCCTCAGTATCTAGGGCTATGGTGGGGAGCTGGCCCGGCACCAGCCTCTACCCCTAACAGCCGGTTCTGGGATTGGGACTGGGACCAGACGGGGACTTGATCCGGCCCCTGAGGTCTTCAGGACACAGTGACGTTGGGCCCAGTGTTACAGATCAGCCCTGGACCCCACAGACCTACACTCAGATGCTGGAGCAGCCCCCACAGCTTTAGGGAGCATGATGGGCCTTAGGAGAAGCTCCTACCCCCCCGGGTGAGCCTTCCCGGCAACTCCCCACAGAGCCTGTAAATAACAGCAGCTGTGAGTCTACAGGGGCAGGTGATGAAATCGCAGAACCCTGGGCGCCGTGTTAGGAAATCGGTGTTTTTCCACCCGCTGGTCTGAGACCCAAGACTGGAAACAAAGCGTTCCTGCCCTGCGCTGAACCTACAAAAGGGAGGGACTCAGCTCCTCACTTCCTCTTCACGGCCCACACAAGAGGACTCCTGGAAAGAGGTGAGAAATAAGGCTAAACTGGGGGGAAGGGCTGAACCCGACTAAAGGGATCTCAGCCTGTCTGTGGGCACCTGAGAAACCCAAACCGCAAATCAGCTGCAGCTTGTGCCTGGCCATTCTGCCAGTGTCCTGGTATCAGCAGCCAGGGTGAGAACCTGCTAATTCATAATCTATCTAACTGGGGCCTTACGCTCACTGTGCCTCTTGGTGGGTTTGCCCGTGAACCTGCTTCGATCTGTTTGCTAGCCCAGACAATCAACAGTTAGTAGCAAGTGAATGTGGGTGTAGTTTAACCTAAGCCGTGTGCCTCTACATGGAATATCAAGGGCAGAATCCCAGCCTGGTCACACACCTGTGGCTAATCCTCTGCACACAGAGGGAGAGGCAAAGCCGGTTACAAGTTCCTCTGGGTCGGTGCTTTGAGCAGGGCCGGGCAGGGCAGTCGCAGTTCCTAGGCAGGGAGCTGGAGCTTTTCCTTTCTTGGTTACCACCAGAGCTGCTCAGAGACTCTGTGTGTAACTGCAGCTGGGCGTGTCCCTGCCTGAGCGAACACAAAAGAAGACTGGAATTTTGGTCCTGTGGCAGCTCAGGGGTCTTCTTAGCCTTTGTTTGGCACCAAAGAATTCAGACTGAAATGGGAGATTTATCTCACAATTGGTTTCTCCTTGTGAGTATTTCAGTTTTCCTCTTTTTGTAAAATAGACCTGCCACTGGTCCTTTTCTTCTGTTATTCCAGGAGCTGTGCTCATCTCATACATCCCATCAACAACAAGAAGTCTTGTGGCACCTTATAGACTCACAGATGTTTTGGAGCATGAGCTTTCCTGCACTAAGACCTGTTCTGTGGCATGTGATGAAATGGGTCTTTGCCCACGAAAGCTTCTGCTCCAAAATCTCTGTTCGTCACAATTGCCACAAGAATTCTTGTTGTTCTCAAAGCTACAGACTAACACGGCTCCCTCTGCAATACTTATCCCATGAACAGCGATTTCATTTGAGATCAAAAGGACGCTCTGAATTAATTTCCATTCAGATGAGACTTTCCCTTTCTTCTATTGCTTCGTCTTAGGGATCAGGAATTCTTTGGACTCTGTTATTTTCAGTTTGGAAGCAGTTCTTTTCCATGCAAGGGAATGACAACAAAATAGCCCAAGATGAGCACTAAAGCCCAGCCAGGCAGTAGGAGCGCAGAGCTCCATTTCCTGTGGGCAGTGAGGACTAGCAATGGGAGGAATAAGTGGAAAATATTTGGCAAAGGTTATAATCTTAGCTCAGAATATCTGAAGGAAGGGTGAGGACGAGGGTGCAGCTGGCACTAGATGATGGATGGAAAAGGTAACACAGCACAGTGACAATGAAGTAATCAGATTTAGAAAAGATGAAGACCTGCTCCACCATGTGCCAAGTCTGAAAGAACATCACTGCTTGTCCAACCCCAGGGGAAAGAGAAAAAGTTCAGTTGTTCATAGCAAAACATGCAGAATAAGGAGGGACACACGGATCTCCCGTTAAGAACGTAGAGGATCAGACCCAAGGTCCATATACTCCAGTGTCCTTTCTTCTGACAGTGGCCAATGCTCGGTGCCCCAGAAGGAATGAATAGACCAGGTGATCATCAAGGGTTCATTGACACTAGGAACTAACTTCAAAGCTAACTTTGAAGTTTGGCAAGAGTGATTTCCATCCCAGCTATTCTCCATGAATCAATCCAGTTTATTTGCTTTCTGTGTGTGCACTCCATTATTCACCACATTTCGTTGCTTGTAGAATTTTTCCACCAATACCATTCTTTCTTCTGTGTGTGTGTGTGTGTGTGTGTGTGTGTGTGTTTTCTAGATTTCTATTTGTACTTCTCTCAGTGATCCTTTTCTGCTCATGGGAAAGCCAGAGGTGGATAAGTTGCATTGTAGGTCAGTGACTATAGCATCAGGCAATAAGGACTTATCAACAAGTGATACAGGGAAAAAAAAGTAGGAGATTGCAGATTTACGGGCTCTGATACCTTTGCATTAACATCACGGCTCAGCTACTTCTCTTTAAACACGTATCTATTTTCTTGTTCATAGCATTTGGAGACATAACAGCCTCTCTCTCACACAAACGCACACGCTCACTCTCTTTCTCTCTATTTTATCTCCTTTTATTTTTCCCTCCTGTTTTCTCTGGGTCTCTTTTCATTTTATTACTCTCTTGAGGAATTTTCCTTTTTATCACTCTTTATTTCTTCGTATGTGGTTAGATGTCAACATCACTTGTGCTCATGTACATGAGAGGAGGCTCGTGCAACTTATCCTGCTGTAAGTGAGATGAGCAAGAAGCTGAGAGAGATACACAGACAAACAGACAGACAGACACCCTCAAAGACAGGCAAACTAACACAAACGTATGTACATGACGGAGGACAGCTGGACAGACTTTCATGCAAACCACAGGCTGTTGAGTCTTTTGGTGTATGTCATAGGGGGGGATGTCTATACAGGTTGAATCTTTCTTGTCCAGCACCTACGGGAACTGTCCTTTGCGGAATGAGAGAATTTGCCAGACTACGACAGGTCAATATTGTCTAGCACGTTACCAACAATGGGTCGTCCAGCTACATAAAATCACGCAGGGTTATTGATTTTGTGGACTGAGAGAGTTTGGGATTCTAGAGGTTTGACCTGCACTTCACCTGGGCCATGAAATTCCCAGTTGCAGTCGACCCAAAGGCAGACTGAGCACCTGAGCTAAAAATAGCAGCGTAGCCTTGGCAGCACAGGCGACGTGCCCAAGCACAAGCTGATCTGAGAGCTCAGATAGGGACACAGTGCCTGTCCCACACTGCCGCTTGTGCTGCCCTGTTCTCACCATTGCTATTGTCAACCCCTCGTTTGCTCATCTGCCCAAGCTGGGAACTTAACCTCCTGGCTGCAGGGCTAGTGGGTAACTCAAAATAGCTTCCACTGCCCAGTGGAGGCTTTGTCACATGTCCTCTCCATTTGGAGAGATGACAGGACCACGACGAACCTATTTCCAATGCCCGTGTTTGAACTCGGAATAGCTCGTTTGCAAGCCAACGATTTCTGAGTTTTGTCTTCTCCAAGTCTCACTGCGGCACAGATACCAGAAAGATGTGTCGGAATCCCAGCCCCACCGTGGGATTTCAAGTGCAGCAGAGGTTGAGGGAGAGAGAAGGGAGATGGGTGTAATTCATTGGGTTCCTGTGCTCTTGTTCTGACCATATTGGAAGCTCAGCATGTGTCTTCCTTTGACTCTTGACAACTTCGTTGTTGCAGTGGAGAGAAGTTGTGAGGTGAGGTTTCTGCCAGTACAGCTGACAGCACAGCCTGACCGTGCGCGCTCCATCAGTACTTCATGGTTTTCTTTTTCCAGATACACACTATGGCGAAAGCAGAAGGAAGAAATCAAACAGTCATCGTGGAATTCATCCTTTTGGGATTTGGGAATGGCCCTGAGCTGCAGCCCCTTCTCTTCCTGCTGTTTCTCGTGATCTACATTTCAACTGTGGCTGGGAACGGCCTCATCATTGCGCTAGTTGTGTCTGATCGGCATCTTCACACCCCTATGTACTACTTACTAGGGAACTTGTCCTTTCTGGAGATTGTTTACACCTCCACCTTACTGCCCAGGCTGCTGGCCAGTCTCCTGACAAGGGCCACACCCATTCCTGTTAAGGCTTGTATTGTGCAATTGTGTTTCTTTGGTTGCTTGTCCACTGTAGAAATTGTGCTGCTGGCGGTCATGTCTTACGACCGGTATTTAGCGATATGCCATCCCCTGCGTTACCCTGCTCTGATGAATGGCCGGGTGTGTGGCCAGCTAGTGGCAGGGTCCTGGATAATCAGCTTTGGGTTCTCCATAATAGGAAACACTTTCTTGTGGGAAATGCCATTCTGTGGTTCCAAAGAAATTGAGCATTTCTTTTGTGATTATGCACCCATCATAAAGCTGTCCTGTGAGGACACCAGCTCTGTGGAACTGCTGATATCAGTTATTGCTGCCATAGGGTCACTTGTCCCCTTGCTGCTGACTCTGACGTTCTACAGTTGTACCATCGCTGCCATCCTGAGAATCCCGTCCACCACCGGGAGGCAAAAGGCCTTTTCCACCTGCTCCTCTCACCTCATTGTGCTGACCGTTTTCTATGTGTGCGTGATCAGTGTCTATGTGGTTCCAACAGCCAACACGCCCAAGGCCCTACACAAAACGTTCTCTGTCTTCTACATAGTCCTAACTCCCTTGATCAACCCTGTCATCTACTGCCTCAGGAACAAGGAGGTCCAACAGTCCCTGCGGAAAGGGATTCGTAAAGTGGTTGCTTTCGGAAACCAATTGTCATGAGTGAACGTCTGTAATGGGGTACAACCAGGGAGGGGGGTTCTCTGTAGGGGTTCTCTGTTGCTGTTTCAATATTTTGGAATTTTCTTTTTCCATATATTTTTTTTTCAGTTTCTGCCTCAGGGGGAAAAGGACCATTTGCATCCTTGATAAGATCTTTACCCCCTTTTCTTTCTTTTTCTTTCTTTCTTTCTTTCTTTCTGTTACGATGCTACTTTTCTCCACTTGATCTGCAGTGCATTTTACACACATTTCTTCATAAAATACTTTTTCCAGTAAGAGATATTCCCCATGCAAATTACAATATTTTTCATGCTACACGTACAGCCAAATCACTCTGCTTCAGTCACATGTGAAATTGTGTCTAAATTGAACAAGGAGCTTTACATCTTTTGTGTTATTCTGGGCTCTTTCACTCCCGCTGTTGGCACTGATATTCATCCTCTGGTCTGGACCTTCTGTCATACATCAACTTCTCAAAAGGAGGTGAAAAATGTTACATCCTAAGTGGAGAGCTTGGACTGGGTATTATACTTTGCAGAGCTGCAGCTGGGGAAACAGAACTGTGGCAGATTGTGTATGACTGGGAATCTCAGTGTCTGCCATGTTTAATTTCCTTCCTGTTGCCGCAGCTTTTGCGTGATTAGGGAACATTAAAATAACTCCATCTAAATGAACTCCAATATCAATGTCAATATCAATATCAATATCAATATCCTCACCCATTCTAAATAGAGGGGAATAACAACTTCTCTAGATCTGCTTGAAATGCTCCTCCTATGCACCCCAGGATGCTATTGGCCTTCTTGGCTACAAGGGCCCACTGTTTACTCATATCCAGCCTTTCATCCATTATAATCCCTCTCTCCCATTCTGCTGTACTGCTGCTGAGCCACTTGGTCCCCAGCCTATAACCACGCTTGGGATTCTTCTGTCCTAGGTGCAGAACTCTGCACTTCTCCTTGTTGAACCTCATCAGATTTCTTTTGGCCCAATCCTTCACTTTATCCAGGTCACTCTGGATCCTATCTCTTCTCTCCAACTTATCAACCTCTCTCCCTAGCTTGGTGTCATCCACAGCCTCTGTGAGGGTGCAATCTGGCCCCTCATCCAGGTTATTAATAAAGGTGATAAACAACACCGGCCCCAGAACTGAACCTTGGGACACTCCAGTTGAAACCATCCACCATCCAGATATAAGACCTTGACCACTCTCCATTGGGCCTGACCATCAGGCCTGCTTTCTACCTATTTTATAGTTATCTATCTATCTTACCTATCTATCTTATAGTCCATGGATCCAATTCATAGTTGCTCAACTTATGAGCAAGAATGTTGTGGGGGACTGTATCAGAAACTTTGCTGAACTCAAGGTACATCACATCCACTGACTTCCTCATGTCCACAGACCCACAGAAGATAGTCAGATTGGTCAGACAGAACTTGCCCTCGGTGAATCCAAGTTGACTACTTTAGATCACTTGTCCCTCATTCAGGTGCTCCAAAATTGATTCCTTGAGGATCCCCTCCATTATTTGCCCAGGTACTGAGGTAAGGCTGACCAGTCTATAGTTCCCTGGATTGTCCTTCTTTCCATTTTTGCTTGGGACCTTACACTGAAAGCCAGGGTGAGTCACTGAAATGGTCTCAGAAAAGGCTAGAAGACCTATCCATTCTCTAGATAAATGGCTTATGGCAGAAATGGAAGGATCCACATGTATTTAGCTTATTGAAGTAAAGGAGAGGCAATAACTTATGAGCAGTCTAGACTTTAAGATAATTTAAACACACTGATCAATTAATCATGGAAACAGTTTCCGGTGGCTCATGGTGGATTCTCCATCATTGGCAAGTTTTAAAACAAGATTGGATTTCCCTCAATTTCTCGTCTAACTCAAAAGGAATTATTTTGGGGGAAGTTCACTGGCCAATGCTCCACAAGTGATCCAGCCAGATGACTGAAATGGGCCTTTTTCCTGTTGGGATCTGTGAATTTTCTCTAATGAGAGATGTGTTAGTTCTCTGAGAAGTATCCTCATTTTCAGTTCCACTTGCTGGATTACATTCAGGAATCAGTTGAAACTCTACAGGTGGGATTACTTTTTAATCCCTTTTTGTCCTTAGAATGTTTGAATCTCAGAAAAGTTCACTCAGGACAATATAAACCATTGTCCTTGTTATTTCCTTTGGTTTATCTGAAAATCTCAGGGGTAAAGAATTATGGAAAACTTCTCAAAGAAGATAGTAGATGTGGTATAGATATTAATGAATATGCTGGAGTGTTTAATTAGTGCTACTTTTTGGTGGTTTTAATTTGCTGATGAGTCACTCTGCATCTAAATTGCCATAAATACTCAAAATACATTCATACCTTCCCAGGCGAAAATGACTCAGTGTTAAACGAAGGAATGATGAGGAACAGGTCGGACTCCATTGGGAGTCACCAGTTCTCCACGTTTTGACCTCACACAGGTCCTAGGCCTTGAACCATAGACAGGGCATTTCTTATCGTGTATATTGGGAAATATGCCAAAGCTACCAAATTGCCATTCACGTTTTATCACCATTTGGACAGTAGCAAAGGCACCCGGATTCATATCAGTAAAAGCCCAGCTTAATATTCCCAGCCCCTTTTGCTCACGTGTTTGCAATAACTGGGGAACTGGGGATTTAAAATCACACATGAATAATTCAGTGGACTGTAAAGTTTCTCATTCCCCAGGTGAAGGACGTTTTGCAATTAGGCCCTCTGGTATTAATTAACAGCAACATTAATTGTGTCAAGTATCAGAGGGGTAGCCGTGTTAGTCTGGATCTGTAGAGCAACGAAGGGTCCTGTGGCACCTTATAGACTAACAGAAAAGTTTAGAGCATGAGCTTTCGTGAGTTAACTCACTTCTTCAGATGCTGGTCCTGGAAATCTGCAAGGCCAGGTATAAATAGGCCAGAGCAAGGCTGGGGATAACGAGGTTAGCTCAGTCAGGCAGGCTGAGTTGTATTGTCATCAGTAGATCTGGAGGTGTGAACTCCAAGAGAGGGGAAGCTGCTTTTGTATTTAGCCAGCCATTCACAGTCTTTGTTTAATCCTGAGCTGAAAGTATTGAATTTGCAGATGAATTGTAGCTCAGCAATTTCTCTTTGGAGTCTGTTCTTGAAATTACTTTGCTGCAGGATAGCTACTTTTAAACCTGCGACTGTGTGTCCTGGGAGATTGAAGTGCTCTCCTATGGGTTTTTGTATATTGCCATTTCTGATATCTGATTTGTGTGCATTTATTCTTTTACGTAGAGACTGTCCACTTTGTCCGATGTATATGGCAGAGGGGCATTGCTGGCACATGATGGCATAAATTACATTGGTAGATGTGCAGCTGAATGAGCCCACGATGGTGTGGCTGATCCGGTTAGGTCCTGTAATGATGTTGCTGGTGTGTATATGTGGGCAGAGCTGGCAACGAGGTTTGTTGCATGGATGGGTCCCTGAGATAGAGTGACTGTGGTGCGGTGTATAGTTGCTTGTTAGGATTTGTTTTAGGTTGGCACGTTGTCTGTGGGCGAGGACTGGTCTGCCTCCCAAGGCCTGTGAAAGTGGGGGATCATTGTCCAGGATGGGTTGTAGATCCCTGATGATGTGCTATAGAGGTTTTAGCTGAGGACTGTAGGTGATGGCTAGTGGTGTTCTGTTGGTTTCTCTCTTGGGCTTGTCCTGTAGTAGGAGGCTTCGTGGCACACGTCTGGCTCTGTTGATTTGTTTTCTCACTTCCTCAGGTGGGTATTGCAGTCTCAGGAATGCTTGGTGCAGATCCTGTAGGTGTTTGTCTCTGTCGGAGGGGTTGGAACAAATGCGGTTATATCTAAGTGCTTGGCTGTAAACGATGGATCGTGTGGTGTGTCTGGGATGGAAGCTGGAGGCATGGAGGTAGGAGTAGCGGTCAGTGGGTTTACAGTACAGGGTGGTACTGATGTGTCCATTGTGTATAAGCGCGGTAGTGTCAAGGAAGTGGATCTCCTGTGTAGATTGGCCCAGGCTGAGCTTGATGTTGGGGTGGAAGTTGTTGAAGTCCCGGTGGAATTCCTCCAGAGTCTCCTTCCCATGGGTCCAGATGATGAAGATGTCATCAATGTAGCGTAAATAGAGCCGGGGTGTTAGTGGACGAGAGTTGAGGAAGCGCTGTTCCAGGTCAGCCATGAAAATATTGGCATATTGAGGGGCCATGCGGGTACCCATAGCTGTGCCTCTGATTTGAAGGTATATATTGTCACCGAATCTGAAATAGTTGTGTGTGAGTATAAAGTTGCAGAGCTCAGCCGCCAGATGTGCTGTAGCATCATCAGGGATACTGTTCCGGACAGCATTTATTCCATCTTTGTGTGGGATGTTGGTATACAGAGCCTCTACATCCATGGTTGCTAGGATAGTGTTTTCTGGTAGGTCACCAACGTATTGCAGTCTTCTCAGGAAGTCAGTGGTGTCGTGGAGGGTGGGGGTGGGGTGGGGGGTTGCAGAGGGGTATTTAAAGATTGGGGGCCCAGTAAAAGGGAGGGCCAGAGCTGACAAGGTCTATTCAGTCAGGGTGGAAATGGCCCATTATCAGTCGTGTATATCAAAAGAGGAAAAAACAGGTCAGATCAGACAGGGGCAAGTGGCCCATTGTCAGAGTCTAATGGGGAGATATTAACACCCAGGGCAGAGAAGCCTCCCCTCCACATTTTCCCCCCCGCCTGCCAGGGACACCGAGGTCCCCACCTCTGATGTGGTGTGTGCATTTGGCACTCCCAGTCCGGAGAGCAGAGCCAGCTGGAAGGCTGACACGGGAACATGGCATTGTCTGCTGTCTGTAAAACAGAACTGAGCCTGGTTCTTTTCACCCGTTGTTCACGTAGATCTGCTCATCTCACACACCAGACAGACAGGCTGGGGCTGCGCTCCAGTGGCCTTCCGCTGACAGACCCAGGGAGCGTCCGCACTACAGCTGTATTCTGTGGCTTTCCTGGCCCAGGCCCCAGCTCCGGTGCAGAAGAGGGGGCAACATAGGGGCCAGGGCCAGGCCGCAGCACTGGGCCCCATCCCAAAGATAGCTGGGGGAGCACCCTAGCTCTGGGGGGTGGAGAACCAGCGGCAGCACTGGGTTGTTGGGGGAGGCTGGGAGTGGCCGGCCCCTTCCAAAAGCAGCTTCCCTGCCCTGGGTGTTAATATCTCCCCATTAGACTCTGACAATGGGCCACTTGCCCCTGTCTGATCTGACCTGTTAGTCTGTATCTTCGAGAGCAGCAAAAAGTCCTGTGGCACCTTTTGCCTAACAGAGATTTTGGAGCAAAAGCTTTCATGGGCAAAGACCCGCTTCATGCATCTGACGCTGTAAACCAGGTAAGTCTATGAGGTGCCACAGGACTTCTTGTGCTTCTCGAATGTCAAACAAGGGTCCCCAGAGCAGCCTAGAGAGTGTGCGGATGCAGAGGCACTGATGTCCCTTGTGTGGCAGGACAAGCTGTACAAATGGTGTTCCAGGGGACAGACCAGCCGCCCACAGGTGTCTCCTCAGGTGGGACCAGCCACCTGGGGCAAGTCTGCGCACGCTGTTGTGTTATCCCCTCTCCTTGTGCCACGCCTGGAGTGCCACAACCTGGCAGCAGCTCTTTCTGGAGCCTGGCCTGGTCTTGCCCTAGCAGCTGGGTGGTGGAGCAAATTGTTTAGTGGGGGACAGTTGACATCATGGACTCATTGAAGGTGTCCAGACCAGAGCTCTACAAGGCTGTCTGAGCCTTGAAAGAAGTTTGGGAGCTCTAAGAGAAACAAGAAAAAGGAGAAAAGGAGAGGGAGAGAGATTTTTTTCACAACATCCTCTAGCAAAGAGTCCCACAGGTTGCCTTTGTGCCATGTGAAGAAACACTTCCCTTGGGTTGTTGTAAATCTGCTCCTTACGAATGTCATTTGGTCATCGGCTAGTTCTTGTGCCATGGCAAGAAGTAAATAACTCTTCTGGATTATGTTTCTCCACTGAGTACAGGATTGTGATTTGCTTATATATGGAATGTGAGATCCCACAACTCCCACACTGAGTGTCGGCATAAATTGTGATTTTACAGCAATGTGTTTACAATAGACAAAATCTCATGGCTGACTTGCTACCCATCAGGCTTTGCCTGAAAGGTCTCTCACATGCACCCTCTGCATTCGCATGCAAATGATCTCTGGGAGACACATTCCTCCCAGCCTTCAGCAGCGTTGCCCTCCTGCTGCCACATTCCTTACACACACACACACACACACACACACACAGAGCGCGGGGGGGGGGCTCTGCCCTGGGGCGGGGCATGCAGTGCACACACACACACACACACTTATTCACACACACACATACCCCCCCCGTGTTCCCAGCACGGCCATGGGGTTGGGGCCGGCAGGGGGCGGGGCTGAGTGGAGCCACACCCATGGACTGTCTCCCGCCCCACGTGTCCGGCCCCAGCCTGGAGCCTGACGTGGTGCTTCCCCCCTGGCTCCACCGGCAGCTCCAGGAGTTACAGGGTTGGGGGGGTGAAACCACATGGGAGCAGGGGAGGCGGTTTGGGGCGTGAGTTCTGATGGGAGGGAGGTTTGGGGTGTGAGTTACGGTGAGGGGTGGGGGGACGGTTTGGGATGTGAGTTCATGGGGGAGTGATGGTTTGGGCCGTGAGTTCCACTGGGGGGGGCTGGTTGGGGCATGAGCGCTGCCCCCGCCCGGCGGAAATCAGCCCTGCGCGCACACACACGTGAGCAGCTTTTGGAAGAAAAGCCCCGTGGGTCTCGTCTCAGCTGGGAAACAGGTTCTGCCCACTGAGTTCGTCGCTGTCAGTCTCTCAGGTGCCAACGGACCACTCGCTGCCCCGTCTGAGTCCTTCTGCCCAGCTCGCGGGATGGAGCCGCAGGAGTCTTGAGACTCTGACCCCAGATCCCCGCCTGGCCCCGAGAGCGGCAGCAGCTCCGCACACATCTCAGGTGCCAGCTCAGAGCTGCCCAGGGGATTTGAGCACCCGCTTCCATTTCCTGTTAATAACAGGTGCCCAAACCACCTAGGTCACTTGGACAATCTCTGCCTCAGTCACTCTCCCCAGACTCAGGGGTGCACAGTGGGGCTTAAAGCCACCGGTTCCCTCCCTCTCCGGCGTGTGGAGGCAGGGGGTACGTGGGCCTTCATTGCTCTACCCCGTCCAAAGCCAGGGCCCGAGCAGGGGCGGCTCTGGCTGCCACTGGGGTCAGTGGGAATCTGGCCCTGTGGTCTGGGCAGTGTGTCTGGGAATGAGGACTCCTGGGTTCTGGTCTCATTTCTGGCAGAGGAGTGGGGTGTAATGGTTAGAGCAGGTGGGAGTGGGAGTCAGAGCTCCTGAGCTCTCATCATGGCTCTGAGATAAGAGTCTGAGCATCAGAAACCTGCAGCCTTGAGCCCTGGGGGTTGTCCCTGCCCTGACTCTGGGGTGTCTTCCTGGGACAAATCAGCCCTCCTTGTAGGCAAAACAGGTCAACCAGGAGCGCAAATCTCAGAATGACTTTAATTGAGAAAATACAGGTGAGGATGACGATGATACAACTTCCTACAAACCGATTCTCTGAGTGACTTTTGTTTGTTGCAGCCTGAGGCAGTGTTGTTTTCCTCTGGGGAATACGGCAAGAAATTTGGCCTGAGGGACTTGGTCCCAGAAGCCAGTGAATGTAATAAACACACCTGTTTCCTTCAGCACGTCCAGCACCAGCAGCAGCTGGGAGATGGAACTGCCCATCCTGAGCAAGGTAGGGAAAAGGAGCCTTCAGCCCCCAGCCGTCCTCCCACTGCAATCCTCATTGTTGTGCCCCACTCTGCAACGGGAGCCAAATCACCTCACTGGTTCCTTCATCTGAATTTTCTATATGTGTGTGTGGAGAACCTTAGTGTCTGTCTGTCTGTCTGTCTGTCTGTCTTGCATTCAGAATTTAGCTGATGTAGCTATCTGGGGTGGGGCCAAGCGCTGGATTTCAGAGCATGGGGGTCATTGGCACAAGGTGAAGTTCTGGTCCCCTCACTCCACAGTGCCCAGCAGAGTGACATATGAGCCCCACACCTCCTCCTCCCCCCCCACACGCCTGATTCTTTTTGTTGTTGTGTTTTTGGAACTTTTTCTTCTCACATCTCTTGTCTTTTCTCCACTCTGCTCCCCAGCCTTCCTCCTCCTCCTCCTCCTCATCATCATTATCGACTGACTCTGAGTGTAACTGTTCTTTCATAAGGTGTGTGCTGTTTATGAATTTGATCACAGTTGTCTGGGTGGGCTCCATCTGATCTCTTCTCATGAGAATGTCCACTCTGAATATAACCCTGGCACATGTTCTGGAGGTGAAGCTGTGATGGTGTTCAGGGGTCGCCAAGCTCTGCACCCCCTCTGCAGGCAGGAGTGACTCTCACTCAGGAGTCAAGTATCGGGGGGGGTAGCCGTGTTAGTCTGGATCTGTAACAGCAACAAAGGGTCCTGTGGCACCTGATAGACTAACAGAAAAGTTTTGAGCATGAGCTTTCGTGAGCACAGACTCACTTCATCAGATGCACATCAGCATCTGATGAAGTGAGTCTGTGCTCACGAAAGCTCATGCTCAAAACTTTTCTGTTAGTCTATAAGGTGCCACAGGACCCTAAATTGCTCTCACTCAGGACGTAGAACAGGAAGTTTATGAGGAGACAGAGCCCAGCTCAGCACAGAGGGGTCAGTACAGCCGGCAGAGACAGTCATTCCAACCCATCCTGGGGAGAGGAGCCCCAGGGTGCCCCATCTGGGGAGTAGCTCCCCCTTTCAGCCAGGTTGGCTGCCTTCCAACTCTCTCTCCCCCAGCTTCGACCTGCTGCCTCCGATGCAAACCCACCTTGGCTCCTCCCTGCTCTTTAAAAACAGAAAAGCAGTCAAGTAGTACTTTAAAGTCTAACAAAATAATTTATTAGGTGAGCTTTCGTGGGACAGACCCACTTCTTCAGACCAGAGTCAGACCAGAGCAGACTCAATATATCAGGCACAGAGAACGAAAAACAGTAATCAAGGAGGACAAATCAGAAAAAAAATGATCAAGGTGAGCAAATCAGAGAGTAGAGGGGTGGGGGTGGGAGGGGAAGGTCAAGAATTAGATGAAGCCAAGTATGCAGACCAGCCCCTATCGTGACTCAGAAAATTCCCATCCCGGTTCAAACCACGTGTTAATGTGCCGAATTTGAATGTAAAGACAGCTCGGCTGTCTCCCTTTCAAGAGTGGTGCAAAAATTTTTCTTCAGTAACATGCAAACTCTTCAGTCATTAACAGAATGGCCCACTCCATTAAAATGTTGACTAACTGGTTTGTGGATCTGCAGTGTTTTTATGTCTGTTTTCTGCCCAACAGACATATGTCTGTCCCACAAAAGCTCATCTAATAAATTAGTTTGTTAGTCTTTAAAGTGCTACTTGACTGCTTTTTGTTTTTTTGATAGTATATAGACTAGCATGGCTCCCTCTCTGTTACTCTTCCCCCTGCTCTTTGTTCAGGTCAGAGGTGTTAACTGCCAGCTTAGGTTACAGCCCCAGGGAGTCATCCTTAGCCCCCGGGAGCTACTCTGCCTGTCACACACACACATCCTGCCTGAGTCTCACATGCACTCCCCCCACTCCATCACAGAAGCCCACTAATTGAGAGGTGGTCTCTCATAGCTAAATTTATCTGAGCCCTTTCGTCACACAATGTGTGTTTTGTTAATTTATTGCATGGTCTCCTGTTTCTAAAGGGACTGTCTGGGTGACCTGAAGAGCACTGAAATTACTGCTGAGCTTTCAATGACAAGAATCTCCCCAGACCTTATTCTCAGTGGTGAGTAAATCGTAGAATGCCAGGGCTGGAAGGGAACCCAGGAAGTCATTGAGTCCAGCCCCCTGCCTGAAGCAGCATCAACCCCAATTAAATCATCCCAGCCAGGACTTTGTCAAGCTGTGCCTTAAAAATGTCTAGGGATGGAGGTTCCACCACCTCTCTCGGTAACAAGTTCCAGTGCTGCACCACCCCCTGGTGAAATAATTTTTCCTTATATCCAACCTAGACTTCCCCCACTGTAACTTAAGACCCTTGCTCCTTGTTCTCCCATCCGTCACTACTGAGAACAGCCTCTCTCCATCCTCTTTAGAGGTCTTCCCTGCAGCCCCCTGCCCTCACTGCAGCACCCTCTGCCCACTGCCCTGGTCCCAGACCCTCCCAGCTCCTCCTCCCTGTTCTCCAACACCCACCCCAACCCCTCCAGCATCCCAAGCCCCAACACTCCCTCCCGCACTGCCTTCAGACACCCGCTTCCACCCCACACTGACATATCTTACACAGCCCACGGGGAGACCCCCAAGGGCTGAGGGCAGCCATACAAGAGTACCTCAAACACACAGCCGTTACCTTCACCCCTGGGCTGCACCAGGCTGATCCACAACAACAGGCTAAACCTACCGCACCATTCCTTTTCACCACGCCTTTCAGACCAGCGAGACAACAGAGACGCAGAGCAGGAAATGCACTTTCCACTGGAAGTGACACAACTTACACAGGGCCACATTCACTGAGGGAATTAGACCCCCGTCAGGTCCAGCTCCATCCCATTCACATAGAACGGCCCCATCGAGAGCTGTTGGAAATGCAACAAACACGCAACATGGACTGGAAACACAGAGACAGAGACAAGCGGCTCTTCCATCAGATGAAAATGAAGATCTCTGGGAAACTCACCTTCACATGGACAGGAGAAGACAGTGAACATCTCAACCCAGTGACAGTGAGGAGCTCAGAGGAACCTGACTTCAAAGAGACAGAACCAGACAGTCAACCCCTTGAGCACATGAACCAAATGTCCCTGACTCTGCTTAAAGCCCTGAGCAAGGCTGGGTCAGTCACCGTTACTTACAGAGAAATTTCAGCAGGTGTTAGTCAGAAGGGTCCCAACAGGAAGGAAACCAGGACAAATGTTGTAATTTGCAATCACATTTCTGATATGTCTCAGACCAGGTCTCTTTGTCTCCCTACAGATGACCTCTTCCGAGGGCGACCCTGGAGGGAACCAGACCACCTTCGATGTGTTCGTCCTGGTGGGGTTCTCGTACCTTAATGAGCTGCAAATCCTTTTGTTTGTGGTTCTTCTGGTCATCTACCTGCTCACCCTGATGGGGAACCTGCTCGTTATCCTGCTGGTAAAGCTGAGCCCCTCCCTCCACACCCCCATGTATTTCTTCCTGGTGAACCTGTCTGCCTCAGAAATCTGCTTCACCAGCAGTGTGGTCCCTCAGCTGCTGGCTCACCTCCTGGTGGAGGAAAAGACCATCTCCATTGCAGCTTGTGCAGCGGGGATGTACGTCAATGCCATCATGGGCCTCACACAATGCTGCCTTCTCACAGCCATGGCCTATGACCGCTATGTCGCCATATGTCACCCCCTTCACTACACAACCATCATGAGTGGCCGGGTTTGTGCTCTGCTCGTGGGGGCTTTGTGGGCTGTTGGCATCTCGGTGGAAGTTCCTCTGACCATGTGGATCTTTAGCCTGCCCTTCTGTGGCTTCAACCGCATCCCCCACTTCTTCTGCGACTTCCCACCAGTGGTGAATATGGCATGTGCTGACACGTCGCAGATTAAGGCTGTAGGTCCCATGTTGACAGTTGTGTTCACCCTGTGCCCTTTCCTGTTGATACTCCTGTCCTACGTCCGCATTATCTCCACCATCCTCAAGCTGCCATCAGCAGAGGGAAGGCGTAAAGCCTTCTCCACCTGCTCCTCCCACCTCACGGTGGTGACTGTGTTCTATGTAACGGCCCTCATCACCTATCTGGTGCCCAAGCCTGGCTCCACTACAGAGAGTGATCTATTGATTTCCCTGTTGAACAAAATCGTCTCTCCAGTGTTGAACCCCATAATTTACACTCTGAGGAACAAAGAGGTGAAAGGAGCCTTGGGAAAAACTGTTCAAAAGATCAGCTTTTCTTGCCAGTGGAGAAACTAGAGAATGAGCAGTCAAATTCGTCAAAATTGGGCAGGGGGGGCCTGGTGAAGAGAAATTCATAAACATTTCATTGAATTTCCCACAACGACTCTGAATTTTTTTCTTCCTTTGAAAGATTTTGTCCTGTCTGGAAAATGGGAAGTGAAACTCTTGTTGCCAAATTACCCCAAAATTTTAAATTGCTCTGTTTTTTTGAAATACAAAAGGCAGAACGGTTTCCCCCGATGTATAATTAATTGAAAAAAAAAAAACAAGGACTAGGTTTAGTCAAAGGATGGTCCTGATTGTCAAACTTGAAAATTGAAAATGTCAAAGGAAAACACAGTTTCCAAGGAGAGATGTTTCATTCAAAGTTCACCTCTGTGAACTGTGTCCTTCCCAGGTCAGACTATGAGAAGCTGTTTTCCTTAATATCCCCTCGCTCCTGATGATACCATGTGGGATGCTGACAGGGAGAGGTGTGAGGGTGTCCTGATACTGAGGTCAGAAGGAGGTGAGAAAGGTTTAGTTGTACCGCCAGGCCCACCAGCAATATATTAGAAGCAAGAGGAAGACCAAGCACAGGGTAGGCACATTGCTTAGTGAGGAGGGAGGAACAATATCAAGAAAACTGGAAATGGCAGAGCTGCTTAATTACTTCGTTGTTTCGGTCTTCAGCAAGAAGTCCAATGGAGAAATGCCAAACATGGTGAAAGGGAGTCGGGAGGGGACAGGTTTAGAAGATAAAATAAAAAAAAATAAAAAAGTTAAAAATTACCGAGAAATAGTCTGATGAAGGAATGCCCAACATAGTGCAGGCTAGTGCGAAAGGGGTAGGGTTCGAAATTGAAATAAAAAAAGAACAAGTTAAAAATCACTTAGAAAAATTATATGTCTGCAAGTCACCAGGAGCTGATGAAATGCCTCCTAGAATACTGGCGGAGCTGAAAGGGGAGGTATCTGAGCCTTTAGCTTTCGTTTTTGAAAAGTCCTGGAAGTGAGGAGAGATTCCAGGAGACTGGAAAAGGGCAGATAAAGTTCTCATCGACAAAAAAGGGAAATAAAAACAACCCAGGAAGTTGCAGACCAGTCAGTTTAACTTCTGTCCCAGGAAAGGTAATGGAGCAAGTAATTAAGAAATGCGTCTGCAAACACCTGGAAGACAATAGTGGGCTGGGTAACAGCCAGCGTGGATTTGTAAAGAATAAATCACGCCCAACCAATCGGATAGCTTTCTGTGATAGGATAACAAGCCTTGCGGACAAGGAAGAATGGGTGGACGTGGTGTACCTAGACATTAGAAAGGCATTTGATATGGTCTTGCATGTCCTCTTTTCAATATACTAGGCAAATACAACTTAGGTGGGGCTGCTATAGGGAGGAGGGAAGACCCTATTTGGACACAGACTGGCTAATGTAGTGAGGAGGGCTTTAAACTAAGTTCGACAGGGACAGGGGAGCAAAGCCGACAGCTAAGTGGAGAACATGGAAACCTGGGAAGTGGGTCGGAAGTGGGAGGGAGCACAGGCTATAATGGCAGAGAAAAAGGAGCGTTGGGGCAAAAGTGGGAGGCAAGATCCACTCAATTTTTTTAGATGCCGATACAAAAGTGCAAGAAGTATGGGCAATAAGCGGCAAGAACTGAAAGTGCGAAAAAGTACAACTATGACATCGTTGGCATCACAGAAACTTGGTGGGATAATACACACGTTTGGAATGTTGGTATGGAAGGGTCCAGCCTGCTCAGGAAGGATAGACGGGGAGAAAGCAGGAGGTGCTGCATTGTATATTAAAAATGTACACACTTGGACTGACATGGAGGTGGACAAAGGAAATGGATGTGTTGAGAGTCTCTGGGTCAGGCTAAAAGGGGTAAAATACAATGGTGACGTCCTGCTAGGAGTCTACTACAGGCCGCCTTCCCAGATGGAGGAGGTGGATGAGGCTTTTTTTAACAACTATCAAAGTCATCCAGGGCCCAGGATTTGGTGGTGATGGGGGATTTCAACTATCCAGATATGTGTTGAGAGACTAACTCAGTGGGGCACAGACTATCCAATAAGTTCTTGGATGCGATTTTAACAAATAGGGAGGAACTGATTGAGAATTTGAAAGTGGAAGGCAGCTTGGGTGAAAGTGTTCATGAAATCGTAATATTCACAATTTTAAGGAAGGGTAGAGGGGAGAACAGCAAAATAGAGACAATGGATTTCAGGAAGGAAGATTTTGCTGAACTCAGAGAGCTGGTAGGTAAGGTCCCATGGGAAGCAAGACTGAGGGGAAAAACAACTGAGGAGAGTTGGCAGTTTTTCAAAGGGACATTATTAAGGGCCCAAAAGCAAGCTATTCCGCTGTGTAGGAAAGAGAAAATATGGCAAAAGACCAGCTTGAGTTAGACAGGAGATCTTACATGATCTCATAATAAAAAAGGAATCATAAAAATGGAAGCAAGGACAAAGTACATAGGATGAATAAAGACAAACAACACAGGAATGCAGGGGCAAGATTACAAGGGCTAAGGCACAAAATGAGCTCAAACTAGCTACAGGCATAAAGAGAAACAAGAAGGCTTTTTATAAATCCATTAGAAAAGGAGGAAGACCATGGACAGGGTAGAGCCATTGCTCACTGAGGAGGGAAAAACAGTAACAGGAGACTTGGAAATGGCAAAACAAAAAAGCAGTTAAGCAGCACTTTAAAGACTAACAAAATAATTTATTAGGTGAACTTTCGTGGGACAGACCCACTTCTTCAGACCAGAGCCAGACCAGAACAGACTCAATATTTAAGGCACAGAGAACCAAAAACAGTAAGCAAGAAGGACAAATCAGAAAAAAATGATTAAGGTGAGCAAATCAGAGAGTAAAGGGGTAGAAGAGGGTCGGGGAGGGGGAAGGTCAAGAATTAGATTAAGCCAAGTATGCAAACGAGCCCCTATAGTGACTCAGAAAAGTCCCATCCCGGTTCAAACTACGTGTTAACGTGTCAAATTTGAGTATAAAAGACAGCTCGGCTGTCTCCCTTTCAATAGTGGTGCGAAAATTTTTCTTCAGTTACATGCATACGCTTAAATCATTGACAGAATGGCCCACTCCATTAAAATGTTGATTAACCGGTTTGTGGGTCTGGAGTGTTTTTATGTCTGTTTTGTGCCCATTAACTCTTTGTCTAAGGGAGTTTGAAGTCTGTCCAATGTACAAAGCATCTGGGCATTGTTGGCACATGATGGCATATATGATGTTAGTTGAGGAACATGAGAACGTGCCCGTGATTCTGTGAGTAACCTGGTTAGGTCCAGTGATGGTATTTCCAGAGAAGATAGGTGGACAAAGCTGGCAGTGGGCTTTGTTGCAAGGAAAGGTTCCAGGACTGGTATTCCTGGGGTTTAGACTGTGGCTGTTGGTGAGGATCCTCATAAGGTTGGGAGGTTGTCTGTAGGAGAGAACAGGCCTGTCACCCAGGGCCTTCTGGAGTGTGGCATCCTGATTAAGGATAGGTTCTTGGTCTTTGATAATTCATTGCAGTGGTTTGAGTTGGAAATGACAGAGATGCTTAATGACTTCTTTGTTTCAGTCTTCACCAAGAAGTCTGAAGAAGGGATGCCAAAGATATTGAGTGCTAGTGGGAAAGGGGTAGGGTTAGAAGATAAAATAAAAAAGAGTAAGTTAAAAATCACTTGGAAAAGTTACATGTCTGCAAGTCACCATGGCCTGGTGAAATGCATCCTAGAATACTCAAGGAGCTGATAGAGGAGATATCTGAGCCTTTAGCTATCATCTTTGGACAATTATGGGAGACAGGAGAAATTCCAGAAGACTGGAAAAAGGCAAATATAGTGCCCATCTATAAAAAAGGGAATAAGAACAAAGCAGGAAACTACAGACCGGTCAGTTTAACTTCTGTATCAGGAAAGATAATGGAACAAGTAACTAAGGAAATCATCAGCAAACATGTGGAAGATGGTAAGGTGCTAGGGAACAGCCAGCATGGATTTGGATAGAACAAATCCTGTCAAACCAATCTATTAGCTTTTTTTGACAGGATAACAAGCCTTGTGGATAAGGGAAAAGCGGTGGATGTGGTGTACGTAGACTTTAGTAAGGCATTTGATACTGTCTCGCATGATATTCTTATCAATAAACTAGGCAAATGCAACTTAGATGGGGCTGCTATAAGGTGGGTGCATAACTGGCTGGATAACCACACTCAGAGAGGTGTTATTAATGGTTCTCAAACCTGCTGGAAAGGTATCAAAAGTGGGGTTCTGCAGGGGTCTGTTTTGGGACCAGTTCTATTCAATATCTTCATCAGCAATTTAGATATGGGCACAGAAAGTTCGCTTGTTAAGTTTGCAGATGATACCAAGCGGGGAGGGGTTGCAACTGCTTTGGAGGATAGGGTCAAAATTCAAAATGATCTGGCAAATAGGATGAAGTTTAATAAAGACAAATGCAAAGTGCTCCAATTCGGAAGGAACAATCAGTTTCGCACAAACAGAATGGGAAGCGACTGTATAGGAAGGAGTTTGGCAAAAGGGGTCTTGTGGCTATAGAGGTCCACAAGCTAAATATGAGTCAACAGTGTGACGCTGTTGCAAAAAAAGCAAACGTGATTGTGAACATATCCTGCCCCCTTCGCCCTGTGCTGCAGCTGGTGGAGGTGCTGCCGTCCGAACCAGGTGCCCAGACCGTGGCCACTGCTCTCCAGCCACTCAGCTGGGAAAGCCGGGAGAAATCCGACAGTTTTAATATTTCCAAACATGCACCCAGGGGAAGATTTCAGCACCAAAGAGGAGGTCATGGCTGGGAACACCCGGACAGCCAGTGACCCTGCTCATGAGCCCCCTACCCTGCCCTGTGACCCCCTTGTGGGTTGGGAGCCCCAGCTGGAGAAAGGCTGCACTAGGGGATTCCCCAATGACCCTGAGATCCAGCAGGGCCAAGAGTTTCTGGCAGACCCTTTCCCATCACTTCCATGGAACACGCCGTAACTAGGGCCCCATCGCGTTCCCCTGCCCCCTCGCCCATTTCACAGCCAGGCAGTTCCCACGCTGCTCCGGTTCCCCCTCTCGGCTGTTCCCGTGGGAAATTTCACAGCGCTCTGACCATGCGGGTCCTGGCCCGAAATTGGTTGTGTATTGTTGGGGGGGGGGGGGCGGGGGACAGCCCAAGAATGACACTTTCATTCCCAAGCAGCCTGCAGGGCACGGCCAGAGCAGTTCTGCCCTCATTTCTCCTGCCTCTCAGGGTGGTGCTGATCTCCCCACCAGGCGTGGCCGTGTCGGGGAAGGACAACTCCTGTCCCATTCCGGCCTAACCAGGCTAGCAGCTGGGCGCCCCAGGCTCCTCGCCGCGGGGGGCAGATCAGAGTCCACCCCCGTCACACATCTCCTGGCTGTGAAATGGGTGGGGCCCTCGTCAGGTTCTCAGGGACCTTCCTCCCCCCACAAGCAGGGGTGGGGAACCTGTGTTGGGTCAGGGCCACTGACCCACAAACAAATCATTTGGGGGCTGCACACAGTGCAGGGGGGAGCTCTGAGCTTCAGGGGCTGGATCCCCACAAGCTGGGGGCTGCATCTGGCCCCTGCCCCTGAGGTTCCCCACCCCTGCCGCAGCGCTGTGCACTGGATGGGAGTCTCCCTGGGAAGGACCTGGCCAGGCCATGAGCGCCCAGGGCAGGGCTGCGACGTGCCGTATTTCTGTGGCTTCTCCGCCCAGCGCCATGGCTGATGGGCGCTGCAGCCCGAGCTCGGGGTCTGGGGGACGCCTTGCAACGGGGAGGCCCCTTGGTGTGTTGAACTCTTCAGCAGGTCCCCGTGGTGCAGCCCCCGTCTGCTTCTCTGCCCTGTCCGGCAGGTTTCTCCTCCGCCGCCCTTTTCCCGTGTGTGACCTCGCAGGGCCCTGGCCGCTGGGCCGGCTGTTCAGCCTCCCATCTGCGCAGCGACCAGCCCCGCCCCTGGGCTGGAATTCTCACAGTCGGGCCTCTGGGTCCAGCCCGTGCCTGGCTCTGAGGGGACGGCAGCTTCTCCCGCCACAAAGCCTGTGGGCTCCGAGCTCCCCTATGGCAGAACTGCCTTGGGGCAGGGCAGCCTAGTGAGTGGAGTCCATAACCCGCCTCTTTTCTCAGGGCAGTGTGGCCCAATGGCCAGAGTCGGTCCCGTGCCCCTTTTCTCAGGGCAGTGCGCCCCAATGGCCAGAGTCGGTCCCGTGCCCCTTTTCTCAGGGCAGTGCGGCCCAATGGCCAGAGTCGGTCCCTTGCCCCTTTTCTCAGGGCAGTGAGGCCCAATGGCCAGAGTCGCTCCCTTGCCCCTTTTCTCAGGGCAGTGAGGCCCAATGGCCAGAGTCGCTCCCTTGCCCCTTTTCTCAGGGCAGTGCGGCCCAATGGCTACAGTCCATAACCTGGCCGTGGCGCACAGGGCTGGGCAGGTCCCTGTGCGGGACAGGAGACGGGGGCGGTTCCATCCCCCGCGGGGGGCAGCCCCTCCCTCTCCACGGGAGCCCGGTCCAGGCTGCAGGTGGTGCTGTGGCTCCCGGCCCGGCGTGAGCGGGAAAAGCTGCGACCGAGGCGCTGACTCCCGCCGGCGGCTCCCTCCCTCCCCAGCAGCCGGCGCCTGCCCTGGCCCAGCCCCTGCCGAGCCGCGGGCACCTGGCGCCAGGCTGAGCCGGGGGAGCTGGCGCGTCCCCGTGGCCGGGCTCCTCCTGTCCCACGAGAGCAAGGGCCTGTCGGACGCGGGGCCCCGGGAACCAGGGCTCAGGGGGAGCCGGGCCCTGGGATGGACTCAGCACCTCTCTAGTGCCCCCAGGGCCAGACCCCTCCCACCTATGGGCGCAGGAGCTGCTGCCCCCGCCCCCGTCCCACCCCCCCAGCTGTTCTGTTCCCTGCAGCGTGCGGCTGCCCCAGGGCCTGGCTGGGGCTGGGTTCCCAGGGGGCTGCAGCCCTGGCCCCACAGAAGAGCCGGCGCCTTGGTGCTGGGGGGGGGCTGGTCCCACATGGAGCGGGGGTGGGGGTGGGGGGCAGACAGACGCCCCCTCCCGCGGGCCGGTCCCAGGGGCTCTGGCGCGTTGCGACCGGGCTCCCATTTCCCGGGGGGGGGGCAGGCTGGGGGGCATTTCCGCAGGGCCCCGGCCTGGCGCCTGGCGGTGTCACTGCTCCAGGGGCCGGTGCCCAGCGGGTCCCTTACCTCTGGCGCAGCAGCAGTGGGGAGAGGGGTCCGGCACCTCCCTGGCCGGCCGCCCGGTGTCCTCGGCTGGGCCCTGAGGGACGGTCCCGGCTGGGCCCCCAGCTCCCTACGTGGGGACTGTGCTGAGCTGTGCTGGAGGGGAGGAGACGGGGCCCATCAGCGTCCTGCTGCCAGCCCCCAGCCCCCCCCAGGAGCCCCCTCCCCACGTCCCTCTGCTGGAGCCACTGGGGAGAGGGGCCGGACGAGACCCCCAGCTCCTGGGCAAAGGGCGCTGGGCAGGTCCCTCCATGGGGACTCCCCCCAGCGGCTCCAGGGGGCGAGGAGGGACCCAGGGCCGGGCAGGAGCCTGGCTGGAGCCGGGGCTGGAACATGGGCCCTTAAAGTGCCAGGGGCTCCCTGAGCCAGGAGCAGATGAGCTGGGCCCACGTCTGGCTCAGGCCCGGCTCTCACTCTGCCCCAGGGTCACTCCCAGGTGCAGCCCTGCAGCTGCCGCCCTGCGGCCTGTGGGAGCCGCCTGCCCACGCCGGGGTCCGGGAGCCGGCTCAGAGGTCACTCGCGGGCAGTGCGGGTGGGGGGTGAGTTACAGCCGGGCTCCGCCGCTGCCCCAGGGAAACTGCCCCCCCACCCCCACGCTCCCCTCCCAGCTGTCCTGGTGCCCTCTGGGGCTCTGCCGCAGGTCCCCCGCAGGGCCGGCCCGAGGCCAGACCAGGCCCTGCAGAGCCTGCAGGGGAAGGGGGGGATGGGGGGTCCCAGGTTTACATGAGTTTTGCACAAAATGGCCGCGTGTCCAGTGCGGTTTTTTGGCAAAAAAGCCTCTTTTGCAAAAAGTGTTTGAAGGGGACATGCAAATGAGCGTGTGACATATGCTAATGAGCACTTCATTTGCATTTCCTCTTCCCCAGGAGGGCAGCAGTGCAGACACAGCCCCAGAGAGACTCGGGGACTGCGCCAAGGCAGGAACTGCAGAGAAGCAGCTCGACCCCCCAGCCCCAGCTCCGTGGGAGGCCTCCCGCCCCACCCCAGCCCCCACCCACCCTGCTTGGTGGGGGGCGGCCGGGAAAGGGGGCGGAGGCAGGAGGGGGCAGCCAGAGGGAGGGAAAGGGGCGAAGGGGAACCAGACCGAGCAGGCTCCAAACCCCTCGGAGGCTCCCACCTTCTCCCCGGGCCCAGCCCCACCGGCCGCAGGGAAGGAGAAAACGCCCACGAGGCTCCTCCTGCCCCGCCCGTCGGTCCCAGTTCTCCCTCCGGCCCCCGCAGAGACCCTGGGGAGGCGCCGGCTGCTGCCAAGCCGCGGGAATCTCTGAGCTCGTCCCCGCCTCGCGCCTCTGTCCTGATTGGCTGTTGTCAGGGTCTCTCTGTGAGGTCATCCCTGTCCTCCAATAGGCTGAGGTCCTGCCACAGGCCTTTGTGATGTCACTGCTACCCCCACCCCTCCCCCGCAAGGCTGGTGTCCTGGCCCTGGCCAGCCCCTCTGGAGGTTGGAGGGGATCCCCTGGAGCCCCACTGAATGGCAGCTGTGTCTGGGGCAGAGCGGGCTGGGCAGTAACGTCCCAGGGGCTGCTCCCTTGGCCCCACCCAACTCATCAGTCCTTGGCAGACAGGCCAGTGTAACCGGGGAGGTGTTAACCAGACACTGGTCTGAGCCCTGGCATGGACACAAGGGCGCTGCTATTAAGGCCCCTTCTCTTGCTAGAGTGTATTGTACGTCCTCAGCTGGAACCACGGCCTGCTCGAGGCTCTGTCACACAGTTAGGACTGACTCTGAGGTCATCTCTTCAGCAGCACACAACCTACTTTCCAGAGGAGAGAAGGTCCATTATCCTCATTCTACAGGTGGAGAAACTGAGGCACAGACAGGGGCGGGGCCTTGCCTAAAGTCACCAAGCTGGAAACTGGTGGGCCCAGACCTGCTGAGTCTCAGTCCAGGGCTGGACGTCCTGCCCTTGATCAGGAACGGCCATATTACTGCCCCTCTCAGTGGGATTCCCACAATACACCCGCTGCTGGTGCTGTGCAGTGGGGTCGCTCCGCCTGCGGGCCTGGGGACTCACCTGCTTCCCGTTCCTATGGCAGGACCTGCTGTCAGGGCAGTTCAGTCCCCAGAGTGAAGGGAGCAGCCACAGTCCTGCTCTGTACAACCAGAATGAAATTCAGATCAATGGTTTTGTTCCTTCTAAACACTTCCTGTCCCACCCTGGGTTTGTTCTGGTTGCAAAGCAAGTTTTCCCTGGGGAGACTGAACGTTTTCTGCTCCAGCCAATTGCTCAGAATAAACACTTCCAAGGCTGGAACATTTTAACTTTCTCCACCTGGAAGACTAAAGGAGAAATTGCTGTCGGCGAAGCAAATCACAATCCTCTACTCAATGGAGAAACAGAATAGAGAAGAGTTATTTACTTCTTCCCATGGCACAAGAACTAGCTGGTGACCAAATGACATCAGCACGGAGCAGATTTACAACAACCCAAAGAAGTGTTTCTTCACATGGCACAAAGTCAGCCTGCGGAAAGTTCCTAAAGTTACTAACGACGCCTCTTGTGGGCAAATCCCCAGAGCTCCAGAACAACAACTTTTGTGATCGTTCCTCGAAAAGCTCCAGGGGATTTCAGCGTCTCGTCACGCCCAGCACCAGGCTTAGTGAACACTTAACGGGGAGATTTAAGAGGCTCTCACCTCTTTGGAACTGGGTTGTCTTCGTCTGCTGGCCAGGACGGCAATGATCAGCTCGGACGCCCCAGGACGCCCTCGATGTTTGGGAGGCAGCCGGCTCTGAGGTCACAGCCACGGCCAGTCGCAGCAGGTACGGACTTTTCCTTCACACAGTGTGCGGTGCGACGGTGGGGACTGGTTATTAGCATTAAGATGAGAGCTGCTCAGGGCTGCACTGCTCAGGAAAGAACAGCCTTAGCCGGGGAGGTAGCATCTGGCACTCACGGAGCGAGTGCTCCTCCAAAGGGATCTCCAGATGTTACCTGGACTTCCCAGAGCAGTCTCAGCAGATAGGGGAAGGACAAACCACAGATGCTTTGCTCCCAGGATGGTCCAAGGTCTTTGTGCCTCTGGGTGTCCCACACCAGGTCTGCAGGACTCAGCTAAGAGATGCCGGGGCAAGGTGGTGGTGTGAATGAAACCGAGAAAGAGCCAAGGGAGGTATCTGGGGCTGCAGATAAAACCAGAGTGAGATTGCCAGGGCGGCTGCTTGCTTGTCGAGAAGTTTACCCGTCTGTAGCTGTCTCGTAGCTTTACTCTGGAATTGCAAAGCCCCAGAATTTCAGTGGGAGCTGGACACTGAACACCCTTTGTCTGCTGGGACCTGCCAGCCCCCAGTGTCCAAAAGCCACCTGTCCGACAAGGACTGGGGAGCATCCCGTACTATCCCTGTGAGTGTCTCTCTCCTGCTCATAGGCTGGCACCTGGATGGAGCTTTAGGGGTCTCCTCCAGCAGCTGACCCAACAGCTGTGGATGCTTAGCTCAGCCCAGAGGTGCTCAGGCTTTTACATCCAGCTGTCTGGAGCTGATTCCTTGGGCGTGGCTTCAGCCTCCACTCCTTAGAAGCTGCAGTGAGTTCGGCAGCCTCTGAGTTTGACAGGAAAGTGGTGAGCAATGTCCTGTCCGCTTTCACTGCCTTTGTGCCAAGGAGATCCACCTCCTCGCCCTTGTACCTGAGTGCTCCACAGTCGTCAGGGGACTGGCCCTCAGAGCCTTCCTAGCAAGGCAGGGAGCTGCAGCATCGCCCTGTTTCACAAAGGGAAAGTGAGTCGCAGTCCGTGGTTCTTAAAGGGCCCTGGAGAGGTCAGGAGTGAGAGAATCAAAGGGAATTGGTCATCTACCTCATTATTCTCCTTGGAAGAGCGCACACCAGGAGGGGGCGTGAATTGTTTATGGGCACAAAAGGGCTCCAGATACACTACAGTTGCGTAGACAAAACTGGGGTTTTGTTGGGTGTCGTTGACAAACCCTGTGAAGCGTCTATGTACAAAATGTGTTAAAAAGCCTTGTAGATGCTCTGGGGGCGGGGGAGGGGGGCGGTTTGTTGACAGATCGGATTGAAAGATCGAGCTGCTTTTATGTGCAGACACAATCTGTGGGTAGAAGTTTTGTCAGGACACCTCTTCCAGCAGTAACTGCTGTCAACAGGTGATTCTAGTGTCGACGTAGCCAAGTTGTCTCTGGTGGGACAAAAACTGTATCTTGGTCTCTGCAGCCCAAGGTCAGTGGCTTTCCCACAAAACCATTCTCCTGAGTTTCTCACAGAAACTTCACCCTCTTGTCTGGAGTTGACATTTTTCTACAGAAACAATTGACTGTGCAAGTACATAATTCTGTCAACAAATTGTGGATGACAAGATCTGTCTTTAGTCATTTTTTTAAAAAAGTGATCTGAAATGTTAAGAGCAAAATATTTCTTTCATGGAATCCTGGGTCAAAATTTTCAATCTTTACATTTTCAAGTAGCCAAAAAATGAAATAAAATTAATCTTAAAAATTAAAATTATTTTCTCAACTTCTCATTCATTTTTCTCCCCTTTCTTTCCTCACCCCTCTTATTTTTCGAATGAGCAAACTTAAAACCAGGAGAAAATGCCTGGGAGTGTCTGGAGAGTATCCAAAAAAATAAAAATAAAAAACCCCTTGAATTCAGGTCTTTTTTCCAAAGACTGAATCAAAAGCAATACGTCGTTAATAATGGGAAGATTTTGCTAAAAGATTTTGCTCAAGAGTTTCAAAATTTTCACGGACATTAAGTGTCTACATCCTCTGGGTGTTTTAAATATTTTCTCCATCTTAAAAAGGTTTCCAGCGTGTTTCGGCTCCCCAATGTCCGTTTGCTGGTGTGAGGTGTCACTGCAGGGGAATCCGGGCACTGGTGTGATTATTCGTATCATTAACAAACGAGTGAGGGGAGAACGTGCCCTCGTTTGAGAAATCGTATTTGGGAACTCGGCTGCGGTGACACTTTCACCCCCAGACTCTGCACCGACCCCCACACCGCACCCTCCGTCTGGCACCCTCCACCCCCTGCCCTGAGCTGCCCCGACCCTCTTGGACCCTGCACATACTCCATCACACCCCAGCAAGGACCCCTCCAACCCAAACACCTGCCCTAACGCCCCCACAAACCCTCTGTCCTGAGCCCCCTCCCCTTACTCCATCCTCCTCCCCCTTTGCCCTGAGATCCCCCACAGCAAACCCTGCTGTGACATCTGCACCTCCAGCTCCTGCCCTCACCCCCGACCCTCCCACCCCCGAAACCCTCTGCCCTGACCCCTCCCTGCCCTCACAGGCTCTTCCCTGTCGATAATCATCCCCCTGGTGTACAACCACCCAGCACTTCCCACCCCCTGCCGCGTGTCCCCCCAACCCCCTGACTTCTGCACCCCCATCCCCTGCCCTTAACCACCACATGCAATAAGGCCTCCCCCACAGCCCCCTGCCCTCACTGCAGCACCCTCTGCCCCCTGCCCTGGTTGCCCAATCCTTCCATCTTCTGCTCCTCCTCCTCCACCACCCATCTCTACCGCTCCACTGTCCCAAGCCCCAAGAGTCCCTCGTCCCCAGCCTTCAGCAACCCGCCTCCACCCCCCTGACATATCTTACACAGCCCATGGGGAGCCCCCCAAGAGCTGGGGGTGCCCATACAAGTGTACGTAGAAGACATAGCTGTTACTATCACCCCTGGGCTGCGCCAGGCTCATCTACAACAATGGACTCAACCTACCGCACCGTTCCTTCTCACCACGCCTTTCAGAGCAGCGAGACAGCAGAGACGCAGAGCAGGAAATGCACTTTCCCACTGGAAGTGACACAACTTACACAGCGCCACATTCACTGAGGGAATTAGACCCCCGTCACGTCCAGCTCCATCCCATTCACACAGAACGGCCCAATAAAGAGCTGTTGGAAATGCAACAAACACAACATGGACTGGAAACACAGAGACAGAGACAAGCGGCTCTTCCATCAGATGAAAATGAAGAACTCTGGGAAACTCACCTTCATATGGACAGGAGAAGACAGTGAAAATCTTAACCTAGTGACAGGGAGGAGCCCAGAGAAACCTGACTTCAAGGAGACAGAACCAGACAGTCAACCCCTTGAGTGCACAAACCAAATGTCCCTGACTCTACTGATAGCCCTGAGCAAGGCCGGGTCAGTTGCTGTTATTTACAGAGAAATTTCCGCAGGTGTTAGTCAGAAGGGTCCCAACAGGAAGGAAAACAGGACAAATGTTTTAATTTGCAGTCACATTTCTGATCTGCCTCAGCCCCGGTCTCTTTATCCCCCTGCAGATGACGTCTTCTGAGGGTGACCTTGGAGGGAACCAGACCATCGTCGATGTGTTCATCCTGGTGGGGTTCTCGTACCTTAACGAGCTGCAAATCCTTCTCTTTGTGGTGCTTCTGGTCATCTACCTGCTCACCCTGATGGGGAACCTACTCATTATCCTGCTGATAAAGCTGAGCCCCTCCCTCCACACCCCCATGTATTTCTTCCTGGTGAACCTATCTGCATCGGAAATCTGCTTCACCAGCAGTGTGGTCCCTCAGCTGCTGGCTCACCTCCTGGTGGAGGAAAAGACCATCTCCATTGCAGCTTGTGCAGCGGGGACGTACGTCAATGCCCTCATGGGCCTCACAGAATGCTGGCTCCTCGCAGCCATGGCCTACGACCGCTACGTGGCCATATGTCACCCCCTGCACTACACAACCATCATGAGCGGCCGGGCATGTGCTCTGCTCGCGGGGGCTTCATGGGCTGCTGGCATCTCGGTGGGAGTTCCTCTGAACATGTGGCTTTTCAGCCTGCCCTTCTGTGGCTCCAACTGCATCCTCCACTTCTTCTGTGATGCTCCACCATTGTTGAAAATGGCATGTGCCGACACATCAATGATTAAGGCTGTAGGCCGTATGGTGGCAGTTCTGTTCAACCTGGGCCCTTTCCTGTTGATACTCCTGTCCTACATCCGCATTATCTCCACCATCCTCAAGCTGCCATCGGCGGAGGGAAGGCGTAAAGCCTTCTCCACCTGCTTCTCCCACCTCACCGTGGTGACTGTGTTCTATGGAACGGCCCTCATCACCTACCTGGTACCCAACACTGGCTCCACTACAGAGAGTGACCTATTGATTTCCCTATTGAACATAATTGTCTCACCAGTGTTGAACCCCATAATTTACACTTTGAGGAACAAAGAGGTGAAAGGAGCCTTGAGAAAAACTTTACAGAAGAGCAGCTTTTCTCACCACTGGAGAAACTAGAGACTGAGAATTCGAGTGAATCAAAATTGGGTGGTGTGGGTCCTGGTGAAGGGAAATTTATAAATATTTTACTGAATTTCTCACAACGGCTCTCAATATTTTTTTCGTTTCCTCTCAGGAAAATGGAAGAGAAACTTTTGTTGACAAATTACCCCAAAATTTTAAATTTCTATTCTCTTTTTGCATCTGAGAGGTATCCGTCTTAGTCTGTACCTTCAAAACCAAGACGTCCTGTGGCACCTTATCGACTATCTTCTCTTTTTATATGTTTTTTACATTTGAAAGGCAGAATGATTTCCCCGCATTTATAATTCATTGGGGAAAAAAACCCAAAGGAACAGATTTAATCAAAGTATCTTCCTGATTTTTGACCTTCAGAATTGGAGATGTGAAAGGAAAACAAAGCTTCCAAGGAGAGGCGTTTCATTCCAGGTCCACCTCCGCCGGCCGTGTCCTTCCCAGGTCAGACTGTGCAAAGCTCTTTTCCTTACTACCCCTTTCTTCTGACAATGCCCTGTGGGATGCTGACAGGGAGAGGTGTGAGGGAGTCCTGAAACTGAGGTTGTGTGAGGCAGAAGGAGGCGAAGAGATGTTGGTTGTACCGTCAGGCCAGCCAGCAATACATGAGAAGCAAGAGAAAGGCCAAGCGCAGGGTAGGCCTGTTGCTCAGTGAGGAGCGAGGAACAACATCAGGAACACTGGAAATGACAAAGCTGGTTCAGGACCTCTTTGTTCTGGTCTTCACCAAGACGTCTGATGGAGAAATGCCGGACGTGGTGAGTCCTAGTGGGGAGGGGGTGAGATCAGAAGATAAAATGAAAAAGGAACACGTGAAAAATTACTTAGGGAAGTTAGATGTCTGTGAGTCACGAGGACCTGTTGAAATCCCTCTTAGAATAGTCGCGGAGCTGATAGAGGAAGTATCTGAGCCTTTAGCTGTCATCTTTGGAAAGTCAGGAGAGATTCCAGGAGACTGGAAAAGAGGAAATAAAGTGCCCATCTCTACAAAGGGAAATAAGAACAACCCAGGAAATTACAGACCAGTCAGTTTAACTTCTGTGCCAGGAAAGATAATGGAGCAAGTAATTAAGGAATCGATCTGCAAATATCTTAAAGAAGAAAAGGAGCTGGGTAACAGCCAGCATGGATGTGTAAAGTACAAATCATGTCCAGCCAATCGGATAGCTTTCTGCCATGAGATAACAAGGCTTGTGGAGAAGGGGAGGATGTGGTGTACCTGTGTTTTAGTAAGGCATTTAGTAAGGCAAATAAAACTGAGATGTGGCTGCTGTAAGGTGGGTGCATAACTGGCTGTACAGCCGTTCTCAGAGAGTCGCTATTAATGGGTCACAGCCCTGCTGGAAGGGCAGAACAAGGGGGGATCTGCAGGGGTCTGTTTTGGGACAGGCTCTGCTCAGTATCTTCGGCGATGTGGATCTGGGCGTGGAGAGTGCGCTGCTTACGTCTGTAGGTGATACCAAGCTGGGAGGGAGAACAGGGTCGTAACTCAGAATGATCTGGGCACACTGGAGAAATGGCCTGAGGTTAATGGGGTGAAGCTGAATAAGGCCAAGTGCAAAGTGCTCCCCTGAGGAAGGGCCAATCCGTGTCACACCCAGCCGGGGAAGTGGCTGTCGAAGGAGGAGTCCTGCAGAAAGGGATCTGGGCTCAGAGCGGAGCACAAGCTACACAGGAGTCAACAGGGTGAGACTGTTGCCAGAAGCGCCAACCTGCTTGTGGGCGGCACTGCCGGGTGTTGGGAGCCAGCCAGGAGCAGCAATTCCTTCCCCCCGCTCTGCAGGAGATGGGGGAGGGCAGAGAGGGGCTGGGGGAGGGGCAGAGCCAGAGGTGGTGCTCGGCAGCACTCGGGATGGGCACTGCCCCTTGGGCTCCTGCCAAGGTTTCAATTGCTAAATGGGAGGTCCCCATGTGCCCCTCTGGGGGCCACCTGCACCCCTCCCCCGCCCCCTCAGGCATCAGGGCTGGGACATGGGGCAGGATGGGGATGGGTGCTGGGGAGGCAGAGCTGAGAGAGGAACTCGGGTCAGGGGCAGAGAGGAGCTCGATTTAGGGGGCAGATGGCGCCGTGGGGCTGAGGGTGATGTGGGGCAGGAGGTGCCATGGGGCAGAAGGCACCGTGGGGCAGGGCTGGGGGAACTCGGCCGGCTCTGGAGCAGGTTCCCATCCCCACAGAGTCTCTGCACCCCAGGGCCGACATCGCAGCCAGGGCGTTCTGCCGCCGGGGCCCTGAGGTCGGTGGCGCCGGAGAAGTTCCCACCCGCCGTGGGGAGAAGGGCCACGCCAGCCCAGCCGGGCAGGGGCACCTCTGTGCCGGGACTGGAGCTGTGCCCTGGCTGTGGAAGCCATTTCTGTCACCGGTGTGGAGAGCGGCACCGACCCTGGGGCTGGGGGGCCAAGTGAGGGGTCTGATGAAAACTGGAGATGCCCTGAAGCTGTGTGTGACTTGTGTGTCGGTGCCGTGGTCATGTGAGAAGTTACACAGATTGGCTCTGTAGCTGTGTTAGAAATGTCTGAGTGTTGAGAGTCACACTAGGAGGTGTGACACACACGCGCGCGCACACACACACACACACACACACAGAGGACCAGGCTGCTGGGCTAGACACCAGGCTCAGGCGTCGAATACACATCTCAGGGAAGTGGGACTTGTCGTCCACAGCAGCCCAAGGGGTCAGGTGGCCTGGGCTGAGCAATGGGGTTGAAATCGGATGCCCAGATGTCCATCCCAGCTGCCATGTGACTGGACTGGGCCGTGCAGGGGAAACCAGCCACCGAGGGCAGTTTCCCACAGCGGCTCACCGGGGTCGGGTGACTCTGAGCCGCCAGTGCCTGTGGGAAGGAGAAAGGACGTTTCCCTCCCCGTGGAAAGCTGTCAGATGCCCTGGCGGTGACCACCTCGCTCCCAGTTTGGGTTCCGGTTCCAGTATTCCAGCGCCCAGTTCTCCAGCCTGCAGGAACTAAGCCAGTGTCCCCAGGGCTCCCGCCCCGTGGGGGGTGTTCAGAGACTTTCAGGACATCAGCACAGGACGTGGCTGGCTGCATCAGTGGCCGTGGGGGACGTCTGGAATGCGCCACCTGCACTCACTCTCTGCCCGGGTCTGTCTGTCGGTGTTAACACACCTGTACACGTGGATGCTGAAGGCCAGGCCCAGCGTGCTGGTTGGGTGAGAGCCAAGCCTGGATTGACCTGGGGCTGCGGCTGGACCCTTTGGGGCCGGAAGAAGCTGGGTGCAGCTGGTGACCCAGGTTTCAATGACCTCTCCCCCGAGCAGGGGCTGTCGGTCGGGTGGGTGGAGCAGCTGGAGAATCTGGGGGTTTGCCTGTGGGGCTTGTGGCTGCCGGAGGGGCTGGCAGAGGTACTTTTGTGGAACAAGCCGGCTGCTCCGCTGTCCCTCCACACCTCCCTCCTGTGTAACTAATTCACTTCCCGCGGGTCTTGGCCTCCACCAAGACCTGTCCGACCCGACACCCGCTGAGTGGGTCTGTCCAGCTGAGAGCCCAGGCAGCTGACAAGGGATCTGAGGGGCGTTTAGCAAAGGGCAAAAGGTTCAGAAACACGTGGCTGGAGGAGTGGGATTCCCCCATTCCCACTTTCCACTCGCTGCTGGCGCTGTGCAGTGGGGTCGCTCCGCCTGCGGGCCTGGGGACTCGCCTGGTTCCCGTTCCCATGGCAGGACCTGCTGTCAGGGCAGTTCAGTCCCTAGAGCGAAGGGAGCAGCCACAGTTCTGCTCTGTAAAACCAGATCAATGGTTTCGTTCCTTCTAAACACTTCCTGTCCCACACTGGGTTTGTTCTAACAGTACCAGAGAGAAAGCCGTGCTCGTCTATTTAATGGTAACTTTAATGGTAGGCTTTGGGTGTACAAACTTCTCAAATGCCTCTGCAAAATATCCTGATACTGCCTGAGTCCATCACTTCTGCCTGTCTTCCTGCTCTTTCCAAATGGGCGATAAGCTCATTCTCACAGGCTGTGTCTATGAGACAACCTCACCTGAAAACAGGCTGTATCAGCATGTGGCTCTGTCTCACTGGTGCCACATGCTAAAATAAAGCCCTATGTCAAGGCATCCCTGTACTCCTCCTGCAATAACGTGTTCAGGGATGTCGGAATAGCACGTCCGCTCCCTCCAAAAGCGTTTCAAGCCAATGAATGCGCTTATTAGACCTGGGCAGCTTTTTTGGTATATGTGTCAGGCCTGCCCCCCACTCTGACACTCTGATGGCAGAAATTGGGGTCCCACAAAACCTTACAAAATAACTTTCCTGCAATGCTCTTCTTAAAAAAAAAACAAAAAAAAACCACTCCCCAATGTCACAGATGTCCTGTCCCTGGGCTGTAGCTGCCACCACCTAAGTGGAAAGAAAAATCCCTTAACCCAGGAAGACGCACTTGGGATGGCTTCACGTGGGGGTTCCTCTCATTCTCAACCTTCCTTTCAGAGAGAGTTTACAAAGAAACAAGAAGGCTAATGGCATACTGGGCTCTTTATTAGGGACAATGCCAGCAGATCTACGGAAGAGATTATTCCCCTTTATTTGACACTGGTGACGCCACATCTAATATATTGTGTCTAATTCTGGGTCCCCTCCCATTACAAAAAGTATGTGGGCACACTCCAGACAGTCCGGCAGAGGGCAACCAAAATGATCAGGGGGCTGGAGCACATGATTTACGGGGCAATGCTGTGGGATTTGGATTTATTTAGTCTTCAGAAGAGACGACTGAGGGGACGATTGATAGCACCCTTCAAATACTTGAAGTTGGAGTATAAAGAGGATGGCAAGAGGGTGTTTTCAGCGGAGACAGATGACAGAACATGAAGCAATGGTCTCAAATTGTAATGTTGGAGGTGTAGGTTGGCTATTAGGAAAAAAAAAACGCTATTTCCCTTGAAAGCTGGTGAAGCACTGGAATGTGTTACCTAGAGAGGTGGTGGAATCTCCTTCCCTAGAGGTCTTTAAGTTCTGGCTGAAAAAGCCCTGGGTGGGATGATTTAGTCACAGAATCATAGACTCCTAGGGCTGTAGGGGACATCAGGAGGTCATCTAGTCCAGTCCTGTTCTGACCAACGCAGATTGAATTATCCCAGCCAGGACTTTGTCAAGCTGGGACTTAAAAACCTCTAGGGATGGAGATTTCACCACCTTTCTAGGCAATACATCACGGTGGTTCCCCACCCTCCTGGTGAAACAGTTTTCCTAATGTCTAACATGCACCTCCCACTCTTGTCCCTTGTTCTGCCATCTCACTACTGAGAACAGCCTCTCTCCATCTTCTTTCGAGCCCCCTTCAGGAAGCTGAAGGCTGCTGCCAAATCCCCCCTCACTCTTCTCTTCTGCAACTTAAATAAACCCAGATCCCTCAGCCTCTTCTCATACGTCACGTGTTCCAGTCCCCTCATCATTTCGGTTGCTCTCTGTGGGACCTGCTCCAATGTATTCACATCCTTTCTATACTGTGGGGCCAGAACTGGATGCAATACTCCAGATGTGGACTCACCCTACCCTCTTCCCTGAGCTTAGTCTCACCTGCAAATATGCTGAGGGTGCAATCCGTTCCCTCTTACAGACCATTAGTAAGGATGGTGAAAACTATCAGCCCCAGAACTGACCCGTGGCACAATCCACTAGAAACCGACCACCAAACAGACATTGAGCCATTTATCGCTACCTTTTGGGCCTGACCACCCAGCCAGCTTTCTCTCTACCTTACAGTCCCTGTATCCAATCCATACGTCCTTAACTTATGCACAAGAATTTTGTTCGTCAGGGTTGGTCCTGCTTGGAGCAGGGGCCTGGTCTTCATGAATTCCTGATTTCTCATCCAGCTCTAGTAGTCTATGACTCTATTGTTCTTCTGAATATTCTACAACAACTGAAAAAGCAGGTCTTTGCCCACAAAAACTTATGCTCCAAAATATCTGTTCATGTACAAGGTGCCACACGACTTCTTATTGTTCTCGAAGCTACAGACCAACACGGCTCCCTCTCTGATATTTTTCTCCTGTTCTTTTAAACCCAACTCACGGCCCTTTCAGAGTGGAAGAGTTGGTCCATGGCAGTCAAAGTCATAGCCTGGGCTTTCTGTCTCTTTACATGAGAAAATGTCCCTTCTGTGCTTCTGAATGGTCTACACCAGGGCTGAACAGAGCAGAGCACAGCTTTTGAGAAATGTTAGGCCGAGGCAAGAGGCAGGGATCACTCGTGCAATGGATAAGTGAGTGACAGGGACCAGGGTGAACGTGGGCAGTAGGTAACATAGGCCAGGGAAGGCACTGCCTGCCCAAAAAGACCATGGGAAGCCCACCCACTGAGTGACCAGAGGCAAGGCTGGGACAACACAGAAAACTCAGCACACACATACTCAGGACGCTGCCTGTGGTGTGTTAATATTTTATTTTATTTTATTTTTTGCAGAGCATTCAGGACACCAGTGTTGAAGGACAGGCAGGGGCACAACCCCTTTTGGGGCTGGGTTCTCTCTCAAATGTGACAGCCGTGCGCACTGTAACAGAGAGACGGCCGTGCTAGTCTATATACGATCAACACAAAAAAGCCGTCCAGGAGCACTTTAAGGACGAACAAAATAATGTCTGAGGTGATGAGCTTCGTGGGACAGACCCACTTCTTCAGATCTGAAGCTCATCACCTCAGACATGATTTTGTTAGTCCTTAAAGTGCTACTGAACTGCTCTTTCTTTGTCAGTGCGCATTGATTTGTCTCCTGGCTCTGGCTGAGGAGTGGGGAGGTGTCTCCAAGCAGCTTTTTCACCTCCATGTCTGACCGACGTGCCTCCAGCTTCCATCCAGGGTACACCCCACGGTCCACTGTACACAGCCAAGCACTAAGGTACAGCCGCATTTGCTCCAATCCTTCAGACTCCCACAAGCCCTTTCCCAAGCTTTCCAAAAACTACAACCCCCAGCTAAGGAAGTGCAGAAACAGATCGACAGAGCCAGACGGGTATCCAGAAGCCACAAGATACATGACAGGCCCAACAAGGAACATAACAGAGTATCACTGGCCATCATACACGGCCCCCAGCTGAAACCTCTCCAGTGCATCACCGGTGATCTACCACCCATCCTGGACAATGATCCTTCTCTCTCACAGAGCTTGGGAGGCAGGCCAGTCCTCGCCTACCAACAGCCTGCCAACCTGGAACAAATCCTCACCGGCTACTATAGACCACACCACAGGAACTCTAAATCTGGAACAAACCTCGCTGCAACAAACCTCGCTGCCACCTCTGCCTCCACATCTCCAACCCCGACACCATCACAGGACCCAACACATCAACCACACCGTCAGGTGCTCATTCACCTGCACATCTACTCATGGAATATAGGCCCTTATGTCCCAGCAATGCCCCTCTGCCATGTCCATTGGCCAACCTGGCCAGTCTGTGCACAAAAAAATAAATGGACACAGATCAGACATCAGGACGAGTAACGCACACAAGCCTGCCCAGAGCACACTTCAGTCTCCCTGAACACTCAGTCACAGATTTAAAAGTCGCAGTCCTACAACAAAAAAACTTCAAAACAGACTCCAAAGAGCAACTGCCGAGCTCCAATTCATCTGCAAATTTGACACCGTGAACAAAGAATTGAAGAGAGATGGGGAGTGGCTGGTCAACCACAGAAACAGCTTCTCCTCTCTTGATGTTCACACCTCCACCTTAGCTTCTGGACGGGGTCCCTATGACTGAATGCACCTTGTCAGCTCTGGACACCCCCTTTTCCGGGAACCTGTATAATTAAACCTCTGGAATCTCCACGACACACATCTGACAAAGTGGGTCTTTGCCCCCTGTCTAAATGCTGGCAAAGAGTGAAGAGTCATTTGGTAGCTTTGACACATGTGCCTGGGCCAGGCAGAGGGATCCTGTCCCCCTCCCACACCCACAGGCCAGGCTGCAGCTGGAGCCCCAGAGCTCCCCACAGCAGGGGCTCAGGCCATTGTACCATGGCCCCATCACTGGTAGTGGACCAGCCTCAGTGTGCCCACCTGTCCCCAGAGCCCAGTCCCACCGTCCCTGAGTGCATCGCTCCTGGGGCAAAGCCCCCCTCAGTATCTAGGGCTGTGGTGGGGAGCTGGCCCGGCACCAGCCTCTACCCCTAACAGCCGGTTCTGGGATTGGGACTGGGACCAGATGGGGACTTGATCCGGCCCCTGAGGTCTTCAGGACACAGTGATGTTTGGCCCAGTGTTACAGATCAGCCCTGGACCCCACAGACCCACACTCAGACGCTGGGGCAGCTCCCACAGCTTTAGGGAACACGATGGGCCTTAGAGAAGCTCCTACCCCCCGGGTGAGCCTTCCCGGCAACTCCCCACAGAGCCTGTAAATAACAGCAGCTGTGAGTCTACGGGGGCAAGTGATGAAATCCCAGAACTCTGGGCGCCATGTTAGGAAATCGGTGTTTTTCCACCCGCTGGTCTGAGACCCAAGACTGGAAACAAAGCGTTCCTGCCCTGCGCTGAAGCTATAAATGGGAGGGACTCAGCTCCTCACTTCCTCTTTGCACTCCACACAAGAGCACTCCTGGAAAGAGCTGAGAAAAAAGGCTACACGGGGGGGAAGGGCTGGACCCGACTAAAGTGATCTCAGGCTGTCTATGGGCACCTGAAAAACCCAAACCTCAAATCAGCTGCAGCTCGTGCCTGGCCATTCTGCCAGTTTCCCGGTATCAGGAGTCAGGGTGAGAACCTGCTAATCCATAACCCGTCTAACTGGGGCCTTATGCTCACTGTGCCTCTTGGTGGGTTTGCCCGTTAACCTGCTTCGATCTGTTTGCTAGCCCAGAAAATCAACAGTTAGTAGCAAGTGAATGTGGGTGTAGTTTAACCTAAGCTGTGTGTCTCTACATGGAATATCGAGGGCAGAATCCCAGCCTGGTCACACTCCTGTGGCTAATCCTCTGCACGCAGAGGGAGAGGCAAAGCCGGTTACAAGCTCCTCTGGGTCGGTGCTTTGAGCAGGGCCGGGCAGGGCAGTCGCAGTTCCTAGGCAGGGAGCTGGAGCTTTTCCTTCCTTGGTTACCACCAGAGCTGCTCAGAGACTCTGTGTGTAACTGCAGCTGGGCGTGTCCCTGCCTGAGCCAACACAAAAGAGGACTGGAATGTTGGTCCTGTGGCAGCTCAGGGGTCTTCTTAGCCTCCGTTTGGCACCAGAGAATTCAGACTGAACCGGGAGATTTATCTCCCAATTGGTTTCTCCTTGTGAGTATTTCAATTTTCCTCTTTTTGTAAAATAGACCTGCCAGTGGTCCTTGTTTTCTGTTATTCTAGGAGCTCTGCTCAGCTCACACATCCCATCGACAGCAAGGTGTCTTGTGGCACCTGATAGACTAACAGATGTTTTGGAGCATGAGCTTTCCTGGGCAAAGACCTGTTCTGTGGCTCATCCTTATCCTCCAAAATATCTGTTAGTCTATAAGGTGCCCCAAGAATTCTTGTTGTTCTCAAACCTACAGACTAACACGACTCCCTCTGAAATACTTATCCCACGAACAGAGATTTCATTTGAGATCAAAAGGACTCTCTGAATTAATTTCCATTCAGATGAGACTTTCCCTTTCTTCTATTGCTTTTTCTTAGGGATCAGGAATTCTTTGGACTCTGTTATGTTCAGTGTGGAAGCAGTTCTTTTCCATGCAAGGGAATGACAAAAAAATAGCCCAAGATGAGCAATAAAGCCCAGCCAGGCAGTAGGAACGCAGTGCTCCATTTCCTGTGGGCAGTGAGGACTACCAATGGGAGGAATAACTGGAAAATATATGACACAGATTTTTATCTTCGCTCAGAATATCTGAAGGAAGGGTGAGGACGAGGGTGCAGCTGGCACTAGATGATCGATGGGAAAGGTAACACAGCACAGTGACAATGAAGTAATCAGATTTAGAAAAGATGAAGACCTGCTCCAGCATGTGCCAAGTCTGAAAGAACATCACTGCTTGTCCAGCCCCAGGGGAAAGAGAAAAAGTTCAGTAGTTCATGGCAAAACATGCAGAATAAGGAGGAACACACGGATATCCAGTTTAGAACATGGAGGATCAGATCCAAGGTCCATATACTGCAGTGTCCTTTCTTCTGACAGTGGACAGTGCTCGGTGCCCCAGAAGGAATGAATAGAACAGGTGATCATCAAGGGTTCAGCTACACTACGAACTAACTTCAAAGCTAACTTTGAAGTTGTGCACTTCTCTGAATTGTCCACAGAGAGTCTACACACATTTTCCACGACTTCACAGTTAACTTCGATGTAGGGAGCCCAACTTTGAAGTCTGAAGTAGGGTGTGTGTAGATGCTCTACTTCAAAGTAGCTTACAAAGTTACAAAGTAAGCAAATTTGATGTTATTTTTGTCGAGTAGACACAACCCAAGTGATCCATTTCCTCTCACCCATTCCCAGCTCTGGGAAAGACTGATTTCCATCCGAGCTATTCTCCATGAATCAATCCAGTTTATTTGTTATCGGTGTGTGCACTCCATTATTCACCACATGTGTTTCTTTGCTTGTAGAATTGTTCCAACAAATACAATGGTCTTTCTTCTGTGTGTGTGTGTGTGTGTGTGTGTGTGTGTGTGTGTTTTCTAGATTTCTATTTGCACTTCTCTCAGTGATCCTTTTCCGCTCGTGGGGAAGCCAGAGCTGGATCACGTGCATTATAAGTCAGTGGTTATAGCAGCAGGCGATAAGGACTTATCAACAAGTGATACAGGGAAAAACAAGCAGGTGATTGCAGATTTACGGACTCTGATACCTTTGTATTAACATCACGGCTCAGCTACTTCTCTTTAAACATGTATCCATTTTCTTGTTCATAGCATTTGGAGACATAACAGCCTCTCTCTCACACAAACGCACACGCTCACTCTCTGTCTCTCTATGTTATCTCCTTTTGTTGCTCCCTCCTGTTTTCTCTGGGTCTATTTTCATTTTATTTCTCTCTTGAGGAATTTTCGATTTTACGGGGCTCTTAGAAGACACAGGGGTAAATTACAGTTAAATAACAACACTGAGCACTGAAACCCAGGACTGGTGGCTGGAAGGAAATGGATGGGACCACAGGAAACCTGGCTACAACCACGACAAGGGGTCATCCAGCTTCATAAAATCACACCGGGTTATGGATTTTGCCGACTGAAAGAGTTTGGGATTCTAGAGGTTTGACCTGCACTTCACCTGGGCCATGAAATTCCCAGCTGCAGTCGACCCAAAGGCAAAATGAGCACCTGGGCTAAAAATAGCAGTGTGGCCTTCGCAGCCCAGGCGACATGCCCAAGCCCAAGCCGATCTGAGAGCTCAGATAGGGACACAGTGCCTGTCCCACACTGCTGCTTGTGCTGCCCTGTTCTCACCACTGCTATTTTCAACCCCTCGTTTGCTGATCTGCCCAAGCTGGGAACTTAACCTCCTGGCTGCAGGGCTAGTGGGTAACTCAAAATAGCTTCCACTGCCCAGTGGGGGATTTTTCATATGTCTTCTCCATTTGGAGAGATGACAGGACCACAATGAAGCTATTTCCAATGCCCGTGTTTGAACTCGGAATAGCTCTCGTTTGCAAGCCAACGATTTCTGAGTTTTGTCTTCTCCAAGTCTCACTGCGGCACAGATACCAGAAAGATGTGTCGGAATCCCAGCCCCACCGTGGGATTTCAAGTGCAGCAGGGGTTGAGGGAGAGAGAAGGGAGACGGGTGTAATTCACTGGGTTCCTGTGCTCTTCTTCTGACCATATTGGAAGCTCAGCCTGTGTCTTCCTTTGACTCTTGACAACTTCATTGTTGCAGTGGAGAGAAGTTGTGAGGTGAGGTTTCTGCCAGTACAGCTGACAGCACAGCCTGACCGTGCGCGCTCCATCAGTACTTCATGGTTTTCTTTTTGCAGATACGCACCATGGAGAAAGCAGAAGGAAGAAATCAAACAGTCATCGTGGAATTCATCCTCTTGGGATTTGGGAATGGCCCTGAGCTGCAGCCCCTTCTCTTTCTGCTGTTTCTGGTGACCTACATTGCAACTGTGGCTGGGAATGGCCTCATCATTGCACTGGTCGTGTGTGATCAGCAGCTTCACACCCCCATGTACTACTTACTAGGGAACTTGTCCTTCCTGGAGATCATTTACACCTCCACCTTCTTGCCCAGGCTGCTGGCCAGTCTCCTGACTAGGGACGCACCCATTCCTGTTAAGGCTTGTATTGTGCAATTGTGTTCCTTTGGTTGCTTGTCCACTGTAGAACCTGTGCTACTGGCGGTCATGTCTTACGACCGGTATTTAGCGATATGCCATCCCCTGCGTTACCCTGCTCTGATGAACGGCCGGGTGTGTGGCCAGCTAGTGGCAGGGTCCTGGATCATCAGCTTTGGGTTCACCATTATAGCAAACACTTTCTTGTGGGAAATGCCATTCTGTGGTTCCAAAGAAATTGACCATTTCTTTTGTGATTATGCACCCATCATAAAGCTGTCCTGTGAGGACACCCGCACTGTGGAACTGCTGACAACTGTTGTTGCTGCCATTGGGTCACTTGCACACTTGCTGCTGACTCTGACGTTCTACAGTTGTACCATCGCTGCCATCCTGAGAATCCCGTCCACCACCAGGAGGCAAAAGGCCTTTTCCACCTGTTCCTGTCACCTCTTTGTGCTGACCGTTTTCTATGTGTGCGTGATCAGTGTCTATGTGGTTCCAACAGCCAACGTGCCCAAGGCCCTACACAAAACATTCTCTGTCTTCTACATCGTCCTGACTCCCCTGATCAACCCTATCATCTACTGCCTCAGGAACAAGGAGGTCCAACAGTCCCTGCGGAAAGGGATTCGTAAAGTGGTTACTTTCAGAAACCAATTGTCATGAGTGAATGTCTGTAATGGGGTAAAACCAGGGAGGGGGGTTCTCTGTAGGGGTTCTCTGTTGCTGTTTCAATATTTTGGAATTTTCTTTTTCCAGATTTTTTTCAGTTTCTGCCTCTGGGGGAAAAGGACCATTTGCATCCTTAATAACAGCTTTACCCCCTTTTCTTTCTTTCTCTCTTTCTTGGGATTCTTCTGTCCCAGGCACAGGATTCTGCACTTCTCCTTGTTGAACCTCATCAGATTTCTATTGGCCCAATCCTTCCATTTATCCAGCTCACTCTGGATCCTTTGTCTGCTCTCAAACTTATTTACCTCTCTCCTTGCTTGGTGTCATCCACAGACTTTCTGAGGGTGCAATCCCATCCCTCATCCAAGTCATTAATAAAGGTGTTGAACAACAGTGGCCCCAGAACCGAACCTTGGGACACTCTGCTTGAAACCAACCACCATCCAGATATTATGCCATTGAGCACTATCTGTTGGGCCTGACCATCAGGCCAGCTTTCTATCTCTCTTATAGTCCATGGATCCAATTCATACCTGATCAACTTATGAGCAAGAATGTTGTGGGAGATTGTAACAGAAGCTTTGCTGAACTCAAGGTACATCACATCCACTGACTTCCTCATGTCCACAGAGCCATAGAAGATCGTCAGATTGGTCAGACAGAACTTGTCACTGGTGAATCCATGTTGACTACTTTCAATCACTTGTCCCTCATTCACGTGCTCCAAAATGGATTCCTTGAGGATCCCCTCTGCTATTTTCCCAGGTACTGAGGTAAGGCTGACCTGTCTAAAGGTCCCTGGATTTTCCTTCTTTCCATTTTTGCTTGAGACCTTACACTGAAAGCCTTGGTGAATAACTGAAATGGTCTCAGAAAACGCTAAAGGATCTATCCATGCTCTAGATAAGTGGCTTTTGGCAGAAATGGAAGGAGCCACTTATATTTAGCTTATAGAAGTAAACTGTAGGCAATAACTTATGAGCAGTCTAGACATTAAGACAATTGAAATACACAGATTAATTAATCATGGAAACAATTTCCAGTGGTTCATGGTGGATTCTCCATCATTGGCAAGTTTCAAAACAAGATTGGATTTGCTTCAAATTCTGCTCTAACTCAAAAGGAATTGTTTTGGGGGACATTCACTGGCCAATGCTCTACAGGTGATCCAGCGAGATGATTGAACTGGGCCTTTTTGGCATTGGGATCTGTGAATTTTCTCTAACGAAAGATGTGTTAGTTCTCTGAACAGTATCCTCATTTTCAGTTCCACTTGCTGGGTTACATTCAGGAATCAATTGAGACTCTGCAGGTGGGATTACTTTATAATCCCTTAATGTCCTTAGAATGTTTGAATCTTGGACAAGTTCACTCGGGACAATACAAACCATTGTCCTTGTCATTTCCTTTGGTTTATCTGAAAATCTCAGGGGTAAAGAATTATGGAAAACTTCTCAAAGAAGATGGTAGATGTGATATAGATATTAATGAATGTGCTGGAATGTTTAATTAGTGCTACTTTTTGGTGTTTTTAATTCGCTGATGAGTCATTCTGCACCTAAATTTCCATAAATGCTCAAAATACATTCATACCTTCCCAGGCTAAAATTACTGAGTGTTAAATGAAGGAATGGTGAGGAACAGGTCAGACTCCATTGGGAGTCACTAGTTCTCCACCTATTGACCTCACACATGTCCTGGGCCTTGAACCATAGACAGGGCATTTCTTATCATGTACATTGGGAAATATGCCAAAGCTACCAAATTGCCATGACACGTTTTATCAATATGTGGACAGCCGCAAAGGGACCCGGATTCATACGTGTAAAAGTCCAGCTTAATATTCCCAGCCCCTTTAGCTAACCTGTTTGCAACAACTGGGGAACAGGGGATTTAAACTCACACAAGAATAGTTCAGTGGACTCCAAAGTTTCTTATTCCCCAGGGGAAGGATGGTTTGCAATTAGGCCCTCTGGGTATTAATTAACAGCAACATTAATTGTGTCATGGCCCCTGAAATACTGCTAGAAAATTGCAAGAAATTTTCAGAGCCATGGGCCAAGCTGTTCCCTGGTGTAACCTCCTCTTGTCAGTGTGGTGACACCAGGGCTTTGCCTGAGCCAGCGTGTGCAAAAAAATATGACGTCTGACTTTTGCTGTTTTCAGTTGCATGTTGATGTCCTCTGGCGCCTCTGGTCGTCCCAGGCACAGTGATGCAGATTCAATTCTGCGCTGAAGAAGGATTTCCATGAAGCAAACCACTCACTGCACGCTAATGTTCTGTGGCAACAGCCTGATAAACAAGAGGAGAACAGGGCTGGCCAATGCCACTGAAGTTTATCCCTTTCGTTCGTTAAACCAGCCGAGCTTATTTGCCCTTTGCCTTCTATAAAAACCAAACACACAGGGGTATTTAAAGAGTGGGGTCCCAGTAAAAGGGAGGGCCAGAGCTGACAAGGTCTATTCAGTCAGAGTGGAAATGGCCCATTGTCAGTCGTGTGTATCAAAAGAGGAAAAACCAGGTCAGATCAGATAGGGGTAAGTGGCCCATTGTCAGAGTCTAAATGGGAGATATTAACACCCAGGGCAGAGACGCTGCTTTTGAAAGGGGCCGGCCACTCCCAGTCTCTGTTTCATCCTTGGTTGATGGAGTCAAATTTACGAATAAATTACAGCTCAGAAATTTCTCTCTCCATTTGATTTGTGAAATGACTTTGTTTTCGGACTGCTACTTTTAAATCTGCCACTGAGTGTCCAGGGAGATGGAAGTGTCTCCCACCGGCTTCTGTCCATTACCCTTCCTGATGTCTGAGCTGTGTCCATCTATTCTTTTACGGAGAGATTGTCCAGTCTGGCCAGTGTAAATGGCAGTGGGGAATTGCTGGCACACGATGGCAGATATTCCATTTGTCGCTGTGCAGGTGAGGGAGTCCCTGGTGGTGTGGTTGATGTTAGGTGCTGTGATGATGTCACTGGGGTAGAGCTGTGAGCAGAGCTGGCAGCGAGGTTTGTTGCAGGGATCGGTTCCAGGGTTAGAGTTACTGTGTTGTGATCTGTCGTTGCTGGGGACGTGCTGTCGGCCCAGTGCCTGGTGACTCCCTTGATGAATCACAAGGAGTGGGCATGGGGCTCAGAAAAGCAAACGAGATTGGCTTCCTCGCCAGTGCATCACAGCTGGGGCCAAGACTGCAGCACCCCCGCCGGCCGGGTGGACCTGAGGTTGGAAGCAGCCCCAGTACAGCCCCAGCCGCACAGCTGCTCGGTGCCCTCTCCCCACAGCTGGGGCTGGTCCCTCCCCTCTGGTAGTTCAGGCTACAGGGGGGCCAGAGCCAGCGCCAGTGAGGTGAGGTGGGGGCGGACCCATCTCTGGGGAGGCAGCCGAGCCAAGGCCACCCCAGGTACTCACCACAGCCCCAGCTCTGGGGAGAGAGGTTGAGCTCAGCTGCACGGTGCTCCGGGGGTAGCAAGCCCCATCTTGAGGAGGGGGAGGGACTGCAATGGAGGGTGGGGGGGACCTGTCCCAGCCACCGCAGCACCCCTGAGAGCTGAGACTGGCCAGAATGGCACATTCTCCTCACCAAGGAGTTCAGTGGAATTCAATGGTGGGGATCAGCCCTGCCCTCATGGCCCCCTGACTCCCCTGGCGCTGGAGGCAGGACCCCAGATCAGCTCTGGGCTGGGCGCATGGCCCCCTGACACAGCCTTTGGCCAAGGTCAACCCACACGTCATCACCTCACTTGCCACCAGAGCAGGGACTGCAGCTGGCCAACACGCCCCCAACCACCCCCACTTTCTTGGATCACTCTGTGGCCGTGTCCAGCACCACGGATCAGCCCCAGCCCTCACGACCTCCCTCACCTCCTAGCCCAGAGCTGGGGCAGAGGCCACCCCCACAACCCAGTGCTGCAGCTGGTTCCCCCACTCCCCCAGAGCTGGGGAGCTCCCCCAGCTAACATTGGGATGGGGCCCAGTTCTGCGGCCTGGCCCTGGACCCCATGTTGCCCCCTGTTCTGCACCAGAGCTGGGGCCTGGGCCAGGAAAGCCACCTCAGATCACCTCAGCCCCGGGCAGAGAACCATGGCCCAGTCCTAACCCCCAGGTGCCACCAACCCCAGTCCTGTGGCTGAGGCCTGACATCCCCAAAGGGGGGCTGAGGTTGTCCACCCACACTCCAGTTCAACCTGGGCCTGGGACCAGCATCACGGGCTGCTCCACCCCCACTCCGCCAAGGATCCAGACTCCCCACGACCTGTGTAAAGGCCCCTCCACTCCAAGAGCTAAAGTGGGCTGAAGAAGGCAGCCCCACCCAGAACTTCTCCCCAGGAACTGCAGCAGGGGTTCCCCCCACCCTGGGGAGATGCCAGGGCCAAGCAGCACCGCCCTGACTGCCCACGGACCAGCCTGCACCCCTTCCCCATTCTCAGCAATGCCCAGCCCCTCCTCCCTCTCCCTGGTGGGGACTTGTGGACAGGGAGTGCCCCCCCTCCACCTTCTCCCCCCTACCTGCCAGGGACACAGAGGTCCCCACCTCTGAGGTGGTGTGTGCACTTGGCATTCCCAGTCCGGAGAGCAGAGCCAGCTGGAAGGCTGACACGGGAACATGGCATTGTCTGCTGTGTGTAAAACAGAACTGAGCGTGGTTCTTTTCACCCCTGTTGTTCACGTAGATCTGCTCAGCTCACACATCAGACAGACAGGCTGGGGCTGCGCTCCAGTGGCCTTCTGCTGACAGACCCAGGGAGCGTCCGCGCTACAGCTGCATTCTGTGGCTTTCCTGGCCCAGGCCCCAGCTCCAGTGCAGAAGAGGGGGCAACATGGGGTCCAGGGCCAGGCCGCAGCACTGGGCCCCATCCCAAAGTTAGCTGCGGGAGCACCCCAGCTCTGGGGGGTGGAGAACCAGCTGCAGCACGGGGTTGTGGGGGGAGGCTGGGAGTGGCCGGACCCTGCCAAAAGCAGCTTCACTGCCCTGGGTGTTAATATATCTCCCCATTAGACTCTGACAATGGGCCACTTGCCCCTGTCTGATCTGACCTATTAGTCTGTATCTTCGAGAACAGCACAAAGTCCTGTGGCACCTTTTGACTAACAGAGATTTTGGAGCAAAAGCTTTCATGGGCAAAGACCCGCTTCATGCATCTGATGCTGTAAACCAGGTTAGTCTATGAGTTGCCACAGGACTTCTTGTGCTTCTCGAATGTCAAACAAGGGTCCCCAGAGCAGCCTCGAGAGTGGGCGGATGCAGAGGCACTGACGTCCCTTGTGTGGCAGGACAAGCTGTACAAATGATGTTCCAGGGGACAGACCAGCCCCACACAGGTGTCTCCTGGGCAGGGACCAGCCACCTGGGGCAAGTCTGTGCACGCTGTTGTGTTATCCCCTCTCATTGTGCCACGCCTGGAGTGCCACAACCTAGCAGCAGCTCTTTCTGGAACCTGGTCTGGTCTTGCCCTAGCAGCTGGGTGGTGGAGCAAATTGCTTAGTGGGGGACAGTTGACATCATGGACCCATTGAAGGTGTCCAGACCAGAGCTCTACAAGGCTGTCTGAGCCTTGACAGACGTTTGGGATCTCTAAGAGAAACAAGGACAAGGAGGAAAGGAGAGGGAGAGAGATTTTTTTCACAACATCCTCCAGCAAAGAGTCCCACAGGTTGCCTTTGTGCCGTGTGAAGAAACACTTCCCTTGGATTGTTGTAAATCTGCTCCTTACGAATGTCATTTGGCCATCGGCTAGTTCTTGTGCCATGACAAGAAGTAAATAACTCTTCTGGATTATGTTTCTCCATTGAGTAGAGGATTGTGATTTGCTGGTGTAAGGAATGTGAGATCCCACAACTCCCACACTGAGTGTCGGCATAAATTGTGATTTTACAGCAATGTGTTTACAACAGACAAAATCTCATGGCTGACTTGCTACCTGTCAGGCTTTGCCTGAAAGGTCTCACACATGCACCCTTTGCATTCGCACGCAGATGATCTCTGGGAGACACATTCCTCCCAGCCTTCAGCAGCGTTGCCCTCCTGCTGCCACATTCCTTTTATACATATATATATACACACACACAGCGCGGGGGGGAGCTCTGCCCTGGGGCGGTGCATGCAGTACACACACACACACATGAAGTCGCACACACACACACACTTATACACACACACACAGACCCCCCCCCGTGTTCCCAGCACGGCCATGGGGTTGGGGCCAGCAGGGGGCGGGGCTGAGTGGAGCCACACCCATGGCCCCTCTCCTGCCCCACGTGTCCGGCCCCAGCCTGGAGCCTGATGTGGTGCTTCCCCCCGGCTGCGCCGGCGGCTCGAGGAGTTACGGGGGAGGGGGGTGAAACCACATGGGAGCGGGGGAGGCAGTTTGGGGTGTAAGTTCCTGTGGGGGGGGCGGTTTGGGTGTGAGCGCTGCCCCCGCCCCTAGGAAATCAGCCCTGCGCACACACACGTGAGCAGCTTTTGGAGCAAAACCCCCATGGGGCTCGTCTCAGCTGGGAAACGGGTTCTGCCCACTGAGTTCGTTGCTGTCAGTCTCTCAGGTGCCACCGGACCACTCGCTGCCCCGTCTGAGTCCTTCCGCCCAGCTCGCGGGATGGAGCTGCAGGAGTCAGGAGAATCTGAGCCCAGATCCCCGCCCGGCCCCGAGAGCGGCAGCAGCTCCGCACACATCTCAGGTACCAGCTCAGAGCTGCCTAGCAGATTTGAGCACCCGCTTCCATTTCCTGTTAATAACAGGTGCCCAAACCACCAAGGTCACTTGGACAATCTCTGCCTCAGTCACTCTCCCCAGACTCAGGCGCAGAGTGGAGCTTAAGGCCACCAGTTCCGTCCCCTTCCTGTATATGGTGGCAAGGGGGACATGGGCCTTCATTGCTCTACCCCGTCCAAGGCCAGGGCCCTAGCAGGGGTGGCCCTGGCTTCCTCTGGCTCAGTGGGAAGCTGGCCCTGTGGTCTGGGCAGTGGCTCTGGGAGTGAGAACTCCTGGGTTCTGTTTTCATCTGTGGCACAGGAGTTGGGTGTAATGGTTAGAGCAGGCGGGAGTCAGAGCTCCGGGGATCTCATCATGGCTCTGAGAATAGAGTCGGAGCATCAAGAACCTGCAGCCATGAGCCCTGGGGATTGTCCCAGGCCCAACTCTGGGGTGTCTTCCTGGGACAAATCAGTCCTCCTTGTAGGCAAAACAGGTCAAATAATTTACCAGGAGAGCGAATCTCAGAATGATTTTAATTTAGAAAATACAGGTGAAGATGAGGATGACGATGATACAACTTCCTACAAACCGATTCTCTGAGTGACTTTTGTTTGTTGCAGCCTGAGGCAGTGTTGTTTTCCTCTGGGGAATACGGCAAGAAATTTGGCCTGAGGGACTTGGTCCCAGAAGCCAGTGAATGTAATAAACACACCTGTTTCCTTCAGCACGTCCAGCACCAGCAGCAGCTGGGAGATGGAACTGCCCATCCTGAACAAGGTAGGGAAAAGGAGCCTTCAGCCCCCAGCGGTCCTCCCACTGCAACCCTCAGTGTTGTGCCCCACTCTGCAACGGGAGCCAAATCACCTCACTGGTTCCTTCATGTGAATTTTCTACATATGTGTGTGGAGAACCTGAGTGTCTGTCTGTCTGTCTGTCTGTCTGTCTGTCTGTCATTCAGAATTGAGCATTTGCATTCAGAATTTACCTAATGTAGCTATCTTGGGTGAGGCCAAGCGCTGGATTTCAGGGCGTGGGGGTCATAGGCACTAGGTGAAGTTCTGGTCCCCTCATTCCATAGTGCCCAGCAGAGTGACAGATGAGCCCCACACCTCCCCCTCCCCCCCATGCCTGACTCTTTTTGTGGTGGTGATGTTGGTGTTTTTTCTTCTCACAGCTCTCGTCTTTTCTTCACTCTGCTCCCCAGCCTTCCTCCTCTTCCTCATCACCGTTATTACCCACTGAATGTGAGTGTAACTGTTGTTTTGTAAGCTGAACGGTAACAGAGAGACGGCCGTGTTAGTCTACATCCCATCAACACAAACAAGCAGTCCAGGAGCACGAATAAATTATTTTGTTAGTCTTTAAAGCGCTACTGGACTGGTTTTTTGTTTTCTTTTGTAAGGTGTGTGCTGGTTATGAATGTGAGAGCAGTCAGCTGGGTGGGCTCCATCTGATCTCTTCTCATCAGAATATCCTCTCCTGAATACGACCACAGTGCATGCTTCAAAGGTGAAGCCCAATAGTTTAGAGGGGGTCTCTCACAGCTGAATTTATCTGAGCCCTTTCGTTACACAATGGGGCTTTGTTAATTTATTGCATGGTCTCCCATTTCTAAAGGGACTGTCTGGGTGACCTGAAGAGCACTGAAATTACCACTCAGCTTTCAATGACAAGAATCTCCCTGGACCTTATTCTCAGTGGTGAGTAAATCATAGAATGCCAGGGCTGGAAGAGACCTCAGGAAGTCATTGAATCCAGCCCCCTGCCTAAAGCAGGATCACCCCCAACTAAATCATCCCAGCCAGGACTTTGTCAACCTGGGATTTAACAACTTGTAGGGATGGAGGTTCCACCACCTCTCTTGGTAACTTATTCTAGTGTTTCACGCCCCCCCGCCCCCCATGAAATAGTTTTCCTAATATCCAACCTAGACTTCCCCCACTGTAACTTAAGACCCTCGTTCCTTGTTCTGCCGCCCGTCACTTCTGAGAAAAACCTCTCTCCATTCTCTTTAGAGCCCCCCTTCAGGAAGTTGAAGGCTGCTATCAAATCCCCAGTTCGCTCTTCTCTTCTGTAAACTAAATAATCCCAAATAATGAAGTAATTCCATTTCTTTAGAGCCTGTCCAGATGTCAACCAAGAAATACACGTAAACCAAAATCCATTCTGGAAAAAGAAATTCATCAATATGGATGTTTTCCATGAGTAATTATGGATGTTGATGGCCGTTTTGTGTTGCACATTTGAGTTCCTACGGGCTCTTCTGAACTATAATTTGGGTTTTTGCTCCTTCAACATTTCATATTGATTCAGGGTGAAAACACACACCGGCATTTCCCATGGGATGGAAATTCCATTTCCCAGCCAGCTCTGCATTTAGTGCGCAGGAAAGTCCTTTGTATTGTCAGTGGAGGTTCCCCAAAGAAGCTCTTAAGAGAGACACAAGAATTCTCACCGCTTCTGTATGTTTAGAAAATATCACTCACAGCTGTTTGAAAAGGTTCTGTGATGTGCACTGGGCGTAGCTCAGCCCCACCCTTTCCTTTGCTCCTGTGATTTCACGTTCTCTCTTTGTTCTCTTGGAGAGCGTGTGTCATTGAGAGTCAGAAGAACACAGTCTCCAGTTCTGGGCGTTCCCACTCAGTGTGTCTCTTCTGTCACTCTGGTTCCCACTTACGAGCTCACTGTTATTTGCTGCAGTCCTGTGAGAGCCCCATAGTGAGGCAGTTCAGGCAGGCAAAATCTTTTATTGTGTCTCATTTTTAATTCACCTCTGTCACTTCACGGTCACACCTGTAATTATGAAGTTTCTTGTCAACAAATGAGCCTGAAGTAAAACATCTGCAGGAAATGTCTCCTGTGTCACAGGATCTTTCTTGCATATTTCCTTGTTAACATCACAGAACAAACCCCACGACTGATGTAACTTGTTGACCCATAGAACTCCAGAACTGGAAGGGGCCTTGAGAGGTCCTTGTGTCTTGTCCCCTGCACTGGACAGAACATCCCTGGTACATGTCTGTCTAACCTGCTCTGAAACATCTCCAGAGATGGAGATTCCACAGCCCCTTCAGGTAACTTATTCCAGCGTTTAACCATCTGGACAGTGGAGAAGTTTTTTCCTAATGTCCAGCCTAAACCTCCCTTGGTGCAGCTTAAGCCCATTACTTCTTGTCCTCAGTTCAGCTCCTTTAACACCCCTGGCATTGTTTCGATTTACACCATGTAAGGAGCTGGACCTGGGTCTTGTCTCTTATGTCAACACCAACCAATGTATTGCAGAACTGGCTGTGAGGGAGGCAGGAATGATTTGGGTCGTTCACTAACACTGAAGGAAGAATAACGCTGTGCAGGGCAAAAAGGCCAAAGTCCCCCACTGCTTTCAGATTCCAGGGGGCTTCTCCATCGGAAAACGGTTTCCAGCGTGTTTAGGCTCTTCAGTGTCCGTTTGCTGGTGTGAGGTGTCACTGCAGGGGAATCCGGGCACTGGTGTGATTACTCGCATCATTAACATACGAGTGAGAAGAGAATGTGCCCTCGTTTGAGAAATCGTATTTGGGAACTCGGCTGCGGTGACACTTTCACCCCCAGACTCTGCACTGACCCCCACACTGCACCCTCCATCTGGCACCCTCCATCCCCTGCCCTGAGCTGCCCCAACCCTCCCACACCCTGCACATACTCCATCACACCCTGGCAAGGACCCCCCATCCAAACACCGGCCCTAACGCCCCCTCAACCCTCTGTCCTGAGCCCCCTCCCCTCATTCCATCCCCCTCCACCTTTGCCCTGAGGCCCCCCCACAGCAAACTCTGCTGTGACATCTGCATCTCCAGCTCCTGCCCTTACCCCTGACCCTCCCACCTCCCAAACCCTCTGCCCTGTCCCATCCCTGCTGTCATAGGCCCTTCCCTGTCAATTATCATCTCCCTGATGTACAACCACCCAGCACCTCCCAGCCCCTGCCCTGTGTCCCCCCAGCTCCTCTGACTTCTGCACCCCCATCTCCTGCTCTTCACCACCACGCACAACGAGGCCTCCTCCACAGCCCCCTGCCGTCACTGCAGCACCCTCTGCCACCAGCGCTGGCCTCCCAACCCTCCCAGCTCCCCCTCCTCCTCCACCACCCACCTCTTCCCCTCCAACCTCCTGCTCCCCAAGGTTCCCTCCCCCACAGCCTTGTTTAGGGCTTGTTTAGTTTTGAAAAGAGAAGATTGAAGGGTGACATGGTAGCAGTTTTCAGGTATCTTAAAGGGTGTCATAAGGCAGAGGACGGGAATTTGTTCTTCCTTCCCTCTGAGACTAGAACAAGAGGCAATGGACTGAAATTGCAGCAGGGGAGGTTCAGGTTGGACATGAGGAAAAAGTTCCTAACTGTCAGGGTGATCAAACTCTGGAACGAATTGCCAAGGGAGGTGGTAGAATCTCCATCACTGGAGATATTTAAGAAGAGGTTAGACAGATGGCTTTCAGGGATGGTCTAGAAAGTGCTTGGTCCTGCCATGAGGGCAGGGGGCTGGACTCGATGGCCTCTCGAGGTCCCTTCCAGTCCTACTCTTCTATGATTCTATGATTCAGTCACCTGCCTCCACCTCCACTGACATATCTTACACAGCCCGTGGGTTGGGGGTGGCCATACAAGAGTACCTCAAACACATAGTCGTTACCTTCAGCCCTGGGCTTCACCAGGGTGATCTACAACAATGGGCTAAGCCTACCACACCGTTCCTTTTCACCACGCCTTTCAGACCAGCGAGACAGCAGAGACGCAGAGCAGGAAATGCACTTTCCCACTGGAAGTGACACAACTTACACAGCGCCACATTCACTGAGGGAATTAGACCCCCGTCAGGTCCAGCTCCATCCCATTCACACAGAACGGCCCCATCGAGAGCTGTTGGAAATGCAACAAACACAACATGGACTGGAAACACAGAGACAGAGACAAGTGGCTCTTCCATCAGACAGAAGAGAACAATGAACAGCTTGTTCGAACGACAATGAGGAGGCCAGAGAAACCTGACTTCAAAGAGCCAGAACCAGACAGTCAACCTCTTCAGCTCACAAACCAAATGTCCCTGACTCTGCTTAAAGCCCTGAGCAAGGCCGGGTCAGTCGCTGTTATTTACAGAGAAATTTCAGCAGGTTTCAGTTAGAAGGGTCCCAACAGGAAGGAAACCAGGACAAATGTTTTATTTGCAGTCACATTTCTGATGTGCATCAGACCTGGTCTCTTTGTCCCCCTACAGATGACCTCTTCCAAGAGCGACGCTGGAGGGAACCAGACCATCTCCGATGTGTTCATCCTGGTGGGGTTCTCGTACCTTAAGGAGCTGCAGATCCTTTTGTTTGTGGTACTTTTGTTCATCTACCTGCTCACCCTGACGGGGAACCTGCTGGTTATCCTGCTGATAAAGCTGAACCCCTCCCTCCACACCCCCATGTATTTCTTCCTGGTGAACCTGTCTGCCTCGGAAATCTGCTTCACCAGCAGTGTGGTCCCTCAGCTGCTGGCTCACCTCCTGGTGGAGGAAAAGACCATCTCCATTGCAGCTTGTGCAGCGGGGTTGTACGTTTTCGCCATCATGGGCCTCACACAATGCTGCCTCCTCACAGCCATGGCCTACGACCGCTACGTGGCCATATGTCATCCCCTGCACTACACAACCACCATGAGTGGCCGGGCATGTGCTCTGCTCGTGGGGGCTGCATGGGCTGCTGGCATCTCGGTGGAAGTTCCTCTGATTATGTGGATCTTCAGCCTGCCCTTCTGTGGCTCCAACCGCATCCCCCACTTCTTCTGCAACTTCTCACCATTGCTGAATATGGCATGTGCCGACACGTCGCAGATTAAGGCTGTAGGTCCCATGCTGACAGTTATGTTCACCCTGTGCCCTTTCCTGTTGATACTCCTGTCCTACGTCCGCATTATCTCCGCCATCCTCAAGCTGCCATCAGCGGAGGGAAGGCGTAAAGCCTTCTCTACCTGCTCCTCCCACCTCACCGTGGTGACTGTGTCCTATGTTATGGCCATTATCACCTACCTGGTACCCAAGTCTGGCTCCACTACAAAGAATGACCTCTTGATTTCCCTATTGAACACGATCGTCTCTCCACTGTTGAACCCCATAATTTACACTCTGAGGAACAAAGAGGTGAAAGGAGCCTTGAGAAAAACTGTACAGAAGAGCATCTTTTCTCACCACTGGAGAAATTAGAGACTGAGCAGTCAAATTAGTCAAAATTGGAGCAGGCGGGAGGCACAAGTGAAGGGAAATTCATAAACAATTCATTGAATTTCTCACAAAGACTCTGAATTTTTTTGTTTCTTTGAAAGACTTTGTGCTGTCTGGAAAATGGGAAGTGAAACTGTTTTTGCCAAATTACCCCAAAATTTTAAATGTCTAAGTCTTTTTGAAATACTAAAGGCAGAACGGTTTCCCCTGATTTATAATTCATTGAGAAAAAAAATAACAAAGAACTCCGTTTAGTGAAAGTATGGTGCTGATTCTCAAACTTGAAAACTGGAAATGTCAAAAGAAAATAGAGCATTCAAGGAGAGATATTTCATTCACCTCTGTGAACTGTGTCCTTCCCAGGTCAGACTATGAGAAGGAGTTTTCCTTACTACCCTCTTGCTCCTGACAATACCATGTGGGATGCTGACAGGTAGAGGTGTGAGGGTGTCCTGATACTGAGGTCAGAAGGAGGCAAGAAGGGGTAGTTGTACCGCCAGGCCTACCAGATGTATATTAGAAGCAAGAGGAAGACCAAGCACAGGGTAGGCCCATTGTTCAGTGAGGAGGGAGGAACAATGTCAAGAAATTTGGAAATGGCAGAGCTGCTGAATGACTTCATTGTTTTGGTCCTCACCAAGAAGTCCGATGGAGAAATGGCTGACATGGTGAAAGCTCATCGGGAGGGGGCAGGTTTAGAAGATTAAATTAAAAAAAAAAAGTTAAAAATGACCTAGAAATGTTCAATGTCTGCAAGTCACGAGGACCTGATGAAATGCCTCCTAGAATACTGGCGGAGCTGAAAGGGGAGGTATCTGAGCCTTTAGCTATCACCTTTGAAAGTCGTGGAAGTTGGGAGAGATTCCAGGAGACTGGAGTAGGGCAAATAAAGTGCCCATCTCTACAAAGGGAAATAAGAACAACCCAGGAAGTTACAGACCAGTCAGTTTAACTTCTGTGCCAGGAAAGATAATGGAGCAAGTCATTAAGGAATTCATCTGGAAACATCTAGAAGAAAATAAGGGGCTAGGTAACAGCCAGCATGGATTTGTAGAGAAGAAATCATGGCCAACCAATCGGACAGCTTTCTGTGACAGGAACAAGGCTTGTGGACAAGGGAGATGGGGTGGATGTGATGTACCTAGATTCTAGTAAGGCATTTGATACACTCTGGCATGTCTTCTTCTCAATATACTCGGCAAATACGACTTAGATGGGGCTGCTGTAAGGTGGGTGCATAACTGGCTGTACAGCCGTTCTCAGAGAGTCGCTGGAGGGTGCAAGAGGACATTGTAACGGTCGAGAGTGCAGTCCGACCGCTCTGGGAATCCTCAGGAGAATCTAAACAGACCAGTCTGTGCGGGGTGAAAAGCTGCACAGTAACTGCCATGGGAACTGCTGCAGAACAAGCCGCGCTTGCCAAGACTTCAAGGCTACGCTGGCAGCAGGCCACGAGAGAGTGATAAGAAATGCATGGGCAATTTTAGGCAATCTTATGTTAATGAGTTCAGCTTGATCAGCTAGTGTTAGGAGGCCTGTTACAGAGCCTCTCCCCGAGCGAAGCTCCAACGCGTCGGGTTTTCCCCCACTGGTGACTGTGGCGTCTCCGGGGCTCCCGTCGCGGGTGTCACGCGCTTTCAATAAACCAAATATAGCCCTCGCCTTCTGGGTGCAGCCTCGTTTCTGGGGAGCCCGAGCCTGGTTGGCTACAGTCACTATTGATGGTTCACAGTCCTGCTGGAAGGGCAGAACAAGGGGGGCTCTGCAGGGGTCTGTTTGGGACAGGCTCTGCTCAGTATCTTCGGTGATGTGGATCTGGGCATGGCGAGTGCGCTGCTTACGTCTGTAGGTGATACCAAGCTGGGAGGGAGAACAGGGTCGTAACTCAGAATGATCTGGGCACACTGGAGAAACGGCCTGAGGTCAATGGGGTGAAGCTGAATAAGGCCAAGTGCAAAGTGCTCCCCTGAGGAAGGCCCAATCCGTGTCACACCCAGCCGGGGAAGTGGCTGTCGAGGAAGGAGTCCTGCAGAAAGGGATCTGGGCTCAGAGCGGAGCACAAGCTCCAGAGGAGTCAACAGGGTGAGACTGTTGCCAGAAGCGCCAACCTGCTTGTGGGCGGCACTGCCGGGTGTTGGGAGCCAGCCGGGAGCAGCAATTCCTTCCCCCCGCTCTGTGCTGAGCAGCCTCCGTGGGGTTGTGCCCAGGGCTGGCCCCACATTTGCAGAAGGCTGTGGAGAAGGGGGAGCAGGTGCGGAGAAGAGCACAAGGCTGGTGGAAGGTGCGGAGAACATGAGCTGTGGGGGAGCCGGCCAGACCTGGGCTCCTTTCGCTCAGAAAAGAGAAAGCTCCCAGGGGCCAGGGGAGCGGGTCTCAAGCAGAGAGCTGCAAGGAAGAGGGGTAATTGTGGTGCCCCCCAGCCAGCCCCCAGCCCCTCCCACTCCCCACTTCTCCCCCTCTACCCACCCAGCCCATCCTGTAGCAGGGAGTCCCACAGGCTCTGGGTGTCCTGACCACAGATATGGGAGCTGATCCTGGCCTAGGTCTGAGGTGGGGCTGATCCTACTCTGGGGCTGAGGTGGGGGCTGATCCTGCCCTGGGGCTGAGGTGGGGGCTGATCCTGCCTTGGGGCTGAGGTGGGGGCTGATCCTGCCCTGGGGCTGAGGGAGGAGCTGATCCTGCCCTGGGGCTGAGTCGGGGGCTGTGGGGCAGAGGGCGCCGTGGGGCAGGGCTGTTGGAACTCAGCCGGCCCTGGAGCACGTTCCTGTCCCCACAGAGGCTCTGCACCCCAGGTCCGACATCGCAGCCAGGGTGTTCTGCCGCCGGGGCCCTGAAGTCGGTGGCACCAGAGCAGTCCCCGCCCGCCGTGGGGAGAAGGACCACGCCAGCCCAGCCAGGCAGGCGCACCTCTGTGCCGGGACTGGAGCTGTGCCCTGGCTGTGGAACCCATTTCTGTCACCGGTGTGTAGAGCGGCACCGACCCTGGGGCTGGGGGGCCAAGTGAGGGGTCTGATGAAAGCTGGAGATGCGCTGAAGCTGTGTGTGACTTGTGTGTCGGTGCCGTGGTCGTGTGAGGAGTTACACACATTGGCTCTGTAGCTGTGTTAGAAATGTCTGAGTGCTGAGAGTCACACTAGGGGGTGTGCGCGCGCACACACACACACACACACACACAGAACCAGGCTGCTGGGCTAGACACCAGGCTCAGGTGTCGAATACACATCTCAGGGAAGTGGGACTTGTCGTCCACACCAGCCCAAGGGGTCAGGTGGCCTGCGCTGAGCAATGGGGTTGAAATCGGACGCCCAGACGTCCATCCCAGCTGCCATGTGACTGGACTGGGCCGTGCTGGGGAAACCAGCCACCGAGGGCAGTTTCCCACAGCGGCTCACCGGGGTCGGGTGACTCTGAGCCGCCAGTGCCTGTGGGAAGGAGAAAGGACGTTTCTCTCCCCGTGGAAAGCCGTCAGATGCCCTGGCGGTGACCACCTCGCTCCCAGTTTGGGTTCCGGTTCCAGTGCTCCAGCACCCAGATCTCCAGTCTGCAGGAACTAAGCCAGTGTCCCCTGGGCTCCCGCCCCGTGGGGGGTGTTCAGAGACTTTCAAGACATCAGCACAGGACGTGGCTGGCTGCATCAGTGGCCGTGGGGGACGTCTGGAATGTGCCACCTCCACCCACTCTCTGCTCGGGTCTGTCTGTCGGTGTTAACACACCTGTACACGTGGATGCTGAAGGCCAGGCCCAGCGTGCTGGTTGGTGAGAGCCAAGCCTGGATTGACCTGGGGCTGCGGCTGGACCCTTTGGGGCCGGAAGAAGCCGGGTGCAGCTGGTGACCCAGGTTTCAGTGACCTCTCCCCCGAGCAGGGGCTGTCGGTCGGGGGGTGGAGCAGCTGGAGAATCTGGGGGTTTGCCTGTGGGGCTTGTGGCTGCCGGAGGGGCTGGCAGAGGTACTTTTGTGGAACCAGCCGGCTGCTCCGCTCTCCCTCCGCACCTCCCTCCTGTGTAACTAACTCACTTCCCGCGGGTCTCGGCCTCCACCCAGACCTGTCCTACCCGACACCCCCTGGGCCATTCGCTCTCCCTCACCCCAGCCAGGCTCCCCCACTGCCCCAGCCCCTCCCAGGGTCCAGTTCAGCCCTGGGGAAGTGGGTCCCCCTGCACCTCTGGAACGGGTGGAGCTGCCTTGGCCTGCGCCAGGCCTGGATTGGGCCCTCACAGCACAGGGTACGGCCATGCGCCAACATCAGGCCAGACCCAGAAGGGTTATACCTGCCTCAGCCACCTGGGAAGCCTCAGCTCCAGCCTAAGCCGCGGGGACAGGCTCAGCTCCTGCCTCAGCCGCCGGAGGCCAGGAGACCGTGGATGGGAGGGACCAGCTGACACCTCTGTCCCTCGGGCTCCTCGCAGGGGCTGCTGCTCTCCTGCGCCCGGATCGTCCTCCCCTCCCTCGGCCCCTTCGCCCCAAGAAAGCGGAGCCGGCCGGGGACTCTGGGCGGGGGAGAGCTACGTGCTGCCGGTGTGGGGAACGCAGAGGGGGCCAGACCCTGCCGGCTGCCCTGGGAACTCCAGGCCCAGCACAGACCTGTGTGCGATGGATCGTACTGTGGGTAAGGGCTGCGGCTGAGTGACAGGACAGCGGCTTCCAGCCCAGCCCTGCCCTGCCGTGACTCGCTGGGCGACCTTGGCTGAGGCTCTGCCCCAGGTCTGGGCCTGTTTCCTCATCTGTCTCCCCGGGAGGTTACGGCTGGGAGATGCCATCCGGAGAGAGGAAAGCAGGGGTGAGGTTCAGCCCTTGTCCTCAGGCAATGGCCCCACCCTGCCATTCACCAGCCATGGAGTCTTTCTCACCCCCATGCTGCAGTGGACGGCGGCATTGCTGGTCGCTGTTATATAGCACCTCTGCCCCACCCCAGAAGTGGCTGCATTTCAGCACTGGGGCAGTGACTCTGGGGCAGCACTGCAGTGCGCTGTCAGGCAGCTGTCACGTCCCACCCCAGAGGTGGCTGCATGGTAATGCTGGGTGGAGCAATGTGATTCTCACCACTTGGAGTGGAAGGGGCTGTTGGTGCTGAATGTAGCTGGGTGGCCGGCCCAGAGGGCCTCACCACTGAACAGTAGAAGTTCAGCAGAGCAATGGGACAGGGACCGTCCTGCCAGATGCCCACTGGGACTTGGAGGGGCTGAGTCGGGACGAGCTCCTTGCAGGCCCTGGCCTGGCCTCGCCGCCCTGCACAGAGTCCAGCCAGCCCAGCCCGGTGCTGCTGGAGCCAGACAAGGAGCTGTGAACGCCCCCTGCCGCCTCTCTCGCCCTGCCAGCGATGGAGGGAGGGGTGAGCGGGAGGGTGGGAGCCACTGGCCAGGACCCCGGCTTTCCCTGCCCATTGACTTCCCTTACTGCCGCCGCCGGGAGTGCAGACAATTACCCCACGCGGCTCACCCGTCCCCCAGCCCCTGCTCCAGGTGTCTCGTCTCCCTCCGCTTTGGGAGACCCGAACGGACCCAAACAGACTGGCCCACGCCGGGGTCCGGGAGCCGGCTCAGAGGTCACTCGCGGGCAGTGCGGGTGGGGGTGAGTTACAGCCGGGCTCAGCTGCTCCCAAAGGGAAACTGCCCCCCCACCCCCACGCTCACCTCCCAGCTGTCCTGGTGCCCTCTGGGGTCTGCCCGCAGGTCCCCCGCAGGGCCGGCCCGAGGCCAGACCAGGCCCTGCAGAGCCTGCAGGGGAAGGGGGGGGATGGGGGGTCCCAGGTTTACATGATTTTTGCACAAAATGGCCGCGTGTCCAGTGCGTTTTTTTTGGCAAAAAAGCCTCTTTTGCAAAAAGTGTTTGAAGGGGATATGCAAATGAGCGTGTGACATATGCTAATGAGCACTTCATTTGCATTTCCTCTTCCCCAGGAGGGCAGCAGTGCAGACACAGCCCCAGAGAGACTCGGGGACTGCGCCAAGGCAGGAACTGCAGAGAAGCAGCTCGACCCCCCGGCCCCTGCTGGCCTGGGACTGGTCGGTCTGGGCTGTGAATCCCACAACAGGAGACCTGGAAGGGACCTCGAGAGAACGTCGAGTCCAGTCCCCTGCGCTCGCGCCAGGACCCAGCACCGGCTGGAGCCTCCCTGACAGGTGTGTGTCCAACCTGCCCTGAGACGTCTCCAGGGATGGAGATTCCACAGCCCCTGGGCGATTTATTCCAGTGTTCGACCACCCGGCCAGGTGGGGAGTTTTCCTCACGTCCGACCTCAACCTCCCTGGGGCAGGTTCAGCCCATTGCTCCTTGTCCTGCCCTCAGAGGCCCAGGAGAGCAACGTTTTTCCCTCCTCCTCAAGACACTCCTGAAAACATGCAAAAGGCCGGCCCAGGTCACCGCCGGCTCCCAGCGCTCTGCCAGCCCCAGCTCCGTGGGAGGCCTCCCGCCCCCACCCCAGCCCCCACCCACCCTGCTTGGCGGGGGGCCGGGAAAGGGGGCGGAGGCAGGAGGGGGCAGCCAGAGGGAGGGAAAGGGGCGAAGGGGAACCAGACCGAGCAGGCTCCAAACCCCTCGGAGGCTCCCACCTTCTCCCCGGGCCCAGCCCCACCGGCCGCAGGGAAGGAGAAAACGCCCACGAGGCTCCTCCTGCCCCGCCCGTCGGTCCCAGTTCTCCCTCCGGCCCCCGCAGAGACCCTGGGGAGGCGCCGGCTGCTGCCAAGCCGCGGGAATCTCTGAGCTCGTCCCCGCCTCGCGCCTCTGTCCTGATTGGCTGTTGTCAGGGTCTCTCTGTGAGGTCATCCCTGTCCTCCAATAGGCTGAGGTCCTGCCACAGGCCTTTGTGATGTCACTGCCACCCCCACCCCTCCCCCGCAAGGCTGGTGTCCTGGCCCTGGCCGGCCCCTCTGGAGGTTGGAGGGGTTCCCCTGGAGCCCCGCCTGATGGCAGCTGGGTCTGGGGCAGAGCAGGCTGGGCAGCAATGCCCCAGGGGCTGCTCCCTCGGCCCCACCCAGCTCTTCAGTCCTCAGCATACAGACCAGTGTAAGCAGAGAGGTGTTAACCAGACACTGGTCTAAGCCCTGGCGTGGACACAAGGGCGCTGCTGTTAAGGCCCCTTCTCTTGCTAGAGTGTATTGTACATCCTCAGCTGGACTCTTGGCCTTCTGGAGGCTCTGTCACACAGTTAGGACTGACTCCCAGGTTCATTATCCCCATTCTACAGGTGTTAAAACTGAGGCACAGAAAGGGGCATGGCCTTGCCTAAAGTCACCAGGCAGGAAAGTGAAAGGCCCAGGCCCGGTGAGTCTCAGTCCAGTGCTGGACATGCTCTCCTTGATCAGGAACGGCCCTATTAGTGCCCCTCTGAGCATGTTAGTCTATAAGGTGCCACAGGACTTCTTGTTGTTTCTGAAGATACAGACTCAGTCGGCCCCTCTCTGACACTTCTCTCTGAGCAGGGTCTCTTCAGGCTCTAGAGGCTGTTGACTTCAAGTAAAGGGCCCTGGGGGAAGCGGAAAACTTTCCGAGCAGGAGAGCAGGGCTGACAAAGCGCCTGGAGAGGCTCTGTCCAGCTTAGAGCCCAGGCAGCTGACAAGGGATCTGAGGGGCATTTAGCAAAGGGCGAAAGTGCAGAAATACGTGGCTGGAGGAGTGGGATTCCCCTGTTCCGACAATACACCCGCTGCTGGCGCTGTGCAGTGGGGTCGCTCTGCCTGCGGGCCTGGGGACTCGCCTGCTTCCCGTTCCCATGGCAGGACCTGCTGTCATGGCACTTGAGTCCCTAGAGCGAAGGGAGCAGCCACAGTTCTGCTCTGTACAACCAGAATGAAATTCAAATCAATGGTTTTGTTCCTTCTAAACACTTCCTGTCCCACACTGGCTTTGTTCTAACAGTACCAGAGAGGAAACCGTGCTCGTCCATTTAATGGTAATATTTAATATTAATATTAATTTAATATTTAATATTAAAATTTAATGGTTATATTAATATTTAATGGTAACTATGAAAGTGTGTAAAAGTCCCTCAGCTACTGTTCATCTCAACACAACTCACGGCCCTTTCAGAGTGGACAAGTTCCATTGTGTATATACGCTTTGAGTTTTAAGGACCAGAAGTGAATGTGGCTCCCTAATGCATTTGAAAGTCAAAGGCTTTGGGTGTACAAACTTATCAAATGCCTCTGCAAAATACCCTGATACTGCCTGAGTCCATCACTTCTGCCTGTCTTCCTGCTCTTTCCAAATGGGTGATAAGCTCATTCTCACAGGCTGTGTCTATGAGACAACCTCACCTGAAAACAGGGTGTATCAGCATGTGGCTCTGTCTCACTGGTGCCACATACCAAAATAAAGCCCTATGTCAAGGCATCCCTGTACTCCTCCTGCTATACGGTGTTCAGGGATGTCGGAATAGCACGTCCGCTCCCTCCAAAAGTGTTTCAAGCCAATGGATGCGTTTCTTAGACCTGGGCAGCTATTTTGGTGCACGTGTCAGGCCTGCCCCGCACTCTGACACTCTGATGGCAGAAATTGGGGTCCCACAAAACCTTACAAAATAACTTTGCTGCAATGCTCTCCTCAAAAAAAAAACTCCCCGAAGTCCCAGATTTCATGGCCCTGGGTAGTAGCTGCCATCACCTAAGTGGAAAAAAAAGTCCCTTACCCCAGGAAGACGCACTTGGGATGGCTTCACGTGGGGGGTCCTCACATTCTCAACCTTCCTTTCAGAGAGAACTTAGAAACAAAGAAACAAGGCGGCTAATGGCACACTGGGCTCTTTATTAGGGACAATGCCAGCAGAGCTAGGGAAGAGATTATTCCCCTTTATTTGACACTGGTGAGGCCACATCTAGAATATTGTGTCTAATTCTGGATCCCCTCCCATTACAAAAAGTATGTGGACACAGTCCAGAGAGTCCATCAGAGGGCAACCAAAATGATCAGGGGACTGGAGCACATGATTTACGAGACAATGCTGTGGGATTGAGACTTGTTTAGTCTCCAGAAGAGAAGACCGTGGGGACAATTGATAGCACCCTTCAAATACATGAAGTTGGAGTATAAAGAGGATGGAGAGAGGCTGTTTTGAGTGGAGACAGATGACAGAATATGAAGCAATGGTATCAAATTGCAGTGTTGGAGGTCTCGGTTGGATATTAGGAAAAAAACTATTTCCCTAGGAGGCTGGTGAAGCACTGGAATGTGTTACCGAGAGAGGTGGTGGAATCTCCATCCCTAGAGGTCTTTACGTTCTGGCTGACAAAGCCCTGGGTGGATGATTTAGTCAGAGAATCACAGACTCCTAGGTTTCTAGGGGACATCAGGAGGTCATCTAGTCCAGTCCCGTTCGGACTAACCCTAAATAAATCATCCCAGCCAGGACTTTGTCGAGCTGGGACTTAAAAACCTCTAGGGAAGACGATTTCACCACCTTTCTAGGCAATACACCACTGTGGTTCCCCACCCTCCTGGTGAAATAGTTTTCCTAATATATAATATGCACCTCCCACTGTTGCCCCTTGTTCTGCCATCTCACTACTGAGAACAGCCTCTCTCCATCTTCTTTAGAGCCCCCTTCAGGAAGCTGGAGGCTGCTGCCAAATCCCCCCTCACTCTTCTCTTCTGTAACTTCAATACACCCAGATCCCTCAGCCTCTCCTCGTACGTCACGTGTTCCTGTCCCCTCATAATTTCGGTTGCTCTCTGTGGGACCTGCTCCAATGTATCCACATCTTTTCTGTACTGTGGGGCCAGAACTGGATGCAATACTCCAGATGTGGACTCACCCTACCCTCTTCCCCAGCTCAGTGTCACCCACAAATGTGCTGAGGGTGCAATCCATCCCCTCTTCCAGACCATTAGTAAAGATGGTGAAAACTATAAGCCCCAGAACTGATCTGTGGGGCAATCCACTAGAAACCGACCACCAACCAGACATTAAGCCATTTATCGCTACCTTTTGGGCCCGATCACCTGGCCAGCTTTCTCTCCACCTTACAGTCCCTGTATCCAATCCATACTTCCTTAACTTATGCGCAAGAATTTTGTTAGTCTGGGTTGGTCCTGCTTGGAGCAGGGGGCTGGACTTGATGACATCCTGATTTCTCGTCCAGCTCTAGGAGTCTATGGCTCAATTATTCTACTGAATATTCTACAACAACTGAAAAAGCAGGTTTTTGCCCACAAAAGCTTGTGCTCCAAAATACCTGTTAGTCTATAAGGTGTCACAAGACTTCCTGTTGTTCTCAGAGCGACAGACTAACACGGCAACCTCTCTGATATTATTCTCCTGTTCTTCTCAACCCAACTCACGGCCCTTTCGAAGTGGAAGAGTTGGTCCATGGCAGTCAAAGTCATAGCCTGGGCTTTTTGTCTCTTTACATGAGAAAATGTCCCTTCTGTGCTTCTGAATGGTCTACACCAGGGCTGAACAGAGCAGAGCACAGCTTTTGAGAAATGTTAGGCCAAGGCAAGAGGCAGGGATCACTCGTGTAATGGATAAGTGAGTGACAGGGACCAGGGTGAACTTGGGTAGTAGGTAACATAGGCCAGGGAAGGCACTGCCTGCCCAAAAAGACCATGGGAAGCCCACCCACCCACTGACCAGAAGGCAAGGCTGGGACACCACAGAAAACTCAGCACACACATACTCAGGACGCTGCCTGTGGTGTGTTAATATTTTATTTTATTTTATTTTTTGCAGAGCTTTCAGGACACCAGTGTTGAAGGACAGGCAGGGGCACAACCCATTTTGGGGCTGGGCTCTCCCTCAAATGTGACAGCAGTGCGCACTGTAACAGAGACGGCCATGCTAGTCTATATACTATCGACACAAAAATGCCATCCAGTAGCACTTTAAGGACTAATAAAATAATGTCTGAAGTGATGAGCTTCGTGGGACAGACCCACTTCTTCAGATCTGAAGCTCATCACCTCATTAATTATATTGTTAGGCTTTAAAGTGCTATTGAAATGCTCTTTCTTTGTCAGTGCGCATTGATTTGTCTCCTGGCTCTGGCTGAGGAGTGGGGAGGGGTCTCCAAGCAGCTCTTTCACCTCCATGTCTTACCGACGTGCCTCCAGCTTCCATCCAGGGTACACCCAACGATCCATTGTACACAGCCAAGCACTAAGGAACAGCCGCATTTGCTCCAAACCTTCAGACTGAGGCAAACTCCCACAAGCCCTTTCCCAAGCTTTCCAAAACTACAACCCCCAGCTAAGGAAGTGCAGAAACAGATTGACAGAGCCAGACGGGTATCCAGAAGCCACATGATGCACGACAGGCCCAACAAGGAAAATAACAGAATATCACGGGCCATCACACACAGCCCCCAGCTAAAACCTCTCCAGTGCATCACCGGTGATCTACGACCCATCCTGGACAATGATCCTTCTCTCACAGAGCTTGGGAGGCAGGCCAGTCCTCGCCTACCGACAGCCTGACAACCTGAAACAAATCCTCACCAGCAACTATCGACCACACCAGAGGAACTCTAAATCTGGAACCAGTCCCTGCAACAAACCTCGCTGCCACCTCTGCCGACATATCTCCATCCCAGACACCATCACAGGACCCAACACATCAACCACACCATCAGGTGCTCATTCATCTGCACATCTACTTATGTAATATTGGCCATTATGTGCCAGCAATGCCCCTCTGCCATGTCCATTGGCCAAACTGGTCAGTCTGTACACAAAAGAATAAATGGACACAGATGAGACATCAGGACTAGTAACATACAAAAACCTGTCGGAGCACAATTCAGTCTCCCTGAACACTTGGTAACAGAATTAAAAGTCGCAGTCCTACAACAAAAAAACTTCAAAACAGACTCCAAAGTGCAACTGCCAAGATACAATTCATCTGCAAATTTGACACCGTGAGCAAAGAATTGAAGAGAGATGGGGAGTGGCTGGTCAACCACAAAAACAGCTTCTCCTCTCTTGATGTTCACACCTCCACATTAGCTTCTGGACGTGGTCCGTACCCTCCCTATAACTCAATTCACCTCGTCGATGCCAGACTCCCTCTTTTTCAGGAACCTGTATAATTAGACCTCTGGAATCTCCACAACGTGCATCTGACAAAGTGGGTCTTTGCCCCCTGTCTAAATGCTGGCAAAGAGTGAAGAGTAATGTGGTAGCTTTGACACATGTGCCTGGGCCAGGCAGAGGGATCCTGTCCCCCTCCCACACCCACACACCAGGCTGCAGCTCGAGCCCCAGAGCTCCCCACAGCAGGAGCTCAGGCCATTGTACCACTGCCCATCACTGCTAGTGGACCAGCCTCAGCCTGTCCACCCCTCCCCAGAGCCCAGTCCCACCGTCCCTGAGTGCATCGCTCCTGGGGCAAAGTCCCCCTCAGTATCTGGGACTGTGGTGGGGAGCTGGCCCGGCGCCAGCCTCTACCCCAACAGCCGTTTCTGGGATTGGGACTGGGACCAGACGGGGACTTGACCCAGCCCCTGAGGACTTCAGGACACAGTGATGTTGGGCCCAGTGTTACAGATCAGCCCTGGACCCCACAGACCTACACTCAGATGCTGGGGCAGCCCCCACAGCTTTAGGGAACATGATGGGCCTTAGGAGGAGCTTCTACCCCCGGGTGAGCCTTCCCGGCAACTTCCCACAGAGCCTGTAAATAACAGCAGCTGAGAGTCTACAGGGGCAGGTGATGAAATCCCAGAACTCTGGGCGCCGTGTTAGGAAATCGGTGTTTTTCCACCCGCTGGTCTGAGACCCAAGACTGGAAACAAAGCGTTCCTGCCCTGCGCTGAAGCTATAAAAGGGAGGGACTCAGCTCCTCACTTCCTCTTCACGGCCCACACAAGAGGACTCCTGGAAAGAGGTGAGAAAAAAGGCTTAACTGGGGGGAAGGGCTGGACCCGACTAAAGGGATCTCAGCCTGTCTGTGGGCACCTGAGAGACCCAAACCGCAAATCAGCTGCAGCTCGTGCCTGGCCATTCTGCCAGTTTCCTGGTATCAGCAGTTAGGGTGAGAACCTGCCAATCTGTAATCCATCTAACTGGGGCCTTACGCTCACTGTGCCTCTTGGTGGGTTTGCCCGTTAACCTGCTTCGATCTCTTTGTTAGCCCAGACAATCAACAGTTAGCAGCGAATGAATGTGGGTGTAGTTTAATTTAAACCGTGTGTCTTTACATGGAATATCGAGGGCAGGATCCCAGCCTGGTCACACACCTGTGGCTAATCCTCTGCACACAGAGGGAGAGGCAAAGCCGGTTACAAGTTCCTCTGGGTCGGTGCTTTGAGCAGGGCCGGGCAGGGCAGTCGCAGTTCCTAGGCAGGGAGCTGGAGCTTTTCCTTTCTTGGTTACCACCAGAGCTGCTCAGAGACTCTGTGTGTAACTGCAGCTGGGCGTGTCCCTGCCTGAGCCAACACAAAAGAAGACTGGAATTTTGGTCCTGTGGCAGCTCAGGGGTCTTCTTTGCCTCCGTTTGATACGAGAGAATTCAGACTGAACCGGGAGATTTATCTCACAATTGATTTCTCCTTGTGAGTATTTCAGTTTTCCTCTTTTTGTAAAATAGACCTGCCAGTGGTCCTTTTTTTCTGTTATTCCAGGAGCTCTGCTCATCTCATACATCCCATCAACAACAAGACGTCTTGTGGCACCTTATAGACTAACAGATGTTTTGGAGCATGAGCTTTCCTGGGCAAAGACCTGTTCTGTGGCTTATCCTTATCCTCCAAAATCTCTGTTGGTCTATAAGGTGCCACAACACTTCTTGTTGTTCTCAAAGCTACAGACTAACACGGCTCCCCCTGCAATACTTATCCCATGAACAGTGATTTCATTTGAGATCAAAAGGTCTCTCTGCATTAATTTCCATTCAGATGAGACTTTCCCTTTCTTCTATTGCTTTGTCTTAGGGATCAAGAATTCTTTGGACTCTGTTATTTTCAGTTTGGAAGCAGTTCTTTTCCATGCAAGGGAATGACAACAACATCGCCCAAGATGAGCAATAAAGCCCAGCCAGGCAGTAGGAACGCAGTGCTCCATTTCCTGTGGGCAGTGAGGACTGGCAATGGGAGGAATAACTGGAAAATAGATGGCAAAGGTTATAATCTTAGCTCAGAATAGCTGAAGGAAGGGTGAGGACGAGGGTGCAGCTGGCACTAGATGATCGATGGGAAAGGTAACACAGCACAGTGACAATGAAGTCATCAGATTTAGGAAAGGTGAAGACCTGCTCCAGCATGTGCCAAGTCTGAAAGAACATCATGTGATGGAGTGGGGGGGAGTGCATGTGTGAGTCAGGCTGCATGTCTGAGGCAAGCAGCAGCTCCCGGTGGCTAAGGATGACCCTGGGGCTACAACTGGCAGGTAACACCTCTGCTTGAACAAAGAGCAGGGAGGAGCTGAGCTGAGTTTTTGAATCGGGGGCAGCAGTTGGAGGCTAGGAAGAGGGAGAGCTGGAAGGCAGCCAGCCAGAGGGGCACCCCTCGGGGTCGTCTCCCCAGGACGGGTTGGAAGAACCCTGGCTGCTGTACTGTCACTTCTGTGAGAAACTGGGCTTCTGTTGCCTAATAAACCTTCTGTTGTACCTGCTGAGTGAGAGTCACTCCTGCCAGGGGACGGGGTGCAGTGCCGGGGGACCCCTGAACCCCATCACACATCACTGCTTGTCCAACCCCAGGGGAAGGAGAAAAAGTTCAGTAGTTCAGAGCAAAATATGCAGAATAAGGAGGAACACACGGATCTCCAGTTTAGAACACAGAGGATCAGACCCAAGGTCCAGATACTCCAGTGCCCTTTCTTCTGACAGTGGCCAATGCTCGGTGCCCCAGAAGGAATGAATAGAACAGGTGATCATCAAGGGTTCAGCTACACTAGGAACTAACTTCAAAGCTAACTTTGAAGTTGGGGATTACATTGAACTAGCCAGCAGAGAGTCTACACACATTTTCCGTGACTTCAAAGTTACCTGCTGGTCGGGTCAGGTGATTGCCTCCCAAGGTCCGCAACTGGGGACGCACAACCTCGTATTCGTCTTTCTGTGGAATTGAGTGACCGATCCTGGCTTGTCTACGCAGGTATCGAGAGACGCAAGAAGGGTAAGATGACACCCACATTAAGGTCTCCTTTTTGGTGTACACAGATAAAGAATTAGAGGTCTGTAACTATATGTTGTTGTATTAAGATATCATTGTGTTAAATAGTAACACACAGTTAACACAAAGTTAACTTTGAAGTAGGGAGCCCAACTTTCAACTCTTTACTCCATTCCAACTTCAAAGTAGGGTGTGTGTAGATGGTCTACTTCAAAGTAGCTTACAAAGTTACAAAGAAAGCAACTTTCAAGTTATTTTTGTCACGTAGACACAACCCAAGTGATCCATTTTCTCTCACCCATTCCCAGCTCCGGGCAAGAGTGATTTCCATCCCAGCCATTCTCCATGAATTAATCCAATTTATTTGCGATCTGTGTGTGCACTCCATTATTCACCACGTGTTTGATTGCTTGTAGAATTGTTCCACCAATACCATGGTTTTACTTCTGTGTGTGTGTGTGCGTGTGCGTGTGTTTTCTAGATTTCTATTTGCACTTCTCTCAGTGATCCTGCTCCGCTCATGGGGAAGCCATAACTGGATCAGGTGCATTGCAAGTCAGTGACTATAGCAGGCGATAAGGAATTATCAACAAGTGATACAGGGGAAAAACCAGCAGGAGACTGCAGATTTACAGGCTCTGATACCTTTGAATTAACATCACGGCTCGGCAACATCTCTTTAAACATATATCTATTTTCTTGTTCAAAGCATTTGGGGTTATAACAACTTCTCTCTCACACAAACGCACACGCTCGCTCTCTTTCTCTGTATTTTATCTCCTTTTATTGCTCCCTCCTGTTTTCTCTGGGTCTATTTTCATTTTATTTCTCTCTTGAGGAATTTTCATTTTTATCATTCTTTATTTCTGCATATGTGGTTGGATGTCAACATCACTTGTGCTCATGTACACGAAAGGAGGCTCGTGCAACTTATCCTGCTGTAAGTGAGAGGAGCAAGATGCTGAGACAGACGCACAGACAAACAGGCAGACAGACACCCTCAAAGACAGACAAACTAACACAAACGTATATACATGATGGAGGACAGCTGGACAGACTTTCATACAAACCACAGGCTGTTGAGTCTTTTCGTGTATGTCATAGGGGGGGATGTCTATACAGGTTGAATCTTTCTCGTCCGGCACCTTCGGGAACTGTCCAGTGCTGAATGAGAGAATTTGCCAGACCACGGCAGGTCAATATTGTCTAGCACGTTACCAACACTTCCTCTGCTTACGGGGCTCTTAGGAGACACATGGGGTAAATTGCAGCTAAATAACCGCACAGAGCACTGAGAGCCAGGACTGGTAGCTGGAAGGAAATGGATGGGACCACAGGAAATCTGAATACAACCATGACAAGTAGTCATCCAGCTTCATAAAATCACGCCGGGTGATGGATTTTGCCGACAGAGAGAGTTTGGGATTCTAGAGGTTCGACTTGTACTTCACCTGGGCCATGAAATTCCCAGCTGCAGTAGACCCAAAGGCAGACTGAGCACCTGAGCTAAAAATAGCAGCATAGTCTTGGCAGCACAGGCGACATGCCCAAGCCCAAGCCGATCTGAGAGCTCAGATAGGGACACAGTGCCTGTCCCACACTGCCGCTTGTGCTGTCCTGTTCTCACCACTGCTATTGTCAACCCCTCGTTTGCTGATCTGCCCAAGCTGGGAACTTAACCTCCCGGCTGCAGGGCTAGTGGGTAACTCAAAATAGCTTCCACTGCCCAGTGGGGGGTTTGTCACATTTCCTCGGCATTTGGAGAGATGACAGGACCACGACGAAGCTATTTCCAATGCCCGTGTTTGAACTCGGAATAGCTCTCGTTTGCCAGCCAACGATTTCTGAGTTTTGTCTTCTCCAAGTCTCACTGCGGCACAGATACCAGAAAGATGTGTTGGAATCCCAGCCCCACCGTGGGATTTCAAGTGCAGCAGAGGTTGAGGGAGAGAGAAGGGAGACGGGTGTAATTCATTGGGTTCCTGTGCTCTTGTTCTGACCACATCGGAAGCTCAGCCTGTGTCTTCCTTTGATTCTTGACAACTTCATTGTTGCAGTGGAGAGAAGTTGTGAGGTGAGGTTTCTGCCAGTACAGCTGACAGCACAGCCTGACCGTGCGCGCTCCACCAGTACTTCATGGTTTTCTTTTTGCAGATATGCACTATGGAGAAAGCAGAAGGAAGAAATCAAACAGTCATCGTGGAATTCATCCTCTTGGGATTTGGGAATGGCCCTGAGCTGCAGCCCCTTCTCTTCCTGCTGTTTCTAGTGACCTACATTGCAACTGTGGCTGGGAATGGCCTCATCATTGCGCTGGTCGTGTGTGATCAGCACCTTCACACCCCCATGTACTATTTCATAGGGAACTTGTCCTTCCTGGAGATCGTTTACACCTCCACCTTCTTGCCCAGGCTGCTGGCCAGTCTCCTGACAAGGGGCACACCCATTCCTGTTAAGGCTTGTATTGTGCAATTGTGTTTCTTTGGTTCCTTGTCCACTGTAGAAACTGTGCTGCTGGCGGCCATGTCTTACGACCGGTATTTAGCGATATGCCATCCCCTGCGTTACCCTGCTCTGATGAACGGCCGGGTGTGTGGCCAGCTAGTGGCAGGGTCCTGGATAATCAGCCCTGGGTTCACCATAATAGGAAACACTTTCTTGTGGGAAATGTCATTCTGTGGTTCCAAAGAAATTGACCATTTCTTTTGTGATTATGCACCCATCATAAAGCTGTCCTGTGAGGACACCCACACTGTGGAACTGCTGATATCTGTTATTGCTGCCATAGGGTCACTTGTCCCCTTGCTGCTGACTCTGGCGTTCTACAGTTGTACCATCGCTGCCATCCTGAGGATCCCGTCCACCACCGGGAGGCAAAAGGCCTTTTCCACCTGCTCCTCTCACCTCATTGTGCTGACCGTTTTCTATGTGTGCGTGATTAGTGTCTATGTGGTTCCAACAGCCAACACGCCCAAGGCCCTACACAAAACGTTCTCTGTCTTCTACATCGTCCTGACTCCCTTGATCAACCCTGTCATCTACTGCCTCAGGAACAAGGAGGTCCAACAGTCCCTGTGGAAAGGGATTCGTAAAGTGGTTGCTTTCAGAAACCAATTGTCATGAGTGAACGTCTGTAATGGGGTACAACCGGGGAGGGGGGTTCTCTGTTGGCCAGCTGCCAGGTGAGCCCAAGGGAAAAGAGAGGAATCTTTTGATTTGAAGCAATTACCTGCAGTGGTGGCTCCTTTTTTGTGTGTGGCCGGGAGAGGAAAACCGAGATGTTTAAGCCTGAGCAGGGATTAATGAACCCAGGAAATATCCAGGCCAGAGTGAGATCTGGGGGTACAGATATGAAAGGTGAAAGGAAATATTTGGTCAGGTTGTCATTCATTTTGGCCTTGGTGGGGGACTTCTCAGGTGGGTTGGTGCCCCCACCCCCATCCGTTGTAACTTTTTAACAGAATCCCATGGAAGTGATTTTCTCTGTGTTTATCTACCCCCTTTTTTAAAGTTGCTTTATAACAACTAGCAAGTGTGTGTTATCACTTTGTTTGTATATTTCATCTTTTGTTTTGTGAATAAATTATCATTTTTAAGTCAATGATTTGATCCCTGTGTCCTCAAGAAGAGTCTGCATATAATTATGGCAAACACTGAAAAGTCACCTATGAGATTGCTGCTGATTTTTTTTTTATGCTCTCCTTTAATTGGGGGTTAAGAGCTTGCTGTTATCGCAGCGGGAGACATCCCAGGTTTGCCTTCCTGGGTTTTAAAATGGGCTTTTTCTCACATGTGGGGTGGCAGGTACCTCCCACGTTCAGGGAATCTATCACCCTGGAGGTCCTTTAAGCAGCAGTGAATAAACTCAAATGAATGGGAATCACAGAATCCTAAGGCTGGAAGGGACCTCAGGAGGTAACCTCGTCCAGTCTCCTGCTTCAAGCAGGATCAACCCCAACTAAGTCATCCAGCCAGGACCTTGTCAAGCCAGGACTTAAAAAAACTCTAGAGATGGAGAATTCCCAACCTCTCTAGGTAATGCCTTCTAGTGCTTCACCGCCCTCCTGCTGAAGTAGTTTTTCTTAATATCCAGCCTACTCCTCTCCTTCTGTAACTTCAGACCATCGCTCCTTTTTCTGCCATCTGTCATTACTGAGAACAGTTTCTCTCCATCCTCTTTAGACCTCCCCTTCAGGAAGCTGAAGGCTGCTATTAAATCACCCCGCAGTTTTCTCTTGTACAAACTGAATAAGCCTCAATCCCTCAGCCTTTCCCCATTGGTCATGTGCTCCAGCCCATTCATCATTTTTATTGCCCTCCTCTGAACCTGCTCCAGCACCTCCACATCCTTTTTCTACCAGGGGACCCAAAACAAATTGGGCCTCACCAGTGCCAAAAAGAGGGGAAAAACCAATTATCTAGATCTGCTCGCAATACTTCTCCTAATGCACCCAAACATGCCGTTAGCCTCCTTGGCAACAAGGGCACACTGTTTCCTCATATCCAGCCTTTCATCCACCATAGCCCCCAGGTCCCTCTCCGCTGTACAGCTGCTTAGCCAGTCAGTCCCCAGCCCAGAACAATGCTTTGGATTCTTCCATCCCAAGTGCAGGACTCTACACTTCTCCTTGTTGAATCACACCAGATTTCTTTTGTCCCAATCCTACAATTTATCCAGGTCACTCTGGATCCGGTCTCTCCCCTCCAACTTATCTACCTCTTCCCCTAGCTTCGTGTTGTCTGCAGACTTGCTAAGGGTGCAATCCAGTCCTTCATGCAGGTCATTAATAAAGATGTTGAACAACACCGGTCCCAGAACCAAGCCTTGGGGCACTCCTCTTGAAACCGACTGCCATCCAGATATTGAACCACTGACCACTAACCGCTGGGCCAGACCATCAAGCCAGTTTTCTATCCATCTTATTGTCCATGGATCCAATCCGTACTTCCTTAACTTATGGGCAAGAATGTTGTGGGAGACTGTCGCAAAAGCTTTACTGAAGTCCAGGTATATCACGTTCACTGACTTTCCCATGTCCACGGAGCCTGTTACCTCCTCGTAGAAGTTAATCAGGTTGGTCAGGCATGACTTGCCCTTGGTGAATCCGTGTTGACTACTCTTGATCACTTCCCCTCTTCCAAGTGCTCCAAAATGGATTCCTTGATGATCCCCTCCATTATTTTGCCAGGGGTTGAGATCAAGCTGACTGGTCTAAAGTTCCCTGGATTGTCCTTCTTACCTTTTTTTAAAGATGGGCTTTACATTTGCTTTTTCCACTCATCTGGCCTCTCTCCCAATCTCCAAGTCTTCAAAGATAATGGCCGAAACCTCGGCAATGACATCTGCCAAGTCTCTCAGTACCCTTGGGTGCATTTAATCCAGACCCGGGGTTTTTCTGTACTTTTCATTTTTCCAGGTAGCTCTTAACTCATTCCTTCCCCACCGATGGCTGCCCTCCACCTTCCCATTCTGCATTGTCGAGCACTGTAAGGTCGGAGCTGTCCTTGTCCATGAACACTGAGGCAAAAAAAAAAAAATTGAGTACTTCAGCTTTTCTTACATCATCTGTCACTAGGTTACCTCTTTCACCCATTAACGGCCCCACACCTTCCCTGATAGCCCTCTTATTTTAACATGCCTGTAAAAGCCCTTCTTCTTACCCTTCACATCCCTTGCCAGCTGCAGTTCCAGTTTATTGAGACCTTATGGCTGGGTCTACACGAGCCCCTTTCTTTTGAAAAAAAAACTGAGAATTTTAAGGAGACGATCACCCTATGTTTTAACTAATGTTATTTAAACAATCTCCTGAATACTTACAGGCCCAAATCATTATTTTAGGACATGTGAGGTTGGCAACACTGTGCAGGTCAGTGACCTACTCCTCTTTGTGTTTTTTTTAATTAGTGGCTGGATTTGTCCCTAACAGTCAGGCCATATGATGTTCAAACCTCACTGATCTGCCTTGGGGTTTGAACTCTTCAATCCTCTGGCATTTTTAAAAATCTCAACTTTGGATGACTTGTGTCAATAACCTTATTCTTTCCACGTGTCTGTAACTGACTCCGCACCCTTAAGAAATCCCATGTGAGAGGAAAGCTGCTGCAGTGAAATATTGGCTCAGTCTTCAACACTTCGCCCAGTTTGCTTTATGTTTTTTTGGTAAATCCCAGGCAGGCACAACTCCCAGAGCCACCTGCTGTTCCCCCTCTTTGGTTCCACTGGTTCCTGTTCCAGGAGCCACCTGCTGTTCCCCCTCTTCCCCCTTCCCGATCTACATTGTCACCCTAGGCAGGACTGGCCTCAGTGCAGTTCTGCGTGTGGCTGATCTGCTCTGTCACACTCACATGTGCTTGTAACTCGTGAACTTTTACTTCTTGGAGACCAGCTACAGCTCCTCCCTCCTGCCCAGGATGCTGATGGCGCCACACACCAGGGGATGTGGTGCATTGTCCCACGTCGGGCTGCATTTAGAGCAGTGACACAGAGAAAGAAGGAGTCTCCTGTGCAGCCTGAGCTGAGAACCAGCTGGCTTTCAGCCCAAACTGCGACGTCTCCTGCACTAAGCTTCAGAGGTTGGGATGACCTGAGACCCAGTTTCAGGGGTGCTGGCCCCAGCGCCAACTCTGCCATGGGTGGTGGGGGACATGGGACCATTGCTGGGCCATAGAGCTGGTCCCAGCCCTTTGCTGAGCTGCAGGCTCGGCTCTGGCTCCAGGAGGCCTGGCCACAGCTTCAGGCAGGGAGCCACTGGGGCTCAACCCAGGTCTGAGTGGGAGAAGTGCTGTGGGCTCTTGGGCTGGGCACCTCTCTGGGTCTGGCCCTGGGGTGGTGGTGAAGTTAGGGGGTAGGATGCTGACTAGCCCTGGCTCCAGCTCTAGTGGGGGAGAGGAGGTGCAATGGGGGCCAACCCTGGCAACAGCCAACGTGTGGGGGGCACGAACCCAGCTGAGAGATGAGTTGGGGTGTCCCCCATGGCATCCCTTCCTCCCACAGCTCTCCCTACTCCCCAGGACATGGAACTGCTCCCAACTATCCCCCCACCCCCCGCAGAGCACTGGGAAGCTGGGGATGAGCCCTCCAGCTGGCTGGGCTATGACACGGACCAGGCCTGGGGTTGTATCTGGGACTGGAGCTGGCCTCAGCCCTTCTACCCAAAGACCCATAGAACCACAGAGCTGGAAGGGACCTCAGGAGGTCATTGAGTCCAGTCCCCTGCCCAGCGTAGCATCACCCCCAACTAAGTCATCCCAGCCAGGACTTGTCAAGCCAGGGCTTAAACACTCTCTAGGGCTGGAGATTCCACCACCTCTCGAGGTTACACGTTCCAGTGCAGCAAGAAGTCTTGTGGCACCGTCTAGCCGAACAGAGATTTTTTTAGTTCTTTTAGTTAGTTACTTATTATATTTTCTGTTCGGCTAGACGGTGCCACAAGACTCCTTGCAGTTCTCGAAGCTACAGACTATCACAGCTCCCTCTGTGACACATTCCAGTGACTCAACACCCACCTGTTGAAATCGTTTCTCCTAATATCCAACTTACTCCTCTCCTTCTGTAACTTCAGACCATCACCCTTTGTTCTGCTGTCTGTCACGCCTGAGAACAATTTCTCTCCATCCCTTTTAGAGCTCCCCTTCAGGAAGTTAAAGGCTGCTGTTAAATCACTCCTCAGTCTTCTCTTCTGGAAACTAAATAAACCCAAATCCCTCAGCCTACCCTCCTAGATCATGTGCTCCAGCCCTTTCATCATTTGAGTTACCCTCCACTGAACCCCCTCCAGTACATCCACATCCTTTGTATACTGGGGGGCCCAAAACTGGATGCAATACTCCAGGGCTACGTCTACACGTGAAGCCAACATCGAAATAGGCTATTTCGATGAATAACGTCTACACGTCCTCCAGGGCTGGCAACGTCGATGTTCAACTTCGACGTTGCGTGGCATCACATCGAAATAGGCACTGTGAGGGTACGTCTACACGCCAAAGTAGCACACATCGAAATAAGGGTGCCAGGCACAGCTGCAGACAGAGTCACAGGGCGGACTCAACAGCAAGCCGCTCCCTTAAAGGGCCCCTCCCAGACCCAGTTGCACTAAACAACACAAGATCCACAGAGCTGAAAACTGGTTGCAGACCCTGTGCCTGCAGCATGGATCCCCAGCTGCGGCAGCAGCAGCCAGAAGCCATGGGCTAAGGGCTGCTGCCCACGGTGACCATAGAGCCCCGCAGGGGCTGGAGAGAGAGCATCTCTCAACCCCCCAGATGATGGCTGCCATGGAGGACGCGGCAATTTCGACGTTGCGGGAAGCGGATCATCTACACGGTCCCTACTTCGACGTTGAACGTCGAAGTAGGGCGCTATTCCGATCCCCTCATGAGGTTAACGACTTCGACGTCTCGCCGCCTAACGTCGAAGTTAACTTCGAAATAGCGCCCGACGCATGTAGCCGCGACGGGCGCTATTTCGAAGTTAGTGCCGCTACTTCGAAGTAGCGTGCACGTGTAGACACAGCTCAGATGTGTCCTCACCCGTTCTGAATAGAGGGGAACAACAACTTCTCTAGATCTGCTTGAAATGCTCCTCCTTTGTACCCCAGTATTCTATTGGCTTTCTTGGCTACCAGGGCCCACTGTTTACTCATTTCCAGCCTTTCATCCATTATAATCCCTCTGTCCCGTTCTGCTGTACTGTTGCTGAGCCACTTGGTCCCCAGCCTGAACAATGCTTGGGATTCTTCTGTCCCAGGTGCAGGATTCTGCACTTCTCCTTGTTGAACCTCATCAGATTTCTTTTGGCCCAATCCTTCACTTTATCCAGGTCACTCTGGATCCTATCTCTACTCTCCAACTTACCTACTTCTCTCCCTAGCTTGGCATCATCCACAGACTTTCTGAGGGTGCAATCCCATCCCTTATCCAGGTCATTAATAAAGGTGTTGAACAACACCAGCCCCAGAACTGGGCCTTGGAACACTCCTTTTGAAACCAACCACCATCCAGATATTAAGCCATTGACCACTACCCTTTGGGCCTGACCGTCAGGCCCATTTTCTACCTTTCTTATAGTCCATGGATCCAATTCATACCTGCTCAACTTATGAGCAAGAATGTTGTGGGAGACGGTATCAGAAGCTTTGCTGAAGTCAAGGTACATCTGACTTCCTCATGTCCACAGAGCCATAGATGATCGTCAGATTGGTCAGACAGAACTTGCCATTGGTGAATCCATGTTGACAACTTTCGATCACTTGTCCCTCATTCAGGTGCCCCAAAATGGATTCCTTGAGGATCCCCTCCATTATTTTCCCCAGTACTGAGGTCAGGCTGACCAGTCTATAGTTCCCTGGATTGTCCTTCTTTCCTTGTTTGCTTGGAACCTTACACTGAAAGCCATGGTGAGTCTCTGAAATGGTCTCAGAAAAGGCTAGAAGATCTATCCATGCTCTAGATAAGTGGCTTATGGCAGAAATGGAAGGAGCCACATGTATTCAGCTTATTGAAGTAAAGGGTAGGCAATAACTTATTAGAGGTCTAGACATGAAGACAATTTAAACACACAGATTAGTTAATCACCGAAAGAGTTTCCGGTGGCTCATGGTGGATTCTCCATCACTGGCAAGTTTCAAAACAAGATTGGATTTGCTTCAAGTTCTCCTCTAACTCAAAAGGAATTATTCTGGGGAAGTTCACTGGCCAACGCTCTACAGGTGATCCAGCCAGATGATTGAACTGGGCCTTTTTGGCATTGGGATCTGTGAATTTTCTCTCATGAGAGATGTGTTAGTTCTCTGAAAATTATCCTCATTTTCTGTTCCACTTGCTGGGTTACATTCAGGAATCAGTTGAGATTTTACAGGTGGGATTACTTTTTAATCTCTTACTGTCCTGAGAATGTTTGAATCTAGGAAAAGTTCACTCAGGACTATACAAACCATTGTCCTTGTCATTTCCTTTGGTTTATCTGAAAATCTCAGGGGTAAAGAATTATGGAAAACTTCTCAAAGAAGATGGGAGATGTGGTATAGATATTAATGAATGTGCTGGAATGTTTAATTAGTGCTACTTTTTGGTGATTTTAATTAGCTGATGAGTCACTGCACCTAAATATCCATAAATACTTGAAATACATTCATACCTTCCCAGGCGAAAATGACTGAGTGTTAAACGAAGGAATGATGAGGAACAGGTCGGACTCCATTGGGAGTCACCAGTTCTCCACCTATTGACCTCACACAGGTCCTGGGCCTTGAACCATAGACACGGCATTTCTTATCGTGTACATTGGGAAATATGCCAAAGCTACCAAATTGCCATTCACGTTTTATCAGTATTTGGACAGTAGCAAAGGAACCCGGATTCATACGAGTAAAAGCCCAACTTAATATTCCCAGCCCCTTTAGCTAACCTGTTTGCAACAACTGGGGACCTGGGGATTTAAAATCACACAAGAATATTTCAGTGGACTGTAAAGTTTCTCATTCCCCAGGGGAAGGATGGTTTGCAATTAGGCCCTCTGGGTATTAATTAACAGCAATATTAATTGTGTCATGACTCCTGAAATACTGCCAGAAAATTGCAAGGAGTTTTCAGAGGCATGGGCCAAGCTGTTCCCTGGTGTAACCCCCTCTTGTCAATGGGGTGACACCAGGGCTTTGCCTGAGCCAGAATGTTCAAAAAAATATCATGTCTGACTTTTGCTGTTTCCAGTTCCATGTTGATGTCCTCTGGCGCCTCTGGTCGTCCCAGGCACGGTGATGCGGATTCAATTCTGTGCTGAAGAAGGATTATCATGAAGGAAACCACTCACTGCACGCTAATGTTCTGCGGCAACAGCCTGGTAAACAAGAGGAGAACAGGGCTGGCCAATGCCACTGAAGTTTATCCCTTTCATTCATTAAACCAGCCGAGCTCATTTTCCCTTTGCCTTCAGTAAAAACCAAACACTTTGCCTGTTTTTTAACCCATCCACCTTTTCTGGTCCCTGTTCCATTGGGTGTTGGAATAGGCCCTCCCTTTAGAACCTCATCAGCCGCAGGGAAGCAAAGGCCTTTTCTCCCTGCTCCACTCACCTCATGCTCGTCCCAGATATCCATGGGATCCTGATGGATGCACGTCCAACCCAAACATGATACCCTAAAGAACGTACTCTCCATCCTCTGTATGCTCCAGACTCCCCTGCTTAATCCCTCACCTTCACCCTGAGAATCCAGGCTGTGCTTTGCTTCTCTTAGTTGAGGGGTCCGGTAGCAGCTTCCTTTGGAAGAAGAGTTGATTTGTGGTTCGTGAATTTAACTCAAATCATGAAATATTTTCAACAAAGTTCAATCCCCATTTTGCAAGGCTGACGGGCTTGGCAGAACCCCGCCCCCTTTCTAACCTGTCACCTGCCGGTTCGAACCCTGGTGTGGTTGGGGGAGTGGGGATCACCCAACATCGTTATCCCCTGCCTGGGGAGGAGAAGTCTTCCCTCTGCTGTATGGGAAGAAGATCACTGGCCTGTGGGACACTCTTCTCTCTCTCACCTGTTACCGTGGTTCTATTTGGTACAAACGGTGACACTGCTATCGAAACAAGGAGTTGGACGTTCCTCCCCCCCCCAGGCACGTTCTAGACTGACAGATATTTTGGAGCAAATGCTCAGATGCATGAGTGGGGGTGGGGTGGGGGGTTCCGGGGGGGGGGGATTTAAAGAGTGGGGTCCCAGGAAAAGGGAGGGCCGGAGCTGACAAGTTCTATTCAGTCACGGTGGAAATGGCCCATTGTCAGTAGCGTGTATCAAAAGAGGAAAAACCAGGTCAGATCAGACAGGGGCAAGCGGCCCATTGTCAGAGTCTAATGGGGAGATATTAACACCCAGGGCAGAGAAGCTGCTGTCGGAAGGGGCCGGCCACTCCCAGTCTCTGTTTAATCCTTGGTTGATGGAGTCAAATTTGCAAATAAATTTGCTCAGAGATTTCTCTCTCCATTTGATTTGTGAAATGACTTTGTTTTAGGACTGCTACTTTTAAATCTGTCACTGAGTGTCCAGGGAGATGGAAGTGTGTCCCACCGGCTTCTGTCCATTACCCTTCCTGATGTCTGATCTGTGTCCATTTATTCTTTTACGGAGAGACTGTCCAGTCTGGCCAGTGTAAATGGCAGTGGGGCATTGCTGGCACACGATGGCAGATATTCTATTTGTCGCTGTGCAGGTGAGGGAGTCCCTGGTGGTGTGGTTGATGTCAGGTGCTGTGATGGTGTCACTGGGGTAGATCTGTGAGCAGAGCTGGCAGCGAGGTTTGTTGCAGGGATTGGTTCCAGGGTTAGAGTTATTGTGTTGTGGTCGATCGTTGCTGGGAACATGCTGTCTGGCCCAGGTCCTTGTCACTCCCTTCATGAATCGCAAGGAGTGGTCATTGGGCAGAGAAAAGCAAATGAGATTGACTTCCTAGCCAGTGCGTCACAGCAGGGACCAAGACTGCCACACCCCTGCACAGACAAACAGACAGACAAACACCCTCAGAGACAGGCAAAATCTCTCAAATTCCTGGCACCTGTGAGAGGACAGGTGGTCAGACTTTCATACAGACCACAGAATGATGAAGTGAGTCTGTGCTCACGAAAGCTCATGCTCAAAACTTTTCTGTTAGTCTCTAAGGTGCCACAGGACCCTTCGTTGCTGATACAGACCACAGGCACTTGAGTCTTTCTGTGGATGTTGTATGGGGGATGTCTATGCAAGGTTGAACCTTGCAACTCGGGGCGTGACCAGCGCTGAAGGAGAGAATTTGCCAGACCATGAGAAGTCAGTATTGTCCACCACACTGTCAACACTTCCTCTGCTTGCTGGGCTCTTAGAAGACAAGTAGGGGTAAATTACAGCTAAATAACAGCACAGAGCACTGACAGCCAGGCCTGGGGGCTGGAAACAAACTTATGGGACTACAGGAAACCTGGCCACAGCCCTGACCAGGGGTCGTCCAACTCAATAAAATCGTGCTGGATTATGGATTTTGCCAAACAGGACAGTTCGGGATTACAGAGGTTTGACCTGTGCTCCATGTTGGTCATGAAATTCCTGTTCCAGAAGAACCAACAATAGACTGAGCACTGGGCTAAAAATAGCGGCGTGTCCTTGGCAGCCCAGGCAATACACCCAAGCCCAACCCTTTATGAGCTCCTACATATGTACACAGGTGGCTGTTGGCTGCTTGCGCTACCTTCTTCCCGCCCCTAGGTTTATCAGAGTTTGTGCGTGTACATCTGCCCAGGCTGGGAAATTAACCTCCAGGCTGCAGGGCTGGCAGTAAACTCAAAATAGCTTTCACTGCCCATTGATTGATACTGCCAGATTCGGAGATATGACAGCAATAAGATGAAGCTCTTTCTAATTCCCTCTTTGCATAACCATGTCTGAACTCTAAATCTCTCTCCTTTCCAACTCAACGATTTTTTAGTTTTGTCTGCTGCAATTCTCACTGTGGCACAGACAGGATAAAGATGGGTCAGAATCCCAGCCACACCCCTGTCCTTCAAGTGCAGGAGCAGCTGAGGGAGTGAGACGGGAGAGTTAAAATAAACACACACGTACGGAGGTCCACATTTCATAGAACTGGAAGGGACCTCAGGAGGCTGTTGAGTCCAGTCCCTTGCCCTCTTGGCTGGACCAACCTTCCTCCTTTCTTTTTTTTTCTTCTTTCTCCTTCTCAAATGTATTTGCCCCAGATCCCCTCAAAGATTGAGCTCACAGCCAGTGGGTTTAGCAGGCCAATGCCCAAAGCACTGAGCTATCCCTGCCCCCGCTGTTTAAACTGAGGTGGTTCCATGCTCTTGGTCCAACTATACTGGAAGCTCTAAATGACGTGAGTCTTCCTTTGACTCTCGACAACTTCGTTGTTGCAGTGGAGAGAAGCTGTGAGGTGAGGTTTCTGCCAGTGCAGCTGACAGCACAGCCTGACCCTGCGCGCTCCATCAGTCCTTCATGGTTTTCTTTTTGCAGCTACGCACCATGGAGAGAGCAGAAGGAAGAAATCAAACAGTCATCCTGGAATTCATCCTCTTGGGATATGGGAATGGCCCTGAGCTGCAGTCCCTTCTCTTCCTGCTCTTCCTAGACATCTACATTGCAACAGTGGCTGGGAACAGCCTCATCATTGCGCTGGTCGTGTCTGCTCAGCACCTTCACACCCCATGTCCTCCTTCCTGGAGGTTCGTTACACCTCCCCCAGCACAACACGAGAACTCCAACCCTGGAACCGATCCCTGCAACGAACCTCGCCGCCAGCTCCGCTCACAGATCCGCACCTCCGCCTTCCTGCCCAGGCTGCTGGCCAGTCCCTGGCTCGGGACACCCCCCTTCCCGCTCGGCTTTGTGTTGTGCGGTTGTGCGTCTCTGATGGCTTCCCCGCAGCTGCAGTTGCGCTGCTGGCCGTCACGCGGCTCCCCGCCAGCCCCGGGCGGCCGTGGCTCTGTGCTCCGCGGGACACTGGCCCGCAGTGCGGGGGGAACAAATCCGGGCTGCGGCCGGTGTGTTGCTCTGCGCTGAGCTGCGCAGGTGCCGGGGCGTTTCCTCCCGCAGCCCGCGGCCCAGGCCGCCACGCCCCTGCCCTGCCCCTGCCCCTGCCCCTGCCCGAGCGCGGGCTTGGGGCAGGGCCGGACTCAGCCCTGCGGAGGGCGGCGCGGAGCGGGGCGGGGGCGGGTCGGGAGCCCCCAGGGCATCGCACGCGGCTGCGTGACGCCGGCAGGAGGGAGGCGGGACGCAGCACCGGGGGGGTCTGTGCAGGGCCGCGCTGCAGGCGAGGAGGGGGCGGCGGGGTTGGGATGTGCAGCCCCGTCCCCCGGGGCCCTGCGCGGGAGCTGCCCCCGCACGTGCGCAGCCGGCGCGGAGCGGAGGGACTCGCGCCCGGCGCTGCAGGTTCCTCCCGCGGGGCTGCGAACTCCCGCCCCGGGGGGAGGCGGCGCCGCCGGCTCGGGCCGGTCGCGGGGTCTCTGGCGCGGCCGGCCACGCGGGACCCCTCCCTGCCCAGCACCGAGCGAGCCGCGCCGGGAGCTCGTCCCACGCGCAGCGCGGGGATGCCCAGGGCCACCCCGCCCCCGCCAGCCCCGCGCGCCTCTGGGGGGGCAGGGGCAGCCCCCCCCCCGCAGCGGCCTGACCACGTGCTCCCGGGCCCCGCCGGCTGCCCCACCCACGGGACGCGCCCCGAGGCTCCCCCCGAGGGGGGGATGGGCAGGGAGCCAGGAGTGGGGGAGGGGTACGGCCCGAAGGGGGGTGTGATGCGGTGTGACACTGGGGTGTGGGGCTGGGCCTGGTTCCCCCCGGGCTGGGGGGTGGGGCTGGACCTGGGTCCCCCGGGCTGGGGGGTGGGGCTGGACCTGGGTCCCCCCGGGCTGGGGGGTGGGGCTGGACCTGGTTCCCCCCGGGCTCGGGGGTGGGGCTGGACCTGGGTCCCCCTGGCTGGAGTGTGGGGCTGGACCTGGGTCCCCCGGGCTGGGGTGCGGGGCTGGACCTGGGTCCCCCGGGCTGGGGGGTGGGGCTGGGCCTGGGTGCCCCGGGCTGGGGTGTGGGGCTGGACCTGGGTCCCCCGGGCTGGGGTGCGGGGCTGGACCTGGGTCCCCCGGGCTGGGGTGCGGGGCTGGACCTGGGTCCCCCGGGCTGGGGTGTGGGGCTGGACCTGGGTCCCCTGGGCTGGGGTGTGGGGCTGGAGCACAGGGCAGCACTCTCAGGATCAGCCTTTGTCTCCCAGTTTGCAGAGTCCCTGCTGGCTCCCCTGGCAGAGGTGGGAACCGCCAGCTGGTGGCGGCTGCAGCAGTGGGGGAGAGATGGGCAGAAACCCTGGTCCTGGTCGCCACGGCCACCTGTGCACAGGTCTGGCCAGGCTGCACCCCTGCCGACCTCGGCCCTCCTGTGGGACCCGGGGTGTCCTTGGGCCCCCAGATAATAGTGGTGGGTCTGGGAATTTCTGACCTGGGCTGACCCGTTCGCACCCAAGGACCATCCACCCAGGTGCCGCACACTGAGCTGAATGGATTTCCTCAGCCCTCAGGAGAGGGAACCGTTGGGTACCACGGGTGAGAACAGGGCAGTGACTTCTGATGAGCGTGGGGCCGGGACCCTGCTGGAGCACAGAGCCAGAGCGCGGGGCCCCGCCGGCATCAGCCCTTCTGTGTAACGGGGGGAACCGTTTCAGATCCCAGCGAGAAACGGCCCTTCCCAGGTTTCACCGACTCCTGGAGCAAACGACCCCGGGGTCCCAGGGAGGCTGCTCTGCCCCGGGGAAGTAGGACGCTTAGGGACTTTAAAAAGTGCCGCCGGCCCTCGCCCTCAGCAAAGGGGTCAGGAGGCCAAAAGTGGCCCTTCCGCCCTGGCCAGGGCGCTGCCCGGGGCCGGGAGAGCAGCTTTTGGCACCAGAGCAGATTGTGGTTTCTTCTGCTGTTTCGCACCTGGATAATCAGAATCTCATTCGCTTTCCTCCCGTAAACTCTGAACACTTGAAGGGGGGAAGGAGGCAGCAGGATCTGTCTGCTTGGTCCTTCATTCTACACCAGCCCAGGAAACAAACATCGAATCACAGACTCCTCGGGCTGGACGGGACCTCAGGAGCTCATCGAGTTCAGCCCCTGCCCAAAGCAGGACCAGCCCCAACTGAATCATCCCAACCAGGCCTCTGTCAAACCACCACCTCTCCCGGTAACACATCCCAGTGCTTCACCTCCTCTAGGTCTCAGTATTGACCTGTCATGGTCTGGCAAATTCTGGCGCTGGGCACCAGGCAGGTCCCAAGGATGCCAGAGAAGAGAGGTTCAGCCTTAGTCTGGAGCTGTCAGAGGCCTGTGCATCCAATTCCCAGTGAATGTTAGTAACTGTACTGAGGACTGGGCACCCACATCCTACCAGGAACTTCCACACTTTCAGCCCACGCCCCTTGTTTTTACAGTCCCCACACACGAGCCTGGAGTGTTCCCGATCGCTGACCCAGGGTAACTTCACAACCCGAATGCTGGTTAGAGGAACTGAGTGATTCTGCTCATTAAATCATTTACAAACCACTTGCTCCTGTTTGTGCTTTTCCTCCACCCCTGGGACTCGTAGCATGTTGGCCTCCAGGTGTCTAGGAAGTGTTGGTCTTGTTATTTTCCAATGGTAAATTCCCTGGTGCTCCACGACTTATGTCCCAGACGAGCCGTTGGAGGGGAGGTAATTTCCCTGCGAGCAACGTGCCGTTTCAGAGACTGTGCCCTGATAAAAAGGTGGGGCAGATGCACAGATGTTGAGGTTTACAGAGCAATCAGTGTTCGAGCCTCTTTTAATCTGCCCACCGAGTGCACCTTGAGCTGCGTTGTTGGTGTAATATCTGACTGAAGTGTGTTACGGAACTGAAGCGCTTAAGACAATTCGCTCTTTTTGATCTATGGAAGCAGAGTCTGTCGCCTCGGACGCTAAACGATCCGACTTTCTCTCCGATTTTCCATCATTCCTTGTAAGAGCTGGTGTTCTGCCTCCTCTCTCACTCTCAGCGTTTTCTCCCTTTGCTTCTCTTTTCAGCTGGATGGTGCACACGGGATGTGAGCCGACTCCTGGATTTGGGAAGCAGCAACTCGTGAGGTAACGGGATGCCTGTTGGCTGCCCAGCACTGGGGGGCAGGAGAGCAGAAGGACGGCTGTCCCTGTGCCCCTGCCCTGGTCTCATCCCTCTGTGCCCTGCTCCCCTCCGTAAGAGTCTTCTCCTCACACCAGCTACTGAGTAAGTGGCAGGAGTCTTTTCGGCAGGGCTTGGCACTAAGCCAGAATTCATTATCTTTCTTACGGTTGCGCATTATAAAATGAATACAGAAAGTCAAGGAGCACATGACCTACGAGTGGAGGCTGAGGGACTGGGCTTATTTAGTTTGCAGAAGAGAAGAGGGAAGGGTGATCTGATAGCAGCCTTCAACGTCTTGAAGGGGGCTCTAAAGAGCGTGGAGGGAGGCTGTTCTCAGTGGTGACAGGTGGCAGAACAAGGAGCAATGCTCTGAAGTTACAGAGGGGGAGGTGTGAGGAAAACCGCTTTGACCAGGAGGGAGATGAAGCACTGGGGTGTGTTACCGAGAGAGGTGGTGGAATCTCCATCCCTCGAGGTTTTTACGTCCCGGCTGCACAAAGTCTTTGCTGGGATGATTTAGTTGGGGTTGATCCTGCTTTAGGCAGGTGGCTGGACTCAATGACCTCCTGAGGTCTCTTCCAGCCCTAGGACAGTATGTTTTTCTGAAAAAAGCCCAACTGTGATAGAAAAGTGTCAGTTAAGCTCCAAAGTCTACACTACTCTGGGCAGGTAGGAAATGCCGGCCTGACAGCTGTTGTTGCCACATGAATTCAGTGCCTGTGTGCCTAAGTGTTGTATTCTGGGGTTTAACTGCGATAGTCGGTTCTGTTTTCACAATCAAGAGCTTTGCCTTTTTCAGCGTGAGGGACGGAGGCAGAATGAGGAGCTGTAAATGATCTGGCACTTCCTTAATTTGAAGTGTTTAACTTTCCAGTGAGTGACACTGTATAGCTTGAGCCTTCCAGCTCTACACTGCTTCTCTCTGCCTCCACGCCCCTGGCGACAGGGAGGAATCGATAACCAACTGCAGCTCTGTGAGCTTAGAGACCGGCAGGAACTCTGAGCACTTTGGTGCAGAATCACAGAACGATAGAATGCCAGGGCTGGAAGGGACCTTGAGAGGTCGTTGAGTCCAGCCCCCTGCCCAAAGCAGGATCTACCCCAGCTAAGTCATCCCAGCCAGGACTTTGTCAAGCCGGGACTTAGAAACCTCTAGGGATGGAGATTTCACCACCTCTCTCGGTAACACATTCCGGTGCTTCACCTCCCTCCCGGTGAAAGAGTTTTCCCCATGTCCAACCTGCACCTCCCCCTCTGTAACTTCAGATCTTTGCTCGGGTCGAGAACGCATCTTGAAATACAACTTGCAGGGAATCTTTCTGCTCCCGCACTCCTCCCCAGCCGCAGTTAGCAATGGAGAACCAGACGGAGGTGAAGGAGTTTGTTCTCCTCGGACTGACCAATCTCCCAGACCTGCGACATTTCCTCTTTCCTCCCTTCCTCCTGCTCTACATGACCAGCGTGCTGGGAAACTGGGCCATCATAGCCGTGGTGATGGCCGAGCCCCGGCTCCACACCCCCATGTACTTCTTCTTGGGCAACCTCTCCAGCCTGGACGTCTGCTTCTCCACAGTCACCGTGCCCAAGATGTTGGCAGGTTTCCTCTCTCAGCACCAGACCATCTCCTTTGCTGGCTGCCTGGTCCAGCTCCACTTCTTCCATCTCTTGGGCAGCAGCGAGTCCGTACTGCTGGCCGTCATGGCCTACGACCGCTACGTGGCCATCTGCAACCCGCTGCGCTACACTGTGGTCATGAGCCCACGGGCCTGCCTGCTCCTGGCAGCGGCTACTTGGGGCACTGGTTTTCTGCATGCCCTGATTACCACAGCCATGGCTGCCGGGCTACGGTTCTGCAGCTCCAACCGCATCCACCACTTCTTCTGTGACATCAAACCCCTGCTGAACCTGGCCTGCGGCAGCACCAGCCTCAACCTGACCCTGCTCAACGTCGATGCTGCAGTCCTCGGCCTGAGTTCCTTCATCCTCACGCTCTGCTCCTACCTCTACATCATCTCCTTCCTCCTCCTGAAGGTCCAGTCACGGGAAAGCAGGAGAAAGGCCTTTTCCACCTGCACCTCCCACCTCACCGTGGTGTCTCTGTTCTACGTGCCCGTCCTCGGCAACTACATGATTTCCTCTCCAGGTTTCCCCTCTGACAGAGACATGATACCCACCCTCATGTACAGCATCGCCACCCCAGTGCTGAACCCCCTCATCTACACCCTCCGAAATGACGAGGTGAAAACAGCACTAAAAAAACTCCTGAACGGGAAACTCTTCCCCAACAGGACTTGAATCAAATGAAAGCAGAAATAAACACAATCAAAGGGTGAGTCTGTGGACACTGGTGTTCTGAACCACAATACCGTTCAATGGGGTTTCCTCCAGTTTCTCATTACTGGGTTCACTGCAGGGCAGAAATAAGAGGATGTGAGAACTTGAATGTCATTCCTTATGGTGAAATGTTTGGATTTTCTCAGCGAGGTCGCTGCATTAGTCTGTGTCTTCACACAACAAACAAGCAGTCCTGTCGCACCTGAAAGATGAACAATATTATTTACTTGCTTTCGTGGGACAGAGCCACTTCTTCGCTCGGCCGGCAGCTCCCGTGATCTGGCATGACGCGAGTTAGCTGGACGGCCACTTACGATGCGCGTGGCCAAGTTTCCCACGGTCCCATAAAGTTTGTTTCCAGCCACCAGGCCTGGCTCTCAGTGTCTGTGTGGTTTCTTAGCTGTAATTTACCTCCAAACATCTTCCAAGAGCCCAGTGAGCCCTAGGCAATGTGCTAGACAATACTGACCTCCTCCTTCCTCTTCCTACATGAGCCTAAATCCCTCAGTCTCTCCTTGTGAGTCATGTGCTCCAGCCCCCCAGTCATTTTCAATGCCCTCTGCTGAACCAGGTCCAATGTTTCCATCTCCTTTCTCTGCTGGGGGCCCAGAACTGGGTGTAAAGCTCCAGATGTGGCCTCACCAGAGCCAAATAAAGGGAAATAACTTCTCTAGAGCTGCTGGAAATGCTTCTCCAAATGCACCCCAATATGCCATTAGCCTTGTGGGCTACAAGGGCGCATTGCTGACTCATATCCGGCCTCTCGTCCACTGTAATCCCCAGGTCCTTTTCTGCTGCACTGCTCCTTAGCCAGTCAGTTCCCAGCCGGTAACAATGCTTGGGATTCTCCCATCCCAACAGCAGGACTCTGCTCTCATACTTGTTGAAACTCATCAGGTTTCTCTTGGCTCAATCCTCCAGTTTATCTAGATCCCTCTGGCCCCTATCCCTGCCTTCCAACATATCTACCTGACCCCCTAGCTTCGTGTCATCTGCAAATTTGCTGCGGGTGTGTTCCTTCCCCTTATCCAGGTCGTTAATAAAGATGTTGAAAAATACTGGCCCTAGAATGATCCTTGGGACATTCCACTTAAAACTGAACTCCATCCAGCTATTGAGCCATTGACCACTACCTGTTGGGCTGGACCATCTAGCCAGCTTTCTATCCATCTTTCAGTCCATGTATCCAATCCGTTCTGCCTTAACTTATGGACTGGAATGTTGCGGGACACTCTATCAAAAGCTTTGCTAAAGTCAAGGTGTATCACATCCACTGACTTCCCCATGTCCACAGAGCCAGTTACCTCATCATAGAAGCTAATCAGATTGGTCAGGCACGACTTGCCTTGGTGAATCCATGTTGACTGCTCTTGATCACTTTCCCCTCTTCCAAGTGCTTCAAAATGGATTCCTTGATGATCCCCTCCATGATTTTTCCAGGGACTGAGGTAAGGGTGACCGGTCGAGAGTTCCCTGGATTGTCCTTCTTTCCTTTCATAAAGGTGGACACTATGTTTGCATTTTACTAATTGTCTGGGACCTCTCCTGAGCTCCACGAGTTTTCAAATATAATGGCCAAAGGCTCTGCAATGACATCTGCCAATTCCCTCAGTGCCCTCGGATGCGTTAGATCTGGAGCCAGGGATTTGTGTGCGTCTAGACAGGCTGGCTTCTGGGACGGATTCTGTTTCCCCCCCACCCACGCTCACTCTTTCCTCACTCACACAAGGGAAAGCTCACGTCAGAGAAAGCCATTTCTCTGACAAAGGAACCGCCTGGATCTCCCACACACTTATGGGATCTATGAACAATTTCTTATCCGCTCATTATAATCCGTATCGACCCAGAAGCTGCCCCCGAACAGCTTTTGGAAAGTTAAAGCACTGAAACCCAGCAGCGCCTGGACTGAGTGGAGGTTTTGTACCACAGGGAGGCCGGGGGCACTTACTGGGGCGGTAAAGGCAGTGGTGCTACAGTGGTGGCTACTCCCAGGGGCTGAGGCTGGGCAGGCTGTCCCTGGGCTCCAGGTAATATACACAAACCTGGAGGAGAACACGTCAATCTCCCTGGACACTCAGGAGCAGATTTAACAATAGCCGTCCTACAGCGAGGGAAAAAATCCAACAATAAGCTGCAAAGAGAAATTTCAGAGCTGCATTTCATTTGCAAATTTGACACCATCAACCAAGGGCTGAACAGAGACTGGGAGTGGCTGGCCCATTACAGAAGCAGTTTCTCTGCTGTTGATCTCACACCTCCACATTAGCTACTGACAATAGACCACTTGACTGAACTCACTTGATTTCTCCTCTCTTAATGTTCACAACTCCACATTAACTGCCGATGATTGGCCACATCCACCCTGACTGAATAGACCTTGTCAGCTCTGACCCTCCCTTTACTGAGCCTCCCTCTTTAAACCCTCCTCCTAACACCTCCCCCCCAACTCATGCATCTGATGCAGCGGGTCTTTGCCCACGAAGGCTCATGCTCCAAAATATCTGTTAGTCTATAAGGTGCCACAGGACTTCTTGTTGTTTTTGAAGAGACAGACGAACTCAGTACCTCTCTGAGACTTGAATCTGGTGTGAAACCGCAGGCCCCAACTAGCACCTGAGGAATCTCCTCAGAGTTGAGCTTGTGTAACCCGAACACCTACTAGGTGTGTTTGACTGTCCCTCTGGAGGCACCTAAACCACTCAGGCTTCATCTACCCTCGAGAGTTTTGTTGAGGTTTGGTTGACAAAACTCACGTTGCATCTACACACAAAATACATTCTGTCAACAGAAACTGTTGACAAAAAAGCTGTGTACGTGCTCCGGGGGGCCGTGTTGTCAGCAGAGCAGATCAAAAGATCCAGCCGCTTTTCTGTATAGACACGATCTGTCGACAGAAGTTTTGTGGGAACATCTCTTCGGACAGCAATGCCTGTGGGCAGATGCAGCTAGTGCAGGCGTAACCCCACAGAACTAGAGAAGGAGTCTCTGCACAGCCCTGGCTTTGAGCTCACGCTGCGGTCCTGGGTTCAAGTCCCCCTGTCAGTGGTTACACTTGCTCATTGGCTTCTGCATCTGACAGGTGCTAAATGTACACAAGCCCTGGGATGGGATGGGAGTGCTGGGCCAAAGAACCATCAACAGCAGGATGGGGGGAGTCCCTGCAACTGGGCCTGGCTGAATTCTGATGTCTTTGTAGTGGGGGACTGCCTGGAGCCCCGGTCACCCCCACAAGCCCAGTCATGCTGGGACCTCAAACAAGGCTCGGGAAGCTCACGTTTAAGGAGTAAAACTTTCAAAAGCATCCACAGGAGTCAGGAACCTAAAGAGAAGAATTTATAAGCATTTAGGCTCCTGAATCCCCTTAACTTCAGGTGCCCAGGGCTGAGGGACTCAAAGGCACAGAGGTGAAAGTTATGGGAGCTGGGAGCCTAAAGAGCAGTGAGGGTCTGGACCTGACACACTTCCAGAAATGGCCAAAGACACAGAGCTGCTTCTTTTGGCCCCCAAATCCCTATGAAAATCTGGTTTTCACTTTCAATAAGACTTTGGCTCACAAGTGCCTAAGTCCCTTAGGGCCAGGCTTCCCGAGGTATTTAGAAGCATGTATTGTCTGGTCCAAGAGCCCTTTGAAAGCCAACAGGGTATCAGCCTACAGGGAAACTGCCACAGGTGCAAGGGAAGGTGCAATTTTCGACTGACTAAGCTGCTTGAGGGCAGCTCTGGGTGTGGGACGCTTACAGCTGGGCCTGGTGAGCGTCAGTACCAGCGACTCGCTTCCCAGCAGCAGGGCTCAGCCCCTGCCGACAGGCAGCGCAGGAGACACCCGGCTTGAGAACTTGGTGGGGTGATTTATGGCTGTTCTGAGACCTCGTCACGGCAAATGGCGTTTCAAAGGCTCTGAAGCGGCAACACTTTGAATCTCAGCATCTACTGACATTAAATAACTCCTAGACTCACCTGGGAGGAGCCGTTTTCAGGGCAGCACCACCTCACTGCCACGGGCAGCCCCAGTGAGCTCCTGTGACCTGCCAGCCCCCTGCCTTGAGCTCCACCCCCTGCCATGAGCCCCCCAGATCTCCCAGCTCCCAACCCTGATTCCTACCTCCATCACCCCCTGCCCTGGTGCCTGCATCCCCACACTCAGTCCTCCCCACACCTCCCTGCCCCCTCCACACCGAGCCCTGACTCCTGCTCACCCAAACACCCTCACAAAGCTACGGGCCTGAGCGATGCCGGGTGTGATGGGGTTCTGGGGTCCCCCAAGCTCTGCACCCCGTCCGCAGGCAGAAGAGTCTCTCACTTAGCAGGAAAACAGCAGGTTTATTAGCCGACAGGACACAGCATCGTACAGAGGAGTCAGTACAGCCGGCAGAGACAGCCAGTCCCATCCATGTTGGGGAGAGGAGGCCCCGAGGGGCCCCCAGAGCTGGGGCCTGGCCCCCTCCTTTGTCTCTCTCTCCCTCAGCCCAGACTAACTGCTTCCAACTCCCAGTTCCAATTCAAACCCCTCAGGCTCCACCTCCTCCTTTGTCTGCAGTACAAAGGTGTTACCTGGTCGTCAGGGTTACCCTCAGCAGGACCCCACACCCTCTGTGAGCCACTCACATACACACAGGTATCCCCCACTCCATCACACCGGGTGCATCCCAATACATCCGCAACTGTGAATGCTGCGCAGGCCAGGAGCGTATCAGCCCTGGAGTCTCCCGCGCTGGAGGTTTTCAGGAGCTGGTTGGACAAACACCTGTCAGGGAGTGTCTGGATAATCGTTAGCCCTGCTGTGAGTGCAGGGGGCCGGCGCTAAGTGGCCTCGTGAGGTCCCTCCCAGGAAATATTTTCAGAGGGGGGAATGCGTAGGAACAGCGCCTGAAGGAGAACAAATGTATTTAGGACATATCGACCCACGTGCTTCAGGGCACAAGGAAACAAGGGTCAGGAATATTTCCCTCCTGGTCTCTAGCATGGATGGAACTGACCCAAAATGACCATGAGCCTCGGCTGAGCTCACGGCCCCTTAGTGCCAGGCGTCATAGGGTCACACGATGGGAGGCAGAGCCTGCACTGGAGAGCTCCGGGCTTCTGTGCACATCTCTCCTTGAATTTCAGTGGCATCTGGGCCTCTCAGGTCGTGGAACATCTCAGGTGAAATAGACAAGTTGGCCAAACACCTGGAGAGAGAGTCATTGTTATCGCTAAGATGGCGACGCCTCCGAAACCAGTGTTATCACTGAGCGCCGCAGCACAGACCAACTGCCCCATGGTCCAACAGGCGTTTCACTGCAAGTGTGATGTAGTGGGGGGATACGTGTGTGTATACAGGGGGGCACTCACAGAGGGGGGGGCTCCTGCTGAGGGTAACTGAGGCGACCAGGTGACACCTCTGGGCTGCAGACAAAGCGGGAGGTGGAGCCTGAGGGGTTTGAATCAGAACTGGGAGCCTCCTCTCCCCAGCATGGATTGGACTGGCTGTCCCTGCCTGCTGTACTGACACTTCTGTACGATGCTGTGTCCTGCTGGCTAATAAACCCGCTGCTCTCCTGCTGAGTGAGAGTCACTCCTGCCTGGGAAGATGAATTCCTTGAGTTTGGTGTGGTTCTCCTCCTGGCTTGGCTTTCAAGCTCTTTCTTTTGGCACTTCGGTCCATTTTTTTCAGCCAATGAGGGCAAAAGTCCCATTTAAAAAAAAATCTAGATGTGTTTCAAAATGTGCTTTTGTTTCAGATAGCTAGATAGAGAGCTAGATAGGCAGATTTCGTCTGTTACAGTACTGGTCCTTCCATAACCCAAAGGATTATTTAGCTCCATATGGATGGAGAAGGTTCGTTTTAGAAACATTGAGCTAATGGTTCTTCCCAAGGCCTCTTTCACCTGCGTGTTCCTCAGGCAGTAGATGAAGGGATTCAGCACAGGGATAACAAGGGTATAAACGCAGACACCTCTTTGCTCTGGGAAAGAGATACTTGGGTATTGGTCTGGGCGAACGTGAAGGTAGGAGACCCATAAAATACACTCACAGCCACCACGTGGAAGGTGCAGGTGGGGAAGGCTCCGCCTCTGCCCTCGGCAGAGCCAATCCTGAGGACGGTGGAGCTGGTGTAGGCGGAGGAGATGAGAATGGCTGTGGAGGTGCTCACGAGGATGAGGCCAGATGAGGTGAACAGCACCAGCTCATTGGTGTCTGTGTTGCTGCAGGGGGGAGTTCGCAGGGGTGGAAGGCCACAGGCAAAGAGATCCCTCTCGCTGGACCACAGAAACACAGGGTGAAGGGGAAGACTGGCTGCACTGTGCAGTTTATGACCCCACAAAGAGAGGAGCCCAGCAGCAGCTCAACACAAACCTGCTTGGACCTGGCGATGGGACAGAGCGGGCGGCAGACGGCAGTGCACCAGTCGCAGGCCATGGCTGCCAGGATGCAGGTCTCTGCGGCGACACAGACCCTGAAGAAGAAGAATTGGGGGGTGCATCCGCTGGAGGAAATGGGTTTGCTGCCTGCTAGGAACGGCGCCGTGGCTTTGGGGTGATGGTGGAGGAGTAGCAAAGGTCTAAGGATGGCAGACGGATGAGGAAGAAGTGCGGGAGGGGGGCGCGGGAGGGATGACTTCAATGAGGAAGGCCACAATGGCGTTTCCCAGCCTGGTTACTGTGTAAATCACCAAAAATGCCACCAAAGGGCCGAACTTTGGCCCTGGACCACTTGCAGCCCCAGCAGGGGGAGTTTTGTCAGCGCTGTGCAGTTTCTGCCTTTTGCTGGCTCCATTTCCTTGGGAAGCTCTCTGGCCACGTGCCCTGTGGTGCCACCAGAGCCCCCCGCTTTCGGTACCCCTGTCACAATCTGGTCTGCTGCTGTCCGTGGGACCACCAATGTCAGCAACTGCTGAACAAGGCCATTAAGGGGTCACGTGCTTGTGACTTTCCATTGCTGCCTGGTGCCCCTGAAGTCAGGGTCAGTTCTGTGGCTGGTTTCCGTGGGAAGAACAGACCTTAGTGCAAACCGAATGTGGACGCTGACTCTTGTCCTCACATCTGCCAGCTCCACGCCCTGGTCCCTGAGCCAAGAGACCAGCTCTCATGGCCAGCTCACGCAGCCACTGCAGTCGACAGGAGACCGTCCCCCGACTTGGAAGGATGTGGGTCAGGCCCTCGATGTCTCAGAAGGGGCCAGACAAATGCCCACCGAAGTCCATGGCTCAATGGAGGTCAGAGCATCCAGACCAGCTTGATGTCTGGCTACACTGAGGCCCCTGAAGCTGCAGTGATTTACCCAGCTAGGATCAGGGCCCCCCCCCCGACCCCCAGTCCCTCTCCCCCTCCGATCCCAGTTCCTCTCTGCCCCCGACCCCCAGTTCCTCTCTGCCTCGACCTCCAGTTCCTCTCCGTCCCCCAACCCCAGATCCTCTCCATCGCTCATCCCCAGTTTCTCTCCGCCCCCACGACCAGTTCTTCTCTGCCCCGACCCCCACTTCCTCTCCGCCTTGACCTCCAGTTCCTCTGCGCCCCCCAACCCCAGTTCCTCTCCGCCTCGGCCCCCAGTTCCTCTCCACCCCCCAACCCCAGTCCCTCTCTATCGCTCATCCCCAGTTTCTCTCCGACCCCACGACCAGTTCCTCTCTGCCCCAACCCCAGTTCCTCTCTGCACCCAATCCCCACTCTCCACCCCACACCCCCAATTCCTCTCCATCCACCGACCCCCAGTTCCTCTCCATCCTCCACCCCCACTTCCTCTCTGCCCTGACCCCCAATTCCCCTCCACCCCCCAACTCCAGTTCCCCTCCATCACTCACCCCCAGTTCCTCTCTGCCCCCACGCCCAGTTCCTCTCTGCCCAGACCCCTAGTTCCTCTCCGCCCCCAAGTCCAGTTCCTCTCCACCCCAACCCTCAGTTTCTCTCCGCCCACAACCCCACTTCCTCTCCACCCCCTCGACCCCACTTCCTCTCCATCCACCGTCCCCCAGTTCCTCTCCACCCCCGACCCGAATTCCTCTCCGTACACCGACCACCAGTTCCTCAGCCCCAGGGCAGGATCAGCCCCCCATCTCAGCCCCAGGGGAGGATCAGCTCCTGCCTTGGCCCCAGAGCAGGGTCAGCCCCTGCCTCAGCCCCAGGGCAGGATAAGGCCCATGGCAGGATCACCTATCTCCTCAGCCCCATGGCAGGATCAGCTCCCTCCTCAGCCCCAGGGCAGGATCAGCCCCCGCCTCAGCCCCAGGGTAGGATCAGCCCCTCCCTCAGCCCCAGGGCAGGATCAGGTCCTGTCTCTGACATCAGAACACCCCAGAGCCTGCGGGACTCCCTGCTACAGGAGGGGCTGGGTGGGGAGAGGGGGGCAGTGGGGAGTGGGAGGGGCTGGGGGCTGGCTGGGGGGCACCACAATTATCCCTCTTCCTTGCAGCTCTCTGCTTGAGACCCGCTCCCCTGGCCCCTGGGAGCTTTCCCTTTTCTGAGCGAAAGGAGCCCAGGTCTGTCCGGCTCCCCCACAGCTCATGTTCTCTGCACCTTCCACCAGCCTTGTGCTCTTCTCCGCACCTGCTCCCCCTTCTCCACAGCCTTCTGCAAATGTGGGGCCAGCCCTGGGCACGAGCCCCACGGAGGCTGCTCAGCGCAGAGCGGGGGGAAGGAATTGCTGCTCCTGGCTGGCTCCCAACACCCGGCAGTGCCGCCCACAAGCAGGTTGGTGCTTCTGGCAACAGTCTCACCCTGTTGACTCCTCTGGAGCTTGTGCTCCGCTCTGAGCCCAGATCCCTTTCTGCAGGACCCCTCCCTCGACGGCCACTTCCCCGGCTGGGTGTGACACGGATTGGGCCTTCCTCAGGGGAGCACTTTGCACTTGGCCTTGTTCAGCTTCACCCCATTGACCTCAGGCCGTTTCTCCAGAGTGCCCAGATCATTCTGAGTTACGACCCTGTTCTCCCTCCCAGCTTGGTATCACCTACAGATGTAAGCAGCGCACTCTCCACGCCCAGATCCACATCGCCGAAGATACTGAGCAGAGCCTGTCCCAAAACAGACCCCTGCAGAGCCCCCCTTGTTCTGCCCTTCCAGCAGGGCTGTGACCCATTAATAACGACTCTCTGAGAATGGCTGAACACCCACCTTACAGCAGCCCCATCTAAGTTGTATTTGCCTAGTATATTGATAAAAGGATATGCCAGACGATATCAAATGACTTACTAAAGCATAGGTACACCACATCCACCCTTTCTCCCTTGCCCACAAGCCTTGTTATCCTATCACAGCTATCGGATTGGTTGGACATGATTTGTACTTTACATATCCATGCTGGCTGTTACCCAGCCTCTTATTTCCTTTCAGATGTTTCCAGATGAATTCCTTAATTATTTGCTCCATTATCTTTCCTGGCACAGAAGTTAAACTAACTGGTCTGTAACTTCCTGAGTTGTTTTTATTTCCCTTTTTTGTCAATGAGAACATTTTTGCCCTTTTCCAGTCTTCTGGAATCTCTCCAGACTTCCAGGACTTTTCAACCATGAAAGCGAAAGGCTCAGATACCTCCCCTTTCAGCTCCACCAATACTCTAGGAGGCATTACATCAGGTCCTGGTGACCTGCAGACATGGAACATTTCTAGGTTATTTTTGCCTTTTTCTTTTTTTATTTTATCTTCTAAACCTGCCCCCTCCCCACTATGGCTCACCACGTCAGGCATTTCTCCATCCGACTTCTTGGTGAAGACCAAAATAAAGAGGTCATTAAGCAGCTCTGCCATTTCCAGTTTTCTTGGTATTGTCCCTCCCTCCTCACTGAGCAATGAGCCTACCCTATCCTTGGCCTGTCTCTTGTTTCTAATACATTGCTGGTGCTACAGCTGACCCATTCTTACCTCCTTCTGTGGCACACGTCCTCAGCATCGGACGCCCCCGCAAACCTTTCCCTGTCAGCATCCCACATCTCATCGTCAGCAGCAAGGGGGTAGTAAGGAAACAGCTTCACATAATCTGACCTGGGAAGGACATGGCCGGCAGAGGTGAACCTGCTATGAAACATCCCTCCTTGGACGCTCTGTTTTCCTTTGAGATTTCCAATTTTGGCAGTTGAAAATCAGGACCAGACTTTGACTAAACCTGTTCCTCTGGGCTTTCTTTTTTTCCACAAATTATAAATCCAGGGAAATTGTTCTACCTTTCGTATTTTAAAAAAATATAGAAATTTAAAATTTTGGGGTAAATTGGCAACAAGAGTTTCACTTCCCAATTTCCCTTCACCGGGACCCCCAGCCTAATTTTGACTAACTCAACTTTTCATGCTCTAATTTCTCCAGTGGTGAGAAAAGCTGCTCTTCTGTAAAGTTTTTCTCAAGGCTCCTTTCACCTCTTTGTTCCTCAGAGTGTAAATTATGGGGTTCAACACTGGAGAGACAATTGTGTTCAACAGGGAAATCAATAGGTCACTCTCTGTAGTGGAGCCAAAGTTGGGCACCAGGTAGGTGATGAGGGCCGTTCCATAGGACACAGTCACCACCATGAGGTGGGAGGAGCAGGTGGAGAAGGCTTTACGCCTTCCCTCCGCAGATGGCAGCTTTACGATGGTGGAAATAATGCGGACGTAGGACAGGAGTATCAACAGGAAAGGGCACAGGATGAACAGAACTGTTACCATGAGACCTACAATCTTAATCTGTGACGTGTCGGCACATGCCATACTCAGTACTGGTGGGAAGTCGCAAAAGAAGTGGTGGATGCGGTTGGAGCCACACAAGGGCAGGCTGAAGATCCACATGGTCAGAGGAACTTCCACCGAGATGCCAGAAGCCCATGAAGCCCCCGAGAGCATAGCACACACCCGGCCGCTCATGATGGTCGTGTAGTGCAGGGGGTGACATATGGCCACATAGCGGTCGTAGGCCATGGCTGCGAGGAGGCAGCATTGTGTGAGGGCCATAATGGCATTGACGTACATCCCCGCTGCACAAGCTGCAATGGAGATGGTCTTTTCCTCCACCAGGAGGTGAGCCAGCAGCTGAGGGACCACACTGCTGGTGAAGCAGATTTCTGATGCAGACAGGTTCACCAGGAAGAAATACATGGGGGTGTGGAGGGAGGGGCTCAGCTTTATCAGCAGGATAACCAGCAGGTTCCCTGTCAGGGTAAGCAGGAAGATGACCAGAAGCACTACAAACAGAAGGATTTGCAGCTCGTTAAGGTACGAGAACCCCACCAGGACGAACACATCGGAGATGGTCTGGTTCCCTCCAGGGTCGCTGTCAGAAGAGGTCATCTGTAGGGGGACAAAGAGACTGGGTCTGAGACATATTAGAAATGTGACTGTAAATTACAATGTTTGTCCTGGTTTCCTTCCTGTTGGGACCCTTCTGACTAACACTTGCTGAAATTTCTCTGTAAATAATAGTGACTAACCTGGCCTTGCTCAGGGCTTTAAGCAGAGTCAGGGACATTTGGTTCGTGTGCTCAAGGGGTTGACTTTCCGGTTCTGTCTCTTTGAAGTCAGGTTTCTCTGGGCTCCTCACTGTCACTGGGTTGAGATGTTCACTGTCTTCTCCTGTCCATGTGAAGGTGAGTTTCCCGGAGTTTTCATTTTCATCTGCTGGAAGAGCCGCTTGTCTCTGTCTCTGTGTTTTCAGTCCGTGTTGTCTGTTTGTTGCATTTCCAACGCTCTCGATGGGGCCGTTCTGTGTGAATGGGATGGAGCTGGACCTGACGGGGGTCTAATTCCCTCAGTGAATGTGGCGCTGTGTAAGTTGTGTCACTTCCAGTGGGAAAGTGCATTTCCTGCTCTGCGTCTCTGCTGTCTCGCTGGTCTGAAAGGCGTGGTGAGAAGGAATGGTGCGGTAGGCTGAGCCCATGGTTGTGGATCAGCCTGGTGCAGCCCAGGGGTGAAGGTAACAGCTGTGTGTTCTATGTACTCTTGTATGGGCACCCCCAGCCCTTGGGGGGCTCCCGATGGGCTGTGTAAGATATGTCAGTGGGGGTGGAGGCGGGTGGCTGAAGGCTGGCGGGGAGGGAGTGTTGGGGTGGGGGAAGGTGGAAGGGAAGAGGTGGGTGGAGGAGGAGGCGGAGCTGGGAAAGTTGGGGGACCAGGGCAGGCGGCAGAGGGTGCTGCAGTGAGGGAAGGAGGCTGCAGGGGAGGTCTAGTTGTGTGTGGTGGTTAAGGGCAGTGGATGGGGGTGCAGAAGTCAGAGGAGTTGGGGGGACTCAGGGCAGGGGGTGGGAGGTGCTGGGTGGTTGTACACCATGGAGATGATTATCGAAAGGGAAGGGCTGTGAGGGCAGGGATGGGTCAGGCAGAGGGTTTGGGGTGTCGGAGGGTCGGGGGTGAGGGCAGGAGCTGGAGGTGCAGATGTCACAGCAGGGTTTGCTTTTGGGGGGGGTCTCAGGGCAAAGGTGGAGGGGGATGGTGTGAGGGGAACAGGCTCAGGACAGAGGATGGGGGGGGTGTTAGGACAGGTGTTTGGGGTCCCTGCCGGGGTGTGAGGGTCTGGGAGGGTTGGGGCAGCTCAGGGCAGGGGGTGGAGGGTGGCAGACGGAGGGTGCGGTGTGGGGGTCAGTGCAGAGTCTGGGGGTGAAAGTGTCACCGCAGCCGAGTTCCCAAATACGATTTCTCAGACGAGGGCACATTCTGCTCTCACTCGTATGTTAATGATACGAATAATCACACCAGTGCCCGGATTCCCCTGCAGTGACACCTCTCACCAGCAAACGGACACTGCGGAGCTGAAACACGCTGGAAACCGTTTTCCGATGGAGAAGCCCCCTGGAATCTGAAAGCAGTGGGGGACTTTGGCCTTTTTGCCCTGCACAGCGTTATTCTTCCTTCAGTGTTAGTGAATGACCCAAATCATTCCTGCCTCCCTCACAGCCAGTTCTGCAACACATTGGTTTGTGTCCACAAAAGAGACAAGACCAAGGGCCAGCTCCTTACGTGGTGTAAATCATAACAACACCGGGGTGTAAGGGGAGCTGCAATGAGGACAAGGAGCAATGGGCTTAAACTACAGCAAGGGAGGTTTAGGTTGGACATCAGGAAAAATTTCCCAGCTGTCAGGGTGGTTAAACACTGGAGTAAATTACCTGGAGGGGCTGTGGAATCTCCATCCCTGGAGATCTTTAAGAGCAGGTTAGACAGACACCTATCAGGGACGGTCTGTGCAGTGCAGGGGACTGGACGGAACAACCTCTCGAGGTCCCTTCCAGTTCTAATGTTCTATAATCCTATGAGTCTCCGAGTTACACCACGTGTGAAGCTTTCTCCTATGACGGTAACACAAAGAATTTTGCAAGAAAGATCCTACGATGCAGGAGACATTTCCTACATGTTTTACTTCAGGCTCATTTGTTGAAAAGGAACTTCATAATCGCAGGTGTGACCGTGAAGTGACAGAGCTGAATTTAAAATGAGACACAATTAAAGATTTTGCCTGCGCTTAACTTCCTCACTATGGGGCTCTCACAGCACTGCAGCAAATAATAGTAAGCTAGTTAGCGGGAACCAGAGTGACAGAAGAGACACACTGAGGGTGAATGCCCAGAACTGAGACTGTGTTCTTCTGACTCTCAATGACACACGCTCTCCAAGAGAACAAAGAGAGAACATGAAATCACAGGACCAAAGGAAAGGGTGGGGCTGAGCTACGCCCAGTGCACATCACAGAACCTTTTCTAACAGCATATCACAGAACCTTTTCAAACAGCTGTGAATGATATTTTGTAAACATACAGCAGTGAGAAATCTTGTGTCTCTCTTCAGAGCTCCTTTGGGGAACCTTCACTGACATTACGAAGGACTTTGCTCAGTACGACCATGGCACTAAGTGCAGAGCTGGCCGGGAAATGGAATTTGCATCCCGTGGGAAATGCCAGTGTGTGTTTTCACACTGAATCAATATGAAAAGTTGAAGCAGCAAAAACCCAAATTACAGTTCACAAGAGTCCGTATGAACTCAAACGTCCAACACAAAATGTTTTCTCAGTGTTTATGTATAGAAAACATCCACATAGATTAATTCTTTTTCCAGAATGGATTTTGGTCTATGCTTTTATTTCTTGGCTGCCATTTGGATCGAATTCTTTCATTATTTGGCCTTATTTAGTTTGCAGAAGGGAAGAGTGAGGGGGGATTTGATAGCAGCCTTCAAATTCCTGAAGCGGGGCTCGAAAGAGGGTGGAGAGAGGCTGTTCTCAGTAGTGACAGATGGTAGAACAAGGAGTCTAGGTTGGATATTAGGAATCAGGGTGGGGAAGCACAGAAATGTGTTTCTGAGAGCGTTGATGGAACCTCCATATCAAGAAGTTCTTTAGTCCCATCTTGACAAAGTCCTGGCTGGGATGATTTAGTTGGGGTGATCCTACTTTTGGCAGGGGGCTGGACTCAATGACTTCCTGGGTTCCCTTCCAGCCCCAGCATTCTACGATTTACTCACCACTGAGAATAAGGTCCGGGGAGATTCTTGTCATTGAAAGCTCAGTGGTAATTTCAGTGCTCTTCTGGTCACCCAGACAGTCCCCTAAGAAACAGGAGACCATGCAATAAATTAACAAAGCCCCATTGTGTAACGAAAGGGCTCAGATAAATTCAGCTATGAGAGACCACCTCTAAATTAGTGAGCTTCACCTGTGGAGCATGTGCCGAGGTCGTACTCAGGAGTGGATATTCTGATGAGAAGAGATCAGATGGAGCCCACCCAGCCGACTGTGTTCAAATTCACAAACAGCACACACCTTACGAAACAACAGCTACACTCAACAGATAGTGAATAATGAGGAGGAGGAGGAGGATGAGGAGGAGGAGGAGGAGGAAGGCTGGGAAGCAGAGTGGAGAAAAGACGAGACCTGTGATAAGAAAGAACACCAACATCACCACCACAAAAAGAATCAGGCGTCGGGGTGGGGGAGGTGGTGTGGGGCTCATCTGTCACTCTGCTGGGCACTATGGAATGAGGGGACCAGAACTTCACCTTGTGCCAATGACCCCCACGCCCTGAAATCCAGCGCTTGGCCTCACCCCAGATAGCGACATTAGCTAAATTCTGAATGCAAGACAGACAGACAGACAGACAGACAGACAGACACTCAGGTTCTCCACACACACATATGGAAATTTTAGATGAAGGAACCAGTGAGGTGATTTGGCTCCCGTTGCAGAGTGGGGCACAACACTGAGGATTGCAGTGGGAGGATGGTTGGGGGCTGAAGGCTCCTTTTCCCTACCTTGTTCAGGATGGGCAGTTCCATCTCCCAGCTGCTGCTGGTGCTGGACGTGCTGAAGGAAACAGGTGTGTTTATCACATTCACTGGCTTCTGGGACCAAGTCCCTCAGGCAAAATTTCTTGCCGTATTCCCCAGAGGAAAACAACACTGCCTCAGGCTGCAACAAACAAAAGTCATTGAGAGAAGCGGTTTGTAGGAAGTTGTATCATCGTCACCCTCATCTTCACCTGTATTTTCTAAATTAACATCATTCTGAGATTCGCTCTCCTGGTAAATTATTTGACCTCTTTTGCCTAACAGGAGGACTGATTTGTCCCAGGAAGACACCCCAGAGTCAGGGTGGGGACAACCCCCAGGGCTCAGGGGAGCAGGTTCCTGATGCTCAGACTCTTGTCTCAGAACCGCAATGAGAGCCCAGGAGCTCTGACTCCCACTCCCGCCTGCTCTAACCATTACACCCCACTGCTCTGCCAGAGATGAGACCAGAAGCCAGGAGTCGTCACTCCCAAGCCCATTGCCCAGACCACAGGGCCAGATTACTACTTACCCCAGGGGCAGCCAGGGCCACCCCTGCTAGGGCCCTGGCTTGGATGGGGTAGAGCAATGAAGGCCCACGTCCCCCCTGCCACCAGACGCCGGAGAGAGCGCGAACCGGTGGCTTTAAGCCCCACTGTGTGCCTGGGGAGAATGACTGAGGCAGAGATTGTCCAAGTGACCTAGGTGGTTTGGGCACCTGATATTAACAGGAAATGGAAGCGGGTGCTCAAATTCCCTGGGCATGTCTGAGCTGGCACCTGAGATGTGTGTGGAGCTGCTGCCGCTCTCGGGGCCAGGAGGGATCGGGGCTCAGATTCTCCTGACTCCTGCGGCTCCATCCCGTGAGCTGGGCGGAAGGACTCAGATGGGGCAGCGAGTGGTCCGGTGGCACCTGAGAGACTGACAGCGACGAACTCAGTGGGCAGAACCCGTTTCCCAGCTGAGACGAGCCCCACGGGGGTTTTGCTCCAAAAGCTGCTCACGTGTGTGTGCGCAGGGCTGATTTCCTAGGGGTGGGGGCAGCGCTAGCCCCAAACCGCCCTCCACCAGAACTCACGCCCCAAACTGCCCCCCCCCACTGGAACTCACATCCCAAACCTCACACACCCCCCACCAGAACTCACTCCCCAAACTGCCTCCCCCGCTTCCACGTGGATTTACCCCCGCCCCCCCCGTAACTCCCAGAGCCGCCGGTGCAGCCGGGGGGGGGAAGGGCCGCACCAGGCTCCGGGATGGAGCCAGACACGTGGGGCGGGGGAGGGGCAGTGGGTGTGGCTCCCCTCATCCCCGCCCCCCACCAGGCCCCGCCCCCACGGCTGTGCTGGGGGCACAGGGGTATGTGTGTGTGGGGAGTGTCTGTATGTGGCTCTGTCTGTATGTCTCTGTGTGTGTGGGTGTGTCTGTCTGGGGGGGTGTTTCTGTGTCTGTGTGTTTCTGTGTGTGTTTCTGTGTGTGTGTGTGTGTGTGTGTGCGCTTGTGCGCGTGCACTGCAGGTCCCGCCCTGCCCCAGGGCAGACCCCCCGGTCCTGTGTCTGTGTGTGTGTGTGTGTGCGCGTGTGGGCATGCACTGCAGGCCCCGCCCCGCCCCAAGGCAGACCTCCCCCACGCTCTGTGTGTGTGTGTGTGTGTGTGTGTGTGTGTGTGTGTGTGCACGTGCACTGCGGGCCCCTCACCACCCCAGGGCAGACCCCTCCATGCTGTGTGTGTCTGTGTGTCTGCGCGTGTGCGCATGCACTGCAGGCCCCGCCCTGCCCCAGGGCAGACCGCCCCTGCGCTCTGTGTATGTGTGTGTGTGTCTGTGTCTGTGTCTATGTGTGTGTGTGTGTCTGTGTGTGTGTAAGTTTGTGTGTGTGCGCATAAGGAATGTGGCACCAGGAACGCAACGCTGCTGAAGGCTGGGAGGAATGTGTCTCCCAGAGGACATCTGCATGCGAATGCAAAGGGTGCATGTGTGAGACCTTTCAGGCAAAGCCTGATGGGTAGCAAGTCAGCCATGAGATTTTGTCTATTGTAAACACATTGCTGTAAAATCACAATTTATGCCGACACTCAGTGTGGGAGTTGTGGGATCTCACGTTCCTTACATCAGCAAATCACAATCCTCTACTCAATGGAGAAACATAATCCAGAAGAGTTATTTACTTCTTGTCATGGCACAAGAACTAGCCGATGACCAAATCACATTCGTATAGGAGCAGATTTATAACAACCCAAGGGAAGTGTTTCTTCACATGGCACAAAGGCAACCTGTGGGACTCTTTGCTCGAGGATGTTGTGAAAAAAATCTCTCTCCCTCTCCTTTCCTCCTTTTTCTCGTTTCTCTTAGAGCTCCCAAACATCTTCCAAGGCTCAGACAGGCTTGTAGAGCTCTGGTCTGGACACCTTCAATGGATCCATGATGTCAACTGTCCCCCACTAAGCAATTTGCTCCACCACCCAGCTGCTAGGGCAAGACCAGGCTGGACTCCAGAAAGAGCTGCTGCCAGGTTGTGGCACTCCAGGCGTGGCACAAGGAGAGGGGATAACAGAACAGCGTGCACAGACTTGCCCCAGGTGGCTGGTCCCTGCCTAGGAGACACCTGTGTGGGGCTGGTCTGTCCCCTGGAACACCATTTGTACAGCTTGTCCTGCCACACAAGGGACATCAGTGCCTCTGCATCCGCCCACTCTCTAGGCTGCTCTGGGGACCCCTGTTTGACATTGGAGAAGCACAAGAAGTCCTGTGGCACCTCATAGACTAACCTGGTTTACAGCATCAGATGCAAGAAGCGGGTCCTTGCCCATGAAAGCTTTTGCTCCAAAATCTCTGTTAGTCAAAAGGTGCCACAGGACTTTTTGCTGTTCTCGAAGATACAGACTAACAGGTCAGATCAGACAGGGGCAAGTGGCCCATTGTCCGAGTCTAATGGGGAGATATTAACACCCAGGGCAGGGAAGCTGCTTTTGGAAGTTGCCGGCCACTCCCAGCCTCCCCCCACAACCCCGTGCTGCAGCTGGTTCTCCACCCCCCAGAGCTGGGGTGCTCCCCCAGCTAACTTTGGGATGGGGCCCAGTGCTGCGGCCTGGCCCTGGCCCCCATGTTGCCCCCTCTTCTGCACCGGAGCTGGGGCCTGGGCCAGGAAAGCCACAGAATGCAACTGTAGCGCGGACGCTCCCTGGGTCTGTCAGCAGAAGGCCACTGGAGCGCAGCCCCAGCCTGTCTGTCTGATGTGTGAGCTGAGCAGATCTACGTGAACAACAGGGGTGAAAAGAACCAGGCTCAGGTCTGTTTTACACACAGCAGACAATGCCATGTTCCCGTGTCAGCCTTCCAGCCGGCTCTGCTCTCCGGACTGGGAATGCCAAGTGCACACACCACCTCAGAGGTGGGGACCTCGGTGTCCCTGGCAGGCAGGGGGGAGAATGTGGAGGGGGGGCACTCCCTGTCCACAGGTCCCCACCAGGGGGAGGGAGGAGCGGCTGGGCGTTGCTGAGAATGGGGAAGGGGTGCAGGCTGGTCCGTGAGCAGTCAGGGCCCTGCTGCTGGGCCCTGGCATCTCCCCAGGGTGGGGGGAACCCCTGCTGCAGTTCCTGGGGAGAAGTTCCGGGTGGGGCTGCCTTCTGCAGCCCACTTTAGCTCTTGGAGTGGAGGGGCCGTTACACAGGTCGTGGGCAGTCTGGATCCTTCGCGGAGCGGGGGTGGGGCAGCCCATGATGCTGGTCCCAGGCCCAGGTTGAACTGGAGTGTGGGTGGACAACCTCAGCCCCCCTTTGGGTATGTCAGGCCTCAGCTACAGGACTAGGGTTGGTGGCACCTGTGGGTTAGGACTGGGCCAGGGTTCTCTGCCCGGGGCCGAGGTGATCCGAGGTGTCTTTCCTGGCCCAGATTCCAGCTCTGGTGCAGAAGAGGGGCCATGTGCCCAGCCCAGAGCTGATCTGGGGTCCTGCCTCCAGCTCCAGGGGAGTCAGGGGGCCATGAGGGCAGGGCTGATCCCCACCACTGAATTCCCCTAAACTCCTTGGTGAGGAGAATGTGCCGTTCTGGCCAGTCTCAGCTCTCAGGGGTGATGCGGTGGCTGGGACAGGTCCCGCCCACCCTCCATTGCAGTCCCTCCCCCTCCTGAAGATGGGTCTTGCTACCCCTGGAGCACCATGCAGCTGAGCTCAACCTCTCTCCCCAGAGCTGGGGCTGTGGTGAGTACCTGGGGTGGTCTTGGCTCTGCTGCCTCCCCAGAGATGGGTCCGCCCCCACCTCACCTCACTGGTGCTGGCTCTGGCCCCCCTGTAGCCTGAACGCCCAGAGGGCAGGGATCAGCCCCAGCTGTGGGGAGAGGGCACAGAGCAGCTTTGCAGCTGGGGCTGTGCTGGGGCTGCTTCCAACCTCAGGTCCACCCAGCTGGTGGGGGTGCGGCAGTCTTGGCCCCAGCTGTGATGCACTGGCTGGGAAGCCAATCTCGTTTGCTTTTCTGAGCCCAACGACCACTCCTTGTTATTCATCAAGGGAGTGACCAGGCACTGGGCCAGACAGCACATCCCCAGCAACGACAGATCACAACACAGTAACTCCAACCCTGGAACCGATCCCTGCAACAAACCTCGCTGCCAGCTCTGCTCACAGATCTACCCCAGTGACACCATCATAGCACCTGACATCAACCACACCACCAGGGACTCCCTCACCTGCACAGCGACGAATAGAATATCTGCCATCATGTGCCAGCAATGCCCCACTGCCATTTACACTGGCCAGACTGGACAGTCTCTCCGTAAAAGAAAAGATGGACACAGCTCAGACATCAGGAAGGGTAATGGACAGAAGCCGGTGGGAGACACTTCCATCTCCCTGGACACTCAGACACAGATTTAAAAGTAGCAGTCCTAAAACAAAGTCATTTCACAAATCAAATGGAGAGAGAAATCTCTGAGCTGCAATTTATTCATAAATTTGACTCCATCAAACAAGGATGAAACAGAGACTGGGAGTGGCCGGCCCCTTCCAAAAGCAGCTTCTCTGCCCTAGGTGTTAATATCTCCCCATTAGACTCTGACAATGGGCCACTTACCCTTGTCTGATCTGACCTGGTTTTTCCTCTTTTGATACACACTACTGACAATGGGCCATTTCCACTCTGACTGAATAGACCTTGTCATCTCTGGCCCTCCCTTTTACTGGGCTCCCACTCTTTTAATACCCCTCTGCAACCCTCCACCCCACCCCCACTCATGCGTCTGAAGAAGTGGGTCTTTGCCCACCAAAGCTTATGCTCCAAAATATCTGTCAGTCTAGAAGTTGCTTGTGGGGGAAGAAACGTCCAACGCCTTGTTTCGATAGCAGTGTCACCGTTTATACCAAATAGAACCACGGTAACAGGTGAGAGAGAGAAGAGCGTCCCATAGGCCAGTGATCTTCTTCCCATACGGGATAGGGAAGACTTCTCCTCCCCAGGTAGGGGATAACGATGTTGGGTGATCCCCACTCCCCCAACCACACCAGGGTTCGAACCAGCAGGTGACACATTAGAAAGGGGGCGGGGTTCTGCCCAGCCCGTCAGACTTGCAAAATGGGGATTGAACTTTGTTGAAAATATTTCATGATTTGAGTTAAATGCACGAATCACAAATCAACTCTTCTTCCAAAGGAAGCTGCTACCAGAGCCCTCAACTCAGAGAAGCAAAGCACAGCTTGGATTGTCAGGGTGAAGGTGAGGGATTGAGCAGGGGAGTCTGGAGCGCACAGAGGATGGAGAGTACGTTCATTAGGGTACCATGTTTGGGTTGGACATGAATCCATCAGGATCCCATGGATATCTGGGACTAGCATGAGGTGAGTGGAGCAGGGAGAAAAGGCCTTCGCTTCCCTGCGGCTGATGGGGTTCTAAAGGGAGGGCCTATTCCAACACCCAATGGAACAGGGAACAGAAAAGGTGGATGGGTTAAAAAGAGGCAAAGCGTTTGGTTTTTACTGAAGGCAAAGGGAAAATAAGCTCAGCTGGTTTAATGAACGAAAGGGATAAACTTCAGTGGCATTGGCCATCCCCATTCTCCTCTTGTTTACCAGGCTGTTGCCGCAGAACATTAGCGTGCAGTGAGTAGTTTGCTTCATGAAGATCCTTCTTCAGCACAGAATTGAATCCGCATCGCTGTGCCTGGGACGACCAGAGGCGCCAGAGGACATCAACGTGGAACTGAAAACAGCAAAATTCAGACATAATATTTTTTTGAACACGCTGGCTCAGGCAAAGCCCTGGTGTCACCACGCTGACAAGAGGGGGGTTACACCAGGGAACAGATTGGCCCATGGCTCTGAAACTCCTTGCAACTTACCAGCAGTATTTCAGGGGCTATGACACAATTAATGTTACTGTTAATTAATACCCAGAGGGCCTAATTGCAAACCATCCTTTCCCTGGTGCATGAGAAACATCACAGTCCACTGAACTATTGTGTGAGTTTAAATCCCCAGTTCCCCAGTTGTTGCAAACAGGGTAGCTAAAGGGGCTGGGAATATCAAGCTGGGCTTTTATTGATATGAATCCGGGTCCCTTTGCTACTGTCCAAATGCTGATAAAACATGAATGGCAATTTGGTGGCTTTGGCATAGTTCCCAATGTACACGATAAGAAATGCCCTTTCTATGGTTCAAGGCCCAGGACCTGTGTGAGGTCAATAGATGGAGAACTGGTGACTCCAAATGGAGTCCGACCTCTTCCTCATCATTCCTTCGTTTAACACTCAGTAATTTTAGCCTGGGAAGGTATGAGTATATTTTAAGTATTTATGGAAATTTAGGTGCAGTGACTCATCAGCTAATTAAAACCACCAAAAAGTAGCACTAATTAAACATTCCATCACATTCATTATTATCTATACCACATCTACCGTCTTTTTTGAGAAGTTTTCCATAATTCTTTACCCCTGAGATTTTCAGATAAGCCAAAGGAAATGACAAGGACAGTGGTTTGTATTGTCCTGAGTGAACTTTTCCTAGATTCAAACATTCTAAGGACAATAAGAGCTTATAAAGTAATCCCACCTGTAGAGTCTCAACTGATTCCTGAATGTAACCCAGCAAGTGGAACTGAAAATGAGGATACTTCTCAGAGAACTAACACTTCTCTCATTAGAGAAAATTCACAGATCCCAACGCCAAAAAGGCCCATTTCAGTCATCTGGCTGGATCACCTGTAGAGCATTGGTCAGTGAACTTCCCCCAGAATCATTCCTTTTGAGTTAGACGAGAACTTGAGGGAAATCCAATCTTGTTTTAAAACTGCCAGTGATGGAGAATCTACCATGAGCCACCGGAAACTGTTTCCATGATTAATTAATCAGTGTGTTTAAATTGTCTTAATGTCTCGACTGCTAATAAGTTATAGCCTACCCTCTACTTCAATAAGCTAAATACATGTAGCTGCTTCCCTTTCTGCCATAAGCCACTTATCTAGAGCATGGATAGATCTTCTAGTCTTTTTTGAGACCATTTCAGTGACTCACCCTGGCTTTCAGTGTAAGGGCCCAAGCAAAAAAGGAAAGAAGAACAATCCAGGGAACCAAAGACAGGTCAGCCTGACCTCAGTACCAGGGAAAATAACGGAGGGGATCCTCAAGGAATCCATTCTGGGGCACCTGAATGAGCGACAAGTGATCAAAAGTAGTCACCATGGATTCACCAAGGGCAAGTTCTGTCTGACCAATCTGACTATCTTCTGTGGGTCTGTGGACATGAGGAAGTCAATGGATGTGATATACCTTGAGTTCAGCAAAGTTTCTGATACCGTGTCCCACAACATTCTTGCTCATAAGTTGAGCAACTATGAATTGGATCCATGGACTATAAGATAGATAGATAAGATAGATAGATAACTATAAGATAGGTAGAAAGCAGGTCTGATGGTCAGGCCCAATGGAGAGTGGTCAAGGTCTTATATCTGGATGGTGGTTGGTTTCAAGTGGAGTGTCCCAAGGTTCAGTTCTGGGGCCGGTGTTTTCCCCTTTATAAATAACCTGGATGAGGGGCCGGATTGCACCCTCAGAAAGGCTGCGGATGACACCAAGCAAGGAGAGAGGTAGATAAGTTGGAGAGTAGAGACAGGATCCAGAGTGACCTGGATAAAGTGAAGGATTGGGCCAAAAGAAATCTGATGAGGTTCAACAAGGAGAAGTGCAGAGTCCTGCACCTGGGACAGAAGAATCCCAAGCATGTTACAGGCTGGGGACCAAGTGGCTCAGCAGCAGTACAGCAGAACGGGACAGAGGGATTATAATGGATGTAAGGCTGGATATGAATAAAGAGTGGGCCCTTGTAGCCAAGAAGGCCGATAGCATCCTGGGGTCCATAGGAGGAACATTTCAAGCAGATCTAGAGAAGCTGTTATTCCCCTGTATTTAGAATGGGTGACGATATTGATATTGATATTGATATTGGAGTTGATTTAGATGGAGTTATTTTAATGTTCCCTAATCACGCAAAAGCTGTGGCAACAGGAAGGAAATTAAACATGGCAGACACTGAGATTCCCAGTCATACACAATCTGCCATAGTTCTGTTTCCCCAGCTGCAGCTCTGCAAAGTATAATACCCAGTCCAAGCTCTCCACTTAGGATGGAACATTTTTCACCTCCTTTTGAGAAGTTGATGTATGACAGAAGGTCCTGACCAGAGGATGAATATCAATGCCAACGGCGGGAGTGAAAGAGCCCAGAATAACAGAAAAGATGTAAAGCTCCTTGTTCAATTTAGACACAATTTCACATGTGACTGAAGCAGAGTGCTTTGGCTGTACGTGTAGCATGAAAAATATTGTAATTTTCATGGGGAATATCTCTTACTGTAACAAGTTTTTTATGAAGAAATGTGTGTATAATGCATTGCAGATCAAATGGAGAAAAGTATCATCGTAACAGAAAGAAAGAAAGAAAGAAAGAAAAGGGGGTAAAGCTGTTATCAAGGATGCAAATGGTCCTTTTCCCCCTGAGGCAGAAACTGAAAAAAAAATATGGAAAAAGCAAATTCCAAAATATTCAAACAGCAACATAGAACCCCTACAGAGAACCCCCCTCCCTGGTTTTACCCCATTACAGACGTTCACTCATGACAATTGGTTTCTGAAAGCAACCACTTTACGAATCCCTTTACGCAGGGACTGTTGGACCTCCTTGTTCCTGAGGCAGTAGATGACAGGGTTGATCAAGGGAGTCAGGACTATGTAGAAGACAGAGAACGTTTTTTGTAGGGCCTTGGGCGTGTTGGCTGTTGGAACCACATAGACACTGATCACGCACACGTAGAAAACGGTCAGCACAATGAGGTGAGAGGAGCAGGTGGAAAAGGCCTTTTGCCTCCCGGTGGTGGACGGGATTCTCAGGATGGCGGCGATGGTACAACTGTAGAACGTCAGAGTCAGCAGCAAGGGGACAAGTGACCCTATGGCAGCAATAACTGATATCAGCAGTTCCACAGAGCCGGTGTCCTCACAGGACAGCTTTATGATGGGTGCATAATCACAAAAGAAATGCTCAATTTCTTTCGAACCACAGAATGGCATTTCCCACAAGAAAGTGTTTCCTATTATGGAGAACCCAAAGCTGATTATCCAGGACCCTGCCACTAGCTGGCCACACACCCGGCCATTCATCAGAGCAGAGTAATGCAGGGGATGGCATATCGCTAAATACCGGTCGTAAGACATGACCGCCAGCAGCACAATTTCTACAGTGGACAAGCAACCAAAGAAACACAATTGCACAATACAAGCCTTAACAGGAATGGGTGTGCCCCTTGTCAGGAGACTGGCCAGCAGCCTGGGCAATAAGGTGGAGGTGTAAACGATCTCCAGGAAGGACAAGTTCCCTAGTAAGTAGTACATGGGGGTGTGAAGATGCCGATCAGACACAACTAGCGCAATGATGAGGCCGTTCCCAGCCACAGTTGAAATGTAGATCATGAGAAACAGCAGGAAGAGAAGGGGCTGCAGCTCAGGGCCATTCCCAAATCCCAAGAGGATGAATTCCACGATGACTGTTTGATTTCTTCCTTCTGCTTTCGCCATGGTGCATATCTGGAAAAAGAAAACCATGAAGTACTGATGGAGCGCGCACGGTCAGGCTGTGCTGTCAGCTGTACTGGCAGAAACCTCACATCACAGCTTCTCTCCATTGCAACAATGAAGTTGTCAAGAGTCAAAGGAAGACGCATGCTGAGCTTCCAATGTGGTCAGAACAAGAGCACAGGAACCCAGTGAATTACACACGTCTCCCTTCACTCTCCCTCAACCTCTGCTGCACTTGAAATCCCACGGTGGGGCTGGGATTCCGACACATCTTTCTGGTATCTGTGCCGCAGTGAGACTTGGAGAAGACAAAACTCAGAAATCGTTGGCTTGCAAACGAGCTATTCCGAGTTCAAACACGGGCATTAGAAATAGCTTTGTCGTGGTCCTGTCATCTCTCCAAATGCAGAGGACATGTGACAAACCCCCCACTGGGCAGTGGAAGCTATTTTGAGTTACCCACGGGCCCTGCAGCCAGAAGGTTAAGTTTCCAGCTTGGGCAGATCAGCAAACGAGGGGTTGACAATAGCAATGGTGAGAACAGGGCAGCACAAGCGGCTGATAGGGACAGGCACTGTGTCCCTATCTGAGATCTCAGATCAGCTTGGGCTTGGGCACGTCGCCTGTGCTGCCAAGGCCACACTGCTGTTTTTAGCTCAGGTGCTCAGTCTGCCTTTGGGTCGACTGCAGCCGGGAATTTTATGGCCCAGGTGAAGATCAGGTCATACCTCTAGAATCCCAAACTCTCTCAGTCCACAAAATCAATAACCCAGTGTGATTTTATGTAGCTGGACGACCCATTGTCATGGTTGTAGCCAGGTTTCCTGTGGTCCCATCCATTTCCTTCCAGCCACCAGTCCTGTGTCTCGGTGCTCTGTCCTGTTATTTAGCTGCAATTTACCCCATGTGTCTACTAAGAGCCCCGGAAGCAGAGGAAGTGTTGGTAACATGCTAGACAATATTGACCTGCCGTGGTCTGGCAAATTCTCTCATTCGGCACCAGACAGTTCCCAAAAGTGCCGGACAAGAAAGATTCAACCTGTATAGACATCTCCCCTATGACATACACCAAAAGACTCAACAGCCTGTGGTTTGTATGAAAGTCTGTCCAGCTGTCCTCCGTCATGTACATACGTTTGTGTCTTTGAGGGTGTCTGTCTGTCTGTTTGTCTGTGTATCTCTCTCAGCTTCTTGCTCATCTCACTTACAACAGGATAAGTTGCACGAGCCTCCTCTCATGTACATGAGCACAAGTGATGTTGGCATCTAACCACATACGAAGAAATAAAGAGTGATAAAAAGGAAAATTCCTCAAGAGAGAAATAAAATGAAAATAGACCCAGAGAAAACAGGAGGGAGAAATAAAAGGAGATAAAATAGAGAGACAGAGAGTGAGCGTGTGCGTTTGTGTGAGAGACAGATTGTTATATCTCCAAATGCTATGAACAAGAAAATAGATACGTGTTTAAAGAGAAGTAGCTGAGCCGTGATGTTAATGCAAAGGTATCAGAGCCCGTAAATCTGCAATCTCCTACTTTTTTTTCCCTGTATCACTTGTTGACAAGTCCTTATTGCCTGATGCTATAGTCACTGACTTACAATGCAACTTATGCAGCTCTGGCTTCCCCACGAGCGGAAAAGGATCACTGAGAGAAGTGCAAATAGAAATATAGAAAGTGCACACACACACACACACACACACACACACACACAGAAGAAAGACCATGGTATTGGTGGAACAATTCTACAAGCAATGAAACGTGGTGAATAGTGGAGTGCACACAGAGAGAGCAAATAAACTAGATTGATTCCTGGAGAATAGCTGGGATGGAAATCACTCTTGCCAAACTTCAAAGTTAGCTTTGAAGTTAGTTCCTAGTGTAGCTGAACCCTTGATGATCACCTGGTCTATTCATTCCTTCTGGGGCACCGAGCATTGGCCACTGTCAGAAGAAAGGACACTGGAGTATATGGACTTTGAGTCTGATCCTCTACGTTCCTAACGGGAGATCCGTGTGTTCCTCCTTATTCTGCATGTTTTGCTATGAACTACTGAACTTTTCCTCTTTCCCTTGGGGCTGGAAAAGCAGTGATGTTCTTTCAGACTTGGAACATGCTGGAGCAGGTCTTCATCTTTTCTAAATCTGATTACTTCAATGCAACTGTTCTGTGTTACCTTTCCCATCGATCATCTAGTGCCAGCTGCACCCTGGTCCTCACCCTTCCTTCAGATATTCTGAGCTAAGATTATAACCTTTGCCATATATTTTCCAGTTATTCCTCCCATTGCTAGTCCTCACTGACCACAGGAAATGGAGCCCTGCACGCCTACTGCCTGGCTGGGCTTTAGTGCTCATCTTGGGCTATTTTGTTGTCATTCCCTTGCATGGAAAAGAACTGCTTCCAAACTGAAAATAACAGAGTCCAAAGAATTCCTGATCCCTAAGACAAAGCAATAGAAGAAAGGGAAAGTCTCATCTGAATGGAAATTAATGCAGAGAGACCTTTTGATCTCAAAGGAAATCGCTGTTCATGGGATAAGTATCGCAGGAGGAGCCGTGTTAGTCTGTAGCTTTGAGAAAAACAAGAATTCTTGTGGCACCTAAAAGACTAAGAGATATTTTGGAGCAGAAGCTTTCATGGGCAAAGACCCAGTTCATCAGGTGCAACAGAACAGGTCTTTGCCCATGAAAGCTTATGCTCCAAAATATCTCTTAGTCTTTTAGGTGCCACAAGACTTCTTGCTGTCGATGGCATGTATGAGATGAGCACAGCTCCTGGAATAACAGAAAAAAAGGACCACTGGCAGGTCTATTTTACAAAAAGAGGAAAACTGAAATACTCACAAGGAGAAACCAATTGTGAGATAAATCTCCCAGTTCAGTCTGAATTCTCTGGTGCCAAACGGAGGCTAAGAAGATCCCTGAGCTGCCACAGGACCAAAATTCCAGTCTTCTTTTGTGTTCGCTCAGGCAGGGACACGCCCAGCTGCAGTTACACACAGAGTCTCTGAGCAGCTCAGGTGGTAACCAAGAAAGGAAAAGCTCCAGCTCCCTGCCTAGGAACTGCGACTGCCCTGCCCGGCCCTGCTCAAAGCACCGACCCAGAGGAACTTGTCACCGGCTTTGCCTCTCCCTTCGCGTGCAGAGTATTAGCCCCAGGTGTGTGACCAGGCTGGGATCCTGCCCTCGATATTCCATGCAAAGACACACGGTTTAAGTTAAACTACACCCACGTTCATTCGCTGCTAACGGTTGATTTTCTGGTCTAGCAAACAGAGAGAAGCAGTTTAACGGGCAAACCCACCAAGAGGCACAGTGAGTGTAAGGCCCCATTCAGATGGATTACGGATTAGCAGGTTCTCACCCTGACTGTTGATACCAGGAAACTGGCAGAATGGCCAGGCACGAGCTGCTGTTGCTTGGCGGTTTGGGTTTCTCAGGTGCCCACAGACAGACTGAAATCCCCTCAGGGGGTCCAGCCCTTCCCCCCAGTTAAGCCTTTTTTCTCAGCTCTTTCCAGGAGTCCTCTTGTGTGGACTGCAAAGAGGAAGTGAGGAGCTGAGTCCCTCCCTTTTATTGCTTCAGCACAGGGCAGGAACGCTTTGTTTCCAGTCTTGGGTCTCAGACCAGCGGGTGGAAAAGCACCGATTTCCTAACACGGCGCCCAGAGTTCTGGGATCTCATCACCTGCCCCTGTAGACTCACAGCTGCTGTTATTTACAGGCTCTGTGGGGAGTTGCCGGGAAGGCTCACCCGGGGGGTAGGAGCTTCTCCTAACGCCCATCGTGTTCCCTAAAGCTGTGGGGGCTGCCCCAGCATCTGAGTGTGGGTCTGTGGAGTCCAGGGCTGATCTGTACCACTGGGCCCAACATCACTGTGTCCTGAAGACCTCAGGGGCCGGGGCAAGTCACCATCTGGTCCCAGTCCCAATCCCAGAACCGGCTGTTAGGGGTAGAGGCTGGTGCTGGGCCGGCTCCCCACCACAGCCCCAGATACTGAGGGGGGCTTTGCCCCAGGAGCGATGCACTCAGGGACGGTGGGACTGGGCTCTGGGGAGGGGTGGATGGGTTGAGGCTGGTCCCCTACCAGTTCTGGGGCCATGGTACAATGGCCTGAGCCCCTGCTGTGGGGGGCTGTAGCTGCAGCCTGGCCTGTGGGTGTGGGAGGGGAACAGGATCCCTGTGCCTGGCCCAGGCACATGTGTCAAAGCTACCAAATTACTCTTCACTCTTTGGCAGGATTTAGATAGGGGACAAAGACCCACTTTGTCAGATGTACGTTGTGGAGATTCCAGAGGTCTAATTATACAGGTTCCTGGAAAAGAGGGAGTCTGGAGCTGATGAGGTGAATTCAGTTATAGGGAGGGTGCGGACCATGTCCAGAAGCTAATGTGGAGGTGTGAACATCAAGAGAGGAGAAGCTGTTTCTGTGGTTGACCAGCCACTCCCCATCTCTCTTCAATTCTTTGTTCACGGTGTCAAATTTGCAGATGAATTGGAGCTCGGCAGTTGCTCTTTGGAGTCTGTTTTGAAGTTTTTTTGTTGTTGGACTGCGACTTCTAAATCTGTGACTGAGTGTTCAGGGAGACTGAAGTGTGCTCTGGGCAGGCTTGTGTGCGTTACTCGTCCTGATGTCTGATCTGTGTCCATTTATTCTTTTGTGCACAGACTGTCCAGGTTGGCCAATGGACATGGCAGAGGGGCATTGCTGGCACATAATGGCCTATACTACATGAGTAGATGTGCAGATGAATGAGCACCTGACGGTGTGGTTGATGTGTTGGGTCCTGTGATGGTGTCGGGGGTGGAGATATGTCGGCAGAGGTGGCAGCGAGGTTTGTTGCAGGGACCGGTTCCAGATTTAGAGTTCCTGTGGTGTGGTCGATAGTTGCCGGTGAGGATTTGTTCCAGGTTGGCAGGCTGTCGGTAGGCGAGGACTGGCCTGCCTCCCAAGCTCTGTGAGAGAGAAAGATCATTGTCCAGGATGGGTGGTAAATCACAACACAGGCAGCATCCTGAGTATGTGTGTGCTGAGATTTCTGTGCTGTCCCAGCCTTCCGTCTGGTCACTCAGTGGGTGGGCTTCCCATGGTCTTTCTGGGCAGGCAGTGCCTTCCCTGGCCTATGTTACCTACTGCCCACTTCCACCCTGGTCCCTGTCACTCACTTATCCATTGCATGAGTGATCCCAGCCTCTTGCCTCGGCCTAACATTTCTCAAAAGCAGTGCTCTGCTCTGTTCAGCCCTGGTGTAGACCATTCAGAAGCATAACAAGGGATATTTGCTCCTGTTAAGGGACAAAAAGCCCAGGCTATGACTTTGACTGCCATGGACCAACTCTTCCACTCTGAAAGGGCCGTGAGTTGGGTTGAGAAGAACAGTAGAACAGTATCAGAGAGGAGCCGTGTTATTCTGTGGCTTCGAGAACAACAGGAAGTCTTGTGGCACCGTATACACTAATCGATACTTTGGAGCATAAGCTTTCGTGGGCAAAGACCCGCTTTGTCAGATGCGGTGGAATATTCAGTAGAATAATAGAGTCCTAGAGTCCTAGAGCTTGACGAGAAATCAGGAATTCATCAAGTCCAGCCCCGTGCTCCAAGCAGGACCAACCTTGACTTACAAAATTCTTGCACATAAGTTAAGGAAGTATGGATTGGATACAGGGACTGTAAGGTGGATAGAAAGCTGGCCAGGTGGTCGGGCCAAAAGGCAGCGATCAATGGCTCAATGTCTGGTTGGTGGTCGGTTTCTAGTAGATGGCCCCATGGATCAGTTCTGGGGCTGATAGTTTTCAAAATCTTTACTAATGATCTGGAAGAGGGGATGGATTGCACCCTCAGCAAATTTACGGGTGACACCAAGTGAGGGGAAGAGGGGAGGGTGAGTCCACATCTGGAGTATTGGATCCAGTTCTGGCCCCACAGTACAGAAAGGATGTGGATACATTCCCTCAGAGAGCAACCAAAATAATGAGGGGACTGGAACACGTGACGTATGAGGAGAGGCTGAGGGATCTGGGTGTATTTAAGTTGCAGAAGAGAAGAGTGAGGGGGGATTTGGCAGCAGCCTCCAACTTCCTAAAGGGGGCTTGAAAGAAAATGGACAGAGGCTGTTCTCAGTAGTCAGATGGCAGAACAAGGGACAAGAGTGGGAGGTGCATGTTAGATGTTTGGAAAACTATTTCACCAGGAAAGTGGGGAGCCACTGTGATGTATTGCCGAGAAAGGTGGTGAAATCTCCACCCCTTAGAGGTTTTTAAGTCCCAGTTGGACAGAGTCCTGGATGGGATGATTTAATTAAGGTTGTTCCAAACAGGACTGGACTAGATGACCTCCTGATGTCCCCTACAGCCCTAGGATTCTTTGACTGTCTGACTAAATCATCCACCCAGGGCTTTGTCAGCCAGAACTTAAAGACCTCTAGGGATGCAGATTCCACCACCTGTCTCGGTAAAAATTCCAGGGGTTCACCAGCCTCCAAAGGAAATAGGTTTTTTTTCCTAATATCCAACCTACACCTCCAACATTGCAATCTGAGACCATTGCTTCCTGTTCCGTCATCTGTCTCCACTGAAAACAGCCTCTCTCCATCCTCTTTATACTCCAACTTCAAGTATTTGAAGGGTGCTATCAATTCTCCCCTCAGTCTTCTCTTCTGAAGATGAAATAAGTCTAAATCCCACAGCATTGCCTCGTAAATCATGTGCTCCAGCCCCCTGATCATTTTCCTTGCCCTCTGCTGGACTCTCTGGACTGTGTCCACATATCTTTTGTAATGGGACGGGACCCACAATTAGACACAATATTCAAGATGTGGCCTCACCAGTGTCAAATAAAAGGGAATAATCTCTTCCCTAGATCTGATGCCATTGTCCCTAATAAATAGCCCAGTATGCCATTAGCCTTTCTGAAAGGAAGGTTGAGAATGTGAGGACCCCCCACGTGAAGCCATCCAAAGTGCGTCTTCCTGGGTTAAGGGATATTTTTTTTCCACTTAGGTGGTGGCAGCTACTGCCCAGGGACAGGAAATGGGTGACACTTGGTAGTTTTTTGTTTTTTTTTAAGAAGAGCATTGCAGGAAAGTTATTTTGTAAGGTTTTGTGGGACCCCAATTTCTGCAATTGGAGTGTCAGAGTGGGGAGGCAGGCCTGACACAAATACCAACATAGCTGCCCAGGTCTAAGAAGCGCATTCATTGGCTTGATACGCTTTTGGAGCTAGTGGGTGTGCTATTCCGACATCCCTGAACACGTTATTGCAGGAGGAGTACAGGGATGCCTTGACATAGGGCTTTATTTTGGTATGTGAGACAGAGCCACATGCTGATACAGCCTATTTTCAAGTGAGGTTGTCTCGTCGACACAGCCTGTGAGAATGAGCTTATCACCCATTTGGAAAGAGCAGGAAGAGAGGCAGAAGTGATGGACTCAGGCAGTATCAGGGTATTTTGCAGAGGCATTTGAGAAGTTTGTCCACCCAAAGCCTTTGACTTTCAAATGCATTTGGGAGCCACATTCACTTCTGGTCCTTAAAACTCACAGCCAGTGTATACAATGGAACTCTCCCACTCTGAAAGGGCCGTGAGTTGGGTGAAGATGGACAGTCACTGAGGGACTTTTACACCCTTCCATAGTTACCATTGAATATTAAATATTACCATTAAATAGACGAGCACGGCTTTCTCTCTGGCATGATTAGAACAAACCCAGTGTGGGACAGGAAGTCTTTAGAAGGAACAAAACCATTGATTTGAATTTCATTCTGGTTTTACAGGGCAGGACTGTGGCTGCTCCCTTCACTCTAGGGACTGAACTGCCCTGACAGCAGGTCCTGTCATGGCAACGGGAAGCAGGTGAGTTCCCAGGCCTGCAGGCGGAGTGACCCCACTGCACAGCGCCAGCAGTGGGTGTATTGTGGGAATGGAGTAATCCCACTCCTCAAGCCACGTGTTTCTGTACCTTTTGTCCTTTGCTACATGCCCCTCAGATCCCTTGTCAGCTGCCTGGGCTCTAAGCTGGACAGACCCACTCCAGGCACTTTGTCAGCCCTGCTCCCCTGCTCGGAAAGTTTTCCGCTTCCCCCAGGGCCCTTTACTCGAAGTCAAACAGCCTCGGGAGCCTGCAGAGCCCATGCTCAGAGCGGAGTGCCAGAGAGGGTTCGACTGAGTCTGTATCTTCAGAAACGACAAGAAGTTCTGTGGCACCTTACAGACCAACATGCTCAGGGGAGCACTAATATGGCCGTTCCTGATCAATGGGAGTACATCCAACCCTGGACTGACAACCAATGGGCCTGGGCCTACCACTTTCCAGCTTGGTGACTTCAGACAAGGCTCCGCCCCTTTCTTTGCCTCAGTTTCTCCATCTGTAGAAGGGGGATAATGGATCTTCTCTCCTCTGGAAAGTCGGGTGTGTGCTGCTGAAGAGATGAGCGAAAGGTGCTCTGACAATGTACCAATTGTCGTGAAACAGGTGGTGGGGAGAGGTTAAAAACTCCCAGGGAGTCAGTCCTAACTGTAACAGCAACGAAGGGTCCTGTGGCACCTTATAGACTAACAGAAAAGTTTTGAGCATGAGCTTTCGTGAGCACAGACTCACTTCATCAGATGCTGGTCTTGGAAATCTGCAGGGCCAGGTATAAATAAGCCAGAGGAAGGCTGGGGATAACAAGGTTAGCTCAGTCAGGGAGGGTGAGGCTTACTACCAGCAGTTGATCTGGAGGTGTGAACACCAAGGGAGGGGAAGCTGCTTTTGTATTTAGCCAGCCATTCACAGTCTTTGTTTAAGCCTGAGCTGAGGGCGTCAAATTTGCAGATTAATTGTAGCTCAGCAATTTCTCTTTGGAGTCTGGTCTTGAAATTTCTTTGCTGCAGGATAGCTACTTTTAAGTCTGCTACTGTGTGGCCTAAGAGATTGAAGTGCTCTCCTATGGGTTTTTGTATATTGCCATTTCTGATATCTGATTTGTGTGCGTTTTTTCTTTTACATAGAGACCGTCCAGTTTGTCCGATGTATATAGCAGAGGGGCATTGCTGGCACATGATGGCATAAATTATATTGGTAGATGTGCAGCTGAATGAACCCACAATGATGTGGCTGATCTGGTTAGGTCCTGTAATGGTGTTGCTGGTGTAGATATGTGGGCAGAGCTGGCAACGAGGTTTTTTGCATGGATGGGTCCCTGAGTTAGAGTGACTGCGGTGCGGTGTATAGTTGCTGGTTAGGATTTGCTTCAGGTTGGCAGGTTGTCTGTGGGCAAGGACTGGTCTGCCTCCCAAGGCCTGTGAAAGTGGGGGATCATTGTCCGCGATGGGTTGTAAATCCCTGATGATGTGCTATAGAGGTTTTAGCTGAGGACTGTCGGTGATGGCTAGTGGTGTTCTGTTGGTTTCTCTCTTGGGCTTGTCCTGTAGTAAGAGGCTTTGTGGCACACGTCTGGCTCTGTTGATCTGTTTTTTCACTTCCTCAGGTGGGTATTGCAGTTTCAAGAATGCTTGGTAGAGATCCTGCAGGTGTTTGTCTCTGTCGGAGGGGTTGGAGCAAATGCGGTTATATCTTAGTGCTTGGCTGTAGACAATGTATCGTGTGGTGTGTCTGGGATGGAAGCTGGAGGCATGAAGGTAGGCGTAACGGTCAGTGGGTTTATGGTACAGGGTGGTATTGATGTGGCCATCGTGTATTAGCACCGTGTTGTCCAGGAAGTGGATCTCCTGTGTGGACTGTTGCAGGCTGAGGTTGATGTTGGGGTGAAAGTTGTTGAAGTCCCGGTGGACACGCAGCTCTGAAGCCAATGGTGCTGCCAGTATCAGCGCAGAAGGTGGAATGGCCTGTCAGTGACCACCGCTCCATGGCTGCTCAGTGCGGCCACCCTCCGAGCCGGGAACCACAACAGCTCCCACTGCTCTGCTGCTGGATGGCAGCGCCCAGCTCGGATGGCAGCCCCGCTACCAGCAGCAGCACAGAAGGAAGGGGGGTAGCACGGCATTGCCACCCTTCCCCCTGTGCCACCGCCAGTGGCATCTCTCCCTTCCAATCTGGGTGTGAGAGCGAGCGGAGCCCAGCTGTGAAGTCAGTGCCAGCAGCAGCAGCGCAGAAGGGAGTGCAGCCAGCGATGGCGTTGCTGCCCTTCCGTCTGCGCCGCTGCTGACCGGGTTGCGCACCAGAGAGCAGCTGCCCCTCCAGCCACCCAGCTCGGAAGCCAGGAGAGATCACAGACACTCCTTCTGATTTCCAAACTCCGCCTGGATGGAGACCTGGGGCTGCAGACGAGGCCATGGCCGGGAAAGTCCGAACGTCTGGTGCCCTGCGAGTGACCCTCCTCCCCTCGCCTTGTCGCCCCCTTCTGGGCTGTGACCCCCAGGGGGAGAAACGCTGCACTCGGGGATTCCTCTGCGACCCCGAAGGCCAACACAGCCAGGAGCTCCTGGCAGCCCCTTTCCCACCACTTCCATGGAGGAGGCGGGAGGTTCTCAGGGAAGGTGGCCCCCACTCCGAGATCTGCCTGGATGGAGAGTGGAGGAGCAAAGGGAGGGCCTGGCCAGGCGCGCCCAGGGCCACGGCAGGGCTCACACCCCAGCACCCCAGCAGTGAGTGGCCAGAGGCTCGTGGGGACAGACTGGTGCATAAAGAAACCTGCTGCTCACCAGGCACAAAACACTGTGTCTGCCACCCCCTGGTACCAGCCACGATTTATCCAGCCTCCCGCTGACTCCGCAGTCCCTCTGCCTCCTCCTGCATGGCCGGGAAGAGGGAAAGTGAAACGTGGCCTCCGAGAGATGCTCCCTCGATTCCAAAATCTCCCCCCACCTCAGGTGCAGCGACATCAGGAGCCGAATAAAACGACTGTGAGACTGGCTGGAAACACTGAGATTAAAGTGAAATAAAGAAAAATCCCGTGTGGGGTCTTTTTCTGAGCTTTGCTTTCTGGGCCTGAAGCACACGCTGGGGTCGGGTTTCAGCCTTTTCCCTGCAAACCGGAGGAGGTGAAAAACTTTTCCCAGGACGGCCGAGGGGGCGGCTGCACCCCAGGCCTGTGGGGAGAGAGCGGTGCCAGCAGAGGCCTCCCTGGGATGGAGCCCACATGCCCAGGTGTGTTTCTATTGCCAAGACAACAGCCCCTCCCCAGGCAAAGCCCTCTGGGACTCCTGGCTGGAGCAGTCGTGCCGAGCAGTCAGAGCGGTGGCTGTCAGAGCCGTGGGTCGGAGCTGGGGACGGGGGTGGGGAGCCCTTTCACCCAGCAGGGCCAGGTCTCCCGCCAGCTCGGCTCCCTCTGCAGCCGGCCCCACTTGAGCGGTTCCAGGGGCTTTAATACTCCACTTCCTCCGGGAGCAGGCCCAGCAGCACTGGGGGTGGGGCCCTTTCAGCCAGCTGGACCAGGCAACACCCTGGTTCCCAGTGCCGGATTGATACACCCCGTCACACCCTGTACAAAGAAATCCCACATGGTGAAGATGGCCACGCATGGCTTCCCCTTCCTGGGACAGAATTCCCCAAGGGCAGGGACCCTTTGTGTGACTCCCCAGCCCCAGGGAAAAGGTGGGTTCCAGCACCCGCTGCCTGGTCCCATATCTCGGTGGGACCCACCACAGCTTGGGCTCAGAGGAAACACAAAGCCATTTCCACCTCACTGCTCTGAGCACTGGGCCAAGCACCAGGACTGGTGTGTCTGGGAGACCCAGATTAACAAACAGGTGTTGGGGGAGCAGGAGCCACGTTAGTCTGTATCCACAGAAGCAATGAGGAGTCCAGCAGCGCCTTCGACTAATGGATTTATCTGGGCATCAGCTTTTGTGGGCAAAACCCGCGTGGTTGTTACTTTCCTACCGGCCTCCAGCTTCCACCCAGCCCAGGTCACACGGTCAGTGTCCAATGCCCAGTCCTGAGACACACCCACATTGGCTCCGATCTGCCAGAGACAAACACTCCCAGGGCTGTGTCGGGCTTTGCTGAAACTGCAACACCCGCCTGGCACACAGAGGCCACAGACGGGCACAACCAGAGCTGTGCCCAGAAGTCGCCTGCTCCAGGACAGGCCCAGGAAGGGAACTAATAGAACAGCCCATCGTCATGTGCAGCCCCAGCTCACGTCCCACCAGCGCCTCACGGACCCACCCCCACTCCTAGGAACGATCCCTCCCTCTCACAGGTGCTGGGAGACAGGCCAGGCCTTGCCCACACACAGCCCCAACCCGACGCCGACACTCGCCAGCAGCCGCAGCCCACAGCACAGAAACCCCAACCCAAGAACCGGTCGCTGCCCGACACCCCGACGTTGGCAGCTCTGCCCACACTGCGACTCCAGCCACAACACCTCACCCACCTGCCCACGGGGGGTTTTACCCACACCAGCCTGTGCCCAAAGGAACCTGCTCGGCCCTACGACGGGGGTGGGCGACCTTCTCAAACCACAGAACCCAACTCCCTCTGAATTCAGAGCAATGGGCCTGCAAAGAGCTGGGAACAAAGCTCATCTGCATGGCTGGAAACATCCCACTGAACTGGGAACTGAGGTGAGTCTCCGTCGCGTCAATGAACCTGGAACTCCCCGATTCTCTGTAATGGGACATCTGCTGCTGCAGGCGTCTGGAGCTGTGGGCTGTGAGGGGCTCGGGGCAGGGTTCGGGCACAAGGCTCAAGTATGGCTCAATCTAATTCTTGATCTTCCCCCCACTCCTCCCTCTCTGATTTGCTCACCTTGATTATCTTTTTCTGATTTGTCCTCCTTGCTTACTGTTTTTGGTTCTCTGTGCCTCAAATATTGAGTCTGCTCTGGTCTGGCTCTGGTCTGAAGAAGTGGGTCTGTCCCACGAAAGCTCACCTCATAAACTATTTTGCTAGTCTTTAAAGTGCTACTTGACTGCTTTTTGTTATCAGATCACAGAAAGCGATCCGATTGTTTGGCACTGATTTCTTCTCCCCAAATCCATGCTGGCTGTTACCCAGCCCCTTATTTTCTTCTTGATGTTTCCAGATGAATTCCTTAATGACTTGCTCCATTATCTTTCCTGGCACAGAATTAAACTGACTAGTCTGTAACTTTCTGTGTTGTTCTTATTTTCCTTTGTAGAGATGGGCACTTTATTTGCCTTTTTCCAGTCTCCTGGAATCTCTCCTGACTTCCAGGACTTTCAAAGACGATAGCTAAAACCTTAGATACCTCGCCTTTCAGCTCTGCCAGTATTCTAGGAGGCATTTCATCAGGTCCTGGTGACTTCCAGACATTGAATATTTCCAGGTCATTTTTAACTTTTCTTTTTTATTTTTTTATTTTATCTTCCAAACCTGCCCCCTCCCGACGAGCTTTCACCACGTCAGGCATTTCCCCATCAGACTTCTTGGTGAAGACCAAAACAAAGAGGTCATGAAGCAGCTCTGTCATTTCCAGTTTTCTTGATGTTGTTCCTCCCTCCTCACTGTGCAACAGGCCAACCCTGTGCTTTGCCTTTCTCTCGCTCCTAATCTATTGCTGGAAGGCCTGGCAGTGCAACCAACCCCTTTTCATCTCCTTCTGCCAAACACGACCTCAGTATCAGGACACCCTCACACCTCTCCCTGTCAGCATCCCACATGGTATCGTCAGGAGCAAGGAGTAGGAAGGAAAACTGCTTCTCATAGTCTGACCTGGGAAGGACACATTTGGCAGAGGTGAACCTTGAATGAAACATCTCTCTGTGGACGCTCTGTTTTCCTTTGACATTTTCAAGTTTGAAAATCAGGACCGGACTTTGGCCAAACTAAACCAAGTCCTTTGTTTGTTTGTTTGTTTTTTCCAATGAATTATAAATCAGGGGAAATTGTTCTGCCTTTCGTACTTCAAAAAAAAACAACAATTTAAAATTTTGGGGTAATTTGGCAGCAAGGGTTTCACTTCCCATTTTCCAGACAGGACAAAGTCTTTCAAAGGAACAAAAAAATCAGAGTCGTTGGGAGAAATTCAACGAAATGTTTATGAATTTCCCTTCACTAGCGCCTCCCCCGCCGTGCCCCAATATTGACTAATTTGACTGCCCAGTCTCTAGTTTCTCCAGTGGTGAGAAAAGCTGCTCTTCTGTACAGTTTTTCTCAAGGCTCCTTTCACCTCTTTGTTCCTCAGAGTGTAAATTATGGGGTTCAACACTGGAGAGATGATTGTGTTCAACAGGGAAATCAACAGGTCACTCTCTTGAGTGGAGCCAGTGTTGGGTGCCAGGTAGGTGATGAGGACCGTTACATAGAACACAGTCACCACCATGAGGTGGGAGGAGCAGGTGGAGAAGGCTTTACGCCTTCCCTCCGCCGACGGCAGCTTGAGGATGGTGGAGATAATGCGGACGTAGGACAGGAGTATAAACAGGAAAGGACACAGGATGAACAGAACTGTCACCATGGAACCTACAGCCTTAATCTGCGATGTCTCGGCACATGCCAAATTCAGCAATGGTGGGAAGTCACAGAAGAAGTGGTGGATGCGGTTGGAGCCACAGAAGGGCAGGCTGAAGACCCACATTGTCAGAGGAACTTCCACCGAGATGCCAGCAGCCCATGAAGCCCCCACGAGCAGAGCACATGCCTGGCCACTCATGATGGCTGTGTAGTGCAGGGGGTGACATATGGCCACGTAGCAGTCGTAGGCCATGGCTGCGAGGAGGCAGCAATGCATAAGGCCCACAATGGCATTGACATACAACCCTGCTGCACAAGCTGCAATGGAGATGGTCTTTTCCTCCACCAGGAGGTGAGCCAGCAGCTGAGGGACCACACTGCTGGTGAGGCAGATTTCTGAGGAAGACAGGTTCACCAGGAAGAAATACATGGGGGTGTGAAGGGAGGGGTTCAGCTTTATTAGCAAGATGACGAGCAGGTTCCCCATCAGGGTGAGCAGGTAGATGACTAGAAGCACCACAAACAGAAGAATTTGCAGCTCATTAAGGTACGAGAAGCCCACCAAGACGAACACATCGGAGATGGTCTGGTTCCCTCCAGGGTCGCCCTCGGAAGAGGTCATCTGTAGGAGGACAAAGAGACGAGGTCTGAGGCACATCAGAAATGTGACTGCAAAACATTAAAACATTAAAACATTTGTCCTGGTTTCCTTCCTGTTCAGACCCTTCTGACTAACACCTGCTGAAATTTCTCTATAAATAACAGCGACTGACCTGGCATTGCTCAGGGCTTTAAGCAGAGTCAGGGACATTTGGTTCGTGTGCTCAAGGGGTTGACTGTCTGGTTCTGGCTCTTTGAAGTCAGGTTTCTCTGGGCTCCTCACTGTCACTGGGTTGAGATGTTCACTGTCTTCTCCTGTCCATGTGAAGGTGAGTTTCCCGGAGTTCTTCATTTTCATCTGATGGAAGAGCCGCTTGTCTCTGTCTCTGTTTCCAGTCCATGTTGTCTGTTTGTTGCATTTCCAACAGCTCTCGATGGGGCCGTTCTGTGTGAATGGGATGGAGCTGGACCTGACGGGGGTCTAATTCCCTCAGTGAATGTGGCGCTGTGTAAGTTGTGTCACTTCCAGTGGGAAAGTGCATTTCCTGCTCTGCGTCTCTGCTGTCTCGCTGGTCTGAAAGGCGTGGTGAGAAGGAATGGTGCGGTAGGTTGAGCCCATGGTTGTGGATCAGCCTGTGCAGCCCAGGGGTGAAGGTAACAGCTGTGTGTTTGCGGTACTCTTGTATGGCCATCCCTGGCCCTTTGGGGGGCTCCCCATGGGCTGTGTAAGATATGTCAGTGGGGGTGGAGGCGGGTGTCTGAAGGCAGTGGGTGAGGGAATGTTGGGTTGTGGGAGAGGGGAGAGGAAGGGGTGGGGTGTGGAGGAGGGGGAGCAGAAGCTGGGAGGGTTGGGGGACCAGGACAGGGGGCAGAGGGTGCTGCAGTGAGGGCAGGGGGCTGTGGGGGAGGCCTTTTTGCGTGTGGTGGTTAAGGGCAGGGGATGGGGGTGCAGAAGTCAGGGGGTTGGGGGACTCAGGGCAGGGGGTGGGAGGTGCTGGATGGTTGTACACCAGCGAGGTGATTACCGACAGGGAAGGGCCTGTGAGGGCAGGGATAGGTCAGGGCAGAGGGTTTGGGGGGTGGGAGGGTCGGGGGTGAGGGCAGGAGCGGGAGGTGCAGATGTCAGAGCAGGGTTTGCTGTGGGGGGTCTCAGGACAAAGGTGGAGGGGGATGGAGTGAGGGGAGGGGGCTCAGGACAGAGGGCTGGAGGGGGGCGTTAGGGCAGGTGTTTGGGTGGGGGGGTCCTTGCCGGGGTGTGATGGAGTATGTGCAGGGTCCGGGAGGGCTGGGGCAGCTCAGGGCAGGGGGTGGAGGGTGCCAGACGGAGGGTGCGGTGTGGGGGTCGGTGCAGATTATGGGGGTGAAAGTGTCACCGCAGCCGAGTTCCCAAATACGATTTATCAAACGAGGGCACATTCTCCTCTCACTCGTATGTTAATGATACGAATAATCACACCAGTGCCCGGATTCCCCTGCAGTGACACCTCACACCAGCAAACAGACACTGTGGAGCCGAAACACGCTGGAAACCGTTTTCCGATGGAGAAGCCCCCTGGAGTCTGAAAGCAGTGGGGGACTTTGGCCTTTTTGCTCTGCACAGCGTTATTCTTCCTTCAGTGTTAGTGAACGACCCAAATCATTCCTGCCTCCCTCACAGCCAGTTCTGCTATACATTGGTTTGTGTCCACATAAGAGATGAGACCCAGGGACAGCTCCTTACCTGGTGTAAATCGTAACTACGCCAGGGGTGTAAAAGGAGCTGTACTGAGAACAAGGAGCAATGGGCTTAAACTGCAGCAAGGGAGGCTTAGGTTGGACATTAGGAAAAATTTCCCAGCTGTCAGGGTGGTTAAATGCTGGAATAAATTACCTAGAGGGGCTGTGGAATCTCCATCCCTGGGGATGTTTAAGAGCAGGTTAGACAGACATCTATCAGGGACGGTCTGTGAAGTGCAGGGGACTGGACGGAACAACCTCTCGAGGTCCCTCCCAGTTCTAATGTTCTACAATCCTATGAGTCTCCGAGTTACACCACGTCTGAAGCTTTCTCCTGTGATGGTAACACAAGGAATTTCACAAGAAAGATCCTACGATGTCGGAGACATTTCCAACACGTTTTACTTCAGGCTCATTTGTTGAAAAGGAACTTCATAATCGCAGGTGTGACCGTGAAGTGACAGAGTTGAATTAAAAATGAGACACAACAAATGGATTCTGCCTGCGCTTAAGTTCCTTAGTATGGGGCTCTCACAGGACTGCAGCAAATAACAGTGAGCTCGTAAGCGGGAACCAGACAGACAGAAGAGACACACTGAGTGGGAACGCCCAGAACTGGAGACTGTGTTCTTCTGACTCTCAGTGACACACGCTCTCCAAGAGAACAAAGAGAGAACATGAAATCATAGGAGCAAAGGAAAGGGTGGGGCTGAGCTATGCCCAGTGCACATCACAGAACCTTTTCAAACAGCTGTGAATGATACTTTCTAAACATACAGAAGCCGTGAGAATTCTTGTGTCTCTCTTAAGAGCTTCTTTGGAGAACCTCCACTGACAATACAAAGGACTTTCCTGTGCACTAAATGCAGAGCTGGCCGGGAAATGGACTTTCCATCTCCTGGGAAATGCCAGTGTGCGTTTTCACACTGAATCAATACAAAAAGTTGAAGCAGCAAAAACCCAAATTACAGTTCACAAGAGTCCGTATGAACTCAAACATCCACCACAAAATGTTTTCTCAGTGTTTACTGATGGAAAACATCCATATACAGGAATTCTTTTCCAGAATGGATTTTGGTTTCTGTTTTTATTTCTGAGTTGACATTTGGACAGGTTCTAAATAGATGGAATTATTTCATTATTTGGCCTTATTTAGTTTGCAGAAGAGAAGAGTGAGGTGGGGATTTGATAGCAGCCTTCAACTTCCTGAAGAGGGGATCTAAAGAGGGTGGAGAGAGGCTGTGACAGATGGTAGAATGAGGAACGAGGGTTTTAAGTTACCGTGGGGGAAGTCTAGGTTGGATATTAAGAATAACTATTTCCCCAGCAGGGTGGGAAGCACAGAAATGTGTTACCTAGAGAGTTGATGGAACCTCTATATCAAGAAATTTTTAAGTCGCCGCTTCACAAAGTCCTGGCTGGGTTGATTTAGTTGGGGGTGATCCTGCTTCAGGCAGGGGGCTGGACTCAATGACTTCCTGGGTTCTCTTCCAGCCCTGGCATTCTACGATTTACTCACCACTGAGAATAAGGTCCGGGGAGAATCTCATCATTGAAAGCTCAGTGGTAATTTCAGTGCTCTTCAGGTCACCCAGACAGTCCCTTTAGAAACAGGAGACCATGCAATAAATTAACAAAGCACATAGTATGTACCAAAAGGGCTCAGATAAATTCAGCTATGAGAGACCACCTCTAAATTAGTGGGCTTCACCTGTGGAGCATGTGTCGTGGGCATATTCAGGAGTGGCTATTCTGATGAGAAGAGATCAGATGGAGCCCACCCAGCCGACTGTGCTCAAATTCATAAACAGCACACACCTTACGAAAGAAAAGTTACACTCAAGAGATAGTGGATAATAAGGAAGAGGAGGAGGAGGAGGAAGCCTGGGGAGCAGAGTGGAGAAAATATGAGAGATGTGAGAAGAAAAAACACCAACAACACAACCACAAAAAGAATCAGGAATGGGGGGGAGGAGGTGAGGGGCTCATCTGTCACTCTGCTGGGCACTATGGAATGAGGGGACCAGAACTTCACCAAGTGCCAATGACCCCCACGCCCTGAAATCCAGCGCTTGGCCTCACCCCAGATAGCCACATTAGCTAAATTCTGAATGCAAGACAGACAGACGAACATCACTCAGGATCTCCACACACATATATGGAAAATTCAGATGAAGGAACCAGTGAGGTGATTTGGCTCCCGCTGCAGAGTGGGGCACAACACTGAGGATTGCAGTGGGAGGATGGCTGGGGGTGAAGGCTCCTTTTCCCTACCTTGTTCAGGATGGGAAGTTCCATCTCCCAGCTGCTGCTGGTGCTGGATGTGCTGAAGGAAACAGGTGTGTTTATTACATTCACTGGCTTCTGGGACCAAGTCCCTCAGGCCAAATTTCTTGCCGTATTCCCCAGAGGAAAACAACACTGCCTCAGGCTGCAACAAACAAAAGTCACTCAGAGAATCGGTTTGTAGGAAGTTGTATCATCGTCATCCTCATCTTCACCTGTATTTTCTAAATTAAAATCATTCTGAGATTCGCTCTCCTGGTAAATTATTTGACCTGTTTTGCCTACAAGGAGGACTGATTTGTCCCAGGAAGACACCCCAGAGTTGGGGCAGGGACAACCCCCAGGGCTCACAGCTGCAGTTTCCTGATGCTCGGACTCTTGTCTCAGAGCCATGATGAGAGCCCAGGAGCTCTGACTCCCACTCCCACCTACTCTAACCATTACACCCCACTCCTCTGCCAGAGATGAGACCAGAAACCAGGAGCCCTCACTCCCAGACCCACTGCCCAGACCATAGGGCCAGATTCCCACTGCTTCCAGCAGCAGCCAGGGCCACCCCTGCTATGGCCCTGGCCTTGGACGGGGTAGAGCAATGAAGTTTCACGTCCCCCCTGCCACCACACGCTGGAGAGGGAGGGAACCGGTGGCTTTAAGCCCCACTGTGCGCCCCTGAGTCTGGGGAGAGTGACTGAGGCAGAGATTGTCCAAGTGACCTAGGTGGTTTGGGCACCTGTTATTAACAGGAAATGGAAGCGGGTGCTCAAATCCCCTGGGCAGCTCTGAGCTGGCACCTGAGATGTGTGAGGAGCTGCTGCCGCTCTCGGGGCCGGGCGGGGATCTGGGCTCAGATTCTCTTGACTCCTGCGGCTCCATCCCGCGAGCTGGGCGGAAGGACTCAGACGGGGCAGCAAGTGGTCCGGTGGCACCTGAGAGACTGACAGCAACGAACTCAGTTGGCAGAACCCATTTCCCAGCTGAGACGAGCCCCACGGGGGTTTTGTTCCAAAAGCTGCTCACGTGTGTGTGCGCAGGGCTGATTTCCTAGGGGTGGGGGCAGCGTTCATGCCCCGAACCGCCCCCCTGCCAGAACTCACACCCCAAACTGCCCCCTCCGCCCCCCACCAGAACTCGCGCCCCAAACCGCCCCCACCCCCAGCTGGAATCATGCCCCAAACTGCCCGCTCCCACGTGGTTTCACCCTCCCCCCCGCCCCGTAACTCCCGGAGCCGCCGGTGCAGCCGGGGGGGAAGCGCCACGCCAGACTCCAGGCTGGGGCCGGACACGTGGGGCGGGGCAGGGGCCGTGCTTGTGGCTCCGCTCAGCCCCGCCCCCCCAGGCCCCGCCCCCCACAGCCATGCTGGGAGCACAGAGGTGTGTGTGTGTGTGTGTGTGTGTGTGTATAAGTGTGTGTGCGCGCACTGCAGGCCCCTCCCCAGGGCAGACCCCCCACTTCGCTGTGGGTGGGCGGGTGTCTGTCTGTCTGTGTGTCTGTGTGTAGGGAATGTGGCAGCAGGAACGCAATGCTGCTGAAGGCTGGGAGGAATGTGTCTCCCAGGCCGTGTCTACACTAGCCCCAAACTTTGAAATGGCAGCGCAAATGGCCATTTTGAAGTTTACTAATGAAGCACTGAAATGCATATTCAGCGCTTCATTAGCATGCGGGCGGCTGCGGCACTTTGAAATTGACGCGCCTCGCCGCCGCGCGGCTCGTCCCGACGGGGCTCCTTTTCGAAAGGACCCCGCCTACTTCGAAGTCCCATGAGCAGATAGTATCATAGACCATAACCTACCCCCAGGGAACAGTGACAGATGCCGTACACCGAAGCAGAGAAGAGACAAACCCCTTTAACAAGATCCCATCCCCATATGCAGTAGAACCAAGTCTCTTGCTGGGGCTCTTGGCCCTTTACCCCACACACTGTTACAGGGGGCACCTCTCGCGGTGCAGTCCCAAACCCAGAGCCCAGATCCATCACCAGGGCAATAGCAGCCGTGCACTTGTCTGCAGCCTCCCTCTGCTCCTACCAGCCACCCACTGTCATCTGCTGTTCCTCCTACCAGCCACACCCCACCCCACTGCTTGGGACAGCTCTGAGGCAGGACCCTGGGATTTCAGCTCTTTTAACTCCAACGTGGAGTTTCACAAACACCCAAGTATCCCGCTCTGTCTGTCAACGGGCAGGGAGACTTACTCCAGTCAGTTTTATAAACAGATGGCCAAGACACTCAGCAAGCTCACTCAGCTACTACTGCTGCCCTTCTGCTTTACAAAGCTTTAAACCAGGGAGCCCTGCGTAATCAATGTCCCATGGCGACTGCCCTGTCCCCAACAACAACCCAGAGCATTGGTGAGATCCCACAACCCCCACACGGAGTGTCAGCTGCAATTGTGATTTTACAACAACGTCTTTACAATAGACCAAATCTCATGGCTGACTTGCTACCCGTCAGGCTTTGCGTGAAAGGTCTCACACATGCACCCTTTGCATTCTCATGCAGATGACCTCTGGGAGACACATTCCTCCCAGCCTTCAGCAGCACAGCGTTCCTGCTGCCATGTTCCCTGTATATGTGTGTGTGTGTGTGTGTGTGTGTGTGTGTGTGTGTGTGTGTGTGTGTGTGTGTGCATGCGTGCGCATGTACACTGCATGCCCCGCCCCGCCCCAGGGCAGACCCCCCCCGCGCTCTGTGTGTGTGTGTGTGTGTGCGTGTGTGTGTGTGTAAGGAATGCAATGCTGCTGAAGGCTGGGAGGAATGTGTCTCCCAGAGGACATCTGCATGAGAATGGAAAGGGTGCATGTGTGAGACCTTTCAGGCAAAGCCTGATGGGTAGCAAGTCAGCCATGAGATTTTTGTCTATTGTAAACAATTTCTTGTAAAATCACAATTTATGCCGACACTCAGTGTGGGAGTTGTGGGATCTCACATTTCTTGCATCAGCAAATCACAATCCTCTACTCAATGGAGAAACATAATCCAGAAGAGTTATTTACTTCTTGCCATGGCACAAGAACTAGCCGATGACCAAATGACATTCGTAAGGAGCAGATTTACAACAACCCAAGGGAAGCGTTTCTTCACATGGCACAAAGGCAACCTGTGGGACTCTTTGCTCGAGGATGTTGTGAAAAAAATCTCTCTCCCTCTCCTTTCCTCCTTTTCCTTGTTTCTCTTAGAGCTCCCAAACGTCTTTCAAGGCTCAGACAGCCTTGTAGAGCTCTGGTCTGGACACCTTCAATGGGTCCATAATGTCAACTGTCCCCCACTAAGCAATTTGCTCCACCATCCAGCTGCTAGGGCAAGACCAGGCCAGGCTCCAGAAAGAGCTGCTGCCAGGTTGTGGCACTCCAGGTGTGGCACAAGGACAGAGGATAACACAACAGCGTGCACAGACTTGCCCCAGGTGGCTGGTCCCTGCCTAGGAGACACCTGTGTGGGGCTGGTCTGTCCCCTGGAACACCATTTGTACAGCTTGTCCTGCCACACAAGGGACATCAGTGCCTCTGCATCCGCCCACTCTCTAGGCTGCTCTGGGGACCCTTGTTTGACATTCGAGAAGCACAAGAAGTCCTGTAGCACCTCATAGACTAACCTGGTTTACAGCATCAGATGCATGAAGCGGGTCTTTGCCCATGAAAGCTTTTGCTCCAAAATCTCTGTTAGGCAAAAGGTGCCACGGGACTTTTTGCTGTTCTCGAAGATACAGACTAACAGGTCAGATCAGACAGGGGCACGTGGCCCATTGTCAGAGTCTAATGGGGAGATATTAACACCCAGGGCAGGGAAGCTGCTTTTGGAAGGGGCCGGCCACTCCCAGCCTCCTCCCACAACCCAGTGCTGCAGCTGGTTCTCCACCCCCCAGAGCTGGGGTGTTCCCCCAGCTAACTTTGGGATGGGGCCCAGTGCTGCGGCCTGGCCCTGGCCCCCATGTTCCCCCTCTTCTGCACCGGAGCTGGGGCCTGGGCCAGGAAAGCCACAGAATGCAGCTGTAGTGCGGACGCTCCCTGGGTCTGTCAGCAGAAGGCCACTGTAGCACAGCCCCAGCCTGTCTGTCTGATGTGTGAGCTGAGCAGATCTAGGTGAACAGCAGGGGTGAAAAGAACCAGGCTCAGTTCTGTTTTACAGACAGCAGACAATGCAATGTTCCCGTGTCAGCCTTCCAGCTGGCTCTGCTCTCTGGACTGGGAGTGCCAAGTGCACACACCACCTCAGAGGTGGGGACCTCTGTGTCCCTGGCAGGCGGGGGGGAAAAGGTGGAGGGGGGGCACTCCCTGTCCACAGGTCCCCACCAGGGGGAGGGAGGAGGGGCTGGGCGTTGCTGAGAATGGGGAAGGGGTGCAGGCTGGTCCGTGGGCAGTCAGGGCGGTGCTGCTTGGCCCTGGCATCTCCCCAGGGTGGGGGGAACCCCTGCTGCAGTTCCTGGGGAGAAATTCCGGGTGGGGCTGCCTTCTGCAGCCCACTTTAGCTCTTGGAGAGGAGGGGCCTTTACACAGGTCGTGGGGAGTCTGGATCCTTGGCGGAGAGGGGTGGGGCAGCCCATGATGCTGGTCCCAGGCCCAGGTTGAACTGGAGTGTGGGTGGACAACCTCAGCCCCCCTTTGGGGATGTCAGGCCTCAGCCACAGGACTGGGGTTGGTGGCACCTGGGGGTTAGGACAGGGCTGTGGTTCTCTGCCCGGGGCCAAGGTGATCTGAGGTGGCTTTCCTGGCCCAGGCCCCAGCTCTGGTGCAGAAGAGGGGGTAACATGGGGTCCAGGGCGAGGCCGCAGAACTGGGCCCCATCCCAATGTCAGCTGGGGGAGCTACCCAGCTCTGGCGGTGGGGGAACCAGCTGCAGCACTGGGTTGTGGGGGTGGCCTCTGCCCCAGCTCTGGGCTAGGAGGCCGGGGAGGTTGTGAGGGCTGGGGCTGAGCCGTGGTGCTGGACACGGCCACAGAGTGATCCAAAAAAGTGGGGGTGGTTGGGGCGTGTTGGCCAGCTGCAGTCCCTGCTCTGGTGGGAAGTGAGGTGACGACGTGTGTGTTGACCCTGGCCAAAGGCCGTGTCAGGGGGCCGTGCGCCCAGCCCAGAGCTGATCTGGGGTCCTGCCTCCAGCTCCAGGGGAGCCAGGGGGCCATGAGGGCAGGGCTGATCCCCACCATTGAATTCCCCTGAACTCTTTGGTGAGGAGAATGTGCCATTCTGGCCAGTCTCGGCTCTCAGGGGTGCTGCGGTGGCTGGGACAGGTCCCCCACACCCTCCATTGCAGTCCCTCCCCCTCCTGAAGATGGGGCTTGCTACCCCTGGAGCACCATGCAGCTGAGCTCAACCTCTCTCCCCAGAGCTGGGGCTGTGGTGACTACCTGGGGTGGCCTTGGCTCTGCTGCCTCCCCAGAGATGGGTCCGCCCCCACCTCACCTCACTGGTGCTGGCTCTGGCCCCCCTGTAGCCTGAACGCCCAGAGGGGAGGGACCAGCCCCAGCTGTGGGGAGAGGGGACCGAGCAGCTGTGCGGCTGGGGCTGTACTGGGGCTGCTTCCAACCTCAGGTCCACCCGGCCGGTGGGGGTGCGGCAGTCTTGGCCCCAGCTGTGATGCACTGGCTAGGAAGCCAATCTCGTTTGCTTGTCTGAGCCCAACGACCACTCCTTGTGATTCATCAAGGGAATGACCAGGCACTGGGCCAGACAGCACGTCCCCAGCAACGACAGATCACAACACAGTAACTCTAACCCTGGGACCAATCCCTGCAACAAACCTCGCTGCCAGCTCTGCTCACAGATCTACCCCAGTGACACCATCACAGCACCTAACATCAACCACACCACCAGGGACTCCCTCACCTGCACAGCGACAAATAGAATATCTGCCATCGTGTGCCAGCAATGCCCTACTGCCATTTACACTGGCCAGACTGGACAGTCTCTCCGTAAAAGAATAGATGGACATAGCTCAGACACCAGGAAGGGTAATGGACAGAAGCCGGTGGGAGACACTTGCATCTCCCTGGACACTCAGTGGCAGATTTAAAAGTAGCAGTCCTAAAACAAAGTCATTTCACAAATCAAATGGAGAGAGAAATCTCTGAGCTGCAATTTATTTGTAAATTTGACTCCATCAACCAAGGATGAAATGGAGACGGGGAGTGGCCGGCCCCTTCCAAAAGCAGCTTCTCTGCCCTGGGTGTTAATATCTCCCCATTAGACTCGGAAAATGGGCCACTTGCCCCTGTCTGATCTGACCTGGTTTTTCCTCTTTTGATACACATGACTGACAATGGGCCATTTCCACCCTGACTGAATAGACCTTGTCAGCTTTGGCCCTCCCTTTTACTGGGACCCCACTCTTTAAATATCCCTCTGCAACCCTCCACCCCACCCCCACTCATGCATCTGAAGCTTTTCCTCCAAAACATCTGTCAGTTTTGAAGGCGCCTGTGTGGGGGAAGGAACGTCCAACTCCTTGTTTCGATAGCAGTATCACCGTTTATACCAAATAGAACCACGGTAACAGGTGAGAGAGAGAAGAGCGTCCCACAGGCCAGTGATCTTCTTCGCATACAGGAGAGAGAAGACTTCTCCTCCCCAGGCAGGGGATAATGATGTTGGGTGATCCTCACTCCCCAGCCACACCAGGGTTCGAACCAGCAGGTGACACATTAGAAAGGGGGCGGGGCCCTGCCAAGCCCGTCAGCCTTGCAAAATGGGGATTGAACTTTGTTGAAAATATTTCATGATTTGAGTTAAATTCATGAATCACAATTAACTCTTCTTCCAAAGGAAGCTGCTACCGGACCCCTCAACTCAGAGAAGCAAAGCACAGCCTGGATTGTCAGGGTGAAGGTGAGGGATTGAGCAGGGGAGTCTGGAGCGTACAGAGGATGGAGAGTACGTTCTTTAGGGTACCATGTTTGGGTTGGACGTGCATCCATCAGGATCCCATGCATATCTGGGACTAGCATGAGGTGAGCAGAGCAGGGAGAAAAGGCCTTTGCTTCCCTGCGGCTGATGAGGCTCTAAAGGGAGGGCCTTTTCCAACACCCAATGGAACAGGGAACAGAAAAGGTGGATGGGTTAAAAAAGAGGCAAAGTGTTTGGTTTTTATTTAAGGCAAAGGGAAAATAAGCTCGGCTGGTTTGATGAATGAAAGGGATAAACTTCAGTGGCATTGGCCAGCCCTGTTCTCCTCTTGTTTACCAGGCTGTTGCCACAGAACATTAGTGTGCAGTGAGTGGTTTGCTTCATGGAAATCCTTCTTCAGCGCAGAATTGAATCCGCATCACTGTGCCTGGGACGACCAGAGGCGCCAGAGGACATCAACATGCAACTGAAAACAGCAAAAGTCAGACATGATATTTTTTTCACACGCTGGTTCAGGCAGAGCCCTGGTGTCACCACGCCGACAAGAGGGGGTTACACCAGGGAACAGCTTGGCCCATGCTTCTGAAAACTCCTTGCAACTCCCTAGCAGTATTTCAGGGTCCATGACTCAATTAATGTTGCTGTTAATTAATACCCAGAGGGCCTAATTGCAAACCATCCTTCCCCTGGGGAATGAGAAACTTTACAGTCCACTGAATTATTCTTGTGTGAGTTTAAATCCCCAGTTCCCCAGTTGTTGCAAACAGGTTAGCTAAAGGGGCTGGGAATATGAAGCTGGGCTTTTACTCGTATGAATCTGGGTCCCTTTGCTACTCTCCAAATACTGATAAAATGTGAATGGCAGTTTGGTAGCTTTGGCATATTTCCCAATGTACACTATAAGAAATGCCCTGTCTATGGTTCAAGGCCTAGGACCTGTGTGAGGTCAATATGGGGAGAACTGGTGACTCCCAATGGAGTCCGACCTGTTCCTCATCATTCCTTCATTTAACACTCACTCATTTTCGCCTGGGAAGGTATGAATGTATTTCGAGTATTTTTGGAAATTTAGGTGAAGGGTGACTCATCAGCAAATTAAAACCACCAAAAAGTAGCACTAATTAAACACTCCAGCATATTCATTAATATCTCCACCACATCTCCCATTTTCTTTGAGAAGTTTTCCATAATTCTTTACCCCCGAGATTTTCAGATAAACCAAAGGAAATGGCAGGGACAATGGTTTGTATTGTCCTGAGTGAACTTTTCCTAGATTCAAACATTCTAAGGATAATAAGGGATTATAAAGTAATCCCACCTGTAGAGTCTCAACAAGGGGTTGACAATAGCAGCGGTGAGAACAGGGCAGCACAAGCGGCAGTGTGGGACAGGCACTGTGTCCCTATCTAAGCGCTCAGATCGGCTTGTGCTTGGGCACATCGCCTGTGCTGCCAAGGCTACGCTGCTATTTTTAGCCCAGGTGCTCATTTTGCCTTTGGGTCAACTGGAGCTGGGAATTTCATGGCCCAAGTGAAGTGCAGGTCGAACCTCTGTAATCCCAAAGTCTCTCAGTCTAACTAACTGACACCTCTCTCATTAGAGAAAATCCACAGATCCCAATGCCAAAAAGGCTCATTTCAGTCATCTGGCTGGATCACCTGTAGAAAATTGGCCAGTGAACTTTCCCCCAAATAATTCCTTTTGAGTTAGGGAATTGAGGGAAATCCAATCTTGTTTTAAAACTTGCCAGTGATGGAGAATCCACCATGAGCCACTGGAAACTGTTTCCATGATTAATTGATCAGGGTGTTTAAATTGCCTTAATGTCTACACTCCGAATAAGCTTTTGCCTGCGCCTTACTTCAATGAGCTAAACACATGTGGCTCCTTCCATTTCTGCCAAAAGCCACTTATCTAGAGCATGGACAGATCTTCTAGCCTTTTCTGAGACCATTTCAGTGACTCACCCTGGCTTTCAGTGTAAGGTCCCAAGTAGAAAAGGAGAGAAGGAAAATCCAGTGACCTTTAGACTGGTCAGCCTGACCTCAGTTCCAGGGAAGATAATGGAGGGGATCCTCAAGGAATCCATTTTGGAGCACCTGAATGAGGGACAAGTGATCTAAAGTAGTCAACATGGATTCACCAATGGCAAGTTCTGTCTGACCAATCTGACTATCTTCTGTGGCTCTGTGGACATGAGGAAGTCAGTAGATGTGATGTACCTTGACTTCAGCAAAGTTTCTGATACCGTCTCCCACAACATTCTTGCTCATAAGTTAAGCAACTATGAATTGGATCCATGGACTATAAGATAGGTAGAAAGCGGGCCTGATAGTCAGGCCCAAAGGTGTGCGGTCAAGGCCTTATATCTGGATGGTGGTTGGTTTCAAGTGGAGTGTCCCAAGGTTCGGTTCTGGAGTAGGTGTTGTTCATTACCTTTATTAATAACCTGGATGAGGGACAGGATTGCAACCTCAGAAAGGCTGTGGATGACACCAAGCTCGGGAGAGAGGTTGATAAGTTGGAGAGTAGAGATAGGATCCAGAGTGACCTGGATAAAAGGAAGGATTGGGCCAAAAGAAATCTGATGAGGTTCAACAAGGAGAAGTGCAGAGTCCTGCACCTGGGACAGAAGAATCCCAAGCGTTGTTACAGGCTGGGGACCAAGTGGCTCAGTAGCAGTACAGCAGAAGGGGACAGAGGGATTATAATGGATGAAAGGCTGGATATGAGTAAACAGTGTGCCCTTGTAGCCAAGAAGGCCAATAGCATACTGGGGTACATAGGAGGAGCATTTCAAGCAGATCTAGAGAAGTTGTTATTCCCCTCTATTTAGAATGGGTGAGGCCACATCGAGAGTTTTGCATCCAGGGTTGGGCCCCCCAAGTATAGAAAGGATATGGACGTACTGGAGTGGGTTCAGCGGAGGGTAACACAAATGATTAAGGGGCTGGAGCACGTGATCGAGGAGGATAGGCTGAGGGATTTGGGTTTATTTAGTTTCCAGAAAAGAAGCTTGAGGAGAGATTTAACAGCAGCCTTTAACCTCCTGAAGGGGAGCTCTAAAAGGGATGGAAAGAAATTGTTCTCAGTCGTGACTGTTGGCAGAAAAAGGAACAATAGTCTGAAGATACAGAAGGAGAGGAGTAGGCTGGATATTAAGAAAAACGACTTCACCAGGAGGGTGGTGAAGCACTGGAATGCGTTACCTAGAGCGGTTGTGAATTCTCCATCTCTAGAGGTCCTGGCCGGGATGACTTAGTTGGGGTTAATCCTGCTTGAAGCAGGCGGCTGGACGAGGTAACCTGCTGAGGTACCTTCCAGCCCTAGGATTCTGTGATTCCCATTGATTTGAGTTCATTCTTTGCTCTTTGTTTGAATCAGAGAGAGAAATTGGGTTTTATTGTCTCTGACCATTTTGGCCCTACATCTTTTGTTGACATTGTTGGTACCTACATTGATATCGGAGTTGATTTAGATGGAGTTATTTTAATGTTCCCTAATCCCGCAAAAGCTGCGGCAACAGGAAGGAAATTAAACATGGCAGACACTGAGATTCCCAGTTCTACATAATCTGCCATAGTTCTGTTTCCCCAGCTGCAGATCTGCAAAGTATAATACCCCATCCAAGCTCTCCAATTGTTAGGATGTAGCATTTTTCACCTCCTTTTGAGAAGTTGATGTGTGACAGAAGGTCCTGACCAGAGGATGAATATCAGTGCCAACAGCTGAAGTGAAAGAGCCCAGAATAACAGAAAAGATGTAAAGCTCCTTGTTCAATTTAGACACAATTTCACATGTGACTGAAGCAGAGTGCTTTGGCTGCACATGTAGCATGAAAAATATCGTAATTGTCATGGGGAATATCTCTTACTGGAACAAGTATTTTATGAAGAAATGTGTGTATAATGCATTGCAGATCAAATGGAGAAAAGTAGCATCGTAACAGAAAGAGAGAAAGAAAGAAAGAAAGAAAGAAAGAAAGAAAAGGGGGTAAAGATCTTCTCAAGGATGCGAATTGTCCTTTTCCCCCTGAGGCAGAAACTGAAAAAAAAATCTGGAAAAAGAAAATTCCAAAATATTGAAACAGCAACAGAGAACCCCTACAGAGAACCCCCCTCCCTGGTTGTACCCCATTACAGACGTTCACTCATGACAATTGGTTTCTGAAAGCAACCACTTTACGAATCCCTTTCCGCAGGGACTGTTGGACCTCCTTGTTCCTGAGGCAGTAGATGACAGGGTTGATCAAGGGAGTCAGGACTATGTAGAAGAAAGAGAACATTTTTTGTAGGGCCTTGGGCGTGTTGGCTGTTGGAACCACATAGACACTGATCAGGCACACGTAGAAAACGGTCAGCACAATGAGGTGAGAGGAGCAGGTGGAAAAGGCCTTTTGCTTCCCGGTGGTGGACGGGATTCTCAGGATGGCGGCGATGGTACAACTGTAGAACGCCATAGTCAGCAGCAAGGGGACAAGTGACCCAATGGCAGCAATAACAGATATCAGCAGTTCCACAGTGCGGGTGTTCTCACAGGACAGCTTTATGATGGGTGCATAATCACAAAAGAAATGGTCAATTTCTTTGGAACCACAGAATGGCATTTCAAACAAGAAAGAGTTTCCTATTATGGAGAACCCAGGGCTGATTATCCAGGACCCTGCCACTAGCTGGCCACACACCCGGCCGTTCATCAGAGCAGGGTAACGCAGGGGATGGCATATCGCTAAATACCGGTCATAAGACATGACCGCCAGCAGCACAATTTCTACAGTGGAAAAGCAACCAAAGAAACACAATTGCACAATACAAGCCTTAACAGGAATGGGTGCGTCCCTAGTCAGGAGACTGGCCAGCAGCCTGGGCAATAAGGTGGAGGTGTAAATGATCTCCAGAAAGGACAAGTTCCCTAATAAGTAGTACATGGGGGTGTGAAGGTGCCGATCAGACACAACTAGTGCAATGATGAGGCCATTCCCAGCCACAGTTGCAATGTAGGTCACCAGAAACAGCAGGAAGAGAAGGGGCTGCAGCTCAGGGCCATTCCCAAATCCCAAGAGGTTGAATTCCACGATGACTGTTTGATTTCTTCCTTCTGCTTTCTCCATGGTGCGTATCTGCAAAAAGAAAACCATGAAGTACTGATGGAGCGCGCACGGTCAGGCTGTGCTGTCAGCTGTACTGGCAGAAACTTCACATCACAGCTTCTCAACATTGCAACAACGAAGTTGTCAAGAATCAAAGGAAGACACATGCTGAGCTTCCAATGTGGTCAGAAGAAGAGCACAGGAACCCAGTGAATTACACCCGTCTCCCTTCACTCTCCCTCAACCTCTGCTGCACTTGAAATCCCACAGTAGGGCCGGGATTCCAACACATCTTTCTGGTATCTGTGCCACAGTGAGACTTGGAGAAGACAAAACTCAGAAATCGTTGGCTTGCAAACGAGAGCTATTCCGAGTTCAAACACGGGCATTGGAAATAGCTTCGTCGTGGTCCTGTCATCTCTCCAAATGGAGAAGACGTATGAAAAATCCCCCACTGGGCAGTGGAAGCTATTTTGAGTTACCCACTAGCCCTGCAGCCGGGAGGTTAAGTTCCCAGGTTGGGCAGAGGAGCAAACGAAGGGTTGACAATAGCAGCGGTGAGAACAGGGCAGCACAAGCGGCAGTGTGGGACAGGCACTGTGTCCCTATCTGAGCTCTCAGACAGGCTTGTGCTTGGGCATGTCGCCTGTGCTGCCAAGGCTACGCTGCTATTTTTAGCCCAGGTGCTCATTTTGCCTTTGTGTCAACTGGAGCTGGGAATTTCATGGCCCAAGTGAAGTGGAGGTCGAACCTCTATAATCCCAAACTCTCTCAGTCAGCAAAATCCATCACCCAGCGTGATTTTATGGAGCTGGACGACCCCTTGTCGTGGTTGTAGCCAGGTTTCCTGTGGTCCCATCCATTTCCTTCCAGCCACCAGTCCTGGCTCTCGGTGCTCTGTGCTGTCATTTAGCTGTAATTTACCCCGTGTGTCTTCCAAGAGCCCCGGAAGCAGAGGAAGTGTTGGTAACGTGCTAGACAATATTGACCTGCCGTGGTCTGGCAAATTCTCTCATTCGGCACCGGACAGTTCAAGAAGGTGCCGGCCGAGAAAGATTCAACCTGTACAGACATCCCCCCCTGTGACATACACCAAAAGTCTCAACAGCCTGTGGTTTGTATGAAAGTCTGTCCAGCTGTCCTCTGTCATGTATATACGTTTGTGTTAGTTTGTCTGTCTTTGAGGGTGTCTGTCTGTCTGTTTGTCTGTGTGTCTGTCTCAGCTTCTTGCTCATCTCACTTTCAGCAGGATAAGTTGCACAAGCCTCCTCTCGTGTACGTGAGCACAAGTGATGTTGACATCTAACCACATACGAAGAAATAAAGTGTGATAAAAAGGAAAATTCCTCAAGAGAGAAATAAAATGAAAATAGACCCAGAGAAAACAGGAGGGAGCAACACACGGAGATAAAATAGAGAGAAAGAGAGTGAGCGTGTACGTTTGTGTGAGAGAGAGGTTGCTGTATCTCCAAATGCGAAGAACAAGAAAATAGATACGTGTTTAAAGAGAAGTAGCCGAGCCGTGATGTTAATGCAAAGGCATCAGAGCCCGTAAATCTGCAATCACCTGCTTGTTTTTCCCTGTATCACTTGTTGATAAGTCCTTATTGCCTGCTGCTATCGTAACTGACTTACAATGCACCTGATCCAGCTCTGGCTTCCCCATGAGCAGAAAAGGATCACTGAGAGAAGTGCAAATAGAAATCTAGAAAACACAAACACACACACACACAAAGAAGAAAGAGCATTGTATTGGTGGAATAATTCTACAAGCAATCAACACGTGGTGAATAATGGAGTGCATGCACAGATTGCAAATAAACTGGATTGATTCACGGAGAATGGCTAGGAGCTGAGAATGGGTGAGAGGAAATGGATCACTTGGGTCATTTCTACACCACAAAAATAACTTCAAAGTAACTTTGTTACTTTGTAAGCTACTTTGAAGTAGAGCATCTGGACACACCCTACTTTGAACTTTTAATGGACTAAAGACTTGAAACTTGGGCTCCCTACTTTGAAGTTAATTTTGAAGTCAGGGGAAAATGTTTGTAGACTCTCTGCTGGCGACTTCAATGTTGTGCCCAACTTCAAAGTTGGCTTTGAAGTTCCTTCCTAGTGTAGCTGAACCCTTGATGATCACCTGGTCTATTCATTCCTTCTGGGGCACCGAGCACTGTCCACTGTCAGAAGAAAGGACACTGCAGTATATGGACCTCGGATCTGACCCTCTACGTTCTTAAGGGGAGATCCGTGTGTTCCTCATTATTCTGCATGTTTTGCTATGAACAACTGAACTTTTTCTCTTTCCCCTGGGGTTGGACAAGCAGTGATGTTCTTTCAGACTCGGCACATGCTGGAGCAGGTCTTCATCTTTTCTAAATCTGATTACTTCATTGTCACTGTGCTGTGTTACCTTTCCCATCGATCATCTAGTGCCAGCTGCACCCTCGTCCTCACCCTTCCTTCAAATATTCTGAGCTAAGATTATAATCTTTACCATCTATTTTCCAGTTATTCCTCCCATTGCTAGTCCTCACTGCCCACAGGAAATGGAGCTCTGCGCTCCTACTGCCTGGCTGGGCTTTATTGCTCATCTTGGGCTATTTTGTTGTCATTCCCTTGCATGGAAAAGAACTGCTTAAAAACTGAACATAACAGAGTCCAAAGAATTCCTGATCCCTAAGACGAAGCAATAGAAGAAAGGGAAAGTCTCATCTGAATGGAAATTAATTCAGAGAGTCCTTTTGATCTCAAATGAAATCTGTGTTCATGGGATAAGTATTGCAGAGGGAGCCGTGTTAGTCTGTAGCTTTGAGAACAACAAGAATTCTTGTGGCACCTTACAGACTAACAGATATTTTGGAGGATAAGGATAAGCCACAGAACAGGTCTTTGCCCAGGAAAGCTCATGCTCCAAAATATCTGTTAGTCTATAAGGTGCCACAAGACTTCTTGTTGTCGATGGGATGTGTGAGCTGAGCAGAGCTCCTGGAACAACAGAAAACAAGGACCACTGGCAGGTCTATTTTACAAAAAGAGGAAAATTGAAATACTCACAAGGAGAAACCAATTGTGAGATAAATCTCCCAGTTCAGTATGAATTCTCTGGTGCCAAACGGAGGCTAAGAAGACCCCTGAGCTGCCACAGGACCAAAATTCCAGTCCTCTTTTGTGTTGGCTCAGGCAGGGACACGCCCAGCTGCAGTTACACACAGAGTCTCTGAGCAGCTCTGGTGGTAACCAAGAAAGGAAAAGCTCCAGCTCCCTGCCTAGGAACTGCGACTGCCCTGCCCGGCCCTGCTCAAAGCACCGACCCAGAGGAACTTGTAACCGGCTTTGCCTCTCCCTCTGCGTGCAGAGGATTAGCCACAGGTGTGTGACCAGGCTGGGATTCTGCCCTTGATATTCCATGTAGAGACACACGGCTTAGGTTAAACTACACCCACATTCACTTGCTACCGACGGTTGATTTTCTGGGCTAGCAAACAGATCGAAGCAGGTTCACGGGCAAACCCACCAAGAGGCACAGTGAGCGTAAGGCCCCAGTTAGATGGATTATGGATTAGCAGGTTCTCACCCTGACTGTTGATACCAGGAAACTGGCAGAATGGCCAGGCACGAGCTGCAGCTGATTTGCGGTTTGGGTTTCTCAGGTGCCCACAGACAGGCTGAGATCCCTTTAGTCGGGTTCAGCCCTTCCCCCCAGTTTAGCCTTATTTCTCACCTCTTTCCAGGAGTCCTCTTGTGTGGGCCGTGAAGAGGAAGTGAGTAGCTGAGTCCCTCCCTTTTATAGCTTCAGTGCAGGGCAGGAACGCTTTGTTTCCAGTCTTGGGTCTCAGACCAGCGGGTGGAAAAACACCGATTTGTTAACACGGCGCCCAGGGTTCTGGGATTTCATTACCTGCCCCTGTAGACTCACAGCTGCTGTTATTTACAGGCTCTGTGGGGAGTTGCCGGGAAGGCTCACCCGGGGGGGGTAGGAGCTTCCCCTAAGGCCCATCATGCTCCCTAAAGCCGTGGGGGCTGCTCCAGCATCTAACTGTAGGTCTGTGGGCTCCAGGGCTGATCTGTAACACTGGGCCCAACGTCACTGTGTCCTGAAGACCTCAGGGGCCGGATCAAGTCCCCGTCTGGTCCCAGTCCCAATCCCAGAACCGGCTGTTGGGGGTAGAGGCTGGTGCCGGGCCAGGTCCCCACCACAGCCCTAGACACTGAGGGGGGCTTTGCCCCAGGAGCGATGCACTCAGGGACAGTGGGACTGGGCTCTGGGGACAGGTGGACACACTGAGGCTGGTCCACTACCAGTGATGGGGCCATGGTACAATGGCCTGAGCCCCTGCTGGGGGGAGCTCTGGGGCTCCAGCTGCAGCCTGGCCTGTGGGTGTGGGAGGGGGACAGGATCCCTCTGCCTGGCCCAGGCACATGTGTCAAAGCTACCAAATGACTCTTCACTCTTTGCCAGCATTTAGACAGGGGGCAAAGACCCACTTTGTCAGATGTGTGTCGTGGAGATTCCAGAGGTCTAATTACACAGGTTCCCGGAAAAGGGGGTGTCTGGAGCTGACAAGGTGGAGTCAGTCACAGGGAGGGCGCGGACCCCGTCCAGAAGCTAATGGGAGGTGTGAACATCAAGAGAGGAGAAGCTGTTTCTGTGGTTGACCAGCCACTCCCCATCTCTCTTCAATTCTTTGTTCACGGTGTCAAATTTGCAGATGAATTGGAGCTCGGCAGTTGCTCTTTGGAGTCTGTTTTGAAGTTTTTTTTGTTGTAGGACTGCGACTTTTAAATCTGTGACTGAGTGTTCAGGGAGACTGAAGTGTGCTCTGGGCAGGCTTGTGTGCGTTACTCGTCCTGATGTCTGATCTGTGTCCATTTATTCTTTTGTGCACAGACTGACCAGGTTGGCCAATGGGCATGGCAGAGGGGCATTGCTGGCACATAAGGGCCTATATTACATGAGTAGATGTGCAGATGAATGAGCACCTGATGGTGTGGTTGATGTGTTGGGTCCTGTGATGGTGTCGGGGTTGGAGATGTGGAGGCAGAGGTGGCAGCGAGGTTTGTTGCAGGGACTGGTTCCAGATTTAGAGTTCCTGTGGTGTGGTCGATAGTTGCCGGTGAGGATTTGTTCCAGGTTGGCAGGCTGTCAGTAGGCGAGGACTGGCCTGCCTCCCAAGCTCTGTGAGAGAGAAGGACCATTGTCCAGGATGAGTGGTAGATCACCGGTGATGCACTGGAGAGGTTTTAGCTGGGGGTTGTGTGTGATGGCCAGTGATACTCTGTTATGTTCCTTGTTGGGCCTATCATGTATCTTGTGGCTTCTGGATACCCGTCTGGCTCTGTCGATCTGTTTCTGCACTTCCTTAGCTGGGGGTTGTAGTTTTGGGAAAGCTTGGGAAAGGGCTTGTGGGAGTCTGAAGGATTGGAGCAAATGCGGCTGTACCTTAGTGCTTTGCTTTGTACAATGGATCGTGGGGTGTACCCTGGATGGAAGCTGGAGGCACGTCGGTCAGACATGGAGGTGAAAGAGATGCTTGGAGACCCCTTCCCCACTCCTCAGCCAGAGCCAGGAGACAAATCAATGCGCACTGACAAAGAAAGAGCAGTCCGGTAGCACTTTAAGCACTAACAAAATCGTCTGAGGTGATGAGCTTCAGATCTGAAGAAGTGGGTCTGTCCCATGAAGCTCATCACCTCAGACATTATTTTGTTAATCCTTAAAGTGCTACTGGACGGCTTTTTTGTGTTGATCGTATATAGACTAGCACGGCTGTCTCTCTGTCACTGTGCGCACTGCTGTCACATTTGAGGGAGAACCCAGCCCCAAAAGGGGTTGTGCCCCTGCCTGTCCTTCAACACTGGTGTCCTGAATGCTCTGCAAAAAAATAAAATACAATAAATTATTAACACACCACAGGCAGCGTCCTGAGTATGTGTGTGCTGAGTTTTCTGTGTTGTCCCAGCCTTGCCGTCTGGTCAGTGAGTGGGTGGGCTTTCAATGGTCTTTTTGGGCAGGCAGTGCCTTCCCTGGCCTATGTTACCTACTGCCCAAGTTCACCCTGGTCCCTGTCACTCACTTATCCATTACACGAATGATCCCTGCCTCTTGCCTCGGCCTAACATTTCTCAAAAGCAGTGCTCTGCTCTGTTCAGCCCAGGTGTAGACCATTCAGAAGCACAGAAGGGACATTTTCTCATGTAAAGAGACAAAAAGCCCAGGCTATGACTTTGACTGCCATGGACCAACTCTTCCACTTCGAAAGGGCCGTGAGTTGGGTTGAGAAGAACAGGAGAATAATATCAGAGAGGTCACCGTGTTAGTCTGTCGCTCTGAGAACAACAGGAAGTCTTGTGGCACCTTATAGACTAACAGGTATTTTGGAGCATAAGCTTTTGTGGGCAAAGACCTGCTTTTTCAGTTGTTGTAGAATATTCAGTAGAATAATTGAGCCATAGACCCCTAGAGCTGGACGAGAAATCAGGATGTCATCAAGTCCAGCCCCCTGCTCCAAGCAGGACCAACCCAGACTAACAAAATTCTTGCGCATAAGTTAAGGAAGTATGGATTGGATACAGGGACTGTAAGGTGGAGAGAAAGCTGGCCGGGTGATCGGGCCCAAAAGGTAGCGATAAATGGCTTAATGTCTGGTTGGTGATCGGTTTCTAGTGGATTCCCCCACAGATCAGTTCTGGGGCTTATAGTTTTCACCATCTTTACTAATGGTCTGGAAGAGGGGATGGATTGCACCCTCAGCACATTTGTGGGTGACACTGAGCTGGGGAAGAGGGTAGGGTGAGTCCACATCTGGAGTATTGCATCCAGTTCTGGCCCCACAGTACAGAAAAGATGTGGATACATTGGAGCAGGTCCCGCAGAGAGCAACCGAAATTATGAGGGGACTGGAACACGTGACGTACGAGGAGAGGCTGAGGGATCTGGGTGTATTGAAGTTACAGAAGAGAAGAGTGAGGGGGGATTTGGCAGCAGCCTTCAGCTTCCTGAAGGGGGCTCTAAAGAAAATGGAGAGAGGCTGTTCTCAGTAGTGAGATGGCAGAACAAGGGGCAACAGTGGGAGGTGCATATTATATATTAGGAAAACTATGTCACCAGGAGGGTGGGGAACCACTGTGATGTATTGCCTAGAAAGGTGGTGAGATCGTCTTCCCTAGAGGTTTTTAAGTCCCAGCTCGACAAAGTCCTGGCTGGGATGATTTATTTAGGGTTAGTCCGAACGGGACTGGACTAGATGACCTCCTTATGTCCCCTAGAAACCTAGAGTCTATGATTCTCTGACTAAATCATCCACCCAGGGCTTTGTCAGCCAGAACGTAAAGACCTCTAGGGATGGAGATTCTACCACCTCTCTCGGTAACACATTCCAGTGCTTCACCAGCCTCCTAGGGAAATAGTTTTTTTCCTAATATCCAACCTACACCTCCAACATTGCAATTTGATACCATTGCTTCATATTCTGTCATATGTCTCCACTGAAAACAGCCTCTCTCCATCCTCTTTATACTCCAGCTTCATGTATTTGAAGGGTGCTATCAATTGTCCCCTCAGTCTTCTCTTCTGGAGACTAAACAAGTCTCAATCCCACAGCATTGTCTCGTAAATCATGTGCTCCAGCCCCCTGATCATTTTGGTTGCCCTCTGCTGGACTGTCTGGACTGTGTCCACATACTTTTTGTAATGGGAGGGGATCCAGAATTAGACACAATATTCTAGATGTGGCCTCACCAGTGTCAAATAAAGGGGAATAATCTCTTCCCCAGATCTGGCATTGTCCCTAATAAAGAGCCCAGTATGCCATTAGCCGCCTTGTTTCTTTGTTTCTAAGCTCTCTCTGAAAGGAAGGTTGAGAATGTGAGGACCCCCCACGTGAAGCCATCCCAAGTGCGTCTTCCTGGGGTAAGGGATTTTTTTTTCCACTTAGGTGATGGCAGCTACTACCCAGGGCCATGAAATCTGGGACCTCGGGGAGTTTTTTTTTTGAGGAGAGCATTGCAGCAAAGTTATTTTGTAAGGTTTTGTGGGACCCCAATTTCTGCAATCAGAGTGTCAGAGTGCGGGGCAGGCCTGACACGTATACCAAAATAGCTGCCCAGGTCTAAGAAACGCATCCATTGGCTTGAAACACTTTTGGAGGGAGCGGACGTGCTATTCTGACATCCCTGAACACCTTATAGCAGGAGGAGTACAGGGACGCCTTGACATAGGGCTTTATTTTGGTATGTGGCACCAGTGAGACAGAGCCACATGCTGATACACCCTGTTTTCAGGTGAGGTTGTCTCATAGACACAGCCTGTGAGAATGAGCTTATCACCCATTTGGAAAGAGCAGGAAGACAGGCAGAAGTGATGGACTCAGGCAGTATCAGGGTATTTTGCAGAGGCATTTGAGAAGTTTGTACACCCACAGCCTTTGACTTTCAAATGCATTAGGGAGCCACATTCACTTCTGGTCCTTAAAACTCAAAGCCAATATACACAATGGAACTTGTCCACTCTGAAAGGGCCGTGAGTTGTGTTGAGATGAACAGTAGCTGAGGGACTTTTACACACTTTGGCTACGTCTACATGAGAACCCTACATCGAACTAGCCTATTTCAATGTGGCGACATCGAAATAGGCTATTTCAATGAATAACGTCTACACGTTCTCCAGGGCTGGCAACGTCGATGTTCAACATCGACGTTGCGCAGCACCACATCGAAATAGGCGCAGCGAGGGAATGTCTACACGCCAAAGTAGCACACATCGAAATAAGGGTGCCAGGAACAGCTGCAGACAGGGTCACAGGGCGGACTCAACAGCAAGTCGCTCCTTTAAAGGGCCCCTCCCAGACACACTTTCATTAAACAGTGCAAGATACACAGAGCCGACAACTAGTTGCAGACCCTGGGCATGCAGCATGGATCCCCAGCTGCAGCAGCAGCAGCCAGAAGCCCTGGCCTACGGGCTGCTGCACACGGTGACCACAGAGCCCCGCAAGGGCTGGAGAGAGAGTGTCTCTCAAACCCCCAGCTGATGGCCACCATGGAGGACCCCGCTATTTCAATGTTGCGGGACGCGGATCGTCTACACGTTCCCTACTTCGATGTTGAATGTCGAAGTAGGGCGCTATTCCCATCCCCTCATGGGGTTAGCGACTTCGACGTCTCGCCGCCTAACGTCGATTTCAACTTCAAAATAGCGCCCAACACGTGTAGCCGTGACGGGCGCTTTTTCGAAGTTGGCGCCGCTACCAGGCCCGCAGGCGGAGCGACCCCACTGCACAGCGCCAGCAGCGGGTGTATTGTCGGAACAGGGGAATCCCACTCCTCCAGCCACGTATTTCTGCACCTTTCGCCCTTTGCTAAATGCCCCTCAGATCCCTTCTCAGCTGCCTGGGCTCTAAGCTGGACAGAGCCTCTCCAGGCGCTTTGTCAGCCCTGCTCCCCTGCTCGGAAAGTTTTCCGCTTCCCCCAGGGCCCTTTACTTGAAGTCAACAGCCTCTAGAGCCTGAAGAGACCCTGCTCAGAGAGAAGTGTCAGAGAGGGGCCGACTGAGTCTGTATCTTCAGAAACAACAAGAAGTCCTGTGGCACCTTATAGACTAACATGCTCAGAGGGGCACTAATAGGGCCGTTCCTGATCAAGGAGAGCATGTCCAGCACTGGACTGAGACTCACCGGGCCTGGGCCTATCACTTTCCTGCCTGGTGACTTTAGGCAAGGCCATGCCCCTTTCTGTACCTCAGTTTTTCCACCTGTAGAATGGGGATAATGAACCTGGGAGTCAGTCCTAACTGTGTGACAGAGCCTCCAGAAGGCCAAGAGTCCAGCTGAGGATGTACAATACACTCTAGCAAGAGAAGGGGCCTTAACAGCAGCGCTGTTGTGTCCACACCAGGGCTTAGACCAGTGTCTGGTTAACACCTCCCCGGTTACACTGGCCTGTCCGTGAAGGACTGACAAGCTGGGTGGGGCCGAGGGAGCAGCCCCTGGGGGGTTACTGTCCAGCCCGCTCTGCCCCAGACCCAGCTGCCATTCAGTGGGGCTCCAGGGGAACCCCTCCAACCTCCAGAGGGGCCGGCCAGGGCCAGGACACCAGCCTTGGGGATGGAGGGGTGGGGAGGCAGTGACATCATAAAGGCCTGTGGCAGGACCTCAGCCTATTGGAGGACAGGGATGACCTCACAGAGAGACCCTGACAACAGCCAATCAGGACAGAGGCGCGAGGCGGGGACAAGCTCAGAGATTCCCGCGGCTTGGCAGCAGCCGGCGCCTCCCCAGGGTCTCTGCGGGGGCCGGAGGGAGAACTGGGACCGACGGGCGGGGCAGGAGGAGCCTCGTGGGCGTTTTCTCCTTCCCTGCGGCCGGTGGGGCTGGGCCCGGGGAGAAGGTGGGAGCCTCCGAGGGGTTTGGAGCCTGCTCGGTCTGGTTCCCCTTCGCCCCTTTCCCTCCCTCTGGCTGCCCCCTCCTGCCTCCGCCCCCTTTCCCGGCCCCCCGCCAAGCAGGGTGGGTGGGGGCTGGGGTGGGGGCGGGAGGCCTCCCACGGAGCTGGGGCTGGCAGAGCGCTGGGAGCCGGAGGTGACCTGGGCCGGCCTTTTGCATGTTTTCAGGAGTGTCTTGAGGAGGAGGGAAAAACGTTGCTCTCCTGGGCCTCTGAGGGCAGGACAAGGAGCAATGGGCTGAACCTGCCCCCAGGGAGGTTGAGGTCGGACATGAGGAAAACTCCCCACCTGGGAGCCGGAGGTGACCTTTTGCATGTTTTCAGGAGTGTCTTGAGGAGGAGACCCTTCCCTGTCGGTAATCATCTCCCACCCAGCACTTCCCACCCTCTGCCGTGAGTCGCCCCAGCCCCTGACGTCTGCACCCCCAGCCCCTGTCCTTCACCACCACACACAAAAAGGCCTCCCCCATGGCCCCCTGCCCTCACTGCAGCACCCTCTGCCCCCTGCCCTGGTCCCGAACCCTCCCAGCTTCTGCTTCTCTTCCGCCACCAGCCACCCCTACCCCTCCACCCTCCCACACCCCAACACTCCCTCACCCCAGCCTTCAGACACCCGCTTCCACCCCCACTGACATATCTTACACAGCCCATGGGGAGCCCCCCAAGGGTCAGGGCGGCCATACAAGAGTACCTCAAACACACAGCTGTTACCTTCACCCTTGGGCTGTGACAGGCTGATCCACAACCATGGGCTCAACCTACCACACCATTCCTTCTCACCACGCCTTTCAGACCAGCGAGACAGCAGAGACGCAGAGCAGGAAATGCGCTTTCCCACTGGAAGTGACACAACTTACACAGCGCCACATTCACTGAGGGAATTAGACCCCCGTCAGCTCCAGCACCATCCCATTCACACAGAACGGCCCAGTCGAGACCTGTTGGAAATGCAACAGACAACACGGACTGGAAACACAGAGACAGAGACAAGCGGCTCTTCCATCAGATGAAAATCAAGAACTCCGGGAAACTCACCTTCATATGGAGAGAAGAAGACAGTGAACATCTCAACCGAAAGACAGTGAGGATCCCAGAGAAACCTGACTTCCAAGAGACAGAAGAAGACAATCAACCCCTTGAGCACATGAACTAAATGTCCCTGACTCTGCTTAAAGCCCTGAGCAAGGCCTGGTCAGTTGCTGTTTTCTATTGAGAAATTATAAAATATAGAAAATCAGCAGGTGTTAGTCAGAAGGGTCCCAACAGGAAGGAAGCCAGGAGCAATGTTTTAATTTGCAGTCACATTTCTGACATGCCTCAGACCCAGTCTCTTTGTTCCCCTACAGATGATCTCTTCCAATGGAGACCCTGGAGGCAACCAGACCATCTCCGATGTGTTCGTCCTGGTGGGGTTCTCGTACCTTAATGAGCTGCAAATTCTTCTGTTTGTGGTGCTTCTGGTCATCTACCTGCTCACCCTGGTGGGGAACCTGCTCGTTATCCTGCTGATAAAGCTGAGCCCCTCCCTCCACACCCCCATGTATTTCTTCCTGGTGAACTTGTCATTCCTGGAAATCTGCTTCACCGGTAGTGTGGTCCCTCAGCTGCTGGCTCACCTCCTGGTGGAGGAAAAGACCATCTCCATTGCAGCTTGTGCAGCGGGGATGTATGTCAATGCCATTATGAGCATCACACAATGCTGCCTCCTCACAGCCATGGCCTACGACCGCTACGTGGGCATATGTCACCCCCTGCACTACACAACCATCATGAGCGGCCGGGTGTGTGCTGTGCTCACGGGGGCTGCATGGGCTGCTGGCATCTTGGTGGAAGTTCCTCTGACCACGTGGATCTTCAGCCTGCCCTTGTGTGGCTCCAACCGCATCCCCCACTTCTTCTGCCACTTCCCACCAGTACTGAATATGGCATGTATTGACACGTCGCAGATTAAGGCTGTAGGTCCCATGGTGACAGTTCTGTTCATCCTGTGCCCTTTCCTGTTGATACTCCTGTCCTATATCCGCATTGTCTCCAGCATCCTCAAGCTGCCATCGGCGGAGGGAAGGCGTAAAGCCTTCTCCACCTGCTCCTCCCACCTCACCGTGGTGACTGTGTCCTATGTCACGGCCCTCATCACCTACCTGGTACCCAACTTTGGCTCCACTACAGAGAGTGACCTATTGATTTCCCTGTTGAACACAATTGTCTCTCCAGTGTTGAACCCCATAATTTACACTCTGAGGAACAAAGAGGTGAAAGGAGCCTTGAGAAAAAATTTACAGAAGAGCAGCTTTTCTCACCACTGGAGAAACTAGAGCATGAAAAGTCAAATTCGTCAAAACTGAGGTGGGGGTCCCAGTGAAAGGAAATTCTTAACATTTTATTGAATTTCTCACAACAGCGCTCAGTTTTTTTGTTGTTTTGAAAGCCTTTATCCTGTTGGTTAAATGGGAAGAAGACCTGTTGCCAATTTACCCCAAAGTTTTAAATTTCTATATTTTTTTAAAATACGAAAGGTAGAACAATTTCCCTGGATTTATAATTTGTTGAAAAAAAGGAAGCCCAGAGGAACAGGTTTAGTCAAAGTCTGGTCCTGATTTTCAACTGCCAAAACTGGAAATCTCAAAGGAAAACAGAGCGTCCAAGGAGGGATGTGTCATTGCAGGTTCACCTCTGCCGGCCATGTCCTTCCCAGGTCAGATTCTGTGAAGCTGTTTCCTTACTACCCCCTTGCTCCTGACGATGACATGTGGGATGCTGACAGGGAAAGGTTTGGGGGCGTCCGATGCTGAGGACGTGTTCCGCAGAAGGAGGTAAGAATGGGTCGGTTGAAGCACCAGCAGTGTATTAGAAACAAGAGGAAGGCCAAGGATAGGGTAGGCTCATTGATCAGTGAAGAGAGAGGAACAATACAAAGAAATTTGGAAATGGCAGAGCTGCTTAATGACGTCTTTATTTTGGTCTTCACCAAGAAGTCGGATGGAGAAATGCCTGACATAGTGAGTCCCAGTGGGGAGGGAGCAGGTTTAGAAGATAAAATAAAAAAAGAAGGCAAAAATAACCTAGAAATGTTCAATGTCTGCAGGTCACTGGGACCTGATGTAATGCCTCTTAGAATGCTGGCGGAGCTCAAAGGGGAGGCACCTGAGCCTTTCGCTTTCATGGTTGAAAACTCCTGGAAGTCTGGAGAGATTCCAGAAGACTGGAAAAGGGCAAATAAAGTGCTCATCTCTCAAAAGGGGAAAAAAAAAAAAACAACTCAGGAAGTTACAGACCAGTCAGTTTACTAACTTCTGTGCCAGGAAAGATAATGGAGCAAAATAATTAAGAAATTCATCTGCAAATATCTTCAAGAAAATTGGGAGCTGGGTAACAGCCAGCATGGATATGTAAAGTACAAATCATGTCCAACCAATCGGACAGCTTTCTGTGATGGGATAATCAGGCTTGAGGACAAGGGAGAAAGGGTGGATGTGGTGTACCTATGTTTTAGGAAGGCATTTGATATTATCTGGCATAAATTCTTATCAATAAACTAGGCAAATACAACTGAGATGGGGCTGCAGTAAGGTGGGTGCATATCTGGCTGTACAGCCGTTCTCAGAGAGTCGTTATTTATGGTTCACAGTCCTGCTGGAAGGGCAGAACAAGGGGGGCTCTGCAGGGGTCTGTTTTGGGACAGGCTCTGCTCAGTATCTTCAGCGATGTGGATCTGGGCATGGAGAGTGCGCTGCTTACGTCTGTAGGTGATACCAAGCTGGGAGGGAGAACAGGGTCGTAATTCAGAATGATCTGGGCACACTGGAGAAACGGCCTGAGGTCAATGGGGTGAAGCTGAATAAGGCCAAGTGCAAAGTGCTCCCGTGAGGAAGGGCCAATCCGTGTCACACCCAGCGGGGAAGTGGCTGTCGAGGGAGGAGTCCTGCAGAAAGGGATCTGGGCTCAGAGCGGATCACAAGCTCCAGAGGAGTCAACAGGGTGAGACTGTTGCCAGAAGCGCCAACCTGCTTGTGGGCGGCACTGCCGGGTGTTGGGAGCCAGCCAGGAGCAGCAATTCCTTCCCCCCGCTCTGCGCTGAGCAGCCTCCGTGGGGCTGGTGCCCAGGGCTGGCCCCACATTTGCAGAAGGCTGTGGAGAAGGGGGAGCAGGTGCGGAGAAGAGCCCAAGGCTGGTGGAAGGTGCAGAGAACATGAGCTGTGGGGGAGCCGGCCAGACCTGGGCTCCTTTCGCTCAGAAAAGAGAAAGCTCCCAGGGGACAATCACCCTGCCCAAGCTGCTAGTTGGCTTCTGGTCAGAGGCGGGAGCTGATCCTGCCCTGGGGCTGAGGGAGGGGCTGATCCTGATCCTGTCCTGAGCCACGACCTCTCGAGGGCCCTGCCGGTTCTCGTGGGCGATGGTGCTACGTCCCTGCTCCGTTTCAGAACACGCTCATTTCAAGTGGTGCCCGGCTCCCTGCCAGGGGCCTGAACTCTCCACTGCTCCAGAAGAGCAGTGACTTTACCCGCGAGTTTTGTACCCCTGGGGGGAGGACGCTGGCAGCCACCCATCAGCTCCCCTCCACCCCAGTGCCTGCTCGCTGCTAGCAGACCCCAGCGTAACCTGGATTTAACTCCCAAACAGTATAAATAGTATACGTCTAACAGACCGGATAAGAATCAACCCACCCCTTTACTTAACAGCGCCAGGAGACAGGAGAACAACAAGAAGTCCTGTGGCACCTTAGAGACTAACATATTTCGCAGCATCAGCTTCCCTGAGCAAAGACCCGTTTTGTCATATGCATGGGGGGTGGGGGGTTTCAGAGGAGGATTTAAAGAGCGGGTCCCAGTAAAAGGGAGGGCCAGAGCTGACAAGGTCCGTCCAGTCAGGGTGGAAGTGGCCCAGTATCAGCAGCACATATCAAGAGAGGAGAAAACCCAAGTCAGATCAGTTGGGGGATGTGGCTCATTGTCAGACTGCAGTGTGGAGGGTGAGCTTCCAGCGCAGGGACACAGGAGACAGGGTTGCAGACGGAAGACGAGTGGAATCAGTTAAGAACGTGCACAGAAATACACGGCCCTCGGTTCTCCCCCAGAGCGCACACTCTTCACTTCCCGCAGTTCCAGTCGCTGGCTTGCGTTGGCGCGCGGCTGCTGCCCACCGGCTTGCAGACAGCTTGGGGAGGGCTCCGTGTGCCAGGCCAGGCAAAGCCACAAGCAGCCCAACCCCTCCGACCTGGAGCGGCCGCTGCAGCACTCGCACACACACGGCCCCAGTTCCTTCCCCGCAGGGTCTCTCGTCCGCAGGCTGCAGCTCCCCAGCACAGGTCCTGGCTGGGAGAAAGCGTCGCCCTCGCCTTGAAGCAGCCCATTCCCTCAGCCTCAACTCTCCGACACCAGGAGACCCCGCCTTCTTTTCCAGCCTCGCAAAGAGCCCCCCTCCTCCCCAGAGGCTCCTGGGAGTCGGAGTCTCCACTGCCAGATTGGCACACACAGCACCAGCTCGAGGCTCCCGTGTGCAGAGGGGCCCACAGGAGCTGTGTACAGCTGGTGGGGAGGACGCTGGCAACCACCCATGGCTCCCCTAACCCCCAGTGCCTCCTAGCTGCTAGCAGACCCCAGGGGCTTCCCTGCTCAGCCCCGCCTCCTGTCAGTGCAATCAGCAGGAGCGCCGGCGAGCCCTAGGCAACGGGAGAACCAACCCTGCCAAGCAGGATCAGGCTGCGCCCTGGGCCCAGGGGGCTGGGTAGCCACTGGCCAGATCCCCAAGTGGGCAGGCCCAAAATGGGCATGCAGGGGGGCGGGGCGTTACCATATTTTAACCTTTATAAAAGAGCCCCCCGCCCCCCCGGGGAAGGAGTGTGTCCGTGTGAGTGTCTGTGAGTGTCCCGGCTCTGCCATAACACACTCACGCCCCGCCCGTGGGCAGACACTGAGACAGACACGCGCCCGCTCGGGGGGACTCTTTTGTACGTGGTAACCCTAGTCCAGGCCCAGGGACCCTGGGTCACTCCCCTGCTATTCCGTACATTTGGGGCCCGGCCCACGAGTCCAAACCCCCTTAGTTGGGCTCTCCTGGGGTGGGGGCCCGTCTGCCCAGCAGAGGGGAAATGACTTGCCCCTGGTCATGTCGGGACAGGGTAATTACCCAGCCCTTCTGAGCCCCAGTCTTGCTCCCCTGGCAGAGCCCTGTGCCATGGCACCTCCCCGGAGAGGCAGTCACACCACATGGCTTTCTGGGGGCAATGGCTGGGAGCTGGACCCCAGACATCTTGGTCCAGAATCGGAGCTGCTGGGTCCTGACATCGCTCCAGGCCGGGATAGTCAAAGGAGCCTAAAATCCCATTGAAATATTGGCACCTAATTCCCGTCGGTTCTCCTGAGAATTGCGTCCGTCTAGACCTGTGAAAGGCCAAAGCAGTTAGCGCCAGAACCTCAGGGTGAGACGGGCCCAAGTCTCTGCTTTCACCCCTCCCAGGCTTCTTTCTAGACAGGCACAGACACAGACTGCTATCGCTTCCAATGCCCCAGGTTGGACTCCAATGGAGAACTGTGTCTGGCGCCCACGTTCCCTGTGAGCTGGGCTCCTGGGCGGCCACCCGGGAGGGATTCCAATGCCGCCCACTGCCAAGCAGAGCGCCCACAGCCAGCCACAGGGCTTTCCATCGGTGGTGCACATCTGCACCTTCTTAGTGCACCTAACAAAATGTATTCCGCACCCGGACGAGGGAAAAGCGGGACCTGCTCCATCTCGACACCTGCCCGTGTCTTCAGCGCCTGCGGGAATCAGGAGTCTCCTCACATTCCGGCTCCCTGGGCCGTGGGAAAGGAAGTCACGGCCATGACTGAAAACTCCTTCGGCGCCTTTGTACTGAAGAGGGAACCACGCTGCCATGTCTAAGGCACAGGCACCGAGGCGCAGGTGTGTCCAACCTGGTCTGAAATAACCCCAGGGATGGAGATTCCACAGCCCCTGGGCAATTTATTCCAGTGTTTAACCACCTGGCCAGGTGGGAAGTTTTTCCTAATGTCCGACCTAAACCTCCCTGGCTGCAGGTTCAGCCCATTGCTCCTTGTCCTGCACACAGAGGCCCAGGAGAGCAATTTTAGGTGCTTCTGAGAGATCTCGGCACTTTCCAAACCCCGCACGAAACAGCCACGTCGCCGCATCTCCTGAGCGATTTTTCCCCTGCCTCTGATCTCGTCGTTGGGCAAAGAGACGTGTCACCAGCCAGCTCCGTTCCAATGAACTCTTTTACCTCCACACGCGGGCGCCGTTTCAGAGCAATCTCCCTGGGTGCGGTCGCACAGCACAAACACTGACGACACCCACGAGGGCCTGGTCGGCCAAACCCCCGTAACCTGCCGAGCGCGTTCCCGCCATTGCTCAGGGTCTGGAAGGTGATGTCCACCAGTGTGGTACCCACCAGGAGAAATAAAAAACAAATGGACAGGACCAGACCAATACCCAGAGACCAGCTGCTCCAAGGTAGGCCCCAAACAGCCAAGAGCAGAACACCGCTGGTCACCACGTACAGCCCCCAACTCAAACCACTGCAGCGAATTATCAAAGACCAACACCGCTCCTTAATCAGGAGGCCACACTCCAGAAGGTGACAGGCCTGTTCTCTCCAACAGACACCTCCCAACTTCATAAGGATTCTCACCCACAGCCACAGTCTATACCGCACGAACACCAGTCCCGGGGCTTTTCCTTGCAACAACGCCCGCTGCCAGCTTTGTCCACATATCTTCTCTGGAAATACCGTCACTGGACCTAACCATGTTATTCACAGAATCACGGGCATTTTCTCATGCTCCTCTACTAACATCATATATGCCATCATGTGCCAACAATGCCCAGATGCTTTGTATATTGGACAGACTTCTAACTCCCTTAGACAAAGTTAATGGGCACAAAACAGACATAAAACACTCCAGATCCACAAACTGGTTTGTCAACATTTTAATGGAATGGGCCATTCTGTTAATGACTTAAGAATTTGCATGTTACTGAAGAAAAATTTTCACACCTCTATTGAAAGGGAGACAGCTGAGCTGGCTTTTATATTCAAATTTGGCACATTAACACATTGTTTGAACTGGGAT